>NC_132991.1:2615000-3922500 GCF_048564905.1 Vicugna pacos
CTGTATCTGTTTCTGTTTTGTAAATAAGTTCATTTGTCTTTTTTTTTTTTTGTGGATTCCACATATGAGTGATCTCATATGGTATTTTTCTTTCTCTTTCTGGCTTACTTCACTTAGAATGACAATCTTCAGATCCACCCATGTTGCTGCAAATGCCATTATTTGGGACGTATGTTTTGGTGCACATAATTCCACTTCCGTTGAGTACCTACTAGGGCTGGGATTTCTCTCATGTGGGACGTAAATGCTTCACTTTAGTGGAGAAGTACCACAAAGTTTTCTAAAGTGACTATTCTGCAGTCCCATCAGCAGTGAATGAACTGTCTACTTTCTCGGCAAATATGCCAATTGAAAATTAATTTCAGTCATTCTGGTAGGTGTGTAACAACATCTCATTGTGATTTATTTCCTGATAAGTAAAAGGCTGGAAAACTGTCCAGCCTGTGTGAAGGGTTTAAAGAATGTTTGTTAAATGAATGACCAAAGGACACAATGGATAAAGTATAATGAAGGAGTGGCTTCAATTAAAATTGTACATTCATTGCTTCACTGCAGGAGAACAACTCTAATCACTGAGTTCCAGGCTCCCACTCGCATGAAGGTGGGTCACCTTGGGGCTTGGCTTTGTCTGAGCTTGCATTCATCATTCAAAGGACCTGCCCCAGTCTTCCTCTTTCCCCTGGGACATTTCCCAGACATTGTGAGTTCTCCAGCTCTGTGCCTTCGTTCAGTTGATCTGTGATGAAATAGTTGTGTGCACTGCAGGCACTTGGGTTCCAAGTGTTCACACTACTGGATGCAGACGAGAGTCCTGGTGGAGGAAACCAAGGGTGAAGAACCCAGAGATCAGCTCAATGAGGCCAGCGTTTGTAGTGAACACCAAGTGTCATAGCTGACGGACTCAGTGTGACTGCCAGCCTCAAAGGGCAGGGGCCTGGAGAGTGTCAAAGTCAGGCATTCCAGGTCTGTTAGCACAATGGAAACCAGAAAATATCTGATGTGCTGGGGGAGCAGGTGGGCAGGCTAGTGAGGGGGGAAAGCCTTCTTGTGCTGCTCTCCTCAGCAGAGCCCTGTGTTGGTGAAGCTCATGGTCTCACGCGCTGTAACTCATCTTTGTGCTCACATCTTCATGATGAGAGTGTCTGATGTCCTTGCTGACGCTTGGTGATGCTGATACCAAGTTCTATGATTTTTCTTGAAAGAGGAAAATGAATTGTTTCCTCTGAACATAATCATTAATATCACACCAGTATAGGCAGTAACTGATCATAGCGAACATATGCAGAGACATGGGCACCACCTGGCCCCTAAATGTTGTATTTCTTTATTCATGCTCTAAATTAGCATGCTGTGTGGATACTCAGGTAACAGTGAACACATCAGTTAATCTAAGTTATACCTAAATGAAAAGCCTTGTAGTTTCTGACTTGTTACATCAGTGATGACCACATGAAAACCAAGATTCTCCTTTATTCCTTTTCTCTCTTTTTTGTCCACAAGAGACAGCTCAGTGGTGGAAATAATATAAACTCCACAGTTAATCACACCTGGCTTAGCATCTTTGCTCTGCCAGTGACTAGCTTTATCATTTTGTATAATTTAAACCAAATCTGAATTTCTGTATTTGTTGATGTATATTAGAATACCTGTGTTTGAATGTTGAGGAATTACCTGAGATGTCAAAGCAGCCAGCATAAAATCAGCATTCAAAAAATATTTCTTCTCCTTCCTCCTCCTTCTTCTGCTTCGGGGGCTTATTCTCAGTCCCCGTCGGCAGGTGGAAGCTTTCCCCACTGAAAAGAAAGATGACCCAATAGTGGAGACTTAGACCCTTAACATTGAACTTCTGGAACCCAATCTGTTAACACCAGGTAAGCCCCTGCCTGCATGTATTTATATTCTGCCACAAAACGTCCAATCAATGGTGAAATTTAAACATACAAAGTAAATCCAATATCAGACAAAAAGCAATCCCTTAATCTCATTGCCTCATTCTTGGACAATTGTTAGGTCTTCCAGCATGTGGCCCCACCTTCAGGCTTTCCCTCCATCCTGTGCTTACGTCTCTACCACATTACTCCTTGCCCCATATTCCTCTTTCTTTTTTTTTATTGAAGTGTAGTCAGTTACAATGTGTCCATTTCTGGTGTACAGCATAATGTCCCAGTCATGCATATGTATACATATATTCATTTTCATATTCTTTTTTGTTCAAGATTATTACAAGATATTGAATATAGTTCCTTGTGCTATACAGAAGACATTTGTTTTTTTAATCTCTTTTTATATATAGAGGCTAAAATTTGCAAATTTCAAAATCCCAAATTCATCCCTTCCCACTCCCTTTCCCCCAGTAACCATAAGATTGTTTACCATGTCTGCCAGTCTGTTTTTGTTTTGTGGATGAGTTCATTAGTGTCCTCTTTCTGTGTTTTGCTTTTTTGTTTTTTTTTTTAATTTCATATATGAGTGATATCATATGGCATTTTTCTTTCTCTTTCTGGCTGACTTCAGTTAGAATGACAATCTCCAGGTCCATCCATATTGCTGCAAATGGCATTATTTTATTATTTTTTAATGGCTGATCCATTTCTCAGATCTTTCAGTGGTTCCCTGTGTCTGAGGATAGATGTTCTGGTCTATTCACTTGCCACGTGTGGATTCTTTTCATTTGGTCAGCTCAACTGTCTAACTTTATACTCCATCATCTGTTTTATTCAGATATTCTATTTGGCAGGAATGAAAGCTCGGACCTGTGACACACACGCACCGTTCCTGTTTCACTGTCTTTGCTAGTGTACTATGTGGCAGGCTCTGACGTTTTAGCTCTCTGCAGCCAGGGCTCTTCACCTGACTCTGACCCTGCCAGGTATCAGATGTAGCAAGGTGCTTACTTACAGCAGTCACTGCATAAACGGGTTCTTAGAGCAAGAATGTTTGCTGGAAATGACTTAAACTTAAAAAAGGTGACAACTGTACAGTTAAGTCATACAGTTACATGCAGGAAACTAAATACCAGACATTTGGATAATTAATGGAAACTTTGAATTCTTCCACTTGGTATTTCATGATAAACCCTGATCACCTTATCCTGGTGAGGATGGTTTTCCTATCTGGACCTTTTTCTCCATGTATGTACCTCATTCCTCTTCTATGAATCCCTGGTGACCACACATCTTCATGACTCTTGTCTTGGCTTTCCATCTAGTTAGAACTTACATTTTAACAGATTTTACATTTTAAGAGCTCTTATTATTAATAGTTTCATGAAAGCAAATCATCTTGGGTTTGGTAAACCTGGATTTTGTCATTCCTTTTTCTACCATGGTTTCGTGAAGTAGTAAGTATGAAAAATAAATGCAGTAAACAGAGTTTTCCAATTTAACCCATGATTGAAACTAAAACCACCAGCAGCCATCTGTGCCACTTTTCTGCTCATCCTTTTGGGCTATTAACTAACAACTCCCTTTCTGGGGACAGCATGCAGAAAGCTTGCTGACAAAATGAATCGTACTTGGACCTAATGGCTTAGAGACAGTTAATTTCCTCCAGTCTCTGTGGTGGTTGGCTGGCAGAGAAACACTCAAAGCCGCTGCTCCAGCCAGTCTCTCAGATGCGCCAGGTGGTTATTTCACAGCGTGCAGCCCGGGAGGCGCACATCTGTAGGATCTGTGGGAATCACACGTAACAGTAGGTTGAAAGCATCTGAGATATGATTTTAAAAAAAATAGACACTGAAGATCTTACCATGGAGAATGCAGACAGTCATCTTTTATTATGTTTTGCACCTTATAAATCTGAATGTTAATTATATTGTTTGGAAAAACTGTCAAAAAAGTTTAATAAATCCTTTCAACAGCAATAAGCTCAAAATATTAAAATCAATGTTTGATGACAAAGTAAGTACTGGAATTAGTTTCTCAAGAATATTAATAACCGTGCACAAAGTGCAGGCATAACCATCATGAGGGCTGCAGTGTTATTAACAACCACATAAAAACCAGAAGACAAAAGTCAGCAGAAGATGCATCAATATCTATTTCAAGTCAGTTCTCATTTTAAGAAGACTGCGCTCAGAGATAATATTTTAACAGATATGTCTTCAGAAAAAAACATTTACATATTTCTCAACAACTTTTCATTTAGATTGATTGACTCATTTTCCAAAGTAATGTATTTTTAATTCCAATATTTCTTGCCTACATGCTAAAAGAAAAGTGATAGCTAAAAACGAATTGGCTCAGTTATGAGAAAAACTTTTCTGTTGGTTAAATGATATGAAAAACTGAGGGAATTTCTAACAAACAGATGTGTACCAAAAAAAGAAACAAATCTAAGTGAAAAAAATTTCAAGCACAAGGATAATGCCTCCCACAGAATTGCAGGAAAAAGAATAAAGAGCCGTAGAAGAGGTGTATATAAAAGAAAATGTTGATGTATACAGATATTAATAGGATATTAACTATCCCAATAATTGTAGTGTAGCATAGAGTTTATAATATGTGTAGAATTAAAATTCATAGAAGTAGAAGCAAAAAAAAATAGGAGCTGTCATATACAAGTAAAGTATTTGAAGTTTTAGAATTACTGGATAAAAGGTAAAACTACTAATTTTTGTTGGACACTGATAAGTCAAGAATGCCTATTAGACTATCTAGGATAAATTCTGAAAGAAAAAAGTAAAAGAATGCAAAAGTCATAAGTTAATAGAAATAAGAAGAAATAATGAAAATAATCTAGAAGATGGTAAAGAGATAAAAAGGAACATTGAAGAAATGAGTGATATAGAAAGCAAATAGTAAGATAATAGATAAAAGACCCAGTGTGACAATATTGATATTAAGTAGACATTGATTAAATAGTCTATATAAAATAGCATGATTTTCAGAAATGATTGAAGAAGGGAAATTTGATAAATTAGATATCATTAACATAAAAAAATACTCAAAAATTTTTCTCTGAAAAAGCCCTTGTAGACAGGATGAGAGACAAACTACAGATTAGGTGAGAATATTTGCAAACCAGCTATCTAGCAAAGGACAGCTATCTATAATATATAAAGAACACTAAAAATTTAACAGTTTAAAAAAATCAGAAAATGGCAAAGGACGTGAACAGAAATTTCACCAACGAGGTATGCAGATGGCAAATAAGCCCATGAAATGATGTTCAGGATAATTAACCACCAAGGAAATGCAAATCAAAATCACGATGAGATATCTGTGTAAACAAATCAGAGTGGCTAAATAAAATTTTTAAAAAATTGCGGCAGCCCTGGTGAGAATGGGGAAAACTGGATCACTTCTCTATTGCTACTGGAAATATAATATGATCCATCATTCTAGAAAATAGTTGCTCAGTTTCTTGTAAAATTACTCATACAGTTACCGTGCAACACAAGTTGCACTCTAGGGAATGAAATGAAATGAATTCACACCAAATATCGCATGTGAATGTTCATGGCAGCTTTATTCCTAATAACCAACAAATGCAAAGAGTTGAGCTATCCTTAAACAGATGAATGGTTAAATTATGTTACAGGCCTGCCAGTAAATACTCGCTCAGCAATAAAAAGGGATGAATGGACTAGTGAGAGATACAACATGGGCTGACTCACCATGGAATTTTGCTGGGTGAAAAAAAAAGCTAATTCAAAAAGGTTTCACACTGTGTGATTCAATTTATGTAACTTTTTAAAAAGGCATTATTTTAGAAATGAATAACAGGTTGTTATTGCCAGGTTTAGGGGCAGGAGGAGGGTGGGGGAGAAGAAAGTGTGTTCTGGGGGTACAATATAGCTCAGTGGTAGAGGGTGTGCTTAGCATGCACGAGGTCCTGGGTTCAATCCCCAGTACCTCTTTTAAAACAAACAAACAAACAAATAAATAAAAATAAACATAATTCCCCCCCCAAAAAAATAAATAAAAATAAAAAGAACGTGGGTTTGGTTATAAACAGGCAACACCAGCGATCCTTGTGGATCTGTTTATATGTTGACTAGGGCGGTGAATACCCAAACTCATCATGTGACAAAACTGTATGGAACTCAATGCACACGCCATACAAGAGACTGCAGATAAAACTGGGAAATATTAGTAAGTTTGGTAGATTGCATCTTAGCTGATGATATACTATGATTTTGCCAAATGCTACCTTTGAGAGGAATTTTGTAGACTGTACACAGGATCTCTCTGTATTATTTCTTGGAATTGCATGCACATCCTCAGTGATCTCAAAAATTTTAATGAAAAGAAGGGAATAGGAGTAAAAGTCATGAAAGATGTTCCTTATTATACACTAAGGGCTGTATAATATTATTACTATAAGTGAAGGAAGAATAGAATAAACAGAAGGGTGTGTCATGTTTGTGGAGTGGAGCCCTTGATACAGCAAAGATGTCACTTCCCCCCAGATTATTCTATTCAATGCACTCTCAATCAAAATTGCAATTGGTTATTTTTGGGAAACTTGACACACTCATTCTAAATGTTTAGGAAAATGCAAAGGGCCAACAATAATTGAGGCAACCTTGAAGAGCGGAAAGATTATCCTGGAGGACTTGTAATATCAGCCATTAAGACATTATAAAGTTGCAATAATTAAAACTTTGTCATAGTGGTGAAAGAACAAATAGATCATTTCAGAAAAACAGAAGGTCCAGAAATGGATATACCCATATACCATCATCTCCTATATGAGAAAGGGGATGCTCCAATGTGGTGTATAAAATTTCAACTGTATTAATTGCATACTATGTGGAAAAAATAATGAATCTTGACCCCTATTTCCCAGTTTGCACAAAAATCAACTTCAGGTAGATTGTTCACATAAATGTAAAAAGTAAAATAAAACTTTAAGAATACAACATAAAATATAGCTTTATAACTTTCTGGTAGGCAAATATTCTTGAATAAGGAAACAATTACAATTTTTTTTAAGAAAAGAATTGACTACTTAAAAGTGAGAATTTGTATTTATCAGAGGACACTGTGAAGTGTTAAAAGGCCAGTGCATAAGTCAGAGGTTATATATAATAGATACATCTAACAAAAGACATTTGTCTGAAATATATAATACACAGCTTCAAGGGGCAAAAGACGTGAGTAAGCACTGAAAGGGCCATAAACTTGTGAAAAGGTGCTAAAATCCATTAGTCTTCTGGGAGATGTAAATTAATGTACAGTAATTGTAGTTAGCATGTTTGAAAACAGCCTCATTAACTTCCTATGTCTCTGCAGGCATGGGTCTTTGAAATGAGAATTTGCATTTCCTCCCATAAAAAGATCATGTTAATTTCCACAACATATTTACATATTTACATACATATTTACATACAAGACCCCAGAAGACTTTGAATGTGGGAGGGCCTTGTAACTTGCTTTGGCCAGTAGTGTGTGGGAGAAGTGATGTTGTGGACCTCCTTGGGTGCTACTGTCACCATGCAAAGAAGCCCAGGCCAGCCCCCCTTAAGATGACAGAACATCTGGAGGAGGAGGCAGAGCCAACAACCAAAACCAAATGTCATACATTAGTGTGGCCATACTGGACTGTCCAGTACCAGTTTAGTGTCCTGATGACTGCTGCAGCATGAGTATCTCCTGGAAAGATTAGCAAAAGTGCTGCCCAGCTGACACCAGGCCAAACTTCTGACCCATGTAATTGGCCCATGTAGTAAAGTAGTGGTTATCTTAAGTCTCTAGGTTTTGGTGCATTTTGTTACACGGCAGTCGCTAACTGAAACAATGAGACTGCTACATACCCACCAGAGCTGCTAAAATGAAAATCAGAGGCAATACTAAGTGCTAGTCCCAAAGCAGAGCATCTGGAACCCTGACACCCTAGTGGTGGAAATGCAAACTGGTACAGTCATTTTGGAGCACCACCTCGCAGCATCTACCAAAGCTGGACATAGACGTACTCTTAGCACCCAGTAATTCTACTCCTTAGTTATACACTCAAGATAAATGTGCCCAAAAGATGTGTAAGAATGTTTATTGCAGCGTGATTCATAAAAGGTGAAAACTGGAATAACCCAAATATTCTTCTAATGTAGAATGGACAGAGAAGGAAACTGACCTGTTCCTATATTCTACAGTCACGAGGATCGGCTGTACAAGCCAACCACACTGCACACAACTATACGGATCAGCATCACAATCACCGTGCTAAGAGAAAGACACATAATTGTATTTGTATAAAGTTGAAAAATGAGCAAAAATAGTCACGGTGTTAGCAGTGAGGAGAGGAGCTAAATTTGATGGAGGAGGGAGGGGAGGCAACACCAGAAGCCTTTGGGGGCATGGGTAATACTCTATTTCTCGATGTAAATGATGGCTACATGGATGCATTTATTTGTGAGAATTCATCAAACTGTACACATATGATCTGTGCACTTTTGTGCATGTATTTTTCAATGAAATTTACAAAAAAGAAAGATACTTCAGAAAAATACTAGTCTCTTGGTATTAGAGACAGATGATTGGAAAACTAGCTAAATGACATGAACAGAAATCAAGGACAAGAATTTAAGATGCTATTTTAAGATGTCCAGATAATCAATATAAGGGTTTTTTTGTTAATTTTTATAGATTATATATATATATATATATATTTTTATATATATATTATATATATATATATTTTATATATATTTTATATATATATATATATATATTTAAAAGTTATTTTAAAAACAATTTTTAATAGAACAATTTTGTGGCTCCAACAATATAACACAACTACTTTGCAAGCAACACAAAAGTTACCAACTTTTACTTCTTTTTAATGCTTTCTCTCAATTCCCAAAACTTTCCTAGTTTAAACCCCAAATTATATGGTCACACAGTTATTATGTTCCATATGTTTTTTTCTTCTCCATATACTAACACCTGGGATCTTATTTCTACTTGCTGGTGGTTGCTCAAGGTTTACTCTTTTTTTAAAACATTTTTTATTGAGTTATAGTCAGTTTACAATGTTGTGTCAAATTTCAGTGTAAAGCACAATTTTTTAGTTATACATGAACATACAGATATTCATTGTTGCATTCTTTTTCACTGTGAGCTACCGCAAGATCTTGTATACATTTCCCTGTGCTATACAGTATAATCTTGTTTATCTATTCTGCATATGCCTGTCAGTATCTACAAAACAGAAACAGACTCATAGACATAGAAGGCTTACTCTTAGTTGATTTTTAAATAAGTTTTCTATAGATGTTTTCTCTGCCTAATAAGTTTCCCAGCTATTTCCTCCACCTGCTAAACCCAGATGGCTTGGGGTGTGCCCAGTGTCTCCTGCTAACTCATGGATTCTCAACTTCTTAGAATTCAAGGTTTCCTTGCAAACTTCTGAGGGTCTTGCATCCCTCCAGAGAAGGACAGGCTATCCCGTTTCTCACACAACATTTTCTTGCAGGGTTCAGGGCCATTAGGAACCCTGGTCTGGGGGAATCCTCTGGCGGTCTTAGACCGGAGGCTATTGGCGCCGCCCATTCCCTTGGCTGGGAAGAGCCACTTCGCAGCAGAGCTGCAGGGTGTAGGAGGGTGTGCTGCCTCTCATGTGGCCTGGCGACCTCCCAGGTGGCCTCTTGGCAGTGGTGGTCATGCCCCCTCTCACCCACTAGAGGCCTTCTCACCACTTCCCTGCTTGCGGCGGCTCTACAGAGATGTCGCCTCCACCTGTGCCCATCTCTGCAGGTTCTGGAGAAGCCCCACCAGCACTTGGACTCTCCTTGGCCAGCGTGGAGAGCTCTCTCCCTCCTCAGAACGTCCAGGGAGATTTTCTTTGCCGTTTGGACCTTTGTGCACTTACTGCTTCTGCTTTTACTATTTTTATCTATGGGTTTCCCATCCTACCAAGTACTTGCATATTTTCCAGGTTACTGCTGTGATCTGAGATAAACCTATTTCAAAAAATAATCATAATATCAAAATAGATAAGTGTATTTAAGGCTTCCTGGATACCTGACACTATATTTGATTTGAAGAATTAATCCTTATGCCAACTCCTACTGTGTTATGTTGTGCTGTCGGTTACAGGTGAGGGAAGTGGTGAGCAGGGAGTTTCGGTTACTTGCCTAGGATTTCCTGGCAGCATGTGGCAGAGCTAAAATACATACCTGAGCACACGTTGTCTCCTAGCCACTGTGTCTCTGCTTAGGCTGTGAGTGTGTCCAGTATTTCTGATGATAAACATAGCTGACCGTGTTGAATGAATATTTTCTCCCCACACTGGTTCCTTTTGGTTGCTCAGTACACCACGACAACCAACTGCTTGGCATCATGTGTTCAAAACTTTTTAATTCCTGGATTTCCACGACATCTTTTCAAAACTCAGATGAAACAAAATGAATGGATCATCTTTTATAGTAGTAATTAGTAAAAAATATTAAGAACCACATGTACAGGTAATGGTGCACATGAGTGGGGGTGGGGGCTTTAAAAAGCTGCCCTCGTGGAGCCTGCCTCAGACCACTTAGCTGAGCTCGCTGGGCGCAGGCGCACAGGTGCCCACCACGCAGACGGGTGGGGACCACTGAGCGAGGCAGGGTCTCACAGTAAACAGAGCCTTCAGTGCCTCTAGCATCGTTTTTGGCATGAACTATTTTAGATATAGGAAACAACTAATCGTGGCCTCGCAGAGGTGTTACAGAAACCTCTTCTCTTCTAGTGACTTTTAATGTCTTGCTTTCTCTGAGTGTTTTCCTTGCATGTGGGGAGAACACACTGCAGGGAAAGAACAGCTGCTCGACAGAGACTTAGAAGAAGCTGAGTCACAGGTTTTTCTCCTTCATCAAGCACACAGTGCGGTGCAGTGTGCCAACCTCAAGGAGAAGGTCTGCAAACAGTCCTGAAATTAACTTTCTTTCTTTCTCTCTGCAGAAACTTGTGTGGGATTAGACAGACAAGCAACACAGCATGCAAAATATACGCTTCTCTGTTCAACGTAGAATGTGGAGGTGAATTAGGGAGCTCCTCAAAAGGTCTCTGCAAGTCGGACATGGAGAATACAGGAAATTTTGGAGCTTATGTTTGAAGGAAAATACCAGGTGCACCTGTGAGGCAACAAAGGGGACAGCGTCAGCAGCCACCGGTGTCTGTGAGGGAGCACATGGCTGCTGGTCACTGAAGGGCATGAGGATGGGGGTAAGTGGATACCAGCCATCCATGGCTTGGAGCCCATGGGAAGGACCAGGCTTGCAGAAGACAGGGAACAAGGCTGTCATTGTCTCCTCTCCTGGTGAAGCTGTGCAGAACTTTCCCTCCAAGGGCAAGATGAAGCAGCAGTTACAAGTGTAAATTTTAGCCATCTGTGGGCTGCTGTGAGCATGGCTCATCATGTTACCTCTCTTAGCCCCTCTTCTTTTATCTGTAACATCTGGACGTGAATGGTACCTATGCCCAGGAAATAGTAACCATGGTAATGTTACTACGATTTGAGCATCTCAGAATGAAAACTTTCACCCTGGAACAATGGGGCTTACTACTCTACCCTACCAGAGACTTCCACGGTTCCTCCAAAGGGGCCTCTCACTTTAAGGACCAAAAGTCAGAACAGGACATGGGACACAGAAATAGACCCTCTTGTTTAGCATTCTGGAGCAATCACATCTCCCCTCCACCCCAATCCCATGCACATCTGCATTCCTGAATTGCATGCTGTTTTACGATGATCATCATGATTCAGATTTTAATAATCTTCTTGTTGAAAAATAAATCAAGATATGAGGAGAAAAAATGAGCTGGAGATATTGCGTTTCTCTGGAAGGCTACCACTAATTAAGATGTTGAAAGCAATTTTAACACCATTTCTCACCACTGTGACAAATCTGACAGATTTACAAATTAGCATTCTGAGACTCTCACGCTGGATGTCCATGTTTTGTCAGATTCTGTGATGGATCACAAACGAGCTTGGTAATTGCTGCAAGCGATACACCGCCTTGCAAAAAATCAAGTGCACTCTCAGGTGACTCCAGGAAACCGGCCTTTTCATGCGCAGTAAGAACTATTGTTACCAAGTCCAAACTCATTCTGCTCACCACCTGACAGGCCAATAAATTGGGAGATGAGTGTTGGGGCAAGGAATAATCCCTTTATTCAGAAAGCCTGCAGACTGAGAAGATGGGGGACTCATGTCCTGGAGAACCACCTTCCCCAAGTCAGAATTCAGGCTGCTTTTATATTACAAAGGGGAGGGGGTGTGGTTGGTTGTTGCAAAGTTCTTGGTGTAGGAATTCTTTGTTCTTGCAGCTGTCCACATGGGTCAGGTCATGGTGTCCCTGGAAACCTCCAAAAAAAATGTTATTTTCTATTCTGCAACTTTTTATTTTTATATGAATGGGAAAGTGTTACACCCTTAGAGGTCAGAGCCTTGAGAATTGGCTCTTGTGTCTATTTCAGGCTCTAGGTAACATCCTTTTACAAAAGGTGCAGAACCAGCAAGACGGAGCACAGGAGACAGAGCACAGCGTTAGAGCCGAAGGAACAGATCTCATATGGAGTTAGCTTTGTTTTTCCCTATTACACTATTATTTTTGGCAGTTATTAGAAAAAAATGAATAGCATTTTGTAAGGCTAAGTTTCCAGTTCTCTTTTAGATGAATTTCAGGTTCAGGAATGATTAGACACCAGTCTTTGGGCTAGGTAGCCAAAGTCATGTGGTCTGCTTGGTTGGATCCTTCCAGGATCTTTGGAACCCAAGATGCAGAGGAGAAATATTTCACATAATGTGGGGTGGCTCCAGATCAGTACTTTTCCAGCAAATAAGTTGGTAGGATAATTTCTCATTTTATTGTGCATGACAGCTGCTACTGGGCTTGCCAAATCCCCACCTCCCACAGGAGAGGAATAATCTCAGAGGCTGTTCTGAAAGGTCATTTCTGACAGGGAATTTTTGATAAATCAGCAGATGTAAACTCAGGGTTAGATAGCAATATTCTTTTCTTTTCTTTCTTTTTTTATTTTTTCTTTTATTCCTCCCCCTCCTCATCTCCCACTTTTTTCCCCTCCTTCTTCTTAATATAAAGCTATATTGTGTTGGTAAATTTACCATGTAGGTAACAACTGAATAGGAAGAGAGAGATTCAATGCTGTTAGAAGTGAATTTCAAGATAATTTTAGAAAGAGGAATCAGAAATAGACAGAAGCACCCCTTTCCTAACTCTTGTCCCTTCCCATGTATAGAGCGACCTTCCTCTTAGGTCTCAAGGTAAAGACCTATAACCTTAGCACTTATAATACTGACATCTAGCATACCGTGGATTCCAGCTACGAGCAGGGGAAATCATACTCATTATCTCATTTAGTGCCAACAATCACCAAATTGTTGTAAATATCATATAAGTTTAGTCCTGTATTTCAGAGGAAAATAGAGGTGCAGTGAAGTTAAGTGACTCATTCAAGGTAACATTCTTGTAATAAATCAGCATTCGTCTCTAAACTTGTGCTTCTGGTCCTTCAGTCCCACCTTGTTTCTCCATGACATGCAGTGTCTGATGGTGTCTGTGAAAGACACAGATCACATCTTGGCTCTTCTTCGTAAATGCCTGTGCAGTGAGCTGGCAGCAGCCACTCAACATGGGTTTATTAAAAGAAGGAAGAAGCCAGTGGATAAGCAAGGCGGTAAGTGAGGCTGCCACTGCCTCCATCACTTACTCAACATTCTCGAAAATCTACCATGAATGAGGCCAGTGTCCCTAGAGGCAGAGCCCAAGACAGAGCCTCACACGCACCTGATTTATTGAGAGCAGGACCTAAGGAGAAAGAGGATGAAGGAAGAAGGGTAGGACAGGGCAAGGAGCTAAACAAAGATGCGGTCTCAGCTGGGGTCTGACTATAGCCTGATGGCACTGGGAGCCCTGGAGAGGAGGCTGTCCCGCAGAGTGCAGTCAGCAAGGAGCCGGGCTTCGGGCTTCGGTCAGTCACTAGCTGTGAGCCGTCTGTAGGGGAGGGGCGATCACTTCCCAACCAGCCAGCTTCTGTCAGCCGAGGGGGATTCTCTGGAGAGAGGGGCAGAGGTGGCCGGGGATGGGTGCACCAGCCAGGTAAAGGGGATCAGCAGGAGCCAACAGCATCTTTTCAGCAGACATTCTTAGAGTCCTGTGGGCATTTCCCTAGGGAATCCCCACCAGTGCCCTTCCAATGCCTGCATCCCACTCCATCACTGCCCTTCAGCGCCCATCCTGAGACCAGCCTCCCTCCAGGAGTCTCCCTGGGGCCACTCCAGCCCATAGGGATCCTTCCTTTTCAAAAATCCTACAGTGCTCCCCTAAACCAGATGCTTGTATAGTTAATCTTTGCCTTTAAATGCTTTCAGATTGTTAGACATGCATATAATTGTGTTCTTACTAGACCTGAAAATTCTTCCAAGGCATGGATTGTGGCATCAAATGACAATGTCTGTCAAGCAGCCTTGATGCATGTGGCCAGTGCTGGATGCTGTCAGCGTGATGTAGAGGCATTGGTCCCGCACAGTAATGAACAATGAGAGACTGAGTAGTAATGAATAACAGTAATGTGCACTTCACAGTGCTTGTTATTTGCCAGGCAATGTGCTAACCACACAACAAGTGTTTCCTCATATAAGATCTGCAAATTCCTGTCAAGTAGTCTGTTAATCTGTGATTCTCTTGGATGTTTCCATGTGCTTGTTACCCCATGGTCACACAATGGCTGCCACTGCTTCTGCATGCATCCCATCTGATTCAAGACAAGAAGGAAAAGCTGTTACCCGCCACATCTGCCTTTTATCAGACAAAGTAAAACCCCTTTCAGAAAATGCTAGGAAACGTCCATGTTATGGCCAAAACCATGTTATAGGCTTATACTTTCTAGCAAGGAAGGTTGGAAAACCATGCACCTCATTTCCTCAGATGCTAGAGTACCGTGGGGTGAATTACAATAAGAGTGAACAGGAATTTGGAATGTCTGTCAGCTTAGCCCACAGACATTGTCCAGTTGCATGCAACTACCAAATTTATCTCCATTTCACAGATGAGAAAACTGAGGCAATTAAGTAATTGCCCAAGGACTGGTAAGCAGTGGGTCCAGTATTCACACCCAAATCTGATTGCAGTCTGCACTTTCGACTACTTGCTTTATTACTTCTTTACTTTCTGCATCTTAGTACCGCATCTCTAGCTCAAAAATGATGACTCCAGGAGAGGGGTAATTTAGAGCACTACCTTAGAGCGTTTATCATGAACAACAACAAAAAATGTTCTAAATCCTGGCTTGATATCTATTTCCAGAGAAGACCAGCTATGAGAAAGCTGGGTTTAGGTTAGTTAAGAAAAGTCCTCGTGATGACCTCTGTTATGCAGGCCACTGGTGGAGACTCACGTTATGTCCCTCCACGCTTCATGCAAAAAAGCAATTATCCAATAATATACATTTTTTTTGATCTAGGAAAGACTGCCACTTTTTTGATATTACAATGCCAAGGTTAAGTTTTGTACATCACCGTTTTTCTAGGTCAGACCTTTCTGGTTGATGCAGTTCATTTAATTTGGGTGTTTTCTAAATTGCGCTACCAATAAGATACAGAAGAAGGTTTCTTGGCTTAGCATGTGGTATAAATGTGAAGTTCGTGAACGGTAGGAGTCCTGGTGGCCCACCCTCTAATTTGGAGGTCACCGTGACTCCCAGGACACAAGCAGAGACGATGCAGACAGGGTGGTGTCTGGGAGGGTGGTGGTGCTGGGCGCTGCCCTGTGGTGTGCTGGCATTTCTTCTCAACTTTGTGTTCAGTGATGTCACACTGACAGCTTGAAATCACATAGAGGGGAAGTACTTATACCACAAACATTGCAAACACTAAAAAGTAGGGCTTTCTTTTTTTTTTCTCTGAGAGCCACTTTTTAAACAGTTCCTAGTACACCTATCCATGGAGCAGCTCATACAAGTAAAATTGAAACAGGAAAAATGTGGGGTGAGAGGATGGCCATGTCCCAGGTCCCAGGTGAGTCCCTGGGACATGTCCCACCAAGTGAAGGTCCTTGGCTTCATGCAGGAAAGAATTCAAGAATGAGCCACAGTTGAGTAAAAGATTTATTCAGAGAGATGCACACTCCATAGACAGAGTGTGAGCCATCTCTGAGGACGAGAGAGCGAGAATCTTAGGAGATACACACTCCATAGGCAAAACACAGGCCGTCTTACTCAGACAGTAGAGAGTGGTCTTGGAGCATTGGGTCGGCTAGGAAAATGAGATCAGCCACAAGATGTGGGGGTTCCTAGTTTCTATGGGCTCAGTAACTTCCTATGCAAACAAGTGGGAGGGTTATTCCAACTACTTTAGGGAAGGGGCAGGGATTCCCAGGAACTTGGCCATCCCCCACTTTTTGACCTTTTATGGGCAGCCTTGAAACTGTCCTGGTATCTGTGGGAGTGACATTGAGCAGCTATTGTGTTACAAAGAGTGTGCATTGAAGCTGAAGTTCTACTGGGAGTTGAATCTTTTACCATCTTGGTGCTAATGGCTGTGTCACTCTTTTAATAATTGTGTCCTGCCCCCTTCCCTCCTGTCTCAAAATCACATTTCAAAAAAAAAAAAAGGAAGAGGAAGGGGATTTGAACAGAACAATCTACAGTTTGTCTTGGATTTGGAGAATGCCTCATAACTGTTGAGCTTGCCCCCTATTATAAGCATGAAAGCAATATCATGTTTTCATCAGTGTCCTAGGGTTCAGGGAATGCTTTTTGGGCAACTGGCTTAGATTCCTTCAATCAATGTTTGTCTGTTTCTTGCTCTATACACCTGTGATTGGTAATCAGAAATCCAATGGCATGTGGTTATACTTGTGATAAGTTCCTTAATACTTGGGGGCACCTTTAAAGATGATCAAGTTCTTGGAGGCAAACTTACAGACCCCTTTGCCTTGTGGCTTCCCATCCATTATCCCTCTGTTGCAATTACTTTTCACAGGTAATCAATAGCTAACCTGATAAATGGGAAGGCTCCTTAAAAATCCATTACTTGATTGCTGAGACTGAATGTTTTATTCATTGACAGATGTGATTTATCCTGCAGTGGCGAGGAGAACACTTGCTCCCACCGTTCTCACCAACACTGCCCAGCAGCGTGGGGTTCCAGCCTGGAGCAGACTGACTTAGTGAGGGAGCTGCCGCTACATTTAGCATGTGAGGTCATTAGCTATCTGTAAAGAGTCCAGATGCATTATCTCCCCCATTGTTCATCATTAAACTCCTCATTGTGGGAATTGTAGCTTGGCGTCCTTGATCTTACATTCAGATTTCAAAAACTACCAAGCATTCTATCCAGGTGGAAAGCCCTACAAGGACCCAATCCAGCTGCCTAGTGACACAGTGATAGGTACCATTATTGGGAACATACTGTTACCCCAAGGAGGGGGAAAGCATCGTTTCTTGTCTTACCAGAAGGAGAAGAATTCAGACGGGAGAAGAAAGTGTTGTGTAAAATAAAAGTTAGCAAAGTACACCTTCAAGAACAGAAGGCGGGCCAACTCAAGAGAGGGTAACTGCTCCAACTCGGCTTTGTTTTCCTGTTTTATATTCTAGCTTAGGGGTGTTCTGTGATTGATTGACGGTTCCCGCCCCTTGAGTCCTTGGCCATGCCTGTCTCCTTTGTGTGTGTTTTCACCCACGATGCATGCAGAAAAGCCCCCGGTGGGGTGGGGTGAGGTGGGGGTGGGGCTAAACCGCAGTGCTAATTACATTATAATGAGCACTGGGTCACATCAGGTTGGGTCCTTCTGTCTACCACACTGTTGTGGGATCCGTCTCTAATTGGTTTCTTTGTTGGCACTCGAAGTAACTAGGAATGACTCTTTTATTCTTGATGGCCCTCTGATTCTCTGCAGGCATGTCTGGTAACAAACACTATCAGCCTGAGCTCAGTGTGAGAAGGAGAACCACCAGGAGCAATGCGGAGTAAGAGACTGATGGCAAGGACCGGATCCCACGCTGCTGTCGAAGCAGGTCAGCTGCTGATATGTGTCTGTTTATTCTGATATTGTGCCAGCAGTCGGCGGGGCTTCAGCAGGCAGTAGGGAAAGGAAGATGCAAATGAAGTGGGAGAGAGCGAGGACCACCCGGAGCCCATGAGGATGACCTAGAAGCCACCTTCAGTGATGGGGGTGTCCCCTACAGAAAAAGGGTACCCTTACTTACGGAGCTAAATGTGAATCAGGAGTCCAAGAAGTTGAGTGGGGAGACTTCACAGGAGCTGGTGGAGCTGCCGACCCAGCTGTGGGCCCAGGAGTGGGAGCAGCCGAAGAGGGAGAGCTGGCAGGGGCCAGGGGAGCTGGTTGCATCCCCATGTTGACAGCGTGAGCCAGCAGATGGGCAGCAGCATGTGGGAGCTGCCACACAAACTCGGCTTTGGTTCTTTATTTTTTGTTATTATTGAATTACAATCAGTTTACAATGTTCTGTTAATATCTGAAGCACAGTATAGTGATTCAGTTGTACATATATGTATTCCTTTTCGTATTTTTCATTATAGGCTATTATAAGGTATTGAATACGATTCCCTGTGCTCTACAGTAGGACCTTGTTGTTTATCTTTTTTATATATAGTAGTTTGTATCTGCTAAGCCCAAACTCCTAACTTATCCCTCCCCACCCCCTTTTTCCCCCCTGGTAACCATAAGTTTGTTTTCTATGTCTGTGAGTTTGTCTCTGTTTTATAAATAAGTTCATTTCTGACTTTTATTTTTAGATCCCACATATAAGTGATATCATATGGCATTTTTCTCTCTTTCTGGCTTACTTCACTTAGAATGACGATCTCCAGGTCCATCCATGTTGCTGAAAATGGCATTATTTTATCATTTTTTATGGCTGAGTAGTATTCCATTATATATATATATCTCCAGTTCTTCTTTATCCAGTCATCTGTCAGTGGACATTTGGGTTGCTTCCACATCTTGGCTATTGTAAATAATACTGCTATGAATGTTGGGGTGCATATGTCTTTTCCAATTAGAATTTCAATCAGATATATGCCCAGGAGTGGGATTGCTGGATCATAGGGTAAGTCTATTTTTAGTTTTTTAAGGAACCTCCATACCACTTTTCATAATTGCTGCACCAAACTACATTCCCACCAGCAGTGTAGGAGGGTTCCCTTTTCTCCACACTCTCTCTAGCATTTATTGTTTGTGAACTTTTGAATGATGGCCATTCTGTCTGGTATGAGGTGATTCCTCATTGTAGTTTTGACTTGCATTCCTCTGATAATTAGTGACACTGAGTATTTTGTCATGTGCCTATTGTCCATTTGCATGCCGGACTCTCCTTTGGAAGTTTAATTCTAGACTGACATCTACTGCCTGCAGGTGTTTCCCTGTGTGTTGGTATTCTCACTCCCACTCCCATGGTGGCAGGTGACAAGCCTCCCCAGCTCCCACTTTTCAGCCCTTTTTGGGAATCTCTTCTCTCATCAACCCGGCCAGGAGGCACAAGGGGCTCCAGGAGTGCTGGCTCCAGGGCATGGACTCTGGAGCTCAAATAGAGTTTGAGTCCCACTTAAGGTCTTTGTGATGATCTCAGAGGCTTGTTAAACTCTGAGCCCAGTTACTTCAAGAGAACAATAAATTGCACAATGATATTCTCTGGCTTGTGTGAGGATTTCATGAGAAAAGGTCTGCATGGCATCCTGTGTGCTCTTTGGAGTGCAATGTGTAGTTCTTTTCTCTTTCTCCTGTGTCCAGACTGGCCTTGGCTCCCCATCCTGACACCCCTCACCCTGCCTCACTGCTGTAACAGGGAAGAGCAACTCTGATTCCCCATGAGATCTGTTCCTTTAGCTCTAACCCTGTGCTCTGTCCCCTGTGCTCAGTCATGCTGGTTCCTCACCTTTTGTAAAAGGATGTTGCCTAGAGCCTGAAATAGACAAGACAGCCCATTCTCAAGGCTCTGGTCTTTAAAGGGTATAACAGTTTCCATTCACAAAAAGAAAAAAAAAAGTTGTAGAACGGAGAAAAACATTTATCTTGTTGGAGGTTTACAGGAACATCATGACCTGACCTATGTGGGCAGCTGCAAGAACAAAGGATTTTATCACCAAAAAGTCTGCAACAACCAACCACAGCGCCTCCCTTTCTTAGTATAAAAGGAGCTGAAATTCTGACTTGGGAAGGGTGGTTTTTTGGGACACTAGTCCCCCATCTTCTTGGTCTGCTGGCTTTCTGAATAAAGTCCTTATTCCTTGCCCCAACACCTCATCCCCTCATTTATTGGCCCACCATGCAGCAAGCAGTGCAAGCTTGGACTCGGTAAACCTGCCTGTGTTTGAGGATCTTCCCTTCTCTCCAGGGCCTTGATTGGAGTGTGTCTTCCCACCTGCAGGTCAGAGCATCCTTCCTCGTTGATGGAGAGTTGGTTTCTTGGAATCCTGAGTGTTAATCTTTCCACTGCTCCCATTGGTGCCTTTGTTCACTGGTATGTGGGTGAGAGCATGGAGGAAGGAGAGTTCTCTGAGCCCCATGAGGACATGGCTGCCCTTGAGAATGATTATGAGGAGGTTGTCATGGATTCTGTTGAAGGAGAGAGTGAGAAAGGTCTCAGTGGCCCTGCTACAGACCCCTCAGTGCTGCTTTTGCTCTGGTGCCCCCACGAGTCTCTTTCGAGGTCCAGATATCCTCTTGGCACCTGCAGTTGGCTCTGACCCTACCAATAACCCCACTCTGGGATAGGTCCCACTTTAAGGTCTAGACCATCTCAGTCTTCTCCACTCTTGGAATTTACCAGGCCAAGCCTATATGTCCCCTAAGTTTATAAAAGATAATAAAATAATACTTTGGAATTTTCTGGTTATGAAATATTTTCTTCAATATTTATTGACCCATAGATTTTACGGACCCCCCAACAACGAGCCCAACTTGGATGTGTGCCCACTCTTCCCCTGCTCACTCCTCGCTTCCCGCGTGACGTTCCTGCCCCAGTTCATTCTGCTGGTGACTCTTTACACAAATCCTTCCAGATGCCACGTTTTCTGTTCACTGAATCCCTGCAGCTCTCTGGATCATTTCTCTAATGTCCTCATCCAGCAGTCTGTCTAGTTCTCTTTTTTAACTGAAGGAAAACTTTGATATCAAGTATGAGAAAATGTTGGGGAAAAAAGTTACCTAGTGTCCACCAGTCTCCAGATTTGCAGATGAGGAAATCGAGAATCAGAAACACAGTGGGCTTGTCCTAGTCTCTTGGTTAACAGGGGCTGTAGTGCGTTAACTGGAATCTTCTCTCTCCTGGATCAATTGCCTCTGACTTCCTCTCCTCAGCACGTGTGCACCTCTCGTCCCAAGCCAGTGCACCAGAGACTAAGTCCAAGGGCTCCCTGCAAGCCTCACCCCTTGTACTGGCTTTGTCCTCAGTAGATGTGAAGAGAAGCAACACCTTGGGTACCAAGTGCTCTCCCTTCCTCGGTGTATGTGATGCCCTCATCACCTTCCATGCCATTAGGGAATCTGGTCAAGATTTGAAGCATTAGGATATTGTTCCAGCAGGATTCAGGCTGTATTGCCCCTTTCCCTGAAAGTCTCAGTAGAGTTGCACTTGAGACACAAGGACCCAAGGAGTAGCAGTGGGGTGCTAATCACGGTTTGGTTCCAAGTGTCCTGTGTGGGTTCTCAGCCAGGACTGGCTGGATCACCTGACTTACATCTCTTGGGGGTTCTTGCTCCCACTGCTCAAGTCTGACCTCTAGTGGACCCTAACTCCCAAAGAGATGATGGGTGGTTCCGCAGAGCTGCAGGTGAAAGGACTTGAACTGCTGGCAAGATGGCCAGCCTTGTTTCAATGAGACAGAGAGAGGAGGATGGGGAAGAGGGAGGGAAGGAGAGGAAGGGAGAGAGAGAGGAGAAAAAACGGAATAGAGAAAAGGGGACTTGACCTCCTGTTTCTTCTCTAAGCTCAAGAAGACCTTACTTAAACAGAGTTTCTTTTGAAGAGCACCATGACAGTGGAAAATCTAGTGTGTTTGTTACCAAAAAAAAAAAAAAAAAAGTGAGAGGCAGAAAGAAATTAGCGAGCAATATGAAAGGATATGAGAAGGCAGGAGGAATGTAAACATAGCGATGGAGAGGAGAATAGGGGACAGGAAAGCCGCCACCAGAGCTTGAGAGGCTGAGAGCACGGGTGGTGGAGGGAGCAGGGCGCCTCTTTACTGGAAACAGGCAGTAGCTGCTGGCACTGTCCATTTCCCTATTCTGGGCTACCCTCTGTGCGCACCTGTTAGCTGCCTCCGGTTCTAGGACACAGGGCGTCTCTGTGACCACCGTACCCAGCAGAGTGCCTGAGAGACAATGCTCAGGAGGGAAAAAGAAAGAATGATGGATTTTGTTCAATATCTATAGTGAAAGACTAACAACCACAGATCCATAAGGGTTAAGCCTGCTCTGACAAAGGCTAGCTGTGTTCTGTTTGGCATCAAACCATAGCAGGTAAAGGTGAGATCCAGGGTCAAGAAGAGGTCATTTCACTCTGCTCAAGACCAATTCCTTGATGCACTGGTAACAGCAACAGAGACCCACACCTGGAAAGCCCCCGCTAACTGCTGCCATGTGACACAGGGGAACTGGTGTGGCTCAGAGGCTGCTGTGTGCGTGGCTGACCCCCATCAAGATTCCATAGCCACAGAGACCAGTACAAGTCAGATTAGACCACCATCACACTGCTTGGTCCCAGCTGGATTTTTCACGTTCAGGAAAAACCAAAAAAACCCAAGGAATGAACTAGTCTTAGTCTCAAGGTCTCCTTGTGCCTGGAGCAGCCTGCCAGCTTCAGGGTTCAGGCCCAGACTCAGAGCTTCTCTTGCCCCCCAAGACCCTTGTCTTTCCTACCCCTTGGGACACCATGACTTCAGCCCCTTGTGGTCTTATACCCACATGTCCCTGGATTATGGGAATTTGTAAGATCTGAAGACATACATTATACCCCTCGCCAATTGTTCCTAATCTGATTTACAGTGCAGGAGCCAAATCCACCTGCTGTGGAAACCCCACAGTGACGTCCTTAGAAAGAAGACAAAAAGATGCTTTAAGTGAATGCCTCTAATATATACTAATTCAATAAAATGCTAATAGAACAATAGAATACACACTAATAAAACACATATTAACACAATATAATAGAAAAAATACTATTTCTCCTTGATTTTTGTGGGCCACTGTTACAGACCATCACAACCTCGCTGCCAATTGTGTGACTTTCTTCAAGTACAGTTGCCCTGACGAATATAGCATGTATGTATGTATATCAATTTGTTTAACCCTCGTAACAACCCCTTAGAGGCACCTGTCATTCAGCGCTGTTACGAGCGACTTAGTTAAGACACAGAGAAATGCAGCATCTTGGAGCATCTACTGAGTGAGTAGCAGAGCTGGGACGAACCAACGCTCTGATGTTGTTCTAGAGTTCATGCTCTGCTCGCCAGGCCGGGCACCCCTTTCTCACGTTGCTTGTCAGTGTGAGTCTGTGTCCTTGCCTGCAGAGCTTCTGGAATGCCGCTGTCTGGATGGCACGGTGCTTCCCTCAGTGTAACTGACATTTCTTTTATCAGTTCATGTCATACGACATAGACTTGGAAAAGACATGTCTCATAGAAGAGCCTTCAACAGGACCTTTTTGGGGATTTTCAAGGGGATTCTAATCCCATCACTCAATGTCTGCGGAAGGCTGCCTTCTGCTGCCCTCCTAGTTCTTTCTGTGACCTCTCCTTCCTATAAAACCACACCCAGATTTGAAGAGAATTTGAGGGAGCCCTTACCTTGAATGAGGAGGAGGATGCCCAGACCTGCAGCTTTGAGACAGAGAGCAGAGAATATGCATTCTGCCTGCTCTGCCTACAGTGGTTACAAGCAGAAAAAAGCAGAAATAGTGGAATAAAAGGCATCCAGTGAAGTGGGTCATGTGGGAGAGGAAGCGTTACTGATGTGGTAGCTATAAAATCTCTAAGCTACAGTGGTTTCCTCTGTTAGCTTCCCATTAATAGAGTATTTCTAATTTAATTAGTTCACATTTTATGCCCTTTCTGTGCCCAAGATAAATTACTGCAGGTCTGAAAAGCAGAGAACCTCGAAATGTATTGAGTATATAAAGACAGAGCTACAAAAAAGGCAGCCGGAGCAGGGCTGGTAGGACATGGGTAGCTCCAATCGGCCTCTCTTCACAAAAGGGCTGCCATTTCTCATGTTGTGTGTGCACTGCATTCCAGGCCATGACTCTCAGGCAGCACTGCATAGCTTGTGTGTAAGTAAATTAAATCAGCGAATAGCCAGGAAGCTGATTCCTTGAGCGGAAGTATGCCCCTTTAGCTTCAGTGTTTATGTGCTGGCCAAGAACTAAACCAACACTACAAAGTAACCCATCGCAGAATACTTAGGGTGTGTACGCTAGAAGAGAGTTTAAGTAAGAAAACTGAAGCTCAAAGAGGAAAGAGAAGGTTTTCCCAGATTCCCATAGGTGGTTATTGGTAGGGCCAGGGCTACGATTCAGGTCTCTTGGTCAAATTCTCACTACCCCGTGTGACCCCCGACACCCATGTCTTCCTGCCCTAGGCTTACCATTTTTGATGTGCGCGGCAAGTGGCAAGATCTGACTTTGGAGAAACAATGCCCTGGAGGCTGCTGAGCGCCTCCTGGGAGTCAGTGACTGCAGATGAGGCAAGCTGTCCTCAGGGACTTTGGTGGTGGAGCCTCTCCCCATTTCATGAGCCTGATTAACCAAAACCAAACCCCGAAGGCCTCAATCATCTAGATAAAGCCAAGTCTTCTTTCCACTAATTTCAAGCTACGACAAACCATTCTTAATGTAGTGTTAGGATCAAGATATGTCAGAATAGCTCCAACACACTTTAAATTCATTTCATGGAGGAAATCTGGATCGGGTCCTAGACCTTCGGGAAGGGCTGTTGCTGAAACCCCTCTTGGAAACATCTCATCACCTTTGTTCTGTCAAATGAAATAAAACGCATAACCTGGAAGCTGAGTTATGTTTTATTTGGCAGACATTTCTGAGGACTCGAGCCCGGGATGACAGCGTCTCGGATCACTCTGCGCGACGGCCCCAGAGTGGCAAGGTGGAAGCCAGGATACATGAGTTTTTGCAACAAAGACCACGTGGTTGAACACCAAAATAT
Organism: Vicugna pacos; assembly: GCF_048564905.1. Classification (NCBI taxonomy): domain Eukaryota; kingdom Metazoa; phylum Chordata; class Mammalia; order Artiodactyla; family Camelidae; genus Vicugna; species Vicugna pacos. The sequence goes on from NC_132991.1 coordinate 2,640,126, forward strand.
TACTGTTAAACAAAACCAGGGATCTCAAGTTAAGGAATCTAGTGCTTTTCTATGTATGGGAAGGTGCAATGCTCTGGGCTTATTGAAATCATTCCTTTGATGTGCACCTAGCTGTCTAGGGCCAGCGTCCTGTTCTTTCCCATTCTGAGTCCCTTCTGGGGGCACCACTGGGGGTGGCAACCAAGGCCAGGCTGCCTGCTTGTCCGCATCCTGAGTTCCCTCTGCTCACTGTCGAGGGGGTGGCGGTTGTGGCTGATGACTTGATGGCCACAGCATCCTTTGTTTACCAATATGGCTGGCAGTATTTTTCATTCACAGGGACACACACACACACACACAGGGATGTAATAAAAGCCATGAGTTTTCTGAGATCAGAGGCAGTGCCCCGCTGATCCATGAGTCCTCAGGACCCGGCTCAGAGCCAGCAGACTGAGGCTCAGAAACTGAAATGAGGGGTCAGAGAAAGGAGCCTGCCAGAGCCTGAAAATCCACTGGAGAAAGTAGCCACATCTTCTACCTTGGCGTTCTCATCCACCTGCTGAAAACCCTGGGGGGACCTCCCACTGCATTACTTTCGGTTTTGGAAAATAAATTGTCACTGAAAAACTGAGGGCATTAAAAGAACTATAACAAGTCGGGTGGTATTTGGCGGCTCCACTCATAATAAGATGGAATCCACAAGCAGTGTCAGTGAGCGAGAATACGACGCTCCCAGAGGTGGAACTTGAAGAAAAACACGGTTTGAAAGTTAATGAGGGAGGAAGAGGCAAAAATGAAACACGATTTGTTTTTAAAAAAAAAAAAAAACACATGGAGGAAGAATTCTCAGCAGACTCACAGGCAGCATCACGAAAGCTGATTGTCTGATATTTGTGTGGCAAGAGCAGACCCCCGACTGAGTCATTAAATCCCATTTACAGGCAGTTACAAATTTCACTGCCTTTATTAACTACTTGAGATGTTATTCACTTGATTGGCTTACAGTTGTGGCCACTCACACTTCGGGATAACAGCCCAGTTAATTAACGTGGAATTACAGTGGCAATGCCATGTCTGTCCTTGGAGAGTCACATCAGCCCCATCGCACTCAGGGTGACGGATGCTCTTGCGGTAAATACTGTGGGAACAAGCACCATGGAGCATTGCTTAGAAGAGCTTCCCACCGGAGCACCTGGGGCTTCTCATCAATCCATCTTCTGCATAAGGATGATAAAACTTCACCCAGGGCTTCTCAGCACCCCTTCACTGGACTCTGGCTCGAAAGGAGAAGTGGCCCAATGTTTCCTGAACCCCTGATGTATACCTGGAGGCCTAGCTAAGGCCTCTCATTATAACCCAGTTACAAGAGGATGCAGATTTCAGGTTGATATTTACACCTGAGGAAATGAACACTGGAGCGCTTCGCTGGCTTGCCTACAACTTAACAGCCTTTAAGCAGCAGAGTGGAGTTGGACTTGGCTTGGTCCTACCAGCCACCATACCTGTCATCAGCTCCTGAAAAGGAGCTTTCTGTAGCATCAGAGTGGCAGGCTAAAATGCAGGGTGCAAGTGTTCCATTACTCCAATGTGGCAGCATATTTTTCCATCCCTGTGGCCCCTGCCGAGAGCCAAGTTGCCATGGGGGGAGTGTGAACCTGTTTTGAGATCACATATCAAATTCTCAAACTTCACACGGGAAACTTACCTCTGGTGCAGAGCCAAGACATGGGTTGCCTGCATGAGCTCTGCCTCTCTTTTGATGAACAGCTTCTGCTACAGTCACCTTTAGAATTATTTTTTTCATTTTACAAGAAACATACACAGTGTAAGAACCATCTGGCCCCTTTATTTCATAGTGGAGCTGTCTGTATTCAGCAGTGACCTCACTGGCCTTGCATTTGGCTGGAAGCACTCCTCTTATTAAATCAGAAACCGAAGAGGACCCCTGCCCCTTCCCCTTGACCCAAAGACAAGCCTGAGGCTGGCCTCATTCTGACATCACCAAGCAGTCTGGCATTTAAATGCCAGCATCTCTCCATAGGCTGTGCATGACTTTTTAGACTTCATTTCCCATTTATAGGAAGAAAAGAAAAGGGAAAATGTCAGAGGAAATTCAGTTCTGAGACCCAGAGCAGATTTCTCGTTGGGCAGAGAGGGAGACTGTCAAAGGGGTGGCATTTCAGGAGTCGTGGAGAAGTTGGAGCTGGAGCTGGCTGGAGTTGGACACCCTGTGTCCTCAGACTGCTGCCTGCGATCCCACCATCAGAGTGGCTGGTCTTTGCTGAGGATCTGCTGAGGGCCAAAGACTGTGCATGACCTTTTACATGCCTTGTCTCCATTCCTCAACCCCCTTACCTTTCCTGAAAACCAGGCGGTGTTGCAAGTCTGAGAAAGACAGCCTTGGCAAAGTGGGAAGAAACCCTGATCCCACCAGGCAGGTGGCCTTGGCTTGGTGACTTCCCCACTGTCCAGAGCTTGGTGATCAGCTGGTAGCTTCAAAACCTGAGTTCAAGGAGTGGGGCATTCATGCATGCATCAAAAGGTTGTTGAGTAACCCTTTGCAAGCTACTTGTCCAAGTTCTGATGACTCGGTGGTGAATAACAGATCCCTGCCTTCATGGACCTTCTCTTCTGGTGAGGCAACAAAAGTGAGTAGAGAGACAAACAAAATCGGTAACTGCAGACCACAGCACCTGTGGGAAGACAGTAGAATAGACGAAAAAGAGAAGGTGGGTGGGATGAAGAGGCAAGCTTCATTAATCAGCCCTGAAAGGACATCCAGAGTATTAGTTCGTAAATTCACTGCAAGATCAGCGCCTTCTCCAAGATAGACCACTGAATGCAAAGCAGCGAAGGTGCTTGGCCAGCTGGGACTCGGATGGGGAGGTCAATGTAAGAATTGCCTGTCCACTGTGGCCTCCCGCTGAGCTGGCCTGGACTTTGTGTCACCAGCTTGAGGATATTTGGACTTCCACTGGACCACGCGAGCCAGTGAGCTCCAGCATTTGTCTTCACGACTCTGCTTTTGTGCCTGCTTGACATTCACGCCCCTCTACTGACTGACCCCACCTCCCTCTGAGTTATTTTCACCTACTGTTTCCCTAGCTCAGGGTCTCAAGAAGCCAGGGGCTGGAAACACAAACTTGCAGGCAGGCAGACGATGTGGGATGTGATCCTTGAGAAAGGGGAACAAGAAGGGAAAGGCAAGGATGGATATGGGGTTGACCATCATGAGTGCAGGACTCCAGGGACATTTCTAAAGAGTTCTATGAACTCTTTCTCAACCCTTGACCCCTCTGGTGAAGGGTGACCCAAGGTGTTAGCTCTGACATCTCTAGGCTATGCAAGCATCGATGCTGAGGTATACAGATTGCCTGTCACATAGGAAGAATCCCAAGGCAGGAAGGGAGTGGTCCAAACCAGAAATCAGGGGTAAGGCACAGTCAGGTAGCATCTGTGAAGCTCCCTTAAGGGTGCAGAGTCCGGGTCACTGCCGTAGTGGCTGGAGTGAGCTGGGACTGAGAGGACGTGGGTGGTGCACAGCAGGTGTCCTGCACACTTCATTAAATCTTTCATTTTTTTTATTGACATACAATCAGTTACAATGTGTCAATCTCTGGTGAACAGCACAATGTCTCAGTCATCCATATACGTACATATATTCCTTTTCATACTTTTTCACTAAAGGTTATTACAAGGTTTTTTTAAAATTATTTTTTATTATTATAATTAATTCTTATTTTATTTTTTATTACTATAGTTCTTGTGCTATACAGAAGAAAACATTTTAAATCTATTTTTATATATAGTGGCTAATATTTGTGAATCTCAAACCCCCAAATTTATCCCTTTCCACCCCCTTTTCCTTGGTAACCATAAGATTGTTTACTATGTCTGTGAGTCTGTCTCTGCTTTATACATGAGTTCATTAATGTCTTCTTTTTTCTTTTTTCTTTTTTTTAGATTCCACCTATGAGTGATATCATATGGTATTTTTCTTTTTCTTCTGTCTTATTTCACTTAGAATGATGATCTCTAGGTCCATCCATGTGGCTGCAAATGGCATCATTTTATTATTTTTATGGCTGAGTAGTATTCCATTGTATAAATATACCACAGCTTCTTTATCCAGTCATCTGTCAATGGACATTTCGTTTGTTTCCATGCCTTGGCTATTGTACGTACTGCTGCTATGAACATTGGGGTGCATGTATCTTTTTGAATTAGCATTCCCTCTGGATATATGCCCAGGAGTGGAATTGAGGGATCATAAGCTAAGTCTATTTTCAGTCTTTTGAGGAATCTCCATACTGTTTTCCGTAATGGCTGCACCAAACTACATTCCCACCAACAGTGTAGGAGAAACCTCTCATTTTTGAGTCCAGATGTTGACTTGGGTTTTGACCAATATCCTGCTGTAAGTGGTTATCTTTTAATTGGGTTCTACTTGCTTAGTGGTTACATTTCTTGAGGCTGACTTGACCTAGCTCTGCTCATATGCACACAAACTTCAGAGCTTATTCCTACCAGGGCAACCAGAGTCCCCAGTTTAGAGATGCCCCATTATAACAGACAAATGCAATGAGACTGAGAAACAGTAAAGAATTTGCCTTAATTCACTGAACCCATGGGTACAAAGCAAGCCCTCCAATCCAGAGATTCTTATTTTTTTCTCCTATATTATCTTGCTTCTTGGCCTGTCACATTCAGAAATGCAACATGTTTTCATTTGGATTCCTCAAAAAACTCTCTTTTTCTTTTTTTCCTTGATCTAATCAACATGGTTTCCTCATTAGACTTGACAAGCCTTCTGATGCCTCCTTGTTACCTGCAGAAGAGGTTACAAACACCTTACAGTGGTTTTCAAGGTTCTCCAGGATCTTCCCAGCACACGTTTACTCCCTAATAAAGACTCTGTTGAGTGGTATGGGACAATTGGCTGCTCTTAGAGACTTTTAAGACATTCACATTCCCCTGTCTTTGCTATTTCTCGAACTTGGCCTTCCCTCTACTTCTCTATCTTCTAAAATGGTGGAAGTGGCTTGACATCAGGCGGTGGGTGGAAGTTGGACAAATCTGAAAAGTGTAATGGAAAAACCCTGGGTTACTCTGAATAGAGTGTTAAATATGGACACTGCTGAAGTGGATGAGGAGAACTTTAGAAAAAGTTCTAAGTAATCTTAGAAAAAGTCTAAACTTCAGAAAGAGACTGTTTATAGCAATCTGTATTTGAAGGACAGTAGAAGTGAGGACTCAGGACGAAGTGAGGAACATGTTACTGAAAACTGGAGGAAGAGGGATCCTTGTTAAGCAGTGGTAGAAATCTTAGCAACATTGTATCTTGCATGATCTCACAGAGAGTCAGAGTTGGGAGGACCAGCAAGCTATTGGTAGTTTGAAGATGGAGAATGCAATGCAGTGGGGAATGCATCTGGTCTTGAAGGGTTGAAAGAGAATCCCTGCTGATAGCCACATGAATGGGAACCTCAGCTCTACAGCTACAAGGGACTGAATTCTGTCAACGACCTAAATAACTTAGATAAGAGCCCAGGGTGGCCAACACCTGTTTGCAGCCTTGTGAGATTCTAGGAAGAGAAACCAGGTGAACCCATCTGGGCTTCCAACCTACAGAATTGTGTGCATTCTTTTATGCCAATGGTTTTGGGTAATTTGTTGCAGCAGCAATAGAAAAATTACTACACTGAGACTCAGCATTTCTTATATCTGTTGTTTGTATCTTTCACCTGTCTTGGCAAAATTCTTACCCATTCCCCCATATATTTCTTCTGACCCATTCTTTCTGTCCTCCCCTTCAGGCCCTTTATTTAGATGTATATTAGACATTTTCACTGTGTTCCTTAGGTTTCTTTTGTTAAGTGTAGGTTCATCTTTTATTCCTTACTAGTATTCAGACAGATAGGTGAGTAGAGTTTAGTCTTCTTGTCTCTCTTCCAGTTCACCGATCCTACTTTCAGCTTTGTCTAATCTACTGAATTTTAAATTATGTTTTTGTATCTTTCAGTTTTAGAAATTCTCTATGATTCATTTTGATATGTTATAGTGCTCTAGTGAATTTATTTATCTTGACATTTATTTTCTTAACTCTATTATTAGGATTAGAGTTAGGGTTATATATCTTGGTATATTTTCTATTGCTAATTCCTGTTATTGGCTTTTTTTTTTTCTTGGTCTGAATTTTTGTACCCTTCTACCCTCAAACCACCGGTAGCTCACTGGTCCTAACTCTTTGAATCTCTCTGAGATTTTGCAAGATACAAGAAAGCAGACTAGAAGCCAGTCACCATGTATGAACAATTCATGACTCTAGAAGATGCCATCTTCCCTCAGGTATATTTCAGCCTTTCCCCTGGAAAGTGCATAGAGTAGAGGCAAATCATTTCAACCCAATGGCTGCCTGAACACTCTTGAGCCTGGCTTTCAGTCCTTGTAAGGCTTGGTCTATGTCTGGTTTATCCTCACTGGTTTACTAGGGTAAAGTCCATCCCAACAAGATCCTACAAGTTTTTAACTCTTCTGTTTTTTCACTATTTTCTGCTAACATTCTTGAGCCCTTATATTACATCTTAAAAATCAGTAAATGCCTTGAGAAGTGTGGGTTCACTTCTGTGCACTTCCCTTCTCTCTGGGGCCTTGGTGCCTTAGGCAAATTTTGGCTCTAATTTTCTTCTGCCATTCTTAGACATCTCCAAAAGATCTGCTGAGTCACCGCTTCCTGCTTGACTCTCTCCTGGGCTGCTCCTCCTCTCACCCTGGGCCATGTAAACAGCATAATCTCCAGGATGTTGAACTTATCTCAAAGAGCTTCTCTTCTCTTCAGGATGTTCAGATCCTTAAGTCCAGGCTCCTTTCATTTTATGGCAGCATCAGTTCTGGATTCTTGGGAATCTTTTATTCCACCATGTAGAGCAGGAAACAGGATGGACTTCAGCCATATAAGGATTTGATGAGCCAAGCCTGGAAGTTACCCATATCACTTTTTTTTTCATAACTCATTGTCTAGACTTCAGTCACATGACCACCTCAACCACAAGAAAGGCTGGAAGGTGTGGCCTAAGTCTGTGCCCAGAAAGAAAGGGGACAGGATTTACCAGCACATGGAAATCTGTGTGATCTCATTGTCTAGACTTAATAGGCATTTGGGAAGTTTAATGAAAATGGAAATGTTGAAGATAAACCAAGTGACCTCTGAAGGTGCCTTTAAGCCTAGCAACCCTGCTCAATTTCTGAATGTGGTTTACTTGAGTTTCCTGCAGCACACTGATACACAGAAATACAAGATAAAGACATGCCGCTCATTCTTTTAGAAATTAAATGCTGATTCATATCATTAAACTTTCTTGTCTGATGTGCCAAGATAATCCTTATGACTTAGAATTTACAACAGGCTCTCTTAAAAATATCATTCCTGCACAACTTAATTCAGTCAGTCCTCTGGATATTCAGCTTCAATGAGCTGGAATATATGTTCACTGGGTATTGGATAACTCAAAAGTTTCATCTAGCATAAGGCTAAAATGTCTTTGCATCCAAGGAGAATATGAGCTTATTTCAAATTTTCATTATTGTTAAATTATGGTTTAAGTCTGAACTCCATGTATTCATCACCTTAGGATTTTAATAGCTATTTGGGGGATGCAAGAAAAGCAAAATCAAAGAAACTTCCCTTGAAGGTATTGTACCCTAGATAATGAAACAGAGACAAAGAAAATGATGATGAAATGGTACAGCCAGTAAACATCAGCATTTGGATGTGAATACAAGAATCATGCCAAGAGGGCTATTCATAGTGATTTAAAAAAAATTAGTCCTTATTTTTATATCAATTTTAGGTTTACAGAAAAACTGAGCAGAAAGTACAAAGAGCTTCCATACACCCTCCACCCTCCTAGCGTCCCCTATAATTAACATCTTGCATTAGTGGGTGTATTTGTTACAACTGATGAGCAGATAGTGATATACTGTTAATTAAAGTCTATAGTTTACCTTTGGGTTCACTCTTTGCTTTTTGCACTTGCATAGGCATTGACAAATATATAATGCCATATATCCACATTTTACAATATCATAAAGATAGTTTTACTGCCCTAAAAATCCCCTGTGCTCCTCCTTTACACCTCTTCCTCTTTCCCCCTGAAATCCTCTTGATCACACTGATGTTTTAATTATCTCTATAGTTTTGCCTTTTCAAGGATGCCATGTAGTTTGAGTCAGAATATACAGCCTTTTCAGACTGACTTTTTCACTTACCAAGATGCATTTAAAATCATTTCATGTCTTCTCATGGCTTGATAGCTCATTTCTTTTTATTACTGAATAATATTCTACTGTATGGTTGTATCAGTTTGTGTATTCATTTACTCATTGGAAGACATTTTGGTTGCTACCAAGTTTCAGAATTCCTATAAAAATTTGCTTGCAGTTTACTGTGTAGACATAAGTTTTCAAGTCCTTTGAGTCAGTACCAAGGAGTGCAATTACTGGATTATACGGTAAGACTATGTTTAGCTCTGCAACAAACTGGCATTGCTGTCTTCCAAAGTGGCTGTATCATTTTGAGTTTGCACCAGCACTGAATGAGAGTCCTTGTTGCTTCATGTGTTCACCAGCTTTGGTGTCAGTGTTTTGAATTTGGGCCATTTTAGTAGATGGTAATAGAAGTTCATTTTTTTTCATTTGCATTTCTTTGATGCTTTCCTATGCTATTTCCCACTTGTTTATTTTCTTTGGTGAGGCATCTGTTACAATCTTTGACCCATTTTTGGTCATAATTGAGTTGTTTGATGACCATCCTTTATCAGATATGTATTTTTCAAACATTTTCTCCCAGTCTGTGGTTTGTCTCTTCATTCTCTTAATCATTTTTCACAGATCAAAAGTTGCTTTTTTAAAAATTTTTATTGAAGTCTAGCTTATGAATTTTTTCTTTCATGGATTGTGCTTTTGGTATTATATCTAAAAAGTCATCACCAAACCTAAGTTCACCTAGATTGCCTCTATGTGATCTTACAGGAGTTTTTTGGTTGTACATTTTATATTCAGGTCTGTGATCTATTCTGAGTAAATTTTTGTGAAAGGTAGAAAGCCTATGTCTAGTTTCACTTTTTTGCATGTGAATACCCAGTTTTTCCAGCACTATTTGTTGAAAGGACTATATTTTCTCCATTGTGTTGCCTTCGCTCCTTTGTCAAAGATCTGTTGACTATATTTATGTGGATCTATTTCTGGACTCTCTAGTCTGTTCCATTGTCTATTTGTCTATTCTTTCACTAAGCCATGAGATAAATCACACTGGCTTGATTGCTGTAGTTTTATATCAAACTTTGAAGTCAGGTGGTGTCTACAGCCCTCCAATTTTGTTCTTGGATTAGTAATTTTCTTTTTTTCTTTCTTTCTTTTGTTCATTTTTTTCCATGGAGGAAGGTCAGTGGTTAGAGGTTAATTTTTACTTTGATTTTCAGAGCACATGCAAAATTCTTTAGAGATATTCCATACCTATAAGATGAAGTCTAGTGGCATGAGTGTTCAAAGACATTTATAGTCCAGGTCCTGCTTACTTTTTTCTAAACATTATTATTCCAGCCATACTTATCCACTCCCTGTTCTCAAACTTCCCTCAAACTTTCATACCTTTTTTCCTTGTGCACCTTGTTCTGCCCTTCTGTTTATGACTACCTGGATAAGTTATCTGGTTCTATTGAGTTGTCTCTGGTCCATCCCCTAGGAATGTGTTTTTGACCCTTCCTAGTCTGGCTTGGTACAGCCCTTCATTTATTCTTCCATCACAGACACTCGATTCCAGGCACTTTACTTGGCCTTGGGATACAATGATCTAGTCTTGGGTAGACTATCTTAATGAAAGACCAACTAAAAATATTTAAATAACACAAACCCAAATTATGATAATCACCATAAAGGAAAAAAAACTAAAGGTCTGAGATAGAAACTAAAAGATAAAGGATATCTTATTTTAGGAAAGAAGATAAAGAAAGACTTTTCTGAGTAGGGGGCATTTGTACTAAGACATGATGGATGAGAAAAACCTCTCTCTCTGGAAGAGCATCTTTCCAAGAGGGAAGCCTATGCAAAGGAACTTGGGAGAGAAAAGAGCTCAGTGCGTTGGATGCACTGAAGAACAAGCAAGGCTGGTGGCAGTGAGCAAGGGATGGGGCATGAGATGAAGCTGGAGATTTAGTCAGGACTCAGATCAGGCAGTGCTTTAGAGTCCCAGGTATAGAGGATCAATTTTATTCTAGGCTCAAAAAGCCCACTGAAGGGTTTCTGTAGGGCAGTGAAATGATCTTATTTACACTTCAGCTCTCATTGACTGCTGTATAGAGAAAGAATCCTATGGAAGTAGTAGGTAGGATTCCAATGTAATTTATCATCCACTGGGACACTTTTCAGTGTGAAAGGGGCAATATTAATAATTATTCTGGGTCAATAGGTACACTTGGTGGTCCAAGCAATAATATACACAAGACAAAGCTAGTAGGTGGTTGTTGCATTCTGAAGAAGGTCAATGGTCTAAGAAATAATCAATGGAAAAAAATCAGATGGCTTCATGATATGTTTTAGAGGTAGAATCAAGAGTACTATTGCTGACATGTAGCTAGAGGACAGAGAGCAATAAAGTACTTCTAGTTTCTGATTTGAGCACACACAGAATTTCCTGTGATGGGAAAGGAATTTGAGGGGACATTTGAGAAGGAGTCAGGGAAGAAGTAAATGTAAGACTTCCACAATTAACCTCTAAACTTGAGACGTCCCTGAGATGGTGGAGATGATGGGTGGGGCATGTGTATATGTCTATTCAGGAACTTAGAGATGAAGAATGCATAAGCGATATATGTCCAGGCATCAACAGCAAGTAGATGAATTTAAAGAAGTATTAGTGGAAGTGGAAGTGAAGAAAATGGATACAAATGAACATGGGATCAAACCCAGAGAAACAGAAGAATAGATGGTAGAAGAGGAATTCTCAGTGAGGCTGAGAAGGAAAAGTGGTTGAGATGGAAGACAAATCAGAAAACTGCAGACACATAGAATTCAAGGGAGGAGAGTGTTTCATGAAGGATTTAACTCTGTTAAATGCTACTGAGTGAAGTGGAGGACCATGAGATCAGAGTGATGTCACTGCATCACTGCCTTACAAGTCACTGTGATCTTGGGAACAGCAGTTTCTTAAAGTGGAGGCAGAAGAAACTTGGTTGGAAAATAATAAAGAGTGAATTGCAGGCCTGCAGGAAATTTGCCATAAAGGGAAAAGAAGGAACGGGATGGAAGCTGTAGCTGGATAGGGATGTGAGGCTTAAGGCTTTTAGTTTTTTAAGAAGTGAGTTAGAAGAATATGTTTGCTATCTGACGGGTGCCCTCGTTTGAAGTACCCATAGCAACCTATGCACTTGGTTGTATTCCCTACCTTCATTTAAAGGTGACTAATCACAACGCCTCAAGGGTCTACCAGACGGCCTAGTACAAAGCAGTCTCTGTGAATGCCAGTGAATGAGCACAAGCACCTGAGAGCACCAATACTTGTCATTTGTCGTCTTTTTGATAATAGCCATTCTGACAGGTGTGACATGGCACCCCACTGTGGTTTTGATTTGCATTTCCCTGATGATTGTAACATTGAGCACCTATTCATGTACCAGTTGGCCATCTGTATATTTTCTTTGGAAAAATGTAATTCAGATTATTTGCCTATTTTTGACTCAAATAGTTTGTACCTAATGTTGAGTTGTATGAGTTTTTCTATATTTTGTATATTAACCCCTTATAGGATACATCATTTGAAAATATCCTTTCCCACTCAGTAGGTGGCCTTTTTGTTCTGTTGGTAGTTTCCTTTGCTGTGCAAGGGCTTTTTAGCTTGATGTGGTCCCATGTGTTTATTCTAGCTTTGTTTCTCTTGCCTGAGGAGACATATCCAAAAAATGCTGCTAAGACTAAGTCAAAGAGCATATTGTCTATCTTTTCCTCTAGAAGTTTTATGGTTTCAGGTATTACATTTAAGTCTTTAATCCATTTTTAATTCATTTTGTGCGTGGTGTGAAAGAGTAGTCCAATTGGATTCTTTTCCATGTAGCTGTCCAGTTTTCCCAGCACCATTTATTGAAGAGGCTCTTTCTTCATTGTATTTTCTTGTCTTCTTTGATATAAGTTGCCTGTATGAGTTCATTCTGAGCTTTCTATTCTGTTCTATTGATCTATGTGACTGTTTTTGTGCCAGTACCATTCTGTTTAGATTACTATAGTTTTGTAGTATAGCTTGAAATCAGGGGGTGTGATTCCTTCAGCTTTGTCCTTCTTTCTCAAGACTGTTTTGGCTATTTTGGGTCTTTCATATTTCCATACAAATTTTAGAATAATTTGTTCTAGCTCTGTGAAAAATGTCATTGGTATTTTAATAGGGATTGCATTGAATGTGTAGCTTGCCTTGGGTAGTATGTTCATTTTAGCATCATTAATCCTTCTAACCAATGAATATGGTATGGTTTATCTTTCTGTCTGTTTGTGTTATCTTCCATTTTTGTCATTAGTGTCTCACGGTTTTCTGAGTACAGGTCTTTCCCTCCTTAGGTAGGTTTATTCCTGTGTATTTTATTATTTTTGATGCAACGTTGAATGAACTTGTTTCCTTGATTTCTCTTTCTGATAGTTCATTGTTAGTGTATAGAAATGCAACAGATTTCTATTTATTAACTTGGTATCCTGCAAATTTACCAAGTTCATTGAAGAGCTCTAATATTTTGGTGAGGCCTTAGGATACCCTATGTACAGTATTGTGGGATCTGCAGTGACAGTTTTACTCTTTCCTTTCCAATTTGGATTCCTTTTCTTGTTTGACTGCTGTGCTAGGACTTCTAATACTGTGTTGAATAAAAGTGGCAAGAGTGGGCATCCTTGTGTTGGTCCTAATCTTAGAGGAAATGCTTTCAGCTTTTCACTGTTGAATATGATGTCAACTATGGGTTTGTCATATATGGACTTTATTGTATGGATATGCTTCCTCTATACCCACTTGATTGAGAGTTTTTATAAGTGTAATGTTGAAATTTATTAAGTGCTTTTTCTGTATATATTGAGATGATTATAAGATTTTTATTCAATTTTTTTATTCTTCAATTATTAATGTGGTGTATCACTTTGACTTGTGGATGTTGAACCATCCTTGAACTTGTGGGATAAATCCCACTTGATAATGGTGTTTGATTCTTTCAATATACTGTTTAATTTGGTTTGCTAATATTTTGTTGAGGATTTTTCATCTATGTTCATCAGTGGTACTGGTCTGTCATTTTCTTTTTCTTTTTCTTTTTCTTTTTTTTTTTTTTTTTCAGTATTTTTGTCACAGGTGGATGAGGCTGGGTGCTGGAGCTAATGCAGGCCTACTGGTAGGTGGGGCCAATGCCTAAGGGGTTCTGAGGTTGGTACGTCCCCACCAGTGGGTGGGGCTAATCCGAAAGCTAGTGCTGGCTTACTGGTAAATGGAGCCAAGTCCTGGGTCCTCTGGTGGACAGGGCCACGTTCCTGGCTGGCTGTGGGCTCAGAGAGTCTTACGGCAGCTGGCCTGCTGGTGAGTGGGGTTGTGTCCTCGCCTAGTGGGCTGCTTGGCCTGAGGCATTCCAGTGCTGCTGCCACCAGGCCAGTGGGCAAAGCCAGGTCCCCATACTAGTAAGCTCTAGGGAGGATTCCAAAATGACACTTGCCAGCACCAAGGTCCTGCCAGTGTGTGTCTCCAGGGTGAGCTGCCATCGCCTCCTGTCTCTCTGGAAGACTCTCCAGGATCAGCAAGTGGGAGCTCCTTTCGAATTCCTGCCTCTGCCTTGGGTCCCAGAATATGTGAGATTTTGTGTGCACCATTTAGGAGTGGAGTCTATTTTCCACAGTCCTCTGGGTCCCCTAAAAGTAAGCCCCACTGACCTTCAAAGCCAGACATTGTGAGGGCTTCCTTCCTGGGCTGGGGAGCCTGATGTGGAGCTCAGAACCCTTGCTCCTTGGGAGAACCTCTGCCATAGTAATTAACCTCCCATTTGTGGGTGTCCCACTTGGGGGTATGGGTCTTGACTATACTCGGTCTCTAGCCTCCTTACCCATCTCTTTGTGGTTATTTCTTTATGTCTTTAGTTGCAGAAGATCTTTTCTGCTAGATTCCCACCTTTCACATCAATAGTTGCTCTGTAAACACTTGTAATTTTCATGTGCCCATAGGATGAGGTGACTCAGAGTCTTCCTTCTCTGCTATCTTGGCCCCCACTCTCCTCTTGTTTACTTGAAGTCATATCTAGACCATCTATAATACCTAATACAATGTAAATGCTATATAAATAATTGTCCACATGTGGCAAATTCAAGTTTCCTTTCTGGAAACTTCTGCAATTTTTTGACAAATATTTTCAATCCATTGTTGGTTGAATCCCCAGATGTGGATCCTACAGATACGGCAGACCTGCTGCATTATAGTTTTTAGTCACTTATAGCGGATGCTGTAAGCTAAGGTTAGGTCATAAAATGTACTCCAGGTTTGCTGAACGAATAGAACAAGTGCTGACTTGGTCATTGAGGAAAACTGGGTACTTCAGACCCAGCACAGCTGTAGCCCACACGGTAGTCAGGATCGGAAGTGAGGGAAATCTCTGACAGCCAGGGCAGAGTGCTTTTGTTCCAAAATAAGAAGAATCAGAGCCGTGTCTCAATCAAACTTGAAGATGAGTTTATCTTGAAATTCTCTTCTGGTGAGTGAGAGCCCAATTAAGGTAGTTCCTGACTGAGTGAGCATGGCTTCTCCTGTCAGCTCGTTCTGACCGAATCAGAGTGGATTGTGCCCCATCTAAGAGAATTACTGAGCAAGCAAGCAGTCTTGGTTTGGGGTCTCAGTGACTGTCTCAGGCTGGCAAAGCAACCAGGATGGCTCATGGATGCCACAGTCCAATCTTAGCTCTTAAATTTTTTTTTCCCTCTTCTCCCAAACTTGGGGTCAATTTTCTCTTTGTGGCTAGAAAAGAAGCCATGACTTCAACCTTACTTTTAAGAGATAAGTGGTTTAGTAGTGATGAAGACAGTGTAATTAGGTCCTGGTGTATGAAGCTGAGGCCAGGACCTCATATTCAATCACAGTGGCTACTCTCCTGACTGCTCACTCCTAGATTTTTCCTCTGCACATGTGAGAATTACATGCACCCCAAGCAGGATGAATGAAAATAAATCCAGATCAAGAAAGGCTGTATTGGGAGTTCAAGATCTGCAGATACTAACTACTATATATAAAATAAATAAACAACAAATTTATACTGTGTAGCACAGGGAACTATATTCAATATCTTGTAGTAACTTATGCTGAAAAAGAATATGAAAATGAATATATATGTTCATGTATAACTGAAGCATTATGCTGTACACCAGAGATTGACCCAACATTGTAAACTGATTATACTTCAATAAAAATACATATATACCAAAAAAAGGAAACACTGTAATAAAGCTCTAACACATAAGAAAAAAAAAGTGAGGGTATCTACAGAGAAATGACAACTAGACCAACAGACTGATCTTTTCTTCTTAAACACCTTTATTGTGGTATGATCTATACAGTAAACTACACACATTTCAGATGCACAATTTGATGGATTTTGATAGATGTGTACACCCATGAAGCCACCACCACAATCAAAACAGCTGACATTTCCATCACTCCCCAAGAGGGGCAATTTTTGAACTCACAATTTATCCCTTCCTGCCCCCTTTTATCCCCTGGTATAGACTACAGTCTTCTCTTTACAATAACAGAATCAAAAAAAAAATAGTATCTACAAAGTAGCCCTATGTAACTGAAGGTTACTAAAGGCTTTCTCGAGTAAACAAAGGCTAGGTTATTGACATAAAGACCAGACTTAAAGAACTTGAATAAAATATGTGCTTCATGGAGAAAGAAACCAAATCCTAAGAAAGAACTGAGATAAACAAGAAAAAAGAAGAAAAGGAAGAATAAGAACCAACTGTGGAAACAAAGTGGAATGGAAATATTAGGTAAAAACAACATACTAACTGGGAAGGGAGAATACTCAGAGCTTCAAGAAACAGGTTTCAAAGTTCTTACATTTCTCTGATGGAAGGTGGAAATTCTAGGTCAACTTTATGCAGTTTTGAAATGAAGTATACCTCTTCAAAGTTTGAATGTGCCCACTGAAAGAACAAAACTGAGATTTATAACTACTAAAGCAGTAGACGTTTTAGAGTAACTATGGAAACCTTAATCAATCTAGCAGAAGGCCAAAAAAAAAAAGGAAGGAGGAAGAATCAGAAATTTCTGGGAAAATAGCTCAGAATGACAACAGTCATAAGTACAGTTTAAAATTGTCAGTAAACAAAACAAATTGATTAAACTTTCTAGGTAAAAATAATAGCTTAAATTATATATTAAAACCAAATCTATGTGTTAGTTATAAAAGACATACCTAAAACTTAAGGACAAAGAAAGTTTAAATGGAAAAACATGGAAACAGATATTCAAGTAAAATACCAATAAAATTGCTTAGCACCACTGGTATCAGCAAAATATACTCTATTTTGGTAATACAACATTAAGGATAAAGAAGCTTGCTAGATGAAAAAAGGACAAAAATAGCAGGAAGATATAAGAATTCTGAACTTGTTCGTTCACATAACTTTCCATTTGAAAAAGCAAGCACTGACAGGTTTAGCAGAAAATTATAAATCGAAAATCAGAGTGACATCTTCTAACATAAATTTTTCAGTAATTTATTCACTTTGTGGAGAAAAGTCGCAACATTATAGGATGGAAAAACACAATCAAAAAGCTAGATTGAAAACCACCCCACCTCCACAACGTGGGAGAGTTACTTTTTTTTTTTTTTTTTTAGGAAACTTCAACTCTCCTAACCACACACTTGATCACACAGTCCCTACATCTATTGAAGAACTGGTATTTAAAGTATCTTACAGACATTTCCTCTGACCAACATAAAATTAGTTAAAGTTTTAGAAAGTGATTTTCATAAATCTCATGTATTCAGACAAAAAATAAAAAGGACAATGTAACCTCTAAATAAATTGTGGGTCAAAGAAGTTATGATAGAAATTAGAAAAGAATGGAATGGAATTCTCACAAAGCAGCCTCCACAGTGTCAAGTCAGGTGGTCAGTTCCTAACCCTCTTTTTACTTGCTGTTGGCAAGTGAGTGACATGTCACTGCGTCAAAAGGCTTCCTGTGCTAGTCCTTCCAACACCTCGTTCTCACCAGCTGCTCCTTCTCAGCCTCCTTTGCTGCTTCCTTCTCTTTGAACTCCTTACTGCGGGGGCACCTCCAAAGTTGGCCACTGAACTGCTTCCCTTCTCTCTCCACTAGGTCATCTCAGCCACTGTAGGTCTTTACATGCTGCCTGGATGCTAACAACCCTCCCGTTGTATCTCCAGCTGGACCAGTCCCCGGGCCCCAGCCTTTTATCCATTCCAGGTGGATGCTTACAAGCATCTCAAACCCTACTGACCACAACCTGAAGCCCTGCTCTTCCCTGACTCAAACCGCTTGGCTTCCCGTTTCACTTCACAGCAGTCCTATCCTTCCAGTTGTGGAGGCCCTAAACCTGGCATCTTCATCGATTATTCTCTCTCATGTATTCCACATCAAATCTCCAGAAAGTCCTGTTGGCGATTCTTTCTCAATATCCCCAGAATTTTATCATTGTGTTTGTTAGAGCAGCCAGATAGGTGTGAGCTGAGAGAGTGCTAGATGTGCCAAATGGCAGAAATTGGTTAAAAAAAGGAAAGGCATTGGCCAAATGCAAAAGAAGAAAACCAACCCAAAAAACAAAACAAACAAAAAAAACCAAACCCTACATCGTGTGAATAACTGGAGTCCCTGGGCAGACAAAGAAAAGCAGGAACCTCTGGGCTGATAAGCAGCCACACATTTTGGGGTGACAAGTGCCCTGGAGGCAGGCAAAGAAATGTGGGAAAAGGCAGGAACGTCCAGTGTCCAAATGTAACCTTTTGCTCGTTATGCCCTCATTACAATAAAATTAGCCTTGCAGATTAGAAGCACCCATCATGCACAAACACCATGACACTTCTGATCCAGACTAAATAGGGACAAAAATCCCTCCTCCCCTCAGGAAGGTGGAGCTGGGATGAAAATCAGGGAATATGACCCCAAACCCCTCCCTCCCTAATGAATATTCTGCCCATTCATTTTGACATCCTATGTAACCAACTTGCCAAGAAACTCAGGGCAGCTGCTCACCTGAGCCTGCCCGCTCTCCCCTTGAGAGTGTATCGTCTATCCCTTAATAAATCCTCACTTTACTTTCTTAACTTCCATGTCCAGTCTCTGAATTCTTTCTGAAACGAGACAAGAACCTGGTCACCAGCAACACACTGACTGCTACTGCCCTTGTCTAAGACACCAGCCCCCCTCTCTCTCTCTCTCGACTTCCTAGCTATTCCTGTCTTGCTGCTTTTATTTTTCTACCTTCTATAGTCTATGTTCAATAAAAACTAAATGTCATCACTCTTTGGTTCAAAATCTCTAATGGCTCTTCGTTTTGCTTAAAGGGAAAACTGAAAGTTTTGTCCTGGACCACAAGGCTTTAAAGACCCCTCTCTTCCCATTCTGTCTTTGGTCTCCCTGGTGGTCCTCAAGTGTGGCAGGCACGGTCTCACCTCATAGCCTTTGCACCTGCTGTTCCCTTTGGATCAATGCTCTTCCCCTAGATGTATCTCGCTCCACATTTCCTTCAAATCTGTGCCCTTAGGCTCTGGGAGGGCAGGATCTTGGCTGTCTTTCTTACCTGCTGTATCCTCGGCACCCAGGGCAAGACACCCAGCACCTTGGAGTCACCTAGTATTTGTTAAATGACTAAAATAATGAAGAATAATAGAAATGTTCTGTAAAAGTGCGTGGGCTAGAGCTAAATAGTTCCTAGGAGGAAACTGTCATAACAGTGTATATTAGCAATGAAGGATGTTAATAAAATCAACATCCAAATTCAAGAAATGATAAAAATAACAGAGGGATTAAAGTAATAAAAGAAGTGAAAAGAAATAAAAGGTAAAAGACTAGAGATGGAAGGAATGAGATTATCAAGAAAAACAAAAGTTGATTCTTTGAAAACCACTGCCTAATCGTACCTTCTGAGATATGAAAATGTTCTGTGTTCTCTGCTATGGCAGCTAATTCATTAAACTGAACACTTTAAACACGGCTAGTAGTCCACCAGAAAAATCTGAGTTTTTGTGTTATTTGATACTAATGAATTAAAATAGCCATATGTGGCTTGTGACACTGTGGATGGCACAGTTCTAGAATGTTCTTATAGAATGTCCCCAAGAAGACATACATAGTAGTTGTTATAAAAACAGAATGGGGGATCATTAGATAGACCCTAAAGGATTATCAGCGTTAAAATGTATCCGTAAGATGTGAGATGTTCATACATTTGTTTGTAACTTATTACTTAGAGCTATTAGGTTGAGCAATATGCAATGCCAATACGCTATACTGGTTTAAACCTACAAAAACAGCAGTTTCAAAGATTTCAATCTAATACATCTATGACCGTATATAAATGTATTATATATTCAAAAGTATTGTATTGAGTGAAAGAAGTAAATGCAGAATAATACTTAGAGTATCCTACTACACGCTAAACATTTTTTTAACTGCAAATTTATATTTTATGTTTCGAGGATCACAACATAGGCAGGAAAGCTGTTTATTAATACTTGGCACAAATCCACATTCGCAGAGCTTACAGCCTCAGAGATGAAGGTCAAGAATGGCCTCCGGGAGGGGTATGCAGTGCACTGAGATTACTTCATTTCTTAAAAATCTGAAGCTGAGGGCACCATATTAAATCTAGCCAAAGCTGGTGATGGGTAAATGGTGCTCATTATATCATTCTCTGCGATTTGTCGCGTGATTGCAATATTTCATCCCAAAAAGAGAAAGCAGTGAAGACAGGGAAGGTGAATATGGACACTGAAGTCCTCTGTGCTCTGTTCCCAAAACCTCGGAAGTGGAAGCTCCCGGTGGGTGAGCGATGCCCCTGCGGTGGAGACGCGTCGGACGCTGCAGGCGGAGATCCGGTCAGCCCGCTACGGAGAGGGGCCCTTTAGGGGTCGGGAGGGGCGTGAGGGAGCAGCAGGGGAGGAGGGGACAGGCTGGACACCTCCTGGATGTCCCCCCGCCGGGTTCGCCGGAGACTACCCGATGGGCTTCCGGTCCCCTGGCTGGGTTTCACACGACAGTGACCAGCCTGGCCAGGCCTGCCAGCAGCGTGGAGGCAATTACCTTTTTAAAAAAGCAAATGCCTATTTATTTCCAGAAATGATGCCAGAGGTGGTGGGTAGGAGCACGCCGTGGCTGTGCTCTCCCAACCCGGTTTCCGACATTTTGTTGCAAAAATTTTCATGTAGAAAAGTTGAAAGAACTTTATAGCAAACACCTGGGTACCGATTACCTAAACCCTACCATTAACATTTTGCTTTATTAGTTGACATCAATCTCTATCCATCTACCCATCCATCAGGCCATCTTAATTTATTTTTTTTTTAGCCTTTTTAAAGCAGGTTACAGATACCCTGACAGGTCATCCCAAAGACCTCAGCATGTATATCATTGATAAGGGCTCTGCATTTATTTGTGGTTCTTTTCTTCCTAAGCAAAATTTGCAGTGAAATGCAGACTTTGAGGGTACAATTCAACGAGTCTTAGCAAACACACACACCCCTGTGACACCAGTCCTCCTCAAGATACAGAACGTCACCCTGCTCTAAATAAAGTTTCCCCCAGCCCTCTCCCAGTGCATCGTCACCCTCGACCCCTCAGAGGCAACCATTCTTCTGTTTTTTTTTAAGAAAAAAAAATGTTTTGCCTGCTCTGGAACTTTATATAAAAGGGTTAGACTGCATGTAACCTTCTGTGCAGGGATTCTTCGACTCAGCATCCTGTTTTTGAGAATAATTCCTTTTGCTGTAGGCATCAGTAATAGCTTCCTTTTTATTTATTTTTTTTATTGAAGTACACGCGGTTACAATATATCAATTTCTGGTGGAAGTAACGGCTTCCCTCTTAGTTCATAGTACTATTTCATTGCGTGAATACACTGCAGTCTGTTTATCCACTTTTATGTTGATAGATATCTGGTATTTCCAATTCTGTGCTGTTTTGAATAAAGTTAACATGAAAGTTCTTGTACAGGGCTTTTATTGTGGGCATGTTTTTATTTTTCTTAGATAAAAGGAAGGTTTCCAGATATAGCAAATAAAAATACAAACTGCTCAGATCTGATTTCAGATGAACAACAAACTCGTTTTAGTATGCACATGCTCCATGCCGTTTTTATTGGGACATACTTATACTGAAAAAAAAATCCAAAATTTGCTTTGTTTTTCCTTCCTGAAATTCCCCCAAATTTTCTCTTTGTGGACCAACTCTTAAGATTTTGTTTTTAGAAACAGTTTCAGGTTCATCTATAATAGTTTTATTTCACTGTAATTTTACATTAGAATATGTGATTTGCAATTTTCTCCCAGTCTGTAGATAGCTTTTTCATTTTGCTGGTTTCGTTTGCTGTACAGAAGCTTTTTAGTTTGATATAGTCCCATTTATTTTTACTTTTGTTGCCTGTACTTTTGGTGTCATACACAAAAAAAATCATTGCTGAGGCCAACGTCAAGATGCTTTTCTTCTATGTTTTCTTCTAGTATTTTTTTTTAATTGAAAGTATAGTCAGTTTACAATGTTACTTTCTGGTGTACAGCATAATACTTGTCATACATAAACATACATGTATTCATTTTCATATTCTTTTACCACAGGTTACTACAAGATATTGAATATAATTCCCTGTGCTCTACAGTATGAACTTGTTTATCTAATTTACATACAGTAGTTAGTATCTGCAAATGTCAAACTCCCAATTTATCCCTTCCCACCCCCTGCCCCTCTGGTAAACCTTAAGTTTGTTTTCTATGTCTGTGTTTCTGTTTTGTAAATAAGTTCACTTGTCTTTCTTCTAAGGGTTTTAGGGTTTCAGGTCTTATGTCTAAGCCTTTAATACCTTTTGAGTTTACTTTTGTGTGTGTGGTGTGAGATTTAAGGATCCAATTTCGTTCTTTTGCGTATGGATACCAAGTTTTCCCAACACCATTTATTGAAGAAACTATCCCCTTCCCACAGTGTACTCTTGGTACCTTTCTCAAAAATTGATTGACTCTATGTGCTTGAGTTTGTTTCTGGGCGCTCTATTCCTCTTCGTTGGTCTATGCGTCTGTTTTTATGTCAGCACCGTACTGGTTTGATTACTACAGCTTTGTAACATGTATAATTTGAAATTAGGATATATGGTACCTCAAATTCTGTCCTTTCTCAAGATTGCTTTGGCTATTTGGGGACGTTTACACTTCTGTGTAGATTTTAGATTTTTAAAAATATTTCTAAGAAAAATGTCTCTTGAATTTAATAGGGATTGCATTGAATCATGTATCATTTTGAGCAGTATGAACATTTTAACGATATTAGTTTTTCCAACTCATGAACACAGAATATTTTTCCATTTAATTGTATCTTCTTCAGTTTCTTTTCTCAATGCTTTATTGTTTTCAGTGTACAGATATTTCATCTCCCTGGATAAATTTATTCCTTAGGCAAACTAAGGAATGGGAGAAAAATAATTGTAAACCTTATATTTGATAAAGGATTTATATTAAAAATACACAATTAACTCATACAAATCAGTAGCATAAAAACAACCTGATTTTTTAGAAAAAACAAAGGACCTGAACAGACATTTTTTCAAAAAAAAAAAAAGTACAAATGGCCAATAGGTATATTAAAAGGTGCTCAGCATGACTAATCATCAAGGAAATGAAAATCAAAACTACACTGAGGTATCATCTCACACCTGTTAGGTCCATTATTATCAAAAAATTAAATAAATTAAAGACATGTTGGTAAAGATGTGGAGAAAGGAGAATTATTGCACACTTTTGGTGGGAATGTAACTGCTATAGCTGTTATAGAAAATAGTGTGCAAGTTCCTCAAAATCTAAAACTAGAATTAACATGGTTGGTGTATTTTGGGTATAAACACAAAGGAAACAAAATCAGTACCTCAGAAGAGATATCTGAACTCCCATGTTCATGCAACACTGTTTACAATAGCCAAGATGAGGAAACAAACTAAGTATCCATGTGTGGCTAAATGGATTAACAAATTGTGAGATTGATTGATCTATCTATCTATCTATCTATCTATCTATCTATCTATCATCTATCATCTCACAATTTGTTTATCATATATAATGGAATGTTATTTAGCCTTAAAAAGGAAAGAGGTCATACCATCTGCAACAACATGGATGAACCTGGAGGTCATTATGCTAAGTGAAATAAGCCAGACACAAAAAAGAAAAAACTGCATGATCTCACTTGTATATTGAATGTAAAAAAGTCAAATTCACAAAATCAGAGACTAGAACAGTGGTTTCCAGGAGAAGGAAGGTGGGGGAAATAGGGGGAGGGGTGTGTTAGTTAAAGTATAATAAATTGCCATTTTGTAGGATGAATAAATCTAGAAATCTAAGGTACAGTATGATGACTACAGCTAATACTACTGTACTGAATACTAGAAATTTGCTAAAAGATTTCAGGTAGTTTCACTTACCAAAAAAAGTAATATATATGTATATGTATATATATATATATATATATATATATATATATATATATATATATATATATATATCATGTTGTATACCTTACATATATGCAATTTTATTTAAAAATGTGTGAATGATTTTCACTATAGTTTTTTTTATTGTCAAAATGCTGTTTCTCCACTTAATATTTTAATTCCAAGTGCAAGCAGAATAACGTATCCTTTCCAAATGACACCTTGTATTTGGAATATCCCCATTTTAGGAAACAGTGACTGGTCAGAAGACTTGAGCTTGAGGGTCCTCAGACCAAAGCCTTTCATTAAACCCAGCGTGTGCTGCCATGTGAAACTCACGGAGGCACAGGAGGATGTGCCTTGGCGTAATTTCGATAACCAAAGACAGGCTTCCCTTAAACAATCAGTTTTAGTGGGGCACATTTTGAAAAAGAACAAGTATATATGTTATTATCTTTACATTCAATTTATTTAAGTGTCACGAATATAAAAATCTACTACTGGGCACATTTTAAGCTCAAGTATTTTTTAAATATTTTGATTCTACATTTCCAATTTGAAATTTATGTTAAAAAATAAACTAATAAGAACAAAATGTAACACACATATTCATCATAGCGTTGTTTCCAATAGGGAAAACACTTGAAACTGTAAGTAGCCTATGATAAGACATTGATTAATTCATTTATGATAATTATTTGTTGAAATATAACGCATTCATTAAAATCCATAATTTTGAAAACATATTTAATCAGATGATATTAATGCTAAATAATAATGCAATATTTCAGTTTTGTTTGGCATATATATGAGAGAGGGAGGCATTGAGAGAGAGGGGAAAGGAAGGGGAGGCAAGGAAAAGGAAGGGAAGTAATGCATGTCTGTGCTTGCAGGGCTTCGAGATTAGATGCAAAGCCTTCTTAAAGCACTTAACAAGAACATACCATAAATACAAAACAGAAACAGAGTCATAGGCATAGAATACAAACTTGTGGTTGCCAGCGGGGAGGAGGGTGGGAAGGGACAGACTGGGAGTTTGAAATTTGTAGATCCTGACAGGCATATGCAGCATAGATAAACAAGATTATACTGTATAGCACAAGGAAATATATACAAGATCTTGTGGTAGCTCACAGAGGAAAAGAATATGACAATGGATATATGTATGTTCACGTATAACTGAAAAATTATGCTCTACACTGGAAATTGACACAACATTATAAACTGACTATAACTCAATTAAAAAATATAAAAAACTCCTGCAAATGAAATAAAAAACAAACAAACAAGAACGTACCCAAGCTCAGCAGCTCCTCAACCAGGGGCCAAACTCTAAAGAGGAACTTCTTCCTGATCTTACAGGAAATGCTTTCAGCTTTTCCCTGTTAAGTGTGATATTAGCTGTGTGTTTGTCATATGTGGCCTTTATTATGTTGAGGTATGTTCCATCTATGCCCACTTTCTGGAGAGTTTTGATCATAAATAGATGTTGAATTTTATCAAAAGCTTTTTCTGCATCTATTGAGATGAGCATATTTTTTTTATTCTTCAGTTTGTTAATGTGGTCTAGCACAATGATTGATTTATGGATATTGGAAATTCCCTGCATCCCTGGGATAAATCCCACTTGATCATAGTGTTTGATCCTTTTAATACATTGTTGGAGTCGATTTGCTAGTATTTCGTTGAGGATTTTTGCATCTATATTCATAAGTGATATTGGTCTGTAATTTTCCTTTTTTGTGTATGATATCTTTGGTTTTGATATCAGGATGATGATGGCCTCATAGAATGAATTTGGAAGTGTTCCTTCCTCTGCAATTTTTTTTGAATAGTTTCAAAATTATAGGTGTGAACTCTTTTCTAAATATTTGGTAGAATTCACCTGTGAAGCCATCTAGTCCTGGAATTTTGTTTGTTGTGAGTTTTTTAAATTACTGCTTCAATTTCACTACTGGTAATTGCCCTATTCATATTGTCTATTTTTTTCCTGGCAAATTGTACCTTTCAGGAACCCGACAAAGATGCCCACTCTCACCACTTTTATTCAACATAGTTTTGGAAGTCTTAGCCATAGCAATCTGAGAAGAAAAAGAAATAAAAAGAATCCAAGTCCAAAACAATGAAGTAAAACTGTCACTGTTTGCAGATGACATGATACTATACATAGAAAACCCTAAAGAAGCAATCAGAAAACTACTAGAACTCATCAATTAATTTGGTAAATTTGCAGGATGCAAAATTAATACACAGAAATCAGTTGCATTTCTATACACTAACAAGGAAATAGCAGAAAAAGAAATTAAGGAAACAATGCCATTTACCATTGTACCAAAAAAAAAAAAAAGAGCTAGGAATAAACCTACCCAAAGAGGCAAAAGACCTGTACTCTGAAAACTATAAGACACTGATGAAAGAAACTGAAGATGACATAAGCAAATGGAAAATATACTGTGTTCTTGTATTGGAAAAATCAATATTGTTAAAATGGCCATACTACCCAAGGCAATATACAATTCACTGCAATCCCTATCAAATTACCAATGACATTTTTCACAGAGCTGGAACAATATATGTTAAAAATTTGTATGTAAACACAAAAGATCCTAAATAGCCAAAACAATGTTGAAAAAGAAGATTGGGGAATCTTCCCTCTAGGGAACCTGGGACAATCATGCTCCCTGACTTCAGACAATACTACAAACCTACAGTCATCAAAACAGTATGGTACTGGCACAAAAACAGACACATAGATTAATGGAACAGGATAGACAGTCCAGAAATAAACCCACACGCTTATGGTCAATTAATTTATGACAAAGGTGGCAAGAATGCACAATGGAGAAAAGATAGTCTCTTCAGTAAGTGGTGCTGGGAAAACTGGACAGCTACATGTAAAAGAATGAAATGAGAACATTCTCTAACACCACGTACAAAAATAAACTCAAAATGGATTAAGGACCTAAATGTAAGACCAGATACTATAAAACTCCTGGAAGAAAACATAGGCAGAACACTTTTTGACATAAATGTCAGCAATATTTTTTTTGAAATAGCTCCTGGAGTAATGGAAATAAAAGCAAATATAAGCAAATGGGATATAATTAAACTTAAAGGCTTTTGCACAGCTAAGGATATCATCAACAAAACAAAAAGACAACCTACAGAATGGGAGAAAATATTTGCAAATGATGGGACAAACAAGGAACTAATTTCCAAAATATACAAAGAGCTCATATACCTCATATCAAAAAGCAAGCAACCCAATCAAAAAAAGGGCAGAAGACCTAAACAGATATCTCTCCAAAGAAGACAGACGGACACAACCACATGAAAAGATGCTCAACATCATTAATTGTTAGAGAAATGCAAAGCGAAACTACAATGAGGTATCACCTCGCACCACTCAGAATGGCCATCAGTATAAAATCTGCAAATGATAAATGCTGGAGAGGGTGTGGAGAAAAAGATACCGGGGGGTGGAGGGTGGGAAGGGATAGACTGGGATTTTAAAATTGTAGAATAGATAAACAAGATTACACTCTATAGCACAGGGAAATATACACAAAATGTTATGATAACTCACAGAGAAAAAAAGGTGACAATGAGTGTGTATATGTCCATGAATGACTGAAAAATTGTGCTAAACACTGGAATTTGACACAACATTGTAAAATGATTATAAATCAATAAAAAATGTTAAAAAAAAAAAGAAAAAAAAGAAACCCACTGTTGGTGGGAATGTAAATTGGTGCAGCCACTATAGAGGACAGTATGGAGGTTCCTTAAAAACCTAAAAATAGACTTACCAGCAACCCCACTTCTGGGGACAGACCAGGAGAAAAATATAATTCAAAAAGACCCCTGCACCCCAATGTTCATAGCAGCACTGTTTACGATAGCCAGGACATGGAAACAGCCCAAATGTCCACCAATAGATGGCTGGATAAAGAAGATGTAATACACACACACACACACACACAGAGGAATACTACTTAGCCATAAAAAGAACAAAATAATGCCATCTGCAGCAACATGGATGGCCCTGGAGATTGTCATTCTTAGTGAAATAAGCCAGAAAGAGAAAGAAAAATGCCATATGGTATCATTTATATGTGGAATCTTAAACAAGGACTTAAATGAACTGTTTATTATTCATAACTTAGATGATTGATTTCTTGAATATGTGTAAGCACATTTGACTGTCCTTTATGACTGGATTACCACATTCTGTTGATTCTTACTTTGTGGCTGGCTTTATTCCTTTGATAACTGTGTAAGTTTAAAAATCTGTAACTCTAAACTGTACTTAGAAAAAATAAACAATACATATATGTATATTTTAAAAAGGTTCTATCTCTCAATGAGTTGCTCTTCCTAGAATAAACTTTGTTTAAAAAAAGAAAAGAAATGTGAATATTTAAGGATTAAAAAGTGGCAATAAAAAAGAGAAACTTCTTTAAGAACCCGTTTCTCTTGGTGTGCCACAGGTGTCAATCTTTTTAAACTGAATTTTAATAAAAATCTCCCATACTTAAAAAAAAACAAAAACAAGCAGCAGGAAGTTAGGCTGGTGTGAGGTATCTCCAAAGAGGCTGAATAGACAATCTGGACGTCAGAACAGCCCACAAGAAGAAGAGGAAAACGTACCTGTCAGCTCCTCACCGTTTCTTGTTTCCAGCTGGTCAGAGTTTTCTCCTGAGCACCTGCGTCGTCAGCTGTACCTAAGCCTGCTGAGTCCAAAGTGGTGATGTGAGCAGAGTTCCGTTGCCTTGGAGGTGGAACCAAACGGTTCACAAGTACTCTGACATCACAGTGGAACTGAGCCATCAGCCAAGATTCCAGGGGACATGAGAGCCAGGGAGTCCATGATACATCACGGACAAATCTGTTCACCTTAGACCCATCGTCTTAGGCACCCTCTTGCAACCAGCTCTCCTATCAAGTGCTGAATTATCACCAGGCAAGCTATTGACTGAGTAAAGTTGGAGCAAGCTGGGGGATTGTCTCTCAGAAACCCCGAAAGGAAGCTGAGCACAGGCTCTCCTCCCCCTGGATCTCCAACCAATCAGGATTTCCATACTCCACGAGCTTATAACTTGTCCTAAGGGAGCACTCTGGGCATATTTATCCTCTTACTTTCCAACCAAAAGAGAAACTTAACATCCTTCCATTCTAGAAGTTATATCTAGGCGGTGACCTTACAGGTAATTTAAAAAAAACAATGCAGCTCTATTAAGATATGATTTACCTAACATATAAGTCATCCACTTACGTGTAATATTAAGGATGTTTAGTACATTCAGAGAGTTGTGTGACCATCACCCTAATTCAGTTTAGAGCATTTCCGTCACTCCAGAGAGGAGCATCATGCTCATTAGCATTTATTTCTCATTTGCTCCAAACCCCTCAGCCTTAAGAGATGACTAACCTACTTTCTCTATAGATTGAACTATTTTGGACATTTCATAGAAACAGAATCACATCTTATGTGGTGTTCTGTTCCTGGCTGTTTAGAGAATGTTTCAAGCTCACCCATCTTGTGGTATGTGTGAATACCTTAATTCATTATTATTGTTAAATAACACACAGCTGTATGGATGCACCTCCTTTTCATTTACTCATTCATGAGTTGATAAACGTTTGAGTTTCTTCCGGTTTTTGGCGATTATGAAGAATGTTCTAAGTTTTTGTGCGGACATGTGCTTTCATTTCTTTTGAGTATGTACCTAAGAATGGAGTTTCTGTGTCATATGGTAAATCTATGTTTAACACTTAACAATGGTTGTACCAAGTATTCTTTATATGAGTAAAAAGTCCTTTTCAAATACTGCTCTTATTCTGCTGATTGTTTTAACTTTCTTTGATGGTATAATTTTCAGCACAAAAGTTTTATTTTTTTTAATGTATGGAGTCCAAACACTTCAGGTAGCCCCCCAGACAAGTGAGAACAGATTTACACAATAATTTGCAATTAAGACTTGCACTGTTTCCTCTGGTTTGAGAAAGGAAACTAGAAGCTGGGTTGCCACTGCTTAAGACCAAGACCGCCATGGTTGCACTGTGGAGGGAGGGAGGAAATGGTGAGTAAACCACAAAACTTTTTCTTTATTTTACAGTTTTGAACATAGATTTTTTCTTGATTGGGTGTGTGCTTGGTTGCTGTAAGCCTTTGATTGTTTCCCAAAGACCTTGCAAAGCTGATTAAGATGGCTTTTGTGTAGGGAGAAGAATTAGAGCTTGCCAGTCCTCCATTTTGATGAAGTCCTAGTCCTCCAATTTTGAGAGCCTTTTTTCAATATTGTTTTGACTATTAAGTACCCCTTGACTTTCTATATGAATTTTAGAATCATTGTGTCAATTCCTGCAAGAAAATAATTCATCTGAGCTTTTAATTTAAAAATATTATTGAATTTATAGATCAACTTGGAAAGAATTACCCTCTAAACAATTTTAAATCTTACAATCCATGAACATGAGATTTTTCATTTATTTAGATCTTTAATTTCTTTCAATGATATTTTACACTTTTCAGATTACAAGCCTTATAATTCTTTTGGTGAATTTATTCCCAAGTATTTCATTCTTTTTGATGTTATCATAAATGGACTTACTTAATTTCCTTTTTGGATTGTTCATTGGTGGTATATAAAAACACAATACTTTTTTGCATTAATTGCTAAACTTGTTGAACTTATTTCCTTTCTGAACCTATTGTTTCTAATAGTGATTTACTGCACTATTTAGTATTTTCCATATCTAAGATCATGTCATATGCAAATACAGACAGTTTCTCTTCTTCCTTTCAAGTCTAAATGCATTTTATTTGCCCATAACTGCCCTTACTGGAACCTCCAGTTAAACGCTGACTAGTGAGTAAACATCTTTGTCTTCTTTCTTACATTAAGGAGAAAGCATTCGGTCTTCACCATTAAGTATGATGTGGCTCTGGGCCTTTCATAGATCTTTCTTACAGGTGGAGAAAGTTCATTTCCATTAATTTGTTGATTTTTCCCCCCCAGGAAAGGGTATTAGTCTTTTTTTCAAATGTGTTTCTTATCTCTATTAAGGTGATCATGTGGTTTTTGTCCTTTATTCTATAGATACGGGGTGTTATATTAATTGACTTTTGGATTTTAAACAAACCTTGCTTTCCCAGGTAAATCCCATTTGGTAACAGTGTATAATTTTTTTATATGTGGCTGGAGTTGCTTTTCTAGTAGTGTTTATTTGGGAGTATATGTGTTTTGCCTTCATTTCTTCACAGGTAATTTTTATGGATATAAGATTCTTGGCTGACAGCCCCCAGCCCCAGCACTTTAAATATGTCATCCGATTGCCTTCTCTCTTCCACTGTCTCTGATGAGAAGTCAACTATATTGCTGTTAGATTTCCCTTGTACAAGTCAATTTTCTTTTGATGCTTTCAAGATTTTTCTCTTTGTTTTTGTCTTTCTGTATTTTGCTCTGTCTTTTTTTCCTGGTTCTCCCTGTTAAGCGTTTAGCCTGAGTATAATTTAGCTTGTTGATCTCATGGAACTACCAGACCCTCATGATTGCCTAATACCAAGATATTCATTGTTTTTTGACACTGACTTTAAGCTTGAACTTCCCCACGCTCTGTTTCAAGTGAAGTCAGTTTCCCCGGGGAGAGCCATTGAGCGCTTTGATCTTGTTGCCCCCTTCTCCCGCTGAGTAAACCCTCTGTGCCACTGTTCCAGAGCTTAGAGTGGGGGACAGTGGCCCCTTTTCTATAAAAGTGACACCCCTTTTTACCATCAGGGAACTGAGCGGGAGAATAGTCTCTGATCATCCCAGTTGACCATTTCCAGCATAGAAACGCCACCCTGTGAGGGAGCTGGGCATTAGTAATGGTGTTCAGTATACTCACCCAGGGTGGAGATTTCAGCCTCCAATTGGGAGCTAGGTAGATTAAGAGATTCTCAGACTTCCTGGCAACTCTTATTGGAATAAAGCCTCTGTAACGTGGAACTGGATGGATGAGAAATTCTGGTGGCCTGCTTCTCCCAGGAAGGCCCTATAGTCCTAGACTTGGAGCTGGGGGAGAGGGAGCCCTGAGTTCTTGGCTGCACCCTCCTGAGGTAGAATTTCCATCACGTTGAACTGAGGTGGGAGTGTGGGGAGTGTGTTATGGCTCAAATGCCACAGACTCTGGCTTTCTTAATGCGATCTAGTAGCTTTCTTGAATAATTGTTTCACCATTTCCTGTATGTCCTTAGGGCAACATCCATAGACTTTAAATATGTCTTAAAAAGAAGTATTTTTTTTTTACTATTTATGGTTATTTTACTGAGGCGAGTCCACGGAACTCCTCAAACTGCCATTCAGGGAGCCACCTACCTTTACAGGTAATTTTTGATTCCTTATTTATTCTTTAGAAAATAAGTCTCAACTTTTCTACAGTAAGCAGAATTTCTGTTTCTGAAACAAAACTTCAAATAAACTAGCAACAGAAACATTAAAATCGGGGCTCTTTCTGTGAAGGGAGCCCACAAGGACAAACATAGACTCTGTACCTACGTCATTTGAAGGGTGTATGGCCCTTTAACCTGAGCTGTGGGGCAGACCTGGGCTCCTCTGAGGAGAACCTTTCCATCAATTCCAGCGACATGACCAAGTGAAGAGTCTGGTCAGTATGCAACTGTGGCTGCCACAGAATGGCTAAGGGAATGTCGCAGGCACTGAAATTCTGATATTATATGAATCTAGACCTTGGTAGGATATTCCTTAAACATAACCTACACTGATTCAGTCATTTTACAGGTGAAAATTCTGCGGTACCCACAGTATGAGATTGCCAGAGCTGGGACCAGGCCTCCAGATTCCCAGGACTTGGTGTTTCCAATGGGAAAGAACTATCATTTGACCCACTATTAGCTTCACCTCTAAAAGACATACAATTCTCTTAGAAAGCACATAAATTCTTGCAAAGACTTATGCTTCAGTCTAAGTTCTGGCACCTACTAGCTGAGTTAACTTGGTGAGTCACCCCTTTGAGTTGGAAAATACCCAATTTTCAGTATCCTAAGGCTCAAATGGAGTATTACAGTGGGAAATGACTTTATAAACTCCAAAATACTCGTCTATTCCAGGATTTCTAGCCACAAACCACAGAACTCAGGCTGGATAGCTGAGAAAAGTGGCTGATAAAAATAAGATTGCGTGGTTTAAAGGCTGGGTGGGAAGGCTGGAGCACCAGACCTAGCACACAGGCAGGCCCGAGTGGCAGCAGGGCCCGGCCAAGAACAGGTGACGCCACAGTCTGGAGACCAGCCTGCGGAGGATAGCACTCCTCCCCCAGCCACGCCCTGTTCTCCTCGTCACCCTGCTGCTCCTTAACCCTGCTCGCCCAGAACTCTGATCTCCCTCAAGATTCAACTCTCCAGGCCTGGGTCTCCCAGAGCGAGGGGGCGGCAGCACCTAGCATCTCTGACTTCCACAGACGGGGTGGCGTCTAGATGCCTTGCAGCCCCAAATGACAAACGCCCACCGCAAACATTATTGCTTCTATGATCTATGTGATCTCCGCTCACCCCTGAGAAGCAGTCCAGGAAGTTCCACCCAGCTTTGAAACAGAGAAACATTGAGGCCATGGAGATGAGGTGCCTTGCCCAGGCCACACAGCCAGGGGCTCACGGAGCAAAGCCAGAAGTGGTGACCCTGGCCTTCTTTCCCCAGGACAACAGACCACAGTCCCACCTGCCACCCTCTGCCTTCTCTTCCATTCTGAAATCCCTGTCAATCCATGAAACCCCTGGGTTGGATGGCGAGATGCACGCTGTGAGTTGTGCAGACATATCTTCCACTGTGTGCAACTACGCATAAAGACATGCATTATTATGGTTCCCTAAGCACCATCATGTCACCCAGTTTGCAAATATCCTCAGTACTGGAGGACAGTTAAGAAGAGGATTAATTTACCAAGACAAATTACACTCCAAGAAAGCCAAGAGGGAGTGTTGGGTCTAATGGAGACCGGGCTGCAATCTCAGGGCCCAAATGTTTATCATTCTACTGAGGTTTTACTTAGTGTTTCCTAGGAACCCAGCATTGAGATTCACCAGCTGAGGGGAGATAGAAATAGACAATATGGCCACTCTATGGAGGCTCAGTTTTGGGAAGATAAAATTTGGTTGAAAAAAATACAGGTCACTTCAGTGGTTAACGACAACTCAGTAGGGAAAAAAACATGATTAAAAATTAGTTTCTCCTGAGTTTATCTTTTCTTGTATACTTTTTAACATTTTACTTACTAAAATTAACATTTAAGTCTGATTTAAAACCTCAAAGTTTTTTTTTTAATTAGACAATTTTCTTTCCAAATTTACAATCTTAGGCCTTCAAAATACAAGGTCTTATGTCCCATTTGGCATCTCTTGTTTCTGAAGCTGGACACCTCCGAGATCCCATCTACCAGTTTACTGAACTTTTCCTTTTTTTGAGACATAAATGCCATTCATTTTTATACTTTCCTGACTCAAAACAGCTGGATTTGATATAAATTCAATGTCGTCTCCTTCAAGATTTAACTCATCTTTCCGGGGCTTGAAGTTCTAAACACAGAACACCTGGCCTATTTAAAACATTATGAGTGTATGTTTCCCACAAGACATTTTAGATTTCAATTAAAGAACCACTTTGCTGAGAGGGGATGTAAGTGCAGCGGTGACCAAAGCCAGCACTTCCCTCAGGGTCATGTTGGTAGAAAGCGCAAACTTCAGCCGTTGCCTTTCTATTTGTTGACCCAAAACTGCTGCTTTTTCTTTCCAAGGAGGCTCAGCTCCTTGGAAAGGAGCTGGGATTGAAGTCCTGCCCCCGGGTTCTTCAGAGTGATGGTGTGTCTGCTCGGGTGGACGTTGATGTGTTCTGGGAAGGATCCTAACGGTCTTCATTCTCACGGTATGTGCACCAAAGAGGTCAAGGTTATTTTGATTTTGAAGTTTCTCTCCATTGCGTTTCTTCAAATGCCACTCTGGTGGTGACACCTTGCCTCTTCTTTTCTTGGTTCTCACTCTCCTGATATCAGGAAAAGGAACTGCGGAGAGAAGACGCCAACTATCACGTAATCTGCTGCTGATGCGGATGGAAAGCCACTTTGGTTTCCTTTGAGTCATCTGACTTTGTGTGGTCTTGGCCCCTCCCCATAAGATGCTGTGTGGGATTGCTTTGGGGAGAGTGTTGTGTGTTAACCTCAGTCCCCTCTGTCACTGAAGCAGCATTTCACTCTTAGAAAAGCCTGGGGGAGGTACCAGGCATCAATTTGGATCATGAGAACTTTGTATTTCTGTGTCCTTGGCTGTGGGTCCTGGTCACCAAATGCAGAGAAAAGGCCCACTCCGCACCCTTACACAGACGTACCCATTGTGACGGGTGGTGAACTTTTTATTATAACTGCTGTAGGATCTCAGAGCAAGGAGAGCTGTGTGGGTTCTGATGCTCAATCAAAGTTTCTTAGAGGAGCTGAAAAGGACTTAGAAATTGATTTCATAATTCTGGCACAACTGAACAAGTCAGAAACTTAGTCAAATATCTGGACATGTTAGAGCTTGCAGATGATTAGCAAATGCTAATGTGCGACCTAAAATAGATGGTCTTGTTGCCAGGCTTACAGTATGTTGATCATTCTTCCTCTGAGTTTGCTGAATTAATGGATAATGAATATGACATATTAGGAAAAAACTGTTTATGAGGCAAACACTTGCAGAATGGTACAGTAAGGACCAATGAAAATCCGTTCCTCTGTAAAAGCAATGAGAACACTGGCAAAATTTTTAAAGGCAACTTCTTCAAAAGCTTGGCAGTCAACCCAGTCTTTCAAAATCCAAGCAAAATGGCTAAATGTCAGTAATAACAGGGAGTTTGTGGCATTTTAATTCACCTTATTTCTACCTCACTCTCCCCCGTAACCTTGAGAGCTGACAGACTTGCAATCATAATAGTCTTGGTAATCAAGAGACTAGTCGCCACTGGGTAAGATAAATGTGGAACAGCCCCATGCTTCACTTGCATAGAATTGTCATTATTTTAAAAGATCTGGCAGTTCCCTTGAAAAACCCCACTCACAGGTTTTGTTGTTATTTGACTTGACCCAGAGCACATCCAGTGCAGACAGCCTTGCCCCAAGGTCACCTGTCACGTAATCAGTAGAAATTGATTAACGTCGCGGCTGATGTGCTAATAACAGTTGGGGCTAACACGAAGCCACCGAAAACCTTAAAAGGAAAATCTTGGGAACAAGATGTCTGTAAGAGGCTTTGAAAAGTTCTGAAAGATTAATGGAAATCTGGACGGTGTCGTGAATTTGCAGGTCTGCAAGCCCAGGAAAACTCTGGGATAGCCCAGTTCTCTCCCTTGGGCTGAACTTGCGGCTGTGCACAAGCAAGAGGTGAGGACTAAGGTGGAGTTGCTATCTGCCTGGCTGAATGGTAAACGAGTGCCCTAAACTGCACACAGAACCACTCACTAAAGGCTGGGCGGCTTCTCGGATGAAGGCACTTCAGGAGATAACTGTACAATCTCTAGCTGACCAGTAAGATAGCCAAGCAGGGACTTAAGTGGCCACACACGACAAAGAATACAGACTTTACAGATTTAGTTCAGGAACGTCACTAAATGAACAATGACGTTGTACTAGCACAAAGATAGAAATATTGATCAATTGACTATTATCAAGAGTCCATTAATAAACCTTTACATTTATGTAAAATTAATTTTCAACAAGGGTGTTAAAATAATTAAGTGGAAAAAAAATACTGATTCAACAGATTTTGTTAGGACAACCGGATATCCACATGCAAGAGAATTGCTTAAACCCCTGCCCCTCCCCATATGACTGACTTTTATTCTGTCTATACACTCCCTTTCCCTCCATATTATTCTGGGAAAAAAAAGTGCCATGTATTTCATCCAACTCTTATTTAAAAGATTCCTTGATGCCACTATCATACTTTTAAAAAAATGTTATGTAGAAGTTGGATATTTGTATGTCTTCTTGGAAAAATATCTATTCAGCCCCCCTGCCCATTTTTCAATTGGGCTGTTCGTTGTTTTGCTTTTGAACTGTATGAGTCATTTATATATTTTTGATATTAATCCTTTCTAAGATAGATGATTTGCAACTATTTTCTCCCGTTCTGTATGTTACCTTTTGATTTTGTTACTCGTACCTTTTGTTGTGCAGACACTTCTAAATTTCACATAGTCGCACTGGTCTATTTTTGCCTTTGTTGCCTCAGCTTTTGAGGTCATATCCAAGAATTGCTACTAAGATCCATGTTAAGGAGACTTTTTTCTCTGGTTTTTTTGTAGGAGTTTTTTTGCTTCAGGTCTTACATTTAAGTCTGTAATCCATTTTGAGTTAATTTTTTTTTTTTTTTTTGTGAATGGTGTAGGATAGGCATCTAATTTCATCCTTCTGCAGTGGTTATTCAGTCTTCAGACCACCACTTATTAGGAGACTATACTTTCCCCAGTGAGTATTCTCGACTTCTTTGTCAAATATTACTTGAGTGTTTATGTAAGCTTTTATAACTGGGCTCTTAATTCTGTTCCATTGATCTATGTGTCTGTTTCTCTGCCAGGGACAGATGTGTTTAGATTATTGAACTAGTATAGTTTGAAATCAGCAAGTGTAATAAATTCAGCTTTGCTTCTCAAGATTGCTTTGGCTACGCAGGGTCTTTTGTGATTACACACAAATTTTAGAGCCTTTTTTTTCTTATCTTTGAAAAATGCCACTAGAATTTTGATAGGGAGTGCATTGAAACTATAGATTACTTTGGGCATTGTGGCCATTTTAACAATATTATCTTCTTCCAATCTGCGAACATGGAATATTTTTCTATTTGTTTGTGTCTTCTTCAATTTCTTTCATCAAAGTTTTGTAGTTTTCCTTGTACAGGTCTTTCAAATCCTTGGTTAAATTTATTCCTAAGTATTTCATATTTTTCTATGAAAAAGTGTGTTGAATTAACTCTTTGTGATTAAAATATTTAATGTATGGTGACAATTTAAAAAAACCCTATAATTGGTGATGTCAACAACATGGTGGAGTGGAAAGCTACCTTTTCCCCTCCCCTTCAAGCTACAAGCAGTAAAATATCCACAACACAGCGAAGGTGCCTCTTCCCCACACACCAGGGCATTAGAGAATTCAGCACATCTGTGCATCTAAAGATGGGTGGGTGAACACATAGATGATGTGGAACCAGGGGAACAGTGGAGGTGGTGCCTGCAATCCTGGCCCTCTGGCCACAGAAGCTGAGCCTGCAGCCCCAGAGAAGCTGGAAGAAGCAGGGGAGATGGAGCACAGGACGTGGGGCTCCCAGCACAGTGGTGCCCATGGCCACAGGTAACTGGACAGCTCTGACAGTGGAGTCTGGAACCCCATCTCTCTAGCCGCTGAGGTGCCCATGACTCCAGCCCCTCATTCTCAAGCCCCCAGCATTGGAACCCACCAATCTTACAACACCAGACACAGAAGAGGCACTGGTGTGATCACGGCTCTCCATCCCATCTTCTCACTTCCCCTGTGGTAGTAGTGTCTGCTACTCAGGGATCCTGGGCATAAGGGAAGAGCCCACCACACTGGTGTACCAGATAGTGATGCCAATAACACTGGCAGAAGCAAGGTACCAACAACCCTGGGGACACAAGAAGTGATAATGGGTGTCGGGCACACATCTGATGGAAGCTGTGGAGGGTGGAAAGTGCCAACTCTCAAATGGGACCAGAGGCAGCTCAAAAACTTGCACTGTAGCGCCACCCACTGGAGGACAAAAGAAATGGCTCTAATTTCTAACCAGTTGATACTTCAAATGTGCTGGCGGACTCAAGCACCACAGGGAACCACAGTAATACAAAAATAAAGTGACAACTCTACAGAAACCAAACGAAGGCACAGAATATTGCAATCTAACTGGTAGAAAATTCAAAATAGCTGTCATGAAGGAACTCAATGAGCTACAAGAAAACTCAAGAAGGCAGTTCAGTGAGCTCAGGAATAAAATTAATGAACCAAAGGAATATTTTACCAAAGAGATTGAAACTAGAACCAAACAGAAAGTCTGGAGCTGAAGAACTCAATAAACAAGATGAAAAATGAGTTAGAAAGCATTGGAAAGAGAGCAGACCGTAGGAAGAGAGAATTAGCAAGCCTGAAGGTAGAAATCTAGAAATGATATAAGTAGAAGAGGAAAGAGAAATAAGATGTAAAAAAAATAGTGAGAAAATTCTATCAAACTCTTTTAGGAAGGGCCACATTACAGTAATGGGTGTCCAAGAAGGAGAAGAGAGGAAGAAGGAAATAGAGAGCTTATTTAAAGAAATAATAGCTGAGAATTTCCCAAACTGAAGGAGTCACAGAACGGCTTTCCTGATGCTAAGACAGCTTACAGAGTTCACTGTGGTTGATAAGCTTGTTTTCTTGGAGTTCTGTCTAACCGATTATCCTTTTTATTTTCCTTTGCTACTGCTGTTGTTCAACTTGCTTAAGCGATTACGTGCTTAGCAACCCCAACACTACGATTTATGCCCTACCCTAAATAACTTGTAATCGAAACCCAGAAGCTATTTTCCAGAAAGAAGGTCATGGAAGGATAACCCTGAAGGAACGGCCAGATCCTCCAGGAACCTCCATTACACGGGAAGGATCAGATTAGATAACACCAAGGTCATGGGCAGAGACCTACTTACCAGACCAGAAGTTCCCGTGACACAAGATAAACTTTTGTAAAAGACTGTTTTTTGTTATCACTGATATGCTCCATCCCGCTTCCCACTATAATCATCAAGCTCCAATCCCAAGATGGAGTCAGTTTCCAAGGCATTAGGCTGCTGTGACTCCCCTTTGCCCAATGAAGCAATAAAGTGGCTCTCTTCTTGGCTCCCAAAACTCTGCCTCTGAGTTTGAATTCACTTCTCAGGGTGCAAAGGCTGATTTTTCTGCAACAAGGAAGGAACTAGATATGCAGGTCCATGAAACTAAGAGAACACCTAGTTACCTCAATGCAAAAAGACCTTTTCCAAGGCACTATATTAAGGCTGTCAAAAATGAACGACAAAGAAATAATTTTAAGAGGGAGAAAAAGTGGTGCTAACCTACAAAGGAATCCCCGCTAAGCCCAGGAGGAAGTGGAATGCCATTCTCAAAATACTAAAAGATAAAAATTGTCATTCAAGGATACTCTCTCCAGCAAAGTTATCTTTCAGATATGAAGGAGAAATAAAGATTTTATGAAACAAACAAAAGTTGAGAGAGTTCATCAAGACTAGACCTGCCTCATAAAAAATGTTGAAAGGAACTCTTCTGCCAAAAACGAAAAGACAACAGTATACAAAACTTTGCTTAGGGTGATAAATAGACAGAATCTGAAAATTGCAGCCCTTCATCAGAATAGGTTTTTAAACATTTTATTATCAAGGTTAAAGAGTGGGAGGAGCAGAGAAGAAAATAACTGTAGCTACTTCAATTTGGTAACAAACTCACAACATAAAAAGTGATAATTTTGTATAAATAACATAAAAGAGGAAGAGGAAAAGAATGGAACTTGAATAAATAAATGAAGATACAATACCATCAGTAGAAAAGGAATATTTTGTCTATGAGATGTTTTATACAAATCTCATAGTGACCACAAAAATCAAGAGCAGAGACACAAAACATAAGAAGAAAAAACTGAAAAATAAATAATAGAAAATCACCAAACCCAAATGACAGACAGAAATACAAGGAAAAAGAAGCAATGGAGATATAGAGCAACCAGAGAACAAAAGATAAAATGGCGGTACTAAGTCCTTATCTATAAATAATCACCCTAAATGTAAATGGACTGAATTCACTAGTCAAAAGACATACAGTGCCTGATGGATTTAAGCACAAGACCCAGCTAGTGCTGCCTCCAGCAGACTCACGTCAGCTCTAAAGACAAACATAGGCTCAAAGTGAAGGGATGGAAGTTGATACTCTAAAGCAAATGGCAGCCAAAAGAAAGAGATTGTAACCATACTCACATCTCAGACAAAATGACATCAAGCCAAAATAAATAAATAAATAAATAAAAGGAGACAAAGATAGACATTATATGATGATAAAAGAGACAATCCGTCAAGAAGACGTAACATTCTTTAATATATATGCACCTAACAAGGGAGCACCAAAATATATAAGGCAACTATTAACAGACCTGCAGGGAGAAACTGACATCAACGCAGTAATAGTGGGGGACGTTAACACCCCAGTTACACCAATGGGCGTCCAGACAGAAAGGCAACAAAGGAACAGCGACCTTAAATGAAACATTAGACCAGATGGATTTGCTAGATTTGTACAGAACACTTCATCCAAATGCAGCATGATACACATTCTTCTCAAGAGCGTATGGAACATACTCAAGTGTAGGTCATTTATTTAGGGGGACCTGAATTCTACCTGCCTTGTAAAAGAAAAGAAAAAGAAAATTACAGGACAATATTTCTGATGAACATAGGTGCAAAAATCCTCAACAAAGTATTAGCAAACTGAATACGGCAATACATTAACAGGATCACACTCTGTGATCAAGTGGGGCTTATCCACGCAGACAGTGGAGGCTGAGGAATGGTGTCAGGCCAGCAGCATGCAAGCCCGCAGCTGGAGGGACTAGCCTGGCGTGTGCGTCTGGCAGTGGAGGTCGGCTATGGGGGTCTAGGGTGGTGTCTTGCATTTGGGCAGCCACAGAGGCCTCAGCTGGCTTCCAGTGCAGTTTCCCGTCTCCAGTGGGAAAGGGTGGCATGGAAGCAGGGAGGGATTCAAGTGGCTGGTGGCTGCAAATACAAATACCGGTGAAATCTGCAGGGGATCATCTGCAGCACTCTGCTGTCCGTTGGTTCCTTCCTGGGGGGTAAAATCTGCTGGCTCTGTGAGATCAGGTCCCCCGAGCCATGATCTCTCCTGATGTGTGGCTACTGTTGGCAGCCCCGCTCTTCTTCCTTATTACCCGCCATTTCTATGTGTCTTGACTTTGCCGTCTGGGTGGGGTGGTGGAAGCAGCACCTTCGTGCAGTGCCCTGGAAGGCTGGGAGGCTAGTTGCTCACCCCACTCTTCCTTCCCTGGTAAGGAAAACTCTCTCTAGCTGGGAGTTTCCTCTTTGTGCTGAGCAATGCCGGCTTGGAGTTGGGGTGATGTAGGCGAGAGAAGCTGTCTTCCTCCTCGTCCTGAGCAGGTATTTTCTGGTTTTCTGGTCAACGATGTTGCTAAGGTGTCTCACGTGGACCGCAGAGCTCTTCCGGAGCTGTTTGTTTGTGGATGGCGGTCCATTGTTGATCTTTGTGGAGGGTTAGAGGCTGGGTCTCATATACACCGTATTGGTGATGTCACACCTCACTCAGGAGTGACCTTGAGACTCGTGTGGATTTGCATAGAGAAGAATGGACTTCCTTCTCAGAACCCCTTTATGCGGGACCGCTCCACCAGTACCCTCCAGACTACGGAAGTTTCTATTTGAATTTTAATTGCTTGAACTGGAGATTTTCTGCTGCTATTTAAATGATCTCAGCAGTATTTCTAAGGGCGAATTGTTCTAATTAGAACATAAGACCTCTTAAATATGCACGTTTGTGTCATCAGTTTTAGAATATTCTTCCACATTCTCTTTGATTTTGCTTCCACCTTATTTACTTGCCTTATGGGAAGACAATAGCACATATTTTAGATTTTCTCGTGGTATCCTCTGCTTTCTACCATTTCATCCCTGTTTTCATTAACTTTTTCCCTCTTTGTGCTTCATTTTAGGTAGTTTTTATTTCTCAGTTGCATCTACATATTTGTGAAACCAATCCACTGAGTTTCTCATTTTAATTATTCCATATTTCATTTCTTAAATTTCTCTCTGATCTTTTTTACAATTTCTAATTCTGTGCTTAAATTTTCAAGATTTTAATTTTTATTTATTTGAGCAAATGAAGTTTCTGTTTGATTCTTTCATATTGCTTATCTCCCTATATGTTTGCTTATTTTTAGTTGTGTGACATATATTTTGTTAGTTC
Source organism: Vicugna pacos (assembly GCF_048564905.1). Lineage (NCBI taxonomy): Eukaryota > Metazoa > Chordata > Mammalia > Artiodactyla > Camelidae > Vicugna > Vicugna pacos. Next base: position 2,682,863 of record NC_132991.1, read on the forward strand.
ATTTGTAAAAATAATTTGAGGCTTAAGATGCTGTTATACTCTTCCAGACAAGATTTCCATTTTTTATTTTCCAAGTAATATGGGGTCACCTAAATCCAATATCAGCGACTGAGACTGTTTAAAGCTGCACTTCAGTCCCAGCTTACTTTTAGTCCATCCTTATTGCTGTTGCTTATTCCTTTAGTGTTCCAATCCAAACTGATGGCGTTCGTCATGGCTGACTGTAAACAAAGCAAAACAGGAAAAAAAGACTTCATTGAGCCACATCTTTGAAATCAACACAGTCCCCAGGAAAATGATGCCCTGGATTCTGTGTTTACCACCCTGGGCTTTCGTCTTCTCCTAGACCATTTCACGGTAGTTTTCATGTAACTGAACTGAGGTCCGGCTGCTCATGGCTCAAAAATCAATACTTAAGAGGCAACTGTTGGTAGAAAGGACAGTTGCTTTTAATCAGAATACTAGCAACTGGGGGAGAAGGTGGACTCATATACCCACAAACCCAATTCCCAAGATTCTGCTTGGCCATGAAAGTTTTTAAAGGGAAAAGGGAAGAAATCTCAGTCATTGAAATGGGTATCAGACTTGTCACCATCTGCTGCTGCGGGCAGACTTGTGACTTCTTGTGACCTTTCTTTAAATGTTATCTTTTTCACAGTTTGTTCATGAGATGACTGAAGGGGAAGCTAGGGAAGAGATCGGATCATCTGTTAATTACTTATTCTCCATTTCTACTTCTTTGATCTACAGAAAAAACTGACAGGTTAGGCAAGGTACTGTGTGACCAAAAGATCTGAAAGTTGTGCTGGGGCCAGAGATGAGTAAAGCCTGGGGGTGCCTGGTTTAAAGGTTACAACATATGACTGGAACATGATGCTGTACACCAGAAATTGACACATTGTAACTGACTATACTTCAGTTTATAAAAAGTTAGTTACAATGTAGCTTTGTAACTACTAGGTACAGTGACAAGACAAAGGGGTTTCCTGCTGAGAGTGGTTTCCAGCAAAGAGCAGTTTACAAATCCACTCCCCCCGACCCTTGTCAGATATCATTCCATTTCTGTGGGATTAGAAATGAATGTCTGTCTTCTATAACTTCTTTATGCTGACATTGAATGATGTATTCTCAGAGTGGGGGATGTCTACATGGGTCTGTAGCACCACTTTGCTGACAATTTTAGTTGCCTGCTTACATATATGGGCAGGGCAAACTACAATTATTTTGATGCCCACAAAGAGATAGATTGTTATGAGCAATAGTGTTAATCCCATTTTTCTCAAGGCCAGTTCTAGCCAAATAGTCCTAGCCAAAGACTCAGTCCTGCTCAAGATGGAGCAGTTTATGTCATGGCTACAGTGGTCATCGTGCAGTTAGCTTTTTCCCTCTGGTGGCGGGTATAGTGTCTGTAAAATGACTCAGGAGTGTGCATCACTCACTCAAAGATTCTATGACTCTATTGTCTTAATCATTACCTGCTTGAGCTTGCTCTTTTGTGACTCAGGGAGACCTAGATGACTTCAGCTTTTCTACAAATAAGAGGAAGGGGACATGTAGGAGCCTTAGTACTTGGGATCCCTGCAGGGTTTTTCTTGGTTTCAACTGCAGGTGAAGATTTCTTCTTTCCAGAGGGGACGATATAGCTCACATGGTAGAGCGCGTGCTTAGCATGCACGAGGTCCTGGGTTCAATCCCCAGTATGCCCTCTGAACATAAATAAATAAATAAATAAATAAATAAATAAACAAATAAACAAACAAACAAACCCAATTACCTCCACCCAATAAATAAAAATAAATAATATTTTAAAAAAGATTTCTTGTTTCCAGTATGATCTGTACATTGATTAATATAAAATGTCTTACCAAGAGTGAGTTGCTGCTAAAATAAAACCAAATGCACACACACAGGTAGCATTGTCTTAGTGCAGGGAACCTACAGAAACTGGAGATAACAAGAAAATGGATTCCTCCATAGGAAATGCAGCCCTGCCAACACCTAGCTGTTAGCCCTGTAGGACATATTCCAGATTTCTGACCTCAGGAACATTGTAATAATACAGTTAGGCTGTTTTTCACTCACTAAGTTTGTGATCACTTGTTATAAGACTAGGAAATGAATAAACCAAGGTAGGATTCAACCTTATGTTGTTTAACTCCTTGCTAGAAATCATTTCTTTTGCCTGATGACCATCATTATGTCATAGAAAATCATTTGGCAAAACAGCCTCTTGCAAAACCTTGGAAGGGAGGCCCCAGTTCTAACAGGGTCAGTTGACGAAACTCAGAATGCTGAACAAAGAATAATCTCTTTCTTGCCATCTTCACTGAAGCCTTCAAGGAAGACAAAATTGAGCCTCTGAAGAAATGTCTCTGAAGTAGGGCCTTTTCAGTAAATAGATTGTGGCTTCAAGCCATTATGTTGCAGTTCCTGTTACAAACCCTCAGCTAGACAGTGGGGCGATCACCGTGGCATAAGTCAGATAAGGGATGCTAACTCCCAACGAAGCCTGGGGTTTCAGACAGCCTCAAGACAGCCACCATTAACAAGAGAAGTATATATGGAGAAAGAGCCATTAAATAAAGATCAGAAGTTTCAAGACAGGAAACTATATTTAGAAGGGATCTCTTTGGCTGTAGATGCAAATAGACTGGATACATAGACTGTGCTTGAAGGAATTGGTTTCAGAAGCAAGTCCAAGTCTGATTTTAGGTCTCCATGACACCAACACTCACTTCTAGGAAACTGCCTAGGAAAGGTGAACAGACCCCTGAAGGAGCCTTATCTCCAATACCCACTTCATACTAGGGCGTGGAGGCTAATAGACAGAGAACAACCTCTCAGAGGACAAAACTTAGGTGGCCAGATGGGATGTAATATTCCGCTGCCAAGGCAGCACATGGTTGCAATCCCTGAAAACTTTGATCCTTTCGGTAACTGAATAGGGATTTGCGTTATGTTCCTTGCAGAGGGGATGAGTATCGTATCTGATAGGAACAAGGGCACACATGGGTGTCTGAGCGTCCTAAAGGGGTGAACGGACCCCTGTGTCCATGACAGAACTCCTGAGTCCCCTGAGCCCCTGGCTGTCCTTGCAGCCAGGCGTGGCCACCTAACAGTGTTCAGCTCAACCATTGCGTCCCAGTGTCCTCCTCTTCCTTTCTCCTCCACTCTCCTATGGCTGGAATGTGGACAGTTCTGAGCCACCCTGGGCTTTGTGAATGAGTACAGTGTCTTAGGCCCGGCAGAGATCCGGGAGAAGAGCCAGGTGTTCGGCACCACTGATCCATCGCACTTACCATGGACTGACTGTCCCCATGGTCACTCCATAGAAAATAAGCTTCTCTTTGTTTAAACATCTCAGCTTTGGAGTCTCTTGTTACACTAACCAAGTTTTAACCAAATTTAACAATATCTGCAAATCAAATAGCAAGGACATGGAGACAACCTAAATGTCCATCAACAGATGACTGGGTAAAGAAGTTGCAGTATATTTATACAATGGAATACTACTCAGCCATAAAAAAGAACAAAATAATGCTATTTGCAGCAACATGGATGGATCTGGAGATTGTCATTCTAAGTGAAGTAAGCCAGAACGAGAAAGAAAAATACCATATGATGTCACTTATATGTGGAATCTAATAAAAAAAAAGACACAGATGAACTTATTTACAAAATAGAAACAGACTCACAGACATAGAAAACAAACTTATGGTTACCAGTGGGGGCAAGGAGGTGGAAGGGATAAATTGGGAGTTCGAGATTTGCAGATATGAACTACTATATATAAAACAGATAGACAACAATTTCCTACTGTATAGAACTATATTCAATATCTTGTAGTAACCTATAATGAAAAAGAATATGAAAATGAATATTTGTATGTTTATGTATGACTGAAACATTATACTGTACACCAGAAATTGACACAGCACTGTAAACTGGACTATAATTCAACTAAAAATTTTAAAAAATTTAAAAATCAAAAAGACAGACCCTCCTCCATGCTTCCTACTTCTGATTCAGCGATAGAGAAAATAGTTAAATCTTAGAACACATACAATCACAGCCACTAAATATATGTTTTTATTCAGCATTGTCTTCCAAGAAGTGAGAAGTGAGTATAAAATTCTGCTCTCCCACATAAAAGTATCCTGGCTATCTGGCAGAAAGTTGTTTATATGACTTTTCAGAATAAGGGCTAAGATAAAAAGATACTTTTTCCTGATATTGAAAATGTTGGCAAAAGCCATTTGTATGATTTCAAGAGGTGTGAGTGCTATGTCATGTCAGTAGACTGAGTAACTTGAAAAGCCTCGAACTATCACGTTCAGCGCTGAAGATGTTTTAAAGCTCAAGACAATCAGGTTTTCGTTAGATGACAAAAATATGGTCCAAACTGCTGAGTCACCGAGTTTGACTCATTCTCAGCACTTAATGCTTCCTTCACCCTTCTGATAAAGAAATTAAGGATGTCTTACAGGAAATATTTAAAACCCACATCCAACTCCTGCAGATCATAAGGAAATGAAGTCCATGGCTTAATGTAATCACATGGGGGGACGAAGAATTAATTTGCTGTCTATTTCAGTCTCCTTGTCCCCTATGTACTGTCTGATGAAGCTCTCAAAGTAATTTTTAAGGATAAGTTTTACTTAATGTTGAGTAGATAATAATTATGGTAGGGGTGAGTGTGTGTGTGTGTGCATTGTGTGTGTGTGTGTGTGTGTGTAAGTTACTATATTATTTAACTTAATCACAGAGAGGGCATCCAATAAGTGTTTTAGAAGTAAACCTCATTGTAAGTTTTATGTTTAATTTTTCCTTGTTTCTTCATAACTTTATTTTAAAAAATGCTTGTATGTTACACAATATTTTTTTGCTTGGTATGACATAGTTTAAACTTTATATATATGGAAGCATACCACATACTACAAAACGTCACTGATTTTTTTTTTAATATTATGTCCCTAAGATCTGTTTGCATGATTACATGTGTCACTGCTGAATACTACTATTCCACTGTGTGAGTAGTCAATTGTGACATATTGGCTAGCATTCAGTTTTTACCCCAGGTCTTCGCTATTACAAATGGTGCGGTTCTGTGGTCCTTTATACCTCCCGGTACATGCATTCCAGAGTTTCTCCAGGGAGTAGAAGTGATGGGTCATCGAGGGTGCACATTTTTAAAACTAACAGATTATGACAAGTTGTTTCTTGAAGAAGTTGAACAGTTCATACATCCTCCAGCAATGTATGAGTTTTGTACGTACCTTTGACAAAATTTGGTACTGTCAGGCTTTTCAAATTTGCTTCTAATCTGGTGGATATTAAAAGGCATCTCATTGTGGCTTTAATTTACCTTTACGGATGGTTGTGAGTCAACTGCTTTCGAATTTGAAAGCCTTATTTGGGACTTTTCTTTTTTTTTTTTTTTTTTGGTGTTTTTACTGGTTGCTTTTTGTTTTTAATTAATGTATAGGAGTTCATCGTCCAGTCCAAGGCTTGCCATTCTACTTACTATCTGAAATATTTATATTTCCGTGGTAGAATTTATATATTTTGTCTTTAGCTTTTGCATTTTTAAAATGTTTTATTTAAGAACTTCCCACTTCCCTACTCAAAGATTAAAACACAGTTTTTCAAGTAGTATTATATTACCTTTCATATGTTAGTCTTTTACCCATCTGGAATTGTCCAGGCGCTGTGGCATGGAGGGAGGGCGTGTCAGAGGGGTTCAGTTTATTCTTCTATATCGTTAATCAAGTGGATCAGCCCTGTTTATTACGAACTCCATCTTTTCCTCTTAGTTCTCCCGTAAAACAAGTTTTCTTAATGCTGGTGTCTGTTCTGTTGGTCCAATTATCTATTCTTGTTCTAATATCACTCTGTGTAAACCATTATACTATTTAAGTCTTGATGTGTTATCAAGTCTTCAGGAGTGCCCCAGACTATTAGAATTCTGTGTTTCCATATACATTTTAGAGCTAATCTTTCAGGGTATACAAACACACACACACACACACACACACATCCCAAACAGCTTCAGTATGTTGATGGGATTTTCCTTGAGTTTGTTTACTAATTTAGGGATCATTAGCTTCATTTGAAGTTGAATTTTCTCATTTTTGAACACCGTATGTATTTTTATTTATTCATATTTTGATTGATATCTGTTAATAAATTATATATATTTTCTCCATGACATCTTACACTTCTTTTTGTTAGATTTTTTCCCCTGATTAAATATTCTGGTGAATAGAAACTCTTTTTACTATGCAAAATGAGTTCATCCTTAAAATGTATTGTCTTATATAAGAATAGCTGAAGCAGCTTTCTTTCATGCTTATATTTTTTGGATGCTATTCTAATCAGGTCTTTTAAATATACATATATTCTATTTGATTTTTGCCATATAAAGAAATGCAATTGATTTTGTACATTACTTTTGTATCTAGCAACATTGCTAAAATAACTTCACTTATTCTAATATTTTATCTTAGAATATTTGGATATTTACTATATAGAAAATTAAAAAATAGACACATAATATTAGTTTTGTTACTTTTATAATATTAAACCCTTTGATATCTATTTTCATTTTACTCAACAAGTTAGGAGACTAAGTACAATTTAAAAAACATAATGATAGTCAAGATATACTGTCTATTCATAAAGAAAAGCTTTCATACTTTTTTTACTGTATATAAGATGTTTGCTGTACATGTTTTAAATCAACTTTTAGCTTTAGAGTAGTTTTGGATTTATAGAAAAATTGTGAAGGTGGTACAAAAATTAAAATGAACATGGGGGAATAGATAGCTTTCAAGATAATGATTTCAATTCCTTCAAATAAAAACCCAAAAGTGGGATTGCTCAATCATATAGTAGTTCTATTTTTAATTTTTTTGAGGAAGCTTCATACTGTTCTCCACAGTGGCTGCACCAATTTACAGTCCCACCAACAGTGCATTCCTTTCTCAGCATCATCTGCAACACTTGTCTTTTTGATGTCAGCCATTCTAATAGGAATGAGGTGCTACCTCCTCATGGAGTGTGAATCTGGGCTGCAAAGTGGCATAAGGGTCTCACTGCTGTTATGAATTGGTTGATAATTTTAAAAATGTGTTCACCTGACACAAATATCCGAGGCAGGCAATTTTCCTCCTAGCTTTTGGTGTGTGTGTGTGAGTGGGACAGGTTTTATCTAGTTCACACTTAACATTGAGCCCTTTGGGGTCCCAGAAATGTAAGGATCTCTTATCAGATGTCTCTACCTGGGATTTCTCTAAGGTTTGTGTCGGGAATCCAGAGCCCACCATGGCAATGAAAATAAATCTTCGATTTACCAAAATTTGGTCAGTTCTCTCAGAACAAAAGCCTGATTTATAGCAGATCTCATCACTCTAATTTCTCTTTTTTTCTTTTAAGTTTCATCTTTTAGTGGTTCCCCATTCTTTTTTTTCTTGCTAACTCATCAAAACCTCTAAAATGTTGTCTTTGAAAAGAGTTTAATCTAGAATTTTATTGTTTTGATGGATAAATTATAATCTAAAATTCATAGTAAATCTAGACAGAGATGTCTGAAATGGTATTCTAAGGAGCCATAGCTCCATAATTTCAGTTTCATAATCCAAAAAATATCCAAAACTAACAGGAAAGATTGCTAGGCCCTAGCTGCAATTTAAAAAAAAAAAAGAGAGAAGAAAAGAAAAAGAGAAACTGTATTTGTGCTATAGGATTTTCTAATTCCGTATAAATAAAGTGTAAGGGAAGGAACAACCAGCCCTGTAGCTAGGGTCTTGAATCCCAGAGGTCTGGACTGGAGGATGTCTGTAACATTGTTTTCTGGGTTGAAGTTTAAGCAGCAGAGGAAGCACATGAAATAGCGTCTCTGAGGAAGCACAGAACCAAACCAGGGAGAAGCACTCATTATGTCCATCCTGCAGTCACAAAGGACTATGGTAAAATCCGGGAAAGATGGAAGTGAAGAGGCAGGCAGGAAAGGTTTGCAGCTGGGAGCATGGGGCCAGGTCAGGAGAATTTCCTGAGATAATAAGTAAGGGAAGATTTAGGAAAGAATACAAGATTCAAATACTGGCTTCCTGATGTGAACACTCCTGTTTCTAACACCACATTGCACCACATTATGGAGAATGGTAGAAAATGGCAAGCGTTTTCAATATCACAGCAGCACTATTTACAATAACCAAGACATGGAAACAACCCAAGTGTCCATCAACAGAGGACTGGATAAAGAAGATATGACATATATATATGCATTATATATATATAATGGAATACTACTCAGCCATAAAAAAGAATAAAATAATGCCATTTGTAGCAACATGGATGGACCTCAAGATCATCATTCTAAGTAAAGTAAGCCAGAAAGAGAAAGAAAAATACCATATGATATCACTTATATGTGGAATCTAAAAAACATGACACAAATGAACTTATTTACAAAACAGAAACTGACTCACAGACATAGAGAACAAACTTATGGTTATCAGCAGGGGAAAGGGGATGGGAAGGGATAAATTGTGAATTCAAAAATTGCACTTCTTGGGGTGTGATGGAAATGTCAGCTGTCTTGATTGTGGTGGTGGTTTCATGGGTGGACACATCTATCAAAATCCATCAAATTGTACGTCTGAAATATGTGTAGTTTACTATACAGGAGCCATATCACAATAAAGATGTTTTAAAAATCACATTATGTGATTCTTAAAAACCTTACATTCTGCAAAATCACATGTGTTAGGGGAAAATGTATTGGACCAGATCACTGAAAACCTATGATATTTTTAACCCAGACTCCACAAAAAAAAAAAAAATAAAAGCAACCCTAATTAAAATATTCACCTCATTTTAAAGGCATATTGACTTTCTAATGAATAGAAGGGCTACAGTTGATACAATTGTACTTTCTAAGAACACGTGAAGGGAGTTTTGATGGAAGCAGGTATGAAGCACAGCTCAGGCTGTGGAGTTATGGGGACAAAAGCAAAGGGATCCTCATTATCAGGAGATGCAGGTGGCAAAGCAGCTGCTGGTTTTGTACAACATGTAGTGATCTGGAGATGGATGGCTCCGGCTCATTGATTTAGGCTGTTTTCTTAGAGCGCTATGAGCACCTCTAAGACAAAGCAATGGCCAAACCCAGCTAGAAGGAAGGAAGGAAACTGTATTCAGTATCTTGTAATAACCTTTAATGAAAAAGAAGATGAAAACGAATATATGCATGTGTATGCATGACTGGGACATTGTGCTGCACACCAGAAACTGACACATTGTAACTGATTATATTTCAATTTAAAAAAAAACCAAAAAGGAGGATTTGGGGAACAGCTGCTCCATAGAGTGTGTATTCCCCTCCTCCGCTTGCTGCATCCACGCTTCTCCGTGTCCTTAATGTTCAACTGCTGTTCCTCGGTGGCACAAAACAATACAATGCTCAGGAAAATCACATATAAACCAAAAAGCCCCGAGGTTATATCACACATTCTCTGATTTACTAATCACATATGAGCCAATTTTCTTTACAAAAAGCCATTCTGTAGCAAAACAGATAGTACATAATTAAAAATCTAAGCCCTGTGATTTTCTAAGCCTGTCTCTTTAAAATTAGGCTTTGAAATAAAATAGGAGGAATTGATGGATAGAAACACCCAGGACATCTATTCATTGCTATCTTATAGACTTCACACTTGTATTCGTAATTATTTTCTTTCTCCTTTACCACATCTGAGCTTCTGGAGTGTGTGATCATATCACCTTCTTCCTGGTATCCCACCACCTCTCACAGGGCCAGGCAAGGGGTTTATGAGATGGTGGCAGACTGAATATGTGTAGGATCACATGTGTGGTTGATGGAATGGACCGCCTGTGCCCTGAACGCCAGTGTGAACCTCTGTGTGGGATGGTGGTGTAGGGCATGCAGGTGGTTCCCTACAGAGTGCAACTTCACTGCTGTCCTGCTTTGTAAAGCACCTACTATGTGCCCTATGGGAATGCAGTCACACTATCTCTAACTCCCTCCACAGACCTGGACCTTCAAGTAATAATGGAGAACACTGAGGTTTACACAGAGGCAAAATGGCTTGCCCTCTGGCCCACGGGACAAGAGGCAGAGCTGCGAACCTCTCTCTAGCCAGCTTGCCAGCAAAGCCTTCCCAGTCCTTATTAATAACTGGGTATATTCTTCAAATATCTTTAGTTTCTCTTTCGATGATCAAAAAAATCATTTAATAGGAGGCTACATAAATATTTTAAAGAGAGAAACAAGACCATAGATTGAAAAGAAAACAAACTGTGAAGACAAAAGTGGGTTTGAATCCCATAAATTCTTCCAAACTGTGTGAGTATGTGTGTGTGTGGGCACACATTCTCCTTTCAGACTTATTTATGGAATGACCAAGACAAACCCATGGAAAGGAAACAGTAATATTCCCCTCAGAATAGGGAGCTGAAAAAATTTACATATGCACATACATTTATATATGTATACCTTCCCATATATATTTATGTATGAGTGTGTGTATACAAATAAATATACGCATTTATATGTGTGATTTATCTGTATACTATCCACGTGTGTGAAACTATGTGTGTATATTATGCATATTACTTATCTGCATAATGAACATATGTGTATTTACATAATATATGTCAATTTCCTCAACTCGCTCCTCTGAGGGGACATTATTGCTTCTCTTCCATGAGTTCCTTTTGATCATCCCACAGGTAAGGCAAAAGTCCAAAATTCAACCCCAAATCTGCCAACCCCTGAATGTGTAACAGAAAAGAACGAACCTGACTCCGTATTAGATCTGTTCCTTTGCCTCTGTGTCCTCCATTATAACTTGAAGGTCCAGGTCTGTGGAGGGAGTTAGAGATAGTGTGTCTGCATTCCTATAGGGCACATAGTAGGTGCTTTACAAAGCAGGGCACTGGTGAAGTTGCACTCTGTAGGGAACCACCTGCATGCCCTACACCACCACCCCACACAGAGGTTCACATTGGAGTTCAGGGCACAGGCGGTCCATTCCGTCAACCACACATGTGATCCTACACATATTCACTCTGCCACCATCTCATAAACCCCTTGCCTGGCCCTGTGAGAGGTGGTGGGATACCAGGAAGAAGGTGATATGATCACACACTCCAGAAGCTCAGATTGGTAAAGGAGAAAGAAAATAATTAGGAATACAAGTGTGAATTTACAGTTCAGAACTGTTAGTGCAGATGGAAGAGCTTCACGTCTTCCGTGGGAACAGAATCAAACTGTTTCGGTGAAGGATGCTTGTCAGGGCAGCCCATGAATACGTTCCTTCCATGTTGTTTCTCTTTGTATGCTGTCAGTTTAGACTTAGGTTTGGGCTTATGGTTTGTTAATCCTATCATGATATTGCTTTTGAATTTGATTTTAAGTGAATGTATTGCACCTGATGAGTCTTACCCTTTAAGATGCTTAATTCAAAAACAAATAAGCAAAGAAACCCCAAACCACTTGATGATCACTGTCATCCGGCCAATTGGGAAGTCATGAGAAGGGAGCAGAGTGAGAATCTACAGATGCAGTTTGCTTCCATTTCTCTGCTGACTGGTGTGATTGACAGTTGACAGTGATGTGCTCTCGAGTAAACATGGGGAACTGGACACAGCATGGGCTGCTCACGGGGGTAGTAGCCCAATGGATGCCTCCAGTGAGACCCTAAGATAGTTCAAAGAGCACACTTGTTACCGAGTCCAACCTCATTCTGCTTGCCGCAAGGCAGGACAATAAATTGGGAGACAAGGTGTTAGGTCAAGGAATAGTGACTTTATTCAGAAAGCTGGCAGACCGAGAAGACAGCAGACTAATGTGTTGGAGAACCATCCTCCCCAAGTCAGAATTCAGGCTCCTTTTATACTAAAAAGCGGAGGGGGTATGGTTGGTTGGTGCAAACTTCTTGGTGTAGAAATTCTTTGTTCTTGTAGCTGTTCACATGGGTCAGATCATGGTGTCCCTGTAAACTTCCAATAAAACAAATGTCATTTTCTATTCTGCAACTTGTTATCTTTCTATGAGTGCAAAAGTGTTAATATCCTTAAAGGTCAGAGCCTTGAGAACGGGCTCTCCTGTCTGTTTCAGGCTCTAGGCAACATTGTTTTACAAAAGGTGCAGAACCAGCAAGACTGAGCCTAGGAAACCGAGCAGAGGGTTAGAGACAAAGAAACAGATCTAATATGGAGTCAGGTTAAAAAAAAAAAAAGACCACATCTCTACACCTGCAAAGATCTTATTTCTAAATAAGGTCTCATTTTTGAGGTTCTGCATAGACATGAATGTTAGGGGGACAGTATTCAACTCAGTAAACTGACCATCTTATTTTCTTATTCAATTGTCCTGCTCTACTAGACCACACTCTACTACGGTGAGATCAGGGTTTACTATGTTCACTATTGTAACCAATGTGCCTACAATTCTTGGGACAGCCATGTGCTCAGTCAGCTGTGACTGAATGAATAAATGGATCCCAATCCTAAAACAATGGCTCTGAACAGGGAATTATCTCACAGTGGACCTCAAGAATCATCATCCAGTGATTCTGGTGAGCCACCCGAAATACAAACCCCAGGTGTGGGAGGTCAGGGGTGAAGCAGCCCACAGAGAGATGCAGCAAAGACCAGAGATCCTGTGAAAATTGGATCAAAGTGGAAATACTTGGGGGAGGGTAGAGCTCAGTGGTAGAATGCATGCTTAGCATGCATGAGGTCCTGGGTTCAATCCCCAGCACCTCCATTAAAAAAAACAATAAAATAAAATATTTTTTAAATGGAAATACCTCAGTCTGCAGTAAAGGCACAGCTCAGTAGCTACGGTTGGCTCAAACCCTGCCCATTCCAAAGTAGGGTTTGTTCAGAGTCGGCCCTTGGCCACCTCCCGGGAGATACCTCTGAGCCCCTGGAATGTGCTACCTGACAGAAGTGTCTTGTAAGGCCCCTGAAGCCCCAGGGCCATGCTGCATCAGTTTGATCTCTGCTGGGGCTAGAGACTGAGGAGCCAGGGTCCAACTTGTGAGCCCTGCCTGCTGATGTGATTGACCCCCCCCCCCAATAAAAAGCTTCCATCCCAAGGCTGGGGGAGCCTCCCTAGTGGAGAACACATCACACGTGCGGGCACCTCTCATTGCTGACAGGGTTAAGTGTGTCCCTGTGCAACACCGCTTAGAGAGCCTGGAAGCTTGTGTCTGGCTTCTCCTAGACCAGGCATCTTTCCCTTTGTGGGTTTTAATCTATACCCTCTCCCCGTTAAAAACCGTAATCATCAATACCACGGCTTTCTCAGTCCTCTGAGTCCTAGCAAATTACTGGATCTGAGGATGCTCCTGGGGGCCCCCGACACAGCGAGGAGCACATCCATGTGCCTGCAATAGGTGATTAGGAGGAACGTGATGCTTGGCACATAGCAGGTGCCCAATAAAATATGAGTAGAGTGAGTGAGTGTCCATGCTGCCTTTTTTAAGTCATCTTTCCTGATATAGGGGATGACTTGAAGTTTCTTTATGACTGATATCAAGTTCTGGGCTCAGAGATGGACCCTCCTCTGCCTTCTTCCAGGCTGTGACAGGGCGCCTCCTCATACTCCCCTCTCTGTGACTGCCTCTCTGCAAAAACTCTCACACCTTCAAGCATCTTGAGAGCAGGGACCAAGGCACCTCCTGCTGGACCCGCTTAGTGCTGCACTGGGCGCAGGGGACGATGCCAGGGGAGCCTGCCTGCTGCGCTGGGACCTGTCTGCTGCAGATCTAGGCTTGCTTTTCCCCTGATGCATCTGTCCTGGGGGTGGGCCGCCCCTGTGGGAGCCCTGGAGGGGGAGCAGAGGGACAGAGAGAGGAAGAGGCCGTCCACCTTGTGTGGGTGGTGCCATCAGCAGAAGTGGCTCCCAAGGGTGCCCCTGGCCGCCGGGTTCCAGCACACCCCGCCTTCCTTCATTCCTTCAGGCCAGTGATGGAGGCAGGGTTCCCGATTCACCGGTCTCTGGGTTGCCTAGCCTCCCTGGTGGCAGGGGGCAGTTGAAGAACTCAGAGTGGCTTCTCTTTTACTCTTGGGTCCCCACTGACACAGTGTCCACCTCTAGACCAGAAGCACCTCGGGACTTCCTGACAGGGTGGACAAGAGGTGGCAGGAAGACAGCAAGGTTAGAGGGCCATAAGGACCTTACCCTTGAGAGGGGACACGTGGTCAGTCGGAGGTCAGTTTCATGCTGCAGAAGAGAGGGAGCTGGCCTACGCCTACTTTTCATCAATTCCCACCACTTTTTTTTTTTTTTTTTGGAGGGACTAGTTCTTCATTTCAAAAAGACACATCAACTTTCAGTAACAAAACAGTTACACTACTGGTTTCTCTTTCTCCCAATCAGCCAAAAGAGAGACCACACGAAAGGAGAGTACACTTTAAGACAATTAAGCTGCAGGATGCACACCTAACAAACCTTGCTGAAGCCTCCAAAAAGCGGGGACGGAGTAGGGAAAGGAACTTTCAAAGATCAGCACACTGCCAGCCCACAGACGGCAGAGAGCTTCCACAGCCAGAGAGGGTGGCCGGCGTGCCTCAGCCCCAAAGAAGCAAAGTTTCAGAATAATAGAAAATTTTAAAATGGCTTTGTGCATAAGCTATCAAGACTTCTCCAGCACTGATGGACACAAAGCACAATGAGATGGCACTTTTAGAGACAGCGGCTTCAGGCTCAGAAAAAGTGATCGGATGTTTCATATGGCTAAATCAGTCCCAAGATGTAATTTTCTTTTCTTTTTCTTTCAAGGAGGCAGGAGAGAAAGTAAGGGGCCACCTCAACATAGCTTATTTCTCCCTCCCCTCCCTCCCCTCCCTCCTCCCCTCCCCCATTCTCCCTTCCCCTCCTCTTCTCCCCTCCCCATCCCTCCTCCCTTTTCCCTTTCTCCTCCTTCTCCTTTCTCTTTTCCTTCTTCTTTAGAAAACTATGGTTAAGACTGCCCAGCCCAGCACCTGGCATAACACAGTCTATCAAAAATTATCTGCTTAATCATACGTGTTTTCTAAGAAGTTCTGCACTGTCTGAAGGGGTCATAAGTGGTAGAGAGGACGGTGGGCTTTCCTTGGAAATGACAATTTTCTGTTTCTTGCCTGCGTTCTGATAACACTGGTATTTTCAGTTTGTCTCTCTGTAAATTTACTAATTCCACATGTACTTGCTATTTTATGTTATTTCTGCATATTTTTTAAAGCCTCTTCCAGCATTTAGAAAATGGGCTACTTCATATCGAAACTGGAGCCTCCAGTTTGTCTTGAAAAAAACAGCCGTCCTGGTGAGCTGAGTCGAGCTTTCGCCAGCTTCTCCCTTCACAAGGATTGTGGGCTGTCCTGCTCAGCTGAGGCCCGGGGGGCTAGCCTTACTCCCTGGCGTCTGCTGTGGCCTCCAGAGTCTCATCCATGCTGTTCCTCTGTGGTCAGCAGAAGTCTGCTTCAGGACAACCTCGCTCCCTTCCCACCTTTACACAAAAAAGGTAACTGCTTTCTGTATCCTAAAACGTGTGCTCTTGTTAACAAAGGACCCTGTGTCTACATTTAGAACATCTTGTTTGCTGATTTTTTCAGCACATCCCATGCAATTTGTGTTTGTATCTGTACCAGACGACCTGATTTCTGTGCAGCTTTGTCTTCCATAATTTGAATGCACAAAAATGCAATAGGTTTGCCAAAGATAGTGCTCAACACAATAAATAAGCCCAATGTGCTCCAGAGAACACACCAAATTGGACCCATTTGCCCCGGTGGGCCTGCACCTTTTCTCCAGGCCCATTAAAAGTTATCAGTTCAGAAAGAGCCTTGCGAGGGTTGTCAGGGAGACAGAACGAGCAGGGCTTTCCTCACCCTTTACCTTTGTGATGTAACATCTACTCCTGTCGCCTGCCTGATCCTCTTCTGGGACGTCTTATGAGCTGACCACATTTCAAGGGAAGCTGGTCGCAGACATGACACATCGCCCACGTCCAGAAAAACAGCTGTTCTTGTGGTGCTCATGATTGACAGGAACAGCCGCTCCGTAGACAAGACAGCCACTGAGCAATGAGGGAAAAGGCCTTTGATCCACTGTTGTTAGTTTTGTAGAATGTTCATTTCACTGTTAAGAAGACATCTTTCCAAGCTCTGTGTTGAGGAGTGCTGTGTGTTACTGTCCAAGTCATTGAGCCTGTCTCCTGGTGCTTGTGTGACAGGTGGAAGGTTCCGGAGGAGTCTGGAGAGCTTACCAAGAAGGTGAGACTGCCTTGCCCATGGCTCACACTGATAATAGTCTCTGTGGTAAAGGAACACTCTTGCCCTAAATAAATAACTCCTCTTGTCTAAGTGACGGTATTTGGAAGAGTTACCTTGTCTTTAAGCACCCCAAATGAGGGCTAAAAGTCAAATCACCTCATCTAGGTGAGTTGAATAAATCCTTGAATGGGAACTTCTCAAATGGCAATGACTAGAATAGTAACCTCAGGAGGGAGAAGGAAAGAAATGTGTTTGGGCCAAATGCCACTCACTTCCCTGGTTAGATAAAGCCACTTCATGAGTATGATTTAAAAATATGTCACTGCTAGAAGGAGAAGGGGGATGCCTGCCAAAGGTAAGAAATATACACTGTGTGTCACAAGAAATACACTTTGTATAATAAGGTCTCAACTCTTGCTTTAAAAATCTACAGAAATGGGGAAATAGATGTAATTTGCTGCATCTAAGTATTAATCTTGGATAACAGAAGTTTTATGAGGTAGATAAACAGATCATTTTGATAGACTGTATTATGCCAGGTGCTGGACAAGGCAGTCTTAACCATATTTTTCTAAAGTATTTTAATATATCCCTCCCAGCAACACTGTTATCTATCTATAAAATAATCATCGTTTATATTATTGTTTTTAATCAATAGATAAAGAAACTTGAGAGTCAAGTATTTTCAATAATTCCAAGGACACATCCTTAATGCAGGTAAATTCAGGACTGGAATTTAGTGTTGCCTTTAGAGAAATATTGAAAAGCACAAGAATGCTAACAGTGCATTTGGGCTTCTGCTTCCATCATTCCACACTACTGGCTAATTAGCAAACTGGAAATGTAGATACAAAAATGTTTTTAATCATTGAGCAGACAACACAGAAATAGGATCACTAAGATAAAAGATAAATGAAGTAACAACCAACAGTTACCCCAGTTTTCAAAGGGTATAAAACCTGTCCAGACAGTACACAAGGAGGACACCCCAGGCAGAACACTGGGATCTCACTGAACTGAGGAAGTAAGTGTAATTGTGATGTGGAGGTGGCTGAAAGTTATAGGGCAAGGTAATGGAGAGTGGTCCCCTTGATTTGTTGATGAGTACCAAGCTACACGTGAGCTGGATAAAATGCCATATGGTCAGGAGAACCAGCAGGCTGATGAAGGCTAAATAATTCCTAAAACTCACATGCTAAGGGGAGACCTTAAATCCCAAAGAACCAAAGTGGAGCTGCTTTGTAAGAAAAACTCAGGACATTCTGCCAAAATCCCAGAAGAACCACATCTCAACAGTAAAGATAAACTTTACCTATAATAGAAACTACTCCACATGGATGAACCTTAAAACAAGCCTCAACAACAGGTTTGTTGTAGAACAAACTGACCCTCAAGGACATTAATAATCAGCCAAATCAGTTAAAGTCAACAAACAAAATAAAATGACTCCCCCCGAAAAACAGATGCTCAACTATATAACAATCACAATGCTCAGCATCTAACAAAAAATTACTAGACATAAAGGAAGCTGGAAAATGCCTCCATAACCAGAAGAAAAAAAAATCAGTGAATAGACACAGACTCAGAAATTATAGAGATGATGGATTAGAGGACAAAGACTTTCTTCTGCAGAGCACAGGGGACTATATTCAATATGTTGTAGTAACTTATAATGAAAAAGAATATGAAAATGAATATATGTATGTTCATATATGGCTGAAACATTATGCTGTTCACCAGAAATTGACACACTGTAAACTGACTTTATTTCAATTAAAAAAAAAGAAGACAGGAATTTAAAACATCCATTATAAATATGCTTAAATGTTTAAAATAAAACATAAAACATGAGGAAGAACATTAAAATTATAAAAAAGAATCAAATGAAACTTTGAGGGATGAAAAAATTACAATATATGTAAGTATAAAGTTTAACAGATGGGTTTAATACAAGACTAGGCACTATATAAGAAAAGATTAGGAAAGTTAAAACATTACAATAGAAACTGTTCAATGGAATCACACAGAGGGAAAAAAAA
Organism: Vicugna pacos; assembly: GCF_048564905.1. Lineage (NCBI taxonomy): Eukaryota > Metazoa > Chordata > Mammalia > Artiodactyla > Camelidae > Vicugna > Vicugna pacos. The sequence goes on from NC_132991.1 coordinate 2,701,189, forward strand.
ACTAAAATAAAGATTCAATGACTCTGGGAGAGTTTCAAGTAGGCTAAGTGATGTAAAATTAGGGTTTGAGAAGGAAGTGGGTGAGAAAAAATCCTTCAGTACCTGAAAGCCATGTTTCCAAATTTGGTGTAAACTGTAAACCCATAATTCCAAGAAGCTTAATAAAACCCAAGTAGGATAAACACAAAGAAAGCCACACAAAATTACATCAGAATATAATTGTTGAAAACCAGTGCTGAATAGAAATTCTTAAAGCATCTAGAGGAGAAAAGGCCACCACACACATGGGGACCAAAGCCTTCTTTCAGAAACAGTGCAAGTCCAAGAACAATATTCTGACATATTTATAGTGTCATTTTTCATAGATTGACCTCAAATTTTATTTACAGTAAAAATTATACTTAAAAATCAAGGTAAAACAAACAAACCAAAAAACTTTTTCAAAGAAACAGAACACTGATAGAATTTGTAGATAGCAGACTAGCACTTTAAGAACATTAAAGGAGATTTCTGGCTGAAAAAAAATTATACTACAGAGAAATTAGAATCTTAAGGAGGAAAAGTGTGATAAATGCTAAGTGTGTATATAAATATGTGCAAATGTATGTTAAGTATAAAAGATATAAATATAAAGAACAAAACTTTTCCCTAAGTTTTATTCAAAAAACATAATTGGTGGCTTAAAACAAAAATGACAACACTGTGTGGGACTTATATGTAGAAGTAAAATGTCTAACGACACACTAAGTTTGGAAGAAGGGGTATAAAATAAATATCATATTATGGGAAGGAAGATTTTGATAAACATTCATATTATAAACCGTTGAGCAACTATGTTAAAACAAATGAATAAACAAAGTAGTTGCACTAGTGAGTCATTAATGTAGGTAAGAAGGAATATTAAAGCATATGCAATATAAAACAAAAAGAAAAAGACCAAGAACAGAGCAAAAAGCAGATATAGAAAGCAAATACCAAGATTGTGTTGACAAGATTTAATGTAAATTGTCAAAATATCCCAGTTAAATGGCAGTGATAATCAGACTGTGTAGCAAGGCAAGGTCAACTATGTGCTGCATAAAATACTATACTTTAGAATATAGGCTAAATAAAATAATACAAACAGATGTACTAGGCAAAGACTAATCATAATGGTGCAGCCGTTATGGGAAACAGCACGAAGAGTCCTCAAAAGACTAAAAATAGTGTTATTGTATGACCCAGCAATCCCACTCCTGGGCATATATCCAGAGGGAACCTTAATTCAAAAAGACACCTGCACCCCAATGTTCATAGCGACACTACAATAGCCAAGACATGGAAACAGCCTAAATGTTGATCAACAGATGACTGGATAAAGAAGCCTGTGGTGTATTTATACAGTGGAATACTACTCAGCCATAAAAATGAATAAAATAATGCCATTGCAGCAACATGAATGGACCTGGAGAATGCCATTCTAAGTGAAGTAAGCCAGAAAGAGAAAGGAAAATACCATATGAGATCGCTCATACAGGGAATCTAAAAAAAACAAAGCATCAATACAAAACAGAAACAGACTCATAGACATAGAAAACAAACTTACGGTTACCAGAGGGGGAAGGGGGTGGGAAGGGATAAATTGGGAGTTTGGGATTTGCAGATACTAACTACTATATATAAACTAGATAAACAACAAGTTTATACTGTATAGCACAGGGAACTATATTCTGTATCTTGTAGTAACTTATGGTGAAAAAGAATATGAAAATGAATATATGTATGTTCCTATATGACTGAAGCATTGTGCTGTATGCCAGAAATTGACCCCATATTATAAAGTGACTACACTTCAATAAGTGTATATATTGCTTTTATATATATATATATATATATATATATATATATATATATATATAAACTATAATAGCAATATTAAATGAAATTGACTCCTAAGCAAGGCATATTACCTGGAAAAAGGGAAGATTTTATAATAAAATGGTCAGTTCATCACAACAAAACAAATCATGATGTGCAGGTACCAAATGACAAAATTCAGAGACATATGAAGCAAAAACAGTTGCACTTTAAGTAGAACAGACATAGAGTATTATATTAGGACATGCTATCACTAAATTCTCAGAAATTAGTACAGAAAATAGAAAGTTGGTAAGGAGAACGAAAACTGGAATTACAGTATCTGCCAAACTGGTCTACTTGACATTTATAGGTTGTCCTTCAAACAGCAGAATACACAGTCTTTTAGAGAATAATGAATTCCTTTTGCAACTAAAACATTCACCAAGGTAGATTACATGCAAGGATTTAAAATAAGTCTCATATAAGTGAAAAAAGAAAATCATATAGTGAATATTCTCTGACTATCAACATTAAATTAAAAATCAATGACAGAAATATATATGTGAAATTCTCAAATATTTGGAAATTGAAAGCTTCAGGAAAGATCTCCATGGAAGCAGCTAGGACAAAAGGAAAAGGGAGAAAAAGAGGAATCAGGGCAGGACATGTGCCTCTGGGAGTGAGCTGTGAAAGAGGAAAGGTTCTCTTACCCTGGGAACCCCTTTCACTGGCTGAGAGGTCCACCACAGCAGATGGGGAGCTTCAGAGGCTGGGGAGGAGAGGGTGGGAGCTGGCCCGCAGCCCCACAGGTTAGAGGGAGACCAGCACAGATGGCCCTTGCCATGTCACTGCACTTCCTAGCCCAAGACACACACCTGCTGGTATGGGCAGTGACTGGGTGCTGAAACTCAGGTTTCAGAAGACAGACTCGGGGAGAGGACTCAGTTTGGCTGTGTGGAGTCAGCCCAAAGGGCCTGGAATGCTGCCCGGGCCACAACTAGGGTGCACATATGATGGAGTTTGGGTCCACCACAGGATCCCTCTGTCAACACGGGAAGGGAAGAGCATGAGTCTGCCATAGCAGCCTCATTATCAGCCTGCTCACAGCAGGGCACATGTACAGCCGCCACAGGTTTTGCAAACTTTGCAGGCATGCACATGTGGAGGTGGGGCTGAAGTCTGAGCTCATTACTGCCCTCCCACTGCCAGTGCAGGGGTGTGGCTGGGGCTTACATCCAATGCTTTTGAGCTTGTATGGCTACCAGTCTAAAGCAAGCAGATATAGTTATGGGTTAACATACTTGAAGAACAGGGCAACCATAAATAAAAAATGTACAATAGATTTACAAAAACCAAAAAGAACTTTATATATATATTATATATACACATGAGTCAACCGATAGTGTATTATGCTTTGGGGAAATAAGTCAGAGATAGACAAATACTGTAGGCTTTCATTTGTATGTGGAAATATAAAAAAAACAACAACAAAAAAATACAAATTAACAAAACAGAAACAGACTGTACAAAGATACAAAGACAAACAAGTGGTTATCAGAGGGGGAGAAGCTGAGGGAGGGGCAAAATAGATGCAGGGGATTAAGAGGTACAAATTACCGAGTAAATCACTGGAATGTGACATACAGCACAGGGAACAGAGTCAATACTTTATAATAATTTTATATGATATGTAATCTCTAAAAATACCAAATCATTATGTTGTGTACTTGAAAGTAATATATTGTAATTCAACTATGCTTCAATGAGTAAAAATAAAGAAAACAGATTCCTTAGGACCTTGGGTCAGGGCAAATTTTTGTAAATAGGACTCAAAAAGTACACACCATGAGATAAGAATGATAGAATGTAATTCATCAAAATTGAAATCTTCTAAAAAGCTAAAATGATGATGCAATACCACTACAAATATATTATTATGGTAAATCTTTTTTTAAAAAACTGACAACCAAATGTTGCTGAGGTTGCAGAGAAACAGAAATACTCATCAATTGTAGAAATGTGAAATGGGACAGTTGCTGGAAAAGTGCTTGACAGTTCTTATGACATCAAGCATACATTCACCATAGAGCCCAGAAATTCTACTTCTTGGCATCAACCCAAGTGAATTATAACCATATGTACACACAAAACCCCATACACAAATATTTACATCAGCTTAGTTTATAATTCCCATAAACTAGAAACCACCAAGATGTCTCACAGAAGGTGAATAATTAGTCTGTGGTATCTCCATAAAATAGAATGATACTGAAAAGTTAAGAGGGACAAACTTGAATAGCTAAAAATAATTGTGAATAAAACAATAAAGTGGGAGGAATCATTCTACCCAATTTCTGCACTTACTATAAAGTTTCAGTAGTCACGTCTGGGTGTTACTAAGAGAAAGCTAGACACATCGGTCAATGAGACAGAGTAAAGAACACAAAATGTCCAAGTGGCTTTTTTTTTTGACAAACATGCTAAGGAGTTCAATAAAAGAAAGGCAGCTGTTACAACAAGTAGTGCTGGAGAAATAGGATCTCCATAGGAAAGAGACAAAACAAGGCAAACAAATAAACATGAAAGACAAAGCTTAGACCTAAGCCTCACACCCGCACAAAAATTCACTCAAATTAGATCACAGGCTTAAAACATTATTTAAAAAAAATAGGAGACAGTCATCAAAATCTAGGGCTAGGCAAAGAGTTACTAGACAATACCAAAAGCATGATCCATAAAAGAAAAAAAGGAGACCTCATCAAAGTTTAAAACTTCTTTCCTCTAAAAGACCCAGTTAATAAAATGAAATAGAAGCTATAGACTGGGAGAAAACACTTGAAAATCACATATTTGATAAAGGACTAGCATTTGAATTATATAAAGAATTCTCAATAAGTCAGCAAAATAAACAGTCCTATTTGAAAATGGGCAAAAGGAAAGAACAGGCGTTTTATCAAAGGGTATACAGATGACAAATGAGCATATGGAAAAAAACATTTAGCATCACTAGCTGATTTGGGAAATGCAAACTATAACCATAATTAAATATTACTACACAGCTATCAGAATAACATAAAACATAGTGATGATACCAAATCCTAAAGAGGATGCAGAGAAACTAGTTCATTAATACGCTGCTGGTGGAAATGTAAAATGATGCAGCCACCCTGGAAATGTCGGGTAGTTTCTTACAAAGCTAAATACACAACAACTGTTAACCCAGCAATTTCTCTCTAGCATATTGATCCTAGAGAAATTAAGACTTATATTCACACAAAAGCCCACACTGGAAAATTTATAGAAGCTTTACACTCAATGGCTAAAAACTAGAATGAACTCAGATGAACTTCAACAGGTGAATGGTTAAACAATCTGTGCTGTGCCCATACAGTGGGATACTCAGAAATACACAGAAACTGAATATTGAGTGGCTCTCCAGGGAATTATTCTGGATGAAAAACAATCTCAAAATGATATCCTGAATGATTCCACTTATATAACACTCTAGAATAATAGATTACAGAAAGGAAGAAGAGATTAGTGGCTGCCAGTGTCAATTAGTGGAGGAGAGCAGGAGGGAAGAGAGTATGACTGTAAAACAACAATGTGAATGGTAGTTATGATGGAAATGTTCTGTATCTTGACTGGACAGATTTGGGTACCACAGCTGTACTACTGTGCTATAGTTTGGCAAGAGGCTAACATCGAGGAGAACTGGATAACAGGTGTCCATGCACATCTGGATTGTTTCTCAAAACTGCATGTGAACATAAAATGATCTCAAAATAAGAAAAAGTTTTAAATATTTTATGTCTTAATTATTGTCTTATTTATTTTATTTTGGTGGGGGAGGAGGTAATTAGGTATATTTATCTTTAGAGGAGGTACTGGGGACTGGATCCAGGACCTTGCGCATGCTAGGCATGCACTCTAACACTTGAGCCGTACCCTTCTCCCTCAAAATAAAAATTTTAATTAAAAAATTTGATGGCAAATTCCAGGCAACATTGTAAAATGACTATAACTCAATTAAAAAATGTTTAAAAAATTTGATGTCAGAAAAAATGTAGAATTATACGCAGCAGAGTGAATTTTACTGTATGCAAATTGGAAAAAAGACATTAACCAAAATGTTATTGAATTTCCAGAGGGAATGTAGTCTGTGACAAATGAATCTAATAGTATTAGAAATATTTAGTGTAATCTCATTCAAGTTAAAAAAAAACTGATCTTAGTAACTTTGGAAAAAACAATATTTTGACTGGCTACTCTAAGATTAAAAGAACTTACATAAGCGCTGAACTGTAGTTGGTAAATATGTTTCTCATACCAGTACAGGTTAGCAATTCTGAAAATACATTATGTGTATGTTACAGTTGAAAAAGAAGTCAATCAATTGCATATAGCTGGAACCAAATATCTGTATATCAAAAAAAGAAGTTACAAGCAAGCAAAGGCAGGAAAGATTAGAATGAATCCTACAGTGCTGGATTATGTACATGTAATAGTCATGTGTACTCATTTATTTCAGTATATGCATATAGCTAAGTAGATATTAAAATATATTCAGTTGGCCTTCCATATTCACGGGTTCCACACCTGTGGATTGAATCATCCACAGACAAAAAAAATTTTTTTAAAAATTCCAGAAATTTCCAAAAAGCAAAACTTGAATTTGCCATATATAGGCAACTGTTTACATAGCATTTATATTGTGTTTACTACTAGTTACATAGCATTTATGATGTATTAGTTATTAAAAGTAATCTAGAGATGATTTAAGGTATACAGGAGGATGTGTGTAGCCTATATATAAATACTGTGCCATCTTATATAAGGGATACAAGCATCCATAGATTTTGTTATCCTTAGGGGTTCCTGGAACCAATCCCATGGATACCAAGGGATGACTGTGTAGGTATGCAAATTTGCATGTATATATATGCAAATATATATATTTCCTAGCTCTATCCACTGAGAGAACCTCGAAACAGTGACACTCAGTAACAATGAGGACATTTGGTGCTCAGATATTGATTTCTAAATACTGTGTTGCAGTAAAAGGAATTAGGGCTTCTTAGAGAAATGGACTATTCTAGGGCTGGGACTTAGAAAATGCAGAATGAGTCTGGAGTACCTTATGCCAAAATTAAGAAAGAACTTTTGAAAAGGGGACATAATGCCAAACTGAAAGAGTTCCAAAGACCAAAGTTGAAACAATATGGGCAACAGGACAAACAATGTAGTGTTGGATTATAACTTGAAGTATAAATATATGTGAGTCCACGCTAATTTAAACAAATAATTGAATATACAAATTGGAAGAAAGAACAAATCTTCCTTACAGAATAACTGCATAATAAATGTACAAGAAATTCGGGAAATGAAAATGACCGTTAGAACACTACTGCCATAAATATTGCAGGCAAGCTCCACTAATGAATTCTAAAATTAGAAAGCTAAACTTTAAAGATAAACAGGATATTTCCACAGCTTCAAAATGCTGAAATTATTTATTAACTATTCTAATGGTTTTAATATATATACACAAATTATTCATTATGCCTCCCTCCAAGAGGTGGATTTAATTCCTCCCTCCTTGCATGTGGACTGGTGTTTATGAAGTATTTCTAATGAATAGAGTAAGGAAGGGAGCGAATTTTCTTCACAGTGGAGGAAACTGACAGATAAAACCTTAAACAAGTCAAAGCTAGCATCACCAATAATGAGTCATGTTGATATCACCCCCCCCGCAATGTAATGAGCTGCGAAGTGCACTTCACCTCTGTGGTCTTCTTCTCAAAGGTCCATATCCCTGGTCTACACATGAGATAATATTAGATAAAAACAAATGGATATACACACTACATAATACTGGAAACTTCAAATGTGTCAAGTTCACAAAAACACAAGGAAAGCCTGAGGAACTGTCACAGATTGGAGAAGAGTAAGAAGAATTAATGGCCAAATGCAATCAATGTCTTGTTCTGGATTAGAGCTTGAAACAGAAAAAAAAATTGTTTGAAAAAGTTACAAAATATGAATAAAATCCATAGTTTAGATACTAATTTTATGTCAATGTTATTTTTGTTTTTGTTTTTATGTTGATAATTTTGATAATCCAAAATTAAAAACTTCTGGTCTTGGAAAGATACCTCAAAAAAGGCAAACCATAGGGTGGGAGAATATACTATTCTAAATAATTACATCTCACAAAGAACTTACATCTAGAATATGTTGAGAATTCTTAGAGCTCAATGATAAGGCGGAAGATAAAAATGGGAAAAACATCTAAACAGACAACTTCAGCAAAGAAGAGGTACTGATAGCAAATAAGCTCAACATCTTTGGTTGAGAAGAAATGCAAAATGAAACCACAGTGAGATGTAAAGATACATCTACACGAATAGCTAAAATTAAGACCTAAGTTTTAATACTGTGTCAGCATACGTTGAAGATCTGGAACTCGCCTATATTGCTAGCAGGAATATAAAATTGTGCAAATATGTTGGAAAACAGTTTGGCGATTTCTTCTAAAGATGAATCTACCTTACCATAGAGCCCAGTAATTCCACTCCTAGGTATGTACTCAAGAGACATGGAAGGATATGTCTACACAAAGACTAGTACTTGAATGTTCACAGCAACTTTATTCATAGTAACCAAAACTTGGAAACAAGTGGTTGCCTAGAATGGGAGGGGTTGGCCACAAGACAGCGTGAGGGAAATTTATGGTGGGATGGAAGTGTTCTGTATTTTGATTGTTTTGATGTATTCATGGATGAATAAATTCTGAATATTCATCTAACTATACTTAAAATGGATGCATTCTATTGTATTTAAATTATTACTCAGTAAAGGTGATTTAAAAAATCCATTTGTGTATCATTTTCTTGCATCAAACTATTATTCTGCAAACTTGTTTCTAGTGGAAGATATATATAAAAGTAATCCACACTGAGGTGACATATAAATTGTAGCTTAACCTAGAATGTTTTCAGTGTGAATTGTTAGAGTCAATGAATTCATCGAAAGATCTGAAAATTTAATATAGACACTGAGTCAAGTCCAAGAGGATGAGGTGATATGACGCGGCTGTGGGAATGTTTATGGTGGGGCTCAGAGGGATGGTGTTAGGGAGGGGGTGGGAATATGATCATAGATATTCAAAATCTGAATTGACTTATTCACAGTACTCCTCCTTAACCATGTAACTAACCACTGAAAGCTGTGGCATATTTTGAAAAAGAGAAAAAGTGAATGAGAAAACACGTTACCCTCTTCCTAAAAATCCCACAAAATGCACCAAAGGTCTCCAGTGATGTCATGAAGATATAGGTCCTGTTTGGCAGCCAACAGCCCCCCTATCATGTCTCTATCACAGAATCCAGTGGGGAACAGAGTGCTGACTTGCTCAGAATTACCTCTGCCTGTTCCAGCACCCCTGAAAATGCCCCCTTTCTCAGACGGCATTGCTAAGCTCTGCAAAGACCTGAATGTGAGGATGAGATTCTCTGTCTTAGCTCTGGGCTCTATCCTTGCTGAGATGCCATATGGCAGAGTCCTGGGCCAATTTACAGCCTTGGAAACAGCAGCTACACCTGGCAGAGTTACTCCGGAGAAAAAGAGAGAGAAGGGCTTCCTCAGAAAGACCGAGAGAGCACAGAGGCTGTCTGAAGTGAAGCCAAGGGAAGAGGCTGAGATCCAAGGAGAATGAAGTTAGAAGGATGATTAAAAAACAAAAAAAAAGGCCACAGACAAGAGAGTTCCAAGGTCAGTGCTCAGTGTAGACCAGGAGCAGGTCTCCATGTGAGGCCAGGCTTTCAGTGTGAGAGCACAAACTGGAGGTAAAGTGCTCAGGACAGAATGTGAATTCAGCAAGTGAGTCCACTCCCTCTCTCATTTGATCTCTTTTTATTGACCAACAAGCATTTCCAATAAATAGTTCAGAAAGATAATTTCTCTGTACACCTAAGAGTTGCATCAGAAGACATGCTGTCAGTCTCAGGAGGAAAACAGTATTGGCAAAGCTGGTGGGCACAAGGTGGCCCTGGTGACCAGGAGCCAGGCCTGAGGTGACCACCAGGAAGGTGACCGGTACTTGGATAGCTGGAGACTGACAGTGAAATAAAGGGTGGGGTATGAGGCTTGGTGCTCAGCTGGGGAGCACACCCTGCCTTCTGGCCCTACAGGGAGCTGATGTTCCCAGTCTACTCTGCCTTGTGTTTCTGAAAATTAGCAGTAAATAAAGACAGAAGGAGGCTGAAAAAGGCAGACCGTTTTGGCTGGACGGCTCAATTTAGGAGGAACATTTGGGACTTGAATACACTCCCTGGGACACTGATCATAGTGGGAGAATTATGAGGCGAGGAAGTGCTGGGACAGAGGAGGAGCCTAGCGATGCCCATGCCAAAGGAAACAGACAGGACGCTGTCCAGCAGGATGAAGGGAGCCTGTGCAGAACCACGTGGGAGCCCACTGCCAGGTCCTCAGAGATTCCATAACTCTACCATGCACATAGAACTCCAAGTGCATTTTAATTTGGGGTGCTAAAAAATAAATGAAGGGTCAGAGTCTTGGGTCTGTGTTAGACATGGGTTCAAATCTAATGCTGAGAATCCTTCTGGAGGGGCCAGACCCACTGCGTGCACACCGTTTTCTGAAAGTGCAGTTGGTAAAATGGCAACAACAACAAATCTCAAAGAGGAAGGAAGGGCCCAGTGGGACCTCAGGTTACCTGTGAGAGGCTGTCATAAGCTTCTGCATGGAGCTGTACATCCAACTACCGCTTTGTTTAAGATTAATATGGTAAATATTTAGTCATCCTTTTACTTTTAACCTATCAAATTCCTTATGTTAGTGGGTTTCATATAGGCAGAATATACTTAGGTCTTGTTTTTGTATTTGCTCTGAAATTCTCTGCCTTTTAGTTGAGTGTTTATACTATTTACATTTAATATAATTTCCTTGTTTTTATTTTCCATCTGTTCTTTATTCCCCTGTTCCCTGTTTTTCTGTTTACTTTCAAATTGTTTGAACATTTTATGGTTTAATCTTCTTGGTGGGATCATTAGTTCTTTGGTGGGTTATTTTAGTGTTTACTTTAGGGTTTGCACCATACATCTTTGATTTATCACAGTCCACCTTCAAGTTAAGTGACACTATTTCATGAATGATATGAGAATCTTACCACATGATGTATTTCTCTCTTCAAGCCTTTGTTCTGTTGTTACACATTTTATTTATGCGTACATCCCAAGCCTCATGATGCACTGTTACTACTTTTGGTTTAAATAGCCAAGTATCTCTTAAATAAATACAAAACTAATGCCTTTATGTTTATGCATGTAATTACCATTCCTGTTACTTTTATTTCTTTGTTAAGCTTCGAATTTCTATCTGGCATCATTTTCCTTCTGCTTAAAGGAACTCTTTTAGCATTTCTGTAGCATTGCTTTACTGGTGATACATTCTTTCAGATGTGTATATTTAGGAAAATGATTCCATGCTTCTTTCAGAAAAGATATTTTTCTGGATAAATATTTCTTGGTTGAGAAGTGTGTGTTATTTTGTTTCTGTTTATTGGTTAGTGATGTAAAGATACTGTTCCTCTGGTCTTTTCATCTTCACATTGTTTCCAGGGGGAAAATCTGCTACCATCCTTACCTTTGTTCCACTTTTAACTGTGCACAGGTGGATGTGTTGTTTTCCTCTGTTCACTTTATTATTAGTTTTCCCCTTTATCACTTGTTTTGAGGTATTTGACTATGAGGTGCTTTGGTGCCCTCTTTTTATGCTTCAGTCACTGAAAGTGTGGATTATGGATTTACAGTTTTTATTTATTAATTTTAGTCATTATCTCTCCATGTAGTTTGTGCCTCCCCTCCATTTATCATTCAAATTATGTACATCTGGGCCCTTGGGATTTTTCCCACAGTTCACTGATACTCTGCTGTCCCCACTCCCTCATTCTTCTTTCTCTCTGGATTTCATTTTGTATAGATTGCATTGCTACACTTTCAAGTTCATTAACCATTTCTTCTGCAATAGCTAATCTGTTCTTACTTTCATCCAGTGTGTGTTTCCTTTCACACACCATAATCTTCATCAATAGTTTGGGGACTTTTTAATATCTTTCATGTCTCTACTTAACATGTATAAAGTTGTGTCTAGTTTATTGAACATATGGATTATAAGTAAAACAACCGATCGGATCTCCTTTTCTACTGAATTCTGAGTTCTATGATTGTTATCTCTAAGTCCGTTTTTTTTTATTTTTAGTTTTTTTAAAAAATTTATTGAGTTATAGTCAGTTTACAATGTTGTGTCAGTTTCCAGTGTAGAGCACAATTTTTCAGTTATACATGAACATGCATATATTCATTGTCGCTTTCTTTTTTGCTGTGAGCTAACACAAGATCTTGTATATATTTCCCTGTGCTATACAGTATAATCCTGTTTATATATTCTACATATGCCTGTCAGTATCTAGTAAGTCAGTTTTTTAATCTTCTGTTTTGAAACTGTTTATTTTGAAATGATTTTAGATTTGCAAGAAGTGATAGACATAACACAGAGAGATCTCATAAACTGTTTACCCAGTTTCCCCCAACCTTACACAACTTACATAATATACATAACTTATAAAATATGCATTTTACATAACTGTAACACAATATCAAAATCAGAAACTTGACATTGGTACAACACATCTTGTATATGCACAGATTCCTGTAAGGACTTAACAATCAAGATACAGAACTAGTCCATCATCACAATGAACTCCCTGGTTCTCCCTTGATACCCACACCCATTCCCTGTTCCTCTCCCAACTCACTACTTGGAAACCACAGTTTGTCCTTCATCTCTAAAATATTATAATTTTGAGAATGTTATATAAATTGAATAATATGATACATGACCTTTTGAGATGGAATTTTTTGGCTGACAACAAAAATTCCCTTGAGATTCACCCAAGTTGTTGCATAAGTTGATCTTTTGTTCCTTCTAATTGGTGAGAAGTATTACATGGTAGGGATGCATCAGATTTTTTTAATCTGTCAACTATTGAAGGGTCCTTTGTTTGTTCCCAGCTTGGGCTATTAGAAATAGACTTGCTATAATCATCTGTGTATACGTCGTTGTGTTACTATATTTTTATTTCTCTGGGATAAATACTCAGAGTGCAACTGCAGGGCTGCGTGACTGGTATATACTTAGTTGTCTAAGAAACTGCCAAACTGGTTTTAGAGTGGCTGTGCAATTTTATATCCCCATTAGAAAAGTCTGGGTGATCTAGTCTCTCTGCATCCTCTCCAGCATTCGGTGTTATCAATATTTTCTGTCAGTCATTCTGACAGATATGCAGATATCTCCTTGTGATATTAATTTGCATTTCCCCAATCACCTTGCAATGTTGAACATCTTTTCATGTGCCTTTTTGCCATCTGTATATCCTCTCTGATGAAATGCCTCTTCATATCTCTTGCCCATTTTGCAATTGGATTTTTTTAATCCGTTCAGTTTTGCAAGTTCTTTATATATTGTAGTTCTTTTTCAGATACATGGTTTGCAAATGTTTTTTCCCAGAATTCAGTTTTTTCATCCTTTTACCAGTCTTTCACAGAGCAAAAGTGTTCAAATTTAAGTCCAATTTATCATTTTTTTTTCTTTTATGGATCATGCTCTTGGCATCATGTCTAGGAATTCTTCACCTAGAAGTTTCTTCTCCTATATTTTCTTCTTAAAGTTTAATATTCTCACAGTTTATGCTTGGAGGTATGGCTTATTTTGAGTTAACTTTTATGTGATGTGTGAGGCTCCTTTTTTCTTTTGCTTGTGGGCACCCAGTCTTTCTGCATTTCATTGTCTGGTTTTTATCCAGCACATTTGTGGAAAAGGCTATCCTCCCATTGAATTGCTTTTACCCCTTTGTCAACAATCAATTGGCTGTAGTAGTGTGAGTCTATTTCTGGGTTCTCTGTTCTATGTTACTGATGTCTGTGACTCTCTCTCTGCCAGTAGCACACAGCCCTGACTACTGTAGCTGTACAATAAATCAATGTGCAGATCCTCCTGTTTTATGCTTCTTTTTCAAATTTGTTTTATCTAGTTTAGTTCCTTAGCCTTTACAAATCCATCTGCGTATAATCTTGCCTATATCGATCAAAAAAAGGAAAACCTTACTGGAATTTTGATTTTTAAAAAATATGTTAAACCTCTGTATCAATTTTGAGAATAGTGATTTGTTTTCTATGTTGAGTCCTTCAGTCCATGAAAACAATCTCTCCAGTAATTTAGCTCCTCTTAGATTGCTTTCATTAACATTTTGCAGCTTTAAACATATAAATCTTATACATGTTTGCTAGATTTATACCTAAGTATTTCATGTAAAAATTATTTTTCATACAATTTTAAAGGTTACACTCTATTTACAGTTATTACAAAATATTGGCTGTGTTCCCTAAGTTGTACAATACACCCTGGAGCCTGCCTTACACCCAACAGTTTGTGCTTTCCACTCCCCGACTCCTACTTTTTCCATCTCCCCTCCCCAATGGTAACCATTAATTTATTCTCCATTATCTGTAAGTCTGCTTCTTTTTTGTTATATTCACTAGTTTGTTGTATTTTTTAGATTCCACATATCAATGATATCATACAATATTTGTCTTTCTCTGTCATATTTCACTTAGCATAATGCCCTACAAGTCCATCTATGTTATTTAAGTTGCTACAAAAGGCAAAATTTCTTTCTTTATGACTGAGTAATATTCCATTGTGTATATATATATATATGTATAACATCTTCTTTATCCATTCATCTGTTGATGGACACAGATTGCTTCCGTGTCTTGGCAATGTCTTTCATTAGTGATTTTTAGTGTTATTGTATTTTTAAAGTTTATTTTCCATATGTTCATTGCTAGTGCATAGAAATCCAGTTTATATTTCATATTGATAACATATCCTGCAACCTTGTTGGACTCACTCATTGCTTTGAGGCTTTTTGGTTTTTTTGTAGCTTCCTTGAGCTCTCTTACATAGATGATCATGTTATCTGAAAGGAAGGACAGTTTTCTACATCTTCTGTTCTGATCCCTGTATGTTTTATTCCCTTTTCTTGCTTTACTTTGCTGTCTGGGACTTCCAGCACCAGGACGAATAGTAGTGGTGTGCACAGACATCCTTATCTTCTTCCTGGTTTATGAGACAGAATTCATTCTTCTGCCATTAAGTATTATTTTAGCTGAAGGTTTTTTGGCAATTGTGCTTTGTCAAATTGGGACTGCTTCTCTCAGACCTACTTTTCTATCATTTTATTTCTGAGATAGATATTGAATTTTGTTGTGTGTGTGTGTGTGTGAGTGAATTGATATGGCCATGTGGTTTTCCTTTTCCTGTTAATATTGCCCAGTATACTGGTTGATTTTTAATATTTAACCAGCCATACATTCCTAGAATAAACCTGACTTGGTCATAGTGTCTACTTATGTGTATATATGGCTGAATTCTACATACGGATATTTCCTGAAGGATTTTTGTATCTATATTAATTAAAGATCTTGGTTTACAGTTTTTTTCTTTTCTTTTCTCTTCTTTTCTTTTGTTTTCCTTCCTTTTCTTTCTTTTCTTTTCTTTTCTTTTATTTTCGTATGGTCTTCTTCTGGTTTAGTATCAGGGCAATAGGGGTTTCATAAAATTAATTGGAAAGATCTTTCTCCTCTTGTAATTTTTGGAAGAGTTTGTGTAGAATTGATGTTTTTATTTTGTATGTGTATGTAGAATTCTCCAACAAAACCATCTGGACCTGGATATTTCATTTCCAGTTGATTTTAAAATTACAAATTCAATTTTCTTTAATTTATAGGGCTGTTCAAATTGCCTATTTCAAACTGTGCACGTTGTGGTAGCTTTTGCTTCTTAAGGAATTGATACATTTTGTCTACACACTGCATATTTATGTGTGTAGCACTGTTCATAGATTTTCTTATAATCCTCTGACTGGCTGCAGTGTGTGTTGTGGCATCTCCCATGTCATTCTTGATATTGGTAATTTGGTGCAAATACACACACACGCACACACACACATGAGTCTTGCTGGAGATTTTTCAATTTCATTAATTATTCCAGAGAATCAACTCTTTGTATAATTGATTTTTTTCTTATTTTTCTGTTTTCAAATTTCTTGATTGGCTCTTTACTCCTGAAGGTAGTTCCAGCCATTTAAAATAATTCTGGGATGACCATTCTTTTTTTTTTTTTTCCCAGCACTAGAAAAAAAAAAATGTTGTGCCACTTCCTTCTGGCCTCCATGGTTTCTGACGATGATGAGTGATGTTCTAGTCCCCTCGTGGGCTTCTGCTGATGCTGTGCTTACTGGGAGAAAGCTGCCTTTTTGCTGCTTCCCATGGGATGCACGCTGACTCTGTGGTAGGAGGCAGATCTCCTTACTATCAGGTAAGGATGAAAGTCCCAGCAACTACCTGGCCTTTTCAAACACCACCCTAGTCAGGTGGGCTCTTATTGTTTGTGCCCATTGGCATTTCTCAGATGCCAAATTCTTCAGCACCCGGTCTGTAACATATTAAGCAAAAGGAATATCCAGTAAACATACCACTGTATCACTTCTTGATTCCTGAGTCTGCTGACCAGTCTGCCCCTTTTTCTCTGCCTCTCAGAGTCTTGTGTTTGTCAGGACTATAACGCCCAGTGGTTTTAGCTGAAATCAGAGGGAGGCATAGAAAGTAACACGTCTAATGCGTTTTATCCTGGAACCAGAATTCGTAAGTCAGTTTTGATTGATTGATTTTTCTCCTCATGGGTTTGTGCTTTCCTGCTTCTTTTCATGCCTAGTAATTTTGACTGGATGTGACATTGTAAATTTTGTTTTTTTGGGTGCCGGATACATTTGTAGTCCTATAAATATGCTTGAGTTTTTTTATTTTGTTTTGTTTTGTTTCTTTCTGGGACACAGTTGAGTTGATTGAAACAGATCGCTCTATGGCTTGTGCTTAGCATCCACACAATGTTGAGTCTAAGGTGAATTTTCTCCCCTGCTGAGGCAAGAACTTAGTGCTCTAACTGATACCCCATCAACTGTAACACTTTCTGCTCTGGCTTTAGAGAGCAAGAACTACACTGGAAACTGTTCAAGGTCCAGGCACTTGCTCCTCGATCTTTTTCAGGCTACTTCTCATGCTTTGGTTAGTTTCCTCATAGGCATGTGCTCGCAGATCAATACGCTGTAGAATCCTGGAAGGTACTGTGTAACAACCCCTATACTTCTCTCTGGGCAGCTCTGTCCTCTTTGGTGCTCAGTCCTGTGAACTCAAGCTGCCTTACCACTCTTGAGTTTCAGTTCTGTCCAGTGAACTCAAACCAACCTCCACTTTCTTTCTGGTTGCCCCTCCCTGCACTGTAGCCTAAACCCTTTCTCCAGGTAGTAAACAGGGACAACCTTATGGCTCACCTTGTTATTGGCTTCCCCACCTGCCTCTGCTTTTCAGGAGTCACTGACCTGCAATGCCTCGTTGACTACTCTCTTGGTAGTAATTGTTCCATATACTTTTCTGTATTGTTTAGATATTTCAGGAAGGAGGTGTGAGCTGGCCTTGAGATGAGTTAAGGCCGTGGGACCCAAGGCCACAATCAGAGCATGTTTGTAGTATGCAGTAAATAATTGCTATATGCATGCATCAATTACATAAGATTTAGAACAAAGAAAATAGAAGTACGCCTGTGCTAGAGATATTCTGTAAACCTAATGAATAAAGAAACTTAGATTGTGCATGTGCTGGCAGAGAACAGATAAATACCAGGACAGGTGCATCATAGGCACACACCGCCCTGTGGCAGTAGTGTTGTTAACCCCATGGTGTCTCTGGCTGAAGTCTGTCTGGCAGTATGGCAACTCCTCTTGCATTATTTTCGTTTGGGCCACTCACCTCCTAGAACCCCATGTCGGCCTCCCTCAGCTGACAGGAGGATACATTGATTTCTGTTACTTCTTGGCAGGACATGAAAGTCTGAGAGAAAGATTTTTAACCCTGGATACAATTTCCCACTTAAATATTAACAGAGCAGCAGACCTCACAAGGGAAAAAGCAGCAGGCATTGCTAAGACTTCCCTAGGGCCCAGCACTGTTTTCTCACAGCTCTTCACACACCTGTGTCTCTATTGGGATGCATCTCAACACTCAGGACGGTACTTGGTGAGTTGGGAATTCTAGAGACTAGGATGCAAACTTTATGACTGTGTAAAGATAAGGAGAAAAAAACTTCATTGGCTGTTTCAAGTTGAGGGACTTTTTTTTCCCCTGAGAAATTTCTATCAGAGAGTTCTTAAACACATTTGAAAAATTGAGTTCAGATGGAGAAGGAGTCCAAGGGATCAGTTCATAGGGAAGGCTTTCTGAAGAGGCTCGCCAAAACCCAAACCCATGGCTCCTGACTTTCCATCCAAAAACAGAGAGGAAAAGGAAAAGGAAAATAAATGTGCCTAGATAAGGCAGGAGGTGAGAGATAGAAGATAAGGATCCATTCACTGATGGATCATCCATGTATTTATACCCACTAATTATTCCTTTATTATGGGGCAAGGCCCATAGAAGACCTTTGGTTCAGGAAAGAAAGCCTCTTCCATCATCACTTCAGCCATTCTCAAGGCTCTGACCTCTAAGGGTATTAACACTTTTGCACTTATATAAAGATAACAAGTTGTAGAATGGAAAATAATGTTTGTTTTGTCAGAGGTTTACAGAAACACCATGACCTGACCTACCTGGACAGCTGCAAGAACAAAGGATTCCTACACCAAGAAGTTTGCAACAGCCAACCACACCCCCTCCCCTTTTTAGTATAAAAGGAGCCTGAATTCTTACTTGAGTAGAGTGGTTCTCCAGCTCCTTAGTCTGCCGTCCTCTTGGCTGCTGGCTTTCTGAATAAAGTTGTTATTCCTTGCCCCAACACCTTGTCTCCCGATTTATTGGCCTGTCATATGGCAAGGAGAATGAGTTTAGTCTTGGTAACACTTCTACACTGAGACTTGAGGTGTGGAGAGACTTCCTAGAAGTGGGATGCATGAAGAGTCAGGTGGTGAGGGGGGTCTGAACACGAATGGCAAAGACCGCCGGATTGTTCTGCCTCCACAAAGCACACTTTGCTCCAAAACTTGAAAGCTACCTTTGGATAAAGACTTCCTTTCCAAAGAGAACTGACTTGACTTACTTTTCCCTATTTCTGTCTCTTGAGTTTCTTGTGTCAGTGATGGTGGGGAAAAAGAAGCATTTGGATTTGCTCACAGGATTATCATGAAATTGAATTTGCTAATCTACCTAAAAATATTGGGGAGAAAGGGAAACTATCTGTCCAGTTGGATTTTAAGTAACAGAGAAAGCATTAATAATATACCATTCTATGTCTTCCAAACCTATAGGGCCCCGGTGACCATGGAAAGTTGTAATGAGCCTGCATGATGAACTTACTGTTTCTTTAGCATCTGGAGAACTGGGAGATACAACAGTGCTCTGTTGATAGAATATAGTCAACCCAGGCACCTCTGACTTTCCAACAAACTCTAAATCTTGGAGTCAAAGGAAGAAAAATTTCCACCTAGCCCCGACCAGCTGTGCCTCTTCACTGCCAGGTTACTCACATGGAAAGTGAAAAATATCACCAGGCTCCTGGGTGAGCCATCTGTCACCAGCCCAGCATAGGGCTGTGTGGAAGCTCATGGCAGAGGCCTTGATTTTCTGTACCTTTCTATCAAGATGATGCCCATTCTCACCAACACCATTGCTTTAGTCTCAGGGACCAATGCGCTAAGGTCTTGCGTAGGCCCAGGTCAATGCTTTAATGTGGTGGCCTAGAAAATCCAGAAACTTCAAAAACTAGGCCATGTATTATTTGTCTTGTGAAGGAATTTGCCCATCTTGCTATTTGCTGTTTCTAGTTACTGATACTCAGACATTCACTTCACTTCGGCAGCTCTAAAATGAGCTTTAGCGGGGAGGGTATAGCTCAGTGGTGCGTACTTAGCAAGCACGAGGTCCTGGGTTCAATCCCCAGTACCTCCATTTAAATAAATTCAAAAATTAACCTAATTACCACCCCCCAAAACAACAACAATACCAACACAAACAAAACTTCCTTTCAACTGAACTTCTTCTCTGGCTCCAAGTTCACCCCTAACTGTTGTCTGTTTATTTCTATCCTGTGGTGTGAGCCTTTCTTCCAGGAGAGATGTTCCAGCCCTAACGCCTAGGGCAGCAGAGCAGGAGGCTGTGGAGGTCCACCGAGCATCTTCTTGGCCCTCTCTGTCATTTCAGACACAGAGATCCAGGCTCTCCCATCTGCAGGCCCACTTTGGTGGGGCATCTCAATGTCATCCACTCACCCAGCTCAATCCTGCCAACTTTTGGTGTGCACTGGGTGACAGCATGGCCTGATAAAGGGAACTAACAAACTCTGGCCCTAGACACACCTGGGAACACAGCCAAGTTCAGTCCTAGTTCTGATTAAATAAAATAACATCTCTCAAATCTCATTTTCTTAGCCTGTTAAAGGGGGAAAGTAGAATGAATGGTTAAAGTTGTTTTGAAGATTAAATGAGATATTGTGTGTCTAATGGGTACAATACCCAATAATGCTTATTTCCCTTTCTTCCCTCTTCTGAACTAGATATAGGAAGCAATTGCATTTGCCTTGCAACTCCAGCAATCAGCAGTGGCTGCCCAATGGCTCTGTTTTGAAGGATCCTGAGGTGACACATGGACCCTCTGGGAAAGGATGCATGTCTGTGTGGTTAAGGGTAGATGGGAGGATGGCGTGCCTGTTAGTACTCACTATTCCTGCACGAAACTCTTCCTCGAGGGCAGACACCAGGGCTTGTTTAACTGTGCACCTTGTTACCCATTTGTGTTGGTTGAATCCTTGAATGACTGAACTGGTGGCTGAATGAAGTAATGTGTTGATGGATGTATGGATGGACAGATGAGCAGATGATGGATGAATCCTCATGCATGCTGTTGTTTCTTCCTGCCTGCCTCTGACACCTGGATTATTATTATTTTTTTTTTAGCACCACTGGATTCTTGTCTCCATGATGCCATTCCATGCACTGACCCAGATTCTCTTGCGCAAACTCCTGGCTGGTACCCCAGGCTGTGTCTTTCCAGGTGTTGCCAGCTCAGGGTCTTATTTCTGAGACCAAAGACATTTATCAGAGACAACATGTGTTAATGATAACCTTGACATTGATGAGGAGAAAGGGAACAATTTCCTCAACTCTGCTACGTTCCCTTTCTGTGTAGACATGCAGGTAAAAACCTGCATCTTGGAGGGAAATGATCAAACGCTGTCTTATTAGAACTCTCCAGACCCCAACTAGACCAGGGGGAGAAAGTGAGTGTGGCTTTAATGTCGGTCCGGTGGCTCCTGACTCTAATCCCTGCCAGGTTGGTGGTTATTCCAGGGGCAGGTCGGGGGCGGTACTTGTGAAAGATAAGGCACCCTTGGCCCCATCCCTGAAGATTCTGACTCTCAGGACCTGTGTAGTTAACAAGCTCCCAGGTAACTCACATGCATGACTAGTACCAGAACTTGCTCTATTTATGTCTACCAGCTTCAAAATTCTAGTTCCAGGAAGAGAAAATTTCCTCCCTGGACAACATGGCTTGATCAGATGTCTGTATACAGATCTCTTGGGAATAGCATGAAGGAACAAGGCAATTCCTGGACTTGGCAGATCTTGCCCAGCACCCCCCACCAGTTGGTACTTCCCACATCATCTCATCCCCCATGTGGGTTTGAGCCTGGCTCCCTTACCGTGGGGAACTCTGGTCCTCACCTGTGGCATTTGGCCTTTGCTACTCAGGGAGATAAACTGCTGATGTCAGAGATTCTATATTTATATGCTAATATTCTCCCACACAAGGGAGTCAGTTTCCTTCAATATGGATAGTTCGCTTTTGATGAATGTTTCCCCTGGGGACTTCCTATCTCTTCTGCTTGCACACATCTCCGAAACCCACAGTGGCAGAAACACACCCATGGAGAGAAAAGTTTTACAAGCCCTGGGGCAGTAACCATAATAAATTACCTCCTCTTCTGTCACGGTTCAATCTGAGAACTGCTCTCGGGACTGGAAGTTTTACAGTCCATTGTGTGACTGGGGTAATGGGGTCCCACCTGACACGTGACTGTGGCGAAGCACATCCGGTGTCCTTGAAGAGACAAGGATAGGTCCAAAGGTCAGCAGGTCCCAAGACTCAGACATTCACACAGGCCATTACCTCCAAGAAGCGACGTGGGTCAGGGTAGGTCAGAGACTGGGTGTAATGAAAACTTGCAAATCAGCAGAGCCTTGGGCCAATGTAGCTATTGGCTGCATGATGGCAGAAGGATAAGGGCACAGTGTGATGGATGCTGGCTTGGAGGTCCACTGTGAACTAGAGAAGGTGGCAAGACTAGACTGAGGACTGGATACCCTGGCATGGGGTAAGATGTCAAGGTTAATCCCGGCAGCCTCAGGCTGGGGTCTTTTTAACTGGTGTGGACCCGTAGGAGTTACAGTAGGAGCAACTGCAGCAAGACTTGGGAAAGGACAGGTGTAAAGGCAGGCAGGGCAAAAGGAACAGGGGAAGAGATCTGGGCCGGGGTGTTGTCGGAGAATAGGTTCTTGCCTCGCACAGGAAAGAATTCAAGAGCGAGGCACAGTAAAGTAAAGCAAGTTTATTTAGAGAGAGACACACTCCATAGACCCTGTGGGGTCAGTCTCAGTCAGAAGGGAGAGCAGCTCAGGAGATGCACAGTCCATGGGCAGAATGGGGACCATCTCAACAGTCAAGAGGGAGAGAGGCCAAGAGGTGTGGGGTGTTTAGTTTAAAGTAAGAGGAGATACACACTCCATTGAGTGCAGGCTGTCTCAGAAGGCAAGAGACAGAGAGACCATGAGGTGTGGGGTTGCAAGTTTTCATGGGCTGGGTAATGGCATGTGCTAAGGAGAAGGAGGATTATTCCAACTTTTTGGGGGAAGGGATGAGGATTTCCAGGAATTGGGCCCCCACCCACTTTTTGACCTTTTATGGTCACTCTCTGTCATGGCTCCTGTGGGTGTCCCAGGAGGCTCAAGGTCTACTGGAAGTCCAATGTTCTGCCATCTTGGTTCTAACCAGTTGGTCCTGTCCTCCATGGCTGTGCCCTTCCTTCAGTGGTTGTGCCCTGCCCCTTCTCTCCTGTCACATGGGGATGAGTTTCTTGGGCAGCTCTCTCAGTCTGGGAGGGACCTGAAACAAGAGACTGGATGTCAAGCATTGGGCAGGGTGAGGAATCTGTGCCAAGTGGGAGTGAAGCCAGTCTTGCTTTCTCTCGTTTGGTAGCAGCAGAGCATAGCACATCTTTTCCCATATTTTTCCCTTTAACCTATGTCTGCCACCCATTCTTGTGAGCAGCACAGAGCTGGGTCTTGCTTGTTTTTAAAATCCAATCTGACCATCTCTGCCTTCTCCCTTCAAAACGTTCATCTTCCTCCCTCCTTCCCACCACCCAACTTCTCTCTTTCCGTGACCCCAATTACATGTACGTTAGGCTGCGTGAAGCTGACCCTCAATTCACTGGCACCTTTTTATTCTTGATTTTGTTTCTCTTTATGTTTCATTTTGCCTATTCCAGTTACTTTTATTCTTGTTCCACAGTCTTCTTTTCCTGCCACGTTTAATGCCGTTAATCTCATCCAGTTTATTTTTTCCCCTCAAACGTTGTCATTTTAAGCTCTAGAAGTTTAACGTGGGTGTTTGTAGTATGTTCCGTATCTCCTCTTAACCATTTCACCATATGAAATACAGTTATAATAACTGCTTAGGAAACTGGTCTGTTAATCCTAACATCTGTATCAGCTCTGGGTCAGTTTTGCCTGATTGATATTTTTGTGCTTGTTATAGGCTGGTATTTCTTCAGTCATTTGTATCCAGGGTGAATATTACATTTTGGGGTGCTGAATTTTCTGACATATTTATAACTATTTCTGAGGTTGCTTTTTTCCCATGTGTGTGTATGTATGTGTCTGTGTGTGTGTTTGTGTCTGTGTCTGTGTGTGTTTGTGTCAGTTTGTGTGTCTGTGTGTGTGTCTATGTGTGTGTGTGCATGTGTGTGTGTGTGTGTGTGTGTGTGTGTGTGTAAGTTACTTGGAAGCACTCTGATCCTTTCTGGTTTGCTTTTAAGCTTTGTGAGGCAGGGCAGCAGCAGTGCTCTGTCTGGAGCTGATTATCCCCGTTACTAAGTCATCATCTTTCTGAGCCCTCTACTCAGTGCCCCGTGAATTATGAATCTCCCAGTTCGGCTGGAGAAGACAGACCCTGTCCCCTGTGTGAGTGCTGTGGCCGTGTCCTCTCTTCTTTCGGGGTGGTCCTTTCACTGTTGGGACCAGGTTCCTTACCTGAATGTGTGGATCAGCATCTCCTGAAGAGTCAAGCTGACCCTCGACAGGTCTCCACGGCTCTCCTTCTGGGCACCCCTCTCCTCTGTGCTGGTCTGTCCTGTGAACAACCGTCATTCCCTGGACTCGCAGCACTGTCTCCTCAACTCAGGGAGACCCCCTTCCTTTCACTGCCCCAAACCTGGAAGCTCTTCAGGGCAGTGAGCGTGGCCATCAGACGGTTCATCTCATCTGCTTTTTATTTGCCGGGGACCTCTGTCCCGTTTTGCTTCATACCTTGTGTCTCTAACACAGCTACTTTGTATATTGGGTCCATTTGTTGCTTCGTTTCTGGTGGGAGGATAAATCTGGCTCCCATTACTCTATCTTGGCTGGAGGCAGAAGTCGCAGAGCATCACTTCTGCATTGTAACTCCTGGTATGTTTATGTGCCACCAGAACCCACCAACTAAACTCTCACTGAAGTTTGTGTTCTGTATCCAAATTAACAGCAGGGACTATCACTCACTCAGCATCTGCTGAGGGGTAGGGATTGACATATTATTTCTAATTCTAATGGGAAACCCTGTGATGAGGACATAGCTATCCTCACCTTACCAGTGAGGAAATGGGGTCTAGCAAGGTTACGGGCGTCAGTGGTAGGACTTAAGAGGCGGTTTTCCTGGATCACTGTAAGTTTGAAAGTAGGTCTCCTCTCCTACACCAGTTGTGAGAAAACAGCTTTCTGGATACCCTGTGCCCTGTGACACAAGGCGCAACTTTAAATCAAATGGCCAGCAGTCTCCAAGTGGACTCCAAGACAGAGCCCATGGTTGCCAAGGATGCAGACTGAAACCCTCCTGTCCCCGCTGCCCTGGGGCCATGGCAGGAGCCACACACAGAGACAGGTGCCTTGTCACAGAGGGCAGGGATGCTTAACAAGGCTGATCTGACGCAGCTGCCAGAGTCCCGACCTCCACAGACACCTAAGGGGCCTGGCTCTGTCAGATGGAAGCCAGCTGCTCACCACGGCCGGTGCGCCCCACACCCCATGAGAGATGAGGACCAGTGAGCTCCCGCCGCTGAACGGGACATCTGAACCTAATAGACTCCGGGATGGCTGTCATCTGGGAAAATCTCTTCCTCTCCCCTCCTGTTTTCTGTGAGCTAACTGTCTGCAGGGAGACTGACAGGTGCTCCCATGTTACACTTTCCGACCACAGCAAACAGTGTCAGCTCCGGAGAAGAGCCTGAGTCCCAGGTGGACCTCTTGCAGGGAAAGGTTCTCGGGGAGGTACCAGTGGATCAGGCGCTCAGCTCAGTCTCTAGGCCTGAATTTTCTGTCTGAATATAATGGGATAAGGTCTGTCTTGCTCACTTTGATTAATGGTCCTGAAGTTTAATGACATGTTTACTTAATCCTTCATTTATTCTACAAATATTTACCAAGTCCCGTGGCTTTTCTAAGTGCCGTGAACACAGAGGGGAGAAGCCATTGCTGTCTCTGATCTATGGGCGCTCACAGCTGAGGGAGGCAGTGGACCAGGAAATTGACTGTATTTTGCAGTGTTGTCCGGGCTACATTGCAGGGGGCAGAGGGTGGGGGGGCATATAATGAAGCAAGGGGGCCCAAGGAGGAATGTGGTAATCCAGGGGTAATTTTTCTGGGGGGCTGTTGTCAAGAGCTGACAGGACCTGGCCTTGGAAGGGGTTAAAATTAGTAAGAGGAGGAAACAGAGGGAGAAGTGGTGGGTGTGCAAAGTCTCCTAAAGCCGTGGCAGCTGCATGTCCAGGGGTCCTTATCTTTCTTTCTCCCTTTCCATTCTCAGCAGCAGTAGCAGCAGCACCCAAGCTTTCCCACCCCCACCCCCGCAACACTTTGGTGCGGGACAGAGTGGCAGAGTTCTCAGCCTGGAGCAATGCAGTTAACTAAAGAATGGTACCCACAATCTGCCATGCGCTTGCGGCACCAGAGTTGACCAGCTGTTCCAGCCACTATCGGTTTCATCATTCACCTTTCATCGTAGGATCTAATCTTTCTGGATCACATAGAGTAACGATATTTACAGGCAGAAGGGCCTGCAGAATCATTTCTTTCCCCTTCCTCTGGGGTGCAGGAAGTTATTCTATACCATCCCTACCAGACCATCACACTGGCCCAGGTCAAGTCCTCCCCCAGCAAGGGAGACTTGGCATCGCTAAATCCCCGCTTCTGGTGAGAAACGTTGCCTCCTGTAACTGCAGTCTCTTTGTTCCAGTTCTGTCCTTTGGGACCACAAAGTGTAGATATATATTTACTTTCTACATGACAATCTGGAAGACATCACTGGATTTTGTCCGACAGCAATTTATCAAATGTCAATGATTTGCCAGGTGCTCTGCGAGATGTGACAGGTACCGGCAGGAGGCAGTTGGTAGTGCCTGGAAACCTGGTCCTCATGTTCTTATGATTCTAAGCTTTCTGTTCACCCATGAGGTAGACATTTTTGGGGTCCGTGTCACACCCCTCAGAGCCTC
Source organism: Vicugna pacos (assembly GCF_048564905.1). NCBI lineage: Eukaryota > Metazoa > Chordata > Mammalia > Artiodactyla > Camelidae > Vicugna > Vicugna pacos. Next base: position 2,727,958 of record NC_132991.1, read on the forward strand.
TCTGATGTCAGACGCGGCTGCTGCGGATGGTTCTGGGGGAGCTCAAACTTACCTCTGGCATCATCCTTCCTCACTTTCTCATCCAGGGTCTCCCCAAACTCTGGAGCTCTCTCGATGGGTAAGTCCAGAAAAGAGGGTTGCCACCACTGGGAGTTACACTTACTGAGTGGGAGCCTGGCCAGGGGTGCATCCCTCCTCCTGCCTTTGGAGGGGGTGTGGTTTCCAGGAGGCATTCTGCCTGCTTCTCAGGGGGTCCAGTAGCCTCATCCCTGCACCCTCAGGACCCACCTCAGGGACGTAGCCTACAGCTCCTTCCTCTTCCTGTACCTCACACTCCCTTCTCTCTGCTTCCCAGGATCACCTTCTAAATGAATGGCTTCTACCCAAGTCCTCGTCTCAGGCTCTGCTTCCAGGGAACCCATGGAAGGAAGGGACGTGGGGTCTGCATAACCACCGTGATTCCCCCCTCCACCCCATCCAGCCTTCCATCTCCATGTGCATGTGGCTCCAGGCCAGTTCAGGAAAGTCCTTGTCCCAGAGTGTTCTCTGTCCCTCCAGACTCCAGAGGGTCTTATTCTCAGCAGCACTGAAAGTATGCCACATGCTGTCTCATCACCAGTATAGTTGTATTGTTGTCACATCCATCAACATTTGTGTGTGTGTGTGAGGTATGACTTTTACACATCTATGCTTTGCACACATTCATCATAGAAAAAGACTGGTTAACAATGTTGCAATTGGCAACTGAGCCTCAGCATCTTTATCTGGAAAATGAGATGTTAAACATCACCTCGGCAGGACTGTTTTACCAGCAACACATGGTTGCAGCCCAGTGGTGCCTGGCAATCACCAAACAGTCCTTCCCTACCTTTCCCCTTCCTCGTTTCATCTCTGAGTCCTGGAATGATGTCTTTACACCAGCACATTCCCAAGAGTACCCCTCAGCAAAATGCTTCATTACAGTGGCTTCTCCATCATTTTCAGGCGCCAGTGACAGCAAAGTCCTCTTGTATAGCACAGGGAACTATATTCAATACCTTGTAATAGCCTATAATGAAAAAGAATATGAAAAGAAAAAATATATATACATATATATGTATAACTGAATCACTGCTGTACACCAGAAATTAACACAACATTGTAACCCGACTATACTTCAATAAATTTTTTTTTGAAAAAGGGGGAAACAAGGATAGTAAAGGTGCTCGAAGTTGCAGGCTGCCTCCGAGGTCAAAGGTCTGCCTCTGAGATTCTTAGATACATGCCGAGGTATATTCGAAGTAAAATCAGAACATCCTTGCCTTCATCTGTTTAGTAGTAATACAAATAAACTCTATAAAAAATTAAAATCACATAATGCCCAGGAAGGTGACCATTTCCACACTTAGGTAAAGATGAGGACACCGAGGTTCAGGGAGGTGAAGTCACTTGCTGAAAGCAGCACAGCTTTGGGTCTGAACTGCCTTCAAAGCCTGCCTCTCCCTGCTGCTGGTCGCTTCTTGGGAGACCACTCAGGGCCAGAACTGGCCCTCAGGCCTCTGCTTGGTAGGAAGCCCCGAGGAAACTCTTTCAGCCTCTAAGTCACGGGGGACTTTCTTAGACATGGTAATAATTACACCACATTCAGATTTTTCCTTTTACTTCCATTTTTTGGGGACCTTTTTGTTGTGTCTTTTATTTTAATTGAAGTATAGTCAGTTTACAATGCGTCAATTATTTCTGGTGTACAGCATAATATTTCAGTCGTATATATACATACATATATTCTTTTTCATTTTGTTTTTCATTATAGGTGACTACAAGGTATTGAATATAGTTCCCTGTGCTCTACAGTGAAAACTTGTTGTCTATTTTATATATAGTAGTTAATATTCACAAATCTCAAACTCCCAGTATATCCTTTCCCACCCCCTTTTCGCTTGGTAACCATAAGATTGTTTACTATGTCTGTGAGTTTGTTTCTGTCTTATAAGTAAATTCATTAGTGTCTTATTTTTTTTTTCAGATTCCACATATAAGCGATATGATATGGTATTTTCCTTTCTCTTTCTGGCTTACTACACTTAGAATGACAGTCTCTGGGTTCATCCATGTTGCTGCAAATGGCATTATTTTATTCTTTTTCGTGGCTTAGTAGTATTCCATTATATATATATTCCATTATATATATATACACACACACACCACAGCCTCTTTATCCAGTCATCTATTGATGGACATTCAGGTTGTTTCCATGTCTTGGCTATTGTAAACAGTGCTGCTGTGAACATTAGGGTGCATGTATCCCGTCATTTTGATTTTTTTTAGAAGCTGTAAATGTATGAGACTGAACTTAAACGAGTTAATGAAATCATGGGAGAACCACACAGATGGAGGCCATCAAATGGCAGACAGGAAAGGAAAGGAATACACACTCCAGGGAAACAAACTGACTTCACTAATGATGGGCAAATCCTGTGTGAAATGTGTACAAGTTGTAACACAACTACATCTGACTTCCCAGCACAAGCCTGAATTTCTCACCAGGATTCTTCTATATTCATAAAGGTGCTGTGGCTTTTCTATAGCCCTGGATCTCTTCCAGGGGGAATGTCCTGTTCTCTCTCCCTCTCTTCCCTTGGAAGAAATTATTATTATTTTTCATTGAAGTATAGTCACTTTACAATGTTGTGTCAATTTCTGGTGTACAGCATAACGTTTCAGTCATCCATATATATACATATATCCCTTTTTATACTCTTTCTCATTATAGATCACTACAAGATATTGAATATAGTCCCCTGTGCTGTACAGCAGGACCTTGTTGTTTATATATATTTATAGACAGTAGTTAGTATCTGAAAATCTCAAACTCCCAACTTATCCTTTTCTCACCCATTCCTCCCCACCCCCAGTAACCATAAGTTTGTTTCCCATGTCTGTGAGTCTGTTTCCATTTTGTAAATAGGTTTGTGTCTTTTTTTTTTTTTAGATTCCACATATGAGTGATATCATATGATATTTTTCTTTCCTTTTCTGGCTTCCTTCACTTAGAAGGACAATCTCCAGGTCCTTGGAAGGAACTGAGTTGAATTTTACTGCAGGTATAACCTAAATCTGCAAGTAGAATGATGCACTGGTGAAAATAAACATCCAGGCTCCCTATCAGTATACGAATGGAAGTGATGTGAGTTCAAGTAAAAAAGTAAAAAATAAGAGATGGAAGAAAGGAGAGAAGAGAAGAAAGGAGAGAAGAAAAGAAAGGAAGCGAGGGAAGGACTAGTCCTCAGGTAAATATGGGGCACTATGGTCTGGCTCCTGATGGACACGTATATTTACCGCAGACAATGGCATCGTGGAATCAGCCCTGAGCAGAGAACTTTTCTAGCCCTTCTTCTGCCCTCAGAATGGTAGCATTAGGTTCAGCCCGTCTGGGGGACTGGCCTTCTGTATTTCTGCTTTATGGGCTCCATCCCTGATGGGTGCTCTGAGCTGGGTTCTTGGCTCGACTCCTAGGGCTCTGCTCCATACAAGGAGGCCCTGGCAAGTCTGTGCTGTCACTCGAGGTGCAGGATGGAGGTACTGGAAGTGACTGCAGTGCACTGGCTTTTGATGCAGAAGTGCTGCCTGGCAGCTTGTTTACAGAGCAGAAGGAAGGGAGACATGGCAGGTATAAACCTAAAACAAATCTTTTCAGATTCACATGTGTGAAGCAGTTAATCAAACCCAGGAGTGACAACATGTCCAGAAAGTTCCTTTATGCTTCATGGTGTGTATGTGTGACTGTGGTTTGTGGGTGTCTATTTCATTTTTCTAATAAAATAGGAGGGGATCTCTATGACCACAGGCTTTACACCTGCCGGAACATGCGGCTCTGTGATGTCACTTCTCTGTCCTCTTGGAAGAGGTGGGACCGTGCCTCGTGTGTTGTGGCGACGTTTCCTCGCTTATTCCTGGTTCTCTACTAGCTACTTCAATACAATCTAAATCAACAACAACAAAAAATTCTTGAGCAATTATTGTGTAGAATGGCTACACTGACAAATGAAAAAAAAAGTTTCTCTCCTCGTGGAGATTAAAGGCAGCAAGGGAGGCAGACGGACCACTGGACCACTGCACATGGTGGGCTGGGAGGGGGCGTGAGAACTTGAGGAGAAGAAAGGCAGTTCACGTGGGATGGGGCAGGATGTACAGGGGAGGTGGCTGGAAGGATAGATACAGCTTTCAGTTAAAAATAGGGAAAGATGAGCTAGACATCTTCTCTGCATTATGGACCAAGGTAACAGCAAATTTTTCCATGTTTCATGGAGACATGAAGAAATTCTGAATGTATTTAAACAGCAGGGATTGTTCTGGTGTGACAACAAACTAGGTCCAGGTTCTCCACCTCCAATAGGAACCATCTCAACTGCTGCTGTGAATGCAAGGCTCAGGCTCTCTGCCAGATCTCACATCCAGAGTGGGAGTCAACTGTGAATCTGTGTTTGTAAGAAAATCTCCAGGGGTCATGGCAGGGAACCTCATTTTGAGAGAGTGAGGCTGGCGATGTCTGAAGTGTGAAGCAAGAAAGACAAAGGGAAACAAACAACCCAATCCAAAAATGGGCAGAAGACCTAAACAAGCAATTCTCCAATGAAGACATATGAATGATCAATAAACACACGAAAAAAATGCTCAGTATCACTAATTATCAGGGAAATGCAAATCAAAACTACAATGAGGTATCACCTTACACCAGTCAGAATGGCCATCATTCAACAAAAGTCCACAAATTTTAAATGCTGGAGAAGCCATGGAGAAAACAGAACCCTCCTACACTGCTGGTGGGAATGTAGTTTGGTGCAGCCACTGGGGAAAACAGTAGGGAGATTCCTCAAAAGGAGAAAAACAGATATACCATATGACCCAGCAATCCCACTCCTGGGCATATATCCAGAAGGAACCCTAATTCAAAAAGACACCTGCACCCCAATGTTCATAGCAGCACTATTTACAATAGCCAAGACGTGGAAACAGCCTAAATGTCCAGTGACAGTTGACTTGATAAAGAAGTTGTGATATATTTATACAATGGAATACTACTCAGCCATGAAAACCGACAACATAATGCCATTTGCAGCAACATGGATTTTCCTGGAGAATGTCATTCTAAGTGAAGGAAGCCAGAAAGAGAAAGAAAAATACCATATGGTATCACCCATATGTGGAATGTATTTTAAATACAAGAAGACAAATGAACCTATATATAAAACAGAAAAATACTCACAGACATAGAATACAGACTTGTGGTTGCCAGTGGGGAGAGGGGTGGGAAGGGATACACTGGAGTTTGAGATTTGCAGATACTGACTGGTATATATAAGCTAGATAAACAAGTTTATACTGTAGAGCACAGGGAAATATATTCAATACCTTGCAGTAGCTCATGGTGAAAAAAAAGAATGTGAGAATGAATATATGTATATTCATGTATGACTGAAGAATTGTGCTGCACATCAGAATTTGACACAAAACTGTAAACTGACTATAACTCAATTAAAAAATAAGAAAGAAAGAAAGAATAATACAATAAGTAAATAATAAAATAAATAAAAGAAAAAAATTTTAAAAGAAAGGCAAAGAGGCTTGGAGGGTGGGGCCAAGACCAGGAGGACCTTAGTAATGTCAGTGGAGACTTAACTCCATTCTCTTTGGAACTGGAGAACTACGGATGTTTCTGGACGGAAGTCTACTGCATTTGTTTAGGTAGTAGATAATAAGAACCCCAACTAAAGCTCTCTCACTGAGTTAAAAGAAGGGGAAGATGTTAGGAGTAGTGCAGAGGTCAAAATGAAAAGATTTTAATTATGAATTCTGGAATTCCAAGACCAGAAATCAAGTCTGCCACTAACCACATAGCCCTGGGCGAGCACAGAGCTTCTGATGCTCAAAAACGTCAATAGTGAAGTGAAGATATTAGCAGACATGTGCCTTTTCTATACAGTTTTTTTTTTTTAATAATTTGGAGACGCTCAAATGTGTAGCTCTGGACTGAAGACAGAGCCAGGCATTCTGTTAGCCTGTCCCCTAGAAACTGGCTGCAGGCATGTGACCTGGGCTTGGCCCAGCCAGTGTCCTACCTGGGTCTTTGAATTTTGCAGGAACGATGCCGGTCTGGAAAAGCCAAGAAATGCCCCCTGGTAACAGGGATGTGTAGGACTCAGCAGAAGCTGGAGCATGGGGGACATAAAATCAATGGAGGTTCATGAGGTCACCAGCATGGACATCAAATGTCCAGTGCGGCATCTCTTTTGAACTGTTACCTAGATAGGTTTCCCATCCTTCCCAGTGGTGTTGTGAGGAGCTGCTTGACAACCTTCCGTATCCTCTTCACTTAGTTCAGTCAGTCACGTTCTGTTGCTGTTGCAACAAAAAACTCTGACTAATGCAGAATATGAATGAGAAAAATGCATTATTCATGAAGTAATTTTATAAACTGTGGCCTATATCCTGTGGCCTAAAGAGATATTAAGCATCTGAATCTGGACATTTAGAATAATAACGTGATTTATTTAATTTTCAAAAAGGGAAGTTTGGAAGGGTTTCTGGGGAGTTGGACGAAATTGCTTTCAGATGTACTGGGCTTGAGGTACCACTGGGACAACCGTTCAGGCAGATGGAAATATTGGTGTATTAATCAGGATTGATTAGGCTAAGCTGTAATAGCAAATAAACCCAAATGTCATAATCCAGCAAAATATTGTTTCTTACCCGTGGCAGCAGGTGAAAATGGAGCATGGAAAAGACTCGGTCTTGTGTCCCCAAGGAGGTGAAGCGTAACTCTCCACTCTTCAGTGTGGGCTGCGCTCAGTGAGAAGGCGGAAGCTGTCACTTAGCTGGGGCACAGCAGGAGAAGGGAAGGAAACAGTAACTTTTAGAGGAGAAAGCTGACAAGCACAGCCAGGTGACCGAGGGTACATCAACAGCAAGAAGCCACACTGATCGTATCTTGACATGAGGTGACAAAAATGGCGCCTTACCTCTCCAAGACTCCCTACCGTGGTCTAATCATGAGAAAGTCATCAGACACATCCTCACTGAGGGACATTCTACAAAATACCTGACTAGCACTTCTTCGAATCGTCGAGGTCATTCACAAGGAAGGAGAGTCTGAGAACCTGTTGGAGCCAAGGGGAGCTCGAGGAGATGCAGTGAGAAGATGTGATGTTTCATCCAGGAGGAGTTCCTGGAACAGGGAAAAAAAGGATATTAGGTAAAAACTGAGAAAATCTGAATAAACTATAGATCTTGTTAATAATAGTCATTCATAGTTAATAATAATGTGTCATCATTGGTTCATTTACTGTGACAAGGGTACTATACACATGTAAGATGTTAATAACAGGGAAACTAAGCATGGAGTTTATGGGAATTCTATGTACTATCTTTATAAAGTTTTGTAAATCTTTAAGTATTGAATTTTTAAAAATTTATTTTAAAAACCTGAATTTTAAATACTTTGGTCCCTTTTGTTCACCTTACTTTGGCCAGAACTGGCCACCTGGTCCCATTTAATGGCAAGGGGGCTGGGAGGGGTCTCCCTGTGCGCCCAGGAGGGACAGGAGACTGGAATGGGTGAGCAGTGCAAGTGGGCGAGGAAAAGCTTGGTGCACAAGACTCACCTCCAGAAAGGTGATGGGTGCTCTCTCCAAGGTGAAAGTGTGGATGTGGTGAGGTGAAGGCTGAGACGGGATCTTGCGGAGTGATTGTGATTGCAGAAGCTCAGCCAGTGGGGAATGCACCAAAAGGTGAAGAAGAAATGAGGGATCAGGTCCCAGAGCCCATGGAATGAGAATGAGATGGACAGAGACCAAGAAGAGGCAGGTAACACATAGTAACACAGGGAAGGCCACAAGTGTCTTTGGAAAGCTTATCTCAGGGGGTTGGAGAGTACATGAATGGAGCGGGAGGAGAAATTAATGTTTCAACAAGTAGCAAGAAGGAAAATCAAGAGGGAAAGAATAAAAGCTGAAGGTGAAAAGACAGAAACGTAACAGTATTGCACACATGAGATTTAAAAAGTCAGTCTTGAAGAAATAAACCTCTTTTGTTTTCTGTCTAAAATGGCATTTCTGTTCTTGACCTCACCTTTACTAACATCCCTCTAAAATGATGTTTCAAGAGTAAGAACCATATAGAAATTACAACGCTTAGACTTGATCTCTTTCTTACCCTTGTCCCAGTGGAAATGCATTAGGGTCTCCAGCTATGGACCACAGCTCCCAGAGGACAATAGGCAGGCACTGCGTCCTGGGAGTGCAGGCTCCACCCCTGGTGGCCGGGGATGTAGTGATATCTGGGAGCAACGCATCCTGAATGGGCAAAGATGCTACAGTTTTCATCAGTTTAGAGAACCAAGCCACAGAATTAAGAAAAACGATTCCACTTCCATCTAGAAGAGAGGTACTTTTGAATATTTCCTAGAAACTGGAAATCGTATTAATAGTCATGCAAATCAACCTTCGTCCACGTCCAGCTCGGAGAAGAAGGGTACTAACAACACCTGAGTGGAGAGAGAGGTCTGCCAAGGGAGTCTGGGTAAGTTTTTCCTCAGGTGAGGTGCAGAAAAGGGGGAGAAGAAACTTTACAGGGCTTTGAAAAATTCCACACAATAAATAAATGGAATTACCCTGAAGCTTTAATGAAAGTACATGTAGAAAGTGATATACTGTGAGAAAAAGAAGAAATTTGGGGCATTATCCTTTGGTGTCTTCAACAGGATGCAAGTGCATAGTTTCTATGAAAATGTTGCAGAAAGGTAACTGGCTAGGAGAAGCCAAGCTGGAAAAGAAAGGAAGAGAAATAGTGCAAAGTTGCAAGGAAATTAAACCCTACATAAGAAAATTAAAAGCTGCATTGGACTCAGAACAGTGCCTAACTGACACTGTGAAAAAGTAAAATAAGTTAAATAAACAGTAAAATAATAAATAAGTTAAAGAAAGAAAGAAGAATAAAATAAAATAAATAAAAAGTAAAAAAGTTAAATAGATTTCCAGAAGTAGAGAAAGCAGCAAAGAGATAATAATAATGACAGAGAAGATGCTAGAGATTGAAAACTGAAACGGGGGACTCAGCCTAAGAAATGCACAGTATACTTAGGAATAACAGAGCAATAATCAGCGACATGCTTGAAGAAAATGTTTCCCTTTCTTAAAATAGATCTGTGATTGTATGACCTCCATATTTACATTGTTCCTGGAAGTAGTCATCTGCTCATCCAGGGAGATGCCGGTGAGTGCCTCCCGTTACCCGCAGGCTCAGCACACCAGCTACATGTCCTGCTCCCATGATGCTGAAGGGCAGTGGGGAGAGACAGGCAACAGGCAAGTCAAACAGCAAGATCGTTGTAGTTAGTGGTAAGCTTGGTAATAATATAAATATTTACCACTTAGTGCAACATAAGCACAGCCAGTCAGAGTGAAGGTTATGAATGATTAAATCATGCCAATTTAAAAAAAAATTCTGTTCACTTTTTACATACAGGCTGAAATACAAGTGCCAGTGGTCCATATTAGGGAAAAAAACAAAGACAGTGGAGTGGAGAAAAGCTTGGAGGGTGAAAATCTCTTTGAAAATGTGGCTTTGAAGCTTGGACCTGGCTTGTCAAGCATCCTGTGGGGGAATATTCCAGGCAGAGGAAACAGGTGGGGCTGGGCTCTACTGCGGCAGTACACCAGCAGCGCAGCAGGTGAGGACTCCCCTGGCTTGAGTCAGAGGAGGCAGGCTGGAAGTGGGGCAAGAAAGGGAACAGAAAGGCCAAACAGCATCCTACTAGCCATAGAGAGTCAGACGGACTCTGTTCTAAATGCCACAGGGGAGATACTGCAGGTTTCCAAGCAGGCGGTAACAACATGATTTAGATTTTTAAAGAGACCCTCTTGGATAACACTTAAGAATAGGCTGTAGGGAAGCAGAACAGAGAAATCAAAAGAGATCAACCCCCTGGATATATTTTTTGAGGTATAATTGACATATATTCATTTCAGGTGTATAACATAATGATTCAGTATTCATATATTGCAAAATGCTTACCATGATAAGTCTAAGTCCACTAAGTCCACTTACCACCAGAGTTACATTTTTTTTTCTTGTGATGAGAACTTTTAAGATCTACTCTCTTAGCAATTTTCAAGTATACAGTACAGTATTATTAGCTATGGTCACCATACTGTAGATTATAACCCCATGACATTTATTTTATAGCTAGAAGTTTGTACCTTTTGACCACCTTCACCCATTTTGCCCATGCCACACCCCCTGTGTCTGGCAACCACCAATCTGTTCTCTGTATCTTTGAGTTTGGTTGGTTTTGTTTTGGTTTTTAAGATTCCACATATAAGTGAGATTATATGGTATTTGTCTTTCTCTGACTTATTTTGCTTAGCATACTGCTCTCAAGGTCCACTTATGTTGTCACAAATGACAATATTTCCTTTTTATGGCCGAATAATATTCCACCATATCTATCGATTGATTGCTTGATCTACATTTTCTTTATCCATTCATTTGATGGACTCAAGTTACTTCTGTGTCTTGGCTATTGTAAATAACTCTGCAATGAACATGGGGGTGCATATATTTTTTTCCAGTTAGTGTTTATTTTTTCCTTTGGATAAAAACCCAGGTGTGGGATTGCTGGATCATATGGTTACTCTATTTTTAATTTTCTGAGGAACCTCCATACTGTTTTCCATAATGGCTGCACCAATCTACACCCCTACCAACAATGCACAAGGGTATTCTTTTCTTGAAATGCTTGCTAACACTTGTTAGCACTTGTCCTTTTGATAAGAGCCATTTTAACAGGTGTAATATCCAGCTACATTTTTTAATTGCAATTATGAAGGTGAAAAGTCTCTGAGCATCCAAAAATGAACACATCACAACTACATTAAAATCTGATTAGCCTTGACGTCTCCCCTGAAACACAAAATGCAGGAGAAAATAGAAAAGAAAAAAAAAACTCAGAGAAGTTTTGAGGCCACTGAGTTTCTTGCTAGGAGCCGTCAGCACAGTGCCCCTCATTCCCCTTCCTGCTGCAATGCCTGGCTCCCAGGCCACTTGCTCAGCACTGACCATGGGGGAACCAGCACCTTGTTCGTTCGTATCTGGCTCACCTTTCCAAACAGATACACTGAGTTCCCAGCCCCTTCTCCTCAGAGCTCCTGATCAGAGCACTCCAATTATTGAGACAATCAGGCTCTTTATAAGGGCTTTATTTTCTGACTGATTGAGTGAGGGATTGAGTGAGAGACTGGGAAAGCATACTCCAGGAGGAGGAATAAAGTCTGAGTCTGGCAACTGCAACAAAAATAATAGTAAAAACGAGTGGATATTGTGAAGTCAGGCCCTGCCATGCACTTTGCTCTTAAGCGATACTATCAATAAAAGGTCAAGGTAGATATGGAAATCCCCACTTGTTGCAGAAGGAGGAACTGGGGATTAGGAAGGTGCATGCACTTCCCCAAGACATGAGAGAATGGAGGTTGACCCTAATCTATCTGACTCCAAGGCCACTTTCGAAGATGCTCTGGGTTTACTGGGCAGAGAGGAGAGAGAAGAGCTGTAGAGGGAGGAAACGCGCCATCAGCTGATGTGCAGCATTGAGGGAGTGAGGGAGGGAGGGGAGCCTCCAGATTCATGAGCCTTGCATGCTACCCTGGACTTAAGAGTTCACTTTGTAAAAGTAAGATTTGAAGCAGCCAGATGCGGATTTTCATATTAGCATTGCCTAGATCAGTCAGATTGGGGTTGCAGGATGCCACCAATGGTTACTGTGTGCATAAATTTGCTCTAAATTCACCAATATTAGAAATGTAACTTTTGTTATTTTTGAAAGTTTGCTGCCTTAAACATTTTTCCAAAATGAGTAAGTGTCGTGGTAATTTTTTCTTTCTGTTAAACAGCATTCACAAAAGGCTTGCTTCCCTCAACGTTGCACAGGTAGCCTCTGTCACTTGCAGATTTTGCTTCCTCCAGTGAGATGACCAACCCCTGACCAATCAGGCAACTGCTCCAGGCAAGCATGCTGCCCAGAACTTCAGAAGGAAGGATGATACAAATGAACTGTCAGTGGCCTTGGATTCAAAGCTGCAAGCCTGAACTTGAAATAGCACAAAGATATATGGGAGCGAAACCTCCGTGGACTTTGGGAGAAGAAAAAGAAAAATTCTTTGCTTCTGTTTAAATCCAGCTCCGGCCCTGTCTGTGCTGCATCTTGGCCTTGAAGCAGCTCTTGGCCCACACCCAAGGGAGGTCTCCCCTGGCCCATTCTATTCCACAAGGTCAGGCAGAGTTCCTGCCTAGAAGAGTGATTGATTACATTTGTGTGCATGGTCTGTGTTGCTTACCAGGTCAGACAGAGCTTTCTCCATGGGGTCAACCATGAGGCTTGCTAGCCAGAACACACGGGCCTGCAGAAAATTCTGATGCAGAAGCAGGGGAAAAGAACCCCCTGCAGTGCAGACGTTGGTAATTCCCAGCAGATACATCGTAGGAAGTGCATAAAAGCCTAGGCTACTCCTACGTACAGCTCCTTACCGATGGCAATGAATCCTAAAATAGTGAGATGCCAGGGAAGGGCTTGTCTGAAAGCCATCTAAATTAAGTTCTTAGTTCATTCCTCTTAGAGTATCATATTTTCAGTAAGGATCAGTCTTCCTTTCCCTCTTCTTTAGCGATTCCGGGAGGCAGCAGTGATACAGATTCAGATGTTAAAGAAGGTCATTCATTTAATTAAATTGACACATTGCACATACATCTGAGTAAGTCATAACTTGTGTGGTTTTATCAGTAGTCTAGGTAACGAAAAGATTCATAACCACCCTTGAATTTGCTCTCAGTAAGTGAGACAAAGGAAGAGCAGAGTCAGGGTAAACAGCTTGAGGATGTGCTTGTCCATAAACGCAGGCATTTGTTATATAAACTAACAATAAGTACAAAACAGGACTAAAGTATTCCCAAATATTCATATACAAGTGCAAAGAATCAAGACAGGAAAGCGAGTCAAATGAAAGCAGGAATATCTGGCAGGTGAGATTCTTAATGTATTTAAATTTCTTCTTTATACTTTCCTGTGTTTTCTAATTTTTACAAAAAAAAACAGATACCATTTTAATAATCACAATAATAAATGTTATCAACAAAGACCCCACTAACTGGTGACAAAAAGGAAAAAGCCTTAGTAAATCACACAGTGAAAAGTATAGTCATTAAGTTATTAATGGATGGAATAATTTCTAACTTAGGCACGTTAAGGAAATTTTGAATGACTTTTAAGTCATCCAGAGCACAAAACAGAGAGCCTGCAGTACACATCTAATAAAAATGTCAGAAATAAGGACAATGAGGAATGGTAAAGAAGAAAAAGAGAAGACGGGAAGGAGCAAAGAGAAAAGACAGATTTCTAACCAAGAAATGACCACAGATTAATATTAGGTAACTCATCATCAAAAAATTTTTTTAAAGTCAGATAAACATAGCAGATTAATTTTAAAGTTTTAATGGAAAATAACTGTTAAACTTGGATACAAGTCAAAGAATGTCAATAAACTTGAAGTAAGTTGCAATCAAATAAATCCACATCAAAACACATTATAATCAAACTCTCAAAAGACAATGAAATGAAAACAGCGAGGGAAAAGTGACTTGTATAAGAGATCCTTAATGAGATTTACAGCTGATTTCTCATCAAAACCATGGAAGCTAAAAGAGAGTGGGATTACATATTAAAAGTTATAAAGAAAAAATACTGTTAAACAAGTATTCTATATCTGGGAAAACTATCCTTCAGAAATGAAGGAGAAATTAAGATATTCTCAGATAAACTAAAAGTAATGAAATTTGTCACTAGCAAACCTATCTTTCAAGAAATATCAAAGGGAGTCCTTCAGGCTGAAATAAAAGGACACCAGACAGTAACACCAAGCCATATATGAAGAAATAAAGTGCTCCAGTAAAGGCAGCTACATGAATAAATATCAAATACATTATTGCTGTATTTTTAAATTATAGCTTCTTTTTATTTCTTACATGATTTAAAAACAAATGCATTAAAATAGGTATAAATCTTGGTTAATAGGCACATGGTATATAAAGATTTAATTTGTGATAACAAAAAGTAAAGGAGGGGTGGAGCTATACAGGGGCAGAGTTTTTACATGTTTATTGAAACTAAGTTGGTATTAATTTAAATTAGATTGCTATGAAGTTAGAATGTTAATTATAATACTTATTGTAAACACAGAAAATCTCTAAATGATACACAAAAAGAGAATGAAAACAAAATCAAAAGCAAAACAAAAAAAAAATTTAATTTAACCCAAAACTATGGTGAAATGAGGAACAAAAAGGTAAAAGACATACAGAAAAGAAATAACAAAATAGCAAAAATTACTCATTACTGATTAGTCATTCTTTAATGTAAATGGATTAAAATCTCTGATCAAAAGGCAGAAATTGGCAGAATGAATTTTTTAAAAATCTTCAAGATAGACCATATGTTACGCCAAAAAATAAGTCTATATATATTTAAAATTAAAATCAAAGTATAAGCAAAAATAAAATTGAACACATATGGAAAGAAAGAGAATAGAAACCAGTAATAAACAAATATATTTGAAAAATATCTTACTAATCAAACTGCTTATTATAATGGGGGAAAATAAGACTTCAGTTTAACATGATGGATTTAAACTTTAGATAATTCTCCTCTCCTAATAATGAACAAAATAAGCAAAAAATCCTGAAAGTAGATTCACCATCAACAACAAAACAAAGAAAATGGAATATAACTTACAGCAACAACCTTTAAAAACAGGGGGCCAGTGGCAAAAATGGAAGATTTTGATACGAGCATGGCCTGACCACTAATTCTTACTGTGCTGCTTTTCTTCTAGAAATCAAGATAAACTGGAAAAAATATTCTGCATTTGTTGACAAGGGCCATAAAATCTGGAGAGAAGCAATCTTAGTCATGTGCCCATCTTTCTTTCCTCTTTTGCCCTACGGATTGTCAAATATTTAATGGAGATAGGTGGGGTGAAAGAGATGTGACCACTGGGGCCAGCTCCCAAGAGATACACAGCAACTTGAGGAAAAATGCAAAGTTAGGGGACTTTCCCATGGAAAGAGGATACATCTCGTGCTAAGATGGAGAAAACACTGGTACAGTGAATATCACAGTATCTTAAGATAAAGCAGAGTCCAGGGGTTTAAGAATATAGCCTTAACTTACCTATTTTCACCCCCAAAAATATAATTTTACTTATATCAAAGTATATGGATCATTCTCTTTCTATGTATATGTCTAGGAAATGTTTAGAAAACCTAATATTAATATTATGTTTATATGCTAGGATCAGAAATGCTTTATTGTTTTGTTTTTAATTTTTGCATAATTTAAATTATTTAAAATTAAAAAGTATTATTTTGGAAGAATTATACTAATTTTGAGAACATGGGGAAGAAATGCTAGAAGAAAATATGCCAAAATGTTCATAGTGGTTTAATATGGATGATGTAAATATAGATAGCTCTTATTTGTATTTTGCAATTTTTAAAATATTTCTAAAATTTTTAAATGTCAGTTTTTGTTTTCCAGTTTTAGATATGATATATGAAAACCTGAGAAGTAATCACTGTCATCTTTACGCCAAGAAAAACTAAGCAAATCGAAAATTGATGACTTTCTTTGCACTCATTAGAGAGCTAATGTCTTAAGGCAAACCATGACCACAAAGTCTTGTGATAGGCACATCCTAAGAGTCACAGCCAAGAGCTGCTTAACAGACAAAAAGAGGAGAAGCCACTGGAGCCATAAATTGGTAGAAACATTTAAATGGTAATTTTGACTAATATCTGAAGGCTGAGAATGGGCTTACCTGAGCATGATAAACATTCTAAGGAAGAGCTTCACATTTAGATGGTTTAGCTTCAGGAACCAAACCAAGTTTTCACAATGAAGCTCAAAGAAAGAAACCCTCCTGGCCCTCACAGGGGGAAGGGGAAGAATAATCCTTGTGAAATGCACTCAGAACATGCTCCATAACAAAGGTCTATTATCCATGGAAAATGACAGTCAGAGCATCATCCCAGCTGGATAAATAGCTCTGCTCCTTCCTGGGGTCCCTCTAGCTTCCATTTTCACTTAAGAGGAGAGAAGTAAGCTCTACGACCAGAGAAAGGCTTCTGAACACGCACGGTCTAGACACACAAGCCCAATAATAGATTGACATTTAGTCAAAAAATTATAGAATGTTCCCCTCTCCCTTACATATTGCCACCATACCACTTGGCTTTCAATATGGTAATATTGGTTTACGGCTGAAAGAACTGTGAAATACAGACTTGCTATGAAGAGGAATATTTAGAAAAGCCCAAAGTCAAAATAGGAAACAAAGTCAAGAAAATTAGAGGACTTTGAAGCCTCTGCCTCTTGTAGCTACAATAAATATTAAATACAGTCTGGCTCCTACCTAGATTAACATAAATCTTCACAATAATGGCCAGCTTACCTCATTGTCTAGTACCTGATGCAGCATGTCCAGCTTTCATTCCAAGCACATTTCATTCCGAACATTCCAAGGCATGCCAGAAGGAAAGAAAAACCACAATCTGACGAAACAAAGCAAGCATCAGATCCAGACTCAGCTATGAAGTCGGGATTATCAAACAAGGAGTTCAAAATGCATGTAATTAATAAGTTAAAAACTGTGGTAGAAGAAGTACAAAACATGCAAGAAAGAATGGAAGGTAAGTGAGAGATTATCATTCTAAAGAAGAATTAAAAGGAAGTGTTCAAAATCAAAGACACTGCAAAAGAAATGAAGAGTACTTTTGATGGGCTCATTACTAGACTGAACACAACCAAGAAAAGAATCAGTGACTTGAAGGCAGGTAAAGAGAAAATTGCCAGGATGAAATAAAAACAGAAAAAACAAAAATCACAATGGATTGATATTAACGTATCTCCATCAGTTTATTACTTAGAATAAATATAATAAGGGAAAAAAAGCCCTACCCATGTGTTGTCTACAAGAAACTCAGTTAAATATAACAATTCATATAGGTTAAAATAAAGAAACGAGAATGATTGATATACCGTGCTAACACTAAGCCAAAGAGCTGGAGAAGCAAATTTAATTTCAGACAAAACAAACTTCACAATGTGGAAACTTACCAGGCATTAAGGAAGGCATATGATAATGGAGTCCCTTCTTCAAAACTATACATCAATCTTTAATGTGGATGTGCCCAATAAAAGCACATTAAAATATGTGAGACATATAGAACTGTAGGGTCAAATAGAAAAAAATCTGCTATCACAGTTGAAGACTTCAATACTTCCTTTCTGTAACGGATAGATCCAGCAGGCAGAAAATCAACACAAAAATAGTTGACATATAAGGTACTCTCAATTACCTTGACTAATGGCATTTATATGAAGTCTGTCCAAGAGCAGCAGAACATACATTCTTCTCAAGCTGACATGGAACATTTGCCAAGATAGACCATCTTCTGGGCCCTAAAATACAACTCAAGACATTTTAAAGAATGGAAGTAATACAGAGTATGTTATCATATTATAATAAAATTAAACTGAAATTAATAACAGAAAAAAAGCTGAGATGTCCCCAAATATTTGGAAACTAAATAATTCATTATAATATAACCCATGGAGGAATGAAGTCTCAAGAGAAATTTATTTTGAACTAAATGAAAATCAAAATACAATTTACAAAAACTTGTATGAGGCAGCAAAAGCAGTTCTTGGATGAAAATTATAGCATTAAATGAAGATATTATAAAAGAAAAAATCAGATATTAATAATGTAAGCTTCCATCTTGGAAAACTGGATAAAGAAGAGAATTGCATGCATACAGCAAAAGGAGAAAAAAAAATTAAGCAGAAATCAATGGATTTGAAAACATGAAAACAATAGAAAAAATTAATGGTTCCAATTCAAAATGGCAATGCTGGAAGACTCTGAACTCGCCTCCTCAATATACACACTGAGTCTCCAGCTACGTATGGAATAAAGCGTCTTAAAAAAAAAAATCTTGAAGCCTGGCTGAGTGATGACTACGCAACCAGCAAGTGAGAACTAAAGCAGTCAAAGTGGGTAGGAAAGACTGGGACATGATTTTACCATGAACCCCACCCTCAGTGTGGCATCCTTCAATGGGAAGGAATTAAAACTCCAGAGCTTCTCCCTAAGGAGTGAAGGATTAGAACCCCACATCAAGCATCCTACCTTTTAAAACATGCACTTGGGAGATGAGCCCCCAAAATATCTAACTTTGAAACCAGTAAGACTCACTCCCAGACCCACCAGACTCAAGCAAATTGAGAAACTGCTCTTAAATATTACAAAATATTTCACTCCCAAATAGTTAACCTAAAGATTTAAAATATTTGCCCATCAAAGACCTCTATGCAAATATTTATGAACAACTTTATTCATAATACCCCAAACTGAAAGCATCACAAATGCACTTCCCCTCTTGAGTACAGGAAACAGGTTGTGGTATATCCATACAATGGAATACTAGTCATCAATTAAAAGTACAAACAGCTGTCACTTGCAACAGCATGGGTGAATCTAAAGAGCACTATGTTCAGTGAAGAAAGATAGACAAAAAAAGCACATTCTATGAGAATCCATTCAGATGAAGTTCAAGAAAATGCTAAACTTTCTTTGGTGATAGACATAACTGTGGTGATTGCCTTGTAGGCAGTTGATGGGGCTGAATGGTAAAGGGCACCATGACAGAACGTTCTGTGTAGTTGAAACGTACTTTTCATGACAGTCAGCTTCATGATACGCTGTGGGTCACAGGTGTACATGGATCTGTCAAGACATACAGCGCTGTACACTTAAGATCTGTTAACATCACTCTACATTAATTATACTACAACAAAAATGGAAAACTATTTCAAGGAAAGAAGATTGACTTTTATCACTCTCTGATTATAAATAAATTTGCACCGTGCTTTAAATAACACTATATCTTGATTTAAAAAAAAAAAAGCTAAAACTAAAACTGCAGCCGAGGTTCACCTTAGGATTGAATGAATGCCTTATCACTTCATAAGTACAACACTGGATTACTTAAAATACCATCTTCCCTTGTTAGAATTCTAGCCTCCTCAGACATCCAACCTGTGCTTAGTGCCAACCAGAGCTGGTAAGTATCTGTGTCATTGCCTAGTCCCAAGTTCCTGGGTGGGATGGCTGGTTTAGGCAGAAGAATGCTCTGAAGGCAACTCATTTGGGACATTTACTACTGGGAACACCTCATGATGTTATTCAGCTCCACTTGACTTTTAAGACTTTCCGGGGGGTAAAAATGAATAAATAAAGGTCCTCTAGAGCCTTCTGGGAGTCCACAGCTATGCTGGAGCAACACAGGAGGAAAGGGAAGAAACTAAAGGACTATTTTAAATGTCAATGGAGAACCTTAGCTGGGTAGTCATTTGTAATACATTGAATTACATGATGTAGAGATTGACCCTCTAAAAGTAGGTTATCCACTAGGCAATTCCTATTCAAAAGAGGTAAGTGAGAGGATTCTTCATGGAATCCAAAGCCTGCGTTTGTGGAAGGCAGGACTAAGCCTTTGTCATCTGTGTGATACCAACTTGTCCTCCCGAGCAGTGCTCATGGTCTGCAGGGCTCGCAGATGGCAGGGCTTTGGAGACACTTCAAATGAGCTCTTAGAACAGTACCTGACCTTAAAAAATTTGTTCAAATTGTCTTGTGACATGAGCAGCTGGACATTCATCTCATCTCACCTCCTGACTGGTTTCTCCATCATTGACCCTCTGACCACAGACAGCAGAAGGGGTTGCTGGGCCCAGAAGAGCTAGGAGCGACCTGAGCTTCCAACCGATCCAATGACAAAGAGACTTAAAATGTGGTTTCATTGGTCTCCTCACTGCTGCCTACAGTTACCATCAAGCCATCCATACCGACTCCAGCCTCATGCACAGAAAGCTCATGTTAGACGTTACAGCCATTCCTGACTCACCTACACAATCTGGCACACACCGTCCCTTTCTTCCAAAAAGTCACCCCCCTCTTCTCTGTTTAGAACATTGATCCTTGAGAGTCAACCCAGGTGTCACTGTATGCAGCAAGGTCTCTGATTTCCCTGGGCTGGGCCAGGTGCGGCCCCACCGGGGCTTGCTCAGGCCCTCAGAGATGATCATGGACTGATCCCATGTATTTTCATGTACTCTGCTGGCCTCTGATCCTGCATCTCCACCACCACAAGTCAGCTTGGTGAGGCAGGGCTGGGCTGACGTGGCCTTTCAGCATTCCAGGACTGAGCACGGGTAAGGCCCCTAGTGAGTGGCAGCTTGCAGAATGAAAAATCCACAGGGGCAGGAATCATTGTTGGTTCACTGATGCATCCTCAGTGCTGGACAGACTCAGTACATGCTCAGTAAACATTTGGTAAATGAATGAATGACTGTCTGGAGGGAAAAGTCAATATATATTGAGGAAAGGATTATAAAGGGAAAGGAAAAGGAGCTGAGGGGAACTTCTGTTCTTTCCATTGAGACCTTGTAAACATAGCCTCCTGGAAGTCACCTTCTCTCATGCTCTTTGATCTCCTGCAGTTTGCAGAAACCCTCTGCCCCCCATTCCTCACATGGGCAATTAGAATTGCTGCATTTGACAAAATGCCAGGACAAGGCTATCTTCCTCCACTCTGTCACTTACAGGCTCAGCTAGCCTATTCATTTTTCTGCACAGCATCAGTAGCCCCAGTGGATCTAATAAAAAAAATTAGTGAACTTTATCAGTGGATTTCTAAACTGTGTGTACCCTGAGCTATGAAATGTGAATTCCATATTTTAGAGAAGTCTGAGAGAATGATGAGAAAATCATAGGCATCACTTTGCCATCTCCCATGCCAGACCTCAGTAACCCCGGGGCTGGAAAGGTTGGTGAGAAACATGACCTTTCTGCCCATAAGGACCAGCTTGCAGATGTGACAGAATTATACGAGGGCCTGGGTGTGGAGGCTGGGTTCCCAGGGCTGGGGTAAGAACAGAAATGCTTGACCTGTGTCAGCAGGAGGGAGGAACCAAGCAAAGCCTGTTGCAGAAGCTTAGATCCACGTACTGGAAAGCTCATTTTCACTCAACATCCATTCGTGTACCCCATAAGCACTTATTAAGAGCTTATGAAGTGCCAGGCTTGTGCGGGACATTTAAATGCACATGGGATGCAAGCTCTGACAGGTTAAAGACTGAAACAGGTTAAAATCGGAAGGCAGAATAAAACCCCCTGAAGGGGGTGAGGGTGTAGCTCAGTGTTGGAGTTCACGCCTAGCATGCAAGAGGTCATGGTTTCAATCCCCAGTATCTCCATGAAGTAAATAATAATAATAATAATAATAATAATAATAATAATAATAATAATAATAATAATAATAATAATAATAATAATAATTAAACCTAATTACCTCCCCTCAAATAACAACAATAAAAAATAATAAAGCCTCCTGGCGATGCCCATGTCCTAATCCTTCAAACCTGTGAATGTTTATTTGGTTACCTCAAGCGGGATTAAGGTAATTGACCTTCTGACGGGACGATTACCCTGGATCACCCAAGCTGGCCCAGGCTAATCACGTAACCCCTTAAAAGCCGAGAGCCTTTCCTGGCCGTGGTCAGAGAGATGCAACTGACAAGAACTCAGCCTTCTGTTGATGGCTTTGAGGATGAAGGAAGGACCGCTGGGCCAAGGAATGTTGGTAACTTCTAGAAGTTAGAATGGCCTTCATCTTATGGCCAGTATTAAAACAGAGGCCTCAGCTCTATAACTCAGGGAACTGAATTTTGCCAACAACTCAAGTGATCAAGGAAATATATCATCCCCTAGAACCTCCAGAAAGGAATATAGCCCTGCTGCTGTCTTAATATTAGTCTGGTGAAACCACTGTGACATAATAAATCTGTCTTGTTTTAAGCCATTAAGCTGGTGACAATTTGTTATAGAAGTAATAGTAAGCTAATGCAGCAAACAAGAATTCAAAGACAAGTGTGAACAAAATCAGAGCCAAGGCAAGGTGACAATTTTTAGGTCAGGAGCCTTCTTTCTGTATTGAAGTGTAGATGATTTACAATGTTAGGTTAGTTTCAGATGTACAGCAAGTGATTCAGTTCTCTCTCTCTCTCTCTATATATATATATAATATAAAAAATAGTATATATATTATTTTTCAGATTCTTTTCCGTTATAGGTTATTACAAGATACTGAATATAGTGCCTTGTCTTATACAGTAGGCCCTTGTTGTTTATCTGTTTTCTATATAGTAGTGCATATACATAAATCTCAAACTCCTAATCTATCCCTCCCTGCTACCCCTTTCCCCTTTGGTAACCATACTTTGTTTCCTATGTCTGTGAGTCTATTTCTAGCTTGTAAATAAGTTCACTTGTATCATTTTTTTGTATTTCACCTGTAAGTGATGTGTGATATTTGTCTTTCTCTGTCTGACTTGCTTTACATAATTTGATGATCTCTAGGTCCATCCATGTTGCTGCAAATGGCATTATTGTATTCTTTTTTATGGCTGAGCAATATGCCATGATATATATCATATCATATATCTTCTTTATCCACTTATCTGTCAATGGACATTTAGGTTGCTCCCATGTCTTGGCTACTGTAAATAGTGCTGCTGTGGATATTTGGGTGCATTTATCTTTTTGGGTTAGTTATCTTCAGATACATGCCCAGAAGTGGGATTGCTGGATCATATGGTAACTCTGTTTCTAGTTTGTTAAGAGACCTTGATACTGTCCTCCACAGCTGCTGCACCAGTTTACATCCCCACTGACAGTGTAGAAGGGTTCCTTTTCCTCCACAGCCTCTCCAGCAATTATTACTTGTAGACTTTTGAATGATAGACATTCTGACTGGTGTGAGGTGATACCTCATTGTACTTTTGATTTGCATTTCTCTGACAATTAGCGATATTGAGCATTGCTTTTTTTTATATTAAGCTGTATGAGCTGTTTTTATATTTTGGAGATTAATCCCTTGTTGGTCTCATCGTTTGCAAATACTTTCTCCCATTTCATAAATTGTCTTTTCATTTTGCTTATGATTTCTTTTGCTGTGCAAAAGCTTTTAAGTTTAATTAGGTCCCATTTGCTTATTTTTGCTTTTATTTCTATTACTGTAGGAGACGGATCCAAAAAACTATTGCTGCAATTTATGTCAAAGAGTGTTCTGCCTAGGTTCTCCTCCAGGAGTTTTAGAGTCTCTGGTCTTACATTTAGATCTTTACTCCATTTTGAGTTTATTTTTGTATATGGTGCTAGGGAATGTTCTAATTTCATTCTCTTACCTGTGGCTGTCCAGTTTTCCCAACATCACTTATTGAAGAGACTGTCTTTTCTCCATTGTGTATCCTTACTTCCTTTGTTGTAGATTGAGCATAAGTGTGTGGGTTTATTTCTGGGCTCTCTATTCTTTTCCATTGATCTATGTGTCTGTGTTTGTGCCAGTACCACACTCCTTTGATTACTGCAGCTCTGTAGTGTAGTCTGAAGTCAGGGGGCATGATTCCTCGAGCTCCATTCTTCTTTCTCAAGATTGTTTTGGCTATTCAGGGTCTTTCGTGTTTCCATACACGTTTAAATTTTTTTTGTTCTAATTCTGCGAAGATGCCATTGGTAATTTGATAGGGATTGCACTGAATCTGTAGATTGCCTTGAGTAGTATGATCTTTTATAGAATATTAATTCTTCCAATCCAAGAACATGGTATATGTTTCCATCTGTTTGTGTTGTCTTCAATTTCTGTCATCAGGGTCTTACAGTCCTCAGAGTGCAGATCTATTGCCTCCCGTGGTAGGTTTATTCCTGGGTATTTTACTCTTTTTGATGTGATGGAAAATGGCATCAGAGCCTGCTTAAACATCATCTGGGACTTGAAGCTCACTGTCCTTGGGTGCTGGAGCTTGGTACAGACATGGGTGATGCTGAAAAAGAGAACTGGACCTGGGCAGACAGGTATACCTGTCAAAGTTTTTCCTCTGTTCCCAATCTCTCAGGGCTCTGTTCTCTGTTACAATTGAAGAGGATCAGGGCAGGAAATAAGTGGTGAAGTTAATAGAAAATGAAGAACAAAATGGATGTAGAACTTGCAGAAGCTAACAGAAATCAAACCCAAGCAACGATGAGACAAAACCAGCCTTTTTCAAAAAAATGCAGATTAGAAACATCTGGTGCATTTTTTAAAAATTAAAAATCCTGCTGCTGCTGCAGTGCTTCTAAGGGACTAAGACTCAGTTGGTCTGGCCGGTGTCTCACTGTTGAATACGTTTTAAAGTTCTGGGGGCAATGCTTAAGTCTAGTTAGGGCTGAGAAATCTTGGTTTAAGGGATGACTGATCCTTGGACTTTGTAAATAGATTTGGTATAAGTGTAGATGGAGGTCAGTGTAGGACATCCGAGAAGACATGATTGACTGGGGAGAGGCCTCAGACCAGGGAAGATGAGGTTGAAGGGACTAGGGCAGGAAGGCAGGGCCCATATGGAAAAGGGATCAAGCAGCCTTTTACCTTAGCTGGGCTTGCCCGCTGGACACACAGCCACACAGCCACACACCAGGCCAGTGCAAAGGGCAGAAACAGACACCAGCCTTGTCTCCCGAAATGTCCCCAGTGGCCTTTCCTTGATCAGTTCCACGCCTCCCCTCAAGACTGCCTCATTCTGGGTGGAGCGTGCTCCTGACCACTCTTAGGGGAATCCTGATTTGAGCTTGATCCCTTGCCCGACCTCGACGTTCCTCTCACATCCTCCAGAGATGTGGGGGGTTTGGCAGCTCTCTCCCTGCAGGAGCAAATTAGGTCCTGGGCGTAGTTTTCATAATGTATTTATGGGGAAAAAATTAAATTATGTGAAAAATATTTAGGAAAATGAATGAATACCCCAGTTTTCTTACCCTCCTGATTCAGTTAAGGAAGACACAGGAATGACTGCTTCTGAATCCCGGAGCAGCTTAGGGCACATGTGCCATCACCTTTGCTCATCTACTCCCTCACCCCAGGAGTGCCCAAGGAACCAGTATGTGCCAGGCATGCCCTCGCGTGCTGGTGACTCCATGCTGGTGGACCAGACAATCATGAAACTTGTACTGGAGAAACTGATGAATGTGATTCTTAGTTACTATGATGAACTTTAAGCCAGGAAAGCACAGAATTCTATGGAAGAACATCCCCAAAACACAACAGTGGGGTTTAATATACTTTGATATAACCCAGGCGTCAGGCTGACCCTAGGACTGTAAGCTTAAAAGAAATCTTAATACATTACTCTAGACATCTAGTTTTTTTTCTTACTAGATCAAGTAGACTTGTATTCAGCAATTGATGAT
Source organism: Vicugna pacos (assembly GCF_048564905.1). NCBI lineage: Eukaryota > Metazoa > Chordata > Mammalia > Artiodactyla > Camelidae > Vicugna > Vicugna pacos. The sequence goes on from NC_132991.1 coordinate 2,753,379, forward strand.
TCTAGCAGCATCCAATCTAGCAGATGGAAAGGAGCTTCAAAGAACTGTACAAGGCGAGAGATTTTTCAAATTGAGATGTAATTGACATATTTTATGAGTTTCAGGTGTACAACATAATAATTCAATATTTATATATATTACAGAATGATCACCTTAATAAGTCTAGTTAACATCCATCATCACATAATTACGAGCTTTTTTTCCCCTGGGTTGAGAACTTTTAAGATCTACTCCTTTAGCGACTTTCAAATATAGCATACAGTATTATTAACTGTAGTCACCATGCTGTACATTACATCCCCATGACACTTATGACTGAAAGTTTGTACCTTTTGACCCTCTTCATCCATTCCTTCCCCCTCTTCTCCCTGTCTCTGGTAACCACCAATCCATCCTCTGTATCTAGAAGCTTGGGGTTTGGCAAGATTTGTTTTAGATTTCACAAATAAGTGAAATATCATGCAGTCTTTCTCTGTCTGACTTATTTCACTTAGTATAATGCCCTCAAGGTCCGTCCATATTGTCATAAATAGCAAGACCTCCTTTTTATGGCTGAATAATATTTCATTATATAATTATGAATATATATATATATATATATACATATACACACATATATAATTTATCTGTCTCTCAAATTCAGAGAGGGTAGATCCCTCAAATTCAGAGCCCAAGGTGACTCAGAAAATGAGGAAGTTCTAAGTCCATGATGTTTTCACCATATCATGAGATTTCTTTTGTGGTTTTACTTCTGGGACCAGTTCACTCAGCATTTCCTAACCTGCCCCTGTCCCCTGTACACTGTTCCATTTTTGCATCTGGGACCTAGGGCAAAGCAGGGAGGGTGAGAACAATTTCCTGACCTCACCCAGGTTTTGCTTGGCCTTGCAGCCTCACCTATGCTAGAGAACATCCTAGGGTCAACCAGACGGAACATTGTGTCTGGAATTTTATTCCCATTATTGGAAAAGGGCTCTAAGCGTCCCCTTCGTGAGGGTGGGTGAACAGAAGCTGTGGGAGTGTGAAGGGAAACTGGTGTCAAATCTCAGTGACCTGTGGTAGATCTGGATGGGGACAAGGGTGAAGGTCAGCACTCTGGACAGAGACTGCGCATAAGATACACTCATACTGGATCTTGGAGTCTTGACTACAGAGCTCATGGACACCCACACACCCAGGGAGATTCATAACCAAGTCGGCCAGTTACACACAGATATTAAGGGCCCAGAGACAAGTTGAGGCCAGTGTAATTTCAATAGACCTGCTCTTCCTCTAGCCAGGCCATTTCATCCATATTGAAATATTGGTAACTTTAAATATATCCCCCCAAAGAATATACATATTAAAAATGAAATCCAGAAAGGCATTGCTTAGCCTAAAAGTTGGAGCCCCCAACTGCTTGTTGAAATTACATGCTGTTTGTTCATTACTCTTGTAGATGGTTTTTCTGTTGCCAGAAGACAGTTTCTTAAATGCTATCATTATGCACATATAAGCACTACAAGATAATCATCATTCAACACAGACTCCCCCAATTATTCATGGCCTGGTTAGATCATAAAGGATCCCTTGGACTGATTGGCTATTCTCAGCTTCCAGTTAATTAGCTGAGTAGTCTCTGCTCGTCTTATTCTGTTAGTGCTCTGCCCAGAGCCAGAGGAAAGTGCTCCAGGAAGGACATTCTGGCTACTTTTGCATACACACAGCAGCCAGTAGAGCTTAGTTAATAAAATTTGCAGCTGTTCAACTCCCTTAACCTTTCAAAGTTCGTCCGTGATTGATCTGTGCTATCTATGATCTTGCGCGACTCAAGCCGAGGGAAAGATGTATTTTGGGTTTCATTTGTCTAAATATTAACACTTCATTAGAGCAGGGAAGGCTTCTTTCTGCCTTCCTGTGGAAAATAAAAGCTCAAGGCAATTAATAACAGGTCACAACTCTACTGGGGTATGATGAGCCCACAGTCCCTGCAGTGTCTGATGCACTCCATTTCCCACAAGTTCCTCCAAGAAATCATAATGAGATCATTTTGGATAAAGATACTGGATGTTCAAAGTCCCAAATCCAAATAATTTCATGTCAGAAAAAAGGGAAGAATTAGAAAATAGTCATTGTAAGATTCATTTTACTTTCTAATCCCAAACCTATGTGTCAATGTAAGGCTAGTCATCTAGGAAAAACTCACTGCTTTCTTCTACTCGCAGAGACAATGCATCTGACCCAAGATGTGAGGGTCTATTCCCACACCAGTCAATTCTATGACACCAGTAGGGTACCCTACCAGCAATTCACTTCTGACTCTGTCCACCTGGAGTTAGTGTCAGACCCCACAAGTCAAGAGCTCAGTCCCACAAGATAGTCCCCAGCTCCGATGCCAATGGCAAGCCTCAGGTTATCTCGTAGTTCTGACTGACTGGCTGTAAACTGGTGTTCCAGCAACCCTGGTCTTGTTTTCAACAATTTGCTGGAATGGCTTACAGAACTTTGGACACACTTACTTATGTTTACTGATGTATTGTAAAGGACATAATAAAGGATCCAGATGGAGAGATACATAGGGTGAGGCATGGGGAAGAGACACAGACACCCACACCCTCCCCGTGCATGCCACCTTCCAGCACCTCCATGTGTATTGCAACCTGGAAGGTCCCTGAACTCTGCACTTTTGAAATTTTTATGGAGGCTTCGTCACATATGAGTAATTGATCAATTCAATCTCCCTCCCAAGAGGAGGTGGGGGAACAGGTGAGCTGAAAGTTTTAAACTTCTAATCATGGCTTAGTCTTTCTGGTAACTCGCTGTCATTTTGAAGCTATATAGGCACCTACTGAGAGTCGATTCCTTAGATCAAAAGATCTATAACTTAGGAAATTCCAAGGGATTTAAGATCTCTGTGTCAAAGAACAAATAACAGAACAAAAGTGTTCCCAGTATTTTTATCACTTAAGCAATTCCCAAGGTTTTAGGAGCTCTGTCTGAGGAAATTATACATATGTTATGTAAATAAATATGATAATTTGTTTATTTGTAAATATGTAACTTTGCAGCAACGTTTCTCACTGTATGATTGCTGACCTTGCAACCTCGTTATTCCAGCTTCAAGTGTCTGTTGTATAAAATAATGAGGACAATGACATACAGACATGTAGGTGTCTCATGTAGCAAAATTTATAAACACTTAAATATATAAAATTAAAGAAATGCTTGAAATTAAAAGATTAAAGGTCTCTGAAAGTATGCAGCCTCCATTAAAGCAGTGGAAAAGATGGGGAAAAAGTTGTCAAAATCAACTTTTTCAGAGTCCTGGGAGTCAACCAAGACGACAGCAACCCAGAGAGTGTTTATACAGGAAAAGCAGATGAATCCTGGTGATTCTGGGGGTATTTTAAATTACACCTGTTCTACCACCCACTTCCCAGCTCAATAGTAACCTTGAAAATAATAGCCTTTATTAGTGGTACTAGAGGGAGCAGAAGAAACTTTATTTCCAAAGATCTTTAAAAAAAATTTTTTTGATCTAATGGTTTCTAGGAATACCTGACCAGAAAGGCTTCATTTTATTGTTGATCCAATGCTAAAATCATCTTCTGGAGGGGCAATGGTGTCTGTTGAAATATTTCCTGTCAAGTGTTTAAAGGTATGGCTAAGTGAAATAAGAGCTAATAGCTGGTGAAAACAGTAGACGAACCAAAATCCTTAAGAGGAAAAGCTAAGGTGTGAAATGTCCAAAGGGCTTTGAAAGCTCCAACAAATTCCTGGAAGTGTAGAATCCATGCATACATTCAGGGCTTTGCGTATGATCAAGAAGGACCTTAAAATTGCCCAAGCTCTACCTTCTGGGTAAACTTAAAGCTCTGCACAAGCAGGAAGTGAAGGCTAACGCAGAGTTGTAATTTGCCCATCTGGGTGTTGAAAATATACCCCAACATACACACAGAACTTTCTGGGAAAGACCCAGAGATACATTGTTTCTGGGAATTTAAGGAAATTTCTGTCCATGATTAGATGATCACTGATCTAAGTAGAAATGTCAGTGGTCACATACAACAGAGAATTCAGACGATACAGAATTAACTGACGTTATTAAACAAACACCAACAGCTACAAACAGCAGCAGCAACAGCAAACTCTGAGGAGGGAGGTGAATCTTATTTCCAGAGTTGTCACTCCATATTATTTGAAATTCCGCTTTTCAACAATAACAAAAAAAGCAAGATATGAAAAAAATAATAACTTAAGTGTACTCCATACACAGGGAAAAAACAATCAATTCAAAGAGTCCCTGGGGAAGATTCGATTTTGGACTAATTAGACAAAGAGTTGAAGTCAGCCATTTAAAATACGTTCAAAGACCTAAAGGAAACTACGTTTAAGGAAATATAGGAAACTGTGAAATAATATTTCACTAAATATGAAATATTAATAAAGAGAAATTATTAAAGGAAACCAAACAGAAAGTCTGGAATTGAAGAGTGCAATAAGTGAAGTGAAAAATTTGCTAGGGCGTGTCAACAACAGATTTAAAGCAGAGACGAGCCCCGAAGACTCCCAGGCTTTGAATGATCAGCTGACAACCAGGTTTGAAGAAGGGAAACATACCAGCGTCTCAAGTTTGCAAAGGCATTTGATCCTACAACATTTGCTAATTTTCAGCATGGGGCAGAGAGACCAAACAGAAAACATTATTCTCAGCTCTTTCAGCAGTCTCACTGGGGCAGGGGACCTTCCAGAAAAGAAAACTGACATTTAACATGTTTTGGAGGAAGACTATATAATCCAGGGGGACACAAAGTTTAAATGGATCGATTAAGGAATACGTGAGACCGCAGAACTCTTAAATGCCAACACAAAGGGTTACACTACTTCCTGCACGATTTCAAAGCCCACACCCTTCCTATTTCCCCCCAGGATATCCCCTCCTGGGAGAAGGCAGTAAAGCCTTGGTTAAGTGTGCATCCACAGGTTCTACCACATGCTCTCCCTCCAGTGCACACTGCGTTCTTCCTCCTGCAGACTCTCCCTTGGGTGTGTGCTGCGCTCTGGCTCCTGCACCCCTTCACACTGCCTCTCTGGCTTTATTCATGCTGCTTCCATTTGTGCACATGCTGGGAATGAATAAATTTTTTCCATCATATAAGGTGGGAATTCTCAAGCCTGGCTGCACCTAGAATCACCTGGGGAGCTCTTAATAAGCACAGATGCCTGCACTCCACCTCCAAAAATTTTGATTTAATCGCTCCAGCAATTGGGGGCTTGCTGTGGACCAAATGTCTGTGTCCCCCTCCCCAAATTCATAGGTAGAATCCCTAACCCCCACTGTGATGATATATCAGGAAGTGAAGCCTCAGGGAGATAATTAGGCTAAGATGAGGTTGCAAGGGTGGTGCTCTCATGATGGGATTAGTGCCCTTGAGAGGAGAGAAAGCTCTCTCCGCCAAATCTTTGAAACTTGGTATATCATGGAAAGAAACAAACCATGTTCTGCAGCCAGTAACACCAGAGACTAGACTCACGTTTCCAATTTTCTCAGCAAGTATAAGGGCACCTACAGAATGTTCAGATTCAAGATTCACAGAGTTTTCTTTGCTTTTGAGATAAAAAGATCATGGCAGACTGTTTCTGCATATTTAAACTCGTGCCCAGGACTCCATTCGGTCCAAACGTGGTATGTTTCAAGATCAATTCCATGCTGATTGCTGTAGGAAGTCTTTCTTGATTTTTCAACCCACTTAATTTTTTTTCATTATTCTATAGTTTTTAGTGATGACAGACTATGTATACAAATGGACAATGGCCAGACCATATATGATAGTAGAACTCAGACCCAAACTTCTACAGTAACAGTCAGGACTTGATTAATAACTGACAAATTCCTTAATTTTTGCTCCTGCCTCCAACTTAGGATCAAACAATCACAAGGGACATGCTGCGTCTCGGTACCTCCCCTGCAGCTTCCCCAGGGCGGCAGTCCCCAGTCAGGGCACACTGGAAGCCTTCCTTTTCTCCACTGTAAAGTTTTCCCACTCCTCTGCTGCCTCTGGGTCTCTGCCAAAGGCAAGGGACAGTGGCTGACGCCCTTGCCGTAGCAAGCTCCGGATAAATGCTCAGCTCTCACCGACGTCAACAATGTTTCCCAAGAACCGCACAGCTGTGTTAGTCACACAGGGGATCTTAGCACAGCTGGGGACTGGGGTTGGATTCCCCTAACTGACCAGACACCTGGCTGGACAAGGAGGAGGGCTAGGAGGGCACAGCAGTTGCGTCCAGAAGTCTCTGCTGCAACTGAATGTTACCATGTGAAAAACCAATGAAAGGAGAGTGAGTTTTGAAGCCAGTCAAGCCTGGAGAGACGGTGGCTCTGACTCACTAGCTGAGCGGTGTTGGGCCTGGGACTTACACCTCAGGGCCTCCATCTTTCCATCTATTAAATGGACAAGAGAAAAACTTAGCCCCTGGGGCTGTTAGGAAGAATACAACATGGTCATGGAATCAGGTGGCCATCAGCATCCTGAGCGCAGTGGGGCTTAAACAATGCCGGTCTCTCCATATTCTTCCCTCCCTAGATGTTCCTATTGAAACAGGTACCTCTTCTAAGCTTGACTGGTTATCACTTACTTCTTTCGAATCAAAGAGTGACTTGCTACTCATGTGGCCCTTTAATACTAAAGGGTCTTAATATTTATTAACACAAATTATTCACCCAGAGCTTTTTTTCTACAAGTCAATTGGCTCGATGTTGAGGGAGCACAGCGATGTCTAAGCCAAGATTCCCGCTTGCTCACAATTTAAGTGGGGAGAAAAGTCGTTACTCAGACAAAGTAGGTGCTACTCCATGATCCACCCAACGACCGACAAAGTGGCGAGTGTTACTAGAGGTCACAGGGAGGGACATGCGTGAACGCGGTGACCTGAAAATGATGTGCAGGGTTGGAGCACATCTGGGCGTTGAAACACACATAGAATTGGCTACAAATCACAAATAGAGATTTTAAAAAATCGTTATGGAAATAATACATGCTTGTTGTACTGAAATTTTGGAAGACTCAAAAAAATTTAGAAACAGACTGTATCCATAATTCACATTCTGGAGACAAATCACTGGCAAAATGTTGATGTATTTTCACCTAGTCTTTTTTGCTATATATAATTTTTAAATAATTTGCTAAATAGTTAAAAGTTAAATAAATGTACATGTATCTAAATGTATATATCCCTTCAGTATGATTTTTCTCAAGCAATTCACCAGCTCACCCTCGGGGCAGCGGAGACAGTGGCTAATGGCTGATGTCTGCAGCATCCTTTGTTACACACATAAGCCCATGTTGGCGGCGTTTAGCAACCACGCTGGGCTGTTTCAGCGATTAGGCATTCTCACGTCCCCACTGCAGTCATTGTCCTGATGATTCCTCATGGGAGTGTCCTGCCCACTTCCTGTGGGAGGGTGGGGACCTCCCTGGCAGTGCCCCAGGGCTGCCCATGCCTACATCTCAGGCACCACATCCTCTCTTGATAATCTGGTGTCCAAGGGCTGTTTGGCTCCCTTAGGAGGTCACCTTGGTGCAGAACTGCCACCCTAAGAGATGCTCTGGCTGGCTGGCTGCAGTGACTGTGGGACACTCGTGTCTAATTCAGATGAACAGAGCATGTCATCACAATGAAAATGCAGCTACAGAGAGTGAGACATGAACAAAGCAAAGCAAGGATGGTAAGGACAAGCCTTGTGGGAGCCCAGGGCAAATCAAAGCAGGAACAATAAAAGGCCAGATACTGAGAGCTTGCTTGGACCCAGGACTCCCAGCAGACACTGCACATCTATCTCCTCAACCAGTTCTCACAGCTGCCCCGCCCCCTGCAAATGGGGAAACTAAGCACTAACGAGATGACCACAGTCTGGGGGTCTGGGCATCCCCAGCATTGACCCTTAGCCCTCCTCTGACCACCTTCCCACACTGGGGCTCTGTCTGTGTATCTGTGGCTGCAGTCAGAGAACCTTGGTCAGTTTCCCTCCAGGAATAACCCAATTTCTATTGTAAAGTTAACCTCGTATTGGGAGACTTGCCCTCGGCCCAGGCATGGCCCTTCACTTCTTTGTCATCTTGGGAAATTCACTCTTTCCCTGGGGGCACTGCCAGCAGGAGAAGGAATCCTGGTGGTAAGAAAGAGCCTGGCATCCGGTCTGGCTGGAAGATGTGTGGGAGGGCCATGCTTCTGCTCCTGTGCCCTAGGACTTGGATAGGGACTTGACCACCTGGGATTAGAATACCTGCTTCTTGGAGAAGTTGAAGGGGCCAAGTGTGAAGTATACAAGAAAGTGCTTTATAAACTCTCAAGGGCCATCCGGGAGTGAAATGGATCTTTTTCAAAATGAGTAATGTGTAACACACATACAGTATCTTGGCTATATGTGAATGCATGTGTTCCATCCCAAAATGACACCTTAAGGGGCTACACACTCATCCCAGTGACACAGTCTGTTCTTGAGCCTTCCTGGAGGCTACAGGTCAACCTGGAAGTGAAGCATCTGAGCTCAGTTTGACTCCTAAGGGAGTCAGCGGCATAGCAGCAGGCGATGCAGAAGAACTGTAAGCGGGAGGCACAGAAAATAAAGGCAGAAAGAGCCAGACTCTGGGGACAGCTGTGTCAGGACACAGATCCACCTGGCTGTGCTGCCCCAACACATGACCAAGGGCCAAGCCTCTCTGGGCATCCCTTTCTTCCTTGGTACCTGAGACAACAGCATCTTTATTGCAAGCGCACATCAAAATGAACTTGGGTAATGTCTCCATGCAAGACATGGAAGCCATGTAGTTAAACAGTGGCAAGCCAACCGGAAAGAAGGTTCTGGGGCCTTCAGTCTTCCCACCAAAGTCCCTGTCAGCAAGCAGGTCAGCCCTGCTGGCTCCCGAGGGCTCCACCTCATCTTTTCTGATGTCAGATCTGCCTGTGAGTTCAGAGGCGAAGAGAGGTGGGAGCAGGGGGCTTATGGATCAGCGGGATCTGTTCTTTCAGGATGGCTTCAGAGCCAAACTAAGATGCACTGAAGGAAGTGTGTTTCACTCTCTGATGGCTAGACCTCGTATCTGACAGCTTAGGCAACCCTTGGGCGGCCAGACCTGCCACGTTGGGGGGATTAATGCGAGGTTATGTCAATGAAGGCTTTTCTCACATGTGGTCACAAATTTATTCAGATTTGAACAGCAGTGAGCTCTTCCCAGTTGAACTGGTTTTATTGGAAAGGTTTCCTGAAAAAAGCAGTGACTCACTTACGTGTAGCTGGAGGAGAAAGAAGTATCTAGCCCCCCCATTTTTTTTTTGAGGATGCTACCAGAGAGGCACAAAAACTCCCTTAAGGACACACAGCAAATTCAGGATGAATCAGAACTTGAACTCTGGCCTACAGAAACCTTCCAAGGCATGTTCTTCTATTCTTTCCAATTAAACATGAGAGAATGAGGCACAGAGAAGTGAAGTAATTTGTCCAAGGTGACACAGCTCATAAATGACAGGGCCAGGATTCGAACCCAGACAGTCAAGCATTGGGATACACTGCCTCCAAGTCAAGGCTGCGTGGAAGGTAAGTAATGAAATGAAATGTGGCTGATTTCCAAAACCAATGGAAATATTTCATTTGTGCCATTTTTTTAGATTCCATATATAAGTGATATCATACAATATTTGTCTTTCTCTGTCTGACTTACTTCACTTGGTATGATCATCTCCAGGTCCACCCATGTTGCGGCCAATGACATTATTTCACTCTTTTTTATGGCTGGGTAGTAGAACTCATTTACAAAACCATAAAAAGACTCACAGACAGAGAAAACAAGTGTATGATTACCAAAGGGGAAAGTTAGGGGGAGGATAAATTGGGAGTTTGGGATTTGCAGATAGAAACTACTATATACAAAATAGATAAACAACAAGGTCCTACTGTACAGCACAGGGAACTATACTCAATAGCTTGCAATAACCTATAATGGAAAAGACTCTGAAAAAGAAAAAAAGTTATATATATACAACTGAATCACTATGCTATATACCTGAAACTAACTCAACATTGTAAATCAACCAAACTTCAATTAAAAAAAAATGGAAAAGCCATGAAACTGGCTTTTCTGACTTAGAAGCAGGCGGCGGGTCCCGGGCCAGTACCCGGGTGGTGCTCCTATGGGTTTGCTTGCCCCGTGGAGCTGTCCTTCCCAAGCAGCTCTCTGGCTGACCTGCGCTCAAGTCCACCTCAAGTTCAAACTTCCTCCTCTCTTAGTGGTCAAGGAGGGTTATTTGTCATATCACATGGTTCAGAGATTCTTCTGTCTCTTGGTAGAAAATTTGGGATGAATTTCACAGCTCTGGGTCCTCCTGAAATGAGTGACTTGAAGTTTCAAGTTCCTGTTGCTGTGAGTAACTGTGAACAAAGGGTAAGAAGAGGTGGTTAGGGAGCTGGGCATGGGGGCCAAGACAGTCACCTGAGAGATGGACATGGCCAAGTACTTAACCGCTCTTCATGTATGATCATTGCAAAGAAATGGGTGACTTGGCTTTGACTGGAATATCTACTTGTCAGATGAGAAGAATCTCTAAAAAACTCTAGGGCACACATGGCAGAGAATTTTTTTCCAAAGTTGTTTAGATTTCCATATGTGAAAAATTAAGACATTTCCAGATGACAAGGGCCTGGAAAGCAGGTAGGCAGACATGTTGGCAGAGATGGGACCCTCCCCAGCCCCATGTGCTGCTCTGCACGTGCCCAAGGGCAAGGGTCAGTGGGCCAGGGATCTCCATTAGATTCTTTCCAAAATGCAGACACATTCTCACCTCACAAGGCTCCGGGCCACCAGTGCTATCCCTCAGCCCCGTGGACAGAAGAATGTCAGTCTTCTGACTAGAGGATCAAAGCTCTTTTCATGACACCCCACAGCCCAGTGAGCTCCGAGCCCCTCCCCCGTCTCGGGACCCCAGGCGCTGCGGTGTGTGGACTGGGCTAGTTCACAGCCCAGCTCTGTCTTCTGCCAGCAGTGGGATCTGGAAGAACCTGCTGATTCTCTGGCCTTTTCCTCAGAGGTGAAATGGGCTGATGGTCCCCACCTGTGGATGCACCAGTGTTCAGGTGAGATGATGAAGGCAAAAGCCCAGCTTGTGGCAGGTGTGCAGCACTCAGAAGCTCCCATGCTTGCAACCAACATTTCCCAGCAACTCTATCATTCTAGTTATGACAGCAGGCGCTGAGAAATCAAAGATGGCTAAGAAGAGCTCCGGCTTCCAAAGGACTTCCAACACACAGGGGAACCGGGGGGACGGCTGCCTGTTACAGGTGCCCCACCAAGGTCCCAGGGGAACAGGTCGGGAAGGTTCCAAATAGAGGAAAGTCCAGGTAGTGCATACAGCCACATGACACCTGTACCGCCGGTGCCTCTGCACCCGCAGGTCTCATGGTTCTCCCCAGCTTCGCCCTTAGGAACAGGAGGAGGTTGCTGGCATGGTATGACTTCAAAGTGGCCAGGAAATCAACTCCTGGACCTTCAAAGTTCTCTCACAACTCAGAAAGACAACCAGTGGAAATGTAGTATATTCAGAAATAAAAGGAAGACTGTGTTTCTTTAAAGAAATGCCGCCTGACGCTGTCATTAGCACCTTACTGAAAATTATTTAATCAGGGCTGCTTCATTGTTAGGGAAGTCCATCGGAGTTCCAGTTTCACCAGCTCAGGGAGGTTTTCACTGACTCCTCTTTGGGAGGGTTGAACGTTTATATTTCAATCAGCGAGACCCATCAGCCTCTTTGAAGAGCCATTCCAGACCACGTGCCTCCATGTTTATAGCCTGTGACCTTGAATATCGCATCAAGACGGATACAGCAGTGGTCACTTCAAATACAAGACAAATGATGTCATAGTGGGGGCGGGGTGGGGGGGCTCAAGCCTTCAGAGCCTCAAGTATAAGTAAACCCAGCAAGAGGCTTGTCAAACCCTGGAGCGAAGATAAATAAAACTGCAAGATCTTGCTACACGTTCAGAGCTCTGATTTGTAAGCTTTCAACTGAATGCTCAGGGAAGGGTGTGTGTGTATGTGTGTGTATGTGTGTGTGTGTGTGTAGTCATCTCACCAGCTAAAAATCAATGCCACTGGATACCAGCGGTGATGATTCTCAAAAACGAATTATCTGTAAGATAAGGAAACAGAACAGCAGATGACTCAGAAGTGAAATATAACTCATTTATTGTATGAATTAAAATGAATATAATCTATTCTATTTTAAATTGAGTGTCATCGGTTGAACTCTTTTGAACCGTTCTGTCTGAAATAAAAATAAATGAGGGAATGGACAGAGCATGAAATTCATCTTTGATTTCAGCGAGAGTGGGGGATTTGTTCCTTTGAGGAATTAGTGCAACGAGAATTTTTGATTTCTGTTTGGCAGCTTAACACTTCTCTTGTGAAGACTCATAAGAGCAGGGAGTGAACCACAACCCTCCGAGGACAAATCTGCAATCACTCCCTCTTGTGAGTGCCTGGCAGCCTGGCTGGTACTGCTCTCAGACTTGCAAGAAGTAGGGATTCAAAAGAATTACCGCCCCCAACCCTGCTGTGCAGAGTATCCTTCTCCCCTCTCACTTACCTGGGGGTTCACATAGGGTTGCCTTTAAGCACCAGTGTAAGCACAGCCTTTCCTGGGGGTCCCCCCCAGCCCAGCTTAGGCTTAACACCAGCCCTGCGCCTCCTCTGGTCCCTGCATGGATGGTCTTTTTTTCACGTCCTTCTCCCTCACTAGGCCGAGCTCATTCCTGTACCTCCAAGACCGGCACTCACTGCCTGGCCAGGCCGGCCACATGGACCGTAACCCTGGGGGACACCTGTGCCTGGAATCAGATTCCATCCCGAATCTTGCTTAGCCTGACTCCCCCCTCTCCTGGCCCTGCCCCAACCTCCAACCTCTGCTTCTTGTGTGATTTGACCAATAACAGTGCTGTATAGTACTTTCTAGTTGACAAAACATCCATGCATCATTTGGTTTAATCCCCTAGATAATACCATGACTTGTTGACCCCAAGGGGGAACTGAGACTTAAAGAGACACAGCCACTCTACAGAGCCCAGGCCTCCAGACACCCATGTCACTATTCCTCCAGCAGGAGGACCTAGTGCTGCCTCCGCAGCCGCTGAGACCGTGTGCTCCACCCTTGCCAGGTTCACCAGGTCCAACAGCCTTTGGGACCCCTCTTCCTTCACCCCAGACCCCACATGACAACACTTCTCCGTTCTGCTGGTATCTTTCACGGTGACACCTGCTCCTGCAATAGTAGCCTGTGGGTAACACGTCAGTCTCCAAATACACTCACACGTACATACACATACACAGAGACACACACACCAGCCACACGTATACACCCAGTCATGCACACATTAGGTATTATATTATATTATTTAGTAGCAATTATATTATACAATTGAGGAGTACTTCCTTTCTGAGGGACACTTTGCCGAGTGCCTGAGGGATGGGCGTGCCACGCACCATCCTTGCCCTCCAGGTGATGAGAGTCTGGTAGGGGCAGGAGCGCCAGCTGACAACGGCAGGGGTGCTGTTCTTGTGGAGGGCTCAGGCACGTGCCTCAGCGTCTCCTGGAGCAGGGCACCATGCGTGGGGAAGGGAAGGTACTGCTGAGGGGGGCAGAAGTTAAAGGACAATGTACTACAGCCTGTGTCCCCCCAGGCCAGCCCCCATCGGAACTGGTCTTCATTCTCGTCTTCCTCTTCTCAGGGTTTGTCCTGAACATACACCCCAGCACCCTGAAGATTAATTCCCACCCCTGCCTTGATTTTCTCAGCATCCAAATGATCTGCACTTTGTTCAAAAGCTTGCCCTCCCTCCAGCGGATGCAGGATCTGACGTGCCTGGGCATGATCCTGACTATCCTTCTTAACTGCAGGTTGAAGTCCATCTTCAGCTGTGTTGTCTAGTTTAAGCTGACAAGCAAAACTACCCCCTGGTCCAGCAGACCCCAGAACACAGTCATTTTCCCAGCCCCAAGAACAAGACTCAGTTCCAGTTCTTGCCATGGTAGAATTCCCTGTCGGCGGCTCCTCCTCATCACAGCCTTTCCAGTTCATTGCTCAACAATTCGTGTGGAGCCCCACGTTTATCTGCCTGATCTATCATCATGTTGGAATGTGATTCTTTACACCCAGTATGAGGGAGGCTGCCGTGGAAACCTCCTGAAATGCTTGCCCCCTTTTAATGAACCCAGCCTCATAATGTTGAATAAGATCGCTATCTTGCTCGATGGCAGAATCTTGTCAACATGAAAAAATGGTCTTTGCTAGCAGCACGAAGTGTCTCAGATAACCAACATGAAGAATACCGTGTCACAAAGGCATGAAATAACAAAATAATCAGTTTTTCCACTCAGATGCCTTCTAATATTGCTCACACTTTTATAAGAGCAGCAACGATCATAATAAATAATGCAGAGGCATGGTGTGTCCCGAGCTCTCTGTCACCAGCCAGGACTGAATTGCGGAGTGAAAATATTTCATTCGGAATACTCTGTACACAGCCATATATTTGTCAACGTGTTTATAACTCTTAAGACTTCATGAATATAATCAGCCCTGTATCCTTTCACAGACTGAAGACATCAAAATATATGTAAAAAGGCAGGTCTGATGGTATACTCTTATTCCCTTTACTGCAGTGGGAACATTCGTGCCACGATAATTAAGGATCTGCAGGCAGTTTTATTGGGTACTACTGCGACAGGAGTTTATCAGTTGGCTATGGAAAAGAAAAAACAAAGTTCTTTTGGAATAAAACTTATCATGCTAAGGTACATTTTTAAAATTGAAAATTTAAAACAATTTGATGTAGCCATTTGAAAAATGACAGCATTTTGTGATTCCTAAAAACTATTTAGTTCATTAGATTACATTGTTACAAGAGGTTCTAAACCATCTTTTCGTTACCAAAAATAAGGAATAAAATAGCAAAAACAATCGTCCCAGCCCCCTCCCTGCATAGAGATGTTCCAAGTCACTTTCAGAAAAGCACTGAATCTTAGGACTGAGAGAACAGAAATATTCTCCTTACCCATTTCCTTGCTTTGGGTTGGAGAAAAATATTACTTAGTCAAAAGAGGTGAAAATCTAGTTTTAAAATCCTTCAGAGGTAATAAAAAGAAAACTCATCTCCTGTCACCAGTTTCAACTGTCCATACTTAGTCTCAAGAAATATTTTTCTCCTATTTAAACTCTGCTCACGTCATGGTCCTCTGGGCTCCACTTCATCAGCCAACCCAGCAGAAGACTTCCAGAAGTGATTCTGAAACACCCAGTGCTCATTCATCAGCTGGTACTACAGCCTTCCACATGGATGGAGGGATGGATGGATGGATGGATGGGTGGATAGATGGGTGAATAGATGCAAGATGGATATATTGATGGATGGATGTGTGGATGGATTGGTGGACAGATGGATGGAAAGATAGAGGATAGATGGATTGGTGGAAGGGGGATGGGGGCTAAGAAGGTGGGTGGATATGTGAGTGAGTGGGTGGATGGATGGGTGAGTGAAGTGCTCAGAAGCTGGGGCTTTGAAGTAAGTCAGACAACTTTGACTTTGCACAAGTCAAATTTCACTTCTGTGTGCTGAACCAGCCTCCTCCAGGAGACACAGCTTATAATTCCAGCATCATAGGTTAGCTGTGCCAATTCAACAAGATAATGCATGCATGGGAAGTGCTGACAACAGGTCTGGCTCATCGAAGGCCTTGGGGCATGAAGACTGCTGCTGCTTGATTACCATGGTTACCGTGATGAGTGTGTTACCTTCTTCTCTCCTCTGGATGTCAACCTTCCTAGCCTTCAACACTTCTATGCAAAGCAGCTTGGTCTTTTTGTCAACTAAAATTATCATTGTTTCTGGTATTATCATCTTTTCTAAATTTCTCCCCACATTCTCCTTAAATACCCAAGTTCTGCATATCTCTCTTCCCTTAGGCAGACCAGGACTTAATAAGGCTTCTCCAGCAGCGTGCTGAGTCACTGCTCTCTGGTACATCCGTGACTGAGCATCACATGAGATTTTTATCTTAAATGTGTATTTGTTGAGCACCAAGCCTGACCTTCATTCTAGGCCCCATGTCGGCTTAGACTTCCCATGACCAGCCCAGAAAGCAAGGCTGAAATAAACTACATGACCGTACTTCAATTTAAAAAAAATCAGTGTGCTAGACCACATTAAAAATTAAGTATAAATCATATGATCATCTTAATAGAAGCAGAAAAAAACACTTGACAAAATTCAACGTCCATTTGTGATAAAAACTTTCAACAAAGCAAGTGCAAAGGAAACATCTCACACAGCAAAGGTTTTATATGACAAGCCCACAGCTAACAACATACTCGGTGGTGAAAAGGTGGAAGCTTTTCCTCTAAGATCAGGAACAAGACAAGATGCCCGCTCTTGCCACTTTTATTCAACATAGTATTGAAGTCCTAGACAGAGCAATCAGAGAAGAAAAAGAAGGCAGTAGGCTGTCTGATATGGATTTTGACAACGATTTTTTTTTTTTTTGGATTTCACACCAAAAGCAAAGGCAACAAAACTAAAAAGAAATCAAAGTGCAGCAAACTACAAAGCTTCTGCACATCCACAAAATGAAAAGGCAACTTACTGAATGGGAGGAAGCATTTCCAGATCGTATATCTAAGTGGTTAATGTCTGAAATATACACAGAAGGCATGCAACTCAAGAGAAAAAAAAAAAAACCAAAACAAAAAAACCAGAAAAACAAAAACAAAACAAGCAATCCAATTTAAAAAATGAGCAAAGGCTCTGAATAGATAATTTTCAAAAGAAGACATGCACATGGCCACAGGTACGTGGAAAAGGTTATCAACATCACTATCAGGGAAATGCAGATCTAAATTACAATATCACCTCACATTTCTTAGAATGGTTATTAGCATCAAAAAGAGACAAGAAATAACCAGTGTTGGTAAGGATATGGAGAAAAGGGAATTCTCTACTGGTGGGAATGTGAGTTGGTGCAGCTTCTATGAAAAACAGTATGTATGTTCTTCAAAAAATTAAGAATAGAACTATTATATAATTTGAAAAGGTAATGCACTCCCCATGTTCATTGCAGCATTATTTACAATAGCCAAGATATGGAAGCAACCTAAGTGCCCCTGAATGAGTGAATGGATTTAAAAAATTATGAAATATATGTATATGATGGATATTATTCAGTCATAAAGAAAACAAGGAAATATTACCATTTGCAGCAACATGGATGGACGTTGAGGGAACTATGTTAAGTGAAATAATTTAGACAAAGAAAGACAAATACTGTATGATATCACTTGTACATGGAATCTAAGAAACAAACAAAAAACAAGCTCATAGACACAGAGAAGAGGTTGTGGTGGCCAGAGGAGGGTGGTGGTGGGTGAGGGGTGAGCTGAATGGGTGAAGGGGGTCAAAAGGCACAAACTTGCAATTATGAGATAAAGAAGTCCATGAACAGCATGGTGACTGCAGTTAAGAACACTGTGTTGTATATTTGGAAGTTGCTAACAAAGTAGACTGTAAATTTTCTCATCACAAGAGAAAAAAAATTATTAACTCTGAATGGCAACGGAGGTTAACCAGACTTACTGGGGTGATCATTTCACAGTATACACAATATGAAATCAACATATCATATACATGAAACTAATATAGAATATTACACCCCGATTTAAAAAAATGTGTGTGGACTTCTAAATAATTCAATGTTAGAGGAAGGGGCTTGGCAAATTTGGCTTTAAATATCATCTTTGTATAATCCCAGGCAGGTGGGATCTACTCACTCATTTTGATGAGTGAAGCAGGGAGTACATGGCAAATTATTTTCTGGCTCAGTTCTGTAAATTAAATTTGGGGTCCAGCATAGTACATTTCACTAGGGCCACAAGCCCAGTCAAGCTTCAGGCACCCTGACTCCAGCCCCTTTGCATTTCTGTGCTCACTTACTTCTGCTGCTTCCCATGAAGCCAGGACCCTAAATCCCATTTTCTAGCCAAGTAGATGGAAAGGCAGTAGCTCCTTTAATGACCATTTGGGATATGGGCCAAGTCAGACGAGGCCAGTTGGGACAATTAGGCAGGGGCCATGGCCTCATATGAGCCTATGTCCTGCAAGGGCAAATGTAAGTCCTTCCAGACTCTAGAAGCAACACTGCAAAAAAAAAAAAAAATGAAGGAAGTCCTGCCAGTTTACCCCACACTACACTCTGTAAATCTGTGAACCTTCTCTGTGGGGGCCCCTGCTTATTTCACTGGTCCCAGCACAGAGGATAATCCCTGTGCTTCAGAAACGGCGTCAGCTTCCAGGATGCAGCTTTTGCACATCTGTGTGACACGTGGCCATCCTTTAACGGACACAGGGGCAGACAGGACAGAGCACCCAGGGGACCAGACTCGAGGATTCTGTGCCAAAGTAAAACAGATTACTCTGCTACAAGAGATTTTGCATCATCTTCTCTGTTTAAAAACAGAGCTACAGGGATTCATTAGCTGTGACTAATGTACCACGGCAACATAAGACGTTAAAAATGGGGGAAACTTGACGTGGGGGTATACAGAAGCCCTGTGCTATCTTAGCAAGTTTTCTGTAAATCTATTTTCAAAATTTTTTTAGAAATAGATATGGATCATTTATTTATGTATTTATTTATTTTTATTCCCTTTTTTTTTTGGAGGGGAGGTAATTACACGTATTTTTAAGTTCATTTTAGTGGAGGTGCTGGGGACTGAACCCAGGACCTCATGCATGCTAAGCACATGCTCTACCACTGAGCTATACCCCCTACCTCTATTCTCAACATTTTTTTTTAAGTTTAATTTTAAAATAGTCTTCATCTATTTTCTCACAGGGTTTTGATTTTTTTTTCAAAATTTGAAGAACCTTGCATCGTACCTTTTCAACTTCTATGCTAAAGTAAGCACTTCCACGTTGTTATAAAAGATTTGTGAACGTTATTTTTAATGGCCTCATCATGATCATTACACAGATGTATAATAGTTTAATTACACATTTCCCTCTGTTGAATACTTGAAAAGAAAAATGCTAACAGTGTTTCCCAGGAGAGCTTTGGTTATACAGAGAGCCACGCTGAACCAAAATCTACTTTCTTACTCGTCTAAAGCTTGGAGGTACGTAGCCTTTGTGCGTTCGGTCACTGGTGGTAAATTGGGTCTGGCTTCCAGTATCTGGCTTATTAAGAATTCATTCTTTTAATTAAGTAAATCCTTAATTAATTGAATCCTGGGTTAATTCTTCACAATGTGTGAGTGAGAGAGTCTGTGATCTGGCTTTCCTCTCAAGTTTTTGCTGGTCACATAAACCACAGGACACATAAGACTTGCTCACAGGCACTTTTCACTGTTGCAGCGTTACATCCGTTAAGCCAGGACGTCAGCCCAGATATCACGTTCATATGAGTCTCCCCAACACGGCAGACCTGGAAACGGGGGTCAGCCTCCCACAGGCAGCTGAGACAGGGAAATCAGAGACCGAGGCTCTGCTGGGAAGTGGCCTTGACCCCAAAGACTCCAATCAGGTTATCAGTATCTCACCCACAAATGGTCTTGCATACAATGCGACCACTCAGCGGGGCTGTGGCAACTGCCCGCTGGAAGTGGGAGATGCAATCATCTCCTGTCCTTGGCAAACCGGGCGAGAGGTAAAACCAGCCACTGGCTGGATTCGGGACACGGGGCTGCTGCCACTGAACTTTGATGGCCATCAAGGGAGACCAAGACACGCGACGGGGAACACAGGTGAGGTGTGTCAGCCAGGCACCAGCAGGAGTCCAACAGAGCAGTGTGCTTTCCCTCCTGCTGAGGCACTTCCACAGGGTGGCCTGGTCTCGGTCCTGGAATCGTTTTCCGGGTGGTGACAACCCCTTTCCCCTTTCCAAGGTTAGTGTGCTGTCCTGGCTACTGAGAATGGCCAGTGCCAGGTCTGCTTTCATAACAGATGCTCTGTCCCCATCCTGGGTGCTAGTTTTGAGAGGTAAAAAGGGCACTGCTGGACCCCTCTTACAGCCCATTCTGTGGGCGAAGGACCAACGGAGCCATGTGCTTTGCCCCCTTACCGAGCTCATCTCCAGTTTCCTCCCGAACCCCATCTCCCTCACAAAGGTTCACGGGTGTGACGCCGGTGACCTGTATTTCTTGCTGCTCATTTTTCCCGGCCACTCCAATTTTGTGCAGGGCAGAGATGGCTTCCCACTCTGAGTTATAACCTACTGTAACTGTTCCCTGACAAGAGTCTTTTAAGTGGATTCGCTCCTGTTACAGCTCTAATAAAACCCATCGAGAAGATGGAAAGCCAGCCATTATGGACCTCTCCCTATTTCCCCTCTAGTGAGATTCTTACGCATAGAAAATTTTACAGCACATTAACATTTTTAATGTTATATGAGGTTTGTGATTTTAATAGCCAGGAGAGCTCCTGAAACCCCCAGCGGACAGCCCTGCCTCTGAAGCCCGGCCGACTCCAGCCAGGCCCTTGAGTCCTGGGTGCGCAGAATGCTGTGGTCCTACAGGGGCTGGATTCTGTCTGTCAGCACCTCGTGGGCGGCTCTGAGGCTGTACCAGGAACCTGGTCTCCTCAAGGCATTCCTGAGCCTGCTGAGAGGTGACTGAGGATGGAGGGGGATGCCTGCCAAACAAAGGATTGGCGGGGACACTCTTGGATGAGGATGTCAGGTAAACTGCATCATGTATGTGATTGGCTTGGAGCGAATGACTGTATCATCGCGTAAAGGATTCTGTGCTTCATCTGGGCTCAGCAGGAAAAAGAGCCACATGTGCTGTGGGTGCAGGGGTGAGGGAGAGAGGGGTCCACTTGCTTCTCAGCCCTGCATTTGCCTTTCCCAATCCAGGAAGGCAGAATGAACATTCCTCACTCAGCACCCACACGAAGACAGAAAGACAGACAAACATCAGACGATGCAGAACAAGGAGACTGACCTAGGTGGTGGCAGGCACTGTGCCAGGATTCAAATGTGATTAAAGGTGGGACTCTCACCACTGGCACTGAGACACTGCCGAGTACGCCCACCAGTGGGAAACGCGGCCTTGGGATGCGGGTGAGGAGCCCAAGTTCTCACTCCCTCATCCTTTCACTTCAGTCAACTTAGGAAGCATCTTGGTGCTGTGCAGTGTGCCAGACATAAATGTAGAGAGTCAGCCACAAAAAGTGGCTGGGCTGATTTTATCTTCATTCTTCTTTATCACCAAACTTTTATATTTTTTGCTCAGGTGCCACAGGGGGAAATCTTAGGAGGAAATCCACGTAGGAGGAATGTATTGTGGACCAGCATGGGTGAAGCACTAGGCCAGGAACAGGAGGCCCAGAGTGGGCAGAGCCAGGCAGCGCCCTGGCCTTCCAGGGCTTGAGGTGGGAAGAAACGGAGAGGCAGGACCCTGGAGATGGTCCAGGAGGAGTCTGCAGTGAGACAAAGACACCGAGGTGGGGCCACTCCTGCTCGGGGACAGGATGTTCAAGAAAGACTGAATCTTGAAAAGTGGAATCAGTACCCGGCAGGTAGGAAAGGGCATTGTCAGTAAGAAGAAAGGGTTAAGCAAAGGTCCAGGGGTGAGGAAGTGCATCAAGTGTGTGCAGTCTTGCAGTTTTTTTAATTGGAGTATAGTCAGTTTCCAATGTGTCAATCATTTCTGGTGTACAGCACAATGTTTCAGTCATACATATACGTACATAAATTCCTTTTCATATTCTTTTCCATTATAGGTAATGACAAGATATTGAATATAGTTCTCTGTGCCATACAGAAGAAACTTGTTTATCTACTTTATGTATACTAATTAATCTCGAACTCCCAGTTTATCCCTTCCCATCCCCTTTCCCCCGGTAACCATAAGATTGTTTACTACGTCTATGAGTCTGTTTCTGTTTTGTAGATGAGTTCACGAGTATCTTCTTTTTTCTTTTTTTAGATTCCACATATGAGTGATATCGTATTGTATTTTCTTTCTCTTTCTGGCTTACTTCACTTAGAATGATGATCTCCAGGTCCATCCATGTTGCTACAAATGGCATTAGTTTATTCTTTTTTATGGCTGAGTAGTATTTCATTGTATATATATCAGATCTTCTTTATCCAGTCATCTGTCATGGACATTTAGGTTGCTTCCATGTCTTGGCTGTTGTAAATAGTGCTGCTATGAATGCTGGGGTGCATGTATCTTTTCAAATTAGAGTTCCCTCCAGATAGATAGAGTCCCCCCCAGGTGATCCAGCGTAATTATTAACAGCATCTCCTTTCCTGCCCAAAAGCATCCTGGTTTGAATGATAGATCACAGGTTTACCCTACTTGAAGGGGAAGTGGCCACCAGTCACCCTGCCACTGGCTGGTGGTCTTGCCTCCCTAGTGGCTGGGCTTCTTCTCTCCACGGCAGACGTGTCCACCTCCTGCCTGCATCCACACCAGAAGCAGTAGTGCCTAGCCCCCCCCCCACTCAAGGCCTTCCAAAGCATAGGTTGTGTTTCAATGGATTACATTCATCACTTGTCCTCTACAAAGCAACCCTTCCCACTCATCACCTGGCAGTTATCCTCCAAGGCCCTCGCCCTCGACTTGATGTTGGGGTCAGGTCTTCCCTTCATGGGACTCACCCCTGTCGGGTGGGATGTAGTTGTGAAGGCACCACAGCTGCTTGCCTCATCCCTGTGCCCCCAGATCTCACCCAGGCTGACACACGGGAAGAGCACAGCAAAGCCTGGTTGAGCAGATACGTGAATGCATGTCTTCTTGTGTCTTCTGTCCTTCCCTGCCAGAGCCATCTCCTTCTGCTTTTCGTCCCCGGCACCCACACAAGAGCCTAAGACTGAGTGTGCTGCCAGTAGACACCTGCTGAATTGGCTGATGCTAAACCTGGGTGATGTCCTTGCACCGTGACCCGAGCTGGGAACACACGCTCTGCTGTCTGCTTCTCAAGTCCACCTGCCGGCAGAAACTTCTCCCTGGGGCCAAGCCCAGCGTCAGCTGTCAGAGGACCAGGGCTGGGGGGCGGGAGACACAGCCCAGGGGTAGAACGTGTGCTTAGCATGCATGTGGTCCTGGGTTCAACCCCAGTGCTTCTATTAAAGAGTAAATAAATAAGCAAACCTAATTACCACCCCCTCCCCTAAAAAATAAAAGAAAATACTTGTTTAAGTAAGGCTATAAAGAAAAAAGAAACAAAACTAGAGCTTAAGCACTTGCTCTGCTCTGGGAGCTGTGCAACTTAGGAACAACCATGTCAATTGTCTAGACCTCAGCTGTAAGAATGTAAGAATGTAAAAATGACTGAATTTACTCCAAGAGGACTTAGAGAATCATGTCCCCTCCTTGTCCCCCAGCCCAAAGCTCCCATAACTTCCTGTTGCTCGAGGGCTACGTTGGCACGAAGGTTCGGGAGTAGGAATCCACGGGTCCTGACTTTCCCACCTTTGCCCCCCAGCTCACAGACCTCCTGCCCAGGGTCTCTTCTCTTCCACCTCTGGAGCCAACCCCCTTCATCCTTCAGTGCTCAGCCTCCATCCCACCGTCCTTTGTGGGGGTGAACGTCTTCCCTGCATCCGCGTGCCCTTCACACCTGCAGGGCTGCACCTCACCAGCCATTGCCCACCCATCCCCGCACCACACTTCCCCCGCTGCGGGCTCCGCGGGGAGGCAGCCATGGGCGCGTGCGGGTTCTCAGGCCCCACGGGGCTCAGAGGGCCCTGGGCGTGGCAGGCGCTCGCTTAGTTCTTGGGAATGGAATCTCGGGCAGAGTTCCTTGCGCCCTGGTTTTAGCGCATTTTCTCCAGCCCCGTGATCAAGAACGCGCTGTTGAGGCCTCCCGTCCGCCTGCTGCGCATGGAGATGGGCAGGGGCCGCCCTGAGCCACACGCGAGTCCCCGGGTCCCGGCCCACACCCAGGAGTCCCCACGCTCCAGCCTCTTTCTGATTCACCACGGGGCCTTCGGTTCTCACTTAAAAACTGGAAAATTGTTGATCAAAGCCCCCTTGACAATTATTTTTGTTGTGGCTTTTCATGAGACATGGCTTTGTGTTGTTTTTTTTCCCCCGCCTCTTCTGACTTCTAGTTCAATTTCATGCACGGATTAGTCGTTAAGAAAAAATAAACACCACATAACTTAAACCGCAAAGCAGCGCTGTGATTTACAATGAGAAAAAAAATCACCTTGAGCAGCTCCAGAATCTTCGAGTACTAACTCAACAGTCCCGGGAAGGAGGGCAGGAGAAAGTAAAGCTGGGGGTCCCTGGGCCCCTAAGGGCGCCCCTGAGCCCTGGTCTCCTGCAGACGTGAGGCCGGGGGCTCCAGGCACTGCGCAACAAAGTTGCTTCTTCCTCACATGATGAGACAGAGGCTCAGAGACGGCTGGCAATTCCCCAAGGTCACCTGGAGGATGAGCACAGACCCCAGAAGCCACGTGTCCTCAGTGACATTCAGGGCCAGTGAGTGACACGTGCCAGAGCATTCAGCCGCCACAAAGCTCTCCATCTGAGTGCCCCAAACTCCTGCCGCACGTACCAGGCCACAGCTGAGTGGTGGCCCTGAACTGAGATGCGGGGAAGACTTGGGTCAGGACCTCAAGGCGAGGCGACGCTCAGCGCTGCACCCTCCCTGCACGCACGCCATCTGCGACACAGGCCTTCGAAAGGAGGCCTTCTGGAGGGAGGGAAGTGATGGCACAGATGAAGCTCTGGTGGCTGGAAAAGTCAATCCATGGAGTTCTTTCAACCCATGTTGTCACATTCTCCACCCCAACAAGGGCAGCAGAGAAAGTGTGCCAAGGGTTCAGGGCTGGGAAGGAAATTCTTGAAACTTCAGGGTGATTCCTTCATATTCCAGAGAAGGAATCATCCCACCAATCCAAGGGGGGGAGGTAGGTTCACCCGCTTCTGCAGAGAAAAGACATACCAGGCTGGCACAGCCCACACATGGGGACCAGGTCCCCTGGCCCCGGGCCTGCCTCGGGCGCCTCTGGGATGCTGTTACTGACACAGATGGACACATGCTTCCCCAGCTCACCCCAGCCTCCCCACCTCCTGGGTTTGCATTTCCCATCTGCTCCTGAGCGAGCACAGCTGGGCACCTGCTCCCTCCCAGCGCGTGTGGGCTGGGGCTGGGCCCTCCCCGGGCACAGTGCAGGCTGCAGGAAAGGGAGCGGCAGAAGCAGGGGCTTCTCTCATCCTCCCCGCCCTCCTCCAAGGGCAAAGCTCCCTGATGAGAAGCACCACCTGGTTCTCACCAAACTCCAGGACCTCTGGCCGACAAAGTGAGTCAGAATTTCCAGCAGACTGGTCCAGGGTCTTCACAAGGATTCCAGGTGATGCTGTAGCCGATACAGTGGTTCACAGTCCAGACTGTGGCTGGGCCATGCACCTGTGGATAGAAGTGGCTGTGCTTTGGGAGTCAGCGCATCCAGGTGTGAATGGGGCTTTCCTTCCACCCTCTCCGGCCCTCTCTGCACCTGGACTTGAGGGCTGGGAGCAGCCTCCACGTGGGGTGATGCCTGCCAGAATCTTCCTCTCTTTCGCCTTGAGGACACCAGCTGGACCTCGGGCTGGGCCAGGCCCTGCCCTGGGCCAGCTTAATGCCTGGCTCTGTGCATCCAGCCTGCCACTTTCCCCGCCGCCAAGGTGAGATTTGGGCCTGGCAGATGGGGGTGTGTGGGGGTGGGGTGGGGGCTTACTGACAGAGCAGTGGGTCTGACAGATGGTTTTTGGTTTCTGAAGCGATTTAGGACTAACCAGCTTAGGAAAAACAGCTTTCTCCACGTCCACTCTCCCTTCTCGGATGACTGGAGAGTTAAAACTCCGGGTAATGATCAAAGGTTACTTGGCCCCACCTTGTCCCCTATTCCATGTGCCTTTACGGCCCTGCAGGAAAGAGGTGTGGTCTGGGGTGGACGCGGGCTTCCTGAGCGCCTTGGCTAACAGGGAGCAGGTGCAGCCCATCCTCCCTGGGACACTCGGGGGTTTAACTGAGCGCTCGTACCTCCCACAGCAGCATAGACAGGTGCTACAGAAACGAGTCTCCTGAGCTGCATGGGAGGGAAGGAGCCATCTATTTTCCATAATAGACTCCTAAGCAGTTTTTTCGATTTGTTTTTGTCTTTTTTCTTTCCTGCCTAAGCCCGTGGTTCTCCAGTTATAATGTAGCTGGTGAGTTTGTGGAAAGTGAAGATTTGCATTTCTCACCCGCAGACATCCTGAGTGTTTTTAGATGCGAATCGAAGCCTAGGAATGTGCAGGGATTTTTTTTTAAATTCTTTGGAGGGGGAGGTAATTAGGATTTATTTATTTATTTATTTATAAATGGAGGGTCTGGGGATCAAACCCAGGACCTTATGCATGCCAAGCATGCTCTGCCGCTGAGCTGTACCCTCCCCCGGAACATACAGTTTTATCAAGTGATGCAGGTGATCTGGAAGCATCCTTAGGGAGGGACTGCCCTTAGGGAAGCCAGAATGGGGCAGGGCAAGGCCACATCTGCACCAGGCAGGGCTGGACTTGGGAGCTGGGGCTGAAGTCTAAGCAAGGGGGTCCATGCATGGAGGGCCAGGGGTCACCGTCAAGACTCTTAGCAAGCCCCAGCATTGAGGTTTAGAGGACAGAGCAGGGTTAGCAGCTGGGCAGCCTGGAATTGGGGGAAGCTGGAGGAACTCAGGCTTTTGTTGAGAAGTGAGCTGGCACCTGCCTCCGGCAGTGTGCGTGCAGCAGACTGAGGCCAGCTCAACGCGGATGGAACAGGCGACGTCCCCAGCACCCGGCGCTCTGCCCGACACAGAGCTACACAGCACAGTAGCTCAAAATATATCTGCTGGTGGGAAGAAGGAATGAGAGAAGCAAAGAAAGAACATGCTGAGTGTTCCAGTGTAGGCACTGGGCACTGTAAATCACTTTACAATCGCCCTCTCCATCAAAATGCCTTGGTCCGTGCTGCCCCCAGGGTGGAGTCCCGCACAGCGGTGCATCTGGCAGGATGATAGGGAGCTGGTTTGAGTGATCGGTCAGCTGGAGAGTCAGGCGAGGCAGGTGGAGGCATGGAAGCCCTGTGTGGCACCCCAGTCCACCGCCTGCCACCACCCACGAGGCCCTCGGACAAGAGGACCAAATGGGACCACGGATGTGAAAGCATTTTCACAGCTGCCTTACCCTGTATCTATGTCATGAAGTTTTCAATTATTTGATGACCAGACTATTGTTACAAAATAAAACTTCAGAAATGTTCAAAAGCCATTTGGAAGAATGCTTAAACTGGAAAGAATTCGAAATGAATAACTAAATGGAATCCTTGCCCCAAAGGTATTCCCTCATAGTCTCCAAAAGGCAGTTGAAAAGTGTATCATTAGAAAGCCTGTGTGCCTGCGCTGTAAATGATATCATTTACTAAATGAAGGCAGAAGAGGCCACAATGATGCTATCATAAAGCCATCCAATTAAAAATACCAAACCAGGATCCAGGAAAATTAGAATCCTCTGGTAGCGGAACCTCACTCACAGCAACAGAATTGCAAGTTTCCTGAAATAGATACTAGTTTAAAACTACAAAACCAACATGTCTTTTTCAATATCAAACACGTTTCATTCTGAGAAAAATCATCCTGCCTCTTTCTACAGTTTGTGTACTTAAATTGATAACCTCATCAGGAAAGTTCCATGTTTTGTCACTCAGGGATTTGTTAACATTGAATAAATGTCTTGGCTGCTGAAATAGAAGAATGAAAACTCAACAGAGACCAGGATGAGCCTGGCCAGGGATGTGCCAGTTAGAGGAGAGGAAATATTCAGTAAGGCACTTGAGAGAGTGAAAGTCAGCAACAGACTGCTTCCTGGAAGCCAGTGCAGCTCCCAGAGGGCACTGGGCAGATGTAATTAGTGGCGCTGCAGACACGTCCTGAATTGAAATGTCACCCTGCTTCTCAGGAAGGACACTCTGATCTTCCTCATGGGTCTGTTTGTTGAGGTGGTGAGGAAGCAGAGAGGAGTGATGGCTGTAGTCCATGGAGGCGCTAAAGATGGCCAAGGAGGGCGTGGTCTGGAGACTGGTACCTCAGAGCATATGCATCTGCCCTCGGCCCACAATCCATCCTTCCTTCCTTTCTTTTTCTTTTTTCCTCCCTCCCTCCCTTCCTTCCTACCTTCCTTTCTTCCTTCCTTCCTTTTCTTTCTTTCTCCCTTTCTCTCTTTCTTTCTTTCTTTCTTTCTTTCTTTCTTTCTTTCTTTCTTTCTTTCTTTCTTTCTTTCTTTCTTTCTTTCTTCTCTCCTTCCTTCCTTCCTTCCTTCCTTCCTTTCCAGCTTGGAGACAGAATTCACCCACCATAAAATTCTTTGGTTAGTGTACAATGGATTCAATGTTCAACGGGTTTTCGTATCTCTGCAGAAGCGTGCAACCTCACCATTCATTGTAGGACATTTCATCATCCCAAAAAGCAACCTGACACCCATCAGCATCACTTCCAAATCTTCCCTTCCCCAGGCAAGTACCAAGCTACTTTCAGTCTCCACGGACTTGCCTATTTGGGACATTAGATATGGAGGAAATCCGTATGTGGACCACATATAAATGACCACGATATGTGGTCCTTTGTGACTGGCTTCTTCCATGGAGCATAATGTTTTCAGATCTCATCCATGTTGTAGCCTGTGTCAGAACCTCATTCCTTTTTATGTCCAAATAATAGTCAATGATACAGATATACCACAGTTTATTTATCCTTTCATCGTTTGGACATTTGGGTTTTTATTTCTACTTTCTGGCTATTATGAATAACAGTGTTATGAAAAATCATGTACAGAGTTTTTTTGTTGGTTTTTATGGGTTTTTTTTGGGGGGGTGGGTATTTCTCTTGGGTGTATGCCTAGCTGTGGAATCGCTGGGTCATGTGATGATTCTATGTTTAACTTTTTGAGGAACCACCAAACTATTTTCCATGGTGGCTGCATGATTTTGCACCACCACTAGGAGTGTCTGAGGGCTCCCGTTTCTCCACAGCCCTCACCAACACTTAGTATCTTCCATTTTTTCATTATAGCCAACCGGATTGATATGAAGTGGTATCTTATTGTGGTTTTGATTTGCATTTCCTTAATGACCAATGATATTGAACTTTTTTTTTATGTTCTTTCTGGCCATTTGTTTATATTACTTGGAAGAAATGTCTTTTTAGGTCCTTTATCCACCTTTTAAAAATTGAGTTCTTTATCTTTTTGCTGTTGAAGTATAGAAGCTTGTTATATATTCTTTTTTTTAAACGTTTTTTATTGATTTATAATCATTTTACAATGTTGTCAAATTCCAGTGTGTTATATATTCTGATGTTAACCTTTAATCAGATATACGCTATACAAATATTTTCAGACACTCCATATGTTGCCTTTTCACTTTCTTAATAACGTCCTTAAGTGTTTAATTTTGATGAAGTTCAGTTTATCTATATTTTCCTCTGTTGCTCATGCTTTTGGTGTCAAATCTGAGAATTGACTGCCTAACCCAAGGTCACCAAGATTTATTTCTTTATGATTTCTTTAAGATGTTTATAATTTTAGCTTCTACATTTAGTTCCATGAGTTAATTTTTAAGTAATGTGTGAGGAAATGACCTAACTTTATTCTTTCTTATTTGCAAATGGATATCCAGTTGTCCCATTATCACTTGTTGAAAAGACTGTTATTTTCCCATATAACTGTTGGCAACCTTGTCAAAAATCTATTGACTACAAATGTAAGGGATTATTTCTGGACCCTCAGCATATTGTCTTGATCTGTGTGTTTATCCTATGTCACACCTCACTGTCATGATGCCTTTGTAATAAATTTTAAAATTGGGATGTGTGTGGCTTCCTTGTGTTCTTTTTCAAGAATATTTTCCCCTATTCTGTGTTCCTGACAGTTCGGTATGATTTTAGAATCAGTTTATCAATTTCTACTTGTTTTTAAAGCTAGCCAGGATTTTGATAGGGATTGAGTTCAATCTGTAGCTCAGTGCAGGCAACGTTGCTATCTAAACAATATTGTATTCTGATCCATGAACATGGCTTGCCTTTCTGTTCATTTCGATTTTTAACTTCAACAATGTGTTGACGTTTTTAATGTACAAGTCTTACATTTCTTTATGAATTTATTCCCAAGTATTTCATTCTTTTTGATGCTTTTTGATGCTGTAAATAAAATTGTATTCTTAATCTCATTTTTGGATTGTTCATTGCTCTTGTACCATGTGATTTTTTTCTTAAATTTCCTTATTGGCTTTGTTAGATTTTTAGTGGAATCTTTAGGATTTTCTTCATATGAGATCAAGTTATATGTGAGTAGAGATCATTTTTCTTCTTCCTTTCCAGTCTGGATGGCCTTTCTTATTTTCACATCCACGTCAACTTCTAGTGTACACAGGAGAGACTTTTCCTCTTGCAGTGCCTTACCTACCAGGCCCCTCTACTGAATAGCATAACACTGACATCACTGTAGAGGAGAAACGTTCAGGGAAATTTCATTGTTCATCACAGAGCACATATTGAAGAATGCATTTGGATTTGAGAGGCGATAAAGTGATAGTTGACACACCCCAGAAGTAAAATCCATAGCTCTCCCTCTAGATGGTGGAGGAATGAAAGAAATATTAATATTTGAAGAACAGATACAGTTGTCTTATGCATTGCAATTTTTAATTTTCACCACCCTGACAAGATAGGCATGCATACTCCCATTTTATGCTTGTGGAAATGGAAGCACAGAAATATTACTACTGTTTTTCCAAAGTCATACGCATCCAGCAGGGGTGACATCTCTCATCACTCAGGGACCCTACCGAGCTCTGTGTGTGCTCTTGCCCTTGTACCACACTTTCTTCTGTCAATATTTGTTACAAAGATTCAATATTTTTGGAGGTTTCCAATCTAGTAGAAGAAAGAAGCAGAAATGCCTCCCTCAAATCTTATGGCAAAGGGATGAGAACACCCAGTGTTTTTAATGCCAGCATTGAACAAGAAATCCAGTGGCCAGTGTGACAAATAAAGCATTCACTGTCCTGAGAGTCACTGTGATTTACTGTTAAACTGGTGGAACAGAACTTCGATGATTTTCTGTGTCATACTGAATTTCACATTTGGGCCAAATTTATTAGCTCTGCTAACAAAAACAGATGGAAAATTCTCTGCTCTTTCATGCTACAGGGAGAAAATGGAAAAGTATGATATCACATAAAATAACGGATGCTCAACCCAGTGAAAAAGTATAACCTGCTCCAAGAGAAGCATAACAAGCCAAGAGCATTTTCTTTGAATTTTCCAATTTACAGTGCAAGAAGGCTCGCTCTCCCCCTCCAATTTGCTAGATAAGAATTTCAGAGGAGTGGTGCTAACAGCCAGACTGACGTGTTAGTTGAGCTATTTACCTTGTGCATCAGATCCAGGGAGTCTTAACTGAAATGATAGCCCTACCTTCCTACAGAATGCCTTTTCCTCCCTAAACAAATAGTTTCCTCCATCTGATAAATAGTCACTGAGTGGGTAACATATGCAGAGCATTGGGAGAAACACTGAAGGACTCGGAATTGAATCAGAAATCCTGAGCTCAAGGGCTTAAATGAAAAGTCTCCCATAAGGTTGGCGAATGGTAAATGCTTTTTTGCAAGCCCAAGGAAGGGAAGACTTGGTCACGTAGATACTTCCAGTTGGTCATTGTTTCTAGCATGAAATGTAGGCTGAGGACTAGAAATAATGCAACTCTAGAATGGGTGTAGTAACTCATGCCCTGTGAAGCTGCCATGAGGGCAAAGTAAGCTAGTCAACTTTTTTTTTTAACAATTTTTATTGAGTTATAGTCATTTTACAATGTTGTGTCAAATTCCAGTGTAGAGCACAATTTTTCAGTTATACATGAGCATACAGATCTTCATTGCCACATCTTTTTCACCATGAGCTGCCACAAGATCTTGTATATATTTCCCTGTGCTATACAGTATAATCTTGTTTATCTATTCTGTATATGCCTTTCAGTATCTACAAATTTCAAACTCCCAGTCTGTCCCTCCCCACTGCCACCCCCTTGGCAACCACAAGTTTGTATTCTATGTCTATGAGTCTGTTTCTGTTTTGTATTTATGTTCCTTTTTTTTTTTAGATTCCACATATGAGTGATCTCATATGGTATTTTTCTTTCTCTTTATGGCTTACCGGCTTACTTCACTTAGAATGACATTCTCCAGGGACATCCGTGTTGCTGTAAATGGCGTTATGTTGTCAGTTTTTATGGCTGAATAGTATTCCATTGTATAAATATACCACTTCTTCTTTATCCAGTCATCTGTTGATGGACATTTAGGCTGTCTCCATGTCTTGGCTATTGTAAATAGTGCTGCTACGAACATTGGGGTACAGGTGTCATTTTGAAGTAGGGTTCCTTCTGGATACAAGCCCAGGAGTGGGATTCCTGGGTCATATGGTAAGTCTATTCCTAGTCTTTTGAGGAATCTCCATACTGCTTTTCACAGTGGCTGCACCAAACTGCATTCCCACCTAAGCTAGTCAACTTAAAGGATCCAGTGCATGGTTGGGGACCAACCCATCTCTGTCTCTCTCTCCCGCTCTCCAACTCACCACTGGAAAATCCCAGAAGAGCCCAACTTCAGTTGAAATTTTAAACATGGTTATTATGAGCACAGTGAGTTGTGCACCTCAACTCTCCCAGGCTGGGTGCCTGAGGCAATGTGTTAGGAGACCCAGTGGTGGGAGGACCCCAACCCTGGGCTTACAGAGACCCAGGCTCACTCCTAACTTATAAAGTCAAACTTGGGTGCCCATAACAATTCTTAAGTGAGTACTACAAGAAATGATTCAAATGATAACCCACCCCATCTAATTAAACCTTTACAACAACCTATGAATAAGGTATTGTCTTCTTTTTCTTGATTGACAGAGGGGAGTGGAAGGTCCTGAGTCTCGTACTGGCCGGTTATAAGCTTTTAAGTGGTAAAACCAGATGAAAACCAGTTCTTAATGATCACAAATTCTGTGTCCTCTGTTTTTGCTGCCAACCTCTGTCAACAACAGTCCTGACAAGGACCTGACAGGCATCGATGCGTCCTTCATAACTCAGCCATAAGCCAGTGACAGATATTTTACCTTAATGAGGCTAAATGTATCATCTTTACATACTAACCAGCCTCCGGGCTACAGTACCTGCTCCTGGAGTACCATCTGTGACTCGGCAGGGGGCTGCGTCTGGAAGGATGGAGCCTGAGTTGAAGGACTTCTCTGTCACTTGTAGGGGCTCGTGCAACCTACTGAGAGCCCCTACAGGCTCTCGGATAGCGTCAGCGTCCTCATCCCACCAGGCCTCTGGGAGGAGGAGCACACACTCTGAACAAAAAAATCTCTCAGACCCAGGGCCCCTGAGGGGAAGTAGCAAGGATCCTTGGAGCCTGACTGTGTGTTCACAGTCTTATCAAATAGTAGGTGTTCAATAAACACTGATTAAATGCGACTAAAGAACTAAACAGATGAAGCATCATTTTTAAATAAAGTACAATAGACTTTTATTGTAGAATTTTGAGAAGTTTAACACATGTACCATTAATAGAAACAGGATAGCCAGACAGAGAACAGCTCCAAGACCCCCAAAACACCTTTGTCCCATCTCTTTGAGGTCACACCCCCTTTCTCTCCCTAACCACTGATCTGTTCTCTGTCCCCACAGTTTTGTCTCTTCAAGGATGTCATGTAAATGTAATCATATGACATTAAGCCAGCTTCTAGGGCCGGCTTCTTTCCTTTATCACGATGTCTCTGAAAGCCATTCAAGTCTTTTCTTGTGTGTATCAATAGTCCATTCCTTTGTGCTGCCATGTAGCGGTCCAGTGTGTGGATAAGACTGCAGTTCACTCCACCAGTCACCAGGTGGATGGTACCTGGGTTATTTTCAGTTGTTGGGGATTATGGGTAGAGCTACTAAAACATTGGTGTACAGATATTTGTGTAAACTAAATTGCTCATTTGGGTAAATAACTCGGAGTGGGACTGTCAGGACATATGGTAAGTGTGTTTAGCTACGAAACTGTTTTCCAGAGTGGCTACACTACTTTGCATTTTTACCAGCAATCCAGTAATCCAGTCAATACACTCAATATGGCCAGTATTTATTTTTAGCCATTCCAATAAGTATGTAGTTGTATCTCATTATAGTTTTAATTTGCATTTCTATAATGATTAATGATGTTGAACATCCTTCCATGTTCTTATTTGCCATCTGCATATGCTCTTTGATGAAGTGGCTATTTAGATCTTTCATCCACTGTTTAGTTGGGTAGTTTGATTCCTTAGTTTTGAGTTTCGAGAGTTCTTTATATAGTCTGGATACAAGTCCTTTGTTGTATTTGTGATCAAATATTATCTC
Organism: Vicugna pacos; assembly: GCF_048564905.1. Classification (NCBI taxonomy): domain Eukaryota; kingdom Metazoa; phylum Chordata; class Mammalia; order Artiodactyla; family Camelidae; genus Vicugna; species Vicugna pacos. The sequence continues at coordinate 2,787,829 of NC_132991.1, forward strand.
CAAGTCTATCATCTATCTTTTCATTCTTTTAACTGTGTATTGTGCAGAACAAAGAACAAAAGTTGTTCTGTTTTTCATTTTGATGGATTCCAATTTATTCATTTCTTTTTCTTTCATGGACTGTGTGTTTGGTGTTGTATGTAAGTACTCACTGCCTAACCCCAGGTCAAGAAGATTTATTCCTATATTTCTTCTAAAATTGTATAGTGCTAAGTTTTGTATTTAAATCTATAATGCATTTTGAGTTAAAATTTTATATCAAACTTTTTACACATATGGATGTACAGTTGATCAAATACCACTTGTTGAATAAACTCTTGTTTCCATTCTGTTCCTGTACTCTTGTCAAAAAACAATTGGTGCATATATGTGGGCTTTCTACTCTATTCCTTGGATTTGTATGTTTATTTACTTGGAAATACCAACTACCTTCATTACTGTAGCTTTATGGTAATTCTGAGCAATGGGCAGTGTGATTCCTCTGACTATCTAATTTTTATTTTTTCTAAAATTACGCTGGTTATTTTAGTTCTTTTGACTTTCCATATAATTTTTTTAATTTTGTTTTTTTTTTGAAGTGTAGTTGATTTACAACGTTATGTTCAGGTGTACAGCAAAGCAATTCAGTTCTACATATACATTTTTCAGATTATTTTCCATTACATGTCATTTCAAGAAGTTGAATATAATTCCCTGTGCTTTACAGTAAGTCCTTATTGATTATCTGTTTTATATATGTATCTGTTAATCCCAAACTCCTAATTTAACTAACTCCATATAATTTCACAATCGGCTGTATATAGCTATAAACAACCCTAACCCTAGGATTTTGATTGGTATTATATTTAATCTGTAAATCAGTATGGGGAGAATTGGCATTTTTATGTCATTGCATCTTTTAATCCATAAACATGGTATATCTCTCCATTTATTCAGGCAAAAGCAAGAAATCAGAGACTTTTTTCATCAACACGTGGTAGTCCCCGGCATTCAGATTCCCTGTGTGTTTTGTTAGGTTAATACCTAAGAATTTTATTTGTTAGAGTTATTGTAGATGATATTATTATTTAAATTTATTTTCAAATTGTACATTGCAGGTGAATAAAATATGAATGATATTGATTTTTTATGTGTGTGACTTTGTGTGTGAAAACTACAACTTTGCTAAACCCACTTATTAATTCTAGGAAGGGTGTGTGTGTGTATTTTCTATACAATCATGTCACCTGAGAACAGAAACAGTTTTATTTCTTCCACTCCAATCAATTTGCCTCCTGTTTATTTTTCTTATCTTATTGTAGTGGCACAATTCCAGTACAACATTGAAAGGGATCGTTCCTAACGTGGGGAGCAAAGCACATTCCATCCTTCACTGCTAAAACATGTTGAGAACTGAAGGTTTTTAGCAGAGTCCCTTTATCAGGTTAAGAAAGTTTCCATTTATCCCTAGTTTTCTTAGAGTTTATATGATTAATGGATATTGAATTTTGTCCAATGACACTGATGCAATAATGTGTATTTCCTTTTTCTGTAAATATACATAGCATAGAATTGACCACTTTAGCCATTTTGGGTGTATGGTTCAGCAGCATTAAGCATATTCACATTGTTGTGCAACCATTACCACCATCCAACTCCAGAAGTTTTTCAACTTCCCAAACTGACACTCTATCCCCATTAAACACTAACTCTCCATTCTCCTCTTCTGTCTTTCCCTGGCAGCCACCACTCTATTCTCCGTATTATGAATATGACAGCTATAGGACCTGATAGGGATGGAACCATACAATATTTATCTTTTTGCGTCTGGCTTATTTCACTGAGCATAACGTCTTCAAGTTGTATCCATAATGTTGCATGTGTCAGAATTCCCTTCATTTTGAATAATATTCCGCTGAATGTGTATACCATAATTTGTTTATCAGTTCCTTTGTTGATGGACATTTGGATTATGTCCACTTGGATTGTGGACATTTCCACTTTTTGGCTATTGTGAATGCTGCTCTGAGCATTAGTGTACAAACATCTGTTTTAGTCCTTTTCTGCCTTTCTATCCTTTTTGGTATATAATCAGTAGTGGAATTGCTGGATCATATGGTAATTCTATGTTTATTTTTTTGAGAAACTTCCACACTGCTTTCTACAGAGGTTGCATCATTTTACCTTCCCATCAGCAATGCACAGGTGTTCCAATTTTTCTACATCCATGTCAACACTTGTTATTTTTTGTTTGTTTGTTTGTTTGTATATAATGGCCATCCTATATTTAGTATACATCCCTACACCTGCCTCATGTCCTTTTTCACTTCTTTGTATTCCCTTCTCTCCCTGCCCTACTAAACTCCGTGGGCTCAACTCTGTCTTTCAGCATCAAGCACAGTACTTTGTAAAGAGTAGGATTCAATGAATGTTTGATGAATAAGTGAATGGTTGAATAAATAAATGCCTGTGAGAGTAAGTGGGGTAAGTAGTATTTTTAGCTCATTACTTTGCCATTCCACTTACCCCTGTTTTCCAGGCATGTTTTTGACCCAGCATGTGGTCTGTATTGGTGACTGGTCCATGTGGGCTTCAGAAAAATGTACCTTCTGTTGTTACTGTATGGTGTTGTTTCATGGTACGGTATTCTATAAATGTCAGTTAGATCAAGTTGATTGACAGTGCTGGACAAAGCTACTGTACCATTGCTGACGTCAGCCTGCTGAGCCTGTCAATTCCTCAAAGAGAGGTGTTGGGGTCATCAACCATAGCAGTGGATTCATGGATTTCTCCAGTTCTAACCACTTTTACCTCACATATTTCAACACTGCCGTTAGGTGTATGCACATTTGGAATGATTATGTCTTCTTGGAGAATTGATGCCTTTATCATTGCATAATTATCCTCTTTATGCCTGATAATTTCCCTCATTCTTAAGTATACTTTGTCTAGAATTAATATACATTATTACAGGTTTCTTATTAGCATGAGCATAGTATATCTTCTTTCATCCTTCTACTTTTTTTTAACCTATCTGAACCTTTATATTTACAATGGGTTTCTTATAGATGATGGGTAGCTGGATCCTGTTTATTTTTATTCATTCTGACAATCTTTGTCTTTAGTTGTTGTATTTAGACATTCACATTTAAAGTGACTATTGGTATAATTGGACAAATATTCATCATGTTGGTTATTGTTTGATATGTGTTTAATTTATTGTTCATTTTCCTATTTTTCTGACCTTCCCTGTTTTCAAATGAACATGTTAGATGTTCTCATTTAATCTCCTTTAGTAGTATATCAATTATACTTTTTAAAACATTTTAGTGAATGTCTAAGAGTTTGAAACATACATTTTTTTTGTGTTAACATATTTATTTGAGTTGGAAATTTAAGTGATATTTTTCTGAAAAAAAGTAAGCCTCCAATGGCTGGTTTGACATTAACATCTGGTTTTGTCATTTATGTAAAATGGTAGACGTTCACCTTAAAAGAGGCAAAGCTTTATTTTTATTTATTTATTTATTTTGAAGTATAGTCAGTTTACAATGTTGTGTCAACTTCTGGTGCACAGCATAATGTCTGAGTCAAACATATACAGACATATATTCATTTTCATATTCTTTTTCATTATAGGTTACTATAAGATATTGAATATAGTTCCCTGTGGTATACAGAAGAAACTTATTGTTTATCTATTTTATATATAGTAGTTAATCTTTGCAAATCTCAGATTCCCAATTTATCCCTTCCCACCTCCTTACCCCTCTGGTAATCATAAGTTTTTTTCTATGTCTGTGAGTGTTTGATATGTGTTTGTAAATAAGCTCATTTGTGTCTTCTTTTTTCTTGTCTTAGATTCCACATAAGTCATTTCATATGATAGTTTTCCTTCTCTGTTTGACTTACTTCACTTAGAATGATGATCTCCAGGTCCATCCATGTTGTTGCAAATAGCATTATTCTATTCTTTTTTATAGCTGAGTAGTATTCCATTGTATAAATATACCACCACTTCTTTATTCAGTCATCTGTCAACAGTATTTCCTTTTGATTATTTTTAGAGCTTTCCTTTCTCTGCTTTTAAAATTACAATCCTTAAAGCATTAATCGCAGTTCCTCTAAATCTCCAGTCTGATGACTCCAACATCTGTACTATGTAATGAGCCTGCTTCTGATGCTGGCTGTGTCTCTTCATGTGTTGTTGTTGCTGTGTTTGATGTTGTTGTGACAAAGGAAATAAGCCTTTAGTGCGTGAGAGTTTATGTTAATCTGGCTAAAAGTTCAGCTGTGTTTAATGTTGGCTGTAACTGCAGGTGCTACATACTTCAAATTCTTCTAGTGTCCTTTTCTTTTCCCCATGTCAACGTTCTGCTTCCCCGAATACTGGTCCCCACAGGGTCTGCACCTTGCAGCTTTCAGGCTTCATCTCTCTTTTCATTCTGGAGCTCCGCTGGTGTGGTTGAAAGGTGTGGCAGGAGGCAGTGTTCTCTAGTCTTGTGACTACATCTCAGTCTTTCAGTGGACTTTTCTCTCTGAGCTGGGAACTTCAAAAGTGTTAGCTTTCTCATTTTTTTTTCCCATTCTTGGGTCAGATAGGAAGACTAGAGGGGGCTGGAGTAAGAGAAACACCCTCCCCCTAGACAGGATGAGGCTCTGGTAAAGTCTTCTCCCCTGGAAAGAAGCCTATGTTAAGTAGAACACTCTGGGTGTGTTTCACAAAAATTACTCTTTCCTTGCCCCTGCCCCTGCCCCTGCCAGAACCCCTAGAATTTCATCCTTGCATCTTCTCCATGAGAACACGGGGGTTCCTAGAGGGAAAATCAACAAAAGCATGAGGCCCTGTAAGACTGAAGCCCCCAGAAGCTTCTCCCTCTTACACTAGTCCACACTCAGCAGAATTTGTCAAAATTGCCATTTAAATGAGATCTCATTACTTATGATGCCAGAGCTTCTGCTCCAGGTGACTCTGGATTTCCCATCTCTCCAGACAGCATGGAACTGAACTGGAGAGCTCAGTGCACCATCAGGAAATAGGTGAGCAGCCTTTTCTGTGGTCCCTCTTTAAACTTTAAAAAACCATTTGTTTATCAGTAGATAAGTACATTCACATTGTTTAAAAAATAATAGTATAAAAATATACTTTGACAGGGTACCCACTAACTGCTGAGTTCTCACCACCATCACAGGTAACCACAGTTATTAGTTTTTTACATATCCTTCTGCCTTCTTAGTTTACATACAAGAAAATTAATAGCATTTCTTAGTGCCCTCCCCCATTTAAATAAATGTAGCACGTTGTGCAATCCATTCTGATGTTTTCTCTTTTCACCTGATCAATATCTCTTGGAGGTCTTTTCATATCAATTCATGGAAAGCATCCCATTTCTTTTTGTAGCTGCAGAGATCCGCTGTGTAAATACACTGTCTCACATTGATAAGTAATGGGGTTGCTTCCCATCTTTTGCCAGAACAAACTGCTTCAATTAATAACCTTGGGCATGTTTTCTTTTGGGCACACACATGCATCACTGTAGGATAAATTCTCAGGAACGGTACTGCAGTGTCGATGGTATCTCCACCCATACCTTTACTTAAATATTGCCAAGCTGCCCTCCACAGGGGTGGCGCCATTTGTTTTATTCCCACTGCTAACGTGTGAGTGTGAATACATTTTCCCCACAGCCTTTGCACAATCAGTGGTTGCATTTTTCAGAGAGGAGCTGCTCCCGCCCCCCACAGTGGGATAAATTAGATGAAATGCTCTGCTTGGCCACCTTCCGCTCACCAACTTAACCACCACTTACCAATTTCCTTCTGCAGCTACCAGAGGTGCATGACAAAGGCTTGCAAAAGATTCCTGGTCCTACCGTGCCTTGACAAGAAGGAGCAAACGGCCAGCCAGAGTCAGGGGCAGACTGACACCATCCCAGCTCTATTTCCCTTGAGTCCAAACATGAGTTGACAGCTCATAGCTCTCACCTCCCAACTCTGCAAGGGAGTCCATACATCCTTTTCCAGAATTTGATGAGATCCATCCCTTTATCGGTCACAGAGATGCCTTCTCTGAGGATTCCCACCTGCTTCTAACCGGTTATGATAGAAACAGACCCATCACCCTTACTAAGACTGTGGTGCCTTGCCTCTATGCTCTCTCAACTTTGCATCCTCCAAATAGAGCAACAATATTTTAACCAACAATAGCTCACAGTGCACCAAAGGCTATGTATACAGCAACTCAGTGAGGACTATTTAAGCATGGGGGGCAGGGTGGGAAGAAGAGTACACTCTTATTTTACAAACATTAAAACTGAGCTTAGAAACTGAAGTAGCTAAGGGTCTTACTGTTCCCAAACTGCAGACTTGAAAGTCTAACATTTCTAATGAGCAGCCAATAATTATGCAATATGGACTCCTAGACTCAGCCAGGGTATGTGGTCTCCAACGTTTGCAACCTGAAGCCCACCACCTCCAATGTCCAAGACTCCTGAGATTTATGTGTACATGACTCCAAAATGCCTGCTTTTAATTCCCTACCCTTTTCCCTAAAATAAGGCAATGCTATTGTCTTAAACCGTCAGCTTTACTTCTGAGATAAACAAAAGAATAAAGGCAATGATTGACTGGATTGGAAGCTTAAATACATATCTGAGCCATGAAGTGAGCTTTATGTGACTTTGGAGTAGAAAATTCTCAGGACTCACCTTCTGTGCAGACTGGCTCTTGTGGGAGGTGTGATATCTTCCTTGGAGACAATTGGAGGAGTGGTCAAAAGTGGTTCGGGAAAAGTGGTTTAGGACTCCCTACGAACATAACAGGGGCATTTGGCACATGCTCGCACTGGCTCCTGCTTTATAGCAGTCAGAGAGGACACATGACAGGGAGGAACTGTACAGTGTGGCAGCAAGGCTGGCTTAGATGTCACCAATGATCAACACACTGGCCAGCTCCATCCAGGTCCACTGGTGAACAGTGCTTCATCTCCACATTCCAGAAAGTCATTTTCCTAAAGAAGTGACTGTGTTCCTGTCTAGTCCTGCTACTGCCTCTTCCTTGTCACTGCCGGCACTACTGATATGTCTGTAGATAAAACTGAAATAGCAATTCTCAAAAAAAAAATTGTTATGCCACACATCAACTTGGGGGAGGCAACATGGAAGAGAGCTAGGAATCTGGCCTATTTTATACTCTCAAAATGTCGTAAATCTCTCATATTCAGTCTGATACAAATCTAGGTTATGTCGATTAGCGTTTCTAGAGCTGTAAGAAATTTTTTGGATTTATTGTTAGCCATATCTGCAAACCAGTCCTGACAGAGGAATGAAGCTTAATTGAGTCAGGCTGGCCTCTCTCGTTCTGTTAATGTTTGGAGGTTTCTCATACGTGTGCGTTTTAAAGAAAATAGGACAGCTGCCTTGACTCAGACCTACAAAGGAGAAAGAGAGCCCTCTTTACACCTTTGCTTTCTTGTCTGCCGGTGCTCAATACTCTTCGCAGGAGTTTTTCCCCCCATACACTTGTACAGTGAGGTGAGCTGACCCCAGGAGGAGCCACCCCCCGGTCTCCTGGAATCCTCTTGGAAGGCGCAGACCATGAGGTGAGTGGCACCTTGGACATCTGCAGTGTCAGTATTTTGAGGGCCGTCTACACCTCGCACCTTATGGATTTAACTCACAGCTTAGGAGAAAGGATGCTGGACTTCCAGGACTCAGTCTTTGTTCTCCCTGTGTGTTAGTGACTGTGATCCTACCTAGAATAATAAAACAATTTTCCTTCCTTGAATCAAGAATGAGCTGCCACTTGGAAGCACTGTCTTTCTAGCCAGGCAGCTTCTTGTAAAGGCGTGTATCTGGTTCTTGGGGCTTAGGTGGACCATGGCATCAAAATTAGACCCCCACACTAACCACTGTGCAAAGGGCTGCTATCCGCTGAGCCTGCTGTTCCCATCTGTAAGGTCTGAATAGTGGTGCTGCCCCGTGGGGCTCCTGTGAGGATTAGTGTGATCACGTGTGCAAGTTTCCCAGCACAGGGGGGGCTCCACAGGCAGCACACCTCTCCAACACAGACCCGGCACCCTTTCCTACCATGGCACGGGCCGCCTGGAAACTAGTGTGGGGATTTTTGAGCTCATGGTCTCTCCCACCTGCTGGCACTCTCATAAAAATCTCTGTCCATCCCTGTCTGAACCCTGCCGGGTATCTGTGTGGTTGATTAGTGATGTCTGTCCTGGTCAAGCGAGGAATGAACTGGGTCTCTGTGCTACATTTGACCTATCTCTGAGTAATTGGGTGACTTCCTCAAAGCTAGCACATGGATTAGTAACCCCGGGATCTTTAGTTCCCAGCATAAGGCCTGGCATGGAAAATACACCATTCATGTTTACTGATAAATGAAACCATCTTGACTTCACTGAGTTCTGTGTTACTAACATCCCAGCCGGTATCTAGCATGGTGTTCTAGACCAGCCAGCAGTGGGTAGGGTATGCTCAAGGCCAAGTGAAGACTGAAAATCAGGGAGGTGGTGAAAAATAGCAGGAATGAGGGTAAAATCCTTTAAGGGTGAGAACTAACTAAGATCCAATGAGTGGAGAAGGGAAATTTAAGTCCATGTCCAAACTGAGGTCTAGTCTAGAGGCAGAGAGGGTCACAGGTCTGAGAGTGAGAGCTGGGCTGGCTCCCAATCGGGCAATGCCAAGAACCCTAGAGTCCCAGGCCCTGAAGAAGAATCGGGTGTCCTTGCTGTGCAGTGATACCCTACATGTGCCCTCTGCCTCGGCCCCCATTACAGTGCACGGGACTCTCCTGGTCACACCTCAGCCTCCCCACCTGGACCACAAGCACCATGAGGACTCCCTTTCTATCACATCTGTGTCCTTAGGTGGATCAAGGGGTATCCCATGCAGGTTCTCAAGGAATGTTCTCTGGGAGCTCTCAGGATGGATTTGGCCAACAGAGCCTCGTGAGTAACTGAATACTGGTAGATTTGTTTCATTCCAACTTACGCTGGGACTCCGGGCAGCACTGAGGAGATGTTGACCCATGTTTCTTCTACCAGACCAAAGAAAAGGGTCAACACAGACTGCAGGTACGTGGGAATCACAGTAATAAGAATAATTATCAAAATGCACACCTGCCACACACTCGGAGATTTTGCATAGTTGGGACACCTGAAACGGAGTTTGGACTGGGGCAAGGAATGGAAGTGTGTAGCACCCTGCCCATCACAGGGTAGCCCCTCATCCTAACCTCCGCCCCTTCTTGCCTGACATCTTCCTTCTGGGACCACCAGGCCAGAGCAGTGAGACTGTGATGCTGAGTATGGAGTGGTCAGAGTTTGAACCCTGGCTTGACCTTTAACGCATTATGGCATTTTGATTGTGCTTGACCTCCCTGTGTCTTGATTTCATCATCCGTGAGCCATAAACAATAGCACCACCTGGCTCAGTGTAAGGATTAAGAGGAAGACCATCTCCCGAAATACCTGGGACACAGAAGGTTCTCAGTGCACGGCAGCTGTTTTTAATCCCATCACCAAGCCACCTTCACGCCACCATGCAGGTCATTAGATTCCTGTGAGTCTTGGCTTCCTTATCTATAAAAGAGGTCCTTGGACTGCCTTTTTCCCAATATCATAAGATTCTTAAGAGTCAATGTTACTAACTACTGTATATAAAATAGATAAACAAGTTTCTACTGTAGAGCACAGGGAAATATATTCAATGTCTTGTAATAACCCATTAATGAAAAAGAATATGAAAAAAATATATGTATGAATGACTGAAACATGCTGTACACCAGACGTTGATGCAATATTGTAAACTGACCATACTCCAATTAAAATTTTTTTTTAATATTAAAATTGAAGTGCAGTCAGTTCTTTTTCTTTTTTTAGAATGCCAAAAAAAAAAGATTCTTAAGAGTAGGTGCTATGTAAGTGAAAATAAAGCACCATCCAACCCATCAGGTGAGACAGAGTGCTCTTCCCACAGCCATCTGGTTTACCTCAGACAGACTTTGTGCCCATCTGAGCTGATGAAGGAACGAAGACACAAAGGGGCAAGTGACTTGCCTGAATGACAGCATAAAAGAATCACACAATTTAGGACTGGGAGGTTTTTTCGAGGTCAACCATTTCATATTGCTTTATGGATAATACATCTTGCAAATATTAAGTGCCAAATAGAGATTCACAGATTGGTTGGTGAGATTTGTAACAGTTATCCAACTGCAAATACCTTTTATTTTATTTTTTTTTACAGTTAGATATTGTAAAACCCAAGACTCTAGAGCAAGCCGTCCACTCTATTGTTGCTAAATAAGAAAACAATAAAGTTTTCCACGTGAGATGAAGGAGTGGGGTGTCAAGGTGCTACTCCTCGCCCCTCTCACCATTTAACCCTCCCGCAGCCTTGTGAGGCAGGAATCATCCTTCCCAGTTGTCAGATGGGGTCACCAAGTGCCTTGGCCTAAAATGACACATGTGTCAAGTTACAAACCAGGCTTTTGTGTCCCTCTGTGATCGAACTCTCACCAGGACACTGCAACACTTCCAGCTCGAGGTGCCGTTAATCTTCTGTTTCATGGACTGGGTGTCCGCGGATGTTAAGGATTTTTTGTTAGTTTTCTTAGAAGTGATGCTGGTCTTGTGATTATTTTGAGAAGGGGGAGAAAAGCCCCCATGTGTATGTCCCTTCTGAGAAGCTCTTGGTGAAATACTGCCTCTCTTCCCTCTGGTGGGGCCCAGCCAGTAAGAGGGAGGATGTGGGAGGATGCCAGGGGATCTGCGAGGGATGAAAGAGGGGTGGCACTTGTCCCCGGCTCCCTTCCTGCCACATCTCAGCAGGGGTGTGTTCCTTTCTCTCACCCATGGCTCCTGGTGCAGGACTCCCCTTCCGTGCTCATCAGGACTGGAACCCTACTCCCCTGCCCTTTCAGGAAGGGTCTGTGGTCAGTGGTACCCAGATCCCTTCCAGCCCCGGTTCATTCCCCATCCCTCCTCACAACCAGAGAAAAGAACCCCTTAATAAGCTCTCAGCCCCACCCTTGGGGAAAAAAAAACAACAAAAATGGGGAGAAGCGTTATTGACAGTAGACGAAACAAAATTGGCTTCATGTGGATAATGTTGAATTGGGGACTCGGGGACTCATGAGAAGATTCCACTTTGAATTCATTTGAAAATGTTCATATTAAAAATCGAAACTAAAGGTTATGTTCTGTAACGGGGATGGCCCAGCCTCACCCTTTTACGTCTTCAATGTTCTCTGTTAGGGAGCCAGAGTGGAAAGGGTATCAGGGGATAGTTTAAAGGCTCATTAGAAGGTACTTACAGGCAGTTTGGCAACAGCAAACACAAGATCGGGCAACTCATGTTGCTTGTAAATGAAACAATTCACTCCTGGAAGGTTCCAACATTTTTTTTTTTGAAACCAAGACACAATTTTGAAGACATCTGAAGGTGGTATTCTGCGGGAAATAGTTTTCATTCAAAATGAAATCATTCATTTTGCACTTTCTTGTCAAGAAATGGGGAGGAAGTCCAGTGCCAGGACCCGTGTCACCACGCCCTTCTCTAGGCAGCCGAGAAGTCTGCCTGACGTACTGTGTCTTCCTTCCTTCACGTTGAGGCAAGTTTAATAGGTCACACACAGAAGGTGCAGCCAGCACTGTGTCTAAGGATGCGGCGTCCCGAAGGCAGGAAGGGGAGGTGCGATACAGATGATGTTAGCATCACTGCCTCTGTGTAAATGCAGTGTGTCCTCTGACACAGGGGTCCTGACAGGGAGCCTTTGAACATTTGAAACATGGCTTAGTCAATTGGCAAATGACTTTGGTGAAAAGTGAGCCTAAGATAGAATGCGGAGAATGTCCTGGAGCCCAGCGATTCTCCTGCTTTTAAGACGGGTCTGTACTCATGGCTGGGATGTCTGATGTTTCCTAGATCCATCATCCAACCTGCTCGCCACATTGGTGTCAAGTGCAGTTTCTGCTCTGCAAACTGGAAAGGTGCGCTCACCTCTGGATAGCTGTGACTTTAAAGCAGAAGAAAGTAGCTAAAGAAATCTGCACAAATTTCTTCTGTACGGCACAGGGAACTATGCTCAGTATCTTGTAATAACCTTTAATGAAAAAGAATATGAAAACGAATATATGTATGTATATGCATGACTGGGACGTTGTGCTGCACACCAGAAATTGACACGTCGTAACTGACTGTACTTCAATTAAAAAATAAAAATTGAAAAAAAAAAAAAGAAGTGTGCAGAGCAGTTGCAGGTTTATCACTTTACTGAAGTGTTAAGTGATCCCCCAAACCCTGCAGAGGGCAGGAGGCTGAGCCCTCATCTTGAGAGGCAGCTGCAACTCCCTGCTCCCTGCCCTCCCTCCGCTCTGCCCCGCGGAGGACGCCCTCCACGTCTCTCGCTATTTCCTCTTTCATTCCCTTTCTTTTTCTCTGTATTTTGCCTTGTTCAGTTTTTCCTTTCCCTTCTTTTATTTTTCTTTTTAAATAGCATGTGTGCTCATTTAAAAAAATCAAGCAATACTGGTGTAGAGAGTAAAAAGGGGGCACGCAGACTCTCACCCCCGCCCCCAGGTCCTCTTTCCTGCCTGCTGAGTGTGGATCCTCCCAGAGAAAGTGTGACTCCTGCACAAACAAGAACACACGGGTGGGGGAGGGGGTAGCTCAGTGGTAGAGCGCTGCTTAGCGTGCTCGAGGTCCTGGGTTCAAACCCCAGCACCTCCGTCAAACAAATAAATAAGTAAAATAAACTTAATTACCTCACCACCAAAAAACAAACAGGAAAATAAAAGTATAAAAAAAAACCCCAAAACACACATACACATAGAAACATTCATCCTGCTCTGTGAACTCATCAGAAAAATTAATTAAACTATAATTTTAAAAAAGAATTGTTTCATTTGTTGCCTAATGTTTGCTTTCACTTTTTAAGTGATAGTTGAAAATGTCTGCTACTTATCCTCAACAGTAGTCATAAAATTATTAGGTAAATAAATTTCAGATACATGTTTCAGTTTTTGCATGCATGGCCCTAAGGCTGTATTTTCTGTGTGAATTAGCCTCAAGGAATCATGGTCTAGTCACTGGCACTTGAGTCAAAGACATTGGGCCACTTGTCTTCAATGTACCAGGAAATGTGGTGAATGGAAAATTGAAGTGGAATGAGCAGGACGGATAGGTCTGTCTGTGAATCAGACAGGTTCTCTGCTCGCGGAGTCCGTCTGGCAGGGAAGGAAACAGATGTGTGCAGGTAAAGAATGAATCCTGACAATCTGAGCCCCCGTCCAGGCGACTGAGGCAGGTGGCCGAGTCCAGGGTCAAAGGTTTGGGTCTGGGTCCTGCCTGTCCGCAGAGCAGAGGACGCAGATGTGGGTTTACAGAGCAAGCCTCTCCTCTCCTGTTAAGTGGAGTCTTCCAGAACTCAGCCCAAGATCTAAGCACCTGCAATTCTTTCTTGGGGCTCCGATCCGGGGTGGGAGGCTCCCCGCTGAGGTGGGGTGCAGTATCCTGGAGCACTCCCTCCCAATGCGTGTGCGGGAGAGCGGAGACGCCTGCACCGACCTGGAAATTCAGAGGCGGCTGTCACAGTCAGAGCCAGGGCCGGAAGGCCCGGCTGGAGGAGATGAGAGTAGATTACGGAGCATCCAGATGAGCAGGAGCCGTGGCTTCAGTGGCAGCACCTGCGTGGACCCTTGGGGTCACCTCGGGGTGATGGAGAAGTGGCTCAGCCACTTAAAGAGTAGAGCTGGAGCCGTAAAAGGAGATTATTTCCTCCTGAGTTGTGCCCCAGGACCACAAGAGGACCCGGTTTCCAGTGATTGGGGCGGTGGGGGGAGGGTGTCACTCCAGCGTCCCGTGCCTCCTTTGTCCATCAGGAGAGCAGCCGACAGTGCCAACAGCGAGGGGCAGTCAGGGCTGCGGACTTAGGAGACCTGGCCAGGACTCCTTTCTCCCTGCCCTGTGAAACTCGGGCTCAGTCCCTCTGCTGGCTGTGGCCTCGCTCAGCCCCGGGGACAAGGGCATTCACACCGGGCGGGCCAGTGCTGCGTCAGTTGCAGTCATGTGAGGAGCTGTAGATAAACTCTGACTCCCGGCAGCCCCCCCAACAAAAGTTTGGTTTTTGCTCGTGTGAAATACGTTTGGAAAGAGGCGGGGAGGAGCACGGGAGGGGAGGCTCTGATTCACCCAGTTATTTGGCGACCTGGGCGGACAGAGGCGTCTGAGGTCACCCTCGGCGCTACCTGCCAAGGAGCAGACAAGGAAGAGAGGATGGGGACGTCAGATGGGGGAGAGGTTTCTACGGGCTGAGGCTCAAAGTGTCGGCACCCTGAATTGCCACCCACTCCACTGGCCAGAACGCAGCCCTGTGGTCACACCTAAGACCCGGGGACTCTGGGAAAGGCCATCTAGCTGAGGGTACGCCCAGCAAGAAAGGACAAGCGAGGATTTGGGAGCAGTCACCTGCCTCTGCCAAACTCCCCAGACTGGCTTGCATTCCAACCGTCTCACCCAGAGAGGCGTGCATGTCTCTTCTGGAGGCCGATTACTCTAAAACAAATCCATTTATGTGGCTTTTCTCATCCACCGTCCACCTCCAAACCAGACAAAACCAGCACTGGTGGCCTCTGGGCCACATGTGACAGGCGGAAGGGGTTCGTTTAGGACACACAGGGTAAAAACACACATTTGTAAAGCCAGCCACACGAAAGAACTGGGTTTTTGCTACAACACTAAAAGTCCCGGGAGAAACCCAGGGAGACTTCTCAGGCAGTGTGGATTTCCTGCCTCCTGCATCACAGAAGCGTCTGGCCCCACGGAGTCGGCCTCTCTGCCTCTCCAAGGGCATCACCCGGAGGGCTGCTGGTGGTGCCCTCCCGCCGGTGGCCCTCCGCTCTGCCTCAGACCCCACGTTCCTATTCAGAGCCAGCACACTCCCAGGGGCTGCCTGCGTTGCTGTGGGCAAGGGTGGGTGTATTATACATTCTCACAACTTCTTGTTTTCCTGTTGCCTCCACATCCCCACAAACAGAGTGGTACCCACTCAGTGCACCAGTGTGAGAAGGCAGCTCTCTGCCACACATTCCCCTTCTTGCCCTCCTCTGGCTGTGACCCCACGGGATGCAGGTACACCCCTCGTGCCTTTCACTCGTGCTCTCCACCTCTGACTTGTCCGCAGGTCCTCACTCTCTCGGCTCCTCACCTGCTGGGTGGAGCTCAGTTCCCTGGTGTTCATCCCCCGTGGCTCCTACGTGGGGCGCCTGCCTCTTTCTCTAGGACTTGTGAGCACAACAAGTCCTCTAGTTTCACAGGCCTTTCTGTGGCCCTCTTGGGGGTGATCCTTAGAGACTCCATAAGGGGGAGACTTATTCCTCCATTTACAACCCAGAGGGATGCCCTCTAGTCTGCACAGTGGGACTGATCCTGGGAACCACAAGGTGCTTGGAGCTCACCCAGACTGGAGGTCTGTCATCAAGTTGGTCAACCAGACCTGCACTGGGTCCTGGCCTTGGTTGAGACCCCCTGTCCTGGCCAGGGGAGTTCTTTTTCCAGTTAGGTTTGTGCAGCCAATAATGAAAGCACAAGCTTCAGTCAATGGCCAAAGAACGGAGAAGTGAGACCCGAGTCCACAGATCAGCTTCTCAGCTCAATTTGGATGGAGACACCAAATATGCAGGAGGGTTAAGTTAAAAGCAAGGGAACTGGAAAGAGCAGGAGGAATATTCTTGAGTTATCCAAGAACAGGGGCGTGGTTTGGACCCGGAACTGAAGCCACTCTCCCTTCCGGTCCTTATATGGGCTTTTCCAGTTGTTGTCATGGCAACCATCAACTGTCATGGCGCCAATGGTGTGTCGTTTAGCAGCTAAGGTATCCCAATGAGTATATAGTGGGGCTCTGGGTCCACCGGAAGGCAAATCCTCTGCCATCTTGGGCCTAGTTGGTTCTAACCAGTTCTTGTTTTGTTTGTTTGTTTGTCTGTTTCTCTCTTTGCAGCTTTCTCCTGAAAGTTAGAGAAAGTAATTGGTTTCTATTCAAGGGAGGGACAGGGGTATGATTTGGGGGCAACAGCCCTGGTAATACTTCCTGACTAGACTGGTGTGGGTGCTGTGTCTGCAAGCCCACCACATGAAGGCTGCTGGGGGCCTGGGGGGCTGTCCGTGGATATGAAAGCACAGGGGAGACGCCAGAAAGCCAACCTGGTAGGCAGCTCAGGGCCAGGAGGGAAGGGGCTGTGGCCGACGTAGTGGGAAAAGAAGCTGGAGTGTTAGAAAAAGCCAGACCTTGTCGGACTGCAGCTGGGTGGCTTTTGTTTACCTTCCAGGGCAGTGGAAATGCCTCGAAGCATTTTTCAAGGGAAAGAGAGTGACCATATTTGCACTTTAGAAAGCTCATTTTCTTTGTCATCACTGAAGGATGTAGAGGGTGCAAAACAGGAGGCTGTTGTGGGGAAATCCAGGCACCACAAGTTCTTGTTCCTGCCCAGCTGAGTGGAGGATGGAGAGAGTGCCCTTCTACCCAAATCAGCAGCCCCAGGGTGCCAGGTGGCCACGGACAACACACAGCGTTTGCCGCTTTCAGCACCAACGGAGCAAATGGTAACATCTTGTTGTCCGGAAGTTTCCATCTGATCTGGGGCCCGAGGGACTGACTCAGAAGCCATCATCACCAAATGAGCTCCTGAGTGGAGTTTAATGTTTTCCAATGGATCATACACACTCGAGGGGTAATTAATGATTTGATTCATTGTGCTTCGGGGAGCCACTGTCCCACAAAATAATCCAAGTAATTTAAATCTGCAATAAAGTCAGAGTGCCACAACACATCATGGCTGCACACGGCGATGATTTGCTAGAGAGAAAAAAAAAAGCAAGCATTTTTATTAGTGCCACATCCAAATAATCCATAGGAAAGCAATATTGAGTTCACAAGTGATTTGATTACATTCCTCCTCCACAACAGTCCTCCAAGGTAGAGTCAAGTCCGAATGCATTTCAGCGGATGTGCATAATACCCAAGGTTTCATAAACCAACACATTTCATCAAAATTACTCTGCGTGTCTGAGATAGAAAATGTTTGCAGAATGTTAACCGCCTTTTTATTCAGAATAAATTTCCTCCACCATTAGTATCCGGCGTCTACGGCTGATAGAAGCCTGAATGATGATCTGTGGGGTAGGATCTTCTCTTTTTCGGGGTCCTTGGCCACTGGCGTGAGTGTGCAACCAGCCCCAACCTTCACACCTGCACCGAGCAAGCTGAGTGTGGCCTTGTGCCAGTTGTTGCCCTGAACCCAAGAAGTGCCTGGACTACAGGAAGGGCAGCCCCACACTGAGGTAGGCAAGCCCCCCTTTCAGTGGGAGAGGGACGAAGAGTGAGTCTGGGGGCTGTGGGGCCACAGCAAGGGCCGTCTGGAGGTGGTGCGGCCCGAGAGGTTAGCTGGGGTCAGGAGGAGGGAGCTGATGGGGTATTTCAGGTGGCACCCAATGGGCCATTCGGATAGAAAGCAGACACATCATTGACCTTGGATAGACAGGAATAAAATCCCTGAATCCATAATAGAATAGTCAGAATAGACCGAATAAGACCTGAAGGCAGGGGATCTTCACCGGGTGGACTGGAAGCCCTGCCCACTTACCTCTTTCAGTCACGTGTCTTCAACGGCTGCTGTATTCCAGGCACTGTTCTAGGTGCTGAAGGTACAGGCAAGAACAGGGCAGACCCAGTCACTATCTTTGTGGATCTCACTTCTGAGTGGGGCAGAAAGACCAAGCACTTATTGTTGTGATAAGAGCCATGTGAGAAATTATTGGGGTGGCGGGGGGAGAGAGGGATAGAAGGGGGCGGAGCATAACTTGGGAAGAGGCACCTCCTCGGGATGGTGCGGTACTGGAATCTGAGGGGGCATAACTGAGCTGAGGTCAGGGGAGCAGGGCTGAAAGATGCTGGTGGAAAACGCAAGAGGGAGACAGCACAAAGGGCATCAAGGGCTCGATCCAGGTCCGGGAGCCAGAGCTCAGTGAGCTGGAGGGGCTGGAGGGGAAGAGCAGTGTGAGGTGAGGTTGGAACCTTGGACAGCAGCCAACCCCTGACTTGCCTGGTAGCCCTGGGACATTTCCCAAAGCTGTCCAAGGCCACCAGGGCAGCACAGCCCTCCTGGGAAGCCTGGCCCTCCCCGTAAAAGTTGGCTTCACGTCCAGATGTGCTGCAGGTTGACACCTGCTCTCCCTGCTTTATTAATGACAGCATCCTCTCCTTGTTCGCTCTCAAACACATTCTGCTCTGGATTATACATTTCACGGCCACTTTGGCTATGAACACGAAGCGGATTTCCAGACAGACCCTACCACCCACTCAGCTGATTCATTCTCTCTCCTTCACAGACATGAGCACTGTTCAAAGTCTATAAGCACCCCGGACATAACAACTTGGTCTAAGTCAGAGAGCCCTGGGTGAAAATACTTTTGGAAGGGATGTTATGTTTAATTATATCTGAAGAGACAAGATTTCACCAAATTTGGAGATCCTGTAGATGACATTCTCTCCAGAGCTCAGCTCTCACTCATATTTTTTTTGAGGTCTACGCTACACGTGCTGGCACCGTTTAAAGGGATTCTCGAGAACTATCTCATTCATCTCCATGAGATCACGATCCCTGTTTCACTCCAAGGACCTGGGAATCTTATCACAGCCACATGCTGATGAGGACTTGAGCTCAGGCCAGAGGCTGCAGCGTCCATGACCCCAGCCATTGCATAGCCAACTCCCCAGTCATCACCAGCCTAGCCCTTCTCTGGAGCTTGACACCCCATCTCCAATTGATGTTGGCTGTATCCGCTAGGACGCTTCACAGACATTTCAACTCCAGCTCATCCACAATGGAACTCTCCGTTTTTTCCTCCAAGATCTGCTCCTTCTGTGTTCTTCCACTCAGCTGCCTGGGGTGAGCTGCCAGCTTCCTGACCACCAGTCCCTTTACACTCAGCCTCCCTCCAGCATCCTGCCCCCTGTCTGTCTCCGTCTTCCCCACACCTGGCCCATTGCCCAGCTTGAAAACCCTACCTCCATTCCACCCTGTGCTCTTTCCTCAAACCCAGCTGCTGCCCCTCCACACAGAGCCCCTCTCTGGTGCCTCGGTGCTGGCTCTCACAGCCGGACCTCGTCAGATCAGCCCCTCCTGGTGCCAGCGCAGCTGCTGGGAAGAGCAACTGGCAGACTCTGGAGTCACAGTGGGGCTCAAATCCTAGCTCTCCTGCTGACCTGCTCTGGGACCTGGGGTGAGTATGTGATCTTCCTCGGTCTCCACTCAGTCTTCTGCTAACTAGCTTTGCTGGGCTTTTAGTGAAGTGAGCCAACTGCCCAGTTCAGAAAGTAGAAGGCATGGGTATATTTCCCCTACTTCTAAAAACACAGCCAACCCCAATATTGCAAATTCCTCCCCTTCTCTCTTTCATTCCTTAAACTGAGCACTTATTATGACAGGTACTAGGCACTTTTCAAGCTCCTCAACAGAACCCTCTAGGAAAGGCACTCAGCATATTTTACCAACATTTTGCGAGTCATTGAGCTTATTTGGCACCAAGTCTAACAAAGGGACTAATGCTACTTCTGTCTCATATAGTCACTGGCTGGACATGGGTTAGGAGCTTTGAGCAGAAGTCGGGCCTGTGTCCAAAGAAAGGACTGCTCATGGACACCATGTGGGACCAGCACATCCCAGCCCAAACCGGGGGGGAAGAGAGACCTCAGAGAGCTTCCTCAAACCGCAAGGTAGAATCACACACGCACAGCAGCCCATTGCCGCAAGCGCCCCCATCCGGTACACCCCGGAACAGGGCAAGCCACGAGGGTAGCAGAGCTCACGAGGACAGCGGACTGGGTATTTACATCTTTCCATCTACCCTACAAGGGAAAATGATGGAGAAGCAACAGCAGCAACCACCTTGTGAGGCAGTCATGCTACTTTTGAGGAAAGTACTCTTTGACAAATGGAGCAACAAAGATGCAAAAAAACTGGTAACTTTATCAAGATCACACAGCTTCAAAGACAAGAAGAGCATGTTCAGTTCATCTCAGCACTGCGTAGACTCCAGCCGTCCAAGATGTAGTTGAGGGTTTGATCTGACATCATCTTTTCAGTTCAGATGGAGAATACACACCTTGGCTGACATGCAGTGCCCTGGGCTCAGTCATCTTCTCAGACGCTGCGAAAAAGAGATGCTATAAAGAGATATGATCACATGCGCTGGTCCCTCTGCTGGCTTCTGCAGCAAAATTAAGAATTTTTAAAAAACAATAAATAAACAAAAAAATGAGAATCTGGAATGATTCCTGGATGGGTTTTGCTCCTGTAAATCCATTTGGCTGTGCAACTGGGCATCCTGTGTCCCAGCTCCTGCATTCGGAGAGCAGGCTGCCAGGACAGAGGGGCTGGGCAGTGACTCCTGTTACTGGACACAGCCGAGCAGAGTCTTTGTGTTTGAGGCAGCCACACCCTTGGGCAGGCTAAGCTGAATGAGTTCTAGGTAGTGTCCAATGTTGAGAGCGATGCTACAGGAACGAAGGATGCAGGAAATTCTCTCCCATGTCTGGAGAGCATCACCCAACAGCTCACTGCTAAATCCCAAGTCTGCTCTTTCCCTTGCTTTCCAAGTGCAATCCCTTAGCAAGGCTGTGGGTTCCACCTTTAAAGCACAGCCCACGTACAACCATTTCTCACCATCCCCAGTGCAACCACTCCAGGAACACCCAGGCCACCACATCTCTCACCCAGACCACAGAGAATCTCCCGCTGTGAGCTGTTCCTCTGTAAGACTACAGCAAGAGTCAGCTTCTAAAATATGTCTCCCCTTACCAAAGACTTTGAGCAATGGCTTTACCTCCCACTTAGAATAAAACTCAACATTTTAGCCAAGTCCAGCATGCTCTGTCCCTGCTGAATGCTGTGGCTCCATCTGTACCACTCTCTCCTTCACTCGCTGACTCGGTGGTTCCTGGGGCACTTCCTGGTGTGGCCAGGCTTCTGCCTCCAGCCCCGCGTGACCATCTAGCTCAAGTGTCATCTCCTCAAAGAGGTTTTCCCTGACCACCAGCCCCACGCAACCCCCTCCATATTCCTGTGTTCTATTTGCTTCATAGAGCTTACAACTATCATGTTAGTTTCTTACTCATAATCCCCACAAATCAGCTCCTCAAAGGCAGAAATGTCTGCTGTCCACTCCACAAATCTTCCCCATACTTGGCACATAGTAGGGGTTTTATAATTACTGAATGAATGAGTGGACATGGTGATTTGAACCTTTGTGTCTTCAGCAAGAAAAGAATGTGCTACATCGGGAGACAAATCCCAGGGCCCACGGGATGGTGGGCTGGAGAATCCCTTGAATTGGAACATCTGGAACATTCCCCCAGGCCTCCCCCCTCCCACACCACCACGGCCCCCACCATGGGCCTGATGATATCCTGTTGGTCTTTCAAGATCAGAATCCTTCTCCATCTCTCCTGATGACCGGGTTGGGTGGGTGTGCCTTGGCACCGCCCCTGCATGCTCTAATGCACCCCATTAATGGAACCTCCCAGCCACTTCCCTCTGTGTCTGCCCCAGCTGACACCCTCACGGATGGGAGCTCCCTAAGGGCAGAAGCATGTGACTCCTACATGAACACAGACCTGACACGTAGCAGGCGCTTAATGCTGTGTGTTGAGCCCCCAGATCCAGTTGCCAGCTGCTCAAGTGGGGAACAGGCAAGTGAAGATAAAATATGGTTTTCCTGTCTGTGTTTTCTGGGCTGAATCTCCCCAACTCCCTGACGTGTCAATGTTGGGGTGCCTCGGGCTTGGACCTCCGCCTTGTTTTCCCCCTTGCCTTCACTCCCTTTGCAGACTCAGCATCTTCTTCTGTATGGGGGGACTCCTTGCCCTAACCCTGCTCCTCTCTCCAGATTCCAGCCACCTAGCCAGCATCTCTCCTCATGGGAAGACAGGTGTTTCCAAGTTATCCCGCCCAGAGCTGAGCTTCAGATCCCCTCCACCCCTCCTCTGCCTCCACTGCTGTCTTCCTCAAAGCTGTTCTGGGTCCCTCTTTTACTCCCCCACTCTGCAGAAAGTCCTGCCACCTCTCAGAGAGCTTCTCCCACCAGCAGCACTGATGCCCTGGTCCAGCCACACTCTTTCAGAGACCTCCTAACCAACCTCTCTTCTTGTCCCATTGGCCCTCACACTGTTCCAACACAGAAGCCGGGGCATCTTTTTCAGAAATTTGGTCAGATCATGTCATTTCTCTTTGCAAATCTTTCCATCTCATTGGCAGAAATTTCCAAAAAGTGACCATCTGGCCTGGGTTCAGCACCTGCCTTCTCTTCTTGAGCCTTGCCTGTCATTCTTCCTCCATCCCTAGAGTTTTCCAAGCCTTCCCCTCCCTTTGGGCTGTGCACCTGCTCTGGCACTGCCCTGATGCCCTCCACAGAGATGCCCATGGCCACTCCCTCACCTCACGCAAGCTCTGCCGATGCCCCCCCTTCAGAGGGGCTCCCACTGACATCCATTTTAAAACAAAATCCCCCCAGTTACGCTCCATCCCCTTGCTCTAATCCATCCTTCTTGCTAACACTTAGGGACCCTGGGCACATTACACAAGTGTGTTTACCATTTGTCTCCATGAAAACTGGCCTTCGGGCACCAGCCCTGCCCCCCAGCACTCAGGAGAATGGACTTGCCTGTGGAATGAATGAGGAGATGCAGCTCGAATGTTCACTGTAAGGATTAAGTTCTCCTTGTCAAACCCCATAAACGCTTCAAGTATGAAAACTCAAGTCAATTCACATGACTCAGACCCTGTCCCGAGAGGGGAACACAGGACATCTGCTGTAGCTCATACACTGCTTTAAGTGGACCTTCCTCATCACAAAGCCCTCATGGCCTGAGGGCTAACCCTTCCTGGGTTTACACTGGGCCAGGCTTGCAGTGGGGGGCAGGGAGGTGGGTGATGGCAGGGAGGCCGTTGGCTGGGTGGTGTCAGGAGCCCCTGTCCTGGAGAGGATTCCAGGCCTCCCTCCCTGCAAAATGAACTGGTAGACGGGTATCTGCCATGGTTGTGGTTTCAGTGTGTGTTGTATTAGGCAGAATTCTCCGGAGAAACTGAGCCAAGAGAAGACTTTTCCATCTATAGAGATTTATTATAAAAAAAAATTGGCTCACATGTGATACAGAAGCTGCGAAGCCCCACGATCTGCTGGAGACCCAGGAGAGTGGATGGTGTGAGTTCCAGTTTGAGGATGGGAGAAGACCACTGCCCCAGCTCACGCAGAGAAAGCACGTTCTCCCCTCCTTCACCTTTCCGTTCTGTTCAAGCCCTTTAACGCTTTGGAGGCTGCCCACCCACATTGCGGCTGGCAGTCTGGTCTACCCAGTCTACCACTTCAAATGTGACTCTCCCCCGGAAACACCCTCCCAGACATACCCAGAAACAGTGTGCAGCCAAGTATCTGGACACACTGTGGCTCAGTAACCATCATGTCTTCACACCCATTTTTTTTTAATTTGTATTTCTATTGTGTTCCAACAATAAGCCCAATGTGTGATGGATGCTAAAGGTATGAAAATGAGTATCAGATAGTCCCTGCCCAAGGACTTAGAAACCCACAGAAAGAGAGTAAGGTCTTTACCCAGTAAGTCACATGGAAAGTGCCTACAGAGGTAACCAGAGGATGCTACAGGGTTGGGGGGGAGGCTCAACCTGGGGGAGGTGTGGCTTGGGTGGAGATTACTCAGAGATGATTTTCTAGAGAAGGGGGACATTCTGGAGCTGAGACCCAGCAATGGGCTATGAGGGAGCCGGCAGAAAGCCGTGGACAGTCCAGGAGGGGCAGGTGTGCGGTGGGCCTGAGGAAGTGAGTAGCAGGAATGAGTTGATGGGGTGCTCTGCTGGGCATGGTGTGAGTCTTGGGGGTGTCTGTGTCTCTGACACAGTCCTACATGGGAGCATCCTTTAGAAAGAAACAATAATTAAACCTGCCTCTGGTTTGACCCCACTGTCTCTGCCCACTTGTAACCCTCTTACAGGGCTGGGATCACTAAGATTTCCAACTGAAACAATGTTGGGGAGCTTCCCCAAACTCAGCTCGTGAGTCACTTCCAGGCAGCTCCACACAGCCCCTCATGCCCTGGTCCTTCCAAATTCCAAGCTTAATTCCTTTCTCTTCTCTTTGGCTGGAGGTAAAAAGCGCATGGCTAATAGGTTTCATGATTTTAATCTCGCTGCCTAAGTCCCATATTCCTCCACGTAGCACTCCTAGCAAAGGCAGCTGCATGACCACAGCACGGCTCTCCACTCAGGTCTCGCCTTTAGATCTTGCTGCACCCAAGTTGAAAGCCAAGGACAAAGGCATCTGTCACTGCCTCAACGTGAAGACAACTGGTAGAGTCTCAAAGACTGTTCACTGGGAGCTCTGAACTCGCAACTGCAGTTTCTGTGCCCCATGACTCTTTTCTGACAGCCCTTCGCAGCCCCATTCTCTGAAGTCCAGCCCTGCAGAATTTTCACCTGGGTAGCGCTTGGCAGGAGGGTACTTTCAAGACCTCTAAGCCTGGCTCCCTTTTGCACCTGCCACTTGACCCATGGGAAGCTCTCCCATCCCCTCTCCCCAAAGAGATGGAATGCACCTCATCCAGCTGCCAGCCCACTGCCCTGGCCCTCTGTCTCAGAAACAGGTACCAGTCTCTGTGCCCACATGTGCCACCTCCACACCTCCACACCTCCACATCTAGGGCACATAACCCAGGAGCTGCTGCTAATTTGATTTTAAGAAGCTGAATTCATCTGGAGGAAACCTGACCTTGCTTGAGCTCCATGGGCTGTCCCTGCTGTGATAATCACCAAATGCGAGAGAGAAAGGAGCGGGGCAGCAGGGGACTTTCATGGTGGGCAAAGATGTATGGGTGACCCAGGCAACTTGCACACTCTGAACCTCAGTTTCCCTCTCTGTGAAATGGATGTGATAACACCCTCTTGCAGTTGGCATGAGGATGTAGAATATAAAGTGCGGTCAATCTTGGGTGGTCAGCTCCTCAGTAAATGGTGATTTGCTGCCCCAGTTATTCAGTGAAAGAAGATTATATTAACACAGGGCAATAAAAATCCATGATCTATTCCTATAGCAGAAAATGACAAAGGAACTAATTAGATGACTGTCTTCTCTTATAGACTGAGAGCTTGTGAGGGCTGGAATTTTGTTTTCATCATTCCCTGGATCCAGAGTGATGCCCATCCCCAAGAAGAGTTGGAATGGACAGATGGATGGATGGATGAATGGGTGAGTGGATGGATGGATGGATGGATGGATGGATGAGTGGATGGATGGATGCGTGGATGGATGGATGGATGGATGAGTGGATGGATGGATGGATGGATGGATGGATGGATGGATGGATGAGTGGATGGATGGATGGATGGATGAGTGGACGGATGGTTGGATGGGTGGACAGAAGGATGGATGGATGGATGGGTGGATGGATGGACAAGTGAGTGAGAGAACTTCTAGAGAATTCCTTGTTTACCCTCTAGGTTGTCTCAGAGTCCCACCTTCATGGGCTCTGTGTGCCAGGAAGCCACTTTATTTGGCAAGGAACAGGGAGAAGTACCTGGTAGAATATTGAGTACAAGACATTTCAACAGAAAGTTCTTTAGATGAATACTTCCAAAGCTGGTCTGGTAAAAGCCAAGCATTGCAAATATCCTGACCCTGACCAAGGTCTGACAGGGATATTTTACATGATCTGATATGGCCCCTTCCAAGTGGGAGGGAACTTGTCACTAGTACCAGGATGCAAGTGCTTTGTAGTAGCCTCTCTGGTGGTATCGTGTAGGGCAGGAGAAACTGTTGCAGTCTTTCCAGAGCCGATTCAAAAACATGCATCAGGACCTTCCAAATAGCATCTCTGAAGCAGCAAATTCCTCCTCCAGGAATCCATGCTAAGGAGTGAATCAGAGATGTAGGCAAAAATTGTTGCATGCAGATGTCCCTGGCAACATCATTTATGATGCAGACAACTTGTAAAGAGACCTAAACATCCAACATAGGGAAATATTAAATAAATAATGGTACAAAGTCATGGTGAAACACATTTTATGATGTGGAGGACTGGTGTACTGTTGATTTTTTTTTAAATAAAGCAGGGTATACAATTGTTCTCATAGAATCATTCCCCATGTGAAAAACTCAACACACATGTTTGAAAAAAATAAAAACAAAACATGTTTGTCTATTCTACATTTTGAAATCCCAGTCAATTGTAGAATAGATAAACAAGATTATAGTGTAGAGCACAGGGAAATATATACAAGATCCTATGGTAGCTCACAGAGAAAAAAATGTGACAGTGAATATACATATGTGCATGTATGACTGAAAAATCATGCTCTACACTGGAATTTGACACAACATTGTAAAGTGATAACTCAATAAAAAATGTTAAAAAAAAAAACCAGGATGCTAGCTTCATAGGTTACCCAAGAGAGGTGGACTAGTGGATGTCTTGAATAATCTTCTTTATATTTCCCTTCCAGAGGGGAACCCAGAGTATAGAGAGGGTCTGAGAGTCTGGCTGCTTCACTCTGTGTGTGTCAACCGTCCTGCTCAGCTTTAACCCCAACAATCTGAGGCACCTGATACCATCAAATGCTGAGCTTTTTAGTGGTTTGCTGTACAACCTAAGCAATCTGTTGTCTTTTCTCATGCTTGGTTTAGGAACCAGTTTTCTTGGATTTGCTGTTAGTTCACGCTCCTTTCTTTTCTTTCCTGCTTTGAAATGAATGAAGTGTGCATCACCTAAAGAATGATAGACCCCTCACCTGCATCCCCAACCCTTGATCCCCACAGGTTCCAGAGTTCTGGCAACCAGGTCTCTATGCTCCAAGGCAGAATGTATTTCTCTAGAGAATCTAATTAGTCCAAGAGAAAAGATGCAAAGATATTGACAGTGGGGGATTCTCCAAGGAAATCATTTCATAATGACCCTTACAGATGGAGAACCTCATGCATGTTTCAGAGCCTTCAATCAGCCTCTCAATGCCTCTTTTTAAGTATAATCACAAAACCAAATATCATCAGATGACTGAGGAATGTGGCTAACATGAGAACAAAAGACCAAAACTAAGAAAGGCTTTTTGAAAAATATCAAAGGAAATAAAAACTATGCAGGGAACAACACCGCCATCAAAGTATCATAAATATTCTCAGTAACATAAGAGAAGATACTGTATTTAGGGGAAAATGTAGGATGCTATAAAAATGGAATACGTAGAGAATTAAAAATAGATCTTAGAAGCTAAAAATAGGATAGGAGAAATAAAAATACAATAGAAGTTTCAAAATATAAAGCTCAAAAGTACTCCCTAGAAGGGAAACTAAAGAGAATGGAAAATATGAAGAAGAAGGTATGAAATTCAGAGAACCAGCTCAGTGCAGCCAACATATGAAAAATAGAAACTCTAGGAAAAGAGAATGGAGAAATGTAGAGGAAGAAATTATCAAAGAAATTATCAAAGATGTAATGCAAGAAGATTCTTCAGAATAAAGGAGACAGACGTTCTGTTTGAAAAGGTTCACAGAGTGAATAAAGTCAGACACTCACAGAGCACATAATCATGAAAATGATGACAAAGAAAAGATCATAGAAGAGTCTAGACAGAAAAAAAGCAAGGTTGAGCTCACAGAATCAGGGAGTAAAATGTGTTCTGGGTTTTCAACCACCTCCATAGAAGATAGAAGATAATAAAGGGGTTGTTTAAATCTTGAAACAAATCTATACCCAGCAAACTAAAACTCAAACATAAGGACAGAGCAAATAAATTTTTGATAGACACAGTTTCAAAAATTGATCTCCCAAGCATGCTTGCCCAGGAAGCTACTGGCAGGTATGTTCTACAGGTTGAGGGAGTAGACCAAGAAAGGAAAACACAGGCACAGCTCGTTTGAGTGTACTTTGTCTCATTGCCTTTCACAAATAACTCTGCTCTTTTTTTTTTTAACAGATTAACTGTTTGTGGCAAAATTGCAAGGAGTCAGTCGATCGACACCATTTTTCCAAGAGCATTTGCTCACTCCATGCCTTTGTGTCACATTTTTGTAGTTCTCACACTATTTCTAAGTTTTTCATTATTGCTCTATTTGTTATGGTGATCACTAATCAATGATCTTTGGTGTAATTGTTTTGAGGCACCACAAACCATGCCCATATAAGGCAGTGAACTTAATTGATAAATGTGTGTGTTCTGACTTCTCTGCTGACCAGCTGTTCCCCCATCTCCCCTCCTCCCCTCAGGCCTCCCTATTGCCTGAAACATGAAATTATTGAAATTAGGCCAGTTAAAAATCCTACAGTGGCCTCAACATATTCAACTGAGAGGAAGACTCACATGCCTCTCACTTGAAATCAAAAGCTACAAATGATTAAGCTTAGTGAGGAAGTCATAGGCTGAATTCAAGATCTCTTGTGCCAAACAGTTAGCCAAGTTGTGATTGCAAAAGAAAAGTTCTTGGAGAAAATTAAAACTGCTACTGCAGTGGACACACAAATGGTATGAAAATGAAAAAGCTTTATTGCTGATATCAAAAAAGGTGTAATGAACTGGATAGATCAAACCAGCCACAACATTCCTTTAAGTCAAAATCTAATCCAGAGCAAAGCCCTAACTCACTTTGACTCTATGAAGGCTGAGAAAGGTGAGGAAGCTGCAGAAGAGAAGTTGGAAGCTAGCAAGGGCTGGTTCATGAAGTTTAAGGAAAGAAGTTGTCTTGATAACATCAAAATACAAGGTGAGGCAGCGGTTTCAGATGTAGAAGCTGCAGTGAGTTATCCAGAAGATGCAGCTCAGATAATTCATGAAGGTGGCCACACTAAACAACAGATTTTTAATGTGCATGAAACTCCTTATATTGGAAGAAGATGCCATCTAGGTCATTAATAGCTAGAGAGGAGAAGTCAATGCCTGAAAAGGACAGTGGACTCTCTTGTTAGAGGCTAACACAGATGGTGACTTCAAGTGAAGCCAATGCTCATTTACCATCAGAAAATCTTAGGGCCCTTAAGAATGATACTAAATCTACTCTGCCTGTGCTCTATAAATGGAACAGAAAAGCCTGGATGACAGCACATCTGTCTACAACATGTCTCACTGAATATTTTAAGCTCACTGTTGAGACCTGCTGCTCAGGAAAAAAAGATTTCTTTCAAAATATTACCGTTCATTGACAATGCATCTGGTCACCCAAGAGCTCAGTGGAGATGTACAGTGAGATTAATGTTGTTTTCATGCCCAAAAACACAACATCGATTCTGCAGCCCATGGATTGAGGAATAATTTTTACTTTCAAGTCTTACTATTTAAGCAATACATTTAGTAAAGCTGTAGCTGCCATAGACTGTGATTCCTCTGATGGATCTGGGCAACATAAGTTGAAAACCTTCCAGAAAGGATTCACCATCCTAGATGCATGGAGAACATTTGTGCCTCATGGGAAGATGTCAAAATATAAACAAACACAGGAGTTTGGAAGAAGTTGATTCCAACCCTTGTGGATGGCTTGGAGGAGTTCAAGACTTCAGTGAAGGAAGTAATGATGTGGTGGTGGAAACAGCAAGAGAACTAGAATTAGAAGTGGAGACTGAAGATGTGACTGAATTCCTGGAATCTCATGATAAAACTTCAAGAGTTGAGGAGCTGTTTCTTATGGATGAGCAAAAAAAGTGTTTCGCTTTGTTTTTTGAGATGGGAACTGCTCCTGGTGAAGATGCTGTGAAGTTGTTGAAATGACAACAAAGGATTTATAATGTTACATAACCTTAGCAGATAAAGCAGTGGCAGGTTTTGAGACGATTGACTCCAATTATAAGGAAGTTCTACCGTGGATAAGATACTAACAGCACATGCATCATTAGTGAAAGGAAGAGAAAAATCAATGCAGCAAACCTCAGTGTTGTCTTACCTTGAGAAATTGCCACAGCCACCCCAACCTTCAACAACCACCACCCTGAGGAGTCAGAGCCATCAACAGCCAGTTAAGACCCTCCACCAGCAAAGAGATTATGACTCACTGAAGGCTCAGATGATGGTTAGCATTTTTTAGCTATGAAGTATTTTTAATCAAGGTATGTACGTTCTTTTTTTAAACATAATGCTATTGCACAGTTAATAGACTACAGTATAAAAAACAACATTTATATCCAGTGGGAGACCAAAGAATTCGTGTGACTTGCTTTATTGTGATACTTGCTTTATTGCAGTGGTCTGGAACTGAACCTGCAATGTCTCTGAGGTATGCCTGTATAGGGATGCAGGAAAGAGGAGTGGACACTGGTAGACAGAAGGGAATTCCAAATATGATGGGGACTGAAGATCACAGAAACAATAGCTCTGTGCCAGGCTTAGAGGCAACAACACAGACTGGGAAGGACTCTGGGGGAGGTTTCTCCACGAAGATAGGATTTACAAATAACTGAATTGCCCTAACATTTCAAGATGGTTTGGGGCCAAATTTATAATAAATGTATAGAAAATGGAGATAGAAAGACAGAGAGGGACAGAAATAAATATTCCAAGGGAAAGAAGGAAAATAGTGGGTTAGAATGAAAAAGCAATCGTGGTCTATAATTACATGGTTTAACTGGTAATGGCACGTGCGTAATTACAACATATACTTGAGTGGGTCAGGTGGGAAGGGAAGTGTGTGCAGGAGAAGAGGTGGTGAAGAGATATATCTTCTAATGTAGAGAAAGGTGAATACATAATGCCTAAAACTGAAAAATTAAGAAGCAGAAATACAGGCACTGCATTTAGAGAAACAGAGGTGAAAACCAAAACAAAAACAGAAAGAGAAAACAGCTAGCACACAGTAAACCAATAGCCTCTGGAGAAGGGGAAACTGGGGAATGACGGGGAAAGGGACCACTCCTTTCTGAATAAACTTTATAGAACAATTTGACTCTTTAAATACATTATTATGATAAAAATTTGAAAGGCAATATTTTACTTGCCACATTAATCAACAAAGATAAGTTTGTTAAATGCTTTTCCTTTCTTCATCTATATGGGAAAAATTCCTTGGAGCAAGCTTTTTGTCTTTCTCTACGCTCTCCTAAAATCTCTGCAACCTCCCTAGTCTGCCAGAGAGCAAAATACATGAAATTAATGATATGGGATGACCTCACCTTATTTCACCCATAGATTCATTCATTCATTCATCCATCCATTCTATACTCACTGTGTTCTTTCCCTGTGCCAGGCATTGGACTAGGCCTAAGAAAATCAGACCTATAAATAGATGGAATCAGATCAATTGTAGATAGATAGATAGATAGATAGATAGATAGATAGATAGATAGATAGACAGATAGATAGATAGATAATGGATAGATGGGTTCTGTGTGTGTGATAAGTTGAGGCAGGTGCTCCCTGTGACTCACCCATGTGCTTCTTATCTTACCAATTCTAATGAGCTCAATAGCCTCCAGCTGCCAATATCTATATTTCCATGTCTTGTGACTTATTCCAGAATTGTATAAGGTCACTCAGCCCACAGTAAGAAAGGCTATGCACACACACACACACACACACACACACACACACACACAGCCCTCAACCGATGAATGTCAGGAGTTGGTGTATATATACCCCAGCTCCCTCATCCCCTGTGTGGGAAAACTCTGAGTATGTTACACTAGCTCTCAGTTGTCCTGTGGGGTTGAGTTCCAATTGCCCAGTGTTGCCTGGCTTAATAATGCATCTTTATTAGCTGTCTATCCCAGCATTCTCACACTTCCCAAATAAACTGTTGCAATCAAGCCTTTGATGCCTAGTCTATTTAGGGAGAATTCACAATAATATACACATGAAACTTAGGACAATAACAGAAGTACACTGAGATTTTGGAAAGCTCAGAGCAGGGCATTGAACTCATGCTGGGAATGAGGAAGGTGAGGGAAAGTGACTGGAATCAAGGACAGCCCATGGGAGTAAGTGGCTCCTGAGCCAGAAATTAAAGCATGCTCAGTGGTCCACAGGCCCTCTGCTGGGCACAGGGTATCAGAAGTGCATATACATGGCCCCAACCATACAGCCTGGAAGGATGGATGCTAGAGCAGGTAACTACAAGATGAGAAGTGATCAGGGGACCAGGCACCATGTGTTGTGGGGAGCAGAAGAAGCCATTTTGCAGGGGGGGGGGGTCCCACTGCCCTGGGATGTGTGGCCTCCTGCTCCTTCTCCAAGCACTGTCCTCCATAAGCTCCATTCATCATTCTTCTAACACTTCTCCTTCCTCTTGAGTTCCTCTACCCCTGCCAATCCTCACCTGCTGGTTCTCCTGAATGCTCTGTCCCAGCCTTCTCACATCTTACTTAAGGGTTCTCTCCAGTTGGTTCTATCCCTTCCCATTACTTCAAGTATCATCTATAGGTCAAAGGTTACTAATCTACCTCTTCATCTCAAAACTATCCTTTATGCTCCAAGCACAAGCATCCAACACCCCATCTCTCTAAGAAGTCTTTCCTCACACCTTGCTTGATACCTTGATATCATAGCAGGTGCCTGAGATAAGTGGTTACTGGAAGGAACTGGACTTCATTGTGCTCCTGGGGTGCAGCCCTCTTTTAAATCCAGCACTTTCCTATCTCTGGTTGCACATCTTGTCCCCTCTTCCTGAAAAACTCTCATGTCAATGCCTCAGAGTGACTGAGTTTCAGTACCCCAGGGGACACTATTCATAGACTGACATGTGAATTTTTTAGGCAAGGCCTGGATAATTTCAGCTTTCATTATCATCTGAAAGACACTTCTTCATAAAGACTTACACCAACTTTTCAACATAAATCGGGTCTCCTTCTTATCTTCTTTGTACTTTCTTCCCAATAACACCACCACACTTCACAATTAGGTATTTACTTGCATGAGGGTATAGGACCATATCTACTTTGTTCACTATTCTATACAGAGCACTTACCCAGTGTTTACCATATAGTAGGAGCTCAATAAACATTTGTAAAATGAATAAATGGAATTGAACTCGACCCTCAGATCACTAAGTGCTTACTCCACCCCTGCCATGCTTCGTATGCAATGCCAGAGAGTGGAGGACAGAGACGATGGATCCGCATGATTTCTGTCCCCAAGAGATCCACAATCAAGTGCAGTGTGGAAAAGTCCAACAATGCAAATATGCAAAAGATATAGAGATAACAGAGGAAGGAGTAAGAAAGAGAGCAGAGTAAAGGGGTGGGTGTGGGTGCTGGTGGCAGAGAAAGTAGGAGGGGGACAGAATCTTTGAAGGGACCCATGACAGCCTGACTCACTGCAATGCCTCAGGAGGCTTGGAGAGCCTACATCTTCACTCAGTACATAAACTAGCACTAAATAAATATGAGTTCAAAGATGCTACAGCATTAATGATGACATAAAGGTTTTATGGGCAACATGGGCTGTGACCAAAATCTCTCAACAACAAAATCAATAGAAACAGAACTGTCATGGTGAGAATGAGCAGCCCGTAACTTTCAGTGGGACCGTTCTGGCTACTTAATAGCTGCCGAAGAAGAGAGGGCACTTGAAAGCGACGGTGAGGAATCCCTGTTTCCTTTTGGAGGTGACTTTACAACTGAGAATGGCAGAATCCAGTGACCTAGTCATGGAAATCTTATTGATAATTGGATATAAAACAATAGGAGCATATATATTAAATCCCTTATTTCCATGTATAGGATAGGAGATTGCCATTGTTTTTGGAGGTTTTCGATAAGTTGGGGCAAAGTCACAAACTGATGCCAGTAAGAGACAACACCTTGAACAAGCACATATGTAAAATGGTATCCGTTAGTCTTTGCAGCATAACAAACCACCCCAGAACTTGGTAACTTAACACAACAAACTCATGTTAGTTATCGCACATGATAACGTGGTCAGCTGGGCAGCTCTTCTGGTCTGAGCTGACTAGGCTGGAGCTGGATAGTCTGCGGTGGCCTCACTCGTGTGTATGTCATTTCAGGCTGTGGAAATGACTTCTCCTCGTGTCTCTCATCATCCACGAGGTTAGCCCAAGCTCATATGGTGGTGGACAGAGGTTCCCAACAGTAGCAGGAGAAATCGAGGGCCAGTGTGCAAACGCTTTTCCAATATCTGTTTCTGATCCATTTGCTATTGACTTTTCAGCAAAGCATGTTATATGGCTTAGCCCAGAGTCATTATGAGAGGAGACGACTGTGAAACTATTTTGCAAACAAACTACTACCAAGATAAATTAAGAATGTGCCCAGTGAACATGACAGAATATGTCAGGGTCCACATGTTTGATCTTAGAAGAAATTCTATCCAAAGACCCTCTGATGCTTGGGGCTGTATGTGTACAGGAATGAAACCCATCGCCCTGCAAAAATGACAAACAGAGCTGTAGCTCAGCAATTTTATTGACTAAAGGCAGCGGGGATTTCCAAGAACTCAACACAGGACACCCTTTTTATTCAAACTCATATTTAGAACTGACCAAAAGATAGTCACAAGAGGAAGAGGAGAATGTGGTTGAGGTTTGCTGGTGAAGTGTGCTGGCCAACACGCCCGCCGCCATGTGCCTCTCCTGGGGGCTGCCCCCATGGGATCCATGGAACGGAAAAGCAGAAAGTAGGATTCCTACAGGAAGATCCAAGAGGGAGAGAAGAAGGGTTGAATCAGAAATACTCAGCTGCTTCTCTCAAACTTGCGGTTAGAGACTCCTCCTCCTTCAATGGGCCCTCCTTCCACATCATACCCATAATCAACAGGTTTTTGTTTTCTTAACACAAGGGACATTGCATGAATCCTACCATCAGCCAGTCGTGTGACTTTTAATGCAGCTCTGATCCTAATATATGAGGATAATTCTTTGTGGATACTGGCAGGCAGTGTGGATTTTGTCCCCAGAAGACTCCAAAATAGATGTTAACTCCAAGGCCACTCTGCACCCAAGGTTGAAAATGAACTTGCTTTTCTATTTCCCTTTCCAAAATAGCTCATCAAAATTTTACAATGATATTAAAAACCTAGAGCTATTTCAGTCATAAAATGCCAACAACATATTGATAGATGCCCCAAATTTGAATATAAAATCCCTCCCATTATGAAGTTCCCAGGGAAATTAAAGTTTAAAGAAATCAATCTCCAAAATCCAATTTTTTCTCAAATTAATGTCCAGATAATTTTTAATTAAAAGTTTTCATATACATTAGATTTTCAACCAGTGGTAACCAATAATATAGAGAGATTCAGTGGACCCTTTACACAGTTTTCCCAAGTGACGTAATCACTTATAAAACAATAACACAATTCCACAACCAGGATACGGATACTGATGCAATCAACATACAGAACATTTTCATAGCCATGGGGATCCTTCAAACTGCCCTTTTTAAGCCACCTGCCTCTTCCCTACCCTCATTCCCTTTTTAGCCCTTAGCAATCACTAATTTGTTCTTAATTTCTATCATTTTATCATTTAAAGGATGTTATTTATATTAATGGAATCATATAGTGTGCAGCATTTTGGGACTGGGATATTTCACTTAGCAAAATTTACTGGAGATTCATCCATGTCGATGCACGTACCGAAATGGCGCATTTAACTGCTGAATAGTGTTCCATGGTATGAAGGCACCACACTTTGTTTGACCATTCACCTGTTGAAGGACACCTGAGTTGTTTCTAGTTTGGGGCTATTACAAATAAAGCAACACAAATAACCATCCTTTACAGGGTTTTGTGTCAACGTTAGTCTTCATTTCTCCGGAATAAATGCCTAGGAGTGCAGTTGCTGGGGCTTATAATAGTTGCATGTCTCATATTTTAAGAAATTGACAAACTTGTCCAGAGTGAGTACCTGTACCATTTCATGCTCATACTTCTTAGCAGTATTTTTCACAAAGCAAAAGGTTTTACTTTTGATGAAGCTCAGTGTATCATTTATCCCCAGAATTGTGCATCTGGTGACAAGTTTAAAATCTCGTTAACTATCCCTGAGTCCCAGAGATTTTCTCCTGTAATTTTCCTAAAGTTTTGTAGTTTTACACTTTATATGTATGCCTATGATATATTTTGAGTTAATTTTTGTATAAGATGTGAGACTTAGGTTGAAATTTTTTTTTGCTGTTGTTTATTTATGAATGTCTGATTGCTCCAACACTATTTGTTGAAAAAGCTATCATTCTTCCATTGACTTGATTCTACACTTTTGTAAAACATCATTTGGGCATATTTGTATGGGTGTACCGGGTTCTCTGTTCTGTTCCAGCCTTCCTGCAAGACCATAGAGTCCTTACTGGAGCGATATAATTTTGAAATTAGATAGGCTGATTACTCTACTTTATCCCTTTCAAAAACCATTTTAACCATTCAAGTTCCATTTGTCTTTCCATAAAACTTGAAAATAATCTTGTTGAAAGCTACAAAACTGTCTTGCTGGGATTTTAGAAAGAACTGGGTTAAATTTATATATCAATTTGGGGACAACTGTCATTTTTACTACACTGGGTCTTCTAATTCATGAATGCCTTCTTTAATCATAGGTTTTGTTAGATGTACAACTAAGTATTTCATTTTCTTGTTAGATTTACAGACTTAAATTGTTATATTTTTAATTTTGATGCCTGCACATTTATTGCTAGTATGTACAATTACCATTCATGTTTGTATACTCATCTTGATACCCATCTCACTAGTTCTAGATATTTATTTGTAGATTCCTTGGAATTTTCTCCATAGACAATTATGTCATCCGAGTATAGGGATAATTTTGTTTCTTTCTTTCCAATCTGTATACCTTTTAATTCCTTTTCTTGCCTTATTGCACTGGCTAGACCATCCAGCACCTTTTGAATAAGAGTAGTGAGGGCAGACAATTTTACATTGTTCTTTGTCTAAGGGGGAAAGCATTCAATTTTTCAACAGAAAGAATAATGTAGCTGCAGATATTCTTTACCAATTTAAGAAAGTTCCCTTCTGTTCTTAGTTTTCTGAAAGATGTGTTTGTTTGTTTATTTTAATCATGAATAAGTGCTGAATATTGGCAAATTATTATTCTGCATTGATTGATATGTTTATGTGATATTTTCTCCTCTTTAACTTAATAACATGGTGGGTCACATAGACTGATTTTTAAGTATTGACCAGCCTTTCATCCTTGGAACAAACCCTACTTCATCATGGTATACAGTTGTTCTTATATACTGCTGAATTTTATGTCTTAATATTTGTCGTGACGTTTTGCATCTATATTCATGAGTATTATTGGTCTATAGTTTACTTTCTCTTTTGTTTAAACTTTGTCTAATTTTTCAATCCAGGTAATTGCTAACTTCATAAAAATGTATTGAGAAGTGTCTCCTCCCTTTCCATAATCTGTGAGAAATGGCATAGATTTAAAGTTAATGCTTCTATCAATGTATGGAAAAATTCCCAGTGAAATCATCTGAGCCTGGGGATTTTTGGAGTGGAGTTTTTAAATTAATAATTCAATTTCCTTAATAGTTATACAGCTATTCACACTATCTCTTTTGTTTTAGGTGAGTTGTGATATTTTGTGTTTTTTGAAGAATTGTCTAACTTGTGTATTCGTGTTTGTAGAATTGTTCCTGGGATACCTTCATCACCCCTTCGATATCTGCAGAAGCTACGGTAATATCTTCTGTGTCATTCCTGGTACTAGTAATTTGCACCGTCTCACTTTTTTCATTAGTTCGTTTTGGAACACAATTTGTCATTTCGAAAAAAAAATCTTTCCAAAGAATTAGTTCTTTTGTTGTTGTTGTTGTTGTTTTTCTCTACTATTTTGGTTTTCAATTTCATTGACTTCTGTTCTTATCCTTATTGTTTACTTCCTTCTGCTTGCTTTGGATGCATTTTATTCTTTTTCTTTGTTCTTGAGGTTGGAAAATAGTTTATTGATTTGTGATGTTTCCTACTTTCTAATGTATAAATTTCATGCTATAAATTACCTTTAACATTGCTTTAACTATGTCTCACAAATTTTCGTATGTTGTATTTTCATTTTCTTTTATTTTGTTTTTTTTTAAATTTCTTATGAGACATTTGTATGGATTATTTGGACATGTGCTGTTAGTTTCCATGTATTTGAAGATTATCTTTTTATTTCTGTTACTGATTTCTAATGTGATCAGAGAACACACTTTGTATGATTTCAATTTTTAAAATTTTGTTGAAGTTTGTCATATCACCCCAGATAGTGTCTGTTTGAGCAATATATTCCATGTACACTTTTTAAAAATGTTATTCTTCTATTGTTGGGTAGAATGTTCTATGATTGGTGATGTTGTTGAGTTTTTCTGTATTCTTGCTGCTTCTCTGTTTAGTTTCTATCAGTTGATGAGAGATTAGCTTTAACATCTCTAACTATAATCATCAACTTATGTCTCATTTTAGTTCTGTCAGTTTTTGCTTTATATATTTTGTAGCTCTGTTGCTCAGTTCAAACACATTAAAGATGACTACGTCATCTTGGTGGAATGACCATTTTATCATTATACAATATCCCTCTCTGTCTCTGGTAATTTTCTTTGCTCTAAAGTCTACTTTATTGGACACTGACATTGCCATTGATGTTTCCTTTGATTAATATTTATATAATATGTATTTTTCATCCCTTTGCTTTCAACCTGCTTATATCATTATAAAATGAATTCCTTGCAGGCATGATATGGTGGGTCACGTTTTATAATCCACTCTTCAATCTTTGTCTTTTAATTGTCATATTTAAACCATTTACATTCAATGTAATTATTAATGGATTAGGGCAGAAGTCTGCCCACTGAGATTTCCACAAGTCTGAGGTATATGAGGAAAAAAGAAAATCCAGGAAAATCTCCCATGATTTTCCCCCAGGTCTGAGGGGCCTAGCCAGTCTACCCTCTTCTCTCTACTTTTCAGAGTCTTCCAATGTTTGTTTCCTATATAACACTCAAGATTTTTAGTTGTCTTTAGCCAAAAAAAAAAAAAAGAGAGAGAGAGAGAGAGAAAATATCTCTTGCTATTTCTCAGGAGCAAAATATCCAAAGAATTTTATGTTATCTCTCTACATCCAATTCTGCTCACATTTATGGCTCTTATTTCTTTCTCATGCTAAGAATTCCTTAACATCTGGAAAGTGTCAGGATTCTTTCAGCAGCTGGAGCATGGGCTGTCTTCAACCAGGAAAGGGTTTTGTTCCTCTAGCAAGCTCAAAGTTGAGTTGATCCATCCTGTAAGCTCTAACCTCATTTTTATAATGAGTTAAAACAGTTAAAAGAACTTATACAGGTATCACCATATTGGCTTCACACCCCTAGATTTGAAAGAATGAAAAGATACTCCTCAGATATAACCCGGATAACACATATTTCATAGAAAAAATGGCAGCTCCCAGACAACATGTACCTGAAAACTCAATGGTGTTTGAAGGAAGGTGAGGAGGGGGTAAAATTCCTCTTTGTTTTAGCCTGTCCCAGTCCCCTGTGTTGATATCTAGGGTCCATGACCTGTGCGCCCAAGTACAATGTGGATGAGTATGGATGAGTGTGGGGTAAAATGAACACAGAGTTAATGAAAAGGGTAACTCAGCTAGTGATGTAACTCAGCTGGTAAGATGGGGGCCTCTGGGGGAACAAAGCAGAGAAGGGATGTGGTGAGGGGTATGAGAGGGCTGAACCCTAACCTCGTGTATCAACAAATGATGGGTGAAAACGAAAAGTACAGAAGCAGAAGTATTGGCATCATATCGAGAAGTGGGACAGTAAATGCAAGAAGAAAGCCTCAGATTTTGAAACTGGGGGCTGAGGGGTTCTGCAGTGAGGAGTCAGCTGTTTCCTTGTGGTCTTTCTTTGGGTGTTCATGCATGACAAATCCAAGTATAAAAATTAGGAGACTGATCCTTTATCAGCTCAGGGGTGCCATCTCTTCTCCCCAGCACCTCCTTCATCTGCATATGCTCACAGCTCACACTGTCTCCCAACCCCAGTGACTGACAGGCCAGAACACAGATCAAGACTGGACAGCTTTTCTCGGTCTGCCCGGTTCTCATCTTGGCTTTGAAGCCAACATTCAAGTCAAATCAAATCAAATCAAGTCGAATCAAATCAAACCAGCAAATGCTCATTGTGCACCCACCATGAAGTGTGGAAACGAGTGTAAACCCATCCCCGATGCACCAGGGGTGACAGTTAACAACCGAACATTGGGAGGCCAGGAGACAAGAGTCCCCATGAGGCCTTCAAAGTGCACGCTTGTCACAAGAACTGCCAGCTGTAGAGCTAGAAGTTCTGGTCCTCCTTCTTCATTTAACAAAGTAAGAAAGCAAGGTCTAGACGGGGACTGTGCCAGCAGCCAGGCTGCTATAACTCACTCACCAGGACTTAGGTGAACTGCAGAGAAGTAAAACCTTTCACAGTTGCAGGGGCCAGGAGTTGGGGCTGAACTTGAGGACCTACCTGGGTGCCAGCTCTGATGTACATCTCACTCCTGCTTCAAGCTGCTCAGGAGGCCAGCGAGAGTGCTACTCAAGCCAAACCTCTGTTTGCATAAATAGTTTTTATCTCTTAAACATCTTGCAAATCTGTCCTCTTCTCTTCCCGAGCATAACCAACACCACCTGGTCCAAGTCACCTTCCTTTTTCACTGAACTGTTGCAACTGTCCTTTTGCTTTTTTAAATGAAGCATAGTCAGTTACAATGTGTCAATTTCTGCTGTACAGCATCATGTTTCAGTTGTGCATATACATACATATATTCGTTTTCCTCAAATCCTCTCTGACCCTTTGCAATCACTTCTTTGAACTACAGCAAGAGTAATATTTAAAATAAGCAAACAAATATATGTAATAATGTCAATGATTTGCTGAAAACCTTGTAATGGACAAAAACAAAAACAGACAAAGTGACCTCCTGAATGTGGTGCCTTCCCTATCGCCTTAGCATCCTGGGAGCCTCTCAGCTCCACCCACACATCACCTTTATGTCTCTCCTAATCAGTGTACTCTTACCTGCCACAGGGCCTTTGCATATGCTGCTTTCTTTATCTGGGCTGTTTCCTTCCTCTCTTCACCTAATTAAGTCAGGTATCATCTGAAGAGTCATATCCTCAACAAACCTTCTCTTGGCTCCCCTGACTAAGCTAAACACCTGGCTAGGATGGCTAGGACTTTTTAAATTTGGCACTCAAGTGTGTTCTTTAATTGCTGACTATCTCCCAACCAGGCTGATTCTACAAGAACAAGAATCAAATAAACAAACGGGACCTAATTAACCTTAAAAGCTTTCGCACAGCAAAGGAAACCATAAACAAAACAAAAAGACAACCTACAGAAAGGAAGAAAATATTTGCAAACAATGCAACCGACAAGGGATTAATCTCCAAAGCATACAAGCAGCTCACACAGCTTAATATCAAAAACACAAACAACCCAATCAAAAACTGGGCAGAAGACCTAAACAGACAATTCTCCAAAGAAAGCATACAGATGGCCAACAAGCACATGAAAAGATGCTGAACATCACTAATTATTAGAGAAATGCAAATCAAAACTACAATGAGGCATCACTTCACACTGATGATGGTCAGAATGGCCATAATCAAAAAGTCTACAAAATGCTGGAGAGGCTGTGGAGAAAAGGGAACCCTCCTACACTGTTGGTGGGAATGTAACTTGGTGCAGCCACTATGGAGGACAGTATGGAGGTTCCTTAAAAAACTAAAAATAGACTTACCATGTAATCCAACAATCCCACTCTTGGATATATAGCCGGAAAAGAAGAAAACTCTAATTCAAAAAAATACATGCACCCTAATGTTCATAACAACACTATTTACAATAACGAAGACTTGGAAGCAACAATGTCCATTGACAGATGAATGGATAAAAAGTTGTGGTATATATATACACACACACATACATACATACATATACACATACATACAATT
This sequence comes from Vicugna pacos, assembly GCF_048564905.1. Lineage (NCBI taxonomy): Eukaryota > Metazoa > Chordata > Mammalia > Artiodactyla > Camelidae > Vicugna > Vicugna pacos. The sequence goes on from NC_132991.1 coordinate 2,829,807, forward strand.
TGTGATTAACAGATACACACTACTATATATAAAACAGATAAACAACAAGGACCTACTGTACAGCACAGGGACCTGTATTCAATATCTTGTAATAACTTATAATGGAAAAGAATCTGAAGAAGAATGTATACATATATGTGTGTATATATTTATATGTGTGTATAACTGAGTCAATTTGCTGTATACTTGAAACATTGTAAATCAACTATACTTCAATAAAAATATTAAATAAATAACTCTGGAAATCCCAAAGACAAAAAAAAATTGAAGCAAATTCCCCAAATAATAATAAGAAAATACAAGAATGAAAAAAAAGAACAAGAATAATTTCTTTTTTGTATGATGATTATAACCATAACTTACAGTTCACTATCAATTACTTAAGCAGATGGTGGGTTAATATTTTAATCAATGAATGAATGAATGAAGAATCTGAGACAAACCTGCTTTAAATGAATGAACAAGCCATTACTGAGAACTTTCCCCTGTGCTCCATTCTTTACTAAATGGCATGCATGCAGACCAAGACGAGAACACAAGGTTTCGTTTAGTGATTCAGTGCCAAAACAAGAAAGAGAAAAGCTGCTGGTTTCTGTCTGAACCCAGCACGTGTTCCTCAAAATGAAATCACCCATCGGCCCTGCCTCCCCTATCCTGGGAAAAAAGCATGGCTTTCCGTGTGGAAGGCAAGTGTTCTCGGGTCGACCTACTTTGATTCATCCCTTGTCCCTGGCTGGTGACCTTTGACCAGAAAGCAGATGCATGTACCCCAGCATCTATTTTCTGATGCTGTCTCTTAATTGAAAGGGGGCCAAGAGGGGCTTGAGGACGTCTCAGAGGCTTGGTAGAGACCCTGCAGGGATCTTTCTGAATTCCAAGTGGAAAACCAAGAGGACCTCACAGGACAGACTTCCCGAATAGATGGGAGGTCCCTGCAGAGGCCTCTCCCTGCCGGGATGTCTCAGACCCGAGGATGCCAGCAGCTGGTGGTCCAGAGCTCAGCCTGGTGAGTGTGAGGACCTCGTCACCTAACAGCAGGTTGGCACAATGAGACCAGAACATCGCAAATGGTGACCTAGAGGTTCAAGGGTCAGGCACACCTGGACACACACTTCAAGGCACCGTATGTGACCCGGTGTGTTTTTGTCCAAGTCTGAACTGTTTGGTACCTAAAATTGTTGTACAAATAGGGCTGGCATGGCCATGAGATGAGATTACCTGTACAGAGTGCTCAGGAAACACCAGGCGCGGAGCTGCCCGGGATCAGCGTTAGAAAGCACAGGCGGAGAGGATGCTTTGGGCTCCAGCTGTGTATCTGCATATCGTGGCCTTGAGCAAGTTGCTGGGGTGGGAAACTGGGATGGGGCGGGGGTGGGAGGTGAACAGCGCTGTAGTGGCAGAGGCCAGGCTGAGGTCAGGTCCGACGGGAAGACCCACCATAAAAGCTGCAGTTTATACCACCCTGACCCCATGCACCACCCAGGCACTCACCTCACCACCTTCCAGCCTCTCTCTAGGTAGAAGACCCTCACAGCAGTAGCAACATCTATGCTTAAATCTGTCTTGTTTTCCTGTTTTCATCAAACAGCAGGCTTGAGAAGGGGTCAGCCCGGGTCCCCGAGTCGGGGGGGTTCTGGGGCCGGCAGGGGGCTCTGGGCTCGGGCACAGAGGTGAGCTGTCCCGTTACCACGCCTGCCAGTGGGTTTCTCCACCCCAGTTCCCTCACGCTCTGTTAATCTCCAGCTTCCTGAAGACATGGCAGGAAAGGAAAGCAATGCAGAAGCCTGGCTCCTCTCCCTCCTGCCCCAGCTCTGTCTCTCCTGCTACAACTTTTTCTAAGTGCAAAGGCACACAGCTAATTCCCCACCAGGCAGGAGCTGCTGGGAAGCGTAAAAAGTAGGTCAGCTCATCAGAGTCATTTGTCCCCAGGGGATACATGACCAAGCCAGAGAAAAATGTGTTAATTTGGCCAGGAAAAAAAAAATGTGTCTCTCAATGAATCATGGTTGCAAAAGGAGTTTGAATTAAATCACTCATATTCAATCATCCATTCATTCATTCACTCACTTAACACGCACTTAGAAAAAAATTAGGCCCTGTGCAGGACACTGGAGATACCAAACCAGAAGGGAGGTCCATATACAGGAGAAAGTTCACAAGGCTTTAGCAGCAAACTGACCTAGGTTTGAGTTTAAATTCTGCCATTTTCTTGCTGACTAGCCTGGAGTAAGCTGCTTAACATCTCTGAGCCTGAGTTTCTTCATCTATAAAATGTGGATAATAAATAGCCACCGTCCAGGCTGTCGTACAGCGTAAAGGTGTCAAATGCCTATGCAGTGTTATTGTTCTAAAGAAGTATGAGATTGCCCTTAAGGAAGCCAAAACCAAATGAGATGAACTTACAGATGATCATGCTAAGTGAAGTAAGTCAGACAGAGAAAGACAAATATCATACGACATCATCTATATGTGGAATCTAAAAGAATGCCACAAATGAACTTATTTACAAAACAGAAAGAGACTCTCTGACACAGAAAACAAACTCATGGTTACCAAAGGGGAAAGAGCAGGAGGGAAAAATTGGGTATTTGGGATTAGCAGACACAAAGTACTACCAAAAAAATAGATAAACAACAAGGTCCTACTGTGTAGCACAGGGAAACATTCAATATCTTGTAATAACATATAATAGAAAAGAATCTGAAAAAGAATATATATTTATGTATAACTGAATCAATTTTCTTTACACCAACTATATTTAAATTTAAAAAGAAAAAAAAATAAGTCAGAACTTACACCTGCTATTATAACCTATTATTTCACAGAACTCCCTTTCTAGAATGAAAGAGCGATGGATGTAAAGGTTGGGAAACGTTCGTAAAACAGAAACTCGGTAGTTTTACTGTTGGGCATGCATGGGCTATCCTTTCTCCAACATCCGTCAGCACCCATCACCATCAATATCCTATTATTTATCTCTCGGCTTTGTGAGCCTCAGCAAAGAAAACGTAGCAGGTCGTAGGGGACCCCCCGCCCCCAGCTCACATAGGCAGATGGATCAGAGTGCACAGGGAGCTGAGCATTAATCAGCGAAGAGAAACTGCGAATTCACAGGCAAGTGCACTCAGCGATGTGTAAACCAGATGACAGCTCATCTCCTCCACGGGGCCCTGAATTCGGCTCACAAACACATTATAAAAATAATGTCACTAATGCAGCAGTGAAGTGAGATCACCTTTGGCTGCCCATTATATGCCAGATTTTATGCCAATGTACTTGTTGGTTTATTAAAAATTACCATTTAAAATCCATTACACTATGTAACACAATAGCCCCATGAGCCATGGTCATCCTCAGTTCACAACTAATGGTGCAGAAAGATCAGAGACGTGGAGCAACCTGCTCAAATCACACAGCTGGTGAAGCCAGTGTTGGATGATGGAGCTTTCTGAGTCCAGACCAGGGACTTCCTACTGACACAGCCACTTCTGCATTGTGGACGCTTCCAGGCATGGCCATTCTCTTTCACTGACTGAGTGGGGAGGGGAAATGTTTAGTACTTGATACCCCACAAAGGTACTTTCTGTCTTGAGAGAAAGAGGTGACCCCTCTTATACAATATCTCAATCAAAAAAAAAAAGTAATGGTATAATGATTCTGTACTTAGCTGCTACTAGTTTGAGTATCTGGATGGAAATGATGCTTAGAAAATACCTCAGGAAGAGCTGTCATCATCTGATTTATGTAAGAAGGACCAGATGTTCCACTATTCCTGGTTGTTGCCTAAAATCCCTTTCTTCCATGATTTTGTTCATCCCACCAAAAAGGATGAACTCCAAATCCTACTTGAAAGTGTTTATAATTTTATGCAGGTGTATGTTTCTGCCCAAGATAAGTGGGTTGGCTACCTTCCAAGTTCAACATGTGAGCCGGCATTGTGCAGGCAAAGGAGTTTCCTCTCACTCGGTCTAAACAAAATTCATACAGACAGCTGTGTGGCCGGTGCTGCCCCGCCCCATTTTACAGATGAGGAGGTCAAGGCTCATGGGGTTGAACGTCTTCCAGAAGACCTCACGTTTCATTAAATAACTAATTTGACTTTTAACCCAGCATAGACTCTTTCCTCTACCATGCAATCTTCCTTCATACATACCTGTTCTTTATCGGGAATTCCTGATAAAGTCCCAGGGCCATGATGTTTTGTAAATATCACTGACCTTGACCTAACTCGTAATTATAAATCTAGCCTAGTTACAAGGGCAATCATCCATCTGGCTGTGCTCCCGAGGCACCTCTGGTGAGACCGTGGTGGGTGTAGAGCCCACCTGACCTCTCAGGGCCTTTGGAAACCTATGGCAACCTGACTTTTTCTGAAATTCCAGGAATGTTGCATACAGTAGCCCGGTGTTCTGGGCTGCCGCCTGGAAGCCCAGAGCACCTGTGACGACCAGGCCCTCTCCTCTTTGCATTTCCCGGGACAGATTTCAGACGCTCTTGCCGCAAGAGGAGCAGGACTTCCTTTGCAGTTTCTTTTCTTCTTCTGGCTCAGAATGGGGCAGGGTCTGGCTGAGGCCACCTCGATCACCTGGGGTGCTGACAGTCACCCCTGCTTGGTGTCTCTGGGATACGGGCTGATGCACACTTGCCAGTGCTCCTTTGTGCGGCGCAGTGGAAGCAAGGGGGTCCTTCTCAGCCTGCTGGGCTGAGGCGTGGATCCCAGGAAGCCCCCTGCTCTATTGGCTTATCTCCCAGAGCTGCCCAAGGAGATCGTGTGCCCCCAGAGCACCAGTGATGACTCATGCCCCGCTGCTGCTGCCAGCTCCTCTCTTTCTCTCTGTCTCTCTCTGTCTCCCTTTCTCTCTCTGTCTCTCTCTCTATGCAGGGCCATCCTGGAAAGTCCTGTTTTGTTGACAGTCCATGTCCCAGGCCTCCCACCCCTGGTGTCAGAGACCAGCACGACCAGCAGTTCTCCAGCTTTCTGCCCTAAAGAAACACTGTCTCTTCCAGAGTGAGGGGAAAGCATCAGAAAGGTAAGAATGACCTCGCAGGCTGAGGCAGCAAGTGCAGGAATGAAGGGCAGCTGGCCAGTCCCCGCCCTGAGACATCAGGGAAGTAGCCCCTGCGCTGAGAACAGTCTCCGGTGGACCCCACACCTTAAATACCTAGTTCATCCTCTGAGACAGGCGGGAAGAAGGCAGGGCACAGCCATTATAAGAAGACCAGAATGCTGGAAAATTCAATTCCCAGTAGACTTTGGGGTCCAAGATGGTGGGAGACCTGAGTTTCAGTGACTTTGAGCTTCAGTATATGCTCCCTGTAATAGATGAGCATGGTAAATGGCACTCCCACAGGCGCCACGACCATAAAAGGTCAAAAAGTGGGTGGTGGCCCAGTTCCTGGGAATCCCCGCCCCCTCCCCAGAGTGGTTGGAATAACCCTCCCACTTGTTAGCACATGAAGTTACCCAGCCCATAAAATCTAACCACCCCACACTTCGTGGCTGCTCTCCCTTCCGAGTGAGACGGCCCCCAGACAAGGAGTCATTAGACCCATATCAAGAAGGCTACAAATGTAGGCGAGGACAAGGCAGACTGCTCAAGGAAGCAGCACTGTGTACATGCAAATCCATTCCTCAGGAAACTGCACGTCTCCAGGCAGGACGGAGAGATTGAAGGTGAAAGGAAAGAAGAGATTTTAAAACCTGTTGCCCATCAGCAGGCTTGGGGTCATTTCTGTCAGAACTTCACTTCTTTGTACAGTTCACTTCCGTGCTTATCAGCCAGACCTGGGTTCCCTGAAGGCAGGGACCAAGTCTTAATCACCTCTAAGTAGGCACACACTCACTGCCACCCTCAGTGAGGAGATATGATCAGCATTTTGTGAATAAGGGAACTGAAGAGAAGCCGCGATGAAGATGTAGTTCAAGGTCACGTACCCAGTAAGTGGCTCAGATACGTTTTTTTTCTCTGAATTATTTTCTGAAATATACTCCTCAGTACACACTCTGTTCTGTGAAAATGGACCTATAGTTATTGAATCTCTTCTGTTTGGGTTTTAAGGGGGGTGCATTAGCATTGAAAAGGCTCAAGGAAGTCCTGCAGTAAAGACCTCATTTGCCTTTTTTTAACCCAGATCTGCTCAAACCCCTGTAACTGCAGGGGTTTTATCACATCAAATGCACCTAGAAAGATTCTGAACCATCGTCCTCCTGCCTCCCCCTCCTCCCCAGCAAAAGGCAGTTTCCCTGGTCCATAAGAAAAACTACCCAAGATTTGACTGAAGGGTGAGGAAAAGCCAAGGAGGAGCAGTGAACTCTGGCCAGAGTCACTAGCTACATGTGGGTGTTGCACGGTAAGTTTAACTTAACTAAAGTTAAATAAAATTAAAATTCCTCAGGCATACTGTTGCTGGAGAATAGGTTCTTGCCTCATACAGGAAAGAATTCAAGAGCAAGCCACAGTAAAGTGAAAGCAAGTTTATTCAGGGAGATGCACACTCCATAGGCAGAATGCAGGTCATCTCAAAAGGTGAGAGGGAGAGAGACGGAGAGGTGTGGGGATATTTGGTTTAAAGTAAAAGAAGATACACACTCCACAGAGTGCAGGCCATCTTGGAAGGCAAGAAAGAGAGCGATCAGGAGATGTGGGTTGTTGGTTTTTATGGACTCAATGATTTCACATGGTCACAAGTGAGAGAATTATTCCAACTGCTTTGGGGGAGAGGCGGGGATTTCCAGGAATTGGGCCCCGCCCACTTTTTGACCGTCTGTGGTCAGCCTGGGATCTGTCATGGCGCCTGTGGGTGAGGCGTAAGGTCTACTGGAAGTCAGATCTTCCGCCATCTTGGTTCTAACCAGTTTACATCGTATCCTCAATTGCTGTGTCCTTCCTTCAGTGGTTGTGCCCTGCTGCCTTCCCTCTTGTCTCAACACCAGCCATGTTTCAAGTCTACAGAAGTTCAGGTGTGGCTTAGCAGCTACCGTATTTGACAGCTGAGGCGCAGATCATTTGCATTATGACACAAAGATCCATTGGACAGGCTGGGGCTGAAACTTGGAGGCTTCCATGTGAAAAGGAGACCACCTGTAGGATTAGTCAACAGTCCAGGCTCCGCCCTCTGTGCTCTCTGGCCATCCTCAACCATGAGAAAGGGCTTAAATGCTGGCTTATTTTTCTTCTCTGAAAATGAAACTATTGCCCACACTTTCTTACTTCTTAAGGGTGATGGGAATAAAATGTGATAATATATACAGAAACAATTTAGATTCATAGAATATCTTTCTGGCTAAAACTCAAAAGTATCATTATGTCCCTCTGAGCACTATGCTCTCTCCATATTTAGAAACATAAATATTCAGATATCTGTATAATCCTTTTTGAATGAAGACCAACATTTATATGTAATGACTTTAAAAAAAATCCTACTGCTTTTTACTGGCTCCATTATCAGAATGATGCTTTTATAACTATCTTGCCTACCACGACCAGGCACATTTTCCTAAATATCCGTTTTCCCACACCCTCCCCTGCTCAAGAGCCACCAATGGCTCCCTACTGCATTCAGCACTGACTCCTCCTCACTCAGGCTTTCCCGCCATCAGTGTGGTCCCTTCCCATGTCCCTGCTCCAGTCCCCACTCTCACTCAGCCTCTCTGGCCTCTTCCATGAAGAGAACAGCAAATATCAGATTCATGCACTGTCTGCCCTGAGAGGGACAAAAATGATCAGGAACAATGAGAAAACAGGAGGGGGAAACTGAGGCCATGTTCCCACTCCTGTACCCTTGTTCACAGCCCTCACCCTTGAGACATCGTCCACACTCAGGCTCCATAGACAGCAGGTCTGGAAACAGGAAAGTCTGAAGGCAAAAAGGCCATATTTTCTCTAACTTTCTTCCTACGCTGTCTTATCCAATACACAACTTTGCCTCGGCACCAGCTTTTTGGGTCCAAGGGGTAAACGCGTCTTCCTTAGACTAAGCTGCCCCCCGTGCACCTGCAGATCCACACCCAGAACCTCTCTTGGCTCATGTCCCTTCCTCACATTTTATCCTTCAGTAAATTTTTTTGCACTTCTGGGTAAAGTCTCAGACTCTCCACCTGGCATTCAAAGCCTTTCACGATCCCGCTCTTCAAGCTCCTCTCCACCACTTCTTGTACCTAAAATTACAGCAAGACTAGGGACTGACTGTCCCCTGGGTGGGTCACAGTGTTATCACTCCGATTCTTTCTCCCAGCCCACTGAGCATCCTCCTCCTTTGATTCTCTACTTCCAGCTTCAAGGACTGCACTGTCTTTCTTTTATGCCCAGAATGCAAATCAAAGTCACCCCCATGGCCTTTCAAGCCTTCCATGGCTGGGTCCCACTGGCTTCAGCAGTCTCACGCCATGCCACCCACCACTGCCACACGGAGGACACAGCCACACGGACCTTTCTGTCCTTGACTGAGCTAAACAGTTATGACCTCAGAGCTTCAACAATTCCTGCCAAGAGCCTGTCATTCACTGCACTCTGCTCTACTCCACCTACAGCAGGAACCTCTGGTCGACATCAGTCACTAACTGTTTTATCTGTGCAGGCTGTGTGCTAACCCCACCTCAAAGTTACAAATCAGGACCTTTGCTGTGTCTTAGACCAGTAATAACCATATAGTAAGTGTGCAATGGAGACATGTTTAATAATTAAATGGGACTGCTTCGAATGTAGCAAACAGCTCATTTTGTACTTCATGCACCTACATATTACACACTAATCAGGATCCTATATTTATCCCAATTGTGACAGTTATCACACTTCTTATTTACCTGTAGGCACCGTAGACCATGAGCCTACTAAAGCCAAGACAGCGTCCTGGTTACGACTGCATTTGCATTGGCTGCACAGTGCCTGGCATGCAGGAAAGACACAGAAATCACGGAGTATATGTGTTAAAAAAAAAAAAGCAGCAAGCAAAAATATCAAGCATTGAAAGAAATGACATACTCCTAGCAAGGGTGAGGAAGGAAAAAGAGAAAAATAGATATAGTCTAATACATCAAAGGTATAAAACTTGATATACTCATGTATTATGAATATTTTTCAACGATTAGAATATTCATGGCAAAATGAATCAGATAAAAGATACACACCGTAGGAGTCCCTTTAGGTGAAATTCAAACATAGGCAAAATTAATGTGTGGTGTTTAAAAATCAAAGGAGCCATTAATTCGGAAAGTGCTACCACCAAGGAGGGGACTGAAGGAGGCTGCTTCTTGATCTGGGTCCTGGTTACGAAGGTGCATTTGCCCTGTGAAAATTCATCAGTCTCTGAACTCATTAGTACTTCTGTTAATGCAAAAGAAGTGAACAGAAAATGAAGTTTTCCAATTAACCAAAATTGAAAGACTATGTTCCCAGCGCAAAAGTGTTCTATAGGCAGAAGAAAAAATATCCTGAGAGGAAGTTCAGTTTATTGACTATCTTTGCTGTGTGACCAAGTTAGTACCTCTGTGGCTTACAATTCATTTACTGCTCACCAGCAGTGATGGGATGGGAACGAACAGCCCTTCCCAGGAACGTGCTTGTTCTTATGGAAGAAGTGAAGAGCAAAATGTGGAGCTGATCCATGAAATCACACATAAAGCCTCTGCCCAGACATGGTAGAATCACATCTACTCATATTCCCCTGCCCAAGGCCAGAGTCAACAGAGCGACTGTAAAGACTCACACACATCATGCAATTTACCACCCTCGGATGCAGGAGAGAATGAAGAGCAGTACAGAGGATACAGCAAAATGATCATTGGCTGATTAGCACAGACAAGCAAGCACAACTCCAAAAATCTCATTATGTATAACTACATTCTGGAAAATGTAAATACTCAGGAACTGTATATAGGAATCAGGCACGAGGCTGAGGAGTCTGAAGTCTTTGCACTGTCCAAAAAGTGAAAAAGACTAATTTTATTCAACTTTAATAAGTCAGGAATTCATGTTACAGTCTTTATGGCAATTGCTAAAATAATAATGAAGAATATGTAACAAGAACAGTGAAAAATGAATTTAAAATAAGGCAAAAGAGAGGAAAAAAAAAGAACAGAGAGGCAGGACAACTAGAGGAGAAAATAAAAAGAAAATACATCAACAATTACTTTAAATGTTAGTGGACTAAACACTCCAAGTAAAAGACAAAGATTATAAGTGTGGATTTAAAAGAACAATGATATGTTGTTTGTAAGGGACTGAAGTTAAAGAGTAAGGATACAAAATAATTGAAATAAGAAGGATAGAAAATACCAAGCAACTACAGATCAAGAAAAAAGGGGTGTGACTTCATAAATATCAAGCAAAGTAGCCTTTACTAGAGGCAAAAAGAATAAAGATATTTTAATTCACCAGGAAGATATAACAAACGCATCTCTGTATGCACCTAATGACATAGCCTCAAAATACATGAAGCTAAATTGAGGGACCTAAAAGTAGAAATAGAAAAATCTGTAAGTATACTGAAAGTTTTTATACTGTCCTCTTAGTAATGGGAAAAACAGAAATATCAAAAAATATACAGAAAATTTCAACTAGATAATTAAACTTGATTTGATTCATGAACACAGAATACTGAGCATAGAGATCTGCAAGTGTTTTACAAGTGATTTATCAAAATTAACCATATATTGAGCCATAAAGCAAATCTCAATCTTACACAAACCCTCTCAGAGAATTTAAAAAGAAAGAAAGACTACTTCTCAACTTGTTTTATGAAAGAACAAGACTCTGGGTGCCAACATCTGACAAGGACATTACAAAAAAGGAAAATAACAAGCAGGCATCTCTCAGGCACACAGATGCAGACGTCCAGAACGATAATATACTTGTGGGTCAAATTCAATGAACTATAAAAAGGAGCTTATAACAAAGTTAACTTCATTTCAGGAATGCAAAATAAAACCCCTCAAATTTGGTTCAACATTCAAAAATCAGTGTAATTAACTACATTAACAAATTAAAGAAAAGTAATTTTATGATGTCAATAGATTTGATAAAATTCATCATTTATGATTAAAAAATCTTTACAAAGGAATAGATGTGAACATAATTAATCTGATAGTGTCAACGGAAACCCTACACAGATATAATACGCATTTGCGAAATGTCAAAAGTTCCCCTCAGATATCAAGAATAAGTTAAGGATGCTTGCAGTTCAATATTAGAGTAGGCATTCTAGTTAGTAAACTTAAGGCAAGAAAAGAAGTCAAATTATAAGAATTTGAAAGGAGAAGACAAACTGTCATTATTTGCAGATGACATGAAAAATAATCTACAAATAATTAAATTTATAAGAAAACTTTGCAACATAATTAGTTGGAATTTGTAAGTATACAAAATCAAGTATATTTCTCTGTACCAGAAAAATTATGGTATACAGTGAAATGCTTAGAATGGTACCATAAAAATAGTATTAAAAGATATCAAATACAGGGATATAAATACAACAAAATATGTGCAAGATCTATACATTGTCAATTAGAAAATTTCCAGAGAAATTAAAAAAGGTTTTGTCGGTCAGTGTTTGTCAAAAGAAATAGAACTGAATGCATATTCAACGTATTAAAAGAAACTGGTTTTCGCAATCATGACTCAACAAAAATCCGTAGGAAAGACTGTCGGGAAAGGACGTTCATGAGCAAAGCTGAAGCTGTCATCACAGGTGGAATTTCCTCTCCCTCCTGGGGAAATTTCAGCCCTGCTTTTAAAGCCTCCCAACAGAGTCAATAAAACATTCAGCTTGAGTAAATTCAGACTGAGTAAGTTCTGTTGATAGGGGTCCAAGTTCATTGACTCTATATTCTGTCATTTCCACTCTGCTGTTAAGCTCAGTCAAGAAGTTCTGTTTTAAATGTCTGTTATTTTATTTCTTTTATGATTTTTCCCGGCTTTATTAACATACAACTGACAAAACTGTAGATATTTAAAGTGTACAATGTGATCATTTCTGTTTGATTACTTTTTCATATATTCTGTTTCTTCACTGAGATTTTCATTTGTTTCCAGAGAATGCATTTTGCAGTATTTTTACTATCGCTACTTCAAAATCTTGGTCAGATCATTCCAACATCTGATTTGTTACTGTTGGCCTCAGTGATTGCCTTTTCTCATTTGAGTTGTAATTTTCCTAAATGTTGCTACGGTGGGTGATTTTCCATTGTATCCTGGACATCTTGACTAAGATGTAGAAGACTCTGGGTTCTATTTAAATCACATAGTTCACCACTGTTAGGGCCATCGTGCTGGAGAGGATACAGCAGGCAGGTCGTGGGCTACTTTGTGGGCTGTGGTTCCAATGACAACTTAATGATCAGAACCTTTGGGATGTTAATTTGGTATGCCTGATTTAAATGGGACCATTGGAACAACCACTGGGCAGCCTGAGAGGGCAAAATGTATTTCTGAGGGACAGGGGACTTGAAGTCTCTTGGAGGGGGAGTGGAATCTGAGGCCACAGGGACAGAGACTTCCCTGGCTGGGTGTTTGTAGTGGTTGGTTCCCACTTGCTTGCAGGGACTGGAGAGCATCTTCTGGGCTGGCTGCATCACGTAGCAGAATTCCTCTTCTCAGGGCCCCTTAGGTACCCTGGTGTCTCTGGGCAGTCACTTAATACCACTTCTAATATTCTACCAATATCTAGTGAGGGTAACGAGTGATTAAGGAAAGAAAACTTGCAGGTTAAACACCAGATATCCCCACATAAGCCAATCTATTAATTATATCAGATCAAATGTGTCTGTTCCTGTTGCTGGTGTCTTTTCCAGACATCTTTCTGGGAGTGGAAGCTTGAAGCCGGGAAGACAAGGTCTGCCTTTCAGCATCGCTTAAGGGTATCCTGCTGTTTCACTAAAACTACAAGATTTGGTGGCAAACTGCTAAATCTGAGACCACTCTGCTCCTCTCTGATGTACATTTTTCTTGGTGTCATGATAGAGGCTCCCCTTCAATGGAGACCCTTCACACAACATTATTCTTTAAGGAACTAAAGAAAACCCAGCCTTCATACCTTGTAATGTAATTAATATCAGCAGGTATTGACCACTCGCTATGCAGACAGCTCAGCCCTGCGCTAATGAAATCTCCCTGAAAACCGCCTGGGCTCACGGGTCCTGTTCTAAGGGGTCTGCTTGGTGATCAGAGAAGAGGACACGACATCGGACCAGGTGGCCACCTCGCCTTCCTGGCAGGCGCTGCACTTCAGCTGGCTGCCCGCTCCAGATTCTTCCCCTGGACCCAATTGTTTGTCTTGCTGCTGTATTAGAGAGACAAATATGCTTACACGAAAGAATTAAATACAATTACAAAAGAGTCTATCAGTCAAGAGTTCAGATGGAGTTGTAGTTTGATTTTTTTTTTGACGAAGGTTAAAACCAGGTTGAACCCAGGACCTTGTGCATGCTAAGCATGCGCTCTGCCTCTGAGCTCTACCCTCCCCACTTAGTTTGATTTTTGAAACATCTGTATAACACACACACGGAGGTATGCACGCACACTCTGTTTAGGTACTGTGTGTAATACGAACACACTCATTTAGTTAAGTTCTATTATTAAGTCTGTTCAGTTGTGATAAAAACTCTCCATTTGCCTAATTGGTTCTCACAGAGAAGGATCGGAGCAAAGGTCCACTTCGATCCAGCTTGCCTCTTAATAATCACGTGCTCTTTGGGTAAGTCACTCAAGATCACTGTGCCTCAATTTCCTCCCTTACAAAGAGGAACACCGATACATGGTTTGTCAACTTTACAAAGTGTTGGTGAGGATGAAATTTGCGATCACTTAATAAATTACTAAATAATCCACTGCGGTCATTTACCATAGTTCTCCTTACACCCCGTCCAGCCTCTCGTAGGTGCTGGCGCAGTTTTCTAGGAGGACAGGGGTGACAATCTGAGTTCTGAATGTCACTTTGCTATCTCATCTAGCATTAATGAACACACTACTATGCCACTATAAAAGTAGAGTGGGGACCATCTGAGATGCTTCCGTGTTTATCCGGCAATGCTAGGAGCTATTTAGCATAAATAGAGAAGGAGAAACTGAAAGCCAGACGTTTCCAAACACGGTTTTTCTCAAAGGGAGGAATCATAAAGCCCGGCTGACAGCTGTTGACCTTCTTAGCAGGGGACTAGACGGTCTCTGCTCAACCCCACGACAGATGTTATGAATTCAGCCCAAACGGAGATGTACCGGTGGCCACTCAGCGCAAAAAAAAAAAAAAAGAAAAAATGTTCATTCACTCTCCGTGGCTCCTTTTGGCCGCTGGGGCGGTGAGGAGCGTTGCGTCCCCCGCAGGTGGTCCGGCGGGGCTTGGCAAGCACAGGGCCGAGGCGAGCCCGGCGAGCGCGAGCGGCGCCCGCGGCGGGGCAGGCTGTGTCTGCGGCCGCCCGGGGAAGCCGGCGGCGCGGCGCTGCTGCGTGCGTGCTGCGGGGGGACCAGCGGCCGCCGCAGGCAGCTCGGACGAGGCATCATGATTTTCGGCGGCACCTGCTTTTCTGTCCTTTGGAGTCCTGCTCTCGGTCATCCCGCGCTGTCATTTATAGAGTCCTTTACAGTTCATTAGCTAGCTCTAAGAGCAAATCCTGCACAATGCTGCCTTACAACCCGGCTCCTTCTAACTTGGGGACGCGATGGAGGGCAGAGATAAACAGACTGGAGGACGGCCCAGCCTCTGGCACGCACAGAAAGGTACGGTGTGGGGGTGGGGAGGAGGGACTGCCGGGACATTAGACCCGAGCTCCACAGGCAAGGCTTTGGGTAGAACCAAAGAAGTCCATGAGTAGAGTGTGGTCAGCACGAGAAATGGACCCCCAGGACCCCCGAGGACAGCTCTTCCCTTTATCCACGGCCTTTTCCCCTCCCCTTTGGGCACCTCATTCTACCCTCCTAGCAGCCCATCAGTGTACCTGGGTTCCATGTGCCCAGCACAACATCTGGAGAACTTCAAGGCACTTCCAGTTCATTTAATAGTCATCAAATACTTTGGCAAAGTTGATTGTCAATGTGGAGTAGCTAGTATTATGTCCTGTTCCTCCACCTGATACATCATGTATACCAAAGGCATCTCTTTGCCCATATGATGAGGTGGAATTCCCACTACAGCTGTGCAGACTTGTCCCGCCCCCCAGCCCCCCGTGAAAAGATAAAAATTGCCTCTCCAGTTTCTCCTTCATCTTCCCCTCTCCTACCTCTGCCTCTCAAAGGGCTCTTACTCTCCAGCATCTGTTGTGTAACTTGGGTCACACAGGCTTCGGGGCTGGAGAAGGTCAGCAGGAGGTGATCAGACAGGAGCTACACTGGGGGAGCCTAGGTCAATGTTCCCAGCCCAGAGCTAGGAGATGGAAGAGAGGGTGGGAAGCAGGGTGCCCTGGCTGTGGGCAACAAGGAGATGATTTCAAGCTTCATATGGGGGTGGGTTTGGTGGGTAAAAGGCACTGGAGAGGGTAAGGTATAAAAAGTAGAGAATTTTTTAAAAAAGAACATGGAAAACATTGCTGCTATTGAACTTTTCCTCTTCATAACATCCTTGAAGAGGAGATGATGGGGAACGTTTGTGTTGCTTTGGTTTATAAACTGAGCCCTTTGAACTTGACACCCCTCAAGACAGAGCATCTAGGTCTCAGATCTGCATTTTCTGTGCGAAAGGCAGTACAGATTTGAGAAGAAGCAACTTTCCAAGTTGAGTCCAGTCCAGAGTTGAAAAGACTCTAGAATGGGCAGCACCAGATCCTTCCAGGGTGCAGAGAAAGGGGGAGAGAGATGGTAGAGCTGAGAGGAGACTGAGTATCCTGTGGGGTGAGTCCCGTGGAAAGAACTCCACCCTAGGAGGCTGCCTGATGGGCAAAGTGACCTTGGCAATGAGAAGCTGGAGTAAGGAGGATGCCTCTTGCAGGAGCTTTAGCAAAGAAGAGAAGACCAAGCCTGGAGGAGGGTATAGTTCAGTGGTAGAGTGCATACCCAGCATACATGAGGTCCTGGGTTCAATCCCCAGTACCTCCATTAAGAAAATAAGTGAATAAGTAAACCTAATAACCTCCCAAAAAATTTTTTTCAGACCAAGCCTTAGCCAGGTGGGAGGGTCCTAGTGGCCCCCAAATCACAAACAAATGCTCCCACACTGAGAGACACAGTGGTCAGTTAAAGATCTGTTAAATTCAGATCTTCCCACGCACAGAGCATAGGCAGGTAAGTCAGAGCCTTACCTCTGAGCATCTGGTCTTCCTCCCACCATGAGATGATGGGGGAGGTGCCTGAGAGCAGCCCATGCCCCCTCCTCAGCCCATCCACATGCTCAGCTTCAGAGCCACAAGTCCAGCCTGCCTTGGGTGGAGTGAAGGGAGAAGGCTTTTGTGAAGCTGACGCTTTAAAGGAACATGACTGAATTGTAAAGAACTGAGATGAGACAGTTTATCAATCAAAAGCGAGCGACCAGCGAGTTCTGGAAGCCTTGGTACACCGTGGAGGTGGCTACTTGCCACTGGGAAGGGAGTTTCAGTAGGCAGTCACTGGAAACAGTGAAACTGTTCTCTAGGGAGGGGCCGGAGCTGGCACTCCTAATTATACCAGCTACCTTCGCTCACGTTTCTTCCCCACCGGACTGGAATATCCCTGAAGGCAAACGTAGTCTGCACCATATCTCAGCTGCTTGCAGAAGTCTTTCCCAAAATGTCATTCGACAGACACTAGAGTTGTTTGCTTATATGACCATTCTCCCACCCCTCCCCCGCTGCAAAGTCCTCGAGGGCAGATGCTGTCTTTCTCTGCTCTGTATTCCCAGATTCAACAATGGGACCAACAGAGGAGTCACTCAATAAATGCTAGTTGAACTATAGGATTTATAAAAGACAGAAAAGAACTGTGATGGGCTGAAAAGTCCCCCAAAATGTCCATACACCGATCCCTGAAATCTGAGAATATATTATCTTACATGGCAAAAGGACCTTTACAGATGTGATTACATTAAGGAACTTGAAATGGAAAGAGTATTCTGGGTTATCAAGGTGGACCCAAAGGAATCACACGGATCTTTCTAAGAGGAAGACAAATGGGTCAAAATTCAGAAAAGGGAACTGTGACAATACAACAAGAGGCTGAGGGGATGAGCTTTGAAGGTGGCGGAAAAGACAAGGAAACAGTTATAGTAGGGAAGAACAAATCTGACTCCGTATTGGATCTGTTCCTTTGGCTCTAACCCTGTGCTCTGTCCCCTGTGCTCAGTCCTGCTGGTTCTGCACCTTTTGTGAAAGGATGTTGCCTAGAGCCTGAAATAGACAGGACAGCCCGTTCTCAAGGCTCTGACCTTTAAGAGTGTAACACTTCTCCATTCATATAGGGATAAAAAGTTGCAGATCAGAGAACAATATTTGTCTCATTGGAGGTTTACAGGAACATGACCTGGCCCACGTGGACAGCTGCAA
Organism: Vicugna pacos; assembly: GCF_048564905.1. Lineage (NCBI taxonomy): Eukaryota > Metazoa > Chordata > Mammalia > Artiodactyla > Camelidae > Vicugna > Vicugna pacos. The sequence goes on from NC_132991.1 coordinate 2,847,244, forward strand.
GAACAAAGGATTCTGACACGAAGAAATTTGCACCAACCAACCACAGCCCTTCTCTCTTTTTTAGTATAAAAGGAGCCTGAGGTCTGACTTGGGGAAGATGGTTCTCCAGAACATTAGTCTGCCATCTTCTTGGTCTGCCAGCCTTCCAGAAAAGTCATTATTCCTTGCCCCAATACCTCATCTCCCCATTTATTGGTCTGTCGTGTAGCGAACAGAACAAGTTTGAACTCAGTAACACAGTCATCTTCTGGAGCCTCCAGAAGGAATGTGTCTATACCTTGATTTTAGATTTCTGGCCCCAGAACTATATGATAATAAATTTGGGTTGTTTCTGACCACTGAGTTTGTGTTGATTTGTTATAACAGCAATGGGAAGCTAATACACCAGTGGAACACGATAGACATTGCTAGTCAAAACCCACAATAGGAAGTGCCTGGAATGTCTGGAAACTGGTACCTGTGCAGGCCCCTAAGTGATGAACAAGCAGTAAGGACTGGGACCTGCCCAGCCCCACAGCCTCTCATCACATTGACATTCTGCCAGAACTCTAGCATGTGGATGCATTGTTGGATGCCTGCTCTCACACTGAAATTTCTATGACATCCTTTCTATAACTATTTCATGGCATTGCTTCTCTTATTTCTCTAAGGATATAATGGAGATGCTTTTTTTTTCTTCTCCCCATCTCTGTTTCCTCTAAGTGTGTTTCCTTCTTACTTTGATCCTTGTCACATTACAGGCTGTCAGATGTCTGAAGATCCTTGGTTTTCTGCTTATATTTTTGAGTAAAAGCTGAAATACTTTCAGGAAGCTCTGAGCCCTGCTGATCAGGGTTCTCAGCCCTAACACTGTTGTTTGTTTTGGAAAGGAGAGGACAAGGGAGCTAGCTGAGGCAGTCCGTATAAGTCAGCCTTCCAGGATACATAGCATAAAGCATGTGACAGGGAAGGGAGGAGGCTCTGGGGGGCAGGAAACAGACAGTAGCCAGCATAAGTATTATGATTCCATTTTCAGATAGGAAAACTGAGGCTCAGAAAGATTAACCTAACCTGGTCATAGCTAGTAAGTAGCCAAGAAGATGTTGAATTTGGGAGGCTTATATTGTGTCTAAGGATGAGTATGGGGTTTTTTTGAGATTAAATTAGTGGTCTTTGAGTAACGCAGATTGCCCTCCATGATGTGGTGGGCCTCATCCAATAAGTTGAAGGCCTGAATAGCAAAAGACTGGCTTCCCCTGAATGAGAAGTGATTCTTCAACAGGCAGACTTCAGACGGGAACTCAGCATCAGTTCTCCTCTGGGTCTCCAACCTTCTGATCCACACTGCAGATTTGGGACTTGCCAGCCCTCCTGAGTCCCTCATCCAAGTCCTTAAAATAGACTTCTCTCTCCCACACCACTCCCCTCAGTTCCAGAGGTTAGAAGTCTGAGATCAGAATGTCAGTGGGGTTGGCTCTTCCTAAGGCCTCTCTCCTTGGTGTGTAGATGGCTATCTTCTCCCTGTGTCTTCACCTGTTCCTCTTTTTACCCCATCGCCATGTATTTTATTTATTTCAGCTGGATATTTACAGAAATTTGCTGATACAAAAATACAGTGACCAGGCGGACTGAAAGTCAAGGCAACGCCACTCTCACTGCAAAACCCTCCAGTTCCCTGAGCCATGTATTCTTTTCCAAATGCTTTTGCAAAGGCTTTAAATAGTTTAAAATATTTATATTTCTACCTGAGAATGACTCCACAGCATCCATACACCCCCAGGACTGGATGAGAGCTCAGTGCCTGTATTTCGTGGAGAAGTCCTTCAGAGATACCACTGGGCCATGACCTTTCCAGGCACCTTGGTACATGTCTCGATTGTGTCGATCATCTGCTTGTTCCTCATGGCCCAGGTGATCATGTTACTGATACCAGTACCCAGGTCAATCAGGATGTGCTTGTTCCTGAAGAAAAAACACGACAGTACATGTAACACATACATCTTGTTGAAGTCAGGTACTTCTATAACATCCACAAGATAAATAATTGCAAAATTTTTAACCTTTTCAGCTGTGCTAGACAGAACCTTATCCATCTTCAGACAAGTAGGGTTCCAGTCATGTCCAAACCGAATGAGGACCACTCGGTCTTGTTATGAAAGGGTGGCCTGATCCACCTGCCAACCATTGTGCGGGTGTGGGAGCAAGTATGACATCTCATCTCGAGGCCCACCCCAGTGGTCGCCCTTTACCTTCATCACCTCTTCAAATACAGTCACATTCTGAGGTTCTGGGGGTTAAGGCTTCAACATATGGATTTGGAGAAGCATAATTTGGTTCATGACAGCAACTTTTTTCAATAATCCAAAGCTCATTGTGGTTAAGACATGGCATTTGGGGAGTTACTGAGCTTGGAGGACTTGCTACTGAGGAGGACTTGAGCCCAGCCATCCAGTCCCCACAGAGCTGGCCATGCTGTCTTTCACAGCTGCTTCCCTTCCCTCTCTCCGGCTTCCCCAGCTGGCTGCATGGAGGCTCCTGTCACTGCTGGTCCTGCAGAGAAGAGTTGTAACTATCAGCTTCTGAGTTAGCCCAGAACCCAGCACTGCACGGACCACTTCAACGTCCAGTAAGAACCTATTTGGTGTTTCTCCTGATGGCCTCAGGTTGTTAGGTAGTTAGATAAGTGGGGGCACTGGGCAGACAGGTGGAGGAGAGGGAGGATGGTCCAGAAGATGGTGCTATGTCCGCCTCCAGCATAAAGGGGCTTTATTTTCTCTAAATGAGTGCCAGCAAGAGACCGGTTAGAACTTGACAGCCGCAACTGCACTGTAGTGACAAGGACCTAACGGGACATGACTCATGCTCATTGTGATATAATTTGCATGGAAGTTTGGATCTCCCTCCCATATGTTTTTCTGTGTGCATCCTGGGTAAGGACATGCACAAAGGGGACGAGCATGACTAAGCACTGCAGGGGCAGGAGCCGTCCATCAATCACAAGACAACCTCTAAGCGAGGACATAAGAGAAGGCGGCAGACAGACCATTGCTACCACCCATGGATCAACCCATCTCCCGTTCTTGGAGGAGTACTTTCCCTTTGCTAATAAAACCTTTAAAATCTTTCACTACACAACACTGCTGTCTCCCATCTGAATTCTTATCTTTCGGGTAAAACAAGAGCTGGGGTATTTTCCCTTCCGCTTTTGGGGTAACAAAGTGAGAGATGGAGCCCCACGGTCCTGGTGGAGAAAAGACTGCTCAGGCCCTGTGAGGTACCCACAGTGTTCTCATAATTGCCTCCTCCAGTTTGGCTCTGTCTCTCTCTCAATGTCTCTATTTATCTCTTTTCTCCCTCCTAATTCAGTAGCTATGAATGTCCTGCCAGCACTCTTGCCCACCCAGCTGAACCACAACACTAACCTTCCCACGATGTCTTCAACAGGGGCACGAGAAGACACAGACAGACTTTCAGCCAGGCACACCCATCCACGCTGGCCTCACGCACAGCCAGACCAGCGTACCATGGTCTTTGGGCTGATTGCAGTTGTGTTTGCACTAGCAGTCCCACAAAAAACAGACCTGATTTAGGGCCTCGTGGCCATTTGTAAAAGGACTCCCAAATTTAAGCTAGTCGCTTTGTTGCGGAGTGCAGGTTTGGTGCCGGATGCACTGTGAGGCTGAATAAACCGAAACGTTGGAGTTTGGAGCAGAGAAAGGTTTATTGTAGGGCCGAGCAAGGAGGACAGGGTGGCCCAGGAAAATCCCAGACTCCCAGAAGAGTTTCAGCAAAGCGTATTTAAAGGCCAGGTAAGGGAAATGTGTCCCAGGGTGTGTGATCAGCTCTTGTACGGCTCTCTGGTTGGCTGATGTGGAGGTAACAGGTTGGTCAACCCTATCAACCCGCAGGCGCCAGAAGGTCTGGGGGCCACGTGCTCAAGACCATCAAGTAGTGAACGTCTCCCCTTTGGTGCTGGTTTTTAGCATCTGAAAATGCAGGAAATATACATGAGATACTAGTATCTGGGTCCTTCAGAGAAGAGCTCCAGCAGAGGATGTGGGGGAGGGGTCTGCCCTGGGAAGGCCCCACAGGGTCCTGCTCAGTTACAACATTCCAACCTAATGAGAGTGCATAGCAAGAAGGTTAATCATTTTCAGACCATACCGGTGCCCGCATTATGCTATCATATTATTGTTACCATGTGGTGTGTATGCTGCCAGATGTGCTCCCAGGTCCAAACAGGTGTCATTTTTCCTTTGCTGTCTTTTGCTGTAAAAATAAGCATCGGAAAGTAAGAGGAGAAAGGGAGTTATTTTGTAACAACATCTGCAACATCTTCTTCAGTTTGACAGTTTGCTGCCTTTTGCTGGGGAGTGGGATTTCTCTCCCCATCTCCCACAGATCTTCCCCTGAATATGCCCAGGAGGTTAGGCTAGATGCCTGCCTGGGGCCAAGACCTGATATTTACTTCTCAGAGCCTGAGATAAAGAGAGAAACACATGTGAACAAGCCAGCTGATCCAGGGGGCACGAGCTTTCCAGTTGGTGCTGCTAAGACTTGAGTACATTCAGTGCAACTCTCCGGCAATTATTTCCCAATGATGGATGACAAGTTGCTGTTTGCACAGGCTTATAAAATGTTACAGAGTTTCATTAATTTGCCCTTCATTATCTATGTAATTTTGCTAATGATCTCATCTACATGGAGTGTGCTGCCCTCAAAGGTGCCAGCTTCCTGACAAAGCCTTCCGGAGAACAGCACATTCTGCCCGTGCCCATGAGACACTGGCCGTCACTCAGCCCCGATACCCCCTCCCACTGCTTTTTAACTTATGCTTCAAAGTGGAGCAATCTCATGTTGATAAATGAATAATTATCCCACCTATGAAACTGAACATTTATTGTGAAGGTAAAAATTATCAAATTAGCAAATCTGTTCATTGCATGCAGTTGCCCCAGAGTGGTGAGGCTCTTCATCATGAACTGTCTTTCCTCCAGACTGGCACAGATACATCTATGCTATCAAGATGTCTGCTCTGCTGATCCAACTCCCAACAGCAGTGACACTGAGGACCACTAACCCCAGGAGGCAGGAGCAGGATGGTCAGAGCACTGGATGCAGAATTACACCATCCTGGGGAGAACTTCTGGATCTGGCTCTTGCTGTGTGACTGCATGGGTCATTTTGCCTCTCTGCATCTCTGTTCACTCATTTGTGAAATGGAGACAGGATTACCCACTTTGCAGGGATGCTGGAAGATTAAATTATGTAATTACAGAAGGTGCTCAGTGAAGAGCAGAGACCCACAGCAAGGAGTTGGCTCTCCATCACTGGAGCAGAGAAAATGAATCTAGTCTCTGAAAGCAAAGAACCAAGGCTGGAGCTCGCTGTGGAGAGGTGGAGGGGTACGCCTCTTATAAACCTCCAAAACTGAAGTACAAATAAAAGCCACATTTAAAAATGAAGAAATTCCCCAAATAAAAGCAAACAAGGTCAGCTCTGTTTGTAGCATCTTCACAAACAGAGACACCAGACTGTAACCCTCCCCCAGCAGCCTGAGGCAGGCCCGGGAGCGCTGGGCTCAAGGGCAGCTCCCGCAGACCAGCCGGGCGATGGCCAACAGCACGCCTGAGGTCGACACAATCAAATTCAAGGAACAATTCCTGAGCCCCAGTGGGTTTTAGACTGAGTGTTGGGTACAGACAGGACTTAGACACAAGCTCAGCGTGTTCTCAGTCTATTCGGTGGGACACATACATGCAGGCATCATTACAAACTGTTGTGACAAATGAATAACAATTGTTAAGTGTGCAGTGATATGAACACAGCCGGCTGGCCGAGCTGGGAGGATCAGCTTTCTGCAAGAGGGAAAGCTAAGGACCCCACAGAGGCAGGAGGATGGAGGCATGAGGGAGGAGCCCACAGGGGACTCGTACACTGAAAGCACAAGTATGGTTTGAGGGAGGAATAGACAAAGACGAGGCTGAATCAGGAGGCTGGACCAGTCACGGGGACTCAGAGTGCCCACCAGAGCAGCGGACTTCACTCTGGAGCAGCCGGCTTGCTTTCTCCTCTCTTCTCTGTGTTTGTTAGGAGCTGTTTCCGACACTCAAAAAGCAGACTGGGTAATAGGACAGACAAGTGTTGATATGTTTGTTGTATTTGCTCCATGTTTTGTTTTACAAATAAAGCACTTCAGATTACTGTAATATCCTTGACACCCGTGTCACATCCCCTCCACTTCCCCGTCCCCGTTTCCTGGTGGACTCACTATGAAGTTAGTGTTTTTATACTTGTACCTCATTTATATGAATTCATATGCAGCATATACTATTTTTCTGAGTATTTTTAATTTGTGAAAATGGTAAGCTTCCTCCATTCGGTTTTATTTGCTGAGATTCATTCATGTGGATTTAGATCATACATTTAAGTCCACATAATATTTAATTGTACTAATATACAACTTAATTATCCATTTTCTAACAGATAAGCATTTGTGTCTGTGTGTGTGTGTGTTTGTGTGTTTTACTTTATTGCAAACAAATGCGCACAAGCCTCTCTGATGTGCCTGCTTGTGTACAGAAGCAAGAGCATCTGGAGAAGATTTACCTGTAAGCAGAACTGAATAGGTTTGAAAGAATGAGCATTGCCAGAAGGATATTTAATACAGTTATACCAATTTGCGCTTTCCCCAGTCGAGCCCCCAGACCTGCATCCTTGCCAACACTTTAAACTATCAGACTTCTTTTTTGCTTTCTGGGTGTTTGGTTCCAATCGGACAAGAAATGACATTTCTTTGTCATTTCACTGAGTTTGATGATTTCTAAGGAGGCAATGCATCTTATTAAGTGTTTGGTGGGCAAGGGGGTTTCCGCTTATGCACATATTTTCTCCCATTTCTTTTGTTGCACTGTTGCGTTTTTGTCTTGATTTGTAGGAATTCTTTACGTATTCTGGCTACCATTATAAATTTGCTGGGCAAATATTCCCTCCTACCCAGTGGTTTTTCTTTTCATTGTGCTTATGTGGGTTGTTTTGGGAGCATAATGATTTTATTATTCTAATGTATGATATTTATCAATTCTTTCCTTTATGTTTGGGCTTTTCTGTCTTTTATGAGAAATCGTTTCCTACCCTGATACAGCAAAGATGCATTTTCTTTTAAACTTTTGTGTTACTTTTCACCTTTAAATCTTTAACCCACAAAGGACATGTAGTTTATGTAATGTGAGCTAATTTTATTTTATTTTCTTATAAGCAAGCCAATTGCCCCAACACATAAACTAAAAAGTCCAAAATTTCCACCATCAATTTGCAATGCTATGTTTTTGCGTTGTCTGTATTCCTGGGGGTGGTCCTCAAGCTGGGGCATTTGCTAAGTTCTAGGGTTCTACAAGGTGTTTCCCCAAATCCATGCATTTGGAATGAGGCAAGCAGAGAGACAGGGTTAATGGTGGGCCAGTAATATCCACCCTTTCTTTAGTTAAAATGCAGACACTTCTGTCTTAGATATCACAGCACAAAGGTGACTGCTGTACAAAACTCTCCAGCCTCTGTTCCCCTCCCTTCTCCTATCCTCCAAGGAGGGAGAGATTTTCCTCCAAAACTGGTTATTTTACAGTCTGCAAAGTAGAATTGGGGAAAAAAGGGAAGGTGAGAAGGACCAGAGATGTGCTAGACTAGAGCTGATCGAAGACTGTTTCTGAGCTTGGAAGAGTGTGTGTGATGTTAGAAAACTGAGAAGGGAGACAGGAGTACGTGAGGTCTGTTGCAGGAACAGGTGAGGGTTTAATGAGCCACCTTCCACTTAACACCCTCCAGGAGGCACAAGTGAGAAACAGAGTCCTTTAAGATGACTTTACTATTTCTGTTTGGTGGCAATTTGCACTTCAGCTGCAACAGTGCTTTGAGACCAAGCTGCGTGAGCGTTGATTCCATGAAAGATTTTATGTCGAAGAAAAGTTACGATGGCAGATTGAAATTGCAGCACAGCAGTAAAACTGGCCAACAGCAAGTACAGACGGCGGGGGTTATAAAATAACAGAATCAATTGCAAAAACTGGCGACTAATGAGAAAATATACCATTCTAGAGTACCTGGGAGGCACGGAAGGACTCAAATGCTAATTTTCTTCCCACAGCTTAGAAACCCACTAATTCCGAGAATTTGCACTACTAACCCCAAAATTGAAGAGAAAAGCAAGGAGAGTGATTTGCCTCTTGTTTTCCTCGTGTTCTTAAAACAGAGAGATAGTAAGGGCTGGGGAGAAATGAGTGAGAAGGAGAGCCGTACAGAACAGTGCTGGTTCCATCTTGACACTGAGGTGTCACTGCTCCCACTGAGTCACGGAAAAGAGCCAAGGCCCAAGTGTTGCCTCGTGGGAATGGGATTTACACCTCAATTGGGGTGGGGGTTGGGGGGCTAAGGAACTGGGGTGTAAACATTAAAAGAAAATCACAGGGAGAGCTATGCCTGCGTCATCCAGTCATCCAACTAAGGCTGTCTACAGTGGGAGCATAGATGCCCCCAGTGCTCACCATACCCACAGGCTACCAAGACCAGCCAGAATTTCAAGCATCCAACACCTGCCTTCCAGTGGTAACGAGGAAGAGGAAACAGGCTGGCCTCTGACACTGTGTAGTGAGAGGAAATGAATCACTCACACTACACCACAGAAAAGTCGTCGCCTGTGCAGGAGGAAAGGAATCAACATGACAAGTACACAAACTCATTGCACCAAAAAATTAAAAATTAAAATATATATATATATATAATTTATCATGCCAAAGTCACATAAACATATTTTTAAGAAAACCTGGCAGAGACATACAGGAAAATTTACCAATAATGCTTTCCTCTGTAGAATAGATTAATAAGAATATGAATTTAAAAAGTTCAAAAAGAGGTGGTAAAAGCATAGAATGAGACCAAAAGGAAGGACTGCAAATCTAAGTTAAATTGGGGATCAAAACAATGCCATGATCATAGTTATCTCAGACCCAGTGAAATGTTTTAATGGCAAAGAACTGAGTGGTCACCACTGGCAACTGAGTGACAAGCAAGAAAGATTTGATCTGGAATAAAGTAACTAGAGAGAAGATGATAGACGTGGATGAGAGGCAGAGATATACTCAAAGGATAACTAGGTCCCTTAAAAGGAACCTCCAACAAATGGATCAAAACACACATTCTTGTACACAAGGAAAAACTTCTCCAGAGAGGAAACCATCCTAATTCTGAAGCTCAAAAGTAATTCTGATCCTATTTTGGGAAAATCAGGTAAACTAATTAATGTCAAGGAGATCGCTTATAAAGGGAGATTTTGGAGGAGAATGGACGCAGTATTAGATTTCTCTTTGCCACTATTCAGTTTTATGTGGACATGAAATCAGTTCTAAATATTCCAAGGGAAATAAAGTATGAGCAAGAATAGTGCCCTAAACAGAGATTCCATCTCCAGGTAGATCATCTCAAACATGATCAATCTGAAGAAACCCAACAGCCTTAAGCTCAATTTGAAAACAAAAACAAAAACAAAAAGGAAAACAAACAAAAACCCTACCAAAAGTGAGAGGCAGTCAATAGAAAAATTTAGGTTTGAGATGGGGAAACCATAATACAGTGTCCTGAGCCTTGGATCGGTTTCCTCTCTGCATCAGTGCTAAACGATCACAGAAACTGTGTTAAAGAATAGAACATAAACATTATAAACATTGACAGTATAAATATAACAACTGAACAATATCATAAGCTGCAGTGGGGGAAGCTGGGAGAATGAGAAGGAAATTCTGCCCTTATGTGCCATGGGAGGGACAAAACTGAAACTTCATAAAAATCAGAACATTTACTTAGAATTATTACTCACAACCTCTTAACATTTTTCCATAGCCCATTTTCGTATTCTTAAAAAGAGTTCTGTTACAGAATAACAGTATTTCTTGTAGTGGTGAAACCTGTGTTTGAAGCCCGATGGCTAAGGTTACCAGTTGGGGTGCAGAAAATGGGGTGGAGGCACCAACCTGCGCTGGGACCAGTAGGAAGGTGGGATTAGATGGGAGAAAGGGGAACCGAGGAGCAACGAATCAGGAGGGAAGAGAGATGGACGGGAGAGTGACTCTGAAGTAGAACCAGGAGAACTTAAAGACAGATTACAGAATACGTATGGAGGCACAACAAAAGGGCAGCCAAGTGAGGCCAAGTCAGGAGCAGTAGCCAGAGTCCAAAGGCAAGCCCAGCGGAGGCAGGGTCAAGGGCAGAGGCCGAGAGTAGGAGTCCACTGGCTGGTTCCTCCCCTGCCGCATTTCCTTTGGTCCTGTGTCCATTGAGCGGCAGTGCTCAGACCTGACTGTCCATCTGACCCAAAGGCCATGCAGGGGATGGCTGCACAGGGCAACCCTGGGCAAGTTCCAGTCCCAGGCAACATGAGAATGCAGAAACTGAAGCAACCTCTTAGATCTTGTCTCTGGAATTTCAACCAAATCTGTTTCAACACCCACACAAGCACAGGCAGTCCACCCAAAGAGCGCATGGAACCACTTTTTGCCATTTAGCAAATGCCCTTGTCTTCTCTACTCCTCACTCCTGGGGAGGCACCCCGAGCCTGCACATGGAGGTTTGTAAAGGTCCAGCCTCTCTAGTGTGGACTTGGCAGCCAGCAGACCCCTGAGGGTCTCTCCCCAGGTGCAAAGAGCAGGCTCTTCACCTAGAGTTTTCCAAAGGCTACCCAATCCTGTTTTGGAAATTTGACTGCACTGCTCTATAAGGCCCGTGCTTTGTCAGGGTTGGCACAGTCTGAGCACTTTACATGAATGAATCTTTTGCCACCCCTGTTGCAGCAGATGGTGCTTTGCAGAGATGACCACACCATTGTCACCCATCCTGTGGGTAGTTGTAGCGTGAGATTTGGATGTTGCTCCCAGGGGGAAGCATCACCTTGACAGTGGGACGGTTGGGACTGCTCCATCAACAGAGTATGATGGAGTAATTTCCGAGGCTGGTTCACTGAAGATGATGCAGCCTCCGCTTTGCTTGCTAGAACACTCCTCAAAGCTTTGAGCTGTCATATAAGCAGCCCAGCGGCCCTGAAGATGCTATGCTGTGAGGAAGCCCAAAGTAGCCTCGCTGAAGGGACAACACGGAGATGCCCTGAGGCTGCCTGAGGACAGAGATGTCCAGCCATCCCCCACTGCTTCATCTACTCACTCCCAGTTCCAGCTCTGGCAGGTGTCTGACCGGCAGGACTCCAGCAGAGACCCTGAGCTAGAGCTGTCCAGCAGAGCCCTTCCTGAAATTATGACACGCAAAAACCAGGAGAGAGAACAAGATGGCTGCTGTTTTAAACCACTACATTTGGTGATTTACAATCACCAAAGGATGATAACCAGACACATTTTCCCCCATTTAGTCATTGAGGAAACTGAGGTACAGAGAAATTAAATAACTCACCCACAGTAATGCAGCTACTAGGTGGCAGAGCCAGGATTTTAATCCCCAAACTATCTGTTTCCAGATTGCCTGCTCCTAACCAGCATCCTAATGCAGATGGGAGGAAGGAAGTACTGGGGGCCAGAAGGGCTTGTGTTGGGTCCTGACTTTCATCAGTTGTCTCACCCTCATTACTAGCTCTATGTTTCAGAGACCTCTATGCTCTGATGCCCTGAAGACCAGCATTGTGATTTTCATATTATCTCAAGTATTCTTCTTGCTCGTGGAATGTTTTTCTTTTCTAAAGCTGTAGTCCTTTCCTTAAGGACGAGAGAGTATAAAAATATGTTCAGTAAAATGTATAATCACACCATGCTTCTTAGAGATATTCAGTAATAATCAGGATCAAATTAGCCAAGGGTAATCACAGGTGAGGTCTTTTCTTGTCATCAAGGTCATTCCTTCCCCAGAAGATAACGGGGAGCTAGCAAAGAGCTGAGGAGAAACCAGAAGTTTAAGTCTAAATTCATGTGCAACAGGATGCATCATCTTCCAGTTGGTTCTATCTAAAGAGAAGGCTTACATCACATTGCAGGGCCAGCAGCACATGTCTGGACAGCAGGATCCACGGGGGTGGCAGCACCTGTTCTAATGCCTGTCTCTGCCATTACTGGATGAGCAACCCCTATGAAGTCTCCATGCTCCACTAGGGAGTTGTCCCAAAATCGAAAAAAAAAAAAAGTGGGTGGTTTCAAAAATTAGATGCTCTTCTTCTTTTTGAATATACATAGTAGGGAAAAAATACTTACGATTAGCTCTTTGTCTTGGGGAAATGGATCTCAAGGAAGATCCTTTGTTCACAGATCAGGGAGAAACAGACAGAGGGGAAAAGGTCAGAGGGCGGAGGCTGGAGCCACCACAGCGGAAGGGAGCATATGGAGAATCCAAGAGAGACAGCAGACGTGGGTCTGGGAAGTTGTAAGAACACAGTTTTGTTTTTCTGTGCATGCTGCGAGATTACCCTTCATCTGGCTTTCCAAGAAACCTTCCTCGCAGCTTACTACTGCTGCTGGAGTCGGAGTCACTGTTCCTCTTATGCTGTTGTGTTGTGGTCATTGACGGACGCAATGAAGTGCTGACTCTGACCTCACTGTGGATGTGGGAAAACAGGAGCTGCCCACAGAGCACGGGCCACCTTCAGATGATATTGATAACCAAATGGATCATTTGCAATGGTGGTGAACAAATCCCACCTCAGTGACTTGTTTGCTTAGTTGATCATTTTGATCTTTATTGGGAAATGTTGCACAATGAATCACGGTTTGGCATTTAATTGTAGGATCATTTTTCATACTGAAATAATTCGGCAAGCAAAATAAAACTCTATTAAGATGTGTGATAAAACTGTAGAGAGTAGCAATTGTCTTTGGGAAAGGAATGTCCTCACTTAAAAATTGTTTTCTAAGATACTTAGGGTCCCCAGAAGAAGCAGGCAGTGTAATTTAATTTTTATGTGGAAAAATATTTCCATTGCAGAAATGGTCTGACAAATTCTTGAAGCCAAGAGGAAATATTTTTGGTCTGTATAATGCATGTAAATAGCATACAGGCAGACCTTATTTTATAATGCTTCTTTTTTTGTGCTTTAGAGATATGTTTTTATCACAAATTGAAGATTTGTGGCAACCCTGAGTTGCAGAAGTCTATTGGTGCCATTTTCCAACAGCATTTACCCAATTTGTATCTTGTGTCACATTTAGGTAATTCTCACAATATTTTGCAAAAAATGTTTTCATTATTTTTTTTTTGCTGTGGTGATCTGTGATCAGTGTCCTTTGATGTTACAGCTGTAATTGTTCTGAGGCACCACAAGTCACACCCACACAAGACAGTGAACTTAACGGATAATGTTGTGTGTGTTCTGACTGCTCCACTGATGAGCTGTTCCCCCATCTCTCTCCCTATCCTCAGGCCTCCCTACTCCCTGAGACACAACAGTATTAAAATTAGGCCAGTTAATAACCTTACAATGACCTCTAATGTTCAAGTAAGGGTCACACGTCTCTCACTATAAATCAAAAGCTAGACATGATTGAGCTTAGGGAGGAAGGCATGTGAAAAGCTGAGACAGGCTGACAGCTAGGCCTCTGGCATCAAGCAGTTAGCCAAGCTGTGAATGCAAAGGAAAGGTTCTTGAAGGAAATTTAAAATGCTGCTCCAGTGAACACAGAAATGGTAAGAAATTAAAATAGCCTTATTGCTGATACAGAGAAAGTTGTAGTGGTCTCGTAGAAGATCGTACCAGCCGTAATATTCTGTCAAGTCAAAGCCTAATGTAGAGCAAAGCCCCAACTCTCTTCGATTGTATGAAGCCTGAGAGAGGTGAGGAAGCTGCAGAAGAGAAGTGGGAAGCTGGCGGAGGCTGGTTCGTGAGGTTTAAGGAGAGACGCCATCTCCATAGCATCAAAGTTCAAGGTGAGGCAGCAAGTGTTGATGTAGAAGCTGCAGCAAGTTCCACAAAAAATCTGGCTAAGGTAATGGTTGAAAGTGGCTACAGGAAACAACAGAGTTTTGCTGTAGATGAAACAGCCTTATATTGGAAGGGGAACCATAGAGGAGATGTCAATGACTGGTATCAAGCTTTGATAAGTGACAGGTGGATTAAAATAGCTGGTGACTTTGAGTGAACTCAGTGCTCATTTACCATCTGAAAATCTTAGGAGCCCTAAAGAATGATGCTAAATCTACTTTGCCTGTGCTCTATAAATGGAACAGCAAAGCCTGGGTGACAACATATCCGTCTACAACATGGTTAAATGAATATTTTAGGCCAATTGTTGAGACCTGCTACTCAGAAAAAAAAAATATTTCTTTAAAAAATATTAGGCTCATTGACAATGTACCTGGTCACCCAAGAGCTCTGATGGGGATGGACAGCAAGATTAATGTTGTTTTCATACCTAAAAACACATCCATTCTGCAGCCCATAGATCAACGGGTAATTTTGATTTTCAAGTATTATTATTTGAGAAATAAATTTTGTAAGGCTATAGCTGCCACAGACAGTGATTCGTGTGATGGATCTGGGCAACTAAATTGAAAACCTTCTGGAAAGGATTCATCATTCTAGATGCCATGAAGAACATTTGTGACTCATGGGAAGAAGTCAAAATATCAATGTTAACAGGAGCCTGGAAGAAGTTGGTTGTAACCCTTCTGGATAACTTTGAGGGGTTCAAGACTTCAGTGAAGGAAGTAACTGCAGATGTGGTAGAAACAGCAAGAGAACTAGAATTAAAAGTGAATCCTGGGAGGAAGATATAGCTTAAGTGGTAGAGTGCATACTTAGCACGCATGAGGTCCTGGGTTCAATCCCCAGTACCTCCTCTAAAAATAAATACACAAAATTACCAGTAAGCTGCCTCAAAACCAAGGCAAAACATTCCATCAGCAAGATAATTATGACTTGGTGAAGGTTCAGATCATGATAAGCATTTAAAAAATATTTTTAAATCAAGATATGTACATTGTTCTTTTAGACATACTGCTATTGCATACTTAAAAAACTACAATATAGTGTAAACATAACTTTTACGTGCACTAGGAAACAAAAAACTAATGTGACTCAATTTATCGCAGTATTTGCTTCGCTGCAGTGGTCTGGAGCTGAACCTGCAAATGTACCCAGTGATGCCTGTGCACCAATTCAGGGAGAAGAGCAAAGACACAGTGAAAAGCCAGCAAGTAATAGATAAGAAGGTGATGGTCTAGTACAATGACACTCACACTTGAGTTGCATCAGGATCTCCTAGAGATCTGTCCAAACGAGGTTGCTGAGCCCTATCCCCAGAGTTTCTGACTCAGTATTTCTGAGTTGGAATCAAGGCATTTTCATTCCTAACACATTTCCAGGTGAAGCTGATGCGGTTGGTTCAGGAACCACACCTACAAACCAGATGTCATAGAAAACATGCTTTAAGCTTGAAGTCAGTCCGCTCTGGGTTCAAATCGTTTCACTACCATTTATGTGCAGGTCACCTTGCGTGTGTTTTTAATTCACAGCATTTATTTTTTTCTTTTATTTTTTAACAAAGACATCTTTCAAGAGGAGTATAGAGATTAAATGAGATTGTAAGTTACACAGTTGAAAGGCATCAACGTAGGCACTGGATAAATAATGATTTTGCTTCATCTTCATGGAAAACCTGTTCCTAACTACTAAATATCCGCCTTTATAAGAAAGTTATGTAGGAAAATAGAAATCTCTTGATATTAAATGTTACTCATTCTTTATAGACGCATTTGAGCACTTACTGTATACTAGACTTTAGGCTAGTTATTGGGACTTGCCTTGATATATAATTGTTTTACTAACTAGGCAATAAGCTTACCTTTTGGAATAAGACTAAATGAGCTACACGCCAGTGTGGAGAATCTCTGTGAGCAGGAAGGGAACTGGCAGTGCACAGGCACCTGGAGCTGCAGCTGCCACCACCCCCGCCACCACCCCGCCCACACTGGCTGTGAAATGGGGCGATGGAGCTCTTTGTTGATCACTTTTCTTGCAATGCTAGTCCAGGGCAGGTTCAATGTTCATCTACATGCATTTGCCAGATTCTCTGATGGCAGAAGTTCATGGTTTCTCCACTTAGTAAATAATCTGAACTCAAAGGTAAACATTTCTTCCACTGTCTTGGAAAAGCATGTTTCTAAGCAGACATTGGACAATCTGCTCTGCCTGAAGAGAACAATTTTGCTCATGCAACATGTTGGAATAAAGGTGATGGTGCAGATGCCGTTGCTTTGATATTTTGAATTTCCCATCACTTTCTCTTGTGTGACTTCAGAAAGAGACTTGTCCTTATTTTCCTCATCTAAAAAAAAATGAAAAAGATAATGTCTAATTTGCAAGATTATGTAGGTATACGAAGTAATTTATATGAAGGGCTTTTAATGAATTTAGAATATTTCAGCAACTGTTTTAGAAACAGCTGTGATTGTGATATTTAAAATACACATGTGCTCCTTGATTTCAATTATCCCAACCCCAGGACTTTCTTTAGACCTCAGATTTGATTCATTGGTGTTTACCTTAAATTCCAGAGTCTCTGATCCAACTCTTTGTTCCAACCCTCTTAACAAAGTGCTTCTGGAAAAACAAAAATAAATTATTCTTTTAGATTATTCTTATAGGTCAAGGCAAGGCAAACATATAGTCCTCCTACATAACCTGATGATCTGAAATTCATTAATAAGTGAATTTTAGGGGGAGGGTATGTCTCAGAGTTAGAATGCGTAATTAGCATGCACAAGATCCTGGGTTCAATCCCCAGTACCTCCATTAAAATAGTAAAAAGAATAAATAAACCTGATTATCTCCTCACAAAAAAAAATTTAATTGAATTTTAATGGTAAATTTTAATCTGCACAACCATTTGTCTTTCCCCTCTCTTTCATCTCCTCTTCCTGATCTATCTCCTCTCTTACTTCTCCCTTTTGCTTCAATCACTCTTCCTACAATATAGAGAGTATGTACAATGTATTTAAATAAGGAGGGTGGTGCACTGCACTTGTCAGACACCACTTAAGTAAAAGAGTTACAGGAATGGACTCAGAGATCCATTAATACTTTCCCCACATCTTACTTTTTTTCACAGCAATTGAGAGCTGGGAGTGTAAGAGGTTGGGGAGGAAGAGGTTTACATCTGGGAATAAAAAAGAAGATGGGACATCAGGATTGGACAAGGTGAGCCTCACATCCCAGTGACCTCTGACAGTCTCAGCCAATCCAACTGGGTTGGGCCCTGTGTTAATGGAAATGGCTGGACTCTACCTCAGTTATGTTTAGTCACTGGCTGGAGCTGCCAAGGAAAAGCACCTTGAGCTCAGAAGCTGAGACTGGCTTCTGAAATTCTTACCTCTGGGGGCTGTCAGCTAAGTGCACTCTGCAGAGAGGTCTGAGCAGTGCCTCCATACCATTGGAGTCATAGTTCTGTCACCTGAACCCTAGTCTGTCTGACTCTAAAGCTGATGCTCTTTCCATCATTGCACCCAAGTTCTGTGTTGTACATGGGTGATGAGGTCCACTGAGGAGATCAGTTCGGCTGCACTCAATGCTCCTAGGATTCCAGAGTTTCAGGAGGATGCCCATAAACAAATTTGAAGGTATTCAATATTATCGCTTAGTTCTGTCTCTCACCTGATGCTTCAGCCCCACACACATGTGGAGGAGGTGGCAAGTGGCCAAAACCGCCTTCTCCAGTCTATCTTTCATAGGAGCCTGATTTGAAGATGACAGACATTTGCCCAGATATTAATAAAAGAATAGTTTAATACTTTTGTTGATATGGCCCTTGATTGGGAACCTAGATATAAGGACTAGATTTAGTATTGTTACCGAGTCCAAACTCTTCTGCTCGCTGCATGCCAGGCCAATAAATCGGGAGATAAGGTGTTGGGGCAAAGAATAGTGACTTTATTCAGAAAGCCGGCAGATCGAGAAGATGGCAGACTAATTGTCCTGGAGAATCATCTTCCCCAAGTCAGAATTCAGGCTCTTTCTATGCTGGGGGAAGTGAGGGTTTGGTTGTTGCAAACTTCTTGGTGTAGGAATTCTTTGTTCTTGGAGTCCTTTGCTCTTGCAGCTGTCCAGGTGGGTCAGGTCATGGTGTTCCTGTAAACCCCCAACAAAACAAATATTACTTTCCATTCTGCAACTTGTCTTTATATGAGTGAAAAGTGTTAATACCCTTAAAAGTCAGAGCCTTGAGAATAGGCTATCCTATATGTTTCAGGCTCTAGGCAACATTGTTTTTAAAAAAAAGGTTTAGAGCTAGCAAGACTAAACCTAGAAAACAGGACACAGGGTTAAAGCCAAATGAACAGATCTAATATGGAGTCAAATTTGTTCTTTTTTTTTTTTTATTACAGTAAGAGGTGAGGTGGGACTCAGGCACCAAAAAGTTAATACTCAACTCTTAAATATGCAATGTGTTTTTTCTGTTTTCTTTTCAATGACAATTTTAAGATTATTTTCTTTTATTAGCACTACTTATAGTCATTCAACTCCATTTTTCTGCCTACCGTGTCATTGTTTTGGACTACAGTAAAAGCTCACAGGCTCATGTCTGGTTAAAAAGGAACAACAACAACTATAAATGGACTCAGGGCATCTGAGAAGATCCCTCTCAAGTAGAAAGCAGAAACTACACATAAACTCCAAAATTAATTCAAATTTTTTCTTTGTAATTTCCACTTTCAGTTCTAATATGCCGAGATCTTGGGTAATAACTCCCACCTTTACTATAAGAAAAAGCACAACAAACTGAAAATCAACTTTACTTAGGCTCATCAAAGAACTGAGGATGCAGGGCAAGCTGCCGCCCCCAAAATCTGGAGACACCAGCACTTAGAGTGAGATGCAGCCGGAATCTACTTACCTCAGGTGGAACCAAAACCGAGTTGGAACAGGTAAATGCTAATTCTGACAAATTGCTGGAGGCTTGGTGTGGACTAGCTTAAAACTGAAACACTCTGAAGAGCCACAATCTGAGGGGACCCTAGAATTTTATGGGCTTCAACTCTGGAAAAAAAAAAAAACTGGATCCTTGTGGTAAAGATATAAAGATATCTCCAGGGCTCTAGCAGAGAGAAAAGAAGAATAACCACTGTGAAATAAGCCCAGAGACTTTTCCATGACAAAGACCTGCTCTCCAAGGGAAAGCAATTTGCCAGACACTCGTCCCAGGTGGGGAAAGTGAATTACTTCCAATGTAAGCCGCTCAACATTTCATGTCTCATTTAAAGGTAAAAAAAATATATATATCAAAAAGGGTCACGGCTTCAAGGAAATAGAGTGTGAACGCTATAGTCAGAAGACAGAGAAACAGAAAGCTACATCAGTGGAGAAATATTTTTCAAGGTCATATCCAGGAAAAAAAAAAGTAAGATTTAATGAGAAAATTCTGGAATGCTGTTCCTAACCCACATTGTACCATTACACAAAAACCCCAATGTAATATAAAATCAGTAAATTAAGACTGAAAAAGATGTAAGACACATACTCTCTCTGAGAAGTACGTAGGAAAGTCTTAAAGCCAAGTGGTGACTAAAACAAGGACACAAAAGGAACTTGAAGCATCTGGTACCTGTAGCTTCAGCAAACATTAAACACAGACCAACTACTAATTAGAGTAATGTAAATTCTTGCACTAAAGACCTAGTTGCCTCAGTTCCTAGTTCCAGATTTGCAATGGCTGCATTTCAGCAAAAAAAATTACAATGCCTGCCAAAAAATAAGAAAAAAATACAGTTTGAAGAGAGAAAGCAATATAAAAACCAGGTTTAGATATGACATAGGCGTTGGAATTATCAGTGAATATAAAAGTAATATAGTTGATTTGTTAGAGGCTCTAGTGAAAAAGTAGGCAATATGCAAAATATAGAGGTAATATAAACAAAGAAATAAAAAATACTAAAAAAGAATTAAAAGGAAACAGTAGAGATCAAAAGTAGGAACAATGAAGAATGCCTGCAGGGTCTCATCAGTAACCTTGATGCAGCCAAGGAATCAATAAGCTTGAAGACAAGGCTACAGAAACTCTTCAAAGTGCAGAGAAAAGAAGAACAATAAAAGAAAAATATAATACTGTTACCGAGTCCAAACTCGTTCTGCTCACCATATGACAGGCCAGTAAATCGGGTGACAAGGTGTTGCGGCAAAGAATGACAACTTTAATCAGAAAGCTGGCAGATCGAGAAGATGGCAGACTAATGCTCTGGAGAACCATCTTCCCCAAGTCAGAATACAGGCTCCTTTTATACTAAAATGGGGAGGGAGTGTGATTCGTTGTTGCAAACTTCTTGGTGTAGGAATTCTTTGTTCTTGGAATCCTTTGCTCTTACAGGTGTCCACGTGGGTCAGGTCATGGTGCCCCTGTAAGACCTCCAACAAAACGAATGTTATTTTCTATTCTGCAACTTGCTATCTTTATATAAGTGCAAAAATGCTAATGTCCTTAAAGGTCAGAGCCTTGAGAACAGGCTCTCCTGTCTATTTCAGGCTCTAGGCAACATTCTTTTACAAAATGTGCAGAATCAGCAAGACTAAGCCTAGAAAACAGGACACAGGGTTAAAGCCAAATGAACAGAAGTAATACGGAGTCAGATTTGTTCTTTTCTATTACAATAATAATAATAAGACAGAACAAATCATTTAGGAAATGTGATATAATACCAAAAGATGAAATACACAAGTAATGAGTACATTAGAAAAAGAAGAATGAGTGAATGGAACAGAAGAAATATTTGAAGTAAAATGACCAAAAACTTTCCAAAATGTAAAATAAACACCAAGCCACCAAGGATCCAGGAACCTCAGAAAACACCAAGCAGAATGAATACTGCACTCCCCTACCAACGCACCCACACGTATTATATTAAAATTGCATAAAAACAAAGACAAAGAAAAAAGAAAGAAATCCAAAGTGTGGGCGATTGAGGGGGATTATATATAGAGAGGAACAAGGATGCGAGTTACAGTGAATTTCTCAGTAGAAACCATGCATGCAAGGGAGTGGAATGAAATACCCAAAGTATAGAAAGAAAAAAACCACTAGCCTAGAATTCTGTATTGAGCAAGATATTGTTCAGTCATGAAAGAGAAATAAAGATTTGCTCAGAATAAAAACCAAATGAATAAAAAACTGAGAAAATTCATCATCAGCATACCTGCCTCTTAAGAAATGTTGAAAAACTTCATGTGGAAGGAAAATTTTCTAAGTCAGACATTAAGATAACACATAAAATAAGAAAGATTATAATAAAGTGAATATTAAATATTTTATTTTTCTAATTCTTAATTGATCAAAAAGGTAGCTGTTTAAAGTTATAATAATAACCACATATTGTGTGATTATAGCATCTGTAAAAATGAAATGAATGACAGCAATATCCAAAAGGATGATGGGGGGAAATAAAGAACACTGTGCAATAAGTTACTTTTACTACATGTGAATTGTTACACTGTTATTTAAAAGTGGACTTTTACTAGTTAAAAATATATATTGTGAATAGAAGGGCAACCATGAATTTTTAAAATAATGTTTGATATGGTAATATATGACAAAAATGGATTTATAAAAAATTTTCAAAACAAGACATCAAAAGAGAAGAAAACAGAACAAGGAAGAAATACAATCAATAGAAAACAGTTACAAACATATCAATCCAACTATGTCAATAATCATTTAAAATGTGAATGGTCTAAATACATCAATGAAAAGACAAAAAGTGTCAGAGTTGATAAAATTTTTTAAAATCTTCAACTACAAGTTGTCTACAAGGAATCCACTTAAATAAAGATTCAGATAGGGTAAAAGTAAAAGAATGGTAATATCATATGGTATTTTTCTTTCTCTTTCTAGCTTATTTCACTTAGAATGACAATCTCCAGGTCTGTCCATGTTGCTGCATATGACATTGTTTCATTAATTTTTTATGGCTGAGTAATATTCTAATGTATAAATATGCCACAGCTTTTATATCCAGTCATCTGTTGATGGACATTTAAGTTGTTTCTATGTCTTGGCTATTGTAAATAGTTCTACTGTGAACATTGGGTGCATGTATCTTTCTGAATCAAAATTCCCTCTGGATATATGGCCACAGGTGGGATTGCTGGATCATATAGTAAGTCTATTTTTAGTCACTGGAGAAATATCCATACTGTTTTCTATAATGGAATCTAAAAAAAAAAAAATGAATTTATTTGCAAAACAGAAACAGACTCACAGACATAGAAAACAAACTTATGGTTACCAGAGGGGGAAGAGGGTGAGAAGGGATAAATTGGGAATTTGAGCTTTGCAGATACTAACTAATATATATAAAACAGATAAACAACAAGTTTATACTATATAGCATAAGGAACTATATTCAATATCTTGTAGTAACTTATGGTGAAAAAGAATAAGAAAATGAATATATGTGTATTTATGTATGACTGAAGCATTGTGCTGTACACCAGAAACTGACACATTGTAAACTGACCATACTTCAATTAAAATATATATAAACAAAAAAGAAAGAAAGAAAAATTACAGATAGATAACAAACAAATAAGAAAAAAAAAGAATGCTGGAAAATATACCATGTTAACACTAATCAAAAGAAAACTGCAGTAGCTTTATTAATTTCAGACAAAGCAGAATTCAGAGCAAGAAATGTTATTAGGGATAAAGAGGGTGTTACATAATGATAAAGGGTTTAAGTACCCAAAAAACCACAATTCTCAATATGTATGTACTTAAAAATAAAAAGCATCAAAATACATGAGTTAGAAACTCGTAAATCTGAAGGAGAAATAGACAATTCAACTTACACAGTTAGAGAGTTCAACATCTCTCTCAAAGTAGTTGATAGATGATGCAGGCAGAAAATCAGTATTGATATAGCTGAACTAAATGGCACCATCGGTCAACTGGATCTAATTGACATTTATGGACTACTTCATCCAACAATGGCAGAACACACATTCTTCTCAAGTTCAAGTGGGACATTCACCAAGATCTGGGTCATAAAACATACATTAACAAATTTAAAGAATAGATATCATACAAAGTATGTTCTCAGACCACAGGGGAATTAAACTAAAGATCAATAACAGAAAGATAGTTAGGAAATCCTCAAATATTGGAAAATTAAACATACTTCTTAATATACATAAGTACAAGAGGAATTCTAAGAAAAAGGTTTTAATACTTTGAACTACATAAAATGAAAAACAGATTATCAAAATTTGTGGGATGCTGTGAAAACAGTACTTGTAAGGAAATTTACAGCAATGAATACATATATTAGAAAAGAAGAATAATCTAAAATTAAGAAAGTAAACTTCCACCCTAGGAAACTGGAGAAAGAAAAACTTGAGCTTAATGCAAGCAGAAAAAAAATAATAAATAGAAAAATACAGTAGAATTCAATGAAATTAAAAATAGAACAATAGAGAAAATCAATAAATTGATTATTTGAATAGGTCAAATAGGTCAGGCTAAACAAGAGAAAAAAGAAAGAAGTTGCAAATTACAATGTTAAAAATGAAAAGGGATCATCATAACTGATTGTATGACCATTAAAAGAATAATATAGGAAAGCTATGATGACTATATATATATATTACAGAAGTTGAATTAATAATTAGTCACTGTTCAAAAACCTGTTACAAGGCTATGATGGTGAACCCTTTCAATTATTTAAGTAAGAAATACTACCAAATTCCCACAACCACTTCCATGTAGGACACCAGCAGCTTTTGACACTGAGCTAATGGAGAGCCCACAATCCAGATCCTAGCTCTACAGCTGTTCTGTGCACACCCATGCTTCAGACTATGGCTACATGGCGGCTCCACATGCACCTGCATCTCAGGCACTGGAACTACCACTGTTGTGGGTTAGCCAGAATCCCAGACTCCAAGACTCCTATTTAGACCTACACTTCAGACTCTTGACTCTTGGCTGCTCAGTGTGCACCTTCATTACACACACCAGAGCCAACACTGCTATGGATTACCCAGTGCTCCAGACCCTGTCAGTTTGCCAGTGCCCAAACTCCAGTCTTTGACTCCATAGTTGTTCAAGCACTCATGACTCAGGCACTGGAGCCATGACTGTTGCAGGCTAGCCAGTGCCTTAGAGCACTGTATACCAGATACCAGTGCTATCACCAACATAAGGGCACCCACAAGATCAGGTGGTTTCCAAGAGCCACTGAAGAAACCACTATCTCTCACCACACTGCAGACTACCTGTTGCCTTGGCCATTGAGGATCCCTGAAATCAATGCTGACCTCAGCTGAAGAAGCTGCATGGAGACTATACAGCTAGGCCTCCCTTGGGTCTGTGACTACTACATGCTCTCAGACTTTATCTTCACACATACCCAGGGACAAAAGACTTTCCCCATCAAAACTAGTTTGTGAAGACTGGAAGAGTTGGCTGTTTCATCATATGCACAGGCATTAATGCAAAGCTATAGGAAATATAAAAAAAAAAAAATCAAGGAAACAAGACACCACCAAAGAAACACAGTGATTTTTTCAGTAACCAAGCCTGAAGAAATCGACTACAAATTGCCAAAGAATTCAGAAGAATTGTTTTAAGGGAACTCAGAAAGCTAGAAGAGGACACAGGTATACAACTCAATAAAGTCAGGAAAACAATGAGTAAAATGAGTTCATTGGAAAAACAGAAATAATAATAAAAAAGAAACAATCAACAATCTGGAGCAGAAGAAAACAATGAAGAAATAAACACTGCAATAGGCAGCGATAACAGCAGATTTGATCAAGCAAAAGAAAGAATGTGTGAACTTAAAGACAAGTCATTTTAAATTATCTACTCCAAATAGAAAAAAAAAAACTGAAGAAATTCTGTATGTATCATGGAATACCATCAAACAGTATTTGACTTATGGGAGTTCCAGAAGGTGAAGAAGAGGAGAAAGAGGCAGAAAGCTTACTTAAAGAAATAATGGCTGAACTTCCCAAATCTGATAGGAAATATGGACATCCAGGTACATGAAGCATATAGGTTCTCATTCTAATTCAATTCAAAGAAGACTTCACTGACACACTTTATAATCAAACTGTCAAAAATCAAAAACAAAGCAGTAAAATCTTGAAAGCAGTAAGAGAAAAGAAATATCAGCTCATACAAGAGAATCCCATAAAGTTATCAGTGAATGTCTCAGCAGAAACCTTGCAGGCAAGGACAGAGTAGGATGATATATTCAAGGTGCTAAAAGTAAAAACTGCTAGCCAAGAATACTTTTCCCAGTAAATCTGTCCTTCAGAAGTGGAGAGATAAAGATTTCCCAGGCAAACAAAAGCTGAGGGAATTCATCACCACTTGACCTTCCTAACCAGAAATGCCAAAGTGATGTCTTCAAGTTGAAATGAAAGGACTCTAATTACTAACATGAAAGCAGATTAAGTATAGAACTCACTAATAAGGTAAGCATATAATCAAATTCAGAATACTCTAATACTATAATGGTGGTATGTAAATCACTTAACTCTAGCATAAAGGTTAAAAAACAAAATTATTAATACTAACTACAGGTACAATAATTTATTGACAGATACAAAATAGAAAAAGATGTAAATTGTGACATCAAAAACATAAAATGTGGAGGTAGAGAGTAAAAGGGTACAGCTTTATATAAAACTGAAGTTGTTAAAACCTTAAAATAGACTAATATGAATATAAAATATTTTATATAAGTCTCATGGTAACCACAAGGCAAAAATCTGTAGTAGATACACAAAAGATAAAGGAATTAAGGCATATTACTATGAAAAACCATCAAACCACAAAGATAGCAACAGAGAAAGAAATGAATAAAAAACTGAAAAATAGAAAAATAATATAAGATAAGACTAGTAAATCTTCACCTATCAATAATTACTTTAAATTAAGTGAATTAAATTATACAATCAAAAGATGCAGGATGGATGGATTAAAAAAAAAAAAAAGACCCAACACATGCTACCTACAACAGACTCACTTCAGTTTTAAGGACACACAAAACTCAAAGTGAATGGATGCAAAAAGATATTCCATGCAAATGAAAAACAAAAGAGAATAAGAGTGGCTATACTTGTATCAGACAAAATAAACTTTAAGCTAAAATCTCTTATAGAGGACAAAGAATGTCATTTTATAATGATAAAGGGACCAAATAATCAAGAAAATATACCAATTCTAAGTATGAAATGATATGAAACTAAAAATCAATAACAGAAGGGAAACTAGAATATTGACAAAGATGTAGAAATTAAACAGCACACTTCTAAACAACCAATGTGTCAAAGAAGAAATCAAAGGGGAAATTTTTTAAAAATCTTGACCCAAATGAATACACAAATATACCCATACTTACAGGAGGCAACAAAAGCAGTTCTAAGGGGTAAATTCTTAGTGATAAGTGCTTACATTAAGGAAAAGATCTCAAATAAACAGCCTGATCTTTTTCCTTAGGGAACTAGAAAAAGAACACATCAAGCTGAAAATTGACAAGAGAAAGGAAATAAAGATCAGAGCAGAAATAAATAAAATAGAAATCAGAAATACAATAGCAAAGATCAATTAAATTAAGAGCTTTTTTTTTTAAAGACGAACAAAATTTCCTAACTAGACTTAGGAAAAAAGACAGAAGAATCATAATAAATAAAATCAGAAATGAAAGAGGAAACATTACATTCTGATACTACAGAAAGAAGATAATAAGAAAGTAGTGCAATTATACACCAACAAATTGAATAACCTAAAAGAATGGATAAATTCCTAGAAACATACAACATACCAAGACTGGATCATGAAAATAAAAAGTACATTTGAATAGACTTATAACTAGTAAGCAATTGAATCAGTTGTTAAAAACCCCTAAAAAGAAGAAACACAGGACTAATAGCTTCAAGTGAATTCTACCAAATACTTAAGTAGTAATTGATGGTAATCCTTCAACTCTTCTAAAAAATTGAAGAGGGAGAAACACTTTCAAACTTATTTTACAAGACCATGTTTACCCTGATACTAAAGCCAGATAGAGAAATGACAAGAGAAAAAAATTACAGGCTAATATTCATGATGAACTTATATGCAAAAATTCAGATAAAATGCAAGGAAACTAAACTCAACATTATATTAAAGGATCATACCATGATGAAGTGGGATTTATTCCCAGGATGCCAGGATTGTTCAGCACATGCAAATCAATATCTGTGTTACAGCAACAGAATAAGGAATAAAAATCATATCATCATCTCAATAGAGGCAAAAAAAAAAAAAGCATTTGAGAAAATTCAGCATCTCCTCATAATAGAAACTCTGTAGAAAAGAAAGAACATACCTTAATGTAATGAACTCCATGTATGATAAGTCAACAGCTAGCTCACAGCCAATGAGAAAAAGCTAAAAGCTTTTCTTTTAAGGTCAGGAACAAGACAAGAATTTGCACTCTTGACATTCCCATTCAACATAACACTGGAAGTCCTAACCTAAGCAATTAGACAAGAAAAAGAAATAAAAGTCATCCAAACCATAAAGAAAAAGTAAAATTACCTCTGTTTACAGATGGCATGATCTTACATACAGAAAAGCCTAAAGATTCGACCAAAAATTTGTTAGAACTAAAAAATGAATTTTGTCAAGTTTCAGGATACAGTATCAACACACAAAAATCATTTACACTTCTCTCACTAACAACAAACTATCTGAACTTGTATCCAATATATTTAAAAAATTCTTAAAAGTCAACAATAAGAAAGAAAATCACCTAATTAATAAGTTTGTCAAGATCTGAGCAGACACATCACCAGAGAAGATACACAGATTGGAAACAAACATGAGAATAAATCAACGTCATTTGTCATTAAGGAAATGCAAATTCAAAGCCATTGTAAATTACTGCTACCACTTAATAAAATGTCTAAATTTTTAAAAAAGAAAGAAAGAAAAAGAAATCTGACACTGCCAAATGTTGATTATGATAAGAAATAACAAGAGCTCTCATTCATTGCTGATTGGAATGCAAAATGATACAGTCACATTGGAAGACAGTTTGGCAGACCCTTAAAACACTAAGCATAGCTTTACCATATATGTTTATTTCCTATAGCTGCTAACAAATTTACCATTAATTTAGTGACTTAACACAAATTTATTTTTTTTACAGTCCTGGAGACCATAAATCCAAGATCAATTTCTCTTAACTACAGTCAAGGTGTTGGCAGGTCTCCCTCCAGAGGTTCTAGGGAAAAGAATAATTTTCTTGCTTTGTCCAGTTTCCAGAGTTGCATTCCTTGGCTCTTAACACCTTCTTCCAGCTTCAAAACCAGCAGTGTAGCATCTTCAAATGTCTCTCTGATTTTGTCATGTTATCATCCACACTGTAGTCAATTTTCTTTCTTTCTCTTATAAGACATTTGTGATTATACTTAGGGTTTGCCCAGATAAACCAGGAGAATCTTCTCATTTCAAAATTTTTAATCACATCAAAAAGTCCATTTTTCCATATAATGTAATATTTCAAGTTCTAGAGAATAGGGCCTGGATATCTTTGGGGGACTTTATTCAGTCTATCACACCATACAATCTAGTAATTTTGTACCTACATATTTACTCAATTGATTTAAAACACAACATCCACATGACAATCTGCAACATTTATAGAATCATAACCATAAAATAAAACTGCAATCAACCAGTATTCAGCAAGAGAATAAATAGAGAAATTATGGTATATCCATACAATGCAATACTATTTACTAATAGAAAAGAAACAGGCTATCAAGTCATGCAAAGATGTAATAAATTTAACTGAATGTTGCTAAGTGAAAGAAGTCAGTTTGAAAAGACCATATAGTGTATGACTCTATTTATATGGCATAATGGAAAATAGAAAACTACAGAGATGTTAAACTGATCAGTGGTTATCACAGGTTCAGGGAGAGAATGGTTCCATAAGAGGTGCACAAAGTATTTTTATTAAGAGTGGTGAAACTACTTTGTATGGCATTGGACTAATGGCTATATGACCCCATAAAATTCTACAGCTATAAGCATGAGTATTTATGCTTGCAAATTTTTTAAATTATGTCAGCAGACTCCAGAATAGAATGTAGAATGGGACAAAATAATCTAACATCTATTACGGAAAGGAACATGAGAAAAGTGATGACCTAAGTAACTCTGGAAATGTGCAATCTGTAAACTGAAGGCAAAAGAATCTGTATATTAAAATAGTAGAAACTGATAAATAGTTTCACATGATGTATAGATTAAATGATTTTGTGACCACTATCCATGTGTACTGGAACTGGAAAATTAATGTATGGCAGATAGTGAGAGCCACGTTTCTCACTGTTGAAGAGAAAGTTTACAGATAAGCAGAGGAAGAGGCTGGAATGATCCACATATAATAAGCTGGAGTTGGAGACATCAGTATGAACTCATGTTTATTTTTATATAGATTATAAAAACAGATGTATTTATTGATGTGTGTCAGTGTATATGCACAGATTAGTACACATACACACATATTCCTTTCTCTATCAGCTGAGAGGACCTAGAAGCAATGATACCTCAGAAACAATGAGCACCCCTAGTGCCCGGCTCTTGGTTTCTAATATCACTCTCAAATAAAAGAAACTTTGGATCCTCAGAAAAATGGTTGGTTCTAGGACTGGATTAGGAAATATATGAACCTGAAGAATTCAAAAATAAGGAAGGGCTCAAAAAAATGACAATGATAGGAATATGTCAAGGGACAAAATAGCCAATAGAAGTGGTTCCCAATGGCCAAGACTGGAATAAATTAAGCAAAAGATAAATAGATTAATGAATGAATGAATGAATAAGGTAGTTTTGGATTATAACTCTAACATACACGTCCATGAGGCCATACTGACACACATGATTAAATTGATAAATAAAAAGGGGGATTTTAAAGAAATCTCTCAAGCAGAATTCCAGATAATTTATATAGATATTATGCCTTCAAGAAGGTGAAGCCTAGCTTTCCACCTTTTGTACGAAAACTGTGCATGGTGACTTTCTTCCAAAGAGCATTGTATTGAAAGGGGAAAGAAAAGTAGATTTACAATTCTACTAGCCTGCTGATTGAGATTAACTTCAACAGTTATGTGATGATGATAGTATATATTCTTGATATGATGTGATAAAAATGGTATTTTATATTGATAGTCATCCTCCCAAAATCTCATAACTCCATCCTAATCGTGAGAAAAACACCTGACAAACTCCAATTGACAAGTGCATGGCCAGTATTCCTAAAATCTCTCAATGTCATCAAAAATAAATTAATACTGAAAATATGAAACAGCCAAGAGAAACCCAAAGTGACCTGATGACTAGATGTAATGTGTTATCTTGCATTGGATCCTAGAAGAGTAAACGTAAAAACAAGTAATTCTGAATAGAATATGGATTTTAGCTAATAATAATGTATCAGTAGTAGTTCATTCATCATGAAAATTTGCCACACTGATGTAAATGTTAAAATAGGGGAAACTGAGTCTATATTACATAGGAAAACTATATATTACCTTGCAACTTTTCTGTAAATCAAAATCGATTGTAAAATTAAATGTATAGTAATTTTATACATTTATTTTAAAATAGTTTTTTAATAAGTAAAAAAAATGTAGCCTTATTTTAAATTTTCTGAGCATCTCAGGTAACTCTGGACTATTCATGTTAGGTCTAGAATAATTGCCTTCCTTGAAAATATCATGTTGAAATCCATATTCCTACAATTTCCCAGTTGGCTGTCCCAGCTGCTTTGAGCTAACTTTGCAATCTATTTAGCAATCCTTTCTCTCAATGGATGACTGAACCAGCACCAGAATCCAATTAAAAAGTCTCCATACAAGTGACTCAGCAGAAATTGAAGCAAGGAGTTTATATCAGTTTGTGTCCAGGGTAACCATACACGTAATCATATGTCATCCTTGGGAATAAAATCTCACTTATCCTCTTGGTTTTAAAACAGACTGTGATGCATGGAGCATGTATCAAGAGTTTTATTAAAGCTTGTGATTTTACATTTTTCTAGTAGATACAACAAAAACAGTAAATATGAATTACCTTTGAATAAAGTAAAAATACATGTCTTCTCTTCTAACCATAATTATATATATGAGGATAAACAAAGGGAACATATATTTTGCCAATTATCCATGTGCAATTTAACAATTAAAGAATTAAACTGTGCTAAAAAAAATCATTTGGAAGGACAGAATTATAAATGCTACAATAAAGGGAGGAATTTAACTGAATGGGATCATGATTTATTTCAGGTGTTTTCAGAAACTACTGGTTCTATTCCACTCATCTTAGAATATGATAATACTATATTTGTGTAGGCTGGTTCCCAAAATTGTAAAATAACAATAATTGATTTGGCTTCCAGGTATTAGCATAACATTAGCATAATTAGGACACTAAATACCCTGAAAACTTCTTACTCCAAGCACCTATGAGTGCTTAAACTATTTAGTAAACATTACATTAAATGCAAAATGAAGCTTGTACAAAATAATGTGAATGATAGAGAATTCCTCAGATTCCGAGAGAACGGAAAGGAAACAAAGACCAATAAACATAAGAGATCATGCAGCAGTCACCCCAGGAGAAGGACAGGTTGAGAGGGTCCCCAGCTTTGTAACTTAAGAACTGAAATTTAATGCCTTCTTGGAGATAATAAACTGTATCTTAGGGAAGCATTAAAAAGGGAATTAGAACTAAGACCATTATCTAAATATATCTGCATCTTTAATAAATTTAGTTCGAAATAATTCAAGATTAAAGAGGGAAAAACAAGAACAAAAGACAAAACTTAGCTCACTTTACCTGGGCTCAGGGTACAAGATAAAAGAATTCTCCTCTATGAATACAAAATACAAGCCATTTCACACTTGTAATTAGGATTTGAATTTACTCTACCAACTTGGTCCTTGATGATTAATTTTATGTGTCAACTTAACTGGGAAAAAAACAAAAAGAAAAACAAGTTTCAAGATACTTGGTAAAACATTATTCTGAGTGTTTCTGTGACTATGCTTTTGAATAAGATTAACATTTAAATCAGTAGACTGAGTAAAGCAATTCCCTTTCATAATGTAGATAGTCTTCATCCAATCATTTGAATGCCTGAATAGAGCAAAAGATAGACTTTCAAGTAAGAGAATTCTCCTGCCTGATGACCTTAGAAATGGAACACTGGGTCTTCCTGCCTGGTGGCTTTCAAACTGGGACACCAGCTCTTCTTGGTTCTAGAGCCTCCTTCTAGCCTTGGACTCAAAATTGAGATAGCTGCTCTTCTGGAAGCTGCTCCAGACTCAAATGGGGACATTGTCTCCACAGATTTCGGGCTTGACAGTCTCCGTAATTGCATTAGCCAATTCCTTATAATACATCTCTTTATACATGATAGATGGGCGATAGATAGCTTGTAGATTATATATATATATATATATATATATATATATATATAGAGAGAGAGAGAGAGAGAGAGAGAGAGAGTGAGTCAGTCTATTGGTTCTGTTTTGTGGAGAACCTAAAATAATACACTGTCCAAGACATTAACATAAAAATCATTGTCAGGCCAGTGATGCTCATAGAGTGACTTACAGAGCCAATTCAAAAGCTTGTTAGGAAAGTCCTCAATACATAATACAAAGGATTCCCACAGATGAAGCACCATTGAAAAATGAGTTCACAATCCAAAATAATAAAATGCATCAGAAGATAACCATACATGATCTTCAGTGAAGAGCAAAATAAATAGAATCTCCAATATTCATGTAAATAAGAGGATAAAATTAGTATATTTAAAATAGACACAGACAATAAATAAGTCACAAGAAAAAATGAGCCACTAATAAAAAATTTCTAGTTTAATTCAGAAATTAAAATAATTGTAGAGAAGTGGAAGTTAAGAGATTTAGAAGATAGACCTATAAGACCCAATTTATGTTTTTTTTTCTCTTAAACACTTTTTATTGGGTTATAGTCATTTTACAATGTTGTATCAAATTCCAGTGTAGAGCACAATTTTTCAGTTATACATGGACATACATATATTCACTGTCACATTTTTTTTCACTGTGAGCTACCACAAGATCTTGTATATATATTTCCCTGTGATATACAGTATAATCTTGTTTCTCTGTTCTACACTTTGAAATCTCAGTCTGTCCCTTCCCACTCCCCGCCCCTTTGGCACCCACAAGTTTGCATTCTATGTCTATGAGTCTGTTTTTGTCTTGTATTTATGTTTTGTTTTGTTTTGTTTAGATCCCACATATGAGCAATCTCATACAGTATTTTTCTTTCTCCTTGTGGCTTACTTCACTTAGAATGACATTCTCCAGGAACATCCATGGTGCTGTAAATGACATTATGTTGTCGATTTTATGGCTGAATAGTATTCCATTGTATAAATATACCACTTCTTCTTTATCCAGTCCTCTGTTGATGGACATTTAGGCTGTTTCCATGTCTTGGCTATGGTAAATAGTGCTGCTATGAATATTGGGGTGCAGGTGTCATTTTGAAGTAGGGTTCCTTCTGGATATAAGCCCAGGAGTGGGATTCCTGGGTCAT
Source organism: Vicugna pacos (assembly GCF_048564905.1). Classification (NCBI taxonomy): domain Eukaryota; kingdom Metazoa; phylum Chordata; class Mammalia; order Artiodactyla; family Camelidae; genus Vicugna; species Vicugna pacos. The sequence continues at coordinate 2,880,834 of NC_132991.1, forward strand.
ATGGTAAGTCTATTCCTAGTCTTTTGAGGAATCTCCATACTGTTTTTCACAGTGGCTGTACCAAATTATATTCCCACCAGCGGTGTAGAAGGGTTCCTTTTTGTACATAGCCTCTCCAGCATTTGTCCTTTGTGAACTTTTGAATGATGGCCATTCTGACTGGTGTGAGGTGATACCTCATTGTAGTTTTGATTTGCATTTCTCTGATAATTAGTGATATTGAGCATTTTTTCATGTGCTTATTGATCATTTGTATTTCTTCCTTGGAGAATTGCTTGTTTAGGTCTTCTGCCCATTTTTGGATTGGGTTGTTTAATTCTGGAAATATAGTATGGATGAGTAGCAATATTTGAAGAGAAAACAGCTTAGAATTCTCAAATTTGATTAAAAGCATAATTTCTCACATTCAGGAAATACAATGCATTACAAGACAACTAAATAAAAAGACGATATGCATGCAAATCACAGTAAAATTGAAAACTGTCAAAGGCATTGAGATCCTTAAAGCTGTAAATTTTTTAAAAAATCATATTACCTGCAATTAAATCATAATTAGACTGACAGCAACTTACAGTAACTTACAAAGTCCAAAAAAGCTTGAATACTTTCTTCAAGGTACAGAGAAAATATAATAATCTGGAGTCATATAACTACCTAAACTATTATTCAAGAGTATAGGTAAATCAAGATATCTTTGAATGATTTTTGAGAGTTTGCTACTAACAAATTCTGGTCAAAAGATTATAGAATTCAGAGATACCTTGAAGACATTTAAGGTTCAGTTATAGACCACTGCAATAAAGCACAATTTTCAGTAAAGCAAGTCACATGAATTTTTTGTCTTCCCAGTGAATGTAAAAGTAATGTTTTACACTACACTGTAGTCTATTAAGTGTGCAATAGTATTATGTCTTAAAAAACCAACAATGTACATTCTTAGTTAAAAAATGCTTTATTGCTAAAAGATTCTAACCATCACCTGAGCCATCAACAAGTCATGGTAGCAACATCAAAGATCACTGATCATGTACCACCATCACAAATATACTAAAAATGAAAAGTTTAAGTAATTGTAAGAGTTATCAAAATGTGACACAGAGACAAAAAGTGAGCAAATGTTCTTGGGAAAAATGGTGCTGATAGACTTGTTCCAAGCAGGAACAAACCTCCAATTTGTAAAAAAAAAATAAAAGTAAAGATAAAAACACAGTATCTGCCAAGTGCAATAAGGAGAAGTGCAAAAAAAAGTATACCTATAAATCAATTCAAGAAGAAAGAAATTTATCTTGAAGGAAAGAACATAAGGGAAAGAGAATGATAAGTGAAGAAATTGGTAGAGCTGGATAAATGCAAATAATTATTTATAAGTAATAATAAGAACAACAATAATTCCTAATTTGAGACATATAAAGTGAGATGGAAATAATATACCAAAATGTATGAGAGAAGAGGATAATAATCAAGTCCTCCAAGTCCTTGTTCTATTCAGGAATTGGTAGAATTTATTAATTAATGATTGAATTGCTTGGGTCAAGGGGGAAGGTTAAAAACACAGTAGCTTTGGAAGGTAAGAAAGTAGGAGGGCAGTAAGGCAGGTGGGCAGGAAGGAAGGAAGATGGGAAAGGTAGGCTTAAGCTCTAAATTGGGTAAAGATTTAAAAATTGAGGAGGAAAAAAGACATAAAAAATGAAGAGGAATAGATTAAAGAAGCCAAGAAAAAAGTATAGTTAATAGAAAAAAAATAAAAGAAAGGAAATCAAATAGTGTTGTGACTTTACATCCTGACCTCCCCCTCTGTTCCTCTGGCTGCTCCAAGCACATAGTAAAAAACTTGTCAAATTTTTTAAACAGGCTAATAATAATAATAATAACAATAGTAATAATAATAATAAAGCCTTTGTAATGGGCTAAAACTGTAATTAAAAAATAACTTTTAAGAGAAAGAAAAATTACAAGGCAAACTAAAAGGTAAGTGTGTAATAGGTCCTTAAGACTCCCCTCTGACATTGATTTTCTAGCATGATAGGACTCAGAAAAGCTTTAATAACCATGATATGACTGATAACAGTGAAAGGATACAGATTAAAATAAGCAAAGAAAAAAAAAGTGCATGGGTGAAGTCCAAGGCTTATACAGACCTAATTAGCTCTCCTAGCAATGATGTACATTAACATGCGTGAAATTTTGTCAACCAGGAAAACCTTGATGTTCAAGGTTTTTACTGGGGGTGATTCATGAAGGCATATGTGTCCTCCATGACTGATCCCAGCTACTCAGACTCCAGTCCTTCATAGCAAAAACATACGTTCCCCATAAATTACACTATTAGCATAGACTATTGGTCATACTGATATCACACGGCTGAAGGACTCCTGCATACAATATTTTTATCAAGAAGAATATTTCAAGAGCTTAGAGCACATCTACCAGGATCTGTTCAAGTGAAGACTTGGGGACTGGCCTTTCCGGGAATGTGTGGGGTTAGGACAACCCAGGTCTGCTCAATTAAACCTTCCCTGAACAGCAAGGAGGGAAAAATTTGAATAGACAAAGAAAACACCCAAACCTCAGAAATGAAATAAGTGTGGCAATTACCAGACAGTAAACTTAAAATCACGATGATTAATAGGTTAAAGAATCTAATAGAAAATGAAACAATATGAAAGAACAGGTGGATGATTTAAGAAGAGAAAGAGAAAATAAGAAAGAATTAAATTGAAATTTTGGAAGTCAAAAACACTATACAAAACTAAAGAATGCCTTTAGTAAGATGATCAAGATTAGACAAGGCAGAAGACAGAATCAGTGAGCTTGAAGACAGATTAATGAAAATATCCAAAATTGAATATTCAGGCCCAAGTGCCAAGAGCACAAACAACCATGGGATGATGTGGAGTATGTGAGCAGTATTTGCTGATTTCACCCACCAAGCTCAAGCTTCCTCTGTCCCTGAGAGCTCAAACCATTTTCCCTAAAAGCCAGGACACTTATTAAATTCTGAACCATGAGCACATCTCTTGAAAGCACCATACTTTCTTCACAGCCCTTCTGCCTTAGGGATCTGCCATCTAACATATCATGTATCCATATATGAGGACCGCTATAACAAATGCTGCAGACTGAGGAGCTTACACAGAACTTTGTCTTCACACGGTGCTGGGGCCTGGGAGGCTTAGATCAAGTCTAAGGCCAGAGCTGCTTTCCTCTGAGGCCTCTCTCCTTGACTTAGAGATGGCCCACCCCAGGGATCTCGTTGTAAGTACTTAATTATCTCGTTAAAGGTCCCAACTCAAAAAGAGTCACATTTTAAGGACTAGGGTTAGGACTTCAACATATGAATTCTAGGGGAGACACAATTGAGCCCATAACATATTATGACTCTTCATATGCCTGGACTTCCCCATCTGGCCTGGACACCCCATTGTTTTCCCCCAGAGACCCTTCTGCTTACCTGTAAGGTAGCACTTGAAGTGTGCTGCAGACACTCCTGTGTTGTCTGTACCCAGCCCTCTGATGCCTCCCCCAGCAGAACACCAATTCCTTATAAGCAAAGTGCTCCCCTTAACTTGATGCCCAGGGCCCAGGAAGGGCTGGCCCCACTCGGTGCAGTACTCAAACTGGAGAGCACTGTTGTCGCCAATTGCAGGGTCAACCCTCTCCTCTCACCACCCAGGCTACAGGCACTGCACACTCTCACTGAAGCATAAAAGCAAGTTTGATCTTTGAGTCCCATTTCTAAAATCCCACACCACATTTTCATTGTGAAAAACCCAAGAAAATATGTCGATATTTACATGTCTACCTTTTCATCACTCTTAAGCTCAAATAAAAGAGAGTCTATTTTGTGCTGTCTGCTTTCCAAGAGCGTCTACACGTGTCACCTTCACTGAGTTCCTGGCTCTCTGAATGACCAGGCTCAGCCCAAATACTATCTTTCCTGGGATCTTTTAACCAAGTGAAGAATTCTTCCAGCAAAGCATCCATAATTATTGATGGGGATATCTGACTCTCTCAGGAATGTGCAAGCTTCTTGAGGGCAGAAAACTCCCCAGATTTATGCTCAGAACTTAGCACAGCACTCACCTGGAGGTACTCAAAAGATGTTTTAGGAGTGAATGGATAAATGAGCTTATGAGTGGAAAAAAACAAAAACCCAAAGCCAAATTTGACTTCTCTGTCCTAAGTATACCTTGTATTATTCTACCTTCATAACAACTTTCTCCATTCCTTCTGCTTAGAATTCACCTTTTCATAAACAGCTAAGAAAGTTCTAAAACTTACTCAAATGTTTTCTCCAGAATCTAAAACAGTGCCTGGCGCACATGGGCCTCAGTACATATGTGAAGAATTACCTTGTGAAATGAAATGCCTCCTTAGGTCACACCACACTCCTCATCTCATAACCTCTCCTTCCTCTCAGGTGCAGTAGGACACTCATAAATCCGTTCATTCAGGTTTCTTTCATACTAAAAGGGCATGGGTGGGGTTGGTTGTTGCAAACTTCTCGATGTCAGAACCCTTTCTTCCTGCAGCTCCACATAGGTCAGGTCACGACGTTCCTGTAAACCTCCAAGACAAATGTTATTCTCTGTTCTGCAACTTTTTATCTCTCTCTGAATGGGAAAGTGTTACATCCTTAAAGGTCAGAGCCTTGAGGATGGGCTCTCCTGTCTATTTCAGGCTCCAGGTAACATTCTGAACTTTAGCAAAAGCAACAGAGTAAAAAGGATAAAGTAAAAGAAACAGATCCAGTATGGAGTCAGATTTGCTCTTTCCTAGTACAATTTCAGAGCTTTCTTTATTTTTTTCAAGTGTTTATTCCATTCATAACATTTATTTTCTACTTCTGTGTATTATAGATATTTGTAAAGTCCTCTCTGTGAATAGTAAACACTTGGAGGGCAGGTACCCTGCTTTATTCCCCTGTACGTCCTATAATTATCAACACTCTAGGGATCCCAGTAAAAACATGCTGAATGCAAGTGTAAATGGGTCACTGAATAAATGCTATCAAGTTAGATGTCAGAGCTTATTTTCATCCAGTCTCTTCCTAATTTTCCCTTAACCCAAGCATCAAGAAGCTCTAGAATGCTGTGCAGACACCTCAGTTGGTAAGCACTTGATGCAAAAGGAGCCAGAGAAGATTCCCAGCAAGTAGAAGAAAGATTTGATAGTGAAGCCAAGACAAACAGTATTAGCCTTTCGTTGTATGTGAGCACATAGAGGACCAGGGACATTCCTCACTGAGGTGCCTGTCTGCCATTTAGCACATTCACTTTTACACAGAAAGAAGTTCGTACTTATCTGTTGGATGAATGAAAAGTGCATGAGTCAATGACAATGACAGGATAGACAGCAGTAAGAAAGTGTGATGGAAAAGTAAATTTCTCTAGGTGTCAAAGCTGTAAGCTATATGAATATATTATGTGATAACCTAAACACAGCAGAGAACACAGCTTTCAAAGACACTGATTAAACCCGGATGTGCTTCTGATGTATTATTTATTTCATCTTAACATATTTAAAGTCCTAAGTTCTCAAACGCTGGCCCTTGTCTCAGTTGTCACCCGAATAGTCCCCAGCTAATTGCTTCCCATGGCACTTCTCCTGAACCAATGGGTAGAACACTGTGGTTGAATAGTTATGTCAACCACATGCACATGCAGAAATGGTGGGATAATAAAATGTGGTTGTTACTGAGCCCAAGCTCATACTGCTCACTGCATGACAGGCCAATAAATCAAGAAATGAATTGTTGGGGCAAGGAATAATGACTTTATTCAGAAAGTCAGCAGACTAAGGAGATGGTGGATGAATGTCCTAAAGAAGTACCTCAGCCAGGTTTCGATGATAGTTTCATTTATAGAACAAAGATGCAGGAGGTGAGGAGGTCAAGTAAAAAAGTGATGTTGTTGCAAATACATCCTGGTTCCAGCCAGACCTCCACAAGGATGTGTCAATTTCTTCTTTCCTGCAGCCAATCATAGATGGGCCTGGTCAGGATGATTCCTGTGAGCCAAATAAAGGTATTTTAGCTCAAGCTCAGGCATGAGAGGCAGGGTTCCCAAGATGGGCCATTATGTATACTTAAGTTACAGACAACATCACTTCAGTGATAAACTCACAGCAAAGGCAATCAAATACAAAGATTAAAGTAAAAGAAACAGATCCAATATGGAGTCAAATTTGTTCTTCCCTATTACATGATTTTCCTAAAACTGCATTAGGCCCTTTGAGGTGCTAGGAGGTGGGGAAATCCTCAGTATTTCAACTTTTAACCCAATCACTTAATCTGAAAATATAACCTATTTATTGTGTCTTAGGGGAGCAATAAGAAAAAGTAGAAGATGATTGGGCATGAATTCCACCTTTTCTACTTACAAAGTCATCATGTACATGTTTAAAGTCTCTGGGTCTTATGATTTTTTCTGAAAAATAGGATTCCTTACTCAACCTCTGAAGGTTGTGGGCCTACGGCACCCAGCAAAGTGTCTATACACAAAATGTACTCGACAAATGCATCGATACTTACAGCTCTCATTCACAGATCTGCTCTGAATCCGTGCACAACACCTATGAAGGTGGGTGCTGAAAGACAGTGACTTCAGGCTACTTCCCTCTGAACAGCCCCACACTGTATGCTGGAGAGTCCCCAAGATTCCAGGGGCCTACTCTCACTTACTCAGTCACCACTGATGTGGGTGATGCTATGGAGGGATTTTACAGATGTGATTAAGGTTCCAAAGTGGTTGACCTTAGGGACAAGAAAATTAGCTTTGGTGGGTCTGACCTAATCAGGTGAGCCCTTAAAGGGCAGTTGTCTCTTCCTTGAAAAAGAGGTTCATAGCACGGGAGGGATTCAACATGAGGGATATTTTACTCTATTGACTTCGAAGAGTAAGGGGGCCTTTAGGACCTGAGAGAAGTCCCCTGATGACTGCTAGCAAGAAAACAGGAACCTGTGTCCTACAATCAAAGAACTGAATTCTTCGCAGCCACGTGATATTGAAGGAGGATTCCTGGCTTCAGATAAGACAGAACACTGCCAACACTTTGATTTCAGCCTCACAAGACTGAGCAAGGATCTCAGTGATACTGTGCTCAGATTTGTGACCTATGGAATGGGGAGTTGTGTTCTTTTAAGCCTCTAAGTTTATGGTCTCTGGTTACACATCAATAAGAAACTAATGCACCCCAGTCCATCTTTTGCCAATTTTACTTTCACAAACTTTAAAAGCTTTCTTATTTTAAAACTGCCATAAAATAATGTTCTTGGAAGGAGACATCTGAAAACAACTAGCCTTTAATATCCTAAAAGGAATAGCTGCTGTGAGGTTCAAGATCACCCCACCAAGGGAGCTGTGGCCTTCTATCATTTTGTGACGGTCAGTGTATTACCTTACCTGGCTTTCGTGACCGCGCTTATGGCTGGTTTTCTGGGAATGAAATTGATATATGTTTATGGAAAAGTTTGAAGCCATAGAAAAGCAGAAATAAGAAAATATAAATCATCAATAATCCTACTCTTAGAAGCAATCCCTGTTAATATGTTGAGGACAATCTCTCTATATATATTTTTTAAGTTAAAAACATAGCATATACTCTGTTTCTCAGATTTCTTTGATTCACTACAACCTAATAACATATAGGCTTTGCTTTACTCCAAAAATTTCACAAAACTTTACTTACCTTTACTATTTGCAATAAATTCTGATCATTTCTATTCTGTTTCTTTGCATCCTGATAAGCCTATCACAATATCCACTAATTTGTGGTGACCCATACTCTGAAAAACATTGCTACATGCAGTTTCATATCCTGATCTTCTGCCTCTCATCATTTCATGAAAATTCCCAATGCCATTAAAATTACTTTAAGCAAATTTGTAATCACTTTATGATCTTAAGTTTTATTGAGGTATTTATTCTATATCTCTATTCTCCTGTGTTTGCATATTGGGTTGCTTCAAGATTTAAAACTGAAGTAAACATCTTCCTTGACTATTAATCATGCTTTGTATACTCTTTACCATTAATAGCAAGAAGTGAAACCACTAGAATGAATGCATATCTCCGTTCTAAATAGTGTGGAACCAGGCAAGAGAGCCTAAATCACATAATTAAGTCATCCCTCGCCATTCTTCCCCACAGCCTCTTCCCCCTCACTTACCCAGTTTGCCAGGGAAAATGGGGTCTGGAGAACACCGTTGTTCTCTGGACATCACTGACCTGAAGGCTAGAAACCTCAGAAAAAACACTCTGCTGTGTTGTTCTGGACCAAGTAAGCGAGATAGGAGGGTCCTCAAGGACAGGCACCTGAGCAGCACCATGGTCAGCTCCACAGCCATCGGAAGGGTCTCACTGCTCATTAACCGTTAGCCTTGTTCTAATGAAGTGTGACTTTCATTGCTGCTGAAGCAAGCTGGCGTACTCTGCTCTCCAACAGACTGCCTTTCCAAGCAACCAACACTCAACAAAAGTGCCCCCTACAGGAGCCAATGTGCTTGCTCCATCACTCTTATCTGTCCTGCATCACATCACCAAACCCTCCTGCCTCCCAGAAAAGCCTCCGAGGCAGCCAAGGACTTCATGCTCCTCCTCTCTGTCTTTCTCCCTCTCCTTCATCCCACCAATCTTGCAATTAATGCAACACTGAAAGCAGAAAATATACTTCTCTCTGCACTATTTGAGTGTGAGTGTAAATCTCCTGAAATTTGCAGCTACTGAGTTCCTTTCCTGGGAGCACCTGCCTTGTGTTTGTCATGTGGTGACAACAGCCAGGGGCCAAGCTCATCTTACATGATAAAGACTGCTGCAGAAGGCCCTCTGTATCTTCACCTGAGGCTGCAAAGTTGAAATGCTGAGCATTAAGGTGCAGGGAGGGTGAAGGTAGAGGGATTAAGCTTGTGTGTCTGTGTTCAAGTCAGCACATCTGTCCATTCTTGTGAAACTTAAGGAAGAACGTTACTTCACCTCTCAGTGCTTTTAGTTCTGTGCCATTCTCTCCTTTCTACTCTTGACTAATTTCTCCTTAGGTTGCAAGATAGCCCAGTTGTCTTCTCCAGGAGAATTTCCTTCTACTCCCCTCTTCTGGGCTTCAGTGGCACCCTCATGTACCACTCAAATGGGGCATAGTTACTCCTTGGCTTTTCTCGAGATTGCATCTTAATTTACTTGTGTATCCTCAGCACAGTGTCTGTTGCATTGTATGTGCTCAGTACATGTTTACTGCAGTGAGCTGAAAAGGTGCAGAATTATCTATTCACAACCTTGAGGCTCCTATAGGAAAAGGGACACAGTTGCTCTTTTGTTACTGAATCCAAATTCTGTCTGCTCGGCACAGGACAGGCCAGTAAATTGGGAGACAAGGTGTTGGGGCAAGGAATAAAGACTTATTCAAAGAGCCAGCAGACTGAGAAGATGGTTTGGGGGAAGGGCCTAATGTCCTGGAAAACTGTTCTTACCTGAGTCAGAATTTAGGCTCCTTTTATACTGAAAAAGGGAGGTGGTGTTGTTGGTTGTTGCAAACTTCTTGGTGTTGGAATCCTTTGTTCCTGCAGTTGATCACATAGGTCAGGTCACAATGTTCCCATAAACCCCCAACAAGACAAATGTTATTCTCTGTTCTGCAACTTTTTATCTCTATGTGAATGGGAAAGTGTTATACCTTCAAAGCTCAGAGCCTTGAGAACTGACTATCCTGTATATTTCAGGCTATAAGCAACATTCTTTTACAAAAGGCGCAGAACCAGCATGACTGAGCCCAGGAGACAGAGCACAGCGTTAGAGCCAAAGGAACAGATCTAATGTGGAGTCAGATTTGTTCTTCCTTATTACACTTTCTCCCTTAATTCTGTCCTCTGGGTGCTAAAGATGCCATTTGTCATAGTAAAGAGTAGTGAAAGTTCCACTTTGTCTTCTCTTCTCTTCTTTTTTTGGTTGAAACAATTAAAATTTTACTATCTCACCATTCTGGAGGCTAGAAGTCTGAACTCAAGACGTCAGCAGGGTGGGTTTCTTGTGAATGCTGGAGGGAGACTCTGTTCCAGACCTCTGTCCTTGGCTGTTTCCTCCCTGAATCCATTCACAATATCTTTGCTCTATGTGTGTCCATCTCTGTGTCCCAATGTCCCCTTTTAATTAGGACCCCAGTCATCTTTTATTAGGGCCCTCTCTAATGACCTTGGGCTCAGTTACAGGAACCTGAACACCACCACAATTTTACTAATTATACAACTTGATTATACACATTTGCAATGACTCTATTACTAAATAAGGTCACATTCTGAAGTACGGATGGTTAGGACTTGAACGTATCAATTTGGGGGGGGGGGTTGGGTTGCACAACTCAACCCATAACATATGCCAAATCATGACAAGAAAAGTTGTTCTTCAGGTCCTCAACTCTAATTAGATGCAACTCCAGTCAAGTGCTTACTGTGTAGAGGACAATGGACTAAGGGCAGTGGATTGGAAGACACACACATTTTTCGGCCTTTGAGGATCTAGGGGTGGGATGACAGTAAAACAGTGCCTGGCACATGGGAGGCACCCTAAAACTCTTTAAAGAATGTGGTCCTGCTCTGGAAGTCAGGTTTATTTTTTCCCTTAATGGAGGGACTGGGGTTGAACCCAGGACCTCATGCATGCCGAGCATGTGCTCTACCACTGAGCTATGTGCTCCACCCCCTCAGGAAGCCCCAGATTTTAGGCCAGTGGTTTTACCACTTGTTTTCTGCGTAGCATTGGGAAGCCACTTCCAGCCTCTGAGAATTTGTCTTGAAACTTAGATCAAATAAGGAGCAGCAAGATACAATGCAACTGAAGTAACACCAGGCCTGAGGATAAAACACTGTTGCCTGTGACATTAATCACCTCGTAGGTCATGTTGGCTAAACAGATTCTAATTTCCTTCTGCCAAATCAAGTGAGAATTATTATTTTTCATCACCATTTCTAGGAAGCAGCATTTCTGTCATTCCCATTGAGATATGTTCTCAGTTATAGATATCTTCCTCTTGTTTCATCTGCAGAATATGTTAAATCCTGTCCAAGGACCACAAGTCCATGGAGCTCATCCAGAACATGGAAAACCTGAGGCCACTGAGGTCTCACAGGTAATATCATGATTTCATCTTCTAGTGGTACCAGAAGCCCACCTCATCAATAGGACCTACCAACACCTGTGTTGTTTCATCTCCCCTGTCCTCCCTCCGCACCACTAATCCCCGCCCACCATCAGGAAAAGGCACTTCCAATCATGGGTTTCATGTGGGGGAATGGGGGGAGGAAAGAGATAATCACTCCAAAAAGTAATGTTAAGGACTTTCAACACTGGCTAACATGCACACATACGTAACATATTCATCTTCTCATTATAACAACTTGAAAAAAGGACAAAGTATAACAGTATATATTTTAAAAATGTATAAGAGCGGTTTGGATGCAAAAACACCAAGGAGAACTTTACTCTAAAGCTCTTTGTGGAGAACAGAGACCAATAGCCACTTACCCTGCTGGCCATCTGTATGTCCTCTTTGGAAAAATGTCCACTGAGTTATTCTGCCCATTTGTTCATTGGATTATTTCTTTTTGATGTTGAGTTGTATGTGTTGTTTGTATATGTTGGATATTAATCCCTTACCAGTCATATCATTTGCATAAGTTTCTCCCATTCAGTAGGTTGTGTTTTCATTTTGTCCATGGTTTCCTTTGCTGTACGAAAGCTTCTAAGTTTAATTAGGTCCCATTTGTTTATGTTTACTTTCATTTCCTTTACTTTGGAGATGGATCCAAAAATATATACATTGCTGCAATTTATGTCAAAGAGTGTTTTCCACTAATTTTGTAGTATCCAGTCTTACATTTAGGTCTTTAATCTATTTTGAGTTTAGTTTTGTATATGGTGTTACAGACTGTTTTAATTTCATTCTTTTACATTCTGCAAACTCTTTTAAAGAAGAGAGAAAGTGGGAATGCTTCCCAACTCATTTTTATGATTCCTGCATAACCCTGCTACAAAAATCTTATCAAGATACTTTTAAAAAGAAATTAGAGATCAATATTATTCATGAAATTAGTGCAAAAACCCTAAACAAGATATCAGCAAACTTAACTGAACAATATTTTTAAAGTTTACTGCAAATGAGAATGGAATATTTTTTTAATGTGAAAATAAATCACATTATCAAATTAAAGAAGAAAATATTATATGATTGTCTCAACAGAACTTGGGAAAAGTAAGTGGTAAAATTCAACATGCATTCAGCTTTAAACTAAAAAGCTTTTAGCAATTTAGGAACTTGCACAATCTGTGCATCTAAAATAAAAAGACAGGTAGATGATAGACAGACAGATAGGGGGAGAGAGAGAGAGAATAACCACACATGCACCTGCCACAGAAGCTTTCACTTTTTCTGTCATCTGGTAGAGCTGTGGTGCTCACACTTAATCACCCGGCAGGATGTTAAACCACAGGTTACTGGGTCGCATCTCCAAAGGTTGCTGATGCAGCACATCTGGGTTGGGGCCCAAGAATTTGCATTTCTGCTGGTCTAGGGACTGCACTTTGAGAATAACTGAAGTACAGTATAAATAACACTGGAATTGTACACAATTTAAAGGGTAGATAAACTGCTGCACAATATTGTTACCAAAGCAAGTTGGTGTGCCCTCCACACCGTGAGGCCAAACAAACTGAAACGTCGGAGTTTGGAGCAGAAAAAGGTTTATTGCAGGGCTAGGCAAGGAGGACAGGGTGGTTTATGCCCAAGAAAAGCCCGAACTCCCCAAAGGATTTCAGCAAAGCCTATTTAAAGGCAGGTGAGGAGGGTAATCACAGATACCTGATCAGCCCCTGCACGATTCTCTGACTGGTTGATGTCAAGGGAACAGGACAGTCAACACTACCAACCCCCAGGCACTAGAAGGCTGGGGGCCACGTGCTCTCCATCATCAAGTAGTTAATTTCTTCCCTGTGGCGGTGGTTTTTAGCATCTGAAACACTCAGGAAATATATGCGAGATACTATTACCTGGGTGCTTCAGAGAGGAGCTGCAGCAGAGGATACGGGGAGGGGTCTGCCCTGGGAAGGCCCCACAGGGTCCTGCTTGGTTACAATATCTCTTAATATAAACTCTGCTTAATGATATGTTGCTAGTCATCTTTCCTTCCTCTTGATTGATAACTGCCTTTCCTCGAAATTTCTATTTCTTCTGAAATTTTGGTATTCTATATTTTTATAGGAAATTATCCATTTCCTCTTTTTTGGCCAGTTGGGCAAAATAGTCTCATAATGTTGGTGTTCTGTATCTGTGGTTTTTATCTTTTCTTATTCCTAATTTCTTTTTTTTCTTACCTGATCTTCTGAGAGTCGTCTATTTTGTTAGTCTTTAAGAACAAGCAAAAACAGATTTTGTTTGTTGTTTTCTGTTTCATTTGAAATATTTTTTTCAAAGTAAATTTCTTCTTATTTTTTCTCTATTTTGCTTTTAATGTGGGTTCTTGGCTCCTTTATCATCAGTCTTTCTTTAATAATAAAGACATTAGAGGCTGTAAGTTTATATTTGAGTATGTTATTATCTGTAGCTCTTGATGTGTGTTTCCTTTATTTATTGATTCCTAGATATTTGGGTCATTTCTGTTGCATTTCTTCTCCGACTCCTTAGGCACCTACAAATGCATTTCTCCTGGCCTGACAGGGGAATGGTGACAGAACAGGAGGGAGGGATCCCGGATTTGGGTCACTGTCACTGAAGACAATGATCTCTAAGGTTCTTCCTTTAGTTCCTACTATTGTAAATGAGAAAACAATTAATTTTCCTTTATTAATAAATTGTCCATGCAGTCTGAATGCATGTGAGTTTCCTTTTGTCCTTGGACTTCAGAAATTTTCCAGGAAAGGTAACCATCTTGCCTAGCACCCAGCCTTTTTGATCAGTGAACAGATTTTCTTCAGATGAGTGAAGTTTCTCTATTATTTGTTTAGCCATCTCCTCTTCCCCATCTGTTCCCTCTTCCTCTGGATCCCTAACTACCCATATGTTAGATCTCCTGGTTCTGTCCTCTGGGTCTCTTGGTTTCTCTCTCACAATTTCCAGGTCTTTGTATATTTCTTCTGAGATTACAAATACTCCTTATTTGCAGTCTTCCAGGCTACTGATTTGATTCTCTTCAGTTATACCCGTGAACAGGATCCCAGAAATGAGATGGGAAGCAACTCAGGCACCCCGGCAGGTGCACCAGAGACAGGAAGCTCTGACAGTCTTTTTAAATATGAGAACACACACACATACATGCAATACACCAGTCACACACAGATGCACACATCCACGGCTCACCCTTCTACAAGGGGATTCTGGGTCTCTGAAAGCCAGTTCTGTCTCTGGGACCCTAGCCCTCACCCCAGGACTTTGCTGCTGGTCCCCAAGCTGTTCTTAGGGGAGAGCACAAATCTAAAGATGTTCTCTTCATACTGATGCTGGCAGAGTCCTTAGCCCAAGGTACAAAACCTCAGCTTGGCTGGCACAGCCACGCTTCCAAGGGAGGGGGAGAAAAGGCCCCTCTCTCATGGCAGCTCAGCATTTTTGAAACTTGAGTGACCTCTGTCATCACAGCCAGTTGTACAGCAAGCCCTCGTGGCCTGCTGCGTCATGCTCTGACCTCCACTAACCAGAGTCTGACAGCCAATTACCCAGGGAAGTCACTCTGGGGACAGAGAGGCTGGGTCAGGAAAAAATTGATGCCCCACAGAGACACGTCAGGTGGCTCTTTCTGCTGAAGGGAGCACACAAGACGGAGCAGGGAAGAAACACAGCTGAAATAATAAAGATGGCTCCCTGGCCCTCCGCCCCAACGGGCTCATGTCTGTTCTGCTCACAGCCTACTGACCTACCCCACGTGTATCCCATGCCTACTATGTGCTGGGCACTTGGCACATTTTGTCTCACTCAGTCTTTATAATAACGCAGGAGTACGTTATTATCGCCTCTGTTCTGTAGGTGAGTCACTAGAAGGCGACCTAGTCTCCAAAGACTGACTCAACTTTCCTCCCGTAGACAACGCTAAGCACAGAACTGGAGGCAAGAAAGCTAGGACCTATTTTATGGAGGGCGTAGGACCATCTATGTGGGCAACTTGGAGAGGCATCTCTTAGGGCCCTTACATTTCATAATGCTTTTTTTTAACGTGCATGGTTTTCTTTGGCCTGTGGAGTTACACTCTTCCCAACAGCTTTAACTTTCCAAATCACTCTAGTAACCATCATTTCCTCAGGTCTTCTGCAATCTCTGTGAGTCAAGGAGGTAAGGTATCATCCACTTAATCCGTCCGTAGGAGGAACACGAAGCCAGGGAGTTCTTGGCACGTTCTTTGTGCAAACTCTCACAGCTGGGGACAGCATCCCTGAGGCAGGAGCTGCAAGTGCCTCACCATGCCCACACACTTACCTCCTTTAGTTTACTCCCACCAGCACAGGGCCAACAGGTGATGACCATCTCCTGGGCCACCTCTGATGTTCGAAACTAATGTTGTTCAAACTCCTAACAGTTTCTCTCTAATTCTCAGATTGATCAACTGGTCTTTAGGCTTCCTAGAAGATTCCTCATTCCTCTTGCAAATACTTGCCCAAGGGATGGGAAGCCTAACCTGGCTGGTATTAGATCCCCAAGAATGTCATCTCCAGGTGAGACATCAAGAGGTGTGCCCAGATTCAAAAACCTTCCAATTTAATCATCACTCCAGCACCTGCTAGTGTCATTTCTTTCTTTCAAAGGTAACACAAGCAGGCAAAGATGAAATCTGGCTTCCCCAGTTTAATATTTCAGTCACAATTCAGCATCAGTGAGACAGTCAGAAAAACAAACAGGGACCTTCGACTGAGCCACTGTCCATCAAAAACTGAAATTACATTAATGTCTTTTTTCAACATATGGTTAACAAACTATGATTACCATAGGGGAAAAGGCAGGGGAGGGATAAATTGGGAGTTTGGGATTAACAGACACACATTACCATATAGAAAACAGATAAACAACAAGGCCCTACTGTATAGCACAGGGAACTATACTCAATTTCTTATAATAACTTATAATGGAAAAGAATTTGAAAAGAAAATATATGTATGCATGTGCATGTTTAACTGAATCACTTCGCTGTGCACCTGAAACTAACATTGTACATCAACTACACGTCAATAAACAATAAAATTAAAAAGTAAACTATATATATTTTAACGTATGAACATAGTCGCTGAGATGAACTTCCCAATGCAACGGCATGAGGGCCATTCTGTTTCCCTTGTAGCAAAAACAAATAGAAAACCATTATGTGGTTTACAGCTGCTGACAACCTTCTTAGCCATGTTAATATCTTGTTAGAAATAACTATGTAATTATATATATGTTGTTTATTCCATAATTCAGTTTTCCGGATAACAGTTAATGCAGATCGGTGCATCTCTAAGACATATTCTCCTTATGCAGGATGCAAAGAGATGGTTTCTTCGTGAGAGATTGACAATATGGGAAAGGAAGAAATAGACATATTTTGCTAATTGAAACAAGAGGTGCCTAAAATATGAATTACAAGTGTACCTGTTCTCACGGATGCCTTGGAGCCTCGGTTTGCACACAGTCTCTTGTGTTTCCTTGAACGCATGCTAGTGATGCATGGCAGGGCTTTGGATTCAATTAGCAACAGCAGGAAGTAAACTGGCTTTTAACAAAGGCAATAAATAATCTGTACATGGTTTAATGTAAAGCAACGTGTATCGAGTATCGTATTCTCAGCAACAAGACGTGTCCTTCTGTGCAGACACTCACCTGAGCAAACCAGAACTATCTCTGTGGCGGGCTATTTTTAAGGAGCTTTAAGTTTTCTCTAAAGAGGCTGGGGAAGAAACCACTTAAGCAGTGCACAGTGCACTGGGGGCCCTGGAGCCAAATCACACCTTTAATGAATGCATCGGGCAAGCGGACCATCTGTGAAACAATGCTGGGATTCAAATGGAAATGGTTTCCTGGCTCTCAGTGCAAATGTGCTTATGTTTTCCCTGCTTGGGGCCAACTGCCCTACTGTTTTTGCTTTCCTTGGGAGTGGCTAATGTGTGTGATTGCAAGCTCCTTAAACCTCAAACCATTTTTTAAATCACATACGTTAAGCCCTTTATATCCTATATTAAAGAAAATCATGTGTCCCCATTCTGCCTCTTAATGAAGGTAGTAATGATGTTGACAGGTGACACAAGCTGTCCTAGGAAATATCGCCAGTCACATGAGGGTCAATTTGCCCATGATCTGGTCCCGTCTTTGGCTGCAGCCCGAGGTCTAGCCAGATCTGTCAAGATGCCCGGGGCGAGGGAGGCAGAATTCCTCCCTCTGGAACACCGGGGACAGCAGAGACAAAGAGCACATGTGACTGCAATTACGCCGGAATTCATCCTTTAATTGATTTTTTTTTAAAAGACTGTAAAAAGGCTCCAAGTGAGCAGGAAGACTTGAGTGGGGCACATTTGTTCCCCACGCTCCCACTGAATGTTGTGATATTTTGCATGGCTGCCCCTGAAAAGCTGTGGCTGCCACAGTGGCTGTCCTCGTATGCTATTCCTTTTTTTGTTTGTTTGTTTTCACTGAAACAGATTTTTTTTTAATAAATTGTGTTGAAAAACTGGAAAACCATTTAGGAAAAGATAACATTGGGCCAATAGTTCCTGATCTCCCCATCTGGATTTCTATAATCCAAAAGCAGGCGCGTTACTTTTATATCATCGTGAACATATGCATTTTCGTGTACATATTCCAGTACAGCCAGCATTTGGATACCTGGCCGCAGGACAGTTGCTCTAACCCCATGATCACAGCAGTGCTCTCATGACCCAAATTTGGACAGATTATAATACTCCACTTTCTTGAACACAGTGTCAGATCTGGCTCTCTCTCTATATATACCCAGTCAGTCAGACTTGCTGATCATTTTAAAAGCAAACGGCAAATATAAGGCCAGGAATTAGCTAGCCTAAATGTGGCCATTTTATTATTTCTCTTTCAAGGATGCTGAAGCCAGGATCCCAAATCAAGTCCAGGATCCAGGAAGGAGGTCTGGATAGGTCTCCAAAAACCAAAGACTAACGGAGAAAAATCAAAGGCAGGAATTCACAGATAGGAGCTAAGCAGCGAAGAGCACAGAACGAGCAAAGGCAGCCGGCCTCGGGTGATTGAATAAATGGGGTTGTTTGCACTTGCCTTTGCAAGCCCTCAGCCGAATGGTGCTGAGCCTGCAGGGATGAGAAGAGAGAGGGAAGGGTGGAGGGGCCACAGTCCATAAGGGTCTTGGAACAAAGCCCTTGAGAGACTCCAGTGAAACACAGAAGCCCCTAAAGAACACAGACATTGACATCTGGAAATAGTCTCGGGGGACTTACGAAGGAGCGCAATGCAGAGAAATCACTGGTGCACATCCCAGTTTCCCCGGGATTGCCTGCAACCGAGAGTATTCTCATGAGGGAACAAGCCCTTTCTGATGGACGTGGACTCTGCAGTGTTAAAGGATTTTTTTGTGGTACAGTTGTGATTATACTGAGCAGAAAGCTCACTGAACCACAATGAAGCCCTGACCCAGAATATATGGCCTCAGACAACCATCTAGATCCTCTTCCGTCTGCAATCAACACAGCAGAAGCAGGGAATTCCAGACAGGGTAATCTCTTTCATCCACCATGTCACATCTGGAAAATGGCCACGACATGTTCATCTGCCTCCTGTTTGTGTCCCTTGCAGGACAGGAGACAGCATCCCAGTAGAGGGAGGTGCATGAGTGTTTACCTCCGGAAGAGGAGGATGGATTGGAAATGAGTTTCTGTAGGAAGCCTGGCCTGTACTGGGCTCATGCCACACAGGGCTCAGCAAAGCCACCCATGGGTGAGCTCAGTAGTGCCAGAGGAGGAAGGACATCACAGTGGAGTAAGCAAACAGGAGTCAGGTAGGTGGGACAGCTGGGCTCAGGCAGGGAGAAGAAAGTGTGTGTGGCCCCAAGCACTGCTGCGCTATCTCAGCAAGTCACCAGCCTCTCCAAGCCCCCCTTTCCTCACTTGGAAACTGGAGGGAGGGGGGCTGGTCTCACACCCAACGAGGACCTGGGTCTCTTCTTATCCAGACATCACCGGCACTCTAAGTCTCAGCGGTGAAGGGCCACCACGCACGCTCTGGGCTGTCTTGTGTTTGAGGCACGGTGCTCTCACAAACAGGGCATGCCCACACTTTTCTGCACAGACCTTGCAAAGCAAAGTTAACGAAGCAATTACAATGTCTAAGGATTCTGAGAGCTCTGTAAAGTTTCCTGCTGACCCTCAAAACACTTCTGTCCTTTGCTGATGCCAGGAATTTCACGGTCAAGCCATAGACAAGAAATCAGGTTGGCCTGGGTTTCTAAGAGGCTGAATGTATCGCTATCATCTCTGGTAACTTGGGCAAGTCCTCACCCTTTATAAACCTCAGACTGCATATCTGAAAATGGATGGTAGTACCCAATGGAGTGCGGCTTATGAAAGTTTTGTAAACCACAAAGCATTGAACAGATGTCCTTATCAAAGTTACTCTCCAAAGATAATAGATCAATACCTGTTAGGATGCACATTGCAAAGGCAGAAGCAACGCAAGCTTATCCGCCATTTATTTACAGAATTACAAAGTCTTAGACCCAGAGATAACCCATCAAGATTTTCCAGTTCAACTCCTGAATCTTGTAAAAGAAGGAACTAAAGCCCTAGAGAGGTCACGTGATCTAAATTTCGTTCCAAATGACAACCACCCGACCCCCTGAAGTCCTAGAGCAGACTGCTCTCCACCTCACCTTTTTGCTAGTTGGGAAGCAGTCCCCCTTAAAATGTAGAATGGGAGAGAACTGTATAAGTGAGAGACACAAATCGTAAGGCCAAGGCACCGACAGCTGATTTCACAGCTCTTTGTACAGACTGCAACCACATCAGACGGCTGTCCCTCCTCTGAAGCTGAGTCAACTGGGAATGCCCACTGGGAGGCGCCATCGCGGTGGGCCAGCCAGGCTTCCCAGTCATTGTGGACCAGGGTTCAAACTCCACCATGGAATCTCTCATCACAGATTTCTCATGTGCTGGACCCTGGTGACCATAATGGGTTTATGGGGTTGTGGTGACGGTTAAACTAAATGAGGAGGTTGACCGTGGAGTCTGGCTGATTTTGTCTTCTAATCACAGGAGGCTTCTGGAGACTGGACTCTCAGGACAGTCATTCAGCAGAGGGGTCAAGGTTGAGCCCGGCCGATGGCCACACACAGCTGTCGTGAGGGTGTCGAGGTCAGGGATGGGACTTGGGACACTGCTCTCCATCCCTCCTGGACAGCCAGGTCCCTCCAGGACTCCACTCCCACCCCCACCAGCAGACAGCAGCTGCTGGAAAACCAGTCACTTCCACAGACAGACTGGAGAAGCAGTGACAACTGGATTCCTACCAGGGGCAGAAGGGGCTTCCAGACCCCTCTACAGAACAGCTCCTGGACCCAGATAAAACCCAGAAGAACCTAGGAGAACAGGCTCTCCCTCTTTAGGGAGGCGGACCAGTCTATCCTCACCAGCATCATTTCAAAGCCTTGGAGAAGTTCACTGTCCAGCCCACTAACAGGGGGTCAGAAGCTAGGTTGACATAAAACACAAACCTCTCATTTCTGCCCCAGAAGAGCCTCTCCTCATCCAAATCCAAGCCAGTCCAAGCAGCTGATCACAGTCAAGCCCTTAACAAGCGGAAATGACAGAGAAATGTGCCAAAGAGGGCATCCCATTGTCATATTTCTTGTTGTAAATTTCCCTTTGCTTCTTTCATAAGAAAGAAGCTGGCTGGTCAGTCTTGACTGTGTCTGATTTCTGTTCACGCTTTCAACCCCATATTTTACATCCTTAAACATTTAAACATCCTTATTTTATGTTTTGGATCTGGTAAGTCCAGCATCTGAAGGGCTTGCAGGTCTGGTTCTGCAGGGGTTTGTTTCTGCTGACTCCCGTGCATAGTGGCCAGTTTCCTCATACGTTTAACGAATTTTGCAGTTACGAGCTCAGGTCCCTTAGAGCTTTACTTTTGAGAATTCCTTAAGGCTGATGTCTAAAATGATCACTCCAGGGATAATTTCAGTTTGCTTCTGACAGTATCCAGGGGTACTACCAACCTAGGTCCCCTTTAAATTACATTTTTAGCTTGAGGTTTCTAAGATCTTATCTAAAGTCTGGACCTAGTCACATGTCACTGCAGGTTAGGAATTCTCAGTGGTGGGTTATGTTTCATTCGCTATTTTTCCGTCCACCTGGAACTAAGTCCAGGATAATCAAGTTTCCTTCTGTGAAGCAGACTTTTTTCCCAGTTCACTTTTGGGTGAATTGGAGACTTGTAATGGGTTACTTCCCAATCTGCACTTTCTCCAGAGTTTCTTTCTTCAAATGTCAGTTTATGACCAGTTCTAGCCTGTACCAGCATCTGTCAAACTAGAGACCTCAACCCACTAATGGGTCAAGAAATAAGCTGAGTTGTGACCAGGATCGTTTTAAATGAAGTAGGAACAGAACAGGGAGGAGAAAGGTGAACGTCCATCCAGTGGGTTATTACTGTGGCATCACATCACCTCGTCCTCTGGATCACCACCCCAGCGTGGCTTTGGGACCACATCTCTGTGTATTTTTAAGTGCTTTTTATAGGTGTTATAATCAACACGTGAAACTTCACATTGTACTGTATTTTACAACTTCAAATAAAACAGAAGTCTTAAAATCACAAGGGACTCTTTACCCCTCTCCTTCATGTCAGAGCCACCATATGTTTTGGATCTACATACATTGGACTCCCTAGTGTTGTGATTCTTGCCTTCAATATTCATACATATTTTAAAGAACTTAGACAAATATGGTCTGTTATCTTTCCCCAGATCTTTACCATTTATATTCTTCTTCATTCCTGAAGAGCCAAGTATGCCCCTGGTTTGATTTCTCTTTCTCCTGAAGAACTTCCCATCGTGTTCATTTTACACAAGTCTGCTGGTGACAGATTCTCTCAGTTCCCTTTCGTCTAAGAATGACTTTATTTTGCTTTCATTTCTCAAGGATTATTTCACTGGATTTGGAATTCTGGATTAGCAACGTTGTCCTTTCAGCAGTCTAAAAATGCTCGTTCACTGGTTTCTGGCTTCTGTGGTTTCTGATGAGAAGTTTGCATTTATAAAGAGCATTGTTCCACCGTAGTAACATGTTGGTATTTTTCTGAATGCATTAAAGATCTTTGATTTTTTTTTTAGAAAATGATATTCATTTTTAATAGCTTTAATGAGATATAATTCATACATCATGCAATTCACTCATTTACAACAATTCAATAGATTTTAATATATTCGGAGTTGTGCAACCGTCATCAAAGTAAATTGTAGAACACTTTCATTACCCCAAAAAGGAACCTCGCTCCGCTTAGCTGTTACCTCCCCAACCCCCGTCATCTCTGGCCCTAGGCAACCACTAATCTACTTCCTGTCTCTATAAATTTGCCTATTCCAGACATTTCATATAAATAAAATCATACAAAGGGGGCTGTCTGTGACTGGCTTCTTTTATTCAGCGTAATGTTTTCAGGGTTCATCTATGTTGTAGTATGCACTAGTGCTTTCTTTCTTTTTTTTTTTTTTACATTTTTATTGATTCATAATCATTTTACAGTGTTGTGTCCACTAGTGCTTTCTTTTGACTGCCACATATTCCATTGTAAGGGTATAACATGGATTACCCATTTATCAAGTCATGGAACTTTGGATTGTTTCCAATTTGGGGCTATTATAAGCAATGCTGCTGTGAACATTTGTGTACAATTTATGTGTGTGTGTGTAATGTGTTCTCATCTTTGGGGGGTATATATATCTAACAGTGATATTGCTGGATCATATAGCAACTCTTTTTAATCATTTGAAAACTTGTAAGACTCTTGCTGAAACTCAGCCTCCATTCCCCATTTACCAAATTGATACTCAAGGACAGAGTTTTGGATAAAGTAGAGAAGCCAGCTTTATTTCTTTGCAGGCAAAGGTCACAGTGGACTAATGCCTCTAAGACTGTGAGCCTGCTGGGGAGAGAAGGCAGGGGTTTTGTTAAAAGTTCAAGAATTATGAGGAAGGGTGTAGCTCATGTGGTAGAGTGCATGCTCAGCACCCAAGAGGTCCTGGGTTCAATCCCCCGTACCTCTTCCAAGCAGAAATCAATGAAGAAACCTAATTATCTCCCCATCAGAAAACAAACAATTCAAGAATTAAAGGGGTGGAGCTAGTTTCCATAGAGATCGAAAACAGGGTAACACATTGTTGCAACATTGTTCCCCTTCCTTCTGCTGGATATGAAATTCACTTCCAGCTTTGGGACTCTCTGAATGTTCCTGTATCTAGAACAAAGGGTGCCTAGGAAGGGGGTCCATGGAAAAGAGCTCTAGAGAAAAACTTGTGAAGTTTAAAGTCAGATTGATAAATGCCTTTAGCCTTTTAAGCAGGTTGAGGCCTGAAACCTCCTGCTGTAGGTTAAGGCCTGCAGCTCAAACAGCAGGATATAAGGAAGCCACAACGGGTCAAGAGGAGGCCACTGAGCATGACCCTTGCACACAGCACCACGAGGGGGTTGGGTGGACCACCCAAGCCTCCCTCCTCTCCAGCCTAACCCTGGTCAGCAAGAACATAAGAAAAATTCTTTAAACCGCTATACTGTTAAGCTGTTACAAACACCATTGCAGATATCAGATGATCATTGATAATGACGATAGGGTCTTTCTTGATTACAAGACTTTTTTCCAAAGCAGGTGAACCATTTTAAATTCCCACCAGCAGTGTCTGAAGCTTCCTGTTTCTCCACATCCACACCACTTGTTGATTTCCTGTCCTTTTGATTAGAGCATCCTAGTGAATGTGCAGTGGTATTTTGTTGAGATTTTGACTTACATTCCCCTAATGGCTAATGATGTTGAGTATCTTTTTACATGATTGTTGGAAATTTGTTTATATTCTTTGCAGAACTGTCTATTCAAATTGTTTGCCCATTTTTAAAATTTGGGATTTGTCTTTTTATTATTGAAGAGTTATTTATACACTCTTGGTACAAGTCTCATTAGACATATGACTTGAAAATATTTTCTACCTCTCTGTAAGTTGTCTTTTCTCTTTCTTGATGTTGTCCTCTGAAGCAGAAAATGTGTTTATTTTGATGATGCCCAGTTTACTTTTGTTGTTATATCAAAGAAATTAAGGCCTAATCCAAGGTTATGAAGAGCTATACTTACGTTTTTTTCTAAGAGTTTTATAGTTAATAGTGACTATACATTTAAGTCTATGATACATTTTGAGTTAATTTTTGTATATGGTGTGAGGTAGAAGTCCTACTTTATTCTTTTCCATGTGAATGGTATTTTTTCATCACACCTGTTTGAATTTTACTGAGATTCTTGAATTTATAAGTTTATATTTTTCGCCAGACTTGGGATGCTTTCATTATATCATTTGTTTTTAACACTACACTCTTTTTCATCTCTTTTAGAGATTCCAATGACACAAATATTTGACTACTTCATTTTATCCTAATGATCCCTGAGGCTTTGTTCATTTTATTTTCAAATATCTTACTTTCTGTTCTTCAGGTTAGATCATTTCTATTCTTCTATCTTCAAGTTCATCTTTGTTTACTTGAGTCAATCTAGTAATTAAATAAATCAGAAATTGCCTTTTACAGTCCTACAATTTATATTTTGTTCTGTTTTTATAATTTCAATTTCCCCACAGAGCATCTCCATATTTTCCTGTTTCAAAATGCTCACCTTTACCTCATGATCACATGTTCTCTGTTACATGGGTGGCTTTAAAGTCTGTCTGACAATTCCAACATCTGAGTTATCTCAGAACTGGCTGTTTTTGATTGTATTTTCCCTTAAGGATTTGTCACATCTTCTGAAAGTTTTAAATGTTATGTTATGTTATGTAACTCTGGTCATGTTAAAATTCTCTGAAGAATCTTGATTTTCCTGGTGGTTTTATAAGCAGTCAACCCAGGCAGATTCTTCCTTAACTCTGTGCCTGGTGGTTCCAGTGCCGGTTCAGTTCTCACAGTCCTGGCTACCCTTCTGGTCTGACCCTTACATGCCACTCAGGATTTGTCCAGGACCTGGGCTGTGGTTTCCATGGTGCTTCATTTCAAAGCCTTTGCTAGGTTTATCTGGGTATGTTCTGTACAGGTTCAGCTTAGGGAGTTTCACACATAGATCAGTCATCCTCTCCAGCTCCCCTCTCTCAGATTCCCCCTATACCATCTACTTCCCAAGGGCTCCTTTTCCTGGTTCCTCTGGCCAGAAATACAGTGTTGTCTCAGTTTTCCCAACCTGTACTGTTTTGCATGGCTGTGTCTGCCTTTGGGACAAAGTGCTGAGAAAAAATACATCTGGAATACCCTGCATACCCTTTGTGAAACACTCTTTTCACAGTTCCTCTTTCTGATTGGATGGTTTTCCTCTTGGAATCTCAGGTCCTCTTGTCTACTCGATGGTAGGTTGTTATATGACTTGTCTTGGATCAGAGCCAGGAGAGAAAAAAAAAATAGGAAAAAAAAAAGAAAAAAAGAACAATTAGGAGGCTTCTCGCTACGCTCCCTGGCTCACAGAGCCTTTTTCCTTACCGTCTGTCCTAAGACACAGGCTTTCCTTGGAGTTTTTGCCAACTGCACTTGCTGTATATGTTACCAAGTCCAAACTCATTCTGCTTACCACACAACAGGCCAATAAATCAGAGACAAGGTGTTGGGGCAAGGAATAGTGGCTTTATTCAGAAAGCCAGCAGACCAACAAGATGGCAGACTCATGTCCTGCAGAACTAGCTTCCCCAAGTCAGAATTTAGGCTCCTTTTATACTAAAAAGGGGAGGAGGTGTAGATGGTTGGTGCAAGCTTCTTGGTGTCAGAATCCTTTGTTCTTGCAGCTGTCCACATGGGCCAGCTCATGGTGCCCCTGTAAAACCTCCAACAAAACAAACGTTATTTTCTATTCTGCAATTTGTTATCTTTGTAAGTGCAAAAGTGTTAATATCTTTAAAGGTCAGAGCCTTGAGAATGGGCTCTCCTGTCTATTTCAGGCTCTAGGCGACATCCTTTTTACAAAAGGTGCCGAACCAGCATGACTGAGCCCAGGGAGCAAAGTTAGAGCCAAAGGAACAGATCTCATATGGAGTTAGATTTGTTCTTTTCTATTACGTACAGTTTCCCATTTTGGTTTGTCCTTGGATCAAAACTGAGAAGTAAAAGGAAAAAAAGAAGAAGAAGAAAAAGAAAGAAGGAAGGAAGGAAGGAAGGAAGGAAGGAAGGAAGGAAGGAAGGAAGAAAGAAAGAAAGAAAGAAAGAAAGAAAGAAAGAAAGAAAGAAAGAAAGAAAGAAAGAAAGAAAGAAAGAAAGAAAGAAGAAAGAAGAGAGAGAGAGAGAGAGAGAGAGAGAGAGGGAGGGAGGGAGGGAGGGAGGGAGGGAGGGAGAGAGAGAGAAAGAGAGAAAGAAAAGAAAGAAAAAAAGAAAGAAAGGAAGGAAGGAAGGAAGGAAGGAAGGAAGGAAGGAAGGAAGGAAGGAAAGGAGGGAGGGAGGGAGGAAGGGAGGGAGGGAGGGAAGGAGGAAGAAAAAAAAAAACAGGGAACTCACAGCCACCTTCCTGGTCTTTTTTTTCTTTTTTTGTTTTTTTTTTTTTCCTGTTGGGAATTTTGACTCTGCTCTTATTATTTTTAGAATTCTCACATAGTTGCTTTTTGGTTTTTGTCCAGTGCATTTGGTTGTAACCACTGGGAAAAACAAACTACAATGGGTTTACTTCATTTTGGCCAGAAATGGACCACCTGAAGGCGCTTTTAGTGCTATTTTACCTCCTGAATTCCTTGTTTGTTTATGGAATGACCCCCATCCCTCACCTGAAGGAGAACGTCCATGCCTTGGAGGTTTGGTTTTTAATTCACTGCTATGTTCCTAGCACTTAGAGAGATACCTGGTACCTTGTAACTCTCAATAACTCTTTATTGAATAAATGAACCTTTATGCAGAATGCGTTTTTCAGCACTTCAGATTTTATTCAAGATAATTTCCTAGAAGTTAAATTACAGGCCCAAAGGTATAATTATCTTCTAGGTTGTATTCATGTTGTCAAATTCTTTCCAAAAATGGTCTACTCTACAATAATAAGTGCGAGTTCCTGTCACATCACACTGGAGCGAACTTTTTTTTTTTTTAACATTTTCTAATTTATAGGTGAAGATGTTATCTCATTGTTATTTTTATCTGCACTGAATACTTTTCACCCAAGCATTCCTGATCTTGAAAAATCATTACCAGGACAGGACCATTCTGCCTGAGCGCTGTGTCCCCTGCCTTTGAAATGCCCCCCAAAGGGGGCTTGTCTGCAGACCCTCTCGCTGGAGAAAGGAGAAGAGGAGTGTTTTTAAAGGTGAGAACTGAATCACAAATATCCCTTTGCCATAAACACCCTTAGGTTCCACTGACTTCTTAGCTGTGTTCCCTCATCCATAAAGGTGTTGTCAATTCTCTTCTGAAATAAATCGAGTGGTGTTTTTTCAACTAGATAATGTCAGAATCATTACTTGTGCTTCCAGTTTCCAGTACTTGAACCAGCCTTCCTAAAAAATAATTTAAAATGCTGGATAATGGTTTTTAATTGCATGGAAAACATTGAAGATAAGAGAAATTCCCGGATAATTTTAAAAATTAAAGCCTTTAACCAAGAAAGTAAGCCAAAAAGTAGGGTTTCAGAGTTCCATGGGAATTCGCCAATGCCAAATGCTTGGGCTTGGATTCAGTGGCTTTGGTTGACAGACCTTAAGGCGCAGGACCCACTCAAGCTGGAAAATCTCATAGGTGACACTTTAAGCCTACTGCCTTTATGGTCAATGTAAAACAAGTCTTTCCCATGTCCCAGTCTCTTGAACCTCAGGGAAGTGTAGAGAAAACTGTCTTGAGAGGAGTGAGCAGGAAAAGTAAAAGAAAATGTGTGTTGGGGGCAAGCCCCCGAGGACTCTGGGAAAGTGTGCCTGAGCCTCTGCGGGACCTCGGGCTGCACATCTGGTCTGAGGTGGTCCCCTCCTGTGATGCCCACTGATTGGAAACAGGAGACTCAATACTCATCTGAAGGAGCACCCACTTTTGTCTCCGGGTAACTCCTACCAAGCTTTTCAAGACAAGCGACCAGCAGGCACACAGCGGTACCTTCCACACTCATGCATGGAGCAGAATTGAAGCAGTTCTGACCCAGGGTGGACAGCTGCGTCGGTTTCTTGGCAAGAGGAGGCCAGCAGAGCAGACAGCCTGACTCCCTCTCCTTCCTCCCTCTGATCTCCTCCTGGGGCTTCTCATGGGCCCAACCAAACCAGAAGCCGGACAATGGGGAGCCTGCAGATTCAGTCCGTTTAGGTCAGCTTCCGAGGGCACCGAGCACGGTGGGAAACAGTGAAGAGTGCATGTGAAGGGACACACAGAGGTCACTCAGTCCACATAGGATGCTGGATAAACACCGAGAAACTTCTGCCCTAGGAATTGCTATGTTCTGTTTCAAATTACCACCCAGGTTATGGAATTCTGTCAACAAAACCCTTGGTCTTTCTATGTGTGCAGTGTTGAACAAAGAAACTTAGCATGGCCAATAAACATTCATTTCCTTCACCCTGCCATAATCTAAAACACATCCATCCCTGGGACAAACTGCACATTAAGTCACTAAAAATCCACAAAGGGGAAGAAAAGGCATCACTCTTCTCCTCATTCCCTCCTCACTCTTCTTCAAAATGAAGGAGACACTGACCTCATGGAGTCATGTTCCTCTGGGACAACATTTGCTAATAAATAGGACCACCGTGTTTTAAAAGGCACACAAGTGGGTGTGACCTTCTTGAAGGTCTCTACCACCCACAAACACCACACAGAGTGGGGGCCAGGAGGTGCCCCCAGGCAGGCATAAGTAATATGCCCTCACTTTACTTTGTTCTGGAACATTAAGGCTTTTTAGAAATTATTTCTGGCTCCAGGGTTAGTTGATTGGTTGGTTGGTTGGTTGGTTGGTACATTTGGACACAACAGGCTTTGCCCTAAGTTATGTGTTTCAGTCCAGCCAGCATCCATTATGAAGACTTAGAGGCACTCATCAAGTTACTAAAGCACCATCATGTCCTGAGCATACATCTACAATTGGAGGAAGAGAAAGAGTATTAGAAGTTAATATTCCAGGCACCCTTGGTCAAATACAATGACTAGTCAGAGAATCATACCCACATTTACAGCAGAATCAAGCATCTCTCATATTTGAGTCTGATTTTGGTGATCATTAAATCTGATTTTTATGATCCTCCCATGTTCTTATCTCTGCCAGGAATGACCTTTATTCTAGACCCTGTATTACAAAGGCTTGTCTTCACCACTAGACACAAGCCAAGGATCCTATGTTATTTATCTGTGTATCCCCAAACTTACAGCATCTGATGAGCAGTGGGTACTCATTCTTTCATTAATATTGTCATTCAGCAAAATTTTATTGAGCACCTGTGATGCAATAGGCACTGTATTAGAAGCTGGGTAACAGAGCAGTCAACTAAACAGTCAAAAAATTACTGCCCACATGAAAAGTATATTCTAGTGGCAGAGATAGCTAATATACAAGATATGTGAATAAAATACATAGTATATCAAGAATGGGTGCTAAAGAAAAAAAACAGGGAAGAACTATAAGCCGAGTACACTGTAGCCAAAAATACTGTCTTGGGAAAGCCAAATGTATCTTCAGGAATTTTGGAAGGCAGTTGTCATTGCTTTGGTTGCTTAAAATTAGCCTTGGTGCAAGTGTTTACCTCGCAGAAATCAGCAAGCAGTACAACTTGGTGACCCCACCTCATTGCCCCAGCTGTGAGTCAGCTGTTGCACATTTATCAGAAACGCCTGGACCACGGGCGAGGACCCCACGCTACAGTGAGCTGGAGGAGGAGAGCATCCCCTGTTAGGGAGGGTGGCTAACGGAGGCTCCAGCCATAAGAGCGCATCTGAGCAAAGGCTGCCAGGAAGTGAGGGAGCTGGACCACGTGGTTGCCAAGGGGAGGAGCACTCCTGGCAGACAGCAGAGCGAGCACAAAAGGCACAAAACCTGTGGAGTGACAAGGGGAGAGCAGTGGGTTCTTAAGAGGCCAGAGGAGTCAAGGGAGCCCGCTCATCTTGCCCTGCAGGCCACCATGCGGACTCCGACTTTGACGCTGAGACTCAGGTGTCAGATTCTGAGCAGTGTGGTAACATGATTCAAATTACATTTTTACAGGTTCATCCTGGCAGATTTGTTGGTAATCAACCAACATCACCTAGAATAGAAGTTACTGCAGCGACCCAGATAACCCAGCTGACAGGGAGCAGTGGGTGTGTAATAGAAAAGAGCAGGTCTGACTCTATATTAGATCAGTTCCTTTGGCTTTGGCCACTGTGCCCTGTTTTCTAGGCTTAGTCTTGCTGGCTCTGCACTCACGTAAAGATAACAAGTTGCAGAATAGAGAATAAATAACATTTGTCTTGTTGGAGGTTTTGCAGGAGCACCATGACCTGACTCACGTGGACAGCTGCAAGAGCAAAGAATTCCTGCACCAAGAAGTCTGCAACAACCAACCACATCCCCTGCCCTGTGGGTTTTGTTTGTCCGTTTGTTTGTTTGTTTGTTTTGTTTTGTTTTGTCTTGTTTTGTTTTGTTGTATAAAAGGAGCCTGTATTCTGACTGGAGCAGGATGGTTCTCCAAGACATTAGTCTGCCATCCTCTCGGTCTGCTGGCTTTCCAAATAAAGTCACTATTCCTTGCCCCAATGCCTTGTCTCCCAATTTATCGGCCTGTCATGCGGCAAGTAGAACGAGTTTGGACTCGGTAACAGGTGGAGCTGTGTGTTAAACTGGAGCAGTGAGAAGTGGTTGGATCTTGCATGTGTTTTTATAGTGGAACCTAAAAAATTTGCTGACAGACAGACCTGACTCCAAATTTTCTTGAGCATCTGGAAGGTGCTATTTACCATAACAGAGAAGAGGGTGGGAGGAACAGATGTGGGGGTGAAATGAGGGGTCTGGGGTAGATCAGTTGCTCAGGGTCAGACATGTTACACGCGAAATGTTTATTAGATGCCCAGATAGTGGATGTCTTCCCTCTAAAACTTATTCTTGGCCTCATACCGATTGCCTTCCCTTCCAACTTCTCCATAAGCTCCCTGTCTGGAATAGTTGCCTGCCAACTCGAAACTCCTCTGTGTATTTGGGACAGCAAAGTGCCATGTCTCATTTTGTTATTTTGACCAGGCAGCTCTGGTCAGCTGTCCGATTCTGTCTCTGAAGCCCTTCACTCTGCCTTGAGTGACCCAGCCCCGACAGGCAGGGAACTGTAGACTCAGTGGGCTGACCCCGTGAAAACCATCTTTCAGTTGCCAATTTTTCATCTGGTCCCGGGCCCTGGGAATGGATGGGAGGATGGACATGTAGACATAGGAGTTCTGACTGATGCCTCTGCAGTGACCCTTGGTCCTGCGATGTCTGCCTAGAGTCAGGTGATGTATCCAGGAGGGTCAAACCCAGAGGACAGTTGGCAGAAAGCAGTCAAGGGGGGGTCCGATGAAGAAAAAGGAGATGGGGACAGAAGATCCGTGTCCACACTGAGCGAGTGAAGAGGCAAACCGACATCTCACATAAAGTCAACGGAGAGTTCTGCTTGCACGTGTGGGTGTGTGTCCTCGGCCATCACTCATCTTTCTTTCCCCCAGTTTCTAACCTTGGAGCAGCCCGGGGAGGACGGGAGCTATTAATATTCAGCTGGAGCCTGGATTTTATACCTTCGTATTGTGTCTCAATTAATCAAAGATTTGCCATTAAACGTAACCGGCAGCACGCCACACCAAGACACGTTGTAAAATATGAGCTGGTTAATCTCCTGCTAATTTGTATGATAATTAAAATTCTGACTTTTAATTCTGTTAATTGTCCTCCCGCAAGGAGGCTGGTGGGGCTCTCCTAATGCCCTCGGTGACAGTCCTTTTCCCACGGGATGGCTTCACTGCCTCCATGAGACAAGCTTTCCTTGTCATTCATCAAGGCCCAGAAGGAAGTGTGTGTTTATCATTCCAGCCCATTCTGACAGGAGCCAGCAAGCAGCTCTGCCCATAAATCAAACACTGAAAGTCATTTGGTATTTTATCAGGATGTCGGGCGGCTCTCTGAATGTCCCTTCCTCTTAATGAACCATTAACTTGCTAAAAGCAGTAGGACCCCAAATACATCTGAGCCACCTGGGCCATGGTTGCGCACATCCTGGGTGGACCAGGCATTTGCATCAGCTCGCACCGAGGATGTCCAAGTGCACACCTGCTGTGTTGATGATGACCTTCTAAAAGGCGAAGCACCTGCCCCAGAGCCCGGGAAGGGAGAGGGGAAAGGAATGATCAGGAGCCAGGTTCTCTGCCAAACATGATGTTACAGAGCTTTTTTTGACTCCAGAATTGCATAGTCAATTCACAAATTACATACTCCATGAGGGAGATTTTATTATACTTGCTTTTCTTCTGAGGGAACTGAGGCACAGTGTAATTAAATGGAACACTAAGGTCACACAGGCCATAAGTGGCAGGATTTGAATTCCATTCTATGTGACCTCTAAGGTCTTAAGCTAGTGGACGTTCCATCTGCGCAGAAGAGAAATCTTTAATTTATTGAGCACCTACTGTGTGCCAGGTACCATCCTGGGATCTTCACAAAAATTATTTCTCCTCATTGCCTTGGTTCTCAGACCTGGATTGAAGCGTATGGTCTGCTGAGGGAAAGGAGCCTCCTGCGAGTACATAATCTGTTTGGGCCACGCAGGTGATCAAAGGCAGAGCTGGGCTTTCGAGAGGGTCCAGCTGTCCTCAGAGCCTGCACTCCTTTCACCACCCAGGGCACAGGGTCTTTGCACTTGCCGGTGCTGGCTGTGAGGATGTGCAGGCACTTAGACAGACCCATGTGGAAATCTGACCATCAGCACCCTGGTCCCTGCCTACCTGACATCATCACATGGGCTCAACCCAAAAGGATTCTGGGCAAGAGGGACATAAGCTTGGTTGGGAAGACAGACAACGCCAGGGCTAACAGAGAACAGCAGAAAGGGATGCTGCAAGAGGCAGAATGATGGGCACCTGTCTGTTTGGTCACTGATGTAACAAACATGCAGGAAGCTTGTGTCATAATGTCTGCCAGGGATTATGCCAGGCAGAAGAAGAATGCAACCTCCAGAATGCACAGGCCAGTAGAAGGAGAAACATGAGCAGGTCATTCATTCTACAGTTATGAGGCAGATGCAGTGATAAGAGTGAGTCCAGAACATGTCGGAAGTTCTCAGCTAGGATGCAGTCAGGACAGGTGTCCGAGAGGAATTCTTGCCTGGCGGCTGTTCTAGGGGCATGATTTTAGTTACTCCACTTCTCCCATACTCTCTGCTCCATTTTCATGGCGATATTTCAGTCCCCAACATCTGATACTATATTGCAGGTTTCCCTTACTCCAGGTTTCAATAGTAAATTCATAAAGCATACAAAAGTAAGACTATCTTTTGTTATTTTTCATTTTTTAGTTTGTTAAAATCTCTCCAATTCTACAAAGTCTCCACCCTTGACCTGGAGTTTCCCTCTAACTCAGTGCCCAGTCTTCAATCTCTTTCCACCTTTTCTAATCCAAAGATTGCCCAAATGTAGTTCTCTATTTCCTGGTCATATTACAGTTCCCCAGATCTGATTCCTTTGCCCAACAGTTTAATGGCACTCCTTTAATTAAGGTCACCAGTTAATTCTTAATGTTAAAAAACAAAAAGTATTTTTTCACTCTTTTCCTTATGGGAGACCACCAGCGAATTGGTTCCCTATTGCTGCTGACCAAATTAGCACAGTTTTAGTGGCTTGAAACACCACCAATGCACTATCTCACAGTTCGGGAGGTCAGAAGTCTACCATGGGTGTCACTAGGATAAAATCAAGCTGTCACCAGAGCTGCTTTCCTTCTGGAAGTCCTACAGAAACACCTATTTCCTTGTTTTTTCTAGCTTCCAGAGGCTGCCTGCATTGGCACATGACTCCACCCTTCATCTTCAAATCCAGCAACAGAGAAGTGGGGTGTGCAAGTTCCCTTCACACTGCATCACTGTGGTCCCCTCTTATGTCCCCCTCTTCACTTTCAAGGACCATTGTGATTACATTGGACTCACCTGAACAATTCAGGGCCATCTTCCCATGTCAAAGCCCTTAATTTAATCATGGCTACAAAGTCCCTTTTGTCATGTGACATGACACATTCACAGGTTCTGGAGATTAGAATGTGGACATCTTTGAAGGGCCATTTTTTCTGCCTGCCACAACTGATGATTCTCCTTTCCTTGAAACTATCTTTTCTATTGGTTTGTGTGACCCCTCTTGTTTCTCCTCCTATCTCTGTAACTATTTCTTCCATGTCTCTTTGCACTCCTCACTTTTTTTCTACCATTAACAGCTAGGAATCAAGCTGATTGTCCTTTCATATTTCATCACCATCCCTACTGACCTCAACAAGGTACTGTTACTGTGAAAGGATGGAGCAGTGCGGTAAGTGTGAGAATTGTTCTATAGCAGTAACATCTTTCTTGCTGTTGAGGTCCTACCATATCCTTAGCCATCCAACAAGTAATGTAAGAAATACACTAGATTTCTCACTCTACCTCATCACATCATACCAAATCATCATTAAATCATGCAAATTTTAGCTTCAAAATATATTTTATTTTAAGTCCAGGGAATGCTCTAAGAATGGCAATTCTGTAAAATGTTAAGATTAAACAAAGTTGAACTCCACACACACACACACACACACACACACAAACCTGTTAGAGTAAATGAATACAACAAAGTTGCAGGACACAAAATCAACATACAAAACTCATTTGCATTTCTATACACTATCAACAAATTAGCCAAAAAAGAAATTAAGAAATTAATACCATTTACAGCAGGACCAAAATGCTTAGGAATAGAATTAACCAAGGAAATGAAAATTTTGTGCTCTAATGAAATTAAAATTTCAGACACAAATAAATGGAGGGACATCTCATATTCATGGGTTGGAAGAATTCGTTTTGTTAAAATGTCCACACTATCCAAGTTGATTTATAGATTCAATGTAATCCATATCAAAATTCTAATGGCATTTTTTTCTATAGAAATAGAAATAAAAGTTATATGGAACCACAAAAGACCTCAAATAGCCAAAGTAATTTTGAGCAAGTAGAACAATGCTAGAGGCATCACACTTTCTGATTTCAAAATATATCACAAAGCCACAGTAATAAAAACAGACACGTAGACTAATGGAACAAAATAAAAACCCCAGAAATGAGTTCATGCATGTCCAATCAACTGATATTTTATAAGAGTGCCAAGAATAGACAATAGAGAAAGAATAGCATCTTCAACACATGGTTCTGGGGAAAAAATGGATATCCACGTGCAAAATAATAAAATTGGACCCTTATATCATGCCTTATACAAAAATCAACTCAAAATGGGATAAAGACCGAAATGTGAGATGTGGAACAGTAAAGCACCTAGAAGACTACATAAAAAACTCCTTTGAATTGGCCTTGGAAATAGTTTTTTTAGATATGACACAAAAAGCACAGGCAACAAAAGCAAAATTAGACAAGTATTGTTACATCAAACCAAAAAGCTTCTGCATGGCAAAGGAAACAATCAACAAAACAACAGCCTATGGAATGGGAGAAAATATTTGCAAGCCAGCTACCCAATCTCTGACATTAAACAACTGTGTGAACTTGGGCAAGCTCCTGAGCCTTGGCTTCCCCAGACCAAATGCTTTCTATACATCAAATGAAAAGCTAGGTACTCAACTTTTATTATTACGCTTAGTTCCCTCAGCAATTTTTTTGGAAATAACAATAATAACCATTATTATTATCACCACTTTGTAGATTAAAAAACATCTCACAAAGGTGAAATAATTTTCCCAGCATCATACAGTTAACATGTGTTAGAGCTGGACTAATGCCCACCTTACAGAGCTATTTTGGGGATCAAATGACTTTCTAATGTGAATTTGTAAGCTCACATCTTGGGACACAGAAAACACATAATTATAACACCCTTCTTGTTAACTAAGAATATTACCAGAGGTCAAGCATGACTTCTGTTTCTTCCCAAGATGTAGTAAAAGGGATATGACTTACCTTTCCACTGAAACAATGACAACAACCAACAGATAAAATGAATTAAATGTTTTTATAACTCTGGATATCAGACAATGAAGGATGACAATCCCTGAGAGATGAGAACAACAACAACAAAGCTAAGCTTTATGAATTCGCCAACTACTGTTTGAGTCTTTCCAGGCTGGGGCACAGAGAGGGGGAAGCCAGGCAGATCTTGCTGCTGGATCCCTAAGTTGACAAGGCAGAGCCATGAGACCAAAGAGATCAAGGCAGCTGGAGTTTGCATGACAGTGGATGAAAGAGCAGAGTGTTCATACAGAGACGCTCAGAGAAACACAGTGTGCCCTTCAAGTATTCATAAGAATACCAATCAACGCTTGCATGTAAAGAAACTACCTCAGGATAGGGGGCAAAATGTCTGAAAGAGTGACAGAAGAGTCCCAGTGCTCCCACAGGGCTGGCAGTGGTGCTTATTCTCAACAGCTGAGGTGGAGACACTTAGAATTCATGGGCCATTGGGTAGACTACTCAGGAACGTTCTGCCTTATTAGTGAGGATTAATAAGCCATAGATAGAGCCCTGTTCCTGATGCATCTAACAAGTGATGGAATTAACACTTGAAGTGAATAGTGTTCCAAGTGCTTAACTGCATCCCCTCGTAGTGGCCAAGAATGTGTATGGGAATACAGACACTATCTGGCACCCAAATAGGTGCACAACATCAGTCATCCAAAAAAGATTACCAGACACACAAAGAAGCAGGGAAACGTGATCTATAATGAAGAGAGTAATTGATCCAGAAAGCCAAGCCAGAACTGACACAAATATTAAAATGAATAAACAAGATCTCTAAATAGTTATTATTACTCTACTCTAAAAATATATTTTAAATGGTACATAGTGATATGGAAGATATAGAAAAGGCACAAAACTTCTATGATGACAACAGTGTCTGAGGTAAAAAATACACTGGATAGGATTAAAGTATGATTAGATATATAGGGAAAAAATTGCTGAACTTGAAGACATAGCAATGGAAACTATCCAAATAGAAACACAGAGAGAACCAACACTGAAAAGAGCATTAGTGAGATATGAAACAATTTTAAACAACCTACCCTATTTATTTAATTAGAGCCCCTGAAGGGGAAGGCAGAAAAAATGTTTAAAACAACAATGGCTGAAAATTTTCCAAATTTACTTACATACATAGATAGACAGGTCCAAGAAACTCAATGAACCTCAAGAACAAGAAACATGAAAAGAAATCCTACATCAAGGATCATCATAATCACATCATTCAACGCCATTAGTAAAAGAAAGACTTAAAGCAGCCCAAGCAGGTGGAAACATATATGTTATGAATAGAAAAACAAGCAAAGAGTAACAGCTGATTTCTCATGAGGACAAAATGTAAGAAAAAGACATTGGAATGTTTTTACAGTAAAAGAAAGGAAGAAAGGAAGAAAGAAAGAAACAAAGGAAGAAAGAAGGGAGGGAGGGAGGAAGGAAGATCCTAGCAACCTTTGATTCTATACCTAGCAAAAATTATTTTAAAATAAAGAGAAAATTAAGACTAATTCAAAGAATTCATCACAAGCCAACCAACTCACATGATAAGAATATTGAAGAAAATCCTTCAGACAGAAGGAAAATGACACCAGATGGAGATACGGACCTAAAGTAAGGAAAGGCATGCCGGGGAAATAACGACATGGGTAAATAGAAAATGTTTTCTCTTTATTTAAATCTCTTTAAAGTTAATTGACTATATAAGTAAAAATAAATTGGGGCTTATAACATATGTATAAGGAAAGTATATGAATGAATAGCATAAAAGCTGAGATAAGTGAAATGAAAACAGACTGCAGTACTTGCTTCTATTTACATGAAGAGTATAATATTGAAAGCAGACTGCTATACGTGGAAGGTGTATCTTACTCTGTATCTATTAGATTTACTATTATAGTATATTTTATAAAACTATTATGCCACTATTACAGGATATCACATACTATATACTGTCACTATATTGTACTACTATTTTACTCTATCATACTATTGCATATGAAGGTAGATTATGTTGAGTTAAAATGTATTTAAAATCACACAAAGCAACCACTTCAATAACAAAACAGAATTATAGTTAATAAAGGAACAAAGGAAATAAAACAGAATAATAATATTCAATTAACAAAAAAGGAGGTAGAAAAAGAAAAAGTGGGGAAAAAATGGGACAAATAAAACCAAACAACAAAATGATAGACATTAACCTAAACTTATCACCAATTACATTGAATGTTAATTGTTCAGATAACTCCCCCAAAAAAGGAAACTGTCAGGCTGACATTTGCATGAAGTAGGCGCCACCTATATGCTGACTACAAGATGTTCACTTTAAATACAAAGATAACAATAGGAGAAGTCAAAGTATAGGAAAGGATATACCATGTTCATACAAGGGAAGAACCTGTAGTAACCATTTTAATACCATATAAAGCAGATTCCATGGCAAAGTAAACTACCGGAGAAAAATAAGGTAATTTATTGGTGATAAAAGAGTCAATTAATTAGGGTATATAATGTTCTTAAACAACTAGGCACTTAAAAATACAGTTTCAAAATGTATAAAGAAAATACTGATAGAAATGCAAAAAGAAAAAAACACTCACTTTATAGGTGAATATTTCAATGCCTTGTTCCATGATTAATAGAACAAATAGATAAAGAGCAACATATAGAATAGTAGGACATTCACAAACAGTTTGACCTGATTGACATTTAAAAGTCATGCAACTCAACCAGAGCAGAATACACATTTTTATAAATTTGCATGGATAAAACTACTAAGACACAATATTCTGGGTCATAAATAACTCTCAATAAATTTAAAAGAATTCAGGGCCTATAAAATGACCATAATGAATTATAGAATTAAATTTGACATCAAGAACAGCAAGATACCTGGCAAATCTCCAAATATTCACAAACTTAACAGCCAATTTCTCAATAACCTATGGGACAAACAAGAAATGATTTTAAAAAATTATGTATTTTGAGCTAAATATCAATAAAAATACATCATATCAAAGTCACAGGATGTCACTCAAGTATTACTTAGTGGGAAATTTATAGTGTTAAATGTCTATAATTAGAAAAAAGTCTCAAATCCATAAATTCAGTGTTCACTTTAAAACTGGGAAAAGAAGAGAAAATGACACACAAAGTAAGCAGAAGTAAAAAAATGTTAAATACTAGCAGAAAATAGTGAAATTAACAGAAAAATAATAGAGAAAATCAATGAAATCAAAAGCTAGTTCACTGAGAAGAGCATCAAAATTGAGCAACCTATATCGCAGATAATCTAGAAAAAAGGAGAAAAGACACAAATTGCTAGTATCAGGAATGAGAGAGATCTCCACAGTACAGATTCTACAGATACTAAAAGGAAAATAAGGGAATATTATTTTTATTAATAAATATGTAGTTGCATATACAGTCAACTGATCTTTGACCACGGGTGCCAAGGGTCCAAGACCATTCAGCGAGAAAAGGAAAGTCTTTCAACAAAAGGTGCTAAGAAAATTGGATAGCCACGTGAAAAGAATAAAGGCAGATTCTTACCTTGCACCATTATAAAAAACTAACTCAAAAAGGATCAAAAACCTCAATGTAATAAGTGCTAAAAACTATAAAGCTCTTAAAAGAAAACAGTAGAAAAGCTATATGACACTGGATTTGGCAATGATTTCTTGGATATGACACCAAAAGCATAGGAAACAGAAAGTAAAGGGCAGATAAACTGGATTTCATCAAACTTAATAACTTCTGTGCATCAAAAGACACCAACAACAAGCTGAAAAAGCAACCCACAGAATGGAAGGAAATATTTTCAAATCATACATCTGACACAGGATGACTAAAAAGGCTATAAAAAGAACTCCAAAAACTTAACAACAAAACAAACATAACTATTCAAAATGGGCAAAACTTGAACAGAAATTTCTTCAAATATGATACACAAATGACTAAAAAGCATGTGAAAAGATGTTCCACCTCACTAGTCATTAGGGAAATGCAAATCAAAACCACAATGAGATACTATTTCACACCCATTAGGATGTCTATTATTAGACACATATACACACAGACACACAGAAAATAATTATTGGTGATAATGGGACAAATGGGAACTTTGGTACATTGCTGGTGAAAATGTTAACATGGTGCATCCACTGTGGAAAACAGTTTATCAGTTCTTTAAAAAATAAAATTAGAATTACCATATGATCCAGCCATTCTACTTTTAAGTATATACCTTAAAGAATGGAAAGCAAGGGTTTAAACAGGTATTTATACACCAATGTTCATAGCAGCATTATTCCCAATAGCCACAGGTATAAACAGCCTACGTGTCCATAGACAGATGAATGTTTACACCAAATGTAATGTATGCATATAATGGACTATTATTCAAACGTTAAAAAGGAAGGACATTCTGACATATGCTACAACATGGATAAACCTTGAAGACATTATGCCAATTGAAATATGTCAGTCACTAAAAGACAGCACATGTACAATATGATTCCAATTACATGAGGTATCCAGAATTGTCTAATTCTTAGAAATAGAAAGCGGAATGGTGGTTGCCAGGGGCTGGAGAGGGGTTCAAATGAGAAGTTAGCATTTAATAAGTGCAGACTTCAGTTTGGGAAGATGAGAACATTGTGAAGATGAATTGTGGTTCTGATTGTACAACAATGTTAATATATTTAAAGCCATGTGCTCTGGACTGAACTGTGTCCTCCCCAGAATTTATATGTTGGAACCCTAACACCCAATGTGATAGTATTTGGGAGGTAATTCAGTAATTAGGTTTAAATGAGATCATGAGTTGGGAGCTCCCATGGTGGAAACAGTGTTCTTATAAGAAGAGGAAGAGAGATCAGAGTTCATTCTTTCTCTCTCTCTCTCTCTCTGCCATGTAAGAACACAGCACAAAGGGGGCTACAAATCCAGAAGAGCTCTCTCTGGGGAACTGAAGGGGTTGGCACCTTGATTATCTCAATAGATGCAGAAAAAGCTTTCGGCAATATTCAACATTCATTTG
The DNA here is from genome assembly GCF_048564905.1 of Vicugna pacos. Taxonomy (NCBI): domain Eukaryota; kingdom Metazoa; phylum Chordata; class Mammalia; order Artiodactyla; family Camelidae; genus Vicugna; species Vicugna pacos. The sequence continues at coordinate 2,922,224 of NC_132991.1, forward strand.
TAATTAAAACTCTCCACAAAGTGGATGTGGAAGGAATATATTTCAACATAGTAAAAGCCACATATGACAAGCCTATAGCTAACATCATACTCAATGGTGAAAATCTGAAAACTGTCCCTCTAAGATAAGGAAAAGACAAGAAAGCCCACTCTTATCCCTTTTATTCAACATAGTATTGGAAGTCCTGACCACAGCAATCAGACAAGAAAAACAAAAATAAAAGGAATCCAAACTGGAAAGGAAGAAATGAAACTGTCACTTTTTGTAGATGGCATGATGCTACATATAAAAAAAATCCTAAAAACACCATCAAAAAACTATTCAAACTAATACATGAATTTAGTAACATTGCAGGATACAAAATTAATATACAGAAATATGTTGTGTTTCTATACACTAACAGTGACCAATCAGAAAGAGAACTTAAGAAAATAATTCCATTTACATTGCATCAAAAAGAATAAAATACCTAAGAATGAACATAGCCAAGGAGATGAAAAACGTACAGTCAGAAAACTATAAGACACTGAAGAAAAAAACTGAAGACAAAACAAACAGATGGAAAGACACACCATGTTCATGAATCGAAAGAATTAATATCGTTAAAATGACCATACTCCTCAAGGCAACCTATAGATCTAATAACTATTCAATCCCTGTCAAAATACCAAGGGCAGTTTTTCTCAGAACTAGAACAAGTAATACTAAAATTTGTGTGGAAACACAAAAGATCCCAAATAGCCAAAACAATCTTGAGAAAAAAGGACACAGCTGGACATATCACACTTCCTGATTTCAAACAACACTACAAGGCTAGAATAATCAAAACAAGATGATGGTAGTACAAAAACAGACACTTAGATCAATGGAACTAAACAGAAATCCCAGAAGTAAACCCACCCTTATAGGGTCAATTAGTCTATGACAAAGGAGGTAAAAACACACCAAGGAGGAAAAGACAGCCTCTTCCATAAATGGTGTTGGGAAAGCTGGACAGCTACGTGCAAAAGAATCCAACTGGACTACTCGCTCACATCACATGCAAAAATTAACTCAAAATGGATTCACATCTTAAATGTAAGAACTGAAACCTTAAAGCTGCCAGAATAAAATAGATAGTTTGCTCTTTCACATGGGTCTTGGCAGTACTTTTTTGACTTTGTCTCCTCAAGCAAAAGAAACAAAAGCAAAAATAAACAAATGGGACAACATCAGATGAAAAAAACTTCTTGCACAGTGAAGGAAAACAAGAAATTCACCTACTGGATGGGACAAGATATTTGCAAGCAGTATATGTAATAAAGGGTTAATATCCAAAATGTACAAAGAACTTGTACAGGTCAACATTAAAAAAAATTTAAAAAAGATTGAAAAATGGGCAGAAGACCTAAAGAGACATTTTTTCCCAAGAACAAAAACAGATGGCCGACAGACATAAGAAAAGATGCTCAACATCGCTATCATCAGGGAAATGCAAATCAAAACTACAGTGAGATATCACATCACACCTGTCTGAGTGGCCATTATCAGGACAGCAAATAACAAGTATTGGTGAGATGTGGGAAAAGGGAATCTTCATGCACTTCTTGCTGGAATGTAAATTGTTGCAGCCACTATGGGAAACAGTGTGAAGTGTCCTCAAAAATGTTTAAGTAGAACTACCTTATGATCCAGCAATTTCACTTCTGGGTATTTTTCCAAAGAAAACAAAAACACCAATTCAAAAAGATGTATGCTCCCCTAAGTTCACTGCAGCATTATGCTCAACAGGCAAGATATAGGAGCAACCTAAGTCCCCATCTGTAGATGAATGGATAAGGAAGATGTGATATGCAATGGACTATTACTCGACCATAAAAAAGATTGAAATCTGGTCATTTGCAACAACATGGATGGACCTAGGAAATACTATGCTAAATGAAATAAGTCAGAAAGAGAAAGACAAATACCACATGATTTCATTTATATGTGCAAAATGGAAAACAAAACAAATGAACACACATAACAAGATGAAAAAAGACTCACTGGTACAGAGAACAAACAGGTGGTTGCCAGAGGGGAGGGGGCAGAAGGAAGAAAGATATAGCTGAGAGAGATGAATAGGTACAAATTTCCAGTTAGAAAATGAATGAGTCTCAGGTAAGAATTACAGAGTGACGAATATAGTCAATAACATTGTAATATCTGAGGAATATAGTCAATAACATTGTAATATCTTTATATGGTAACAGATGGTAAACAGACTTATTGTGGTGACCAGTTTGCGATGTGTAGAAATATTGAATTACTATGTTGTGCACCAGAACTAACATAGAATTGTAGGTCAATTACACTTCAAAAACAAACAAACAAGGAAACAAAATCATAGAAAGACATCAGATTTGTGGTTATCAGAGGCAGGGATGAAGGGAGGGGGAACTGGATGAAGGTGGTCAAAAAGTACAAACTTCTGGTTATGAGATAAATAAGTACTATGGCTGTAATTTACAACAAAAGAAATATAATTAACACTGTATGTTATATATGGATGTTATTAAGAGTAAATCTTAAGAGTTTCATCAAAAGAAAAAATTTTTTGTTTTTCTTTCATTTTATATTTATATGAGATGATATTTATTATGGTAAATATTTCATGATGTATGTAATCAAAATCATTATACTGCACACCTTAAACTTACACAATGCTATATGTCAATTATATCTCAATAAAACTGGAAGAAAAATGTATATTTGTTATTGTCATAAAACATCTGCTGGCTTTTAATTAGGAAGGACAGACATTTTCTCAAATTATGCCCTTTAATCAGAGGAAGTATCTATAAATGTTTATAAAGAAAACTGCACACCACTAGGATTCAGTAATATTCTAGGAATGTTGGTGAGGTTTTAGTAGATTCCAGCTTAAGGCTCAGCATATGTTCTGGCCAAATCATTAATTGTCACGCATTCGTGTTTGGTCCTCTTCCCAGTACCAGAAGGCCCATGCCAGACACAGTGGGCTACTTTACAGAAAACACCAACCACATCAACAGCAAAACAGCCAAACAGGCCGGGCAGTCAATAGAAGGGTTCTTGGAGAAAGTGGGTCTTAAAAGATGGGTCAGATTTTACTACAAGTGATGGAGGGGAAAGGATACTGAAATAATTACCGGCATTCTGTCCCAGCATGGGAGGAAATGACCTAGACTCCTGGCTCCCAAGAGAAGACAGCTGCTGAGACCAAGGGCTGATGAGGGGCCAACTCCTCCCACCACTCACCTGGGGGACTGATGTCTCTGGAGGCAGCATTTCCCAGCCTTGGCTGCCACTAGAATCACCTGGGGGAGGCTGTACAAATCCAGATGCCCAGACCATATTGCAGACCGGTTGAATCAGAGGGACCTTGCAGCTGGTCAGATCCCGGGAGGCAGGTATAATCCCAGCTTGTGTTCAGGAACTCACGAGGGATGCTGGAGGAAGCCATCCATACTGAGAGGACACACAGGACAGACGAGGGCTCAATGCTCCAACTGCATGGCTGCCTCACCCCGAGGCGGGCAGGACCCATCATGTGGGGAGACGTCACCTGCTCTGTCCCAAAATGGCGTCATGCAAAGCCAGTGCTCAGGCTGTGGGGAATCTGAGTTTGGAAATATTCTCCAGGACAGAAGTGATGGCGTCACGATGATACGGAATAGACGTCTGGGTGCTCTGGCCATGCAGACTTTGAAATGTTCGTGCTAACACATCTAAGAAAACTATTTCTGATCATGGATGTGAACAACAGAGAGGGAAAGAAAATGAATTCAGTGTCAGCTAAGCGCTGCCAGGTGGCTTTTCCCCCCATCTACCAAAGTGAATCAGGATTCTTTGGAACACTGAAACTTAAAACACATAAAAGGAAAAAAAAGATTCTATCCAGTTCAGCAGCACTAAACAGAGTGAATCCAGATGAAGGCTTTCCCCGGCCTCTTGTTCTCCTTCAAATCACATTGTGGGTTCCTTACAGCTTAGTGTTCAGACGTCTGGATGAAAGCTTCCCCCGAAGACTGGTCTGTCCAGATTGGCCACCAGCCCCACGGGCTGTCACCTCCCTTACCCATGGGGCTCCTAAGGAGTTTGCACTGCTGGATCCGGTTCCTAAAATTTCCTAAGGTAATGGACTATCAAGGGCACCTTCCATTCCTTATATTTGCACATTCACAAGAAGCCCTGATGTGCACTGGCAGTACCTTCCTCGCCTGCTAAGCACATTTCAGGATTTCTCACCCCACACACTCAACAGTGGGCTTGTAAGTTCACGTTGTTTTGTTACAGATCATATGTGTGCTAGATTTTGCCTTGTCCTCCACTCAATAATGATGTTCTTCTTTTCTTTCCTAGGATAAAACTAATGAATATTCATCAGATTTACTTTGGGAAATAAAGGTATAAAGAGAAACGGAATCATATGCATATAAATACAATGCTCAAAACGAAACCCAGTGCCTTTCAGTCCTATCACCCAGGTTCAGGACCACGCCCCCTGTGTCCGCGGGTGGCCCCCAATCAGCCCAGCATCCTCCTGGCCATTTACCAAAGCTTCCGGTCAAGCCTCTCCCCCATCACAGCCCCTCCCCTATCTCTCAGCCATTCTCAGTGCCCATGATACTTGCTTTCTAATTCACCCTTAATTTCTTCGCAAGGTGGAGACCACGGGTTTCCTAAGGAGGCACCATGCGGGAGATTGATCACGGGACACCCAGGCACCCAGAGCCCCTCCCCGAATCGGGCAGACGCACGCAGGGCGAGTACGTGTGCACGGTTTCTGGGGAGCTGATGAGAGCTCTGTGTGCCCTCCCCTCTTCCCAGCCGGTACAGCCTCTGCCTGCCAGCGAGGGCTGTGAGCAGGAAACGCAGACCGCCAGGGTCCCCCTCTGATGGGAGCATAGTGAGGTGGTCCAAGCCATCTCATTTATAACATGCAGAATCAAAGCCAGTTTGGCAGGGTGGCTTTTTGTGGGGTTTTGTGGGGTTTCTTTTCCTCTGACTCTCACTAAACTTCATCTAGTATTACTTAACATTTAGAGTGAAATAAAGTGGAAAAGTGAGGTCATTATCCACCTGATCTGCAGTAGAAAAAAAGTAAGCCAACTGCTATTGCTGACAAGATGCTTCAAGCCAGAAATGTCCATATGTTCTCTGTTGGCCAAATTCAGCAGACACATCACCACTTTTTAGATGATGTGATGTGGTTTAATAGAATAATCACAGGCTTTAGCATTGGGGAAACTTGGCCCAAAGCCCGGTCCGCAACAAACTGGCTGTGAGACCTATGGAAAATATGTTCATTTCCCTAAGCCTCAATCTTCACATTATAAACTGAATATCAGAACACTTAATCTAGAGGATTACGTGAAAAAACACATGCAAAGAACATAGCATAGTCACTACCACATGGTGTTTAATAAATTATCTCTAAAAGAGTAGCCTTCACCTGCTCTTTGCATATTCACAGTCTGGTTGGCCTACAGAACCAATTCTAGACCCTTCTGAACTCACCAGCAGAACGGTTGCGTCCACACTGGGGTTCTGAACTCGCCATTGGGGTGATGGTGTCCACACTGGGATCCTGAACTCGCCATCAGCACCATGGTGTCCACACTGGTCTCCACACTGGCCGCACTTTTTCATCTATTCAGACGTCCATTGTAATAATGAACTTTAGTGTTACTACTTCAGTACAAGCCCTGCTCTAGAAGTTGGGAGGATAAAGACCTGCCTCAAAAGCAAGCTCTGTATTAAAGAATGTCCATGACTTTGCCCAGGGGGACAGGCTGAGCTCTGTGCTAAGGCATCCTACTCCATGCATTTCCTGTGGGTGGGCACACTTCTAACTGTGAGCTCTGGACACAGCTGTGCCCTTCTGTCTATACCCTCTTCATTTCAGCCAATCTGGGAACCACTGGAAACTAAATATTAACTGTGGCTTAACCAGATATCACCTTCCCCTAGGTACTTGTATGGACCAGCCAGAGGATGGCAGGTAAGCCAAAACTAAGAAATATTATGAAAACATAACCTCCAATGGAGAAAGTTGCATCTGTGCACGTTTTCTTAACATGGGGAAGGGTTTTGTAGCAGTGCTTCTGTCTCCATGTGCTCAGAGCAGCTTTAAGCAGGAGCAACACTGGTCTAGCTCATCCATTGTAAATCATTCCAAGCTGTTGTTGAAAAGTAATTAATGAGGTTTTTTAATGAGGTTGCGAATGTACAGCTTTACAAATGCTTTCCCTCTTTGCCATTGTGCATCAGTAAGATTGAGTCACTAAATACCAAATAAAGAGATAGAAGAGCTCATGCCACACTCAGGGGCCCAGGTACATGCATGCAAGTACAGAGATTTGAAAAGACCTCCATCCTCTGCTTGTTCCTCCAGGTTCATGTTTCTTCCTAATTATCTGACCCCACCAAGTGATACCACTAACCCTGGAAAGCAACCCTTTCTAAGGGACCATTTAAGACTGTTAACACATAACAGCATTTCTGGTGAAACAGCTCTGACCAAGAGCCCTCAGGAAGGGTGGGACACTACAATGGCCTCAGCTTTGGGACTGTCCACTGCGCTGACATAAGTAGCTTTTACTTTCAAAAGAAGACTCTAGTGTCATTAAAAAGCCAGTTTGAGTCACCTCCCAACCCTGAAATATGTTTAATACCATGTCAGGAATGGAACAATTTTTCAAAGAATCATTAGTATTATTTCTGACTAATGCCAGAAGTTTGTAGCTTGAGCTAGATGCTTTTATAGTAATAATCATAATTAACATTATAAAATCTTTACTATCTATAAAAGAATATAACAACTTTAAGTTATAAAATATAAAATTATTTTATTAATTTCCTCCTCCAACTCCTTTGTTGCCCACTTCCAACCACATCCCTATCCCTTTCTTGAATTTTGTGTCTATCTTTCCCTTTATTTTCATTAAAGCTGAACAACATATATGGTTCCCTAAATAAATATGGTTAAAAATTTATCACCTAAGAATTTGGTATAAATGGTACTGTATATGTCTATTTCTCTCTAACTTGCCTTTTTCACCCAACCATGAGTGTCTGAGAGTCATTCATTCTGATGTGTATGACTGTAGTTCCCTCATCTTCTCTGCTGTGTAGTATTCCACTGATTGAGCATTCCACTTATGGATGGACATTTGTGTCATTAACATCATTTCCAGGTTTTTTTCTATCACAAACCTTTCTGCTATAAGCCTTTTCATGCACATTTCCTGGTTCAAGTGTGCAAGATTTTCTGGAGGAAAGAATTTTTTTTTTAGTTTTTTCCTCAGAACTGCTTGATAATAAAATTTGCATGTCTTCAACTTTCCAAGAAAATGCCAGCTGTTTTCTGAAGGCATCATTCCGTCCTCCACCAGCAGTAGATAAGAGTGCCTTTTGCTCCATATTTTCACCAAAACTTAGTGTTATCCATTTTTTATTTGTCAATTTAATGGGTGCCAAATACTACCTTATTTTTTATTTGTATTTCCTTGATTACTAATAAGGTTGAACATTCTTATATATGTCCAAACCTTTCATATTTTTCCCATGAATGCCTGATCATACCTTTTTGTCCATTGTATCTACTGAATTGTTAGGATTTTTTTAAAAAAAATTTAGTTATTAATATAGTCTAGATCATATCTATTTTATATGTTAACATATTTTCCCTAAGTTTGTGGCTTGCTTTTTTCACTTTTTTAGTGGAGAGATGTGTTTTTATTTGTCTCACTTTTAATGTGTTTAAATGTATCAGTCTTTTTCTTGACAGTTTGTGTTTTTAAATGTCTTATGCAGAAAACCCTTCCTCCCTCAAATTCATGACAACTTTTTCCAGATTTTCTTGTACAGTTTTTAAAGTTTTGCTTTTTAATTGAGTTCTTTATCTTTAAATCAACTGAAATTTAAGCCAATTTGCAATTAGGATAAGTATCATTTGAATAATCCTACATAAATTTTTCCATCAAGATAACCATCAGTAGAATAAGCCATTCTTTCCTCTTCATCTGAAAGGTAATTATGTCATATCATGTCTGCATGCATGTGTGGATCTGTTTCTGTCAGACACTCCCTGAGCCAGTTTCATTCTGTCTCAATTACTATCACGCCTCTAAAAGTCTTGCTAATACATCTAAATTTGCTTAGCTCATTCTTCTTTGAGAGTATCTCAGATATTTTAGGCCTCTTGTTCTATCTGTTACATCTTAGAGTCAATTCATCCTGTTTCTCAAGAACTAAGTATAAATTTGGAAAGAGGTAGTATTTTTGACACATGAGTCTGTCTGTCTGTGAATGTGTTATCTCTACTCATTGGTCTACTTGGATGTCTGAAAAGTTGCCTCTATAACAGGATTATCCAGCTCTTATCAGATTAGTCTTAGTTCATTCTTTTTTATTGCTGAGTAATATTCCCTTGCATGAATATACCACAGTGTGTTTATACCTTCACCTACTGCTGGGCATTTGCTATGAATACTTGTCTGCAAGTAATTATACGGACATATGTTTCATTTCTCTTGAGAAAATCCCTAAAAGTTGAATGGCTGTATCATATGATAGCTTGTGTTTTTAAGTTTTTAAGAAACTTCCAATTGATTTTCCAAAATGGTTGGATTATTTTACATGCCTATCAGCAGTCTATGAGAGTTGTGTTCTCTCCAACACTTGGTATGTTCAGTTGCTTACATTTTAGCTGTTCTAATAGGTGGGGACTGGTATCTTATCACGTATTTAAAGTGTACAAACATTTCTCCAGTGAAGACACAGATGGCTAATAGGCACATGAAATAATGCTCAATATCGTTAGTTATCAGAAATGCAAATCAAAACTACAGTGAAGTGTCACCTCACACCAGTCAGAATGGCCACCATTCAAAAGCTCACAAATGAGAAATGCTGGAGAAGATTTGGAGAAAAGGGACTGCTGGTGGGAATGTAGTTTGGTTCGGCCATTATGGAAAACAGTATGGAGATTCCTCAAAAGACTAAAAATAGACTTACCCTATGAACTATTATCTCTTAAAAAATCTTATTTGTCAGTGGAATTTCTCCTTTATATTGCTTTATCAACAATGGACATTTGATCAAATTGTTAGTCTAGGATTCAACTTCCTCTAATTTGAATTGGTGTTTCAGAGGTATATTAGGTTAAGAGATGTTCTAGTAAGGATCATTGACCTTTGAATTCTTAATCTTATTAACTCATGCCCTAAAAGTTAGTTACATGGGTGTTTTAAATAAGAAATAAAAGTTTTGTCATGGTTTAAAAAAGTGTACAATTTTATAAGTCTTGACATGTCTATATACCCATGGAACTATTCCCACAATCATTACAATGAACATAACTGTCACTCCCAAAAGTGTTATGTGCTCCTTTGTAATTTCTCCCTCTTAAAACTTCCTCCCTCTACTCAAATGTAAAGAACCACTGAAACATTGTCTATCATAATCAATTAGTTTGTATTTCCAGGAATATTGTATGAATGGAATCACACAGTGTGTACTTTTTTTTTAAGCCTGGCTTCTTTCATTCACTCTACATTTTTTTGAAATAGATCAATGCTATAGCATGTATCAATAATTAGTTCCCTTTTATAGCTTGGTAGAATTTCATTGCATGGATATACCATAGTTTATCCATTCACCTGTTGACAGACATTTGAGATGTTTCCAATTTGGGGCCATTATAAATAAAGATTCTATAAAGATTTGTATACAAGACTTTGTATTGACAACCACTTTAAATTCCCCTGGGAAAATACCGAGGTGTGGAATGACTGCATCACATGGTAGACAAATGTTTGACTTTTAAACAAACTGCCAAACACTTACCAAAGTCAATGTACAAATTTGTAATCCCACGACCAGGTTATGAGAGTTCTAGTTTCTCCTTATCCTTCCCAATACTTGGTACTGTCAGTCTCTTTCACCCTTTCAATTTTTTTAGTATATTAAAATTTATAGAACATAACATTTACCACTTAAATATACAGCTCTATGACATTAAATACATTTAAATTATTGTGGAACCATCACCACCATCCATCTCCAAACCCTTTTCATAATACAACTGAAACTTTGTACCTGTTAAAAACTAAATGCCAATTCCCCCTCCCACCAGCTCTTGGTAACCACTGTTCACTTTTTGTCTTCATGAATGTGACTAATCTAGGAATCTCATATAAGTGGAATCGTGTAATATTTGTCCTTCTGTGTTTGGCTTATTTCACTTAGCATAATGCCTTCAAGGTCCATTATTTTGTAGCATATGCTAGAGCTTTGTTCCTTTTGAAGCTGAATAATTCTCCATTGTATTACATTTGTAATACATATATCTCATTTTTTATCCATTAATTGATTTGTGGTCTAACACATGATCTATCTTGGAGAACACCCCATGTGCACTTGAGAAGAATCTGTATTCTGCTATTCTTGGATTGAATGTTCCGTATATATCTTGTACATCTGGTTGGTTTATAGGATTGCTCAAGTCAAATATCAAATATCTGTTTTTCTTCATACACCTTTGAGTTACTGTCTCATGTCCTTTCATTGCAACCTGCAAGACTACCTTTAACATTTCTTTCAGAAGAGATGTAGTTGTAACAAACCCCCTCATTTTTTATTTATCAAGGAATGTTTTAATCCTCCTCTTCTGAAGAATAATTTTGCAGGATATAGGATTCTTGGTCAATAAATTTTTCCTTCTACACTTTGAACATATCAACATACTGCCTTCTGACCATCAAGGTTTCTGGTGAGAAATCAACTGATAATCTTATTAAGAATATTTTGTACATGGCTAGTTACTTTTCACTTGCTACTTTCAAAAGTCTTTCTTTGCTTTTATTTTTTGACAGTTTGATTCTAACGTGTTTCAGTGTGGGTCTCTGATTTTATTCTATTTAGGACTTGTTGAGCTTCTTGGAAATTTATATTCATGTCTTTCATCAAATTTGAGATTTGGAATGTTTTTGGCTATTATTTCTTCAAATAATCTCTCTGCCCCTTTCTCTCTCTCTTCTTCTTTTGGGACTCCCAAAATGAGTGTGTTGGACAACTTAGTAGTGTCCCATAGGTCCCTTAGTTCTGTGGAATTTTCTTTAAATTATTTTCTTTCTGTTTCACAGACTTCATAATTTTAATTATCATATCTCCAAGTATACTGATATTTTCCTTTGTATGCTCAGATCAGTTTTTAAATTCCCCTGGTGAATTTTTTTTCATTTCAATTGTTGTAATTCTCAGTTCAGAATTTCTATTTGAGTCCTTTTGTGTTTTCTGTCTCTTTATTGACATTTCCATTTTGTTCATGCATTGTTCTCTTGACTTTGTCCAAACCTTCTGTTACCTCTTTGAGATTCTTTAAGATACTTGTTTTCCTTATCTGGCAAATCCTCCATCTCATTTCTCTCAGGGATATTTTATTGACATTTATTTTTACTTCTAAATGGGCCATATTTTCCTGTTTTGTGTGTGCGTGTGTGTGTATGTTCTGTTTTTTGTTGTTGTTGTTGTTGATGATGATGAGAACTGGGTATTCGAATCTTATAATCTGGTAGATCTTTAAATCAGATTCTCTCCTTTCCCCAGGGCTTGTGGAATGTTTTTGTTTTTGTTTTAACTGGTGTAGGGTGTCTCTATGCCAATGGTGAACCTAAGGCATAAACTCAGAGTTTTATTCGGTCATTTCTGAGCCTGCATCTTCCCCTGGGCATGTACAGTGACTGCCACCCATACATGCAGTTGCTTTTAAATGCCCTACTTTTCAAATGCCTGTCACCCCAACAAGAAAAAGGAAAGAGTGAATGGAAAAAAGAACTCTGCCCCTTTAAATCCCCAGCCAGACGGAGTTGCTACAATGACGGAGGAGGTTGCAACTATGGCGGCCAACCTCTCTATCTGCACCTCCACAATCAGAAGCAGGAATCAGTGATCAGAACTTGAATCTCCAATATTTGATGGACAAGGTCCTTATTGCCCACTGTGGCTCCAGCAAATCATGAGCAAGCAGCTCCAATGAGGGTATGACTTCCTGCTTTGGGGCTAGGGGTTAAAAAATGTGTAACCACTACCACACCAAAGCTGGAATTGACTGAAATTACTTGTGGTTTACTATCCAAGCCTTCCCATGGAAGCTGGAAGCTTTGAACAAACTCCAGAATCAGGGTATAAGTTAATATCTAATATGGTTTTACTTGGCATTTCCCTAATGGCTATTTATGAGTTTTGTACCTATTTGCCGTTTGGATATCTTCTTTGTTAAAATGTCCATTCAAATATTTTACCAACTTTTTCAGTTTGGCTATTTGTTTTTTCACTGTTGTGTTTTGAGTGTTCTTCATAAATCTGGATACAAGTCACTTATCAGATAGAAGATTCCTAAATATTTTCCATAGTCCATGTCTTCATCTTTCATTCCCTTAATGGTATTTTTGATAAGCAGAAGGTTTTCATTTTGGTGAAATCCTATTTATCAATTTGTTCTTTTATAGACAGTGCTTTTCATGCCATATCTAAGCAATTGCTGCCTGACACAAGGTCACAATGTTTTTTCTCCCACTATGTTTCCTTCCAAAATTTAGTTTATAGGTTTTGCATTTGGGTCCATGACTGAGTTAAATTTTGTAAATGGTACACAAGATGAATTAGAGCTTTTTTGCATATGAAGATTGAATTATTCCTACAGCATTTGTTGAAAAACCCCACCTTTTCTTCACTGAATTGTCTTTGCACTTTGTTGAAGATCAGTTTGCTACATAAGAATAGGTCTATGTCTAGACTCCATTCTGTTCTTTTGATTTATGTGTGTATCTTTATGACAATGTTACAGTCTTGTTTACTATAGTTTTATAAAGTATCTTATATTCAAATGTTTTCTTCATTTACAAAGTTAGATTTTTCAAGGTCCTTTAAATCTCCAAATCAACGTTAGAACTAGTTAATCATTCTTACAAGAACATGCTGACATTTCATTGAGACTACATCTGAATTTATAGGACAATATGAAGAGAACTGACATTTCATCAATAAACCAAGTCCTCTGACCCAAGAGGAGAGTATCTCTGCAATTCCTTGGGTTTGAAATTTTAAATTTTAGAAATTTTGTTTGCCAATATTTTGTTGTTTCAACAAAAAGATCTTTCATAATTTTTTGTCAAATTTACTCCCAAGTATTTTAGATTTTAAGATGTTATCAGTGGTTTATTTTTAAATTCAGTTTTAGATTTTTTTTAAATTGCATAAAGTATACAGAAATACAATTTCTTAGTTCTATGATTTTGGGGGGTTTTATCTTTCATAAGATTTTCAATGTAAACAATCATATTGTCTGCAAATTAAGGCAGTCTAGATAATTCAGTCTTCCCAATTTAAATGCCTCATTTCTTTTCCTTGCCTTGTTACACTGCCTAGAACCTCCAGTACTTTGTTGAACAGAAATGATGAAAGTAGACATTCTTGACTTTTTCTTGGTCTAAGAAGAAACATTCAGTTTTTCACCATTAAGTATGATACCATCGTCTGCAGATCTTTTTCTTAACGCTTCTTACCAAGTTGAAGGAGTCCTCTCTATTCCTTGTGTACTCGGAGTTTATTTATTAGGAATGCTGGCTAGATTTTGTCAATAACATTTGCTGAATTGTTCAAAGTTGTCATTTCTTTTCTTTGTATTGATATGGGGAATTACATTTTAAAAACCTTTGAATGTTAAAATTGCATTCCTGGGGCAAACACTATTTGGTCATGATGTATATTTTTTAGATTATTGAATTTTATTTGCTGAAATCACTAAGGTTGTTGTGTCTTGAAGTTCTTGAATCTTTTCTGCAGTGTTAAAAACATCCGTGTATTTTTTACACATACAAGATTTATTTGGGTCTTTTAAAATACATTTTAGTGTCTATTTAAGATGCTCAGTCTTTCCCACACTCTCTATTATTTCTAAATCTCTTTCTATTGATTAATTTTTTCTCCTCACTACTGGTCATGTTCTTGGCCCTGTGCAAACCGCAATTATAGTTCCTCTGCTTCTTTTGGGGTTTCTTTCTCTCTCCTCAGACAATTTCCTCACATACATCTCCCAGACTCCCAGGCCCTTCAGAGTCCACCTGGGTTCCTTCTCCCTGCTCTGCAGCCTGGATACTTTTCCCAGGCAACAATGGGTAATTTAGGTTTGATTTCATTGCCTCATTTTCTTCTCTCTCAAAGATGAATGCTTTGTACCACCTGTTATCCAATGTCTAAAAATTGCTGTTTCATACATTTTCTGCTTTTTTAAGTTGTTTAAGGTGTATGGGTAAATTCAATCTGTTACTTCATCTTAGCTGATAGCATGTCTCCTTATGTGTAAATACTGAAACTTACTTTCAGTCACCCTATAAACTCCTTTTCAATTCTAATATGTGTGTGTGTGTATATAACATATATAACATATGTATATAACATATATATAGTCTGTATTTTGCATTTTTATGCAAGCAGTCATATCATCTGCAAATAATGAGAATCTAATGTCTTTTTTTCACACTTGTATCTTTTATTTCTTATTATTTTTTATTTTACTCCCTAGGAATCCCCGGTGGTGTTATAAACAAGTTCTGAAAGTAATCACCCTTGTCATGTTTCTGATTTAAAATAAAGACTTCTATGGTTTCACCATTAAATATGCTATTTATAGTAGGTTTTGGTGTTTGATCTTTATTATGTCTTTTATCATTAATATGATGGAATGTTATTAAATATTTGTTACACAACCAGTAAGATGGTCATTTTGTTTTTCCCCTTTAATCTGTTAATGTAGTAAATTATGTTAATAAGATTTTCTAATTGTAGGTCAACTTGGTCTTGAGTACTGTTTTTTAAAGTAAATTCTCTATTTCTTTTGACAGATTTTGTTTAGCTTTTTTGGGAAATGTTTGTGAGTAATATTGGCCTGTAATTTTCTCATTCTGTCCTTGTCATATTTTAATATCAAGGAGTCTTAGCCTCATAAGTTGCGTGGAAAGGGTTTTCTTTTTAATATAATTTCTGAAAGAGTTTTTAATTGAAATAATCTATTCCTTGACAGTTTTAAAAAACTGAATTCTAAAACCTTTAAGGGCAAATCTTTTCTTAGCAGGGAGGTATAAAACTACTCATTCAGATTATCTAATGGTTGTACTAGCATTCAAGCTTTTTATTTATTCTGAAGTCTTACTAAATGATATATTTCTAAGATTTTTGTCTAAATTCTCAAATTTACTGATGTATAGTTGTTCATAGTATCATCTTTTAAAAAAACATTTTTGCTTGTTTGTATTTATGAGTCCTATTTATATTGATCACTCTGTCAGAAAATATTTAATTCAATTAAGTCTTTTGAAAGGCCCAGCTTTTAACATCATTGATTCTTTCTTTTGTTTCTATTTAAGAAATGTTTGATCTGATCTTCATCATTTTTTATCATTCACTTTGACTTTATTCTTTCCTTTACTAACTTAGTAAGTTGGATGTTTGCCTCAGCATGTCATTATTTTTTATAATTTTCTCATTTCTAATAAATTCATTTTATGACATATGTTTCCCTTTAAGTTTTCAACAGCTGCATCCCATGAGTTTTATAATAGCATTTTCAGTATCATTCAGGTCAAAGTACTTTAGTTTCCATTATGATTTCTTTTTTGTGTTTTGAATTATTTAAAAGTATGTGTTTTATGGTTTAAATAAATGAGAGGGGTAGTATTTTATTGATTTAAAAATTACTTAGAAAAAATATTTTAATAATTTTAATTCCTTGAACTTTGTTGTCTTGCTTCATGATTTAATGTTTGATTATTTTTATAATGTTCTGTGTGAGGATACTTTATATCTATAATTTTCAATAAAAGTTTTTATATATATATCAAGCTTTATTCTTCTGTTTAAATCTCCCAATTCCTACTAATTGTTGCATTCCTTATCTATCAGCTGCTGAGAGAGCACTGAAATCCCCACTATTGCCTTAACTGGTTTATTTTTTTCCATATACTTCTGTCAATTTTTGCTTTGTTTGGGTGCATACAAGTTTAGAATTGATATATCTCCTAAAAAGTTGAATTTCTCATCATTATAATAATGGTCTTCTTTATTCCTAGTATGCTATTTGTCTTCATAGATTTTAGATGTATCTTTTATAAACTCGATATAATTGGATTTTGTTTCTGTGTTCAATATGGCAATCTCTACATTTCAGTGAAGATTTTAGTGCCTCTATATTTTTTTATTCAGACTTATTTATACCATCTCATTTTTCAGTTTTCTGGTTTTCCTGCTGTTTCTCTGCTTCTTTGTTCTTATTATTTGTATTAATTGAGGGGCTTGTGTTTGTGTGTTCTTACTGCATTTTTAATACTCTGTTGTTTAAAAGGCAGGGTTCTATAATCTTTTGTATGCTAGGTACTCTGTTTCAGTTCTTTTAGCATTATACAAGAATTTTTAGCATACAGACTATGGTAGGCAAATAACTAGCACCCCAAAAAAGTTCACATCCTGATCCTTGAAACCTGTAAATATGTTATTTTATCAGGCAAAAAGAATTTGCAAATGTGATTGCAGTTTCCTTGAGCTGGGGGAATTATCCTGGATTATCCAGGTGGCCAAACCTAGTTAATAAATTCTGTAAAAGCAAAGACTCTTTCAAGGCTAAGATTAGAGGGAAATGTGACTGTAGACAATTGATTAGTGAGATGCAATAGTTTTGGCTTTGAAAATAGAGGAAGGTGACCATGAGCCAGGAATGCAAGCAGTCATTCAAAGAAGAGTCTAGGAAATGAATTCTTATCTATAGACTCTAGACAGAAAGGCCACCCTGCCAACACTCAGATTTTAGCCCAGTGAGACCTTTGTGGGACTTATTATCACTAAATTTGTGACAGATTGTTACAACATCAGTAGAACACTGCTTAATAGACACACTTAACCAAGTACAAAATTTCTTAGTATCATATGACATCAGCAAGATGGCCAATAAGGAAGCTCCAGGTCTCTGTTCCCTCATGGAAACATCCAATAACAACATATGAACCAAAATAGCTTTGTGAAAACTTTAGAAGTTGCAGCAACTAAGAAAATGGCTAACTAACAAAAAGCTATACTCAAATCAATAGGAAAATGTATGGTGTTTTTGCTCATGCTTGTCCCAGCCCCTCCCCAGCACGGCACCGTGTGATTGGGAGAAGATGATGCAATTGCAATTTCTAGTTCTTCCCTCAGGACAGGAAAAAAAAAAAAAAGAGTGGAATTTACTGGCAATGTCTTGGCTTGTCTAGGGGTTGCCCAAGGGACTATTTTTCCATCTTGCCCTACTAGGAGAGTTGACAGGAATGCTGTCAGATGTCAGATTGGATATTCCAATTGAAAATTTTGGCTGGTGCCAAAGTGTGTTAGACCTTCACAGAATTGACCCATGAGGGTTTGGGTGCAAGAGATTACAGGCCACTTCCACCATCTGCCCCAGTCCCTTGTCACTGAATATGGAGACAATGCTGAGGATTCAAACACCCCTAGCAACAACCACAGGTTCCCCTACATCTCTCACTACCAAAGATCATGCAACCATTGATGTTGTAGAAACTGTTGTGTTGATGATACACTAACCCCTCAGACTCAGAACTGTCATACAGCCCCACAGTTGCTGTCCTACACCACTAAACCTGGGGCCACAGCATGCTCCAGTGTGCCCCCCCCCCACACTCCACTGCAGGTGAAGGTCTTTCCTTACCAAAATTGGTTCATAAAATCTGGAAGAGATGACTGATACTTGAATGTGCAGAAATCTATGCAAGTCTACAGAAAAACATGGCCCCAGCAAAGGAACACAATAAACTTCCAGTGACTGGCCCCAAAGAAATGAAGATCCACAAACTGCCCAACAAACAGTTTAAAACAATTTTTCTAAAGAAACTTGGAGACCACAAGGGAACACAGATGAACAATTTAACACAACTAGGAAAACAATACAAGAACAAATGAGAACTTCAACAGAGATTGAAAACATAAAAAAGAACCAAGGAGAAATTTGGGAGCTGAAAAATACAATGAGTAAACTAAAAAATGCAATGAAGAGCTTCATTAACAGAGTCAATAAAGTAGAAGAAAATATCAGTGAACTTGAAAACAGGTCATTTAAAAGTATCAAATCAGAGGAGAAAAAAGAATGAAAAAGAATGAAGATATCCTATGGGACTATGTAAAAAGAAACAGTATTTGCATTTGGGAGTCTCAAAGTACAAGCGAGAGATAAAGGGGTAGAAAGCTATTTAAAGAAACAACGAATGTAAACTTCCCAAAACTGGGAAACATGGACAACCAGGTACATGAAGTACAAAGGTCCCAAATAAGGTTCAACCCAAAGATTTCACCAAGACACAACAGAACTGTCAAAAGTCAAAGATGAAGAGAGAATCTTGAAATCAGGAAGAGAAAAGAAGCTTGCCACATACAAAGGACCTCCAATAAGGCTATCAGTGGATTTATTAGCAGTAACTTTGTAGGCCAGGAGAGAGTGAGATGATATATTCAAAGTGCTGGGGAAAAACTGCCAACCAAGAATGACTTTACCTAGCAAATTTAGTGAAAGTAGAACTCTAGTGTTCTTAACACACATACACACACACACACGCGTGTGCGCACACACAGACAAACACAACTACAGGAAGTGGTGGCCATGTTAATTAGTTTGATTATGGTAATCACTTTGCAATGTATACAGTATCAAAATATCACATTGTACACCTTAAATATATATAATTTTTATTTGTCAATAATAATAATAAATAAAAGCATTGTTAAAGTAAAATGCTGAAAGTAAAAAAACACAACGAAAATTATGTTTGGCAAAACAATTTTTCAAAAATAAGAGAGAAATTAAAACATTCCCAGGTAAACAAAAGGCAAGGGAGTTCATTACCTGTAAACCTGTCCTGCAAGAAGTGCTGAAGAGTTTAAGTTGTGATAAAAGAATGTGAGACAGTAACTCAACACCATACAAAAATATGAAGGTCTATAGTAACAGCAAATATATAGACAAGTATAAAACCTGTATTATTATTATAATTTTGATGTGTAACCGCCTTTAATTTTATTATAGAATTTAAAATCCAAAATCATAAAAATAATTATATATCTATATTAATGGGCACACAATATATAAAGATATAATTTGTAATATTAATATTAAAGTAGGGGGATTTTAAAGGAAAAGAGTTTTTGTATATGACTGAGGTTGTTATCAATATAAAATGAGTTCTTATATAACTTTATAGTTCATATGATAACTACAAAGACAATGTCTACCAGGAATGCACAAAAGGAGCTGAGAATGGAATCAAAAGATGTCACCACAAAAAAAACAACTTTAAAAAAAAGGAAGATAGTAAGGGAGGAAATAAAATGCAGAAAAAGACTTAAAGCAGACAGAAAGCAATGAACAAGTGGCAATAGTAATTCTTTCCCTATTAGTAATTGCTTCAAATGTAAATAAGCTAAGCTTCCTAATCAAAAGACATGGATTTAAGAATAGCTAAAAATAAATAGGATAAAAATGCATGCTGCCTCAAAGACACCCGCTTTAGCTATAAGAGCATGCATAAGTTGAACGCGAAAGAATGGAAAGAGATATTCCATGTAAATGGTAACCAAAGGAGATGAGATGTGATTATAATAACGTCAGGAAAAAACAAGAGTTTGAGTTAAAAAAAAAAACAGTTACAAATGAAAATGAAGGAAATTATATAATGATAAAAGGGTCATTTCACCAAGAAGTCTATAAATATTTATAAACATGCATGCACCAAATACCAAAGCCCCTAAATGGACAGCTCTACAATAGCAGGAGACTTCAATACTATACTTTCCACAAGATACAACAGCCAGACAGAACATCAGTAAGGAAGTAGAGTACTTGAATAACTCTACAGACCAACTGGTAATAATGTAATAATAAAGTAATATATGAAAAATTCACCAAACAACATCAGATTATTCATTTTTCTCGTTTACCTACTACATTATCCAGACAGACTACATATTAGGTCACAAAACATGTCTTGATGATTTTATAAATGTTGAAATCATATGAAATAGCTTTTCCAATCACAATCTAATAGAACTAGAAATCAAAAGGACAAGGAAGACTGGAAAACCCATAAATATGTGGAAATCAAACAACACACTTAAATAACCAATGGTTCAAAGAAGAAATCACAAGGGAAATTAGCAAATATCTTGAGATAAATGAAAACAAGACAAACAAGCAAACAAAATACACCAACACTTATGCAGTGAAATGCAGTGAAAGCTGTACTGAGAAATTTATAGCTGCAAATGCTTACGTTAAAAAAAGAAAAAAGCCGTCAAATTAACAGCCTAACTTTACATGTTAGCAAAGTGGGAAAAGAACAAACTAAATGCAAAGTTAGCAGAAGGAAATAAATAATAAATATTAAAACAGAGATAAATAAAATAGAGAAGATAAAAATTACAGAACACCGAGAATTGACTCTTTAAAAAAGATCAACCAAATTGACAAGACTTTAGCTTGATAAAGAAAAAAGAGAGAAAGGAATGCAATAGCTAATATCAGAAATGAGAGGACATTAGTGAATTTTATAAAAAGAAGAGAATTATAAGACCATATCAAGAACAATCATATGCCAATGAATTGAACACCCAATGAAAAATGCCAATAATTTGATATGAATAAATTCTTAGAAAGATGCAACATACCAAGACTAAAATATAAAGAAATTGAAAATCCAAACATATCTATAACAAATAATATGGTAGGATCAGTGATAGACGGATAGACAGATAGATAAACTTCCCAACAAAGAAAAGGCTGGGAGCAGATGGCTTCACTGGTGAATTCAACTAAACACTTAAAGAAGAATTAATACCAACTATTCTTAAAACTATTCCACAAAATGAAGAGTAGGGAACATTCCCAACCTCATCCTATGAGTCAAGCATTACCTTGTAAATACATAGACATTATAAGACAAGGAAACTACTGGTCAATATCCCTGAATATTGATGCAAAAACCTTCAACAAAATACTAGTAAACAAAATGGGACTTATTCCTGGAATGCCAGGATGGTACAACATATAAAAATCAACCAATGTAATGCCACATATTAATAGAATGAAGGAGAAAAAAAGTGATTACCTTAACTGATATAAAAAAAAAAAAGAAACCATTTGAGGAGGTGGAGGTATAGCTCAGTGGTAGAGTGTGTGCTAAGCACACATAAGGTCCTGGGTTCAATCCCCAGTACCTCCATTAAAAAAAAGAAAGAAAGAAAAAGCATTTGACAAGATTGAATAAGCTTTCATGGTCAAAACAGTAAACAAACTAGGAATAGGGAGAAACTACCTTAACGTAATAAAAGCCATGTATAAAAAGCCCACATTTAACATCATACTGAATACACTGAATAGTGAAATACTAAATATTTTCCCTCAAAGATCTGGAGCAAGACAAAGATATCTGCTTTCGCCACTTCTATTTCACTTAGCACTAGAAGTCTTAGCCAGACCAATTAGACAAGAAAGGTAAATAAAAAGCATCCAAATGGAAAAGGAAAAAAAAATCTCTGTTCAAAGATGACATGATCTTATATGTAAAAAATTCTTCAAAGTTCCACATCAAAAAAAAAACCTTATAGTTAATGAATAAATTCAGCAATTTGAAGTATACAAAATCAACACACAAAAAGCATTCCTATATATTAATAATGAACTTGAAAAGCAAAATGAGGAAAAAAATATATATTATATATATAATATCAAAAAGAAAAAATATAGGGATAAATTTTACCAAGGAATTGAAAGACTTATACACTGAAAATTACAAATATTGTTAAAAGAAAGAGAAGAATACACAAGTAAGTGAAAAGACATCTTATGTTTACAAGTTAGAAGACTTAGTAGTATTAAGATGTCAACACTGCTCAAAGCTATCTACAAGTTTAATGCAATCCCTATCAAAATTTCAGTGGCGGATTATTTTTGAAATATAAAAATCCATCTTGAAATTCATATAGAATCTCAAGGAATCTGAAATAGCGAAAAGACTCTTGAAAAAGAAGAGTAAAGTTGAGGATCTAACATTTCCTGATTTTAAATCTTATTACAAGACCACAGTAATCAAAACAGTGTGGTAGTGGCATAAAAGTAGACATAATAGACCAATGGGATAGAATAGAGAGCCCATAAATAAATTCTCACATATATGGTCAAATAATATTCTGCAAAGGTGCCTAGACCACTCAGTGGGGAAAGAGCAATCTTTTCCACAGGTGGTGCTGGGAAAACTGGACATCCACTTGCAAAATGATAAAATTAGACTCCTCACTTATCCCATATACAAAAAGCAACTCAAAATGGAACAAACACCTAAGAGTGAGAGCCAAAACTCTAAAAGTTTTGGAAGAAAAACCTGCAAAGAAAGCTTCATGAAATTAGATTTTGCAATAATTATTGAATATAACAGAAATGCACAGTCAGCAAAAGAAAAACTAGATAATTTGGACTACATCAAAATTTGAAAGTTTTGTGCATCAAAGGACACAATTAGAGTTAAAAGGCAACCTTTAGAGTGGAAGAAAATCTGCAATTATGTATCTGATAAGAGGTTAATATCTAAAATATATAAAGAAATCCTACAACTCAAAAATAACCAAAAACTCAATTTAAAAAAATAGGCAAAAGACTTGAGTAGACATTTCTCCAAAGAGATATTGAAATGGCCAATAATCACATGAGCAGATGCTCTACACAACTAATCATTGGAGAGATGCACATTAAAATCACAGCCAGATACCACATCACACCCATTAGGATACTACTTAAAAAGATAAAACAGAAAATAACAACTGTTGGTAAGGATGTGGAGAAATTGGAAACTTTATCTACTGTTGGTGGGAACGTAAAATGACATAGCAGCTATGAAAAACAGTATGGCAGTTCCTCAGAAACTTAAAATTAGAATTACCCAATGACACAACAATTTCCCTTTTGAGTATATACCCAAAAGAATTGAATTCAGGGTCTTGAAAAGCTATTTGTACACCCATGTTCAGAGCAGCATTATTCACAGTAGCCAAGAGGTGAGCCAACCCAAGTTTCCTCTGACAGAACAATGGAGAAACAAAATCTGATACACATGAACAATGGAGTAGTATTCAGCTGTCAAAACGAAGGAAGTTCTGACACATGCTATAACTTGGATGAACCTTCAGGACATTATGCTAAGTGAAATAAATTGGTCACAAAATAGACACAAAAGACAAATATTTTGATTCAATTTATATGATTTCCCCTGGCATAGTCAAATTGGTAAGAGAGAGGACATAGATTGGTGGTTGCCAGGGGCTGAGGGAAGAGAGAATGGGGAGCTGTTATTTAACAGGTATAAAGTTTCAGTCCCATGAGATAAAAATAATTCTGAAGGTTGGCTGTACAAAATGTGAATGTACTTGAGACTGCTGAACTGTACAGTTTGCAGAAGGATTTGTCTTCGGGACAGCCTAGCTTCAGTTCACTAATCCTCTGCACTCGGGTCATTTTTTAAAGTTATGTTTCTTAGGGCATTCTTGTGCATTTTTGGAAGCTAAGCAAAGTAGTTCAAATTTTGCTTTATTGTAATTCATACTTACAGAATGAGGGAAGAGTGGGCCAGAATATGATCTAAAATATTTGAGGCATACATATTACTTTAAGATCTATGCCCTGTGAAAATGTGCCTATCCTGGGAGTAAATATCCAGGAGAAGATGGGTTTGGATGTGCCCAGTATGTCTCAAGGGCCACCTGGGTGGGTTATTCAGACACCTATTTGCAGGAGAGACCTAGGACCATCATGGGGAGGAGCTCATCCCAACAGAAATGGGAGTCAAAGGGGTAAATAATGGGCACTTGCCCCTCCCCGACTGGGGCGTGAGGCAAATTTGAATGCAGCGAGATAAATGGTGCTCACATTGTCTAATGACCTCCCTCCATCACCACGACCCAACCACCACCCAGTGGAGAGGACCCAGTAATTTTTAAAAGTGACTTTGTGTCTTGTTGGGAGAGAAGGGGTACATTCTCCACATCATCAAGGTGCCTAATGAACCAAAGGAAGGACATCACTGGCAGTGGCCCAGAAGAGACCCTGGCAGAAGGAGCAGAGACCCCCTCTCTGCCCTGTGAGACCTGGCTCTGCAGGCGCTGGCATCCCAGCTGGCAGTGCAGTGCCCTCCTGACTGTCTATGACTTCCTAAACTGGCATTGGGTCACTTTGACCCCATCCTTAAGACTTGCCTGTGGTTCCTTCTGCCCTTCGGATGGAGATCAAACACCTCTGCTTTGGTTTCCATGCACTGTGAGAAGGCTGTCTGCCCTATTTCAACAAGACCTGAAAAGGAAAGGTTACCTAGGCTGGGTCCATCTCCCAGAAGTTTGGATTGTGGCCCCAGAGAATGGAGTATGATTCCTCCCTCTGCTATTTAACTGTGCTGCAAATTATTGGCAGGTTCTGGAGCCTTTCAGAACCTCTTTCTCATTGTCCATCAAATGAAGTTCCAAGCAAAAGGGACTGAGGAGGGGCTGAGATCAGGCATCAACACAGTACTGGTCCATGGAGGAGTTTGGGAGGCCATGGGCTGTACTCATGGCTGCCCTGGGCATGAGAGTAAAGTCAAGAAATTCAATTAGCATTCATCAGCTGTTGATTGGAACTTGTTGGAATGCATTAGACTTCTGTTTTGCACGAACACCGATAGTATAATTTGCTCATGTATGGATGTGTGTAGTGATTGCTGTTTGTTTTTAATTAGCATCCACATGCTTTAGCTCCTGGGAGCCTCACAAAATAAAGTATTTCATGTACAGGCCACCTTAGGTTTATTTTCACAGAGCTTGAGCAATGACCCCTCTCGGAGATGGGAGTTTATGGGCCCGGCAGTCAAACACTGCACCAGGAGATCGATAATGACCCCTGTAGTATTGGTACCTACAAATACTCATTAACTTAAGAAATGCAAGTTAGCCATTCACAGATTGTCCACTGGATTTATCACTTAATTAGCATTTTGTAAGGATTGTTTGT
This sequence comes from Vicugna pacos, assembly GCF_048564905.1. Taxonomy (NCBI): domain Eukaryota; kingdom Metazoa; phylum Chordata; class Mammalia; order Artiodactyla; family Camelidae; genus Vicugna; species Vicugna pacos. Next base: position 2,947,350 of record NC_132991.1, read on the forward strand.
TAAGGATGAGAACTCAGATGAATAGAATGGTCTTCCTTCCCTTTTGATTCCACGAAGGGGTTAGAGCAAGACGGGGAAACTTTGATTAGCAAATCAGCATCTGACTTAAGATAGTATAGTAAACGGTCCCCAATGGGTACGGAAGAAGTTCTTCAAGTGTTTTTGAGGGGACAGCATTTCACAGCACAGACAAGCCTTACAAAGGTAAAAGACAAAGGCATTTACACAAAATACAAAGTTACCGATGCCCTACATGTTCCCCTGAATAAAAGAATTTGCACGAAGTTAATCGTGAAACTAAGAAAATAAAGGTGCGGAAAACAGTGGTCTCCTCTTCCAGTTAACTCAGTCTGTCCATTCATTCTACAAATATCACCAAGTTCCAATCATGTGCCATTCCTGGAATAGATGCTGGGGATTCAATGATCAACAAAACAGCCAGGGCAATGTTTTGGCTTTTGGTGCAATAGCAGAGTCAGCTCGTCATCAAGTAATTTCACAGACAAGCAATGGCCCGTGGAGGAAAAGAAGCGGAGAACCAGATCAGGTCTGAGAGATCAGGAAAGAGGTCTCTGAGGAGTGACATTTGAGATCATATCAAAAAGTCAACGGGAGCTACTTGGAAGAGAAGCAGAGCTCCCCAGGAGAAGGAAATGGCAAATATAAGGACCCTGGAGTGGAAGTGTTAGGGAGTTAGATAAGTGGGAGCACCGAGCCGATAAGGTGGAGGAGAGGGAGGATGGTCCAGAAGACGGCGTTATGCCCGCCTCCAGCATAAAGGGGCTTTAATTCCTCTAAATGAGTTAGAGCCTGACAGCCACAAATGTGCAATGGTGACAGGGACCTAACCAGACAAGACCCAATATTCATTGTAATGTAATTAGCGTTGTGGTTTAGACCCCCTCGTGGATTTTTCTATGTGCATCATGGGTAAGGACATGCACAATAGGGGACAAGCATGACTAAGCACTGCAGGGGCAAGAGCCGTCCATCAATCAAGAGACCACCTCTAAGCAAGGGCATAAGGGAAGGGGGCAAAGACCATTGCTCTCCACCCTTGGATCAGCCCATGTCCCGTTCTTGGAGGTGCACTTTCCCTTTGTTAAGTAAAACCTTTTGCTACACTGCACTGCTGTCTCCTGTCTGAATTCTTATCTTTCAGGTTAGGAAAGAACTGGGGTCTTTTCCCTTCCCCTTTTGGGGTAACAGAAGGAGCTTAAATTCTAGGGACCAACAGAAGGTTCAGAGCCTCAGAGAACTTTCAAGTGGTAGAGAAAGAAAGGGTGCTCAGAGGCTGGAACGGTTAGGGGATGAAGCTATGGTCTTCTAGATATTTTATAGATGGTCTGTAAGCACATCCTTGGAGCAACCGGAAGTGATCAGTTCAGCGGGTTCCTCTAGGAAGCAGACACTGGAGTTAGAAGTGTGAACAGCGTGTGGGGTGTGATACCTGTGGGTGGTAACGGGGAGGGGGAGACTGAGAAAGACTATTCAGGGGAAACCCTACACCTAGACTCATAATTCCTTTCAGATTCAACCAAGTTGTTGTCTGTATCAAGAAATGTGTTTCTGTTTATTTCTTGCCAGTATCCCGTGGTGTGTAAGTACCACTGTCAAGTCACCCATTCAAGGGTATATGCATTGTCTCCCATTCTTAGCTATTATGAACACAGTTGCTATGAATATTCATGAAAAGGTTTTTTGTGTGAATATGAATTTTTATTTCCCTGGTAGGGATGCCCACAAGAGTCATTGCTGGGTCAAGGGGTAGCTGCACCGTTAAGTATTAGAAGAACTGCTAAACTATTTTCCAGGAGCGGTTACCATCTTACATTTTCACCAGCAGCGTACGAGTGAGCAAATTTCTTCACATCCTCCCCAGTGTCTGTGCTAATACAATTTTTATTTCAACCATTCTGACAGGTATGCTGCAATCTTGCACCCTCACTTTAGATTATGCTAACACTGTTGAGCATACTTTCATATCCTTATTTCCCACCTGTGTATCTTCTTTGGTGAACTGTCTGTGCGTGGCTTTTATCCATTTTCAAATCATATTATTTGGTTTTTAACTGCTGAGCTTTAAAGGTTCTTCCTCTCTTCTAGGTAATAGTCCTTTGTCAAACAAGTGGTTTGCAGATACTTGCTCTCACTTTGTAGCTTAGCCTTCCACCTTCTGGGTCTTTCACTAACCAAAACTTTATATTTGCAATGAGACCCAATTTAATCCATTTTTTTTCTCTTTATGGATGATGCTTTTGGTGTCAAATCAAGAACTCTTTCCTTGTCCTGGATTCCAAAGATGTTTCTCTTATATTCTCTTGTGAAATGTTTACAGTTTTACGTTACAGGATGTGACCCATTTTGAATCACTTTCTTTAAAAACTTTTTTGTTTTTTAATTATTTTGTATCTTTCTTTTTTTGTTTGTTTTTTGGGGGGTGGGTAACTAGTTTCTTTTGTTAATTTTTGTTTTAATGGAGGCACTGGGGATTGAACACAGGACCTTGTGCATGCTAAGCACGCACTCTACCACTGAGCTATACCCTTCCCTCTGAATTACTTTTGTATAAGGTGTGAGGTTTAAGTTGAGGTTTACTTGTTAAAGGCCTAAGGGTGACTATTTCAGCTCCATTCAATTGCTTTCTCATACCTTTGTTGAAAATCAGTCATGAGCGATGTCACCAAAAATTGTAGAGTAAGGGGAACTCCAAAGTTCCACCCCTCCACTGTGATTCAGGTGGCAAAAACTGCCAGAGTTGACTTTCTCAGAACTGTGGAATCTAATACAAAACTTACAGCATCCAGCAGAAGGCTTAGCGAAGAAAGAAGCTGCTGAACTTTGGTAAGAGAACATTCTGGAGTTTTAATTTACATTTCAACTCTTCCCCACTCCCCAGCTCAGGGGCTGGGAAAGGGGGGAAAGGAAAAGAGAACACCAGCAGGGGAAGGGACAGGGAAAGGTTGTAGGTTACCCTGGGGTTGCAAGATATTTGAAGGAGAGACCAAGTGGGGAGAGCAAGGGAGTTTGAAATAAAAATTGCAAAGGTATTCAGTGATTGATAAAGACAAAGCCAATGGTATGGGGCATAAGAATGCATTTTCCTGGGTCTGTAATCTTCCTCACTTCACTTCCTTCCCTGTTGAATGGGGCCTTGTGCCCCATCAGTGCCCTCAGCCCCTTTGTAACCATGTCCTAATGCACCTTCTCTACTCAGCGGTTCCGCAGGTCCGTCTTACCACCTATCTTTCCCACCTGGACACTCACGCTTGCCAGGCTGACGTGGAAATTCATACTCATGACCCCAGTGTCAGTTCAACTCTTCTGCCTGCTCCCAGCCCCTCCGCCCTCTTCATCCACCACAGCTCCTCAGACCTTCCCCATCGTCCATCTCAGCCTTACCAAATGGACGGTCCTACTTTCTCGTTCATGCACAGGAGAATTCCTGCAGTATGCATCCTGTTCAAAACACACATCTACCTGGCCTGGGCTTATTTTCTGTCCAGGCTATCTCCCCAACAATTATTCATTAGAATATTACTAATGTCATGTATAGAAGCGTGGCCGGAGCGGTGAAGCCAGATCGTTGGGACAAGAAGTCATGGGACTGAGAAGTTAGTTAGTATCACTGGGATGGATAGAAAAATCCCCAGGGAATCTGACAGGTGATGGACAGAGAGACAGGCAGGAGCTGAGTCGTCACGGGATGGTTGGCCCCCAGGGGAGCTGACGGCAATGAGGCTGACTGGTCAGGAGGACGTGGGTCTCCTCCCTGCTGCCCAGGTTGGGGTGGAGCCAGGGCAGGACGGCTCAGCTGAGCCTTGTGGAGCCCCGGGTGCCTGCACTGTCCCCACGTCAAGTCCTCAAATGCATCCAGGACAATACCATGTGTGTCTTGGAGCCTTTCCATGAGACCTCTTTATGATTACTGCCGTCTGGGTCCTTTTCTCCTCCTTCCTCATGTCAGAGACCACCTATCCCTTGAGTCACAGATCCTGATGGTCCCCATCTCTGACCTTGCCCACCACCCACTACAAACTCACACGTCGGGTGGTGATCGTCCTCAGTCCCATCCACACACGGGCCAAGCCTCTCGCGCTGTCACCCAGGGTGAAGCTCATGGTCATAGGCTGGATTTCCCTCTTGCCTTCTACTCAGTCTTACCTGTGACCACCACCCAGCCATGCCTGGAATATGCCCACTCACCATCTTCCTGCTTGGCCCCCAGGACGCCGTGGCTTATCTTTCATCTCTAGCCCAGACTCACCCTTTCCAAGGGACTTCTGACACTCCCCTCCCTGGACTCGGGCCTCCTCCTCTCTCACTGCCTCTAGTTACCTGCTAGTGGGCCCTGCGTATCTGGTTACAGTTAAGATCTCTCTCCCTGGAGGAGGATTCCTGCAGGGCACTGCTTAGATGCTCAGAACATTTCCAGAAATGGTAAAGGGAAGGGGGGAGGAAGAGAGGGAGGGACGGAGAAGAGAGGATGGTGGGGGGGAGGCAGGCAGGGAGGGATGGTAGTGGGGTGGGGAGAAGGAGGCAGATTTCCCTCTAGTCATACTGGGGCCTGGGTGCAGGCTGGACCCAGACCTCTGGGCCCCTGACTATTCCTGAACCTCAGTCTTCCCTGGAACCCTTGCTCTGATGTGTCAGTCTGCTGCGCCGACCTGGGAGTCACATCTCACTGTAACCCCTCATATGGCAGCATCAGGCCTGCCTTGCTGACTTCACGCCATCCTGTGCTCTCTGCCAGAACAGGTGGCCGTTGCTGCTGCAGGTCCTTCTACGCCCCCACGTGTATAACCACCAAGGCTCTGGGAGGGCCCCACCCCCATCCTCATGGTCCAGTACCTTTCCTGGTGCCAGGACCCCAGCCACACGGCTGGGTGGCCCTGTATGGGGAGCAATGACAGTCAAGCCTGCAGCCTCATGTCCAGGTCCCCTTGCCCCACTCCATCCTTGCATCCTTAGCCACAGGAGCCCAGCCCCACGCAGCCCCTCAACGCTTCTCTGAAGAATCTGCTGACCGCACGACACCAGCCAAGCACAAAGAAGCCACACCTTGGTCAAAGAGAGCCACAGATATTACAGACAGTCATGGGGCGCTGACATCTTCCAGGCAAGCAAGTAGCCTTGAGCACAGAGGCCAGCCAGGCCTGGGCAGCAGCTCCAGCTCACCTACCACCATCATGTCCTTCCTCCTCCAGGGTGATGGGGAGGAGAGAAGTCATGGGACTGAGAGCTGGGGCTATGAGAATCAGCTGGATGGGGACTGGTGCCTTCTGAGGGCAGTGCTGCCAAGCAGTTAGGGAGAAATGTCCCTCATCATCACATCACCAGGGATCAAACCCCAGTCCCTTCCTGAGTTACCTAAGTGTGCGAACTCACCTCTCTGTGCCTCCACCCCACACCTGTGAAGGGGATGATGACAGAACACGTTTACCAAGTTACGCTGGAGGTCGAATGAGCCAGTGGAGTCCCTTGGAAGAGTCTGTTGTTGATGTGAACCCAACGCATGGGGAGAAGCCCCGCTGATGATGGCCTGGCTACACCTTCCAGCCTGCCCTGAGAGCTGGGGCTCGCCAGTGGAGAGGCAGGGGATGGTCTGGACCCCGCCTTCTCAGTGCATCACCCCAAGGTGGACCGGGCACCCTGGCAGCCGGGAGCTCCCAGACTTGAGCGATACTCCAGGGGAAGTTCTGTCTCTGGGAGGCTGCTGACAGCATCACTTCACTAGGAAGGGACTTGCCCTCGGTCAGTGCATACAAAATGGTCGTCTGGGAGCTTAACAGTACAGATTACTACTCCCTGCACCCAGAGGTTCTGAATCTGGAGATCTGGAAGGAGGGCCCCCAAATCTGCACTTGAGAAGCTCACCAGGTGATCCTAAGTTCGGCCAGGTTGAGGATTCAACGGCTAGATGACTGTAAGAAGCTTTGGGTCTGTTTTTTTCAGAGCAGCTTCTCTCTACTCTTGCAACCCAGCACTGAGCACCGCCCTGTGTTTCACCCTCTGTGGTCTGAGTGCCGGCTCCAGCAGCCCCTCGCCAAGCTCCCAGCTGTCCCTGCACCCTTCCCTTTGGTCCTCCCATCTTTAAGAGGTGCTGGCTGCATCCTGCAGTTACACATTTCTGATTGCCTCATCACATTTTTTTTCTTGCTTTAACTTTCCCAGACCTGTGTAATCAGTTCCCCAGGTTAAATCTCCTCCATTTGAAATACCTTGAATGCTCGGTTTCTGCTCTTCCTCCTGGACTTCCACTGACACAGCCATAGTCACAGAACATGCCCATGATGACACATGGGGCCAAAGGAGCCTCGATCGTGGAGTCCAGCCCTCATCCTACAATCAAAGGAAAAAACATCCAGGGAGATCAAGCATGTGGCACAAAGCGGGACAGGGTGTTAGCAGCCTGGCCAAGTTTCCTGACCGCTGGCTGGACCCTTGTCACTCAACCCAGTGTCATGTCCAACTTTCCATGGCTCAGCTCAGGAGCCCTAATATGCTCATGCCATGTGTCCTAGAGCAAGGGAACACGGGGCATCCCAGCAAAACCTTCAGTACAGCAAAGTGGCCAGGTGTTCCCCCGACCCCTCTTCAGCAGTGTGGACCCCCGACACCTAGAAGGAATCCATGGCTCTCCAACATCAGTTATTACAGTCAGACACTCACTCACCGGCATTTCCCACGCAGTTCCAGGTGGGGAAGCAAAGTGAAGACAACGGACGTGAAGATGTGAGCTGGAAACACAGGAATTCTAAAATCTGAATGCTGACTTTTTTTTTTTTTGTGTGTGGACTCATAGAAGCTCTGCTTTTCCGGTAAGAGACAGAAACATGCCTTGGAAGATGTTTTTGGAGAATGACTTCATTTTAATAACTGTAAGCTGAGGTTCTGAGAGATTTGGTCATTTGTCAAAATTCACAAGGTCAGCTGGAGTCAGAAGCAGAACCAAGGACCCAGGTCACCTCGTTCTCAGACAGGCGGTAAAGAAAGCTGAGGAGAAATATACGGGCCCTTGGTGAAGGCTTGGGTGGCCAGCAGCAGGATGCTGGGAGAAATGGGAAACTGCCTTCTGGGGTGTGGGGTACAGATCTGCACTCCAAGCCGGCGAGTTGTGCCCAGCTACCCAGATCTACTTCTGCCTGCTGACAGCTGAGAAAGAATGGCCCCAGTAAGGACAAAGGGACTGCTGTGAGCAGGTGGCTGACAGCTGGAGGGCTCTATCCTTCACTGCTGTCCAGCTGCTGGTCCACCAGGGTGACCGAGGGGCCTCGGCTTCTCCCCAGAGCCTTGCGGTCTCCATCAGTCTTGGGCTGCTGGGCTGCTTTCCCCAGACCCTCACTTATCTTTAGCAGGAACCATCCTCTACCTGAGGACCATGGGGAAATGACAGCACTGTGCAGGTGTGAGGAAGGCCAGCATCTCTCTCCAGGATCCCCCAACCAGCCAGTCTCTCTCCTGCACCTCTATTCCTACCTAGCTGACATCCTTGTCACTTTCACTGTGAATTAGTCTCATAGCAACCATCATGCACCCAAATACATTTGCCTTTATAATCTTTATCAGTATGTGCTTTGTATGAGGAGACATAGCACTAAGACTTGGGTTCCACAGTTCATTCATTCATTCATTAGATTTAACATGTGCATGGGACGGCTATGGCGCCTTTAAGGAACTCGCTACAGCCCGAGGCCCCGCAGCCCATCATGATGGCAAGAACTGTAAGGCGTCGCTGCTGCAGTTTGCAGCGTGGGAGGTGGCGGAGATTAACAGCAGCAGCAATAATCATATAAACCTGCACTTGCGTGCGCTCCTTATGCATGGTCTGTGCTGAGCGATTGACAGCACTATCTTATCTAGTCCTTATAAAACTCTACAGGAAGGTGTGGTTCTTACTTCTTTTCTCAGAAGAAGACAGCAAAGCCCAGAGAGGGTGGGGAACCTGCCCCAGCCAGATGCAAGGGCAGCAGATGACAGAGAGGGTCCTGATGGAAGCCCGGGCAGATGCCTCCGAGAGCCTGTCCGCTCTGTCACACACAATAGCCTGGGGTGAGGACACCGGGAAATGAATTCTTACCCACACGTCCATCAGCTCTAAAATCTGAGGAACCTCTTACCTCCTGCCGTGTTTCAGCACAATGGCTGCAAAATCAACTAAGTTACGGACCACTGACTGGTTAGACAAACACCCTCCCCATTAGCATTACTGGCGTGGTCGTTTGGCTTTCCACAAAGCGAGAAAGCACTCAGAGGCAAATACAGGTGTGCAGCCCCCTTGATGTGCCTTTTCTCAGTGTCATGCTGTAGATCCACATCAAGTCCATTTACTAAAAAGATCTCCCAGCAATTTCTCCGGGGTTGCATGCTGTGGCTTTTTACACACTCACAGTCACAACAATTCAGCTTCCATCACCAGGGAATTTTCCTTTCTTGGACCCCATAAGTACTCGGTTGTTGCTTTGCAAGAAAACATGGAGTCATCATTATCAACAATGACAAACGTGCATCACTAAGATCAAAGGGATATCCTTCTGCTGTTTCCACTCTTTCCTAGGCATACAACCAATTTTCGCTTCATTTCTGTATCATAGTATCATTTTTGTGAAGACACTAAATGATAATTAGTCTTGATATATATACGTGTGTTTGCGTGTGTAGTATCAACAGTGCACATAATATAATTGAAGTGACCCTAACTATGGATAAAGAGACTTTGCCATTTATCGCCCCACTGTAACACCTTTGGGAATAAAAGAGATGTTATTAAGAATTAATACAGGGTGACTGTCATAGCCAGAAGTATTCCCAGCAAAATGGGATGTAAGATTACCCCAGCTATGACCAAGTTTGCATGTGCAAGCAATGACAGCCACATCACAACTGTCATCTCCTGGACAAGTTGGACAAGACACTATCAATTGTAGGATGCACCCCATCTGATTGCAGGAAGTGCTAAAATTTGAAAAACTGTGCACTTAGAGTCAATAAAGGGCGATACACAGCCTGTCAAGGACCTCCTTATCATCTGGTGAGAGTCTCATCCTGTCTGCAAGAGGCTGCATTCTCGCCAACCTCTCTTGTCTGTAAGGATCACTTTCCATCTGTGGGAGCTTTGTGTCTCCTGACATGTTAGTGCATTGCAGGGGGCTGAATCCTGGTCATGAGGTAGCCATTAGTGCATTGCATCCATCCTATTTGGATGAGCTCAGCTTCTACTATGAACATCTGAGTCAAGCCGAGTCCAGGAGGCACGATTAAGAGCTCCTCAGCTCCATCCACTTCCCCTCAAGGGGCTGGGTGATGCCCAGATCACAGAGCTCCCTCTCCTGAGATAGGAGTGGGATATGGCAGCAGGAGGCAGCAGTCGTGACTTCCCTCTTTGACCACCTCATCCCATCAGCAACCTCATCTTCTGTTTCCCGCACCCACTGCACATCCTCACTCCCAGGGGAGTGAGTCAGTGCATGACACAGTTTCTTTGGTTCAAGAAAGCTCAGGGCAAGTTGCAAGCATCTGTTCATTGGATTTGTTAGTTGCAAATTTCTAAGCTTCAAATGTTTGTTAAGGGTTTCCTCTCCACCCGCTGTTCCCTCTCTCCTGGTGTTGCCCCTCCTCCTCCTCACCTCACTCTGGGTGGCAGTGGAGCCTAGTGGCCCATGAAGCCCCCATCCTGCCACTTCCCAAGCCTCAGCCCTTCACCTATGAGCTGCTTGTCAGCAGCATTCACGCCTTGGCTATTGTGAGGCTCTGAGAGTTGATGTGAGGTGAGAAGCCCCGTGAAAAAGACTGGCAGGACCCCCAGGTAGAGCCATTACTCTCCTGCTAGCACCATCTGATTCCCTGGCTGGGTGGCATTATCTCGCTTTTTGCCTCTGAACCGGCTTGCTTCTGGGAAAGTGGAACTTACCCTTAAATTTCTATTGGTTCCCTGAGCTAACTTCTGATTGGCCCATTTGTAGCACTGCATTTGCATGGAGCTCACTCCTGATTGGTCCACTTCTATCACTCCTGATTGGTCCATTTCTATCATTCCTGACTGGTCCATTTCTACAAAACTCGATCCTAATTAGTCAACTTCTGTTACAACTTATTTGCATATGATGTTGCAAAGTTAGACTGGCAGCCCATAAAAGCCTGTGTAAAACCTACAGACGGGGTCCAGGTCTTGGAGTGTTAACTCCTCTGGGCCCCCTGGCATAATAAACCTGGGTTCTCCAACCCTCTGAGTGCTGCTTGGTCTCTTACCCGGATCCAGGTTGCTGTCACAACTGAGCTGTAACACGGAGCTATAACACTGAGCCGTAACACACTTTGCTGCAACAGATATACATCACTGAGAATACAGCCTGGGACGTGGTCAGCGCAGTGTAAGACTAACTCTATTATGAGCACGTGTATTTGCTTAGTCAATGCCCTCCAAATGCTTCGAGTTCTCAGCTCAAATGTCATCTTCCTGGGGAGATCTCCTGCTTCTCTGGACCGGGTCAGCGACTGCAGTGATTTCCAAGGTGTGTCTTCTGAAGTAGTTTCCGCTGTATGCAATTGAATTGGCACTGTGCTTAATTACTTAATCAATGCTTGTCTGTCCCCACTGGACTGCAGGCCCCTGAGGTCAGTGTCCATGGCAGTTTTGTTCATCATTGTGTCCCCTGTGTCTTCCCAGCACCTGGCATGGAGTGTGTTTCCATTAAAGATTTGTTGGACAAGTGGATGAATGATTAATAGATGCCACAGCCAGATGTATCGTCTTAAAATTAATCTGGGTGCTCCATGGACTAGGTAGGGGATAGTGTGAGCACTGGGATAAGGAAAAACTCCCAGGCAATGGAAGAGAAGCCAACCCTCCTCGGGGCAGCCCACCCAGCAGCTCTGGAGCTTCAGTTTCCTGATAAGCCTGAGGACAGAGGCTGCGATGGATAAGGAAAAAGCCTGTTGGCTGTAAGGAAGCCCCTTGTTTCTGAACATTCCCTTTCTGTTACCCCACAGGCCTTCCAGGTAAAGCCCCTTAGCCGGCCTTGCCGTTTCTTGGCCTCATGAGTGATGGGAAGTAGATCCTTGGGCTGGCAGCTCCTGTGCCCCTGGGGATGTTGTCTATTGATATTTTACTTCTTACCTGTAGAGGCGGGAAGGGAGGCGGTGTTCCCAGGAGCCAGTGGATCCAGCTTCGGGGCGATCCAGGCTCAGCCTGGTTGCAGATGTGAAACGGTGCTCCCAGGACTGGACCTTCTGCCCTCAAGGCTCAAGGGAAGAGTGTAAGAGGGGAGAACAAATCCAGTTCCATATTAGATCCATTCCCTTTACTTTAACCTTTGCATTCCATTGCTTTTGCTGCAAGTTAATCACTAAAGAGATGTTGCCTACAAGCTTAAAGTGTACACGATGGCCCATCTCTGGGAACCCTGCCTCCCGTGCCTGAGCATTAAGCTCAAATACCTTTGTTTAGCTCACAGGAAAGATCCTGACCAAGCCCAACTATGAATGGCTACAGGAAAGAAGAAATTAATGCATCCCCTCCAGAGTCTCAAATGAGGAAATATTTGCAACATCTTATCACCTTTACTTTACCCCTCACCTCCCTCCCCCTTTTGCTCTAGAAAGGAAACTAGCATCCAAACCCGGGTAAGATGGTTCTCTGGGACACTAGTCCACCATCTTCTCAGTCTGCTAGCTTTCCAAAAATAATCACTTTTCCTTGCCCCAGCAACTCGCCCCTTGATTTACTGGTCTGTCAGATGGCAAGCACTTCCATCTCTCACCTACAAGGTGAGATCAGAAGCAGGGAAGCTTGGTGATCGGACTGGGGACTGGCCTCCATGGTGTGGACCAAAATGCCTGATCTAACTTGATTTGTCACATGGAACTGGGAGAAAAATGAGATCCCAACTGAGCAGGTGTTTATGCCGCATTCGCATCCCAGCTCAGGCTGTGGTTGGTAGGGGGGAGTGGGTGACAGGAGAGATGACATTTACCGAGCACCTATTCAAGCCCAGCCCCATCTGGTCATTTTCCATACATCATCTTGTTTCATCTATGATGGCCTCGCGAGGAACGTGTTACTTCCTATCTACATAATTGGGAGAGGAAACTGAGGGTCTGAGTAGTGAGTCCTTATCTGAAGGACACACAGTTTGTAAGTGGCCAACCCAGGAATCAAACTTGGATTCATGCATCCAAACACATGCTTTTCCTTCCCCCTGGGACCTGGCTGGCCCAGAAGGGGCTGGACTAGAGGTAGAGGCTGGATCAGTATTACCACATCCAAATTCATTTGCTCACTGCATGACAAGCCAATAAATCTGGAGACGAGGAATAATTGGGGCCAGGAATAATGATTTTATTTAGAAAGCCAGAAGACCAAGAAGATGGGGGACAATGTCCCAAAGAACTCTCTTCCCCAAGTCAGAATTCAGGGTTTTTTTAATACTAAAAAGGGGAGGGAGTGTGGTTGGTTGGTACAAACTTCTTAGTGTCAGCATCCTTTGTTCTTGCAGCTGTCCACCTAAGTCAGGGCACAATGTTTCTGTAAACCTCCAACAAGACAAATGTTATGTTCTATTCTGCAACATTTTATCCCTATATGAATGGGAAAGTGTCACACCCTTAAAGGTCAGAACCTTGAGAATGGGCTCTCCTGTCTATTTCAGGCTCTAGGCAACATCCTTTTACAAAAGGTGCAGAACCAGCAGGACTGAGCCCAGGAAACAGAGCACAGCGTTAGAGACAAAGGAACAGATCCAATACGGAGTCAGATTTGGCATGCAAGCTCTTGCTTATAAAGGTGCATCTCTATGTGTGCGCGAGCGTGTGGGGGTCACCGTCTTCCCGGCCTGCGGCCTCCTGCTCGTTTCCTGTGGTGTGACATTGGCGTCTCTCCTTCCATGTCAGGGCGTAGAAATCCAGCTCATTCTTTACAATGAGCCTTCTTTGTTCTTGCTCATCCACAAGGAACTCCCTGATTTCCCCAATCAACCTCACTGCCTCTGTTCACGCTGCTCCCCTGCCCAGAACACCTCACCCATCACCCGCCACGGCTCATACCCTGGGTGGTTCCTCAACCGCGGTACGGACTCAGCGCACCGCTCCTCCCAAAGGAAGAGTGGCCAGTCCAGGGTGGAGGTCTCCCCCTGTTCCTGAAGCACCGCCTTCCCCTGGATCTGGGGTTGGCGAGAGCGAAGAAACCCCTGGAGGAAGGAGACAAAGCCAGCGTGGGCTCTGGAGGACCCCTGTGCTGTAATGCTGACGGGTTTAATTAATGCCACTCTACCCCCACTCCTGGGCATCCACGCCTCACCCACCACAGACAAAGGCCCTGCACTGACTGCCTGCCTTACAGCGCTGCACCAGGCATCACTGACCGGGCCTGGAGGGGGCTGGCGGGGCCGGGAAGGCTTCTCAGAGGAGGTCATAAGGGGTCAATAGGATCTTTCCAGCAGAGAAGCAGGCAGGACCTTCCTGGAAAAGGAAGCGCGAAGTTACGGGGGTACAGGCCGAGTAAACTCTGCAGATGTAATGTCTGGCAGTGTGACAGTAATTAACAAGGCTGTGTGTGTACTCGAAATCTGCCGCCCGGAGAGGTCTTACGTGTTCTCGCCACACACTCAGAAAAAGAGAAGGAAATGGTAACTCTGTGAGGTGACCAATGCTTGAATTCGCTTGACTGTCGTGACCATTTTAGTGTTTGCCTGTATCAAAACATGAAATCGTGCTCTTCAAATATATGCACAATTTTTGTTTGTCGATTATATCTCAATAAAGCTGGAAAAAAATAGAAGAAACAGGAAGAAAAGTTTTTTAAAAGCCTCAGAGTAAGTCGACTCTATCTGTAAACTCACATCCAGCTAATTAAATTGTGCAGCCCTGACTAATGTATCCACGTAGCATCACACTTCATGAGGTCGCCGTTTCGTCATGTCAGAGGACTGTCATTGGCTGACTGAAACCTGCAAATAGTTACTGTAATTCAAAAAAAAAAAAGAGCCAGCACAGCGCAGTTGTTCTGCTCAGGGTCCTGCAAGGGCAGGGAATGGCAAGAGGGGGCCAGCGAGGCCACAGGCAAAAAACAGACGTGATCAGATTTGTGGTCCAGAGAGGTGGCTGTGGTCGCAGTGGAGCAGGGCTGGGCAAAGCCAGGACACCTGCTGGGGATGCTCATCCCATGTCCCAGGAGGGCCCTGCTCCGTCAAGGGCAGAGGTGAAGAGCAGAAAGCGGGGGGAAATTGTAGCAACAATTCCAGGGGTTTGGAGGCTGGGGATCCTGAGGGTGCTGGCCCTCAGCTTTAGTGGGGCCACTGACCAGATGAGCCCTGAGAGTGACCGGCTGTGTGGCCAGCCCAAGGAAGCCCTTGGGGACTGCTCTTTGGCGTTGCCAGCACCGCCCCCAGGCGCTCAGTAGCACTGAGATGCCACACTGTTCTAAATCCCATACCCGCATCTGAGCCAACAGTAGGAAACAGATACCTGTACCGCACGGGGCTGAGAACCCACCAGAAATTCCCGAGAGGTGGGGAAGAAGGAAGAGATAACAAATAATCAGGAAGATTTATAAAGGGCTCTACAGTTTATTACAGAGCAGATCCTATCAAACTGCACTGAGAAGGATGGACTTAGTTCCAGTTACAAATGGAAACAATTGAGATTCAGGAGAAAAAGAAGGATGGCCACTCCACTCATTATAAATAATACTATCAGGGCATTGGGGGAGGGGTTAGCTCAGGGGTAGAGTATGTGCCTAGCATGCACCAGGTCCTGGGTTCAATCCCCAGCACCTCCGTTCAATCAATCAATCAATAACCTAATTACCACTGCCTCAAAAATAATCTTTAAAATTTTTTAAAATAATACTACTATCAGGTGGTTCCTCAAAATATTAAACATAGAACTTCTATATGATCCAGCAATTTCACTTCTGGGTATACACCCAAAAGATTCAAAAGCAGGGTCTTGAAGAGATGCTGGTACAGCCATGTTCCTGGCAGCATTACTCACAACAGTCAAAGACTGGGAGCAACCAAGTGTCCATGAACAGGTGAATAAAAAACCAAAATGTGGTATATACACACAATGGAATATTATTCAGCCTTTAAAAAGAGGAAATTCTGCCACATGCCACAGCCTGGATGATCCTTGAGGATATTAAGTTGAGTGAAATAAGTCAGTCACCAGAAAGGACAAATACTGCACGATTGCACTTATATGCGGTACCTAGAACGGTCAGATTCGTAGAGACAGAAAGTAGGATGGTGGTGCCCAGGGGCGGGGGAAAGGGGAAGTGGGGAATTAGTGTCCATGGGGATAGAGGTTCAGTTTTGCAAGATGAAAAGATTCTGGTGATGAATGGTGGTGATGTTTGCACAACAAGGTGAATGGACTTAAGGCTACTGAACAATATCCTTAGGAATGGTTTCCATGGCAGGGGGAGGGTGTAGCTCAAGTGGTAGAGCACATGCCTACCATACATAAGGTCCTGGGTTCAATCCCCAGTACCCCCTCAAAAAATAAACAAATAAGTGAACCTAACTACCTCCTCTCCTAAAAAAAAATTAAATTAAAATTAAAAAAAAAGAAATGGCTAACATACTGAGCTTTATCTTATGTATATTTTACCACAATTTTTAAAATGCTGATAAAAAAGATAGCAAAGTATCATAACAATAATAACAGTACCTCTGCAGCTGATGCCCCGAGACGCCCACCTCCCCCGAAGCTCTCACTAGGTCCTGGTAACACTGTCCCCCCAGGAGGGGGGTGGCTTCTCATCCTTGCCGTTCACTAGATGCCTTATCAACTCATTCATTCCTTTCACCTGCCCTGTAAATAGACTTTCCATTCAGTTATCTTCAGTTAAAAAATAGTAGCAATACGGCCAGTGGAGTCATTTTCAACCACAAGCCCAGCAGGGATGGGTGTCCCCGCCTGAAGAGATGTCCTCAGCCCTGTGACCGCAGCACTCAATAGTGTCAACGCCACGCTCCAGTGGACACTGCTGAAAACCAGCCAGCGCCTGGACCACCGGGGAATTTTTAGACACTGGAAGGAGCCTCCCTTAACTCCAGTAGCCCATCTTTGCTTGGAGCCATCGGTGTCACTTTGATTGATAACCCTCCAGACTAAGCAGAAGGCACTGAATCCTGGTGACGATGTGATGAACCCTTTGTATGTTGAGCCTCCCATTAACTATGGAGGGGATAATTAGGTTATTTATTGAATGAAAACATGAGTTGGGACTTGGAAAATTAGTGAGTGTGCAGCCTTAGGGCACAGGTGATGAGATGGGGTCCTGATGGAGGATGCAAAGTCCGGTGCCCGGCGAAGATTGTTGCTGTGGACGTGGAGCCTACCCAGGGTGAGACCCCTGGTCCTGCTAAGCCAGTGCATGAGTGTTAGTCCTTGACCCACAGCCTAAGCCAACAGTGTGGAAGGGCTGCAGTGGAAAAACACTTTCTGCTCTGTTCCGCAGTGACTCATGGCCCTCGTGGTCCTGCCGTGGACAGCTCCTGCAGCAGCAGCAGGTCCTCAGCTGAGCGCTTTGAGAAATCCTGGGGGTCAGCGTGGAGACGGGCACAGGTACGACCCAGGTGAGCAGTGAGGGCCGCTAGCAGGCAGCAGAGAAAGGGCGCAGGTGTTATCTGTCTCCACCCCCTCTCTGCCAGAAGAGCAACTCATGGGCCTGCATGTCCTCATCATTCTTAGGGGGAGTGACCTCTCTCCCCCTAAGAAACGTTAGAAGGTAGGGCAGGAGGGGGGTCCTGGGGGAGGGAGGGGCAAATCTCCCCAACAGGCACAGCCCTCATCTGCTCCCAGACACGTCCCCTTACCTCCTGCTGCATGTCCCTTGCTCTTTATAAGCTTCTTGCAGCCTAGAACATGGGGAACCTGGCTCTGCCCCAGGGCCTTTGCACTCACTCTTCCCTCTGCTGAAATGCTATCTCCTGGGCATCCCATAGCTGCCTCATAACTTCCTTCTGGATGCTGCTAAACATTACCTTATTAGAGGGGCCTACTGTGGTTTATATACTCACATCTGTACCCTCTTCCTCTGCCTCATTTCTCTTTTTCATTCATAGTACTCATCACTCGTGTGTGTGTATAAATATTAGATGCGTATGTGGGTGTGTGTGCTGTGGGTCTGGTCCACACTTGTACCCCCAATACCTAGAAGGGTTCCTGGCCCCTCCGGGTATGTGTGAATAAAGAGAGAAAAAAACAATGAGCACCACCCCAACAGGCCCCCCTCTTTCTCCCTGGTCAGACCCCAAACCCCTAGGCCTGGCTTCTCCCCTTCTCCGGGCCCCTGGTCTGTGTGTTCCCTGCCCCATCACACACTGCGTGTCATTGGCCCTGGTGGATCTCTGCCCTCAGTGCACCTCAGGGAGATGGAAGTGTGCACACAGGCAATGTGGGTCAGGACCTCCCAGCCCCCAGCCTCTTCCCAGGCTCAAAGATACCCAGTTCTGTTTCCCCAGAATGTCATCACGCCTGCCTCTTTCCCCGAGAGCCTACCCCGGCACTAACATAAAATAAATAATTATGTAACACAATCATAAATAATTAAGGCTTGATTCTGCCAATCACTCAACAGCAGTATCTTTCCCGGTGGAGCCTGGGGTCGTTTCTGTCCTTTCTCCTCTTCTGCTCCGACAAAATCTGCAGCCCGGCCCCACCATAGTGGGTAATTAGCAGGCATTCCCGAGGAAGATGGATTCTCACGCTCATTGGCAGAACACATGCAGTGTAATTGGAAAGCACAGAAGATTAGCAAGGAAGGGAGACAGGAAGGGAAAGTGGCAAGAGCTGGGAAATTCACGTGGAGCTGCTTTAATCACAATCCACACTTTAATCACCCCAGGCGGCTTGAGAAATGTGGGATTTAATGTGTTTCCTTAACAGCCTGCTCACAGCCCTGGAGGTCTGGAGCCCTGGACTAGAAATGGAGACATATGGGTCCCCTCTGTGCCAGGCCTCCACCTCAGGGAGAACTCCAAGGATAGCTGGTCTCTGCCTCAGTTTCCCCACTCTTTTCTTCGCAGGCTGCGTCAGGGAATCGGAAGCCACAGGAACAGGGTGACAAATGTAAACACGGTCAAACCAACTGTGACTGCATGTGCCTTTCCAGGTTGACCAGCTGTCCGAGGTGAGTCCTGAGAGCCTGGGAATGTCTGTAGGCCAACAACCCACCTGACCTTGAACTCGGCTCCGTGGGATGCTTGCACTCCTCCAGTGGTTGTCTGCCTGTCTGGCAGAGTGTCTCCCCTGCCAGGGGGAGCGGGGAGAAAGGTGGGCCCCAAGCCACCCCATTCTCAGCAGTAGCCCAGCTCAGGTGCTTCTGCCCCAAGCTCCCAGGACTTTTCCTCTGCCTCCTCTCCCCCCACCTCCTCTCCCCCCACCTCCTCATCCACCCCTTCACCCCCCACCCCAGCCTGCACCTCCTCTGCCTCCAGACTTGCCCATCGGCTCCTCCTTGATGTCTCCCCTGGACCACCAGCAGATGCCTCGGGTGCAGCACCATCCAAACAGAACTCAGGTCTCCTCCTCCTCCTCATTACTCTTCATTGTACAATCTACTCCCTAGTTCAAGCCAAAATCCTCCTGATTCCTCCCTCTTTCACCAACAGCCTCCAACCCATCGGCTGGTCCTGGCAGCTAAGCCTCCATCACGAAGCCCACTGAGTCTGCTTTCCCCATCCCTCCCGACAGCCCCCTGGAGGCCAGCCCCCCTTCTCCCAAGACCCCCAGCAGCTTCCTGATGCAAGTCAGTCACACGCAGTCCCTGCAGAGACCACCCAGAGCCTCCTGACACACTCCGGGATCTGGGCCATCGGCCCCTTTGACCTGGCCTGCCTCCCTCACCCACCCCCTGCTCCAGCTACCACCTTGTTCATTCATGTACAGAGAGGTCCAGATCTCATGGAGTCTGAAGTGTACACAGTTTGGCAGCCCCTCTTTAAGAAAAGCAACGTAAAATTTTTATACTGCATTATCGACTCTATTTCTAAGAGGAAGTAACTTTTTTGAAATGAGTATCAATGAGAAATGATTCTTACAAGTCTGCCCACCTGATGATTGGAAGAATTTTCCACAGACTGTCTTCGGCTCCCTGCCTCTCTAACCTGCCTCTCTTCTGCAACTCACATTTCTGAGGCTGGAGCCAAAAGACACGTCACTGCAGTGCCCTCTCTGGCCTGTACCCTGACCTCACATAGGCGAGGCACACAGTATGATGGGCGTATTCTGAGAAGCACCAGTACAGCCAGGGGGCTGGGATAACAGCCACATGGGCGCGATTGCCGTCCCCATACAGTTATTCCACTTAACCCAAACTCAGCGTACCCCCAGCTCAGCGGCCCCCCAGCTGGATCCCAGCTCATCAACAACCCCTCCACCAGCACCAGACGCGAGAGAAGTGAAAGACGCGGAAAGTTGGAGCAGATGCAGTCTCAGAAACCACATTTGGAAATTTAGTGAAAATTGGCTGTGTGAATCAGTACCTTGGAAGAGGCCCCGAGAGTGAGGGGTCCAGCAGACCACCACCTTCCAGCATCCGCGCAGTGCACGTGGGAGGGCATCCAAAAGCCAGTACGTGCCTGTCTCATGAAAGGCCTGCGGGGGATGTGATGTCTGTGGGGACAGACCGAGATACAGACGTGGACGTGTGTGTATGTGTGCGCACGTGCGGAAACAGACACGGCAGAGGTATGGCTTGACCAGAGTCAGGAGACGTGTGTGACCTACCTGTTTGCACTCACTCAGGTGATGTTAGAAGGACCTGAGCCCGCATCCCCAACCAAGGCCCGAATGTCCAGACTCCTCACTGCGGTCCCAGCAAGGGGCCTGAGCAGGAGATGAGCGGGTGAATCTGCGCAGCCGCTAGATTGAGCCAAGTGGGAGGATGAGCCCAGAGCCAGCAGACACGGCTGGTGTCGGCCCCAAGCAGCACGGGCGGGGACCCCCTGGGAAGTCCACGCACCTGCCATGGACCAGAGGATCCGTGGGGCCCCAGGCAACCCTGTCTGGGTCCAGCCATCGTGGAAGGAACTGAGGCAAGGTCCCCGTGTCTCCAGGAGCTCCCTGCACCAGGCACGGAGCTGCCCTGAGTCCAGACTTGCTGACGTGAGGACTGGCGCCCTGGGAGCGGCGTGCGGGCTGCTGCTGGCTCTGGCATCAGGACGGCGGCGAGCGTTCCCCGCTCCTGCGGCATGCCCTGGGTTGTAGCACTAAGGGCAACAGAAACAGAGGCAGGACACCCAGATCTAATTTAAAAGATGGGATGCAGACACCTACAAACTCTAGAGAGACGGCCCAAGGCTGACCCAGGAGCCGACGGCCTGAACAGATCAAGTGCTGGCCTTCCGGGCCGGCAGCCTGGAGGGAGCCGCAGGGGTAGCGCTCCATCATGACAGGGTGTAAGTGACCTCACCAATCGAAGCCTCCGTTTTTCTTGCCGGCAGACTGGGAACTGTTACATCAACGTCCGAGGGCCTAAGCAGGACGAGGTGGCCACGTCAGGCAGGACAGGCTGTGTAACTGGTGACAAGCCACTCGCTGCCTCACACCTCCGTGCTTGCTGCACCCCGTCCTCATCCAGGGCCCCAGACAGACGGGGCAGCCGTCCTCAGGATGCAGAGACAGAGGGGAAGGGGGTGCGGTGGGCAGGGAGCTCCCGCTCGTTCCTGCTCTGCTGGCCGCAGCCAACTCAGCGCTCTGTCCTGAGCCAGCGGCAGCGGGGGATGCAGCTGCACCACGGGTCTGGGAGAGAGGAGAGATCCCAGGCTTTGTGACTGGCCCTCATCACACCGCCGAGCCTGGCCGGATGCTCGGAGAAATGCGAGTTTCCTTTCCCTCCACCAAGTGCAGCCGACTTATCACCCCGTTCAGGCTGTGGAGCCTGTTCTTTCTCTGTCCTGTCCCCAACCACAGGTGAGCACCGGGTCCGGTGGAACCCACTACAGGAACTTAGGGAAGGGAGAGCGCACGGTGGGGAGTATTTCAGAAAGACCCTGGAAGAGGCAGGTTGGTGGTGAGGACCTGGCTCAGCAGAGAGGATGGGAAAGGGAGGTCTGAGCACCAGGAGTGAGCACACACTGTGGTGGGACGGAGACACCAAAGGGAAACCGAATTTAAAGTCTGTGATACATCTGATGAGACGGAACAGAGCGGCTTAATGTTGTGATGTAGCTAGTGCTCCTTCCAAATAATCGGCTAATGGAAGAAAGTTCAACTAAAAGTCCAAATAGAATTTGTGCTGCCAAGATTGAGTCTGCGTGAAACAGAAAGCCAGCTATAGCAACTTAACCAAAAATGGATTTATTTTTCTCCTTTAACAGGAAGTTCTGGACAATAAAGTGCGGGTAGACAGCTGTATGATGCCCGAAGGGGCTCTATGCTCCTTCATCATTCTGTTATCTTTCTGTCTCTGTTACCCCAAAAGGTAAAGACCCCGGTTCTCGTCATACCAGAGAGCTAAGTTTATGGCCGTGAGACGGTGCGTTGTGTAGCAGAAGATTTTTAAAGATTTATTTTAAAAAAGGGGAAGTACACCTCTGAGAACAGCAAGCAGGCTGATTTTGTCTCCCTGTTCTCTTATGGCCTCAACTTAGAGGTGGTCTCTTGATTAGCTGATGGATGGCTCTTGCCCCTGGAGTGCTTGGTCATGTTTAGCCCCTTTTGGCACGTCCTTACCCACGGTGTACACAGAAAACCCCATGGTGTCGGGGGCAGGGTGGGGGTTAAACCGCAATGTTAATTATAATACAGTGAGCATTGGATTAAGTGTCCAGTTAAGTCCTTTCTGCTACTGCACAGTCGTGGCTGTTGGGTTTTAACTAGTTTCTTGCTGGCATTCACTTAGAGGAAGTAAAGCCCCTTTGTGCTGGAGGCAGGCATAACTCCATCTTCTGGACCATCCTCCCTCTCCTCCACCTTATCTGCCTGGTGCCCCCACTTATCTAACTAACTAACATATCTATCGTTAGGTCAATTGTGCAATATGCACATGGTAGCTGCTGCTGCTCCAGACATCTCAGCCACATTCCAGATAAGATGAGTGAGTCTCTCTTAATCAGGGAAACAAAGTTTTTTTTCTGGGTACCCCAGAAAAAAAAAAAAAAGAAAAAGAAAATAAATCACATACCTAATTGATAAAAAAAAAACTGGATTACTTGTCACCCATGCCCTGAGGGACTCTAAGAAGAAGAAAGTACTGAAAATTAAATAAGCAGCTAGCAATGAGTTTTAGGACTCAACAAAATAGTTCTCAATTTCATCTATGAACTCTGAAGGGCAAATCAGACAAAGTAGACTGTTGAGGCGAAACAAGTCCTGCCAGGTATGAAAACACAGGAAGAAACTAAAACAATCAAAACAGCCTGGTGTTGATGCAAGGAAATAGTCAAATCACTAGAACAGAACAGAAATTATGAAAATAATTCAAGTATATATTTCTAATTAGAACACGAGAATTGTGCATTTCAAATAAACAAGGGATCGATCATTTGGGAAAATGAATTAGGTTAGATCTCACCCTGTGCACTGAACAAATTACAGAAGAATGAAATGTAAAAGCGAAGCCATGAAGCTACTTCGCAGGTACATAGACGTCTATTTATAAAATATTGGCACAAGGGATGTGTTTCTCAACATGATACGAAAGACAAAACCATAAAGGAAAAAAGAATAGTAGATTCAACTGTATTGAAAAGAAACATTTCTGAGTAATGAGAACAAAATCAGGAACAAAGTTAAAAGACAAGCAGCAAATTAGGGAAATATTTGCTATGTTCATCATTTTTTAAATATTTCAATGTGTAGAGTTTTCGCAAAGCAATTAAAAAAAAAGACAAGAAGCAATTGCTTAGTTCATAAAAGGGCAAATTTACATGCACAAAGGAAAACAACAGAAAAGCTTAAACTCCTTAATTGTCAAGGGAATACCAATTAAAGCAACGGTGTATTACTATTTTTCACCTCTAATTCAGACATAATTATTAAATCAGTGATTTGGGAGTTGCAGATAGTAAGTGTGGGGTTCTTTTTAATATTCTTTTCTTGTCTATATCGCCTAACTTCCTGCAACATAAAAACAGATTATTTTAAACAGCTTTAAAGATGTATCTGAGGCATCCTCAGGGGAGTGTGGACGCTGCCCTTTCAAATCAGAACGTCCATCAGCTTTTGCTGCACATCTGTGATGTGCGTGGCACCCTGATCAACATAAGTGTGACACACAGGTGCTCATCAGGGCATTTCGGGATGACAGCACTGAGATGGGATGGCCACGCTCCAGCAGACTCAGCATGACCCGTCCCGGAGTCAGGTGCCTTCCCACTTCAGATGTCATTTTTTTTCCAATTTTTTTTTCATTTTTATTAGGTAGAATTGTTGCCGTTTGACTACACATACACAATATATTGCATGTTAATATATTCAGATGTCATCTTGCCCGAGGACAGCAAAGCCATTCCACATGCTCCCCTCTCTGATTATTCAGTGCCCTTTGTTCATTCAAGATATGACACTTGAACTTCCCTTCCTCCAGGAAGCCTTCCTGGCCATCCCCATGCTGCAGGCTCCGGTGGGGACCCCAGCCCTGTGCTCCCACAGCTCTCAGTTATCAGGGGTGGGAATAAGGGTGTACCTTTTCTACTTCTGAGCTTTCAGCATCCTTACAGAGTAGGTGCTGGGCTTGTTGAAGGGGAGGAAGGAGGGAGAAACACGGGGAGGAGGAAAGGAAACTGGAAATACCTGGTTTTCAAAAGATACTCAGCCCAGATGGGCTCTGGGAGCTCAGAGGAGGGGGAGTCCTGCCGTGTGGGAAGGCAGGGGCTTCCAAAAGGACGTGAGATCGCTGCTGAGTTTATAAAAAAGGTGAGGTTGGAGAGCAGAGGGGAGAGGAGTAGGGCCTGCAGGGGTTCGGCCTGAGGATGGGGGTGGGCAGAGCCCTGATGCCGGAAGTCACAGCGCAGAGGGGACCAGGCATCCTGAGCACGGGAGGACCAGCCCAGAGCTGTCTGTGCCAACTCGGCAGACACACGGCTGCTCAAAAGCTGCCCCAGGTGAGGCACAGCCCATCCATCTCCTGCCCAGACACTTGTCCGGCTTTTCTTGCAGGGCCTGTGAGCAAGCACCCCTTCTGCATCCGCGGAGGATGGAGCCCCGGTAGCTCTGCATGGGCTGCAGCCCAGATGCAACCCTACAGCCTAAGTGGGAGAGACAATGCGTTTTCACATACATGGATGTGCATTTTCTGGTGCTGCCAGGCACCACAGGGAGCCTGCCACCCACCTGTTGGTGCACACAGCAAACACTGAGCCTCGCTGTGCAGGCCCCCGGCACAGGGCTAGAAGATGGGGTGCAGGACAGAGGGCTTGTGCCCCACACTAAGGAGCAGGGAGCTAAGCCCTGAAGCCGAGGAAGCCCCGCCAAGTTCTTCAACTGGGCAGTGACGTGGTCAGATACCAGCTTTGCGAAGATCATCTGGAAGCCACATGTGGAATGAACTGGGGGCAAACGTGCCCCTCGGAGCTGGTGGTAGTAGATGGTGAGGGCTAGAACCAGGCAATATCGGCTGGCATGTGGAATGCACAGGCAGACGTTAGCACTGACAGGAAGGCAAGTGTCTAGACAGACGGGCTGCAGAGAGGGGGTGGTCCCAGTCAGTGCACAGCTCAGATGCCTGGGGGATGCCACCGCCTTGAAGGGGCCTTAAAACTCAGGAGCGTTATCGAGTCCAAACTCATTCTCCTCCCTGCACAATGGGCCAATAAATTGGGAGACGAGGTTTTGGGGCAAGGAATAATGACTTTATTCGGAAAGCCAGCAGACTGAGAAGATGGGTGACTAATGTCCTGGAGAACCATCTTCTCCAAGTCAGAATTCAGGATCCTTTTATACTAAAAAGGTGAAGGGAATGTGGTTGGTGTAAACTTCTTGGTGTCAGAATCCTTTGTTCCTGCAGCTGTCCACATAGGTCAGGTCACAATGTCCCTGTAAACTGCCAGTAAGACAAATGTTATTCTCTGATCTGCAACTTTTTATCTCCATATGAATGGAAAAGTGTCATACCCTTAAAGGTCAGAGCCTTGAGGATGGGCTCTCCTGTCTATTTCAGGCTCTAGACAACATCCTTTTACAAAAGATGCAGAACCAGCCTGACTGAGCACAGGAGACAGCACAAGGTTAGAGACAAGGGAACTCCAGATATGGAGTCAGATCTGTCCTTCCCTGTTACAGGAGGAGGCCCGGGTCTGGGGTGATGGGATATCAGGCCTCACTCTTCCCGGGGGCCTGGCGTTGCCAAGACTCCTGGGCACACACTGTACGTCTGCAAACACCCTTTTGTGTCAGTGGGAGCACGACCCTGGGCTTCTCCGAGTGAGGCAAGCTTGGCCCTCACGTGCTCTGGCCTGAGCTGAAAAGAACATTTCTTGGGGCAAGAGCATGGCCAGGGTGACACACATCCAGAAGAAACAGATGTTTTGAGAACATTTTCTGGGAACCCAGCTCTGCTGGGAGAACCTCACCCAGTGCACACACAGTGGAGACAGGCCCGGCTTGGCCCCATGTGCTCTGCGTTCCATCCTTCCACCGTGAGGTTCTGGTCTGGGTGTCAGCACCTACCTATTCATGTCCAGTTTCTCCGTCTTCCATGGCTCACCCCTCCCTGAGCCTAGAACCATGATCCAGCTCTATCTGTGCACCCATCGCAGCAAACATGCATGTCAGGCAAGAGGTGAGGACCACCCACATGCCCCAGGCTGCATGCTTAGGGCGGAAGTTCCCCTCATGAGCCTGGCAGGAGGTGCCCTCATGAGCTGCGCCCCAGGAGAGGGACCTGGTCCTGTAACCCAGCAGGACCCTGTGGGGTCTTCGCAGGGCAGACCTCTCTCCCTGTATCCTCTGCTGCAGCTCCTCTCTGAGGGACCCAGATAACAGTATCTCATGTTTATTTCCTGAGTTTTTCAGATGCTTAAAACCATCACCAAAGGGAAGAAATTCACTACTTGGTAATGGAAGAGAGCACGTGGCCCCCAGGCTTTCTGGCGCCTGGGGGTTGATAGTGTTGACCGCCCTGTTCCCTCGACATCAATCAATCAGAGAATCGTGCGTGAGCTGATCACCTACCCGCGACACCCCTCCCTCACCTGGCCTTAAATGTGCTTTGCTGAGCCCTGCAGGGAGTTTGCGGTTGTCTTGGGCACGAGCCACCCCGTCCTCCTTGCTCGGCCCTGCAATCAACCTTCCTCTGCTGCAAACCCTAACATTTCCGTCTGGCCTCACGGCGCCTCGGGCACATGGGCTTGCCTTTGGTAACAGTCCCAGAAAGAAAGGTCAAGGGTCACCCACAATGTGAGATGCACTGCATTTCCCACCTGAACATCCTGCCTCATGAAGAATCCTCCTGCGCCGTCAAGTAAGATGACTGTTAACAGGCAGGTCACTACTGTCCTAGAAAGGGGCTTCCAGCAACGGGGCGGGGAGCCCAGCCAATTAGAGTGCGTTTAGGAGAGACTCTGAGATGAAGAGGTGTCACGGCATCTGGTTTCATGTGACAGATTAATACTTTCTAGAGACAATATACATTTTGATTTGTTTTGTAGTTACAAATGCTTGAGAGAAACCCTTAAATATTTGTCACAAGACTCTGTGTCTTGTTCCACTTTGAATTTCTGATCTAGTGTCTCTGCTAACTACTCCATTCAAAAAAAATTAAGCGATGACATGGATCCCAAATGGCATAAAGTGCATTAATCTTAACATGCACAGCTCGATGGTTTTTCACGCGTGTGTAGACCGTGTAACCACTGCTCAGACCAAGATATGAAACATAAAGGGAACCCGTCTAGAACATAAGGTTCCCTTCTGCACTTTTCCAGTCCATTATCTCCCAGAAGTAAACCAATATTCTGACTCATATAAACACCCATTAGCTTTCCTACAAACATTCTGGAAGGAAACAAAAGAAAACTCTCAGGGGCATTTAACCGGAAACTGCATTCGTGTAAATTGACCAACTGCCTTGAGTAAGTACACCTGCCAATCATGTGGCCCCCAATTCCTGGTGCGGACCTTTAAGCCGGTCCTCTCCAAAGCCCCGCCCCACTTTCTACACCACGCCCCTCACTTGCTCTCCCTCCTGAAGGACACGGGGGCAGACCAGGAGGTGGGAGGAGACCCCTTTTCTGTCGTGCATACTAGGGAACAGGCACGTTCCTTCTTTCTCAAAGAAAAGAAATCTCCTGCACCAGGTCCAGCCAGTGGGACTGGTCTCCCATCTCCAGGGTCTCATTGATCAGATTTTGTGAGATAACAGGAAAAATACGTATTATTCTGCCCCCAGTTCCTGGCACAGAGCTTCTGAAACCCTTGTAATTTCCTAAGTAAGAACAGTAGAAGCATCTCTTTTCCTAATATTTGTCTTCGACCCCATCCCTGACTCTAGAGTTGACTCCTGGATGGAGGCTGGTCACCAGAAAAACCAAGCCGTGATTAAAAGCTTGGAATTTTCAGCTCCGCCCACCCCTCCCCCATCCTCCAGAGAGAAGAGGAGGCAGGAAATGGAGATGATTACTGATCATGAGGGAGCCTCCATAAAATCCCAGTTGTAAAGGGTTCAGGATTTTCTGGTTGGTGAACACGTGGAGGTGCTGGGAGAGGGGTGGCCCAGAGAGAGCCTGGAAACTCCTCACCCCTCCCCACACACCTCGCCCTGTGCGCCCCTTCCTCGGGGCTGTTCGTCCGTAACATTTATCTTATCCTTTAAGAAAATGGAAGACGTAAAGCTCCCCCTGAGTTCTGGGAGCCACTCTAGGAAAGTAACTGAACCCAAAGAGGGTCATTAGGATCTCCGAGCTCCAGTTGGTTGGTATGAGACAGGAAGGAAGGGGACAGGGCACAGCCATTCAAAGACTAACACAACAGTTAGCACCAAGATGGAGAAATGCTCAACTCCCAGCAGGACTTGAGGCCCAAGATGGTGGGAAATTTGACTTCCAGTGACCTTGAGCTTCGTTATACACTCACTGTAATATATGAACATGGTTAACGGCACTCCCACAGGCGCCAGGACAGTTCCGAGGCTGACCATAAAGGTCAAAAAGTGCGCAGTGGGCCACTTCCTGGGAATCCCAGCCCCTTCCCCAGAGTAGTTGGAATAATCCTGCCACTTTTAGCTTATGAAGTTTCTGAGCCCATAAAAATTAACAACCCCACACCCCATGGCCTTTCTCTGGCCTTCTGGAACAGCCTGCACTGTCTATGGAGTAAGTATCTCTCTGAATAAATCTACATTTACTCAACTGTGACTTGCTCTTGAATTCTTTCCTGCATGAAGCCAAGGACCCTCACTTGGTGGGGTGTGTCCCAGAGACTGAACCGAGACCTGGGACACAGCCCTCCTCTCGCCCCACATTCCTTCTCCTGTATCAGGTAGAAACACAGGTGACAACCTGGACTATGGACTGGCCTCCGAAGTGAAGCAGGGGCCCGTCTTGTAGGACTGGTCCCTTCACCTGTAGGATCTGGCACTTCCTCCAGGTCGACAGTGTCAGAATTGAGATAAATTTCAGGACTTTCCGCTAGTGTCCTGGAAAATCACTTGGTTTGGGAAAACCCCCACATTAGGTGACCGGAAGTGAAGTGTTCTGTGTGAGGAGAAAAGGAGACTGTCAGGAGAGACACAATGGGGAAGAACTGGGCTTTTCCTTACACGGGAAAGCAAAAAGCTGAGTTTTTCATATATGGATTCCCTACCAGGGGGAGAGAGGAAGTGGAAACTCAAGGGTCCCTCACACGCAGCAGCGCAGAGGGCCCCCCTCCTGCCAGCGCACGTGGACCAGAGCACTCAGGCAGCAGCAGCCCTGAGTGCAAGGGCAGGAAGGGGACGGAGCCCCGCTGCTTTAATTCAAAGGGGCTCAGGTCAGGACATGGAGGACTGGGGGGCTCTGGTGCCCTCACAAAACATGCCTAGGGCTGCGGGCGCTCTGTCCCAGAGTCCGCTCCAGCGTGTCCCCAGTGCAGCCACGGCTCTTCCCGGGGCATCTTTATTGCTTCCCAGATGGTCCTTTCTCTGCACCCTTCTTGTGTTACCAAATCCACGTTCATGAGCCCAATGAACCGTGAGGCCAAACAAATGGAAACATCAGAATTCAGAGTAAAGAAAGTTTTACTGTAGGGCAGAGCAAGGAGGAGGGGGTGGCTTATGCCCAAGAAAACCCCAAACTGCCCAGAGGGTTTCAGCAAAATGTATTTAAAGGCCAGGTGAGGGAGTGGGGTCTCAGGGTGCGTGATCAGCTTGTGTACGACTCTCTGATGATAATTCTCTGATGGGTTGATGCTGAGGGAACAGGGCGGTCAACACTATCAACCTCCGGGTGCCAGAAGGTCTGGGGCCACGTGCTCTGGATCGTCAAGTAGTGAATTTCTTCCCTTTGGTGGTGGTTTTGAGCATCTGAAACACTCAGGAAATAAACCTGAGATACTGTTACCTGGGTCCTTCAGAGAGGAGCCACAGCAGAGGATACGGGGAGGGGTCTGACCCTGGAAGGCCCCACAGGGTCCTGCTGGGTTACATGTGGGGCTCTGGTTTATGGATCCAACACCTTCCCTACATTTCTTCTGGGTTTGAGACTGGGCAGCCTCTCAATTCCTTCCACCCTTGTTCTAAGAACTGTAAGTAGTTCTGGCTGAGGGCCCTCTGGCTTGGTGTCCAGACCCTTCTTTCTGTGCGGAGGGGAGACCAGAGCCCCCGTGGCATCTCCCTCCCTTGACAGGACACGAACCGGTCACACGGGACCAGCAGGGCTGGCGGGGCTGGGGGCCTGCATAGCGTGTGGGCAGCCGGAGTAGTCATTTCCTTTTAAGGCAAGTCATTTCCTTTCCTCCAGAGCCTCCACTCACTGGAATTATAACTCCCAACCCCCAGGGCTCCTTGCTCAGTGTAAACACCCCGAGGGGCTTCCTCCCACCTCCCGGGCGGCCTCAGTCCTGCTCAGAGCACAGACCTCAGGATGCACACAGCCCCCAGACTCTCTCCACTTCGAAACGACATTGCCTGTTGCAGGCGTAGCTGGCTTGGCCATCAGCCACACTTCCGAAGGGAGCATGCTCCCTCTGGCCTGGCAGATCTTCGGTGGCCTGACCACATTCTTCACTGTCCAAGTCGGGGCGCTGATAGAATGAACAAAGGGGCTGATACTAACTCTGCTGGGACAACAGGTTCACATCTGGATGGAGACAGGCAAACGGGATGTGTCCTATTTGCCGAGGGGTTGGGAGGGGCAGGAATTACCTCACTGATCTGAGATCACCTAACTGATTCGAGCTCTGCCATTGTAGTTACAGGCATTTTCCCATTCCCGGTGCCTGTGACCTTGGGGGCTTGTGCTTTGGCACAGGGGTCAACCCGAGGCCCTGGGAGCCTGCCTGGGGGGGGGGGAGCGGCCAGTTCATCTAGAAGACAGTTGTTTCTATTCATTACAGAAACCATGCACGTTAGGAGCACTTAAAGATGAGGAAATAGTTCTGAGAGCAGTTCACTAGGTCCCCTTAGGTCACAGCTGGCCAGGCCAGGCTTTTCTAAACTAACTCGAAGAGTCTGTGATCTATTTATGTCCTAAAAAAATCTGATGACAAAACTTTTTTTTCCTCCTGTTTCAAAACCATAACAAGCTCAACATTTCCCATCTGAACTCATCCATCTTGTCCTGAAGTCAGCAGTTTCCTCTTAATGCCTTATCTCCGTCCAGGCACTCCTGCTCCATCCGTCCGCAACAGCGCAGAACCCAACTGGGGACCTGGATGGAATGGAATGTACTGGAAGACTTGGAGCATAGCAGGTACTGAGAGTTGGCCAGGTCGAGGGAGGTTGGCGGCCAGGGTCTGGAGTCGGTGCAGCTGCGGGCGGGAGCCAGGTGTGCGAGTCGAGGGCAAGCACGCGGGTGGGGATGCCAGGCCGTGCCCTCGCCTGGGCAGATGGGGCCCAGGCCGCAGGGACTCCGGGCGAGGTGAGCAGAGGGTTGGCCAGGGGAGGGGAACGTGGGAGCAGAGGAGGCTCAGGATGGAAGACCAACAGAGTTCACGTCCATCCCCGGTAATGCACTTCCACTTTCATTGTCGAGATGTAGAAAATCAGAAAATCTAAAAGTAGAGGAAGACCGTTACCCACAAGCCCAATGCCGAGTCATTAGTACCACTGATCTTCAATAAACCCTCTTTGGGCTCCTGTCTTTCAAAATTTTTAAGATTTTGTTTTAACCTTATCATAATGTTACTCAATTCTTCACCTACTATTTTTCTCAAAATATGGCACAAGCATTCGCCCGTCTTATCAAATGGCTAGCAGTCACCCTATAATGTGGGTTGCAGAGCGTTCTGTCAAATGGTTATTCACCTATTCATGGGCATCTGGTTTGTCTCCTATTTTCATTGCTACAAACAGCACCCCAAGACACACAAGTATTCTTGAAACGTTGTCCTCGTTTCAGATTAATTTCTCAGAACTGGGATGAGTGGGCAGAAGCTTAACACATTAAGGCCATGGATACGTGTTGCCAGATTGCTTTCTATAATTTCTAGATTGTGAAATGACAGCTATTTTAGCAGTAATGTTACAGCAGGCAGAGAGCTAGATATGAGCAGAGAAAGAGGGATGCAGGCGAAATGACAGGAGTTGGACAAAAAAGGAGAGGAGCAGGGGCCAAGTGCAGGAAACCACACATCATGTGAGCACCAGGGGTCCCTGGGACAAAGGAAAGCAGGAACCTCTGGGCTGATAAGCGGTCACACATTTTGGGGTGACAAGTGCCCTGCAGGCCTATAAAGAATGATGGGAGAAGGCAGGAAACTCCAGTGTCTGAATGAAACCTTTTGCTCATTATGCCCTCATTTCAATAAAATTAGCCTTGCAGATTAGAGGCACCCATCATGCACCGAGGCCGTGACACTTCCGATCCAGACTAAATAAGGACAAAAATTCCTCCTCCCTTCGGGAGGGTGGAGCTGGGATGATAATCAGGGAATAGGACCCCAAACCCTTCCCTCCCCAGTGAATATTCTGCCCATTCATTTGTACACCCTAGGGAACCAACTTGCCAAAGAAACTCAGGGCATCCGCTCACCTGAGCCTGCCCCCTCTCCCTTTGAGAGTGTACCATCCACCCCTTAATAAATCCTCACTTTACTTTCTTAACCTCCATGTCTTGACTCTGAATTCTTTCTGTGATGAGACAAGAACCTGGTCACCGGCAACAGTAGTAACAGGAACATCTCACCTGATTTTTTCCTTGAGGCCTTGCATGCACTGATCAGAAATGTTCAAACATTTTCTAAGCACTTGCTCTAAGCCAGACACTTTGCTAGAAACATATCCTTCCCAGAAATGACAACTCTGGTCCCTGTTCAGCCTTCTGCTGAGCCCAGATGGGACATCCCCACATAACCCACCCTGGACATGCTTTGAGGATCTGACAGGGATGGGGACACAGCCTCCTGTACCCTTAACAATCACACATAACTCCAAGATCTCAGCCAGGGCCGAGGGACCACCACCAGCCATGTGCTGGGACACAGCGGGGGCACGTTGTTCTCCAGGCGGTGTGGTCAGACCAGCAGCCTCGTGGGCTTCATGTTAAGTAACAAACATGGATTATCCTGACTTATGTAAGGGACAAAGATGTGTGTGAGTAAAGGGAGTGTATTAGATTGGACTCTATGAAATTGCCAACAGTCTGCCATTTTTTCACCTTCAAAAAACAGCAATTTTATGCAATTTTGTGCAATTTTAATTGTACATTTTAACCTTCAAAAATAGCAATTTCATGCAGTGCAAACTAATACAATTTATGAAATTATTCATCACACAGTTTTCAGAAAATGGAGGGCTTTTTAGTTAGAATCCCTAGGTTAGATTCCTGGCGATATAGTTCATTTTGCTGAGCAAACGTGATCAAGTTGCTCACCCTCTCTGAGTCCATAAAATAAAGGTAACTATGTCCTCATTTCAGGGTTGCTGTAGGATGAAGCTAGGGCCAACTTTATGGACCCGCAACCCGTGTGGTCATACAGGCCAGCGCTCTGTCATACAAGCCAAGTCTCCTGGTTTAATGCTGTTGACTCGATTTTGAAATTATTGATAATTTCTGGACAAGGGACCCTGCTTGTCATTTTGTGCTGGGCCTTGCAAACCGTGTCCCAGGTCCTGGGATCAAGCCGCTAAGACTAGTACTTAAAACACCACCTGCATCATACTATATACTCAACATGTTTCCCTTCCCACCCCTTGACCTTGGTGTATCTCAATGTCATTCTCACTCATTCTTCTAGATATTCATTTAAAATGAATTCTGTGATTTTTTTCTGGAAAGAAAAGTTGTGTTTGACAGCTTTTGAGTTTCTTGTCTAATGCTGTAGGTGGCTAATAGCCAACTAAACCTCCCCCAGTCACTGTCATGTGTGGGGACCATGCTCTGCCTCACACAGCCCCTTCCAGCAAGGTGATCATGGCCCAGAGGGGTGGCCCCAAAGCAGACAGACAGCTGAGGCACAAGGGAGCGGAGCCAGGAGGGAGCCCTGCAGCAGGAGCCCTTTGTTCATTGGGAGCCGAGTTCAGGGTAAGCTTCCAGGGCCGGTATTAGAGGACAGTAGACAGGTATGGAAGGCCCTGGAGGGTGGGAAGGTGAGCGGAGAGATGGTACTGGAGGCAGAAAGGATGGCGCAGGTATAGACCTCACACACTTCACCCCTTCTCCTCATTTCCAGGCCGGGGAAGCTTGGAGCTGACTTTCAGGAATTCTTTTGGGATAAAGCCTTCGCCTTCCTGACCCACCCACTGTACACAGTCTCCCTGGGCAACCTCATCACCCCGCCTCCCTCCCCTTGGCTCCAAGCACCAGATCTCAGTCCTCAGCACAGATTCTCCAAGGGCCAGCTGGACATTTCTGGCTGAACGCCCCAATGAACTACATGCAAAATGAACTGAGTTGTGTTGCTCCTTTGCTCAAGGACTCCCTAGCGTGGCGCCTGGTGGTTTTGCAGTGTGGCTTCCAGGAACCTCGTCAAGCCCTATGCCCAGTCACCTATGGAATCTGTGTGCCTCCAAGAGCCCAGGCACGTGCTGCTCCCCTGTCTCAAGCTGCTCGCCCCATCCTCACCCAGCTTCATCTCAGTGACTCCTCCTTGGCCTTCAGGTCTCCTCCATGCAGAGCTCCTGGAGCATGACCCCTGCCCTAGACCCAGCATCTTGCCCGACCTCCCCCGGTGCATCCTCTGCTCTAACCCCGACCACACGGCATCCCAGACGACCACACCTTTGTCACGCTTCCTTTAGGATGCTTGCTGCCCGATCTGAATACCCATCTAATGTGGGATCTGGCATCTGCTCCATGAATGAAGGACTCAAGTTCATATAAGACCTGAAGGTGTTGCAGACATTCTTTCTGTCACATGGATACGCACTCTTTGTCTGCGGCTTTAATTGTACCTTGTTAATTTCTCCTAAAACTCTCTCTATGTACAGTTGGCTGGTTCAGGATGGCTCCCTTCTCCAGAGTCCCCACAAATTCTTGACAGTAGATCCCTGGACTTCCTACTAAGACTAAACATAACATGAATAAATAAGTCATATCACTTATAAAGAACACAATGGTTTCAAGATTCCTTTCTGTATTTCACATCATCTAATCCTTCCATAACTAACCCTCCATAAATCCTTTCCACAATCTGATACAGATATATGGCTTCTTTCTCCTATTTCTCCTGCTCCACTTTCTTCTTCTCCTCCTCTTCCTCCCACTCATTGCTTTTCAGCCCAGCACTGCTTTAAGAGTAAACAGTACCTTTAATGGTAAAACTGAATGTCCAGAGGTCCAGCCAGGGCTTCGAAACGTCAACATTAAACCAAGCTCAGTGTTCAGACCCCTGGGGATTTCAACCTGGGTAACTAAGACCCCAAAGTTTAGGCAGCCAATCATCTCTTGTGAGCACACACCCCAACACCCACTCAGAGTCCCAAAATACATGAAACAAAACTGACAGAATGAAGGCAGGCATAGATAACTCAAAAATAATAATTAGAGACTTCAATATCCTCCTTTTAATAATGGATAGAGCAACTAGGCAAAAGATCAGCGAGGAAACAGAAAAATTAAACAATACTATTAACCAACCAGACTGAACAGACATTTATAAAACATCCCACCCAATAATGTCAGAACTCACATTCTTTTTAGATACACATGGAACATTCTCCAGGATAGACCGTATGTGAAGCAATAGAACAAAACAGAACAAATTTAAAATGATTGGAATTGTATAAAATATGTTATTCAACCATAATGGAATTAAATTAGAAATTAATAGTAAAAACCTTGGTGGAAATTCATAAGTCTGTGGAAAGTAAATAACACACTCAATGGGTCAAAGAAGAAATCATAGTGGAATTAAAAAATGCTGAGATGAATGAAAATAGAAACACAACATACCTAAACTTATGGGATGCAGAAAAAGCAGTGCTCACATGAAAATGTATAGCTGTATTTTTAAGATATATTCACATATTTTTTAAAAATTGAAAGCTAAATAAATAATCTAAGTTTCTGCCTTAAGAAGCTAGATAAAGGAGAGCAAATTAATCCAAGGCAAACAGATAAAAGGACATAAAAATCAGAATGTAAATAAATGAAGTAGAGAATAGAAAAACAATTTTTAAAAAAATCATTGAAAGCCAGAGATGTTTGACAAATATTTAGCTAGACTGACCAACTGAAAAAAGAGGGAAGATTCAAATAACCAAAGTCAAGACTTCACAGAAGAAAATTATATAAGTGAATATTATGAACAAGTGTATATCATGAAATTACATATCCTAGATGAAACGGACAACTTTCAAGAAAGACACAACTCCAGAAACTGACTCAAAAGGAAATACGTAGTCTCACCATAAAGTAAAGAGATCAAATTAGTATATTTATGACTTTGGACAAATAAAATTCCAGGCCCAAATGGCTTCACTGATGAATTGCAGCAAATTTTTAAAGAAGGAGTAGCATCAATATTTCATAAAATCTTCCAAAATATAGAAGAGGGAACACTTTCCAACTCATCCTATGAGGCTTGCATTACCATAATACCCAAACCAGACAAAGGCATTACAAGAAAAGAAAACTACAGATCAATATCTCATGAATATATGCCTTCAAATATCCTCAACAAATATTAACAAGCCAAAACTATAAACATATTAAAAAGGTTATATACCAAGACCAAGTGGGATTTACCCCAGGAATGAAAAGTTGGTCTAACATAGAAATTAATAAACGTAACATACCATATTAATAGAGTAGAGGACAAAACCTAATGATCATCTCAACATGATGAAGACAGAGCACTTGACAAAATCCAGCAGATCTTGTGATAAAAACAGTCCATAATCTAGGAATAAAAGGGAACGTCTTCAACCTGATAAAAGACATTATTGAAAAAAAAATAGCTAACATCACACTTAATGGTGAAACACTGAATTTTTCTCCCCTAAAATCAGGAACAAGACAAAAAAGACTTCTGTCAATTATAGTCAGCATTGTACAGGAGGTTCTAGTCATGGCAATTAGTCAAGAAGAGGAAATAAAAGGCATCTGGACTGGAAATAAAGAAGTAAAACTACTTCTATTTGTATATTACATGATGTTTTATGTAGAAAACCTAAGGGAATCACCCATACAAAAATTATCAGTTCTAATAAATAAGCTTAGCAGTATGACACACTACAAGATCAATACACAATTATCAATTAAGAAAATAATTACATTTACAATAACATCAAAAAAAATACTTGAGAAAGTTAATAGAAGTGCAAGACTTACACACAAAAACTACAAAACCTTGCTAAAAGAAATTAAAGGAAATCTAAATAAATGGAAAGACATCCTACATTCATAGATTTAAAGACTTAATATCGTTGAGATGGCAACACTCTTCAAACTGATCTACAGATTCAATGCACTCCTTATCAGACTCCTATGTCGATTTTTTGCAGAATTGACAAGCTGATCCTAAATTTATGTGGAAATGGAAGGGACCCAGAATAACCAAAGCAATCTTGATGAAGGACACAATTGGATGACTCATGTTTCTTAACTTCAAAACTCATTACAGAGCTATAATATTCAGGACGGTGTGATACTGGAATAAGAATGAACATATAGATTAGTGGAATAGAATTAAGAGTCAAGAAATAAACCTTCACATTTATAGTCCTTGATTTTGCCAGGGATGACAAGACCACTCAATGGGGAAAGAATGTTTTCTTCCAACAAATGGTGCTGTTACAACTGAATATCCTCACACCATATACAAAAATTAACTCAAAACTAGATCATATTTATATTTGCCTTCACCAAAGAGAAATTAACCATGCACTTACAGTCAATTAATCTATGATAAAGGAGGCAAGAATATACAATGGAGAAAAGACATCTCTTCAATAAATGGTTCTGAGAAAACTGGACAGCTACATG
This sequence comes from Vicugna pacos, assembly GCF_048564905.1. Taxonomy (NCBI): domain Eukaryota; kingdom Metazoa; phylum Chordata; class Mammalia; order Artiodactyla; family Camelidae; genus Vicugna; species Vicugna pacos. Next base: position 2,984,855 of record NC_132991.1, read on the forward strand.
TAGAAGAATGAACTTAGGACATTCCCTCACACTGTATACAAAGATAAATTCAAAATGAATTAAAGACATAAATCCAAGACCTGAAACTGTAAAACTCCTAGAAGAAAACATAGGCAGAACATTCTTTGACATAAATTGTAGCAATATTTTTTGGATCTGTCTCCTAAGGTAAAGAAACAAAAGCAAAAATAAACAAATGGGACCTAATTAAACTTAAAAGCTCTTGCTCAGCAAAGGAAACCACTAACAAAATGAAAAAAAAATCTACTGAATGAGAGAAAACATTTGCAAATGATTTGACTGACAAGGAGTTAATACTAAAAATATATAAACAGCTAATACAACTCAACATCAAAAAAGCGAACAATGCAATCTTTAAAATGGGCAGAAGACTTGAGTACACATTTTTCCAAAGAAGACATACAGACAGCCAACAGGCACATGAAAAGATGCTCAACATTGTTAATCATCAGAGAAATGCAAGTCAAAACCACAATGAGATATCACCTCACACATGTCAGGATGACCATCATCTAAAAGAGCACAAATAACAAATGTTGGCAATGATGTGGAGAAAAGGGAACTCTCTTACATTGCTGTAAGAATGTAAATTGGTGCAGCCACTGTGGAAAACAGTTTGGAGGTTCCTCAAAAAATTAAAACTTGAACTATTATGTGATCCAGCAATTTCACTCCTGAGTATATATCCAAAACAAAAAAAAGCTGAAATACCAATTCAAAAACATACAGGCACCTCAATGTTCATAGCAGTATTATTTACAATTGCCAAGATATGGAAGCAACCTAAATGTCCATCAATGGATGAGTGGATAAAGAAGATGTAGTGTATATATATATATATATAATACACACACACACAATGGAATACTACACAACTATAAAAAAGAATAACATTTTGCTGTTTGCAACAACATGGATGGACTTGTAAGGTGTTATGCCAACTGAAATAAATCAGACAAAGATAAATACTGTATGCTATTTCTTATATGTGGAATTGAAAAAATAAAACAAAGTAGTGAATATAGCAAAAAAAAGAAATATACTCGTAGATACAGAGAACAAACTAGTGGTTACAAGTGGGAAGAGGGGAGAAGCAAGATAAGGGTAGGGGATTAAGAGGTACAAGCTACTTTTGTATAAATTAAATATGCAAGAAAGACATACGGTATAGCACAGGAAATATAACCAATATTTTATAATAACTATAAATGGCATATAATCTTTAAAATTGTGAATCACTCTGTTGTACACCTGAAATTGATATAGTATTGTAAATTAACCACAGCTCAATTAAAAAAAAACTGTTTCATAGACATAAAGGTAAGAGAAGAAAACACAGGAATAAATATTGCTTACCTTAGATTAGGTGATGATTGCTTATATGTAACACCATCAGTACAAGCAAAAAAAAAAAAAAGGAAACATAAATACATTGGACTTCATCAAAACTTTAAATTTTTGAGCTTCAAAGGATACCATAAGAAAGAAAAAGGCAACACATAGGATGATAGAAAATATTTGTAAATTTTATATCTGATAGAGGACTTGTAAGCAAAACATATAAAGAACTCCTTCAACTCAACAATGAAAGGATGAATAATCCAGTTAAAAATAGGCAAGTTGTTTAAGTAGATTTTACTTAAAGGAAATACACAAATGGCCAGAAATTACATGGAAAGTGTTCAAAATTGCTATGTATTATGAAATGCAAATCAAAACCACTAGGTGGCTAAAATTAAAAAGACTACAATAGCAAGTGTTGGTGAAGATGCAAAGAAATTGGAACCTTCATGAAGCATGGGTGGGAATGTAAAATGGTGAAGTCACTTTGGAATACAGTTTGGCAATTCCTAAAACCGTTAACAAAGAGTTCCCATATGACTTAGCAATTTTATTCCTTGACATACGTTGAAGAGAAATGAAAACATATGTCTATTCAAAAACTTTACATAAATGTTGATAAAAGTGTTATTGACAATAGCTAGAAGGCAGAAATTACCTAAATATCCATCAACTGATGCATGGATAAACAAAATGTGATCCATCCATACAGTGGAATATTATTCAGCAATAAGGGAAATATTGACTTCCTAGCTATAACATAGAGGAACCATGAAAACATGCTAAATGCAAGAAGCCAGGCACAAAGTGTCATAAATTGCATGATTCCATATGCTTCAGTATATACATACTGAGTGGCTGCCGTGTGCCAGGCACTGTTCTTGGTCCTGGGGGTTAATGACTAAACACAGCAGACTTGAGAGCCATCCTCCTGAGGCTATCATCCCAATGTAAAGGAGACTTGAGAAACATGATTGTGCACATAGTTAATTAAACAAAATTACAGTTGAGATAGATGTTAGCAGGCAGAAGTATGGAGGACCACGTCTCAGTCTGGGAAGTCAGCGAGAGCTTCACTGCAGAAGTGAGACAATTGTGTTTCTGGCTTTTTTTTTTTTCATTACATTATATTGTAAGAATCTCCCCATGATTAAAAACTCTTCATATATATAATTTCCATGTCTTCATAATATGCCTCTTGCATCGTGTCTCGCCATCCCCTGGACAATGGAAAGGTTTGTTTCCGTTTTTCCCCTCTTCTACGTACTGCTTCAAGCAACACCTTTATGTCATATCTTTGCCCAAATTCCTAATTAGAGTTTGAGGATAAATTCCTGCTAAAGTCACGGCTGAGCCAAAAGATGTGAGCTTTTTAAATCTCTTCACATGTATCACCAAAATGCTTTTCAGAAGGGCTGTAGCTTACACACACTGCATTCTCACCACATCCCACAGCGTCAATTGGAAGGTGCTCCCTCTCTCTGCATTCAACATGTGGAGCTGTCCAGCCTCCTGAAAGTCGTTCCATCCCGTAACAGGAGTCCATAAAGAATCTCCTCTTAAGTGTCATTAATGGCTCCAGTTCTACCCCAAGGAGTGAGAAGGAATATATCGAATTGCGGTTCCACCTCCCACCTCTCCATTTCAGTACAATTGGAGCTCAACGCCAAAAATCTATATATCTAACTATCTTAGCATGATTCCTTATTGTTGTTCATTTATTAGCCCAATCGGAAGTCATGCAGTGATTGTTACTGGTTTTAATATATAAAATTTGTTCAAATTCTGCTAGGACGGAGCTGGATCGAGGCAAAATTGGCAGACAGGTAATTCAGTTTCAGAGCTGCCTGACTTCATTTTTCTAGCCTCAGAGAATGAGTTCAGACAGGCTGGCCTCCAGCTCTCGGATCCTACGCTCAATAGTTCTGAAACCTGGGGCTTGTTCCTCTTAACCTGCCTGAGTTTCTGAAAACATGGGTAGCCCCTGTTTCAGCAGGGCGCGTGAAGATGAAATCAGAAAGCATGCTTCCTTCCGGGCTCCAGTGTCCTGGCGTGAAGCGCATCCCCCATTGGCAAAGGCCCCAGGACGTGTGCACAGAGTCACACTGGCTGGCAGACAGACATCCATGGGCTTCCACCAAGTCCACCAGGCACAGCAATCATTTGAGCTTTAGTGAGTGTCCATGATCCTCACGGGCCATAGTTCTTGGGAGTGTAAGATCTTCAGGTCTACTGGGTACACATGAAACCTCGAAAAAGTTCCAAAATAGTCTTCAGGGGAGCCCTCAACACTTAGGGAAGCTGCAGGCTGAGGATGGGAGTGGCCTGGTCTGAAGGATGGGTTGGGTTTGGAGGTGGATAAGGAAGGCAAGAGGATGGAAAATGGTCCTCTCCCATTTCTCTGCTGCATTTCTCTCCTTGGGACTTATCATGATAAAAGACTTAATACCTCCCATTTACTGATCTTTGTTATTATCGTCTGTCTCTTTGCAGTAGAAGGTATATGCCATGAGAGGCAGAGATTTATGTCTATTTTGCTCTCTGTCGCATCCCCACAACGTGATGAGCATGGCTGGAGCTTTTGACGCTCATTTAGTATTTGTTGAGTGAGTGAATGGATGAATACATAAATGAGGCAGCTGAGGGAGCAGGGACAAAGGCACATGTGTATTTCCAGAGAGGAGAAGTGGGGTCTGGAGGGAAGAGAGAAGGGGCTCACAGCCCCCAGAGCCTCAAGGGACTGGCAGGCCAGAGGCTTGCATGGAGCTCAGGACCTCAGCTGCCCGGGGCCCCATCTACATGCACACATTCACATAAATCAGTGCTTCCATCTCAGCTGACTCGTCAGTAGACTGAGCCACCTGCTCCCTCCAGAGAGACAGTCTGCCACAACGACTGAGAAGAGGCTTGCCTGTGAACACCTGCATTCCACGTCCTAAGGGATGGAGAATTCCACAGGGAAAAAGACACCTGTCCGGGTGCCAGTACACTGACACCAGTATGTTGTGTATGCAGGTGCACCTGGCTTGGTTCCTTAGTCCCAGGTTCACTGCTCTGCCTCTTTGCCACAGGAAGACTGGAAATGCTGGGAAGCGAAAGGAAATTTGAGGTTGCCGTGTTTGCTCTCCTTGGTGCTGGAATACCATGGTTCTGAACTTACGGGAAGGTATTTGAAAGGTCCCTTCATTAGAGCATTTCTCCCAAGACATTTCTTAGCTTTGCTGCTGCCTGGGGAAATCTGGATTAGACAAGAGGAACTGTCTTGGACCACTTGCTAAAAGCTTCTATGGAGCACAGATGTCTCACCTTCCTGAGCATGTTTGCAAGGTGAGAGAGGCCTCTAGAACCAGCAAGGGGTCAGGGGAACGACCCCATATTATCAAAGCATGGAGCACACAGACCGTGGAGGCCGGGGGCTCTGGAGGGTCTGAGGCCCATGGGAACTGGATAGAAAAACATGTACTATCCTTGAACATCTTCTGGAGGAAAACATCTTTGTGTTTTAGTAGGTCACCAGGTGATTTCAAAGGCTGAGGAGAAAGCTAGCCATTCACTCATCCTGCCTGGGAGATCCTAGATCCTAGCTGGGGAAGAGGGCGTGAGACAGCCCACCCTGGGGAAGGGGGAGTCTTCTTGTAACTAAGCAAGACCCTGCGGGGCCTTCAGGGTCAGACCCCTCCCCATGTCCTCTGCTACGGCTCCTCTCTGGAGGACCCAGACAGTAGTATCTCAGGTTTATTTCCGGAGATGCTAAAAACCACTCACAAAGGGAAGAAATTAACTACTTGATGATCTAAAGCACGTGGCCCCCAGACCTTCTGGTGCCTGGGGGTTGATGATGTTGACCGCTCTGTTACCTCAACATGATCCCATCAGAGAACTGTGCACAAGCTGATCACATACTCTGCAACCCCCCTCCCTCACCTGCCTTTAAATATGCTTTGCTGAAACCCTTCAGGGAGCTCGGGGTTTTCTTGGATATCGGCCACCCAGTCCTCCTTGCTCAGCCCTGCAATAAACCTTTCTGCACAGTTCCCACCTTAGACTTGGTGACCTTAAAAAAAAAATTCAGTTATTTTACCAGTAAAATGAGGTCATCCAGAAGAGCAGAAAATTGCAGTTCGGATCAAGGAAACCATGGCAAGCCAGAGGTGAGTGTGGAGAGCTTTGTAGAGGGAAGGAGGGACCCAGGCAGGCTGCGGTGGTCCTCACTGGGTGCAGGCTGTTGGGTGGGGAGCTAGTTGTTGCGGTGGGGGGGCGGAATCCTCCGCCTGGGGTCCGTGAGCTGCTGCTGCCTCTGCATGAGAGCTTCCCCCTTCAGGGCCCCTGATCCCACTTTTTTTTTTCAGAGTTTTTTATTTTTTTAGTTTATTTTTTTATTGAAGTGTAGTTGATGTACAATGTTAGTTTCAGGTGTACAGCAAAGAAATTCAGTTATACATATACATACATATTTTTTCAGATTCTTTCCCATTATAGCTTATTACAAGATATTGAATAGCTCCCTGTGCTATACAGTAGGTCCAAGTGTTTATCTATTTTATATACCATAGTGTGTATATGTTAATCTGCAACTCCTAATTTATCCCTCCTCTGCCCTTTCACCTTTGGTAACTGGAGTTTTTTCTATGCCCCGACTCCACTTTAAGTGAGGGCTCCCTTATTTCCTTTCACAGACTCCCCAGTGTGGTGCCTGTTTTTCCCCATCGACCTGAATAGCCTTTCCCCCCAACTCAGTGCCCGGCACGTCCAGGAAGTGCCCATCTCATCATCTGCTCTCCAGGCTGTGATCAGCAGCCCACGTCTCCCTAGCAGGTCCCATGATAGCCACACCTCCAGAGAAGCTCGGCCCTGAGACCTGGGAGTCAGGGTCCCTGGGGATCTGCCTCACCACAAAGGCTCCTGAGGCAGCATCCCCTTCCTCTGTGGATTTACAGAGGAGCTCCACTGCCCTCAGTCCAGGGGGTGGCCTCACCTGGCACAGGTGGGAGGAAGGACCCCGCCCCAGGCCGGGAGGTACCAGCCTGGAGGCTGACACACTTCACCTGGGTTGGCTAAGGTTTGAGGGGTTGCTTGGGGACAGAAGAGTGAGGACTTGAGTCAGGGAGGCAGGAGGAAGCTATGGGGTGGGAGAAGGGAGTCGGGCTCCAAAGCTTTCGCAGAGGGATTTGACCATGAGTTTTGAGGTCCTGGAGAGACAAGTGCATAAACCTTGCAACAGGGCAGTTCTCACTGGCCCCCAGCACAGTAGCGGGGCTGGTCTGGGGAGGTTCAGAGGGCCTGGCAAACTGTTTAGGACTCACTCACGAGGAGACGTGAGAGGGATGCACTCCTCCATCCTGCATCCCATGTCCCCTAGGCTCTGGACCAGGTTGGCTTGAGCGTCTTGACTGACCCCTCCATCTGGAGTGTGCCTCCTGCTGGGACTGGTCCACTCAGAGAGTGGCCTCACTTTCAAGGCTCACTCAGAGTTCAAGCAGTTTGCAGCCACCCAAAGCGCCAAGACCCTCCCTGGGCACAAGAGTTTGTCTGTCTCCTCATCCATGTCCCCGTCAGAGTGAGCCTTTCCTCGGGTCAGCAGTCCTGAGTGTCAACTCTGGGGAGCCAGGATCTCAGCCAGTGAGGACCATAGCACTGTCATCTGTTGACCAAATGAGTGACTATGACCAAGAAGTTCTGATCGGAAGGCTCAGTGTAATAGAAAAGAACAAACCTGACTCCGTATTAGATCTGTTCCTTTGGCTCTAAGCCTGTGCTCTGTCTCCTGGGCTCAGTTTTGCTGGTTCAGCACCTTTTGTAAAAGGATGTTGCCTAGAGCCTGAAATAGACAGGAGCGCCTGTTCTCAAGGCTCTGACCTTTAAAGATATTAACACTTTTGCACTCATAAAGATAAGGTGCAGAATAGAAAATAACATTTGTTTTGTTGGAAGTTTTACTGGGGCACTGTGACCTGGTCCAGGTGGACAAGAACAAAGGATTCTAAGAAGAAAGGATTCCTACACCAAGAAGTTTGCAACAACCAACCACATCCCCTCCCCTTTTTAGTATAAAAGGAGCCTGAAGTCGGACGTGGGGAAGATGGTTCTCCAGGACATTAGTCTGCCATCTTCTCAGTCTGCCGTCTTTCTGAATTAAGTTGCTATTCCTTGCCCCAACAACTCATCTCCCAATTCACTGGCCTGTTGTGTGGCGAGAAGATCGAGTTTGGACTCGGTAACATCAGGTCATGGGCCTTCACTACACACACGAAGAAGCTGGGGTGAGAAGGGGGTGCCGAGCAGACCATCCATCCTTATAGTCATATAGCACATATTTATTATTATATTATTTAAAATGAACTTACACTGTGACTTAGCATTTCAGCTTCTAGGTACTTCCCATAAAAGACAAAAATCAGAAAAGTGGCAACTTTCAAAACTCAAGAACATTCACTGCCGTTATTTGACACTAAAAAAGAAAAAAAAAAGAAAACAGACTAAATGCCCCAAAATAGGAAAGCAGTCATTATAAGTAACAAAGCAACCATGCGGGAGGACAACACAATCCTTGCATGTTGACATGGAGAGGTTCTCAGTCCACGGCCAGATGTGAAGGACAGCTGTCAAACACCATCACTGCAGGTCCCTACGCACCTGTGGCTATAGGAGTGACAGAGAAAACACACATTAAACAGGGATGGTTGGCATATGGTGACGTCTTGTGTTTTTTAAGAAAGTGTTTGTTTTTAGTTTGAGTGTATTGACTGTGTATTTGGAAAAAAACCCAAGAACAAATGAGAGATAGCCAGGTTGTCCTGCAAGATCCCACCCCTGGCTAGTGGGAGAATCAGGACTGAAATCTAGAACATGACCTTTCTGTCCAGTGCTTTCCCACTGGTCCGCCCAGGTCCAGGCAGGGACTCCAAGCTTCCTTCTGCCTCAGGCTTGAAATATGTCTGTCTCCTGACCCTCTTGCCAAACCTCCTCTTAGCTGACTAACAAGGGATTTAATAACACTATTGGCATGAATGCCTGCATGTCTCAACCAGATTTTCATATTTTAACACGCTTAATTTTTCTGTCCCATTTGGAAAACAAGTTTACGCTTTCCTGACCAGCACCTTGTTCTGTGCTGCCGTCATTTGTCATGGATGCACCTCTGGTTTGATCACACAGGTTTCGCACATTTCTGGTTGACATCACTCCTGACGTTTATTTTTTTTTTCCTGATTGGACATTGTTTCCCACTTTATTTCTCAACTGGTTTTTTGTTAGCTGTGTAAGAAAGCTTTGGCTAGTGGATACTGGTTGTGTAACTGGTCAGTTCATGTGCCCTCTGTCTCTTGGCATCCAGCCAGCAATGGTTCCCAAGGCCAGTGGCAGCTCAGAATTTCCTGGGGAACTTGGGAAGAACAGAGATGCCTTCGCTCAACCCTTGGCAAATCTGCTTCAGTAAGTCTGGGGCAAAGCCCTAAATATTTAGGAAGCTTCCTGTGTGGGTCTGGTGGGTGCAAACGCTTCCCAGGCAGCATCAGGAATTCTTTAATGTCACCACTGTGTCTCCCCTTTGCATGCAATTTTCCCCAGCTTGATTGCAGTATTGTGTTAAGATATATGTCTGTGTGGATCTCTTTTTACTGATTCTGTTTGGCCCGTGGTGATGTCTTTTGATCTCAACATTGATGTCTTTGCTTAGCTCAGGGGAAATGTTTCATTAGTTCTCAGCTAACATAGTCATAATGTCCTAAGTGTACCCCACGGGACCCTAACCCATCTTACCTTCATGACATCATCATCTTCTCCCTTGGTTTTGGAAGAATTTTAGTCATTTTAGTAATTTGTCTTCTAATTCACTTGTTTGGTTTCGTTTCCCATATCGAATCTATTATTCACTATTGACAATACATTTTCAAATAAATTCATGTATTTTCATCCGAAAATACATTGTCACAGTGCAGTGGTCTCTTTTAACTGGAGATTTCTGGCATGTCCTCTTGCTTTTTGTTTGGGGAGAGGACAATTCCATGGCATCTTGGGAGAAACGTTTCTTTAACTCTTCAAATTAAAACATATATATATGTTTATTTCTCTTTTTTTCTCTTTTAAGTACAGTCAGTTGCAATGTATCGATTTCTGGTGCACAGCACAACGTGCCAGTCATGCATCTACATACATATATGTGTTTTCATATTCTTTTTAATTAAAAGTTATTACAAAAACCTTTATTTTGAATGTTGGGGGTTTTCCTATTACCACTGATTTTGTCTGTTTATTCACTCTTAGAAGGTCTCAGAGACTCTGTGTTTATCCAGTACTAGGGGTTGATCTGGGTCCTCTCAAAAATTCTAGATCCTTTTCATATGGTTTCAGGTCAAATGAAAAGCATGAAAAGTCAGTACATGTTGTACTGCAGAGATATACTTAAGGGAAAAGTTCTAACTCTGGCATTTTTCTAGTTGCATGATTTTGTACGTGTAGCCTAACTTTTTTTCTTCCATGCTCCTGTCCGTATCAAGGGGCAGACTTACACGAGACAATGTCTATGAAGCACACACCGTGGTTCCTGACTCCCCGCGGACCGTCAGTAATTGAGGTGGGTCGACCTGGTGCCAGTGTTGCTGCTGCAGTCTCTTGCTTCCTGCTCCTGGCAGGTCTCTGATTCTCTTGGGACTTGTCCTGTGTACACGTGCAGCGCAGACCAGAGTAGGGGCCTGAACCCTGCTCTGAAATGTTCTGCAGCATCCTGTGCCTTCCTAGGCACCCATTTGGGAGAAGGGAGGGGCGAGTGTTAGTATAAAGGAGGACAAGCTAGGACAACCACCACTGGCTATCAGTACTTAGAGTGACTTTCTGCTTTACTGCCACAGGCATTGCTCTTAAATTCAGCAGCTTGTCCTGACTCTTATAAGCAGATGGTCCCCTTCAGCACTCACCCACACGGGACTTTGGTTCTGTCTGGGGTCTGATCACCCGACTCCCCCCTGGCCCAGACCTGTGGCTGCTGCGACTTCAGTCCGTATCTGTGAGGCTCCAATGAGTCTTTAGCCCAGGCTCCTCCTCCTAGTCGTCTCCCATACTGAGAGTCCGCTGCACTTTGATGTGATCAGAAGCGACTTTAACATCCTTCTCCCTCCGAATTTTATTTCCTAACTGCGATTTTATATGGCGCAAAACGAAGATGCTGAGTCTCTGATCTCGCGAGAAAAAAAAGAAAGAAAGAAAAGAAACAGTTCCTCACCTGTGTGGGGAGCAGGGATCCGACTGATATGTTAATGGGGGACGATGCAGTCCTGGAAGAAGGTGCTTCTAAATACACACCGGGTGGGGCCCTGTTCTGACTGCTGCTGGCTGTGATGGCAAATTAAACGGGATAAGGATGGGAGAGCGAAGCCAGATCTCCTTCCTGCCGACAGAAGGGCAAAGGTCTGCAGAATCCTCGCCAGCCACTTCCTAACCAGGGAAAGGGGGCCTCATTCCGTAACTGGAAAAAGGAAAGCCAAGTTCAAGCTGGGCATTCGTATGCTCAGCAAGGCACTCTGCGGCACAACCAGAAGCTACACAGGACAAAGAAGTTTAAAAAATTCCCAAGAGTTCTCCCGAAGCTCCCGCATTTGGAGAGAAGGTGATGATGGGGTAATCAGGCCGGCATGAAAAATACAAAGACCAAGGGGGAAGGGAAGGAAAGGAGGCCCACCTGGCTTCTTCCTGGCCCCCAGAGAGAGGGAAGAGCTCCAGGGTGCCCTGCCATTGAGGGTTTCCCATGGATTGTCCCAGGAATATTCCACCACGGGAACAGCGAGAAAGAACAGAAGTTGGTAAAACACAGTTCAGCCCTGGAACTAAGACTCACAGAGACAAAATCACAGAAGGCAGAATAGTTCTCGAGGAGAATTTTCCTAATGATATTAGAGCAAATGGAGTTAAGAACAAGACAGACAGACGGAAATGACACAGTAACCAGACAAACATGTTTCAGGGGAAACTATGAAAGGGGAAGGTAGTACAGAGTACGCTACAGTCTGATGAAGAAAGTGGTCCAAGTGAAAATAAAACCTGAAGACAGAAAGATTCCTGTGAGCCCTTCACAGCAGAGAAAGACTGTGTGAAAATATGTATGAGTTAAACAGTGAGATTAAAATGCACGGAATGGGTTTAGATGAAAACTTTTTAAAAAATTTAGTGCCAAAGCAGCACTATTAACTGAACTGGTAAATTAACAGAACAGCCAGGGACACGGTGGGTAATCGGTTACTGACAGAGAGGACAGCTGTGAACACCCAAGAAAAGACTAGAGATTAAAACAATTATGGAAAAAAACAAGAGAAGGAAGGACAGGCAAAGGAGAGTCAGATATGACTCCTTGGTGTCCCTGGGGTGAAAACCTCACAGAAGGGGACAGAATGTCTTTTAAAGTATGTAATAGAAGAAAATGTTCATGAACAAAGGAACATGAACTGAAACCAACCTAAAAGATGAACTCTGTTCCTTTTATTAGTTAAGAAACATTCATTAAGAAACATCAATACAGAATGAACGCCACTGACATATTTCCTGGTTGAGTCAATAAACACGAAGGACAAGGCTTGCTTCAAGCATTCAGACGCAGAGAGCAAGGGAGGGAGCTGGCCAGGGACATGCAGACCAACAGGCAGGTCTCAGTCACAGCAGCACTCAGAGTTAGAAGACAGTGGTGTGGAGAGGAAATTCTGGGCAAAGAACGCATTATTCAAGAATATTATACCCAGCCAAGTTGGCTTCTAGGAATCATAGTCACAGGGAAGCACACCAAAAATAGGGTCTTTTCATGAGACATTTGAAAAAACAAAATCAGCCCACTAGCATGAACAGAGGAAGGACAAGTCAACACTTAAAACCAGAAGACAAATGGTTAAAATGGTACATTTCATATTACGTATATCTTACCGCACAATTTTTCTTAAAATCAGGGAAAAGAGAAAAAAAGGAGGACACGGGGTATAAATTTTGAGAGAAAGATAAAGTTGTTTATCTAGCTAAGTTTCCCTTTGATTACAAAGGCCACAGGCAATCTTGGACAGGCAGGAATTTAAGAATCCAGCAGCAGTGAGACCCTGGTAGGGGACAGAGGAGCGGAGAACAGCTCAGTGATAAAAAAAATCCAGCCCAGCGAGGAGATAAAGCTAAATAGAAACCCAACCACGAGAGGGAAAGCTATTGGGAAAAGGACTCCTAAGTATCAAATCTACTTAAAAATAGAAAAAGACTCAACAGTGGGAATCACTGTTACATAATAGATTGCAAATGCTATTTGCCTTGCAAATATCACCAACAAAAATCATGAGAAATAGTCAAAGTGTCAGATTGCCAGTTTCCCCCTTATTAAACTTTTCTGAAATTAAAACATGGAGTTAAAAAACATAAAGGAGCCCACCTCAATGTTTTTTGCCTTCTTGTTCCTGAGCTCAGAGGGCTCTCTTGCAAAAATTATATCTTTTGTTGCAAGGCAACATTTATTTGGAGATCTGTGGTTCCCTTCGTTCAAACATCACCCCATCTTCTTCTCTGAAATTACAGTAAAATTTAATAAAGTACTTTTATATTGAAAATAGTAGGTGGCATTAATCCCATTTTTATTGAAAGATATTTCTTGGTTTATCTACGCCTGCCTCTTTCACCGTTGATATGGGGAGAGAGATGTCTGAAGTGAGGGCTGCCGGAGGCTGAGACGTTTGTGGCAGAGAAGTTGGATGTGAAGTCGTTTTAAATCTTTCTTTTCCTGTATTAGTTTCATTCTTTATAATGAACAGGCTTCGTTTTTCCCAAATCAATCATTTGAGAAGATGAATAAGTTAAAAGAAATCAAACGCTTGAAAACTAAGACAGACACTAATTTCTATAATATTGTGTCGTTTTGTTTTCAGATTTTGTTCAGAAAAGGTTTCATGCTGTCCTGGTGGGTAAGGGAAGCATTTATTTCTCCCACGTCCGGCGGAGTCAGGTGCGGAGTGGCCAGGAGGCTCGGCCAAGTGTCTAGTGTCCAGGACTGGCTGGCTGATGACGTAAGGTGGCCGGGCTGGGGTGACTGAGAAGGCGGACTGCCTGTATTCCTCCTCCTTCGGGTGCCCCAGGCCAGGCGGTTCTCGGGACAAGGGGTGGCCGCATCAGAGGAAGGAAGCCCATCGCACAAGTGCTTGTTCATGCCTCTGCTTGCAACAAGCCTACTAACAGCCCATGAACCAAAAGAGGCAAACAGGTTAAATTCAGAGTCAAGTGGTGGAGAAATAGACTCTGCCTGTTTAGCTGGGGGAGACGGCAAAAGTCATGTGGTACAACCTGCATCTGCAGGGAGGAGTGAGGGGTTGGGTTCAATCTCATGTGGCCAGGGAAGTTGTTTCTGCTAACTTTTGACATTAAAATCAACACCTCAGCCAGTTTTAGTCCCAACACCTCTCTTCCAGTGGGATCTTGTAAGATTGGGAGGGAATCTCAGTAGCTCCTTAATCCATTTACTCAAGGACGTGTAATAGGGAAAAATAAATCTGACTCCACATGAGATCTGCTCCTTTGGCTCTAAGCCTGTGCTCTGTTTCCTGGGCTCAGTTTTGCTGGTTCTGCACCTTTTGTAAAAGGATGTTGCCTAGAGCCTGAAATAGACAGGAGAGCCCATTCTCAAGGCTCTGACCTTTAAGACTGTAACACTTTCCCATTCATATAAAGATAAAAAGTTGTGGAACAGAGAGTAACATGTGTCTTGTTGGAGGTTTACAGGGACATCATGACCCAACCTAGGACCTACATGGACAGCTGCAAGAACAAAGGATTCTGACACTAAAATGTTTGCAGCAACCAACCACACCCTGCCCCCTTTTAGCATAAAAGAAACCTGAATTCCAACTCGGGCAAGATGTTTTTTTGAGGCACTAGTTCACCATCTTCTCAATCTAACGGCTTTCTGAATAAAGTCACTATTCCTTGCCCAGCAACTCCTCTCTCAATTTACTGGCCTGTCGTGCAGCGAGCAGTAGGAGCTTGGACTTGGTAACAAATGGAAAGTGCAGAGATTTTTTATTTCAGAAAGTTGAGCTAGACGCTACCAGTCTCTTTAGTTCAGGAAAATAGATTAGAGATCCATTTACACAAACAGTGACCCCCAGGCTTGGGCAAAGAAGACCAATCAAAAGGTTCCAAGAAGATTTTGGCTTCAAATAAAGAAATCCAGGGCAAACCCTAGTGCAGATAGGGGACAAGGTCCCCAGATGGCTGCTTGTAAAGGCAGCACACATCAGAGAGCCTGGGGAAGAAGGGACAGGACTCCAGCTGGGATTGCAATCTCCAGCGCACAGAACAGAGCTTTCTGTCCCTGAACAATTCGATGGCTGCTTTGAACCCATGTGTGGGCAAACTCATGGGAGGGTACGTTCACAAGAGTGAATTCTACTAACCCGTGGGACATTAGATAATAAACTTCTTTAGTCAAGATTTGCAGATACTAACTAATATATATTAAATAGATAAACAAGTTCATACTGTGCAGCACAAGGAACTATATTCAATATCTTGTAGTAACTTACGGTGAAAAAGAATATGAAAATGAATATATATATATGTTCCTATATGAATGAAGCACTGTGCTGTACGCCAGAAATTGACACAACATTGTAAATGACTATACTTCAATCAAAATAAATATAAAAAACAATGTGTCGAGGTTTGAGAATTTTAAAAAAAATAAAATAAACTTCTTTAGGATGCAGATATTGGCGATAGATTCTCTGAAGAGTTCTGGCATTTCTGAGAGTCACTCTTAAGCTAGGTCCTATCAGATGGAGAGGATTTCAGACATTGGGGAATATTTCAGCACATTCCCCAACAGACACACACAGTTTGGGACAGAGTTGTACTCCCGGTGACCCAGGAAAAATGAATGTGGAGTGTGAGGAGGGCCGAGTCCCAGGTCTCAGTTGAGCCCCTGGGACATGCCCTGCCAGGTGTGGGTCCTTGGCTTTGCACAGGAGAGAATTCAAGAGTGGGCCACAATTGAGTAAAGGTAGGTTTATTTTGAGAGATACATACTGCATAGAGTGTAGGTTGTTTCAGACGGCAAGAGAAAGGCCGTGAGGTGTGCGGGTTGAGTTCTCAATAGATACACACCCCATGGACAGGGTGCAAGCTGTCTTCGAAGATGAGGGAGCGAGAGAGGCAGCCACAAGGCATGGTGTTGCCAGCTTTTATGGGCTCGGTAGCTTCATATGCTAACGAGTGGGGGGATTATCCCCCTGGGGAAGGGGCTGGGAGTCCCAGGAACTGGGCCCACTCTGCCCTTTTGTGGTCAGCCTCAGAACTGTCATGGAGCCTGTGGGAGTGTCATTTACCAAGTTAATATTACGATGAGTGTATAATGAAGCTCAAGGTCTACCAGAAGTCAAATCTCCCGCCATCTTGGGCCTCAAGGCCCACTGGGAGTTGAATCTTCCGCCATCTTGGTGTTAATGGCTCTGTCAGTCCTTGAATGGCTGTGCCCTGCCCCTTTCCCTTTGTCTCACCAGTTTTGCTATTTATCTGCCAGAGGATCTTGGACAAGTCACCTAACTTTTCTAAACTTCAGCTTCATCATCTGTAAAATGGGCATAACACAATAACCACTCCATGGGGTTATTCCAAAATTTGCATGAGATGCTGTTTCTGAACTGGAATATGATTAACGCTCAGCTGATAGTAGATACCCTGATTATTAAAGGTCAAGGGTAAGAAGAAAGACATGTAAAGAGGGGAAGGGCAATGCATGTGAACACAGCCTCTTTTGGGATTCACTATTTGCTTGGAAATTGTGCTTAGTTTTCTCAGTGTCTACATGGGCTGGTTCTCAGGGAAGCTAAGGGAATCTGTCCCTGCCTCCTTCAACCTCTGCTATATTCTGAAGCATTTAAAGGACAATTAAACTGTGACAACTCACTGATGAATAACTGTGCTCTCTGCTAATCTTGTCACATTGGGCACTGGCTGGAGACACAGTTAATACAACATGGTTGAACAGCTTACACATTAATTACGTGCCCCACTAAAGGTGACAGGGCTGGGAGGCCTGCAGCATCTTAATTCCCCTCCCTCCAGGGGCTTTGCCAGTGAAAGTGTGGCTTCAACATGTCAGCACAAATCAACTTTGTCATAGTAGAGCTCAGAGCTACACCGAGGGGGACTCAGTCCTCTGTGCCCTACGCCCTCCGTTCTGGGATGGGGCCCCTGGCTGCTGGGTAGAAGTGATGCACGGTAAGCCCTCTAAGATGATGTGTTAGAGCTCAAGGTCAAGGAAGGTCAATGAAGTGAAGAGTGTGGCGTAATAATGTGCGGCACATCGAGCTTCACCCTCAACTGCAAAAGGAACTTGTCTTTTGCAAAAATAACGAGCTCTGTGGTTGGTGCCTCACCTGGGTTTGCTCCATCAAGCCTCACAGCAGCCTGAGGGCGTCAAACAGCACACCCCAGGGATCCTCCCCATCACCAGCCTCTGGGCTCCTCAAGGTCAGCTCTGCAGGAGGCAACATCCAGACCCTCTTCTATGCACACACACAGCGATCTGTATGAACATTTATCATTTCAAAAGTCACTTTAAAATTTCTAAACAACCGTTTATACATACATCTCTTTTTCTTGTTTAACAATACTTCTTTTCTTATCGGTTCACATAGGTCTACATCATTCTATTTAATAACTCTGCATCATATTCCAGAGTAGAAGTTTGTCAGTTAGAACACGCGCAACATGAGAGTTGTGAGTTAAGTTTTATTCTGGGTCTTACTGAGGTATTGCCCAGGAGAGAGCCTCTAGCCAGCTCTAAGGCACTGCTCTAAAGAGGTCGTGGGGAGGCTAGCTTACATGTGATTTTTGTTACAGAATACATACAGTCAGCGTATAGCTTGGTAAAAGATGACTGCTAATCTTCTTCTGTTTGCATGTTGGCGTATTGCTTCAAATTTTCTGTTTATAAAATATTCTAGAATAAGCATCTTAAGGTGCATATAAAAGCTTTTTTTTTTTTAAGGCTTAAGTCCTCCAAGTGAAATTTCCTTATCAAAGCATAAGTGCATTTTGCATTTGAACAGATTGGCAACGTCATTTCCAGGAAGCTTCACCAAGCTTCTCTTTCCCTACTGCATACAAGAATGCTTGGTTCTCCACGTTCTTGCCATCAGTGGATATTATTAGTCTTTTTAATTTTTGCAAACCAGAGAAACAGAACAAAATATAGTACTCTGGCTTAAAATTACATTCCATTTAAGTTGAACATTTTTTCATATTTTGTTCTTAATATATGAACTTCCTGTAAATATCTTTTGCCTATTAAATAATTCTGTTCAATTACTTGTATTTTTCTTATTGGTTTTTAAAAGTTCTTTATATAATTATAGATTATAATCCATAACCTGATAAATATTATTTTCCAAAAGTTTGTAATTTGTCATTTAATTAATTAACGCATTTTTTCTCTTCTAAGAGTTATTTTTAGTTTTTGGTCAAATACTCTGTACATGTTTTTTAAAAGTATCTAGATTGTATGTGCTTCCCCAAAATATTTTTTATCTATTTTCTTAACTTTTTCCTAATGCTTGTATGTCCTTTTAATTGGCTTTTTACTATGGCTACTTTATATTTCATGGCATCAGTTAGGCGTCTTATTTTGTTATTCCAAATGTGTAGTCAACAATTCCAGCAGTGTTGTTAAAAATTCCATATTCCACCCACACCCGCAATTTGAAATGCTACTTTAATCACAGATAAGGAATAGGTTACCACAAATGGTTGAGTCTATTGCAAAACTTAGCATCCTGTTCAGTCAGCCGGTTGGTTGAGCCCCATGTATGTATCATAAGGTTTCAGTAATTTATTAACTTAGTAGCAGACCTTATATTATTTATTAGTCTTCTATGTTAAATGTTCTCTTGTTATTCTCATGCATTTTCTCTTTCATTTAAATTTCCATGAAAATGCTGGCAGAGATTTTATTATGTTCTACAAGTTGGTGGGGAGAGAATTAACACCTTTAAGTACTGAATTTTCTTTCTAGACACATTATGTCTATTTACTTAGGTCTCCCGTAATGACTCATGTTTCACAATTTTGCCATTTTCTTGTAATACATCTTGCATATTTCTTGTACAGTTTATACCTAAATAGTTTGTTTTGTGTTGCTGAATACAGGGGACAATTTTTAGTTTCAAATTTTATTTCTGATTCTAATTTTCTAATTTCCTTTTCATTTCTAATCAGTTACTGCTGATATATAAGAATGCATTCTATTCTTGTACATGTATTTATATTTAGCTGATTTACCAAAAATTTTTGTTTCTTTTCTTGTGTATCTTCTGTATGTAGACATGGGCAAATATTGGTTCCTATTTGCAATACTATAATTCACTTTAAAAAATTTTTTTGATTTATTCTGACCCACTTCCAGTGTAATGATGGTAATCAGAGTTCTCATCCCATTTCTGTCCTTAATCATAGCACACAGTACCATTAAAGGTAGTATTTATTGTATGCTTCTATGTCCTTTACTGGAAATTTTTCTCCTATTCAAGCCCATTGAATTATTTTTTAAAACCAGAAACGAGAATTGGATGT
This sequence comes from Vicugna pacos, assembly GCF_048564905.1. NCBI lineage: Eukaryota > Metazoa > Chordata > Mammalia > Artiodactyla > Camelidae > Vicugna > Vicugna pacos. The sequence continues at coordinate 3,003,794 of NC_132991.1, forward strand.
TATCAAATACTTAGCCAAATATAGAGTGACCAAATGATTTGTTTCTCTAATAATAGTTAATATGGTGAATTATCTAAAAATTATCCCTGATAAAGGATACCACTCATTTGTAATTAGGTGCTAATAGCAGACTTTAATTTATTCCTTATTATATACCAAGGACTATCATAAATACCATAAAAGTATCACTTCTTTCCCAGTCATGGTATATTATATTTTTAATGCAGTGCTGGATCTAGTTAGTCGATACATTATTAGGGACTCTTGCCTCTGTGTCTTTAAGTAGCTGAGTTTTTTGTTTGTTAAGGTGATTTTTTTTTCCCTGTTCTGATCTGGGAACTTTTCCAGATTTTTTTTTTTTTTTAGGATTTTTCTTTTATTATTATACAATATGTCTTTTTACTGAAAATTTGGTTTTTAAAATCACCTGTAAACCTGTCCAGACACACTGACTTTTTTAAGGGTACGTTTTTACTACTTTTTAAATTGTATTGGTTGGTTTTCTGTTGTTCCTGTCCCTAACAGCTCCCCTATCTTCTGCTCTAGAATTCATAAGTATGCACTTCAGACTAGAGTTTTTTTATTGATATGATTCTTTCCATCTTCTTAGTAATTTCTCAAAATGTCTGCAACACTGGTGATATTCTCTTGTTATCTGACAATGGTGAGTATTTAATCTTTGTAAAATATGTTAATGCTGTACCTTCTCAAGATTGGAAGTATGGAAGGAGGTTGGTAGATTACTCTTAGCCACCTTGACCTAAATTGTCTGCTGCAAGAAGAAATTGAGCGATAAAGAGGTTGTGTGCTTTGCTCAGGGTCTCAGCACCTGTCAGTGAGAGTTGGGCTTGGGCTCGGGCTCCGGTGGCTTCAAAGCCTGTGTCCTTTCCACTGCGCTACATGCAGGATATGTCACTGCCCTAGAGAGCATTCCTGGGTGCATATAAAAGTGAAGGGAGTCACAGGGTGGGAGGCACAGCTGGTGATTAATAGTTAATAACAGTACAGCTCACTTTGGAGAAACTTCTCTTGGAACAGTGGTATAATCACGAGAAGGAAGTGGCCAAGCCTGCAAACTGAAGGGGTCAGACAGGGGGCTGGAGGCAATCTGATGAGCGAGGGTCAGAGAGGTATCCCAGCTGGACAAGGGAGAGAAACCTGTGTACCTAAACACAGATATGCATGTCTTTAGTAAGAGGACAGTAAGATAAACCAATTTAGTAAGATAAACCAATATTAAACCATTACGGCCAATAAGCCCTTGCACATCTTTTTCTAAAGTTCTGAACTACTCAGCCTATCTGGGTGGCCTAGGTATCAGCCTGCTGCCCGCAGAAACACTGCTACAGGCATGCCTTCCTGTTTGCCGATCTTCGCCTTCTTTGCCGTTCCTCCCCCCATTCTGCAAACCTGCCCCCTCGACGTGTTCTCCCTGCATACGAGCTCACAGCTCGGACACTTGAGATGGCAGCCTGATTCGCCGCGGTCACTGGCTCAGTGTAACCCAGGAAGCATTTGTCTGTGAGCTGAATAACTGGCACGCTCTGAAGACGGTGGCTTTGCTGCTCATTAAGAATATAGTCCTGAAAAGAACAGGAACAGATGACGCTGTTTATTCCCAGAGTCCCAAACCGCCCCGCAAGTCAGGGCACAGAGTCACAAACACCTGGACCTTCCCAGACCCTTCCTTGTGGTGGCGCGTCTGCCCAAGTGTTCACATCCTCCAGATCTTTGCCCTGCTGCTTTGTACAGGTTTTTCTGTCAGTTTGAGGTTTGTGAATAAGACGGATTTCTGCACCACAGAGTTAAGTTTCTAGACAATCTCAGCTGATCGCAGATCTTGAGAAAAAGGACCCCCGTTAAAGTGACCTCTTCTACAAGCACCTCTGACCCATTGCCACGTAACCTTTAAGACCAGACCCATCATCAGAGGCCACGAAGAAGACCAAGGCAGCTTTCTTTCTGGTTGGTTGTGTGGGGGAAAGTTCAAATTCCTAGTGAGATATTAAGCTCTTTGCTTACACTGATCGCTAACCTCGCCCATCTGATTAACAAGGCTACTCTCCTAACTACAAAATCCCTGGCCGTTTGGGGCCGTGCTCAGATGTTCCCTCTTCTCTCACAATGCTTTGATCCCCCCACCAAGCCATGCAGATTCTCTCCAGGCTTTTACTAGCCAGATCAACGTCACACTCATCCATGAAGTCTTCTGGGAGCAAAACAGCACATACTCACTTGTCTGAACTCCTGCAACAGTCACATAATAAAAGACACCTACCATATGTTCACTTGCTGTAAATCTCGGCCATTAAAGGCTAAGCTCTTTGAAAGCAAGGACCCTGTCAATCTCCTTTTCTCTACGCATCCAGCACCGAGCTTGGCTTCTGGGGAAGAATAGGTTTCAGTGTCCTTTCCCTGGGAGATGGGAGCCCTGATGCTGAGAGCATTCACAAAGACCTGGGCAGTCAGGCAGCTGTGGGAAAGGTGGGGCCAGCATCAAGGCCATGTGTCAAAGTCAAGAGTCAGTGGTGAATTCATACCTAGGAGATACGCAAGCCCGGATACTAGTGAGTCTGGCAGAAGACACTGCAGTCTGGGAAGATCTCTAAATGTTCCCTCAAGTGCTCTAATGTGCTTAAAGAGCTCGCCAAAAAGTACTCTGATCCCCTGGCTGGTTTTTGCTGCCACCCCTGCACTTACTGCCACTGGTCACGTTGCTCGTTTTCCTCCAGTTTGCGAGCAACGTGAGGCACTGAGTGCCTGCGTGTTTTTCCTCTTTGCATCTCAAGAGTGTGGCATGATGAAGTCAAGCCCAACCTGGGGAAAGCGCCTGGCACATTTTATCGGCACTAAACAAGTGCCTGTTGGATAGGGAGATAGTCAAGTACAACAGTCATTTAAAAATAAATTTTAAATCTCCAAGCCCACTCTCACGTCCAGAACCGTCTTCAATAATCCCCTTACCTGGGCCCACCCAACATCGGTCAGGGCTCACCAACTTGCTCCTTTCAACTTGCCCAAAGTAGAGAAGAGTTCAGAGGTTGAACATCTACCCAGACACAGGTACAGAGACGGCAAGGGAGAGGCCAGAGGAGCCAAGGCAACCAGAGAGCATGGGGTCCTGGTGTGCAAGCAGCGGAGGACTGCTCGGAGGAGGGGTGAGCGCCAGCCAGGGCCAGAGGACAATGGGCTGGTAATGGGAGGCTCACCGATGCCCTTTAACAAGCAGTTTAGGCAGAAGCTGAAGACAAGCCCTGCCTGCGAAGGACTGAGCTGTGACTGGCTGGCGAAACAGCAGAGCAAGGAGGTGACATTTTCAAGAGCGAATGTAAAGGCAAGGGGAGAATTTCATGCTGAAGAAGAAACAAGCTGTGCAATGAAATGAATCGTCAACTCTGCCCTCAACCCCACCAGCAGACACTGGCCTGAAATGCTCTTCCATTCTGATGTGATTACTATGTGTCATGTGGGAGGAGACGGGCTTCCCAAGAGGAGAGTCAAACGTGTAGGTAAAAGAAAGATCCAACCAGGGGACGCAGGCATGATTTTATCAGAGGTATAAGCATATGGCTTAGGCAATGGCCAGCCAGCTGAAAGCAGCCCAGAGAGGTGTTTGACTGATAGATCTTACCTTTTAGGTTGGGTAAGAGCATTTTTGTTGGGAAGAAACCTCCCTACTCTGTATTTTATTTAGAGTGTCTGCCATATGTATGTTATTTTCTTGACCAACCTGGAAGGCATTTGAGCTGCTGGCACCTACCTTACAGGGTCCAGGGAAGGGAAATGTAAGTGTCAATTATGTGTCTGAAAGTATCCAACCCCTGAGGGCTTAAGCTAGGGGAGAAAGGCAAGCAATATGGAAGACATGATCAACCTCTTGAAACTAAGAGGAAACTGCTGCTCCTTTGAGCCTGAGAGGAAGCAGAAGTCAGGGTCTTCCCTCTGGCCCTCCCTCTGGCCCTGGTCTGCGGAGCAGAGTCGGCAAAGTGACTGGCCCTTTTAGCTGCATGCCTTCCAGCCGTCCCTGGGGGATGGGAGGCTCTGAAGAAGGGGGTCCCACATTTGCCTGGAAGACAGAGATTCCTACTGGTATTCCACACATATGTCCATGTGAAGAAAGGGGTTTATACGGGCCTGGCAGCTTATATGCTTTTCAATCGTCTGCCTTTCTTACAAGGAATTCAAACCTGAGCATCTGGCTACACAAGTGCCACTGAAGGGGCCTTAGTGTGGGGGGCACACTGCGCGTTCCTAACCATGACCTTTTTTGCCCAGCACCCCTGAATGATTTCATATCCTAATTGAGAATTAGCACCTAATAAAAGATGACTCATGAAAGAAAAATTTCAAGGGCCCTCTAGGTTACTGACGTTCAGAAGGTTGATGCAGCCATCAGGAATGGCTCGTGACTGGCACGTAAAGCTTCTGGGGGCATTTCCATTCTCAAACTCCAGCGAATCAGCAGAGCAGTGGTCCACTGGGGCTCTGCCGCTGAAGGACATCTGGTCTGCCACTCTGCACGCTTCAGCCCAGAGTAGGGTAAGTCAGGGGGGTTCTTGGGGAAGTCTCAGAAAGGGTTAAAAGTGGCTGAGCTTAAAGTCACTGAAGCAAAGAGCCTGAGGCCAGGAGAGTCCATCTTCATAAGTGTGACATGGGGTGGTGGGTTCTGCTACAGTCCAGCTCAGACTGTGCTTTCGGGGGCTTTCCCTTCATGTCACTGTCACGCTGCAAAGACGTCCACGCCTTCCGCCTTCCTCTCTGGCTGAGGGGCTTACAGGTTTCATGTCTTGGGGGGACAAGAGAGGGTTCACAAGGTGTGGTCCAACCGATGGGGGCTCGGACAGATGAGGGGTCGGGCAGCATCCTCAGATGTGGAAGAGAGTGACTCCAGTCAGACATGCTACAGGCAATGGCTGACCATCCCAAGGGACAGCAGAAGGGACAACCCTGGCTCTGGTGTGCAGCCCAGACTTTTTCCAAAGGCAGGGTGTCAAGATGCACAAAACAAGCATGCATTCCCACCACATCCCACCCCACAAGGAAATGAACCCAAACATGAAAGTAAATGTTTAGCAATCACAGTAAGCCGGGGAACAGATTCCAGGAGAGAAACTCTGAGGTCAGTAGAGGAACGTGCAGCATGGTCCGTGGGTAAACTGAGTTGCTGCTCACAGAACTCAGTACCTAGGTTCTCGGCTCATGGGTCATAAAATACAGGATATCCCAGTTGGAATAGAAGGGTCCATCTAGAAGTCAAGGACATGGGCAGGAAACAGACGTCCACTGAACACCTATGTGGGAGGCTCAGAGCCAGGCATTTTATCTTTACATCCATTATCATATTAACTTTCCTCATTTAGCTGATAAGGAAACTGAGGCTCAGAGCACTGAAGATTATCTTGTCCATACCAGCTCTGAAAGGGTCAGAGGCAAGGAGAGCAGAGGGCCTGGGTGCTCTGTGGTCCACATAGGAATGCCCTGGTCCCAACGATGGTGTGAACAGAGAGGCATACATCCAACTGTTTCCTTTAGAGCAAAAGGGACACAGTGGATTGTGTGGTGTTTCGAAGCCTCCAGTCACAAATCAAGTTCTGAGTTAATGGAAAACTTATTAGAGAAAGCTTGACTTTCAATAATGAAATTAAAAGTTTATGAAAGTAGCATAAGTGACTGTCCTCAGAATGAATCATAATTTACATTTAATTACAAAAGCAGTGCTCAGGTTGGGAGCGGTGCCAAGTAAGCTGCATGTTTCTCCTCTGCTATATTTTAGGGGTTTGCAGCCGTAAAAAAAAAAACTGATTTAAAAAAAAAAACGTGCATCGATGTGGTGTATGTAAACAGCACCCAATATCTGTTTTTAGACAACTAGTAAATGTCTGCTGTATGAGGAGGATAGGATTCCCAAGGAATCCAGGAGAAGCACAAGAAACACTTCACTTCCTCTTTCCAGAAGTCAACCATATTTCTGCAGAGAAATCACAAGGACAAATGTAATTGTCACTCCAGTCCTGTGTGCTTGGGATGAATAAATGAAGTCAGGAAGAAAGTTAACGGCACAGGCTGGCATTTTCAGGGAGGATCCGGGAGGGTTTGGGACTTGAGATTAACAGAGTGATTTATTTCAAAGATAAATCCAGGTATGATGCTGCCCGCAGTGAAAAGCCCCGCAAGTTAGGTCCACATCCCTCATGGGTGTGGGCGTGACCTCAGTGTGGGCGTGACCTCGGTGTGGGGCTCGAAGCTCAACGTGTCCGGTGCGCCCTGTCCGGCCCCATGTTTCATCACTGTCCACCTGTCAGACATCACATCCGAACGATCTCAATTGCTTGTCCACACACCGATGTTGCTTCCCCAAATCTTTCCTTCTTCTGTCTCTCTGTGCGCCCCGCCCCTTTGCTGCCTACTCAAGCCTGGCCATCGTTCACCCCTCAGAAAAGGGCACCAATGCGTGACCACACATGCCTGTTGTCTCTGCTTGTGCTGCACTGGACACCCCACCTGTGCCTCAGAAATACCTGTAATAGTCGGGTCTGTCTAAATGTGTCTCCTTAACACGCCCTTCTGATCCAGACCCTCCAGGGCAGCCCCGCAGATCTGCTTAGAACCCATACACTGCGCCTCCCCCTCCCAGGGCAGCTCTGCTGGGCCACGTGAAGCCTGGCGTGTGGGGTGCTGCTTCTGAAAGTGTTACCAGCCAGGGCTCCTGGCCTCCTTAATCAATGGAAATGGAAAAGAGTCCAGGCGAGAATTTCAGGCAAGGCTTTCTCAGGACTTATGCTGCAGCAGGAGGAAGTGAGACCAAGAAACAGCTGGCCTTGCTGGCTCCCTGAGTGGGGGTGAGCTGGTCCTTTAAATGGGGTGAGGGTAGGGGCGGGTCAGGGGTTAGGTCAGAGGAGTGGCTCAGCTGGCCTGCCCACCCCCTTGGTTGCGCTGTGTGCAGGCGTCATGCAGGGTATCCTGTTTCTGCTCCTGACACTTTCAAATGGCAGTTGGATTTTTGGTCTTTTTGTATCTTGTTCTTCATAACTTGCCCCAACTGCGCATGCACGGTGCAGGTGCAAGCATCGCGGCCCAGGGTCCCACGGCCAAGCCTGGCTCAAAAGAAGCACACCTGCCTAGGGTCAGCATCCAGCCCCGCTCCTCCAGAGCCAGCTCTGGTGCCTGTGGGCCCTGACGCCCAGGGTGCTGCCGGGATGATCGGAAGGAACTTGGCCATGTGGACATCTGGGGCTGGATCCGGTGTTTATCACTTAGTAGTTGCATTACCTGGGCCACGCCACTTCCATTCTCCTCAGTCTCCCACCTGTAAAATGGGAGCAGGAGAATTAAGCACCTCTCAGGGCATATTAACGACAGGACCCAGGCCCCTGCTCTTGGCTCTTCATGCAGAAAAATGGCAGCTCTCAGTCTGTTTGGTCAAGGTCCCCACGGATGGACCTGCTGCCTGGCCAGAGAGCCTGTAGCCACAGCCCCAGAGGGGCCAACTTGGATGCTGACCCTGGTATCCTGGGGAGCACAATGTCCCAGTCTTCGTCCTGCAAGCCTCCTTCCTCATCCATGTCCCTGAGGCGCTGCCTGGCGCCACCTTGTGGCAAGGATGAGAACTGCAGGCAGCCCTTTGGGGAGAAGTCTTGCTCTCTGGTGCGTCATATGTAGTGGATGTGGGTGGAACATTTCTAGAGCTGCCAAGAAGGGTTGTTTTGGGTTTTAATTCAAGTTAAACATGGTCCTAGGCTTCTAAGAATACAAAGGCCCCATGTAGGCTTTGCCGCACCAGGGCATATTTCTGAGTCAGTCATGACCACTGGCTCAGGGAAGGCTGTAATTCCCAAGTTGCCAGCATTCCAGGCTCCATCCACCCCATGGCTTGAAATCCAAGAGGGACAGGCAGTTTCCCTCATAGCCTTACCCACATCTGTCCAAACCAGCCACTCTAAATTACATCCTTTCTTTGCTAGCTCATTGCTCACCAAGGTCTGCAGTGCTTCCAGAATGGCTTTGCCAACACAGGCATGCAGTCTGAGCCAGCAAACCAGGCCCACAGGACAGAAAGAAGGACAAGAGGGAGACACACAGAGATGGCACGTGGATGGACACAGCCCAGAGCAGGACCCCTGGCCCAGGGCCTCTCTTGAGCTCCAGACTCCAGATCGAACTGCTGATGGCATCCTGACCTGTGTGTCTGGAAGGTGATATGTCCAGCTGACCTCACCAGCGGCCCCAGACCGGAGCTCCTTCAGGGTCTCCCAGCTCAGTGCTCAGCACTACCTGGGACAAGTAGCCTGAGCCAGCCCTGGGGCCCCGGGACCAGGCACAAAGAGTTGTCATACAGAATCCCACTTTGTTTGTCCCTAATTCTAGAACTTTGAGATGGTCAGGGTGACGCTGTGTCCAAATCAAGATTTTGTTTCACCAGATGCTCCCGGGAGGGTGCTCCTTCTAGAAACAAAGGAAGAGCCTCACTGGAAGGGGCCTCCTCTACCTTTCTGCCTCATTCCATGTATCCTGAGCCCAAGGTCTGGAAAGTCAAGGGCCATCCTGCACCCTGGGGTGTTACCAAATCCACACTCGTTCTGCTCGCCACGTGACAGGCCAATAAATCAGGAGACAAGGTGTTAGTGTAAGGAATAACGACTTTATTCAGAAAGCTAGCAGACAAAGAAGATGGCAGACTAATGTCCTAGAGAATCATCTTCCCCAAATCAGAATTCAGGCTCCTTTTATACTAAAAAGGGGAAGGGGTGTGGTTGGTTGTTGCAAACTTCTTTATGTCAGAATCCTTTGTTCTTGCAGCTGTCCACGTGGGTCAGGTCATGGTGTCCCTGCAAACCTCCAACAAGACAAATATTTTCTATTCTGCAACTTGTTATCTTTATATGAATGGGGAAATGTTAACACCCTTAAAGGTCAGAGCCTTGGGAATGGGCTCTCCTGTCTATTTCAGGCTCTAGGCAACATCCTTTTACAAAAGGTGCAGAACAGCAGGACTGAGCACAGGAGACAGAGCACAGGGTTAGAGCCAAAGGAACAGATCTCATGTGGAGTCAGGTTTGTTCTTTTCTATTACAGGGGCTGTGGGCAGGAGGTGCCAGTCTCTGTGTGGAGGGCGATGAAGCAGGAAGATGTGAAGACCTGGTCCCCAGGGCCTCAGGGAGCCCCCACCGCAGCCTGGCTCCCCTCTCCCCACCCGAGCCCCTCACTGCACTAAACCACACCAGGCTTGGACCCTCTGCCCTGGGAGCCGAGTACACTCCCACCTGATGGTGCTGATGGCGCACCTTACCCCCATCCTCCTTGTCCACACTCCCTGCTGTCAACTCCACCTCCCACTCCCACCCTCTTCTCTCCATTTCCCTTGCAGTGACCGTGATTCAACTCCCAACCGCACCCCAGCCACACCCCACCTTCCCACAGCCCTGTCCCTGCTGTGAAATCGCCACCCAGTCCTTAGAACAATCATCGGAAAATGCAGGTCAGATCGTGTTGCTTCTCTGACTCTCTCCTCTACCCAGTGGCCCCCAAAGTTGTCGGGGAGCTGGTTCTTGTCCAACCTTCCCCCTTCACCTGGGGGGCAGACCCCTCTCCACCTTGGCCTTCTTTCTTCCTGGAGCACCTCTTATTATTAGTGGGGCGGCCAGTATTTGGAACAGAGCCTGCAGGGCCCCAAAGCGCTGGGCTGTGTCTACCTCTCACTCTCCTGCGTCAGGAAGGGTCAGATTTGTGTGCCCTGGGAGTCTCACTGTCCCCATCCGCAAAGTGCAAACCAGGAGAACGCACCCACAGGGAGGTCGGCGGGGTGTACCCAGACAACAAGCATTTCCCGTCCCACTGCTTGCCCCTGTGTGTGCGAGGAGGTCGTCCACACCCAAAGACAAACAGGACAAATGCAACCGATGAGTCAGCAGAAGGGAATGGTGTCATTTATAAATGTGTGCTCTGCTCCATCGGAAGTCCCGGTCTGGAAGAATTGCTTTTGCATGTGCATTTGGAGGTGATTTTCCCTCCAGAGGAAAGAGGATGCTGTGCTGCAGTGCAAGAAAGACCAAATGGGTAATTAGGACCGCTGAATGTCTCAAGTCCCAGCCTGATGCCACAAATAAAGACGACGGGCAAGCCACGCCTCTCCCAGCGCCCCGCCCACCACTCAGAAAAGCCGCCTCCAGCCCCTGATCCAGGTCAGTCTCCTACGCAGAGACACCGCCGGGATTCATTTTTATGATGGTTTTAGAACGGGGACACTGAGATGAGACGATTCCTCCCGCACTGCGGAGTGAGAGCAGGCAGTGCCCGGGGTTCCGCTTTGTCACTCGGGCAGCACTGACGCGGGAGCCGCCACAGGGTAGGAGCCCGGTGCTTCCGGGCACTGATTGGCTCGCGCCGGCCACGCCCCGCCCCCAGACACCGCCCCCGGAGCCACTGTCCAGTGAGGAGCAGCGACACGTGAGTCCAGCGGTAGATGCTGAAAACAAAACCAGACTTCCAGACACGCACTGCAACACTCAAAAGAGAAGAACCAGATACACTACCTAGTCCTTAACTCAGGGATGGACAAGACTTAACTGGGTTTGATTATCCATCAAATAGTAATGTGTGCTGCTCTGAACAGTAGCCCTTCACCACATTTGAGGGGCAGGCATTGCTTACAATTACGTATAATTAAAAAAAATTTCTTTTAGTTTATTTATTTGGAGGCAAGGGAGGGAGGCAATTAGGTTTTTTAAAATATATTTATTTAATGGAGGTACTGGCAATTGAACCCAGGACCTCATGCATGCTAAGCACACACTCTACCATTGAGATATACCTTTCCCCCAGAAGTTACTTATAATTTTAAGTGTAATTTCTCCCACTTAATATGAATTGATTCTGGAAGAAACTAGTGCCGGGGGCGGGGAGGAGAAATGATTCTAAACCTAATGCAGCCCTTGCAGCCAGGTGACAGGGACATTGGGCAGAGTCACTGGGTCTGGACACTAAGATGAGTTCTATTCGAGTCAGTCAAGGCGCTCCTTTCCAGAGCCTTCTTCCGTCACGTCGAGACTCCGGGCTGGGGAGGAGGCAGAGATAATGCAAGCCTGAAATGGCAAGAGCTATGTCAAAAAATGAAAAGGGAACTCTAGCCCTGGTCATGTAAAGATCACAATTACTGAAACTGACTGCAGGAGAGTGTTTCTCAGTGAGGTTCTGAGGTGCCTGCTTTAATAAGTTGCTAAGACCTAGCTTCAGTTAGCTCAGGGTTTGTATAAAGACAATTAATTTCCGTAAAGCCCTTGGACAAATGTTGCTGTGTTAATTGCGCTAGCTGCCCCTTCTGCAGTCTGCGTCCCACTTAGCCGTGCCTGGCCGACGCTCTGTCCCACACCAGGTCACCAGATTGCTCAAGCATGCTTCTGGGCTAACATCAACCACAGACATCTATGGCCAGCCTGGAATATACCAGGCCCGGTGAGGTAGGGAAGGCCCGGATCATTAAGCCACATGCACTGCTGTGACTTGCCTGAGGCCACCCGTATCACGAGCAGATGTCTGGGACGAGACAGAGGTCTGAACAGCCCGGGGCCAGCGCTCTCTCTGCCAGCCTCTGAGTCGGCACACATTCTGCACCAAGGAGTTTGGCTGACTACTTCCTGCCATGGACTGAGTAACTCCCCCCTCCACCCACGGACACTAACTTTGCCCGTAGTTAGCAGAGCTCAGGTCTGGGCTCCAGGGGTCCCAGGCCAGGCCCACTGCATTCTTTCCACACTTTGCTGGTATTCAGCTGTACCTGCCAGCCAGGTGCCCTGTGGGAGAACAGAGAAGTGTGTAGGGAAAAACAAATCTGACTCCATATTGGATCTGCTCCTTTAGCTCTAACCCTGTACCCTGTTTCCTGAGCTCAGTCACGCTGCTTCTGCACCTTTTGTAAAAGAATGTTGCCTAGAGCCTGAAATAGACAGGAGAGCCCATTTTCAAGGCTCTGACCTTTAAGGGTATTAACACTTTCCCATTCATATAGAGATAAAAAGTTGCAAAACAGAGGATAACATTTGTCTTGTTGGAGGTTTGCAGGGACACCATGACCTGACCTGCGCGGACAGCTGCAAGAACAAAGGATTCCAACACCAAGAAGTTTGCAACAATCAACCACATCCTGTCCCCTTTTTGTATAAAATGAGCCTAAATTCTGACTTGAGGAAGATGGTTCTCAAGGACATTAGTCTGTCATCTTCTCCGTCTGCTGGCTTTCTGATTAAAGTTGTTATTCCTTGTCCCAACACCACGTCTCCTGATTTATTGGCCTGTTGTGCAGCAAGCAGAACAAGTTTAGACTCGGTAACAAAAGGAGACAGGAGAGGGCTAACAGTCCCTAGGTATCCATTCTCTTTCTGATTCATTCAGACACAGAACCTCCCAATAGGCACCAGCTAGAAACCACAGTCGGACCCACATTTTCTGCTCTGGATGGACGTGTGGCCCACATGGCACCATGTGGCCTCATGGAATGTAAGCAGAGTGGAGGTGCACAACTTCCAGAGCAGTCCCTTGAAAGGAAGTTGCTTGCCCTCTGCTCCTCCTCCCCTTCTCTTGGGCAGGAATGAAAATGTGGGGATGGAGGGGGACAGCTTGGACCATGAGAGTGAAGATAGGTCCCCAGGGAACTGTGAGCAACAAGACAGAAAGGACCTGGGTGACTTCTCAGAGTGAAGCCTGCACGGCCCCCACCAGGACCCTCACTAGGTGCTCCCTTTGCCTTCCATGCTGATCCCAAGATCTCTCCAGGATTCCCTCACTTCTTTCCCATCTCTGATCACAAGGAGACCCCATCCGTGAAAGGACACCCCACCCTCTATCACATTCCTGCCCCTCGCCCTGCTTTATTCTTTTTCATTGCAATTAACACCACTCACTGTGCTACTTACAGGATAAGTGTGCAATAGCATTATGTCTTTAAAAACTCTACATACCTTATTTTAAAAATACTTTATTTCAGGATTGGAAGGAAGATGGTAGAATTGGAAAATCTGAGCTCACCTCGTCCCATGGGCACACCAAAATTACAATTATTTACAGAGCAACTAATGATGAGGAAGATAAAAATCTAGCAGAAAAGGTCTCCTGCAGCTAAAGATGTACAGAAGAAAGCACAATGAGATGGGTATGAGAGGTGGAGACGTGGTACAGTCAAGACCCACACCCCAGGGTGAGCCACCCACAAATGAGGGGTTAATGACAACTACAGAGGTCTGAGCCCTACCTTGACTCCCCAGCCTCGGGGCCCTGCACTGGGAAGATGAGCTCCCAGGACATTTGGCTTTGAAGGCCAGCAGGACTTACATTCAGGAGACCTTGAGGAGTATGGAAAATAAGGGATTCCGTTCCTAAAGGGCTCACACAAAATCTCACACACTCGAGGACCCAAGGCAAAAGCTACTCTCCATGGTCAGGAAACAAAACCAACCTATCAAGCACACATAAATAAAAATAGCAAATTAGGCAAAAGTGAGGGAACAAAGGAACATGTTCCAAATAAAGAAACAAGGTAAAACTCCAGAAGAAGAACTAAAAGAAGTGGAGAGAGGCAATCTACCCAAGAAAGATTTCAGGGTAATGATTGTAAAGATCATCAAAGAACTCAGGAGAAGAATGGATAAACAGAGTGAGAAATTATAAGTTTTTAACAAAGAATTATAAAATATAAAGAAGAATAAAACAGAGATGAAAAAAACAGTAACTAAAACTTTAAAATACCCTAGAAGGAATCAACAGTAGATTAGATGATACAGAGAAATGGATCAGTGAGCTGGAAGACAGAGGAGTGGAAATCACTGAAGGCACACAGAAAAAAAAAAAATAATAAACAGATATGAGGATAGTTTAAGAGATTTCTAGGTCAACATTATGTGCACAAATATTCATGTTATAAGAGTCCCAGAAGAAGGGAGAGAGAAAGGGACAGAGAACATGTTTAAAGACATAATAGCTGATATCTTCCCTAACCTGGAAAAGGCTACAGACAGACATTCAGGTTCAGAAATCACAGAGAGTCCCAAACAGGATCAACCCAAAGAGGACCATACCAAGATACATTGTAGTTAGAATGATAAAAATAAAAGATAAGAAGGGTATGTAAAAAGCAGCAAGGGAAAAACAAGAAGTAACACACAAGGAAACTCCCATAAGGCTGTCAGCTGACTTTTCAGCAGAAACTCTGCAGGCCAGAAGGGAGTGACGTGATACATTTAAAACGATGAAAAGGAAAAACCTACAACCACGAATACTCTACCTGGCAAGGCTTTCACTCAGATTTGACAGAGAGATCGAAGTTTTACAGTCAAGCATAAGCTAAAAGAGTTCAGTACCGCCAAATGAGCTTTACCAAAAAATGTTAAAAGGCATTTCTCTAAGTGAAAAAGAAAAAGGCACACACACTCATAAAAGAAAAACATGAAAATTATGAAAGGATAAAGCTCATCAGTAAAGGCAAATATACAGTAAAGGTGGTAAATTCACCACATACAAAGCTAGTAAGAAGGTTAAAAGACAAAAGTAATAAAATCGTCTGTATCTGCAATAAGTAGTTAAGGGCTACACAAAACAAAAAGGTGTAAAATATGATGTCAAATACAGTAAGTATGGGAGGGAAAGTAAAAGTAAAAATGCAGAATTGTTAAAAATTTTTTAACATTTTTTTATTGAGTAATAGTCATTTTACAATGTTATGTCAAACTCCAGCGTAGAGCACAATTTTTCAGTTATACATGAACATACATATTAAAATGTTTTCTTTTAATTTAAGAGATCAGCAACCTAACATGATCGCGTATATATATATAAATAGGTTGCAATATATAAACTTCATGGTAATCACAAACCAAAAATCAACAGTAGATATAGACACAGAAATGAGAAAGAAACCCAAATGTTAACACTAAGATTGTCATCAAATCACTAGGAAAGAGCAAAAGAAGAAATGAACAAAAAAGAACTACGAAAACAACCCCAAAACAAAATTAACAAAATGGCAATAAGTGCACACCTATACGTGTAAATGGACTAAATGCTCCAATCAAAAGACATAGCTTGGCTGAATGCATAGAAAAACAGGACCTGTATGTACGCTGCCTACAAGAGACTCACTTCAGATCTAAAGACACACACAGACTGAAAGTAAGGGGATGGAAAAATGTATTCTATGACAGTGGAAACGGAAAGAAGACTGAGATAACAATACTTATAACAGACAAAATAGACTTTAAAACAAAGACTGTAACAAGAGACAAAGAAGAACATTTTGTGTCTTATACATATTATTCCACCATCTTCTGGAGACGTATGTATCTGATAGGAAGTGGCTGTCCATCTGAAATTTTTCCTTCATGCTTAAGACTTTCATTTATGGTAGATTTTAGGATTTTCACCTTTCATTTCCTGTTCTACAGTTCCACCATGGTGTTTCTAGATGTCTTGTTTTCAATTTTCCTGCTTAAGTCTTGATGTGCTCCATCAATGTTAAGACCTGTTTATCTCCTTCAAAAAACTGTCACTTTCTCATGCTTTGTCTTGCTTCAAGAGTTTCTATTAGAGCTCTCCTTCAGCTTTCCACTCTAGCTCCATGTCTCTCAAATGATCCTTCTCTCTCTTTCTGTATAAGATTCTGAGAGATTCCATTAGCTGTTTCTTCCTATTCACTAATTGTCTCTTCAGTTACATTGAGACTACTGAAGCATTTATCTATTGAAGGCGTCATTTCCTTTCATTTTAATGACTGTATATTTAATTTCTAGATTTATCATTTGGTCCTTTTCCTTAGTTGTCTGTCCAATTTCATAAATGGCCTTCCTTTGCTTATAGAGTGTCCCCTTTTCTTTGTCTTACTTGACATTTACCTACACTTGCTTCCTCAGTAAAAACTCCCATTTTTTTCATATACTTCCTCTCTTTCATGGCATTAGGTATCCTCATTTATTCTGAATTTTTGCCTGCGAATTCATCTTCATCAGGAGGTAAGTTCTATAGGGATCCAGGGCATCTCCTGAGCTGTAACGATGTCCCTATGGGTGACATAACATTTGCTTCCACCAGAACTTTATAGTTTCAAGAGGTCAAATTCTACAATGGCTTCTCGTGTTTTGTTTTCTTTTGTTTTTAGCATAGATGGTGTAAAATGTAGCCCCACACCTCTCTGTGGCAGAGTCTTGGATTTTATTTTCTCAAAGGTGACTTTTTCTACCACATTCCATCATGGGTGGCTCTTCCTGTGTTACAACCCTAGGCTAGACTGTTCCTTTTCATGTAAATTTCCACCTGGAGCAGAGTTCCAGCTCCCACAGTGTCTGAGGCTGTGAGCCTTCTTTACACAGCATTAAAACCCTGTCCAGAGGTATCAGTTCAGTCCCTTAGATCTCTGCAGCTTCAATATTGATTCTCCTTTATGGCTGTGATGTCCCTCTTTGTTTATGGCTCCCGGTGATTTCTCTCAATTCTTAAATGGAAATTTGGCTTCTTATAAAAATGTCTTCATGTCATCTATCTTGTCTAAATGAGCTCAGACTTGTAGTCAAAGTAATAAGCTGACATCTCTACACTGATATCTACAGACATCTGAACCTCTTCCCCGATCACAGCCTGGCCTCTGTCAGTCTTCCATATTTCAGCAAATGACATCAACGGTCACCAGTTGCTTGGAGCAGGAGGCAGAAGAGAGTGCTCAGTTTTAGTTTGTCCAATGCCTTGACCAGAAATTTGAGCTCAATAAATGGTGGTTGCCATTGACTGTGCTGTCAATCAGCCCATTTTTCTTATGATCTTGAGTGATGCTGTGCATCATCCCACTTTTAAGATGACAGGCCACACTTGCAGTGTGCTGGAATCCCCTGGTCGGCCAGCCCAGGGTGAGCATTCAGAAAAATGAACAAGATTAAGCAGGGGTTCCTCAACTTCAAGAAATGCTGTTGGTTCCTAGTAATCACATTACATTTTCTAGATTACCACAGCCAGGTATTTAATCTCACTAGAAATCATCAAACTCCCTGATCTATAACTTCTAAAAGCTATTTGTACCCTCCTTTTAAAGACTGATAGAATATAAACATTTTGGTATCTTCTGAAAACCCTTCCTTGCTCTGAGCTTTGTCACTAGTTACCAATGGTGGTTTTATGACCCTACTGATTTTCGTATTCTGAGCCCTGATCTGTCTTGCTCTGAGCCTCATTTAGGCTGAGTCCTCTGCCTCTTAACCATGTTGCATCCCTGCTTTCCATTTTGTAAGTTTTGCTTTTTTAACAAAATTGTGGCAGTAAAACAGGAATTGAGACATTTTGCTTTCTCTCCATCACCTTCTAATGTTACACCATATGCCATCAACAGTTGGACTCTGTCAACAAAACTTTTGAAATCCTTTTAAAAAAAATCTATAACATATTTTTCATTTATGAAATTCTCCTATCTTCCACCTCCCTTAGAATCTTATTCCAGATTTGTGCCATGCTTTGACATTTTTTTCTTTTTTTTAAGATTTTTTATTGATTTATAATCATTTTACAATATTGTGTCAAATTCCAGTGTAGAGTACAATTTTTCAGATATACATGAACATATATATATTCATTGTCATTTTTTTTCTCTGTGAGCTACCATAAGATCTTGTATATATTTCCCTGTGCTATCAGTATAATCTTGTTTATTATAGTAATTCCTCTTTAGTATGCATGGATCAGTCTCAGAATATCCTTCTTCTATGGCTCCTTCTACCCCTCCTTTCTTACCCCAGGGCTGAAACCTTGGACCTTGTTCCTTCTCTGTCTACACTATCTTCCTAAGTATTTGCATCCATTCTTAAGACTGTTTTTTTTTTAATTTAAGTATAGTCAGTCTACAATGTTGCATCAATTTCTGGTGTACAGCATGTTTCAGTGTATATATATCCCTTTTCATATTCATTTTCATTATAAGTTACTATAAGATATTGAATATAGTTCCCTGTGCTATACAGTAGGGCCTTGTTGTTTATCTCTTTTATATATAATACTTAATATCTACAAATCTCAAACTCCCAGTTTATCCCTTCTCACCTCCTTCCCTCTTCCACAGTAACCAACAGCAAACTCTAATTCGAAAAGATACATACACCACAATGTTCATAGCAGCACTATATACAATAACCAAGACATGGAAGCAACCTAGATGTCCACTGACAGATGACTGGATAAAAGAGCTGTGGTATATTTATACAATGGGATACTACTAGCCATAAAAAAGCATAGAATAATGCCATTTGCAGCAACTTGGATGGACTTGGAGATCATCATTCTAAGGGAAGTAAGCCAGAAGGAGAAAGAAAAATACCATGAGGTATCACTTATATGTGGAATCTTAAAAAAAAAAAAAGTACAGAAGTAAACTTATTGATAGAACAGAAACAGACTCGCAGACATTCCTATGACTTTCAGTATCAAGCACATTCTGACAACTCCACAGTCCATTTTTCCACCCATGTTCTCACTCTTTACCACCAAATTTATTCATCAAACTGCATGCTTGACCTCTCCATTTGGATTCTAACAAACACCTCAATCCCTTCCCCCAACAGCACCTGGCCTCCTTGCCTTCCCCTTTTAGCAAACAGTATCCACAACCAACCAGTAGCTCAAGGCAAAATCCTACAGTCAGTCTTGTGACCACTTTCCCCTGTATTGTACATCCAGTTCATCAGCTAATCCTGCCACCTCCACCTTCAAAAAGAGATCCAAAGTCCAATATTCTTTTCACCTTATATCTTACCTTGACCAATGTGATAGCATCCTACACAGGGTCCCTGACTCCACTTTCATCCTGTAATCCGTTCTCCACACAGGAAGGCTTTCCCCACATTTCCCCCAGACCCCAGATGGGCCTCTCAGTCTGCCTTCCCAGCTCCTGGAAGTCTTCCAGTCATAGTGGGTTGTTCTGCCCTCTGCCTGGAATATTCTTTCCAATACAGGACATCTTCCTCACTTCATGCAGATCTCAGCTCAAGAGTCACGTCCTCAGAGAAGGCTAAAATCACAAGCCCTGTCTATGCTCTTATTTCTTCATAGCTCTGGTCACTAGCTCGTATATAATCACATTACACATCATTTGTTTCCCTGTTTGTGTCTATCCCACCACTAGAAAGTAAGCTACCTGAGGGCAGGGGCTTTGCCATCCCCAGCTCTTCAGGTCCCAGCCTCATTGTTTCATCATCTGCTGGTTTCTAGGATGGTCTTGAAATGCCTGATGCATTTTATGTCTTGATTCTTCACATGAAAACTGATTTTTTTTTCATTCTTGTAAGCTCTTATATCTTTGCCCCTAGAGTTTGGAAAAGTTATTGGTTTCTATTTTTAGCTATTATGCAGATTTTTTCAATCTGGAAACTCATGCCACTCACCTCCAGAAAAATGTATTGACTTCTCTAATGAGTTTGTTCCCACTATTTTTTCTGTTCTTTCTGTAAATGCTGTTCTTCTTAACTTGGACTTCCTGAATTCATCCTATAATTTGCTTGTCTTTTTTTTTTTCCAATAATGTCCAGGATTCTTTCTCTGTATATGCCTTTTAAAAGTAGTTTCCTGTTCCTTCACAGATAAAACATCTACTCTCACCTGTCTGTTAATACTGATATATTTTTGTTCTCCCTAAAGAGTCTGTTTCTTTCTTGTTGAGTTTGTCTCATTTTATTTTTTTCTGTTTTTCTGCTTCTTTGACATCTCATGTTGTCTTCAAAGATCTTGAGACCCTTGATTAATATTTTTCTGAGTGTGATTATTAAGTCATAGATTTTATCTATGTGATATGATTCAATACTTTGCAATTATTATATTGGGGGGTAGAGAAAAGTCGATGGGTGCTCTCTGTGTCAGAATCTCATTAACTGTCTTCCTGGTGAAGGATGTAACTTGAACATATCCTACAGGAAACCCCATTATCAGTATCTTTAGGTTTTTATTTCTCTTGAGCTGGTCAGATTCTTCAGCAAATGCTCTTCTGCCTTGAGAGGAGAAGTCAGTTGTCGGAACCCAGGATGGACAGAGGCATGCAAGTGTTCTCTCATATCCCCTGCTGTCTGTTTCACACCTCTGCTCTCAGCCGGATTTGCTATCCAGTCCAGAGACCCTCTATTTTATCCTCTCCACAGATTAAACCTCAGTTTCTTCCCAGGGTTGGGGGATCAGTTGCCCCATTGCAAAGACTTGGGAAGAGATCTGGGACATTATCTGCCTCTGAAATAGATTTCCAATCATTTCTCCTGGTTTTATGGATTTCCAGAGGCATCTTATGCTGCAAATTCTTTGGCCTTTGGGGGATTCTACTTTGTAAACCAGGTTGCTTTTTGGTTTTTTTGTTTTTTACTTCTGCCAGTGAAAAATTCAATTTTCTCAGCTGAGCTACATCACTTGCCACTCACCATCTGTTTTCCAGTTCCCCAAATTTTGTTATTTTAGTCCATATAGGCTTTTGCCTTTTTAAAATGTTCCCTTTTGAAGTACAATATTAAAAATAAAGAAAATTGTATATATCATAAGAATAGATTTCAATCAATGTTCAAAAATAAAACACGATCTTATAGCCAGTTCCCACATCACAAAACAGAACATTACCAGGATCCCAGAAGACCCCTTTAGGCAACTTTTCAGCCTCAGTCTCCCTCCTCACAATGGTCTCCACTCTCCTGACTTCCCTAACAACACAGATGAGTGTTTCCCATTTTGTTTTAACTTTATGTACATGGAATGATGCAGTACGGATTCTTTCGTGTCTGGCTTCTTTCACTCCACATTTTGTTTGTGGCATTAATCCATAATGTAAAATGTAGCTAGTTCATTCTCACTGCTGTATATATGGTTCATTTCTCCACTGTACAAATGAACCGCAATTTACTTACCCACTTTTGATGGACACCTGGTAGTTTCCAATGTGGGACCTACTGTTGATAGAAATATTCTTGTGCATGTTTTTGGTAAACATATGTATGCATTTCTGCTAGGTATATGCCTAGGAGTGAAACTGTTGTGTCATAGGAGATATATATGGAGAGAGAGACAGAGACAGAGAGACAGAGACAGAGAGAGATAGCGTGCTTTATATATATGAGCGATATATATATAGAGAGAGAGAAGGAGAGAGAGAGCGCGCGCGCTTCAGCAGAGACCATCGTTCTGTTTTCCAAATTGTTTGTATCCACTGACACTCCTACCAGCTGTGTATAAGAATTCTGGCCGTTCTATTTCATTATTAACATCTCTTTTCACTGTAAACTTTCTAGTGGGTGTTTGTGCATTTAAAAAAATTCTTCTACTGTCATTTTCATGGGGATCGAAAAGGAAGTAGACTTTATTGTGTCAATTAGAAAGCCAGCCAAGGCTTTCATTTAACCGAAACACCAATTTGATCACGTCTCTCACCTTTACTAAAACCTTTCAGTGGTTCTCAGAATAAATTTCAAATTTCTTTCCTTGAGCTGTCCCTGGATAGCTCTATCACATCTTTTCCATGGATGTGGGTATAACCATAGAGAACATCGTGTAATTTACCAAACATGTGCTCTTTTAGGCAGCTCTGTCTGCAATTGCAGTAATTGTCCCTTCTTCTTAACTTACTTTGTCCAGCCTAGTTACTCCACTGCCACCATCAAGAACCACTCCTCCAGAACATCTGCCTTGAGTGCCCACCATGTGCCCTCCTCTGTATCTCTCTGTCACCCTTTGATTTCTTCTGTCAAGGCACTTATCATGGAATGATCTCTTGTCTCTCCTCCCCAGCTCCTGGGCAGCTCACTGAGAGGAAGAACTGTCTTATTTCATTTTGTAGCAACAACACCCAACACCGTGCCCCAGACAGGACACTGAACAAGTGGTCCTTTCATTCATTCATCCATTCATTCAGTTACCTATTCAACAAATATTTAATAAGGACCTGCCATTTGCCAGGCTCTGTTCCAAGCAAAGGGTGAAGCAACAAGAAGAGCCTCTGTCCTCAGAGGCTGAAGGTAAGCAAATAAACACACAGAGAGAAATAGCAGACAATTTCCCGTCCAGCTCCCCGGCCCCTCTGAGGACACGCTTTTCTGCCCGCCGTGCTCCAGTGACACGACTCCTGTGTCCTATGTCTGTCCCAGGGCCTCTGCCCTGGCCCCTCCCTGGCCTCCACCCCCAAGATCTCCGGGTGGGTGGACCCTTTTCAGCATTCAGATTTCAGCTTTAAAAGTCAGCCCCTCAGAGGGCTACTCCTTGACCACAAAGTCAGTCTCTATCACAGCATACTCTTTTAATTCTCTACATAAAATACACAGCTATCTGATATCTTTATTGTATATCTGGGGGTTTTGTTGGTTTGTCTTCTTTTTCCCCTAAACAATTTACATGAGATTTTTTTTTCCTGTTTTAACAGTTCAATTCCTTTATCCCACATAATAGGGCTTGGCAAATAGTAGGTGCTCAATATATTGACAAACTGAGTGAATCAATGAGTTCACCGAAGGAAAATTAGAAATGGAAGAATTTCAGAAAGGAAAGCTCACTTCCACAACCCAGCAATTGTATTCTTAGCTATTTATCCAAGAGCGAAGAAAACATGGTCACTAAAATGCCTTTCTGTGAATGGTCACAGCAAGTTTATCCCTAACAGGCAAAAACTGGAAGTAGTCTGACTGACCGCCAAGAGGAAAATGATAAGCAAGTGTGTTCTAGCCAAACAATGAACTACCACCTGGCAAGAAGAAAGGAGGAACCTACCGAGAGGAGCAAGCGGGGTACCAGTCTGATGGCTTGAAGCGATGCAAGATGCTTTCAGAGCGCTGGGAATGTGCCACATCTTGACAGTGGTTATGAACACCTGGTGTGCACATCTATCAGAGTTACTGAACCGTGTTCTTTTTTTTTCATTTTCTAAAATTTATTTTAAATAACCCATTTGGTACTTTTGGGGGGAGCCGTGTAAAAATTTTATGTACACTTAAAAGCTTCCTATCAAAGAACAGAACGTGTGTTTCCACTAATCTTTAGTGATGTTTTAAGTTTTCTTTTTCTCCTCCTTACGTATTTCTTTTTTTATTCTTATTTTTCATTGAAGTGTAGTTGATTTACAATGTTAGTTTCACGTGTACAGCAAAGTGATCCAGTTATATATATATATGTACCTATTTTTTTTCAGATACTTTTCCATTATAGCTCATTACAAGAAACTGAATATAGTTCCCTGTGCTGTAGAGTAGGTACTTGTTATTTATCTATTTTGTAATAGTAATGTAGTAATGTGTATCTGCTAATCCTAGACTCCTAATCTATCTCTCCCCCATACTTTTCCCCCCTGGTTTCTATATTCTACCCTCCTCACCCATTTCTTGCTAAGTTTATTCTTAGTGTGGTCCATCTTTTCTGCTGTGATTGACTGATTGATTCTATTGAAGTATAATTGATTGACACTGTTGTGTTAGTCTCTGGTGTACAACGTGGTGATTCAGTTAATATATACACACATTCTTTTTCATTTCATAAGTTGTTACAAAGTATTGAAAATAGTTCCTTGTGCTATACAGTAGGTCTTTGTTGTTTATCTATTTTGTATATAGTGGTTTGTGTCTGCTAATCCCAAACCTAAATGGGTACTATTTTAGCACTGTAAAACATACTTCAAATGTTTAATTAATTAATATTAACATTAATTAATTAAACATTAATTAATGGATGGATTAAATTTTGATGAATGCATTAAAATTTTAATTTTTTAATTAATTTTTTAAAATGTTTTAATTAATTTAGTTAATTTAAAATCTAATTATTTTCAAAGGAAAATTTGAGAATTATTGCACATCTCATCTCCGCTCTCACACTCAGCCTTATTTAAAACTTATCTTCAACCTAAAACCTTACCTTACGGTGTCCTGGTCTGCCTGAGAAGTCTGCCCCACGCAGGTTTGGGCTGACGTCTCCACCCCATGTGGCAGGAGTCACAGTGTCACCATCAGGTTTGCAGCCCCAGCAGCTCCTGCCTTATCAGGTTCCCAGGGTCCAGTCTACCAATGGACAGGAGTCCAGGACCTCGACCGGCACACCTGGGCCCCCACAGCGGACTCTGCAGGACCTCCCATTGCCAATAACTACAGTCAGTCAGAGCTCGCCCTGCAAGCAGCTGCGTGTCCCGGGCAGATGACACAAGCCCGCGCTCCTCAGAGTACAATCAGCAGACTGCCAGCATCTTCACCGCCGGGACGTTTGTCAGGGCTGCAGAGTCCCGTCCTGGCCCAGACCTGCTGACTCAGAACCCGCACCACGACGTCACCCTGGGGTGACGGAGATGGACACTAGAGTTTGAGAGGCGCCGAGCTATCCTTTCTGAGCTTCAGAGTTCTCTGTAA
This sequence comes from Vicugna pacos, assembly GCF_048564905.1. NCBI lineage: Eukaryota > Metazoa > Chordata > Mammalia > Artiodactyla > Camelidae > Vicugna > Vicugna pacos. Next base: position 3,028,153 of record NC_132991.1, read on the forward strand.
ATGGTAACAATGCTGCTGACCTTTCAGTTACAGGAAGACTGAGCAAAGTCACACCACAAGGCCGCCAGCTCAAGGGCTGTCGCTTAGTAGGATTCAATGAATGGCCCCTCCCTGCCGCCTGGCCCCTTCCCCAGTTATTTCCAGCCAGCATCAGGCCTGCTTAGTAAAGAGATTTGCCAGCAAATCTGAATGGCCGCCCTGGACAGCTGGGTAACGGACTTCACGGAGCTGGGAACACCACTGGGACCTCCAGAGCACTGGAACATCTCCCGGGTCACTCCTCCATCCAACTGCGCTGATACATTTCCATGTTCATCAGAAGACGGCATTTCCAATTGCGTCATCATCCCCAAGTGTCACCACTCTCTGAAGATAAAACTTAGCTCTTGGTCCCTGAACTTATCATTAGGCATCTGTGTGCCAACCCAAAGACAGACACATCCCAGATGGGCCGCAGAGCTGCGAACCATAAAGAACACACAGGACATCGTCTTCCTGTCTTCCGCGATTTCCCCTCCCCTTATCCTCTCTCCCTTTTTATCCTCCTCCTCCGGTTCCAGCACCTCCCCTCTCTGGGAAACCACTTCCCCTCCAGGGAACTGCCATTAGCTCACAGGCAGGGTAAAGATGGATCGGACCCAGCTGCTGGCCGGTGAACGGGTGGCTTCGCAGTGGCCTCAATGTGACTACAGCCCAGGGGAAGCCTTGCAGGCTGACAGGGAGCAGCAGCACCAGTCATCCCTGCAAAGCCTGCCAGGAGCCCCTATCCCGGGGGCTCCCCGAGCATGCCCAGAGCGCTCCCTTTATGCTGAATAATTCACTAGACACTCTATGCACAGTCACCACTTAATGCTCCAAACCACTCTAGGGCCAGGAGAAGAGATCCCTGCTGTACAGGTGACAAAAGAGTAGGAAACTAACTGAAAAAAAGGCTTCCATGATACTAAAGCTGTTTGCTGATTGATTCTGACTTCAAATTCTTGCAACTTGTTTTTCTCTTTTCTCAGACTAACCCCCATCTCTGCTTCACTTGGCTCAACTGCTTTGGTGCTAAACAGTCCCCAGCCTTTCCATGACACACTCCACTCCCTAGGCAACCTTTACCCAGAATAGCTTATCCTTTAAGCCAGAAGCTGTATTCTAGAGAGGTGGTCACGGGCTGATAGCCTCAGAAGAATGAACAGGCCCTCTGGAGTTTCTCCTTGACGCCAGGTGGATTCATCAAGATTAAGAAAAATACAGCACCCCGGAAAACACCCTGATGGTTACCACCTTTCTGTTCTGCTCAGCTTTTCCATAAAACCTCAGGATGCCAACCCCGAGACGAATTCGCAGTCTCTAAGGCATTAGCCTGCTGTGACTCCCCTCTGCCTGGCAAAGCAGTAAAACAACTCTTCTCTTATTCTCCCAGAACTCTGTTCCCGAGTCTCAATTTGATTATCGCCGTACAGAGGCCCGTTTTTCGGCAACAGTGAGACCCCAGGGAGGAGATGTGGCCCAAATGCACAGATGGCAAGAGGTGATTTGGTGTCTTGCGCAGCTGGATCCTAACCAGGAACTGAAAAGGAGGGCCAGGCTACACCAGGCTGAGGGGGTCAACCTCCCTCCTCTGACCTCACTGCTTGCCTGCCTGCAGGATCCTCCGTGAGGTGAGTGGAAAAGGATGGTGAGTCTGAGGGTAGGGAGGGTGGCGTGAAGCTGCTGGTCCTAGGGGGAGGAGAGGCTTGGCAGGGGCTCCAACATCTCCCTCCCCTCCCAAGGATTTTGGGGCTGCCTAGGGTGTCTGGGGTGATCCCAGATTGCTGGGCCTCCAAAGAGCCCCCCCCCTCCGCCCCCGGCCAAGCCACACTGAGAGAGCTCTGCTCCCTTGCTTGTGAGAGGGAATAAGGGTTAATCCAAGGCCGAGCCAGATGGAGCCCATAAGAGCAAGTTACTGCTTAGAAATCCAGTGTCAAATGACAGTGTCGCCAGCACTCCGAGCAGTAATTGGCATTAAGAGAGGCCTGGAACTGCAAACTAGTGATTTTCAGTTGGTATAAAAAAAGTAATTGACATTAAGTGCTGTTTGAAGCAGCAAACTAGTGATTTGCAAATGACATTCAATAAGAAATCATTTCTGCCTATTGACATTAAATAGGCGTTAGTTCACAGCGCGCCCCAGGGGCAGCCCAGCTGAGGCGGGGAAGATGCCAGGAGCCCTTTGGGATCGCAGAGGCTTGGGGGGAGAAGGGGCCTCACCCTCAGCGCCCTCCTGCCAGGCTGAAGATGCCCTGCGGGAGGAAGGGTCTCTCCGAGACCAGAGGGTCCTTCCCCACCGGACGGTCTCCTCTGCCAGTTCCCTCCCCTCCGCACTCCGGCCCGACTCAGCGCCACCGCCGCTCCCCAGGCGTGGGGGCTCCCTCGCCTCCAGCGCGTCACCGTCACGCCTCCCGGCCCGGAATCCTCCTGCTCCCGGACCTCGCGCCCCCGCCCCTGCGCTCCACCAAGTCACCCCCTCTGGCTTCTGGGCGACCCTCCAGGCAGCGACCGCACTGCGATGAGGCGGCGCGTCTGCGGTGGGAATCCTGGCTGCGGGAGCTCAGAAAGCAGGGGCAAACAAGCGCTCTGCCACCATCCGGAAAGTGAAGGAGGCGCCCAGCAGCGGCCCGAGGCCGCGGCCTGCCACCTCCCTCCCACTCCGACCCCCACCCCCGGCCCCCGAGGGCAGATGTGGTCCCACTCTTTGCGTGGGAAGAGCGGGAGGCACCACCGCCGTGATCGGCCAGCTATGGCTGCAGCGGCAGGGAGGAAACCGCACACCCCCCAACACTGCCAGGCCGCAGGCTGCCTTGCTGGGAAGGCTATTCCTGATTTACTCTGTGATGGATGAGTGGACCGTAGAGTCCCCAGAGCTGGATTCCCAGGACGCCTACCAGGGCCGGGTGTACATGCCTTTCCGAGCGCCCACAAGCGCACCTTGGGTGCATATTAATAGTGCAATTGTAGATGCGGATTTACCTGGCTGGATGGCGTGTGCATAAACCCAAGGAAGCCCAGCAGGAGAGAAGTCAGGCCCCCTCTGACCCTGCAAACCAGCACACTGTACCCCACAGCACAGCCCCTGTTGAACTTGAGCCCTGGTGGACAGTCCTGTGTAACTTAGTCACCAGACATTAACCCCTTCCTGGGAACCTGCGCGAGCCCTTCCCTCCAGGCAAGTTTTGGAAGGAGCAAGCAGATAGATGATGCTGGTTTTGGCAGAACCCTTGAGAAGAGCCAGGGGACACCCCTAAGTTGGATCTTGTCCCCAGAATCAGGCAGTGTCCAAAGAAAGCATGACTCCTTTCCAAGAAAAAGAAACGTGTCGCCAAGGAATGCTCCTCTTCTGGGAAACTTGATTTTTCCAAATTGCTCTTTTGAAATCTCTTGAAATTACAGAAAAGCAAAATCAAAACCCCTTGGTCCAGGGCAAAAGTGGGAAGGAAACCTAGATGGAGTAATTAAAGCTTTCATCTTTTCTTTCACCCTAGGGGTACATGTCACTGGGACCCCAGGCGCTGCATGGCCCCATCACTGGGTCAGGTCCTGCATCCAGCCTGGGGACCTGGAAACTGTCAGGAGCTCCGGCAGTAACTAACAAGGAGAGGAGGGGCCAGGGTGCAGATGTGTCAGTTTCATCGTGGAGGTCAGAGTTGGAAATGGAATATGGGAAGAAAGGAAAAATTAAGAATAGGGAAGTGAGAGGTGAAGAAATAACGGAAAAGGGAAATAGCCATCTTCCTCAAGAAAAACTATGAGTTGAGGTCAGGAATAGCAGATTATGTAAACCTCTTCCTAAACTACCAAGTAATCCCACTGGAAGAGTAATAAAGTAAGAGGTACATGTATCGGGGTGAAAAAAGCTCAAAATGGTCACTGCTTGCAAATGACATGCTTTTTTTTATTGAAGTATAGTTGATTTACAATGTTGTGTTAGTTTTTGGTGTATAGTGTAGTGATTCAGTTATACATGTATAAATATATCCTTTTTCATATTCTTTTTCATTATAGGTTATTACAAGTTATTGAATGTAGTTCCCTGTGCTGTACAGTAGGATCTAGTTATTTATCTATTTTATATACAGTAATTTGTATCTAGTAATCCCAAACTCCTAATTTATCCCTCCCACCACCCCTCTTTGGTAACCATAAGTTTATTTTCTATGTCTGTGAGTTTGTTTCTGTTTTGTAAATAAATTTGTTTGTATCATATTTTAGATTCCACGTGTATATAATACCATTTTTTTGTCTTTCTCTCTCTGGCTTACTTCACTTACTATGATCATCTCTAGGTCCATCCATGTTGCTGCAAATGGCATTTTTTTTTAATGAGATAGGCATGTATAGGCCAGCTATTCAATTCTTTTTTTTTTAATATACTAGTGTATATCTGTCAATCCCAAGCTCTTAATTTAGCCCTTTCTGTTCAATTCTTGGTCCATCCACAGGTAGTACAATTCTTTTCACTATTATGCAGTATCTCTCTGTTTAGATTATGTCCATGAACTAACTTGTCTTGATGTGTTTGAATTATTCAGATGTGTGTGTAAAGATGACAGTTAAACTACGAAACCAAGGACTCTGCAGTCTAGATAATCTAAAACCAATCAAACAGCAACAAAAATCATATCCTCATTATATTTAACCAGCACTGAGTGTTTCGTCCCATTCTCATTTTCTAAACCCGTGTCATCTTAATATGTAAAAAAATAATTACTTCTTTTTAAAAATTTTTATGTTATTCATTAGTAGTGAGTTAGAACATTTCCCCCAAGTGCCTGTTACTAGATTATTTGAATGTCTTTTGTCCAAATTGAAATGCTACCGTCACAGAATTTTTTTTTAGTTTCTTTGTAGCTACACTCATATATTTAATTTTGCATCTTGCTTTGAAAATCTTAACAGTGTGTCATAAAGACCAATTTTTATGTGACTTCAAATAAACTTAATTTTAATAGCTACATAATAGCCTTTAGTGGCTATTAAGTAGTTTACTAAGGGATTTCCTTGATGCTGGATATTTACACTATTTCTTTGTTGCCTTTTTGTAACTCACACACATACACGCACACACAACAGTAATACCAGTAAAATGCTTGGTGTGAAACCACGACCACATGTGGGTTATTTATGTGGAAACAGGACCAGAAGTGGAAATACTGATGCTAAAATGTGAGCCTTTTCTTGGTCCTTGATTCAACTTCACAAAGTCTTTCCAAAAGACTTGCATTAATTTGCATTCCTCCATTTCTCCAAAACTGTTTTTGTGTATTGTCTGTTAAAAAGAAAAACCCGTGTCTCTTCTTAATGCTCAAGAAAATCAGCTAGTCTAAGAAACCCACCGTGAAAGAGGTGTGCGCCACTCCAGCTCAGCATAAGCAAAAGATGGTTGGTGTTTTCGCACCATGTTTGTCTGGTGTGGAGACCACACACGTGGGGCTCCCACGGCGCTGACCCCAAGTTTAACTGTCTGGTGTCTGGCAACCGCCAGTCCCAGGTCATGACGTGCCTTCTGTGGGGAGCGGGCTCAGGACACCTGTTCCATTCTAAACAGGGACATAATCCCCCATGGTCACTTGGGGCAAGGTGCAGAATACGTCCTCTGTTGGCAGCTCCCAGACCTGTAGGTCCAAACTGAAAGTTAGAGACGAGGTACCTCCTTCCAGATTATTCTTAAATCAGTTTCCTGCCACATGCCCCACGGTGATCTCCACATGCCAAGGAAAAGGAAGAGGGAGGGAAAAATTCAACCATGCATTTCCCGGCAGGGCACCTCCGGATGGGCCCTGGGGACTGGGCGAACATCAATCAGAGGGTAACAGCCTCTTGCCCAGAGAGAGCTGTTCACCCTTGTTTTCTGCACAGTGATGTTGCGCACAAATGGGCGGGAGAGCATCTTCAGATGAAAGGGCAGCACGGCTGAGCGCTGCGCACAGCTTAATTGAAAGAGTATTTCTGGAGCAGGGCGCCATATGCTTTACATTTGCATGTGGTCTATAAATATCCCAGTAACAGCTACAGTCCATAAATACTATCTGCAGAATGATTTGCTGGAAACATCTTTCACTACTCACAGTCGTCTGTTTACCAGCGTGATTGTTCATTGTCCTCCTTGTTGTGCAGAATTATCCCCACGATCGGGGTCATGTTGGGAAACGAGTGGGTGCCTGTAGATCCCGGGCGTGGCCAGGCAGCATGTCCTCTCTGGCTCGTGGGCTCTGAGCCCCTCCACCTGGTTCTCGGGCCACCTCCAGGCTGACAGTGACAGGTGGTACTTCTTTAGCAAAAGCCTGGGAAGGAAGACACAGAATCTTTAACTTTTAAGAGATTTCGATAAAGTGTATTTGCAGAGTTGACCTTCATCTGGAGTATCCTATGTGACAAGAACAGTAATGAGAACTTTATATTCTTCACCTTTACCCCAAATCTCTGCTGCTGGGAGAATCTGTATTCCATCAATGGGAAAATGGAAGCTTGGCAAGGTTAAGAAGCTCACCCTGTGATTAGCCAGAGTTCCAACTCGGAGTTTACTAAGCCAAACCCCACCAACAAGGGCAAGACAGACAATTCCAAGCACTGCCACCTATGGGCCATAGGGATTACAAACACCAACCATTTGCTTTTGGAATGCTGACCAAGCACATTTATAGGTGATTTAACATGCACACTCTTAGCTTCTACTTAGTGTTCTCCTAAAAGATATTTAGAGACCGTGTTAGTGTCTCCATTGGCCAGACAAGACAAGCGATGTTCAGAGGGGTTGAGGGTCTTGCCCAAAGTCACACAGCTATTAGAGTACAAACTTAGGGGTAGAATTTTGATTTGCCCATTTCTATTTCAGTGTCCTTTCCACACACTTAGGACATACATGTTACTTAAGAAGAGTCGAGAACTGAGCCGTGGCCAGCCAGAGCACCTCAGAATGCACCCAAGAGGCAGACCAGCTCCCAGACCGTGTGCTCTGTGACAGGACATCCAGGTCTGGGCCACATGGGTGGTAGCAGACATGTGTGGCATCAAGTTCCATCAGAAGCAGGCAGGCCTGGGAGGAGCCTGGCAGAGAGAAACCCACCAAGAACTTTCTAGATCCCTGGGGAGGGGTCCAAGTGGAAGAAAACGGGAGGCTCCATAATTATGTGTCTGGTTAAGCCTGTAGCATTTGCCTCTCCCCACAGACTATAAGCCCCAGGAGGTCAGCACACACTGGGCCATGACAGAAGGAATCAGCGTGGCCAACAGAACCCATCTGCACTGTTACTCCAAACCCGGAAGCCAACTCTACCCAACAGTGAGCAAGGGGGATGTCCTCAGCCCCCACAACCTGACATGCCGGGGGAAAGGGACAAGAAACAGGAAACCAGAAAATCTATTTCACATGGACTCGGTGCCCTGGAGGAAAGCAGCGACTGCTGTTAGAAAGTGAGTGGTGGGGCGCTGCTAGCGGCGGCAGCAGGGCTCTCTGCTCTCTGCAGGGGGCACCACAGAGGGCGGGGCCACCCTGCTACACTGGAAGCACGAGGGAGCCCCACGTGGCCAGAGCAGAGCCAGCCAGGCAGAGAAAGGTGAGTCTGGGCAGCATCGTGGAGAACCTAAGCCACCACGGAGCAGACCTAGCATGTCACCCTGATATGACGGGAAGGGAGGCAGGAGTGGGGACCCAGGGTGGTGGGCGGGGGGGTGTGGGGTGGGTTTGCATGACCTGCATTTTGCTTTCTAGATCACACTGGCCCCTCCTGGGACACAGACCCAAGTGAGATCCTGTGGGGTCAAGCAGTCAGTAGCCCTCTCGTATGCCTGAGCATCTCGGGACCGTGCTCACTGCCCTCCACAGTCCTTCCTACTTTGCCTGACTGCTCTTTAACGACCTTCTCAGGAAGTTACTCTGATAAAGAACCTACCTATTCTTACATCCCAACCCAAGCCCTCCTCAGGGTCCGAAATGTCCCAGGTTCAGTGACGAGGGCAGAACTGGGAAGCCAGCATCAGGAGGATGGCAAGATGCTAATTTACATCAGCCAGAATCCGCGGGACATGGATGGACGTCGATCTGGGGAATGGATCGCAGCGGGAAAGCATGATCTCAGATGTGTGGAATAGATTCCCCTGAGCCCCTCACCCACATTCTGGGCCCATGGCTGGGCCCAGCGGCCGGGAGCAGCCCTACCTGTGAGCTCAGATGGTCTCTGGAACTTTGGCTCAGTGGTGGCCCATGCAAAATGAGGCTGAGAAGCCAGCGGCGTCCTTAGGAGATTTTAGGAGATAGAAACATTGGGGTGGTTGACAATATGTGCCATTGGGAACCAAAGTTTGCCATGGACTATGTAACCCTGCAGTCTTACCAAAATGCTAAGTGATTTCTGAGGCACTTGAGCGGGTCAAGGTGACTGCGGCATGACCACCTCCCATGCAGTCAGTGTTTGCTGCAGTGTTTGCAGCAGTGTTTGCTACTTGCTTAAAGAGCCATGGGCCCTTGGCCGGGGTTCCTTGGCTGAAACACAAACCCGCAACATGTGTGATGTGGATCTGGGCCCACTGCATCCTTCGTGTAGTTTAGGGGCAAAAAAACACCACCAAACTATGCTAACACTGGTTACTGCTTTTACTGTGAGTAATACAGTCTTTCATCTCTGGTCCAAGAGTCTAGTTTTTCCTGTTATTGTCCCTGAAACTAACCTGTTGGCTTGATAGAACCTCAGCCCTTTGCAGGTGTTGACAGGAAGCCAGTTACACTCTAACTGCATCTTTGGAAAGAGCCCACACCAGTCAGAATGGCCATCATGAGAAAGTCTACAAATAATAAATGCTGGAGAGGGTTAAGAGAAAAAGGAAACTCCAGCACTGTTGGTGGGAATGTAAATTGGTGCAGCCACTATGGAGGACAGTATAGAGGTTCCTTAAAAAACTAAAAATAGGGTTATCCTCTGATCCAGCAATCCCACTCTTGGGCATGTATCTGGAGAAAACTATAATTCCAAAAGACACATTCACCCCAATGTTCACAGCAGCACTATTTACAATAGCCAAGACACGGGAGCAACCCAAATGTCCATCGACAGATGACGGGATTAATGAAAGAGCCCAGAGGGCACTCCTGTCACCAAGGCAAACTAGAGAGGGGAGTGTCAGAATCTCTGAAAGACACTCTCATGACTCTTCACTGCAGGCCAGGATGCAGGTGGGAGGAGGGGCTGGGGGATGGGTCCCTGGTTTACATGGAGGTACCAAGATGCAAGCGGGGCAGAGCCAAGTGGTAGCAGAGGCAAGGAAGGCGTGAGAGCACGACAAGCCACAGCACTGGTGGGGCATCAGGAAGGTCTGCCTCTTGCTAAGATTGATGCAAGGATTGAAACAGATTCATTAGCCGTTAAGCCTGCACCAGTATAAAACAAATAACAGATAACAAATAATGCCCTCCAGGTACAGTTAAAAGGGGTCTCAGTGGAGCCCCAAATCAGTGAGCCGTGGCTTCTAACTCAAAACCCAGAGCTGAGCCCACTGCTCGTCCACACCCCCAAGACCTAAGTCTGGCTCACCCACATGCCTGAATCAGTTTGCTGCTCATCTGTGTCCCAGGACTGTCTCCTAAATGGGCATTTAGAAAACAGTGTGGTTCGAACATAGAAAACAAACTGAGGTTACCGGGGCGGGGGGAAGATTAGGAGTTTGGGATTCATAGATACACATTACTCCATGTAGGATAGATAAACAGCAGGGACCTACTGTACAGCACAGAGAACGATATTCAATTTCTTGTAATGGGCCATAATGAAAAAGAATCTGAAAAATACATATTATGTATATATACACATATGTATGTATAACTGAATCACTTTGCTGTGCCCCTGAAACTAACATTGTAAATTGACTACACTTCAATAAAAAATAAGACTGAAAAAAAGAAAGCAGTGTGGTTATAATGGAAAAGAATCTGAAAAAGAATATTTATATTTATATATATATATAACAGAATCACTTTGCTGTACACCTCAAACGAATACAACATTATAAATAAATTATACTTCAATAAAATAATATAATAAACTAAAATAATAATAATTAAAAATAATAAGATAAAAATTAAATAAAATTAAAATAAAACAATAATAATAATAAAATAATTAATTTTTTTTAAACAAAACAGCGTGGTGATCACCAGAGCCCAAACTCAGTATAAACTGTATGCCAATCTTTTCTCTTTTCCCTTTTCTAGGGTTGCTGCTGGCACTCATGCATTCATTAACTCTGTCTCTTTGTGCTGGACACTGTTTGTTCCCGTTACTAGAAATAGAGATGTTAACAAGCCAATCCTCTGCCCTTATGGGGCTCATAATTCTAGTGGGAAATTAATTAGAATTATGTGCCATAGACCTCATCCTGGTATTTGAGAACTTTGGCAAAAGCTCTAAGTGGAGAGCCGTGGGTGATGAGATTCCTACTTTCCACAGAGAAGCACTAGACAGTCCTTGTCCTCGTGCTCTGGACCCAGCACTCACCTCCAGCCCACGTGAGAGAAACCCAGAGAGTCCATGTGGGCCGACTTCTCTGAAAATTAGAGAAAGAGAATTTTGTGGCCTTTTCCTACTACCTCAAGCCAGGTTACTGGAGAGCTCACCCCCTGTACCAAAGAACTGTTTTTAGAGCTTGGGACTGTCAGGTATAGGAACCCTGCATCTTGGCTGGGTGAGGGCTGAGTTCAAGTCCTGCAGGTCCCCTACTGTCTGGGGAGAGGAGCCCCCAGTAGCACCCGGGAGAGAACGGCAGTGGTCCCCAGGACTGTGGGGCAGGGCATGATGGAAGCACCTACAGGCAGGAGGGAGGCTGGGCACCTCTGCTGGTGTCAGGTGGGGCAAGAATGCAGGAGTTTTCCTGACATCTCCTCGGTTAGGTTGATAGGACTCTGAGTGGTCTGGGCTCCACTCATGTTAACCACCTCGCCAAAAGAGTTGCATCCTAAGGTGAGAAGACTCCGGGATGTGGGTTCTGCTTTAGGGCATGAGAAGTGCAGAGAGTCCTGCCAGAAGTTTCCAAGGAAACCATTCATGCGCCTCACAAAGGACCACGGATGTTTCCTACGACTAAAAGCTTTGAAAAGAAAGGACTACCCAGAGAGCCAGCCAAGTCAAAAAGCCCTTCATCTCTTTCCTTCTGATCCCTCTCAACTGCTTCCAACCCTAAAAGAACTAGAATGTGGTGGGGACAAGGAGGAGGAGGAACAAAAGGATTAGACAGATGGCAGGTCAACTCCGCACTGCTGAGCCCCACCCCGCAAGTCCGCCTGGGGCATGTGGGGCTGAGGCTTCAAATTCACTGCGTGATCACGATTTCAGCTTAAACTGGACCAGATGTCTTCCTTCCTGAAAGTCATCAGAAGGTTATAGAATGAGATGCCCATGAGTGGTAAAGATGGGAGGAGTGATGCATTGGAAGGCCAGTAGGAGAGAATGAATCTGTTTCTTAGTTGTAATCCAGCAAATGTGGCCCCTTGAGTAAACTAGTGTTGCAGAAAATAGAAAGTCACGTGATATGAAATGACTGAGATGATATAATGTCAGGTAATGTCTAGTGCTATGAAACAAACAAAAGCAGGACAAGGGTGAGAGGAGCCTGGCCAAGGGAAGGGATGGATAGAGTGCCAGACAGAGGCTCTGCAGACATGAACAAGGAAGGATGCCATCAGGAGAATGTAGGGAAGAGCTCTTCATGGTAAGTGTCTTTTGAATTCACACCTTCTCCCTCCCCTCAGCACTACTCCCATTTAAGTCATCTTTATTGCCAACCTGGACAACACCAAGGACCTCCTAACTGGCCTCCTTGGTTCCCATCTTGCAATCCATCCCCTACCCTGATGTGGTCCTTCAGTAATACAGCCTGAGCCAGCACACCTCTGCTTACACCCTTCAGAAACCTCTGCTCAACTTTAGAATAAAATCTCTAAGTCGCTAATGAGGTGTAAGTGGTCCCCAAGTATTCTGGCCTGGACTGACCCTCTGGCCTCCTTCTTACTTCTTCCCCTCACTCTGTGCCCTGATATGGCCAAATGTCTTTCAGCTTCTTGAAAGGCCCAAGTTCTCTCCCACTTTTCAAGCCTTTGAACATTCTTCTTCTATGTATAGGACATTCTTTTCATCCTCTTCTCAAAGTCAACTCCGTCTCAACATCCAAAACTTATGTAGAAACATCAATACATCAAAGAAGGCTTCCTGGGCCTCTGGGCAAAGTTATTTGTTCCCATGGCATCGTGCAAAGCTTCACCACTCTTTGCTGCAATTGTGTCTCTAGGATCTGACTGTCCTGTATCATTCGTTCCTGTAGGCTAGGAGCAGTGTCCATCTGGTCATCTACTCAGCTTCTGGTGGCCAACAATATAGCAGCCCTTAAAGAATATTTGTTGAATGAATGACTGAGTGACTAGATAGACATAACCTATCAGAGGGAGGAAGTTACCCAGATAAAGGCATAGGATGAGAGGGCCCACAGGCTGAGGAGTCTTTACCTCCTGGCTAGGAAGAGAGTATCCTGTTTCTTTGTGGTTAACACAGCCAGTGGTCAGGGCCTCTGCACTGCCAGATGGGCTGTTTGAGCTCTGCTTCACCACGAGGACAGTGAATGCTGGACCCTACATCTCCTTAGAAAGGCCCAGAGCAAAGCTTTAGTGGTGGAGACAGGTGTGTTGGGAGCTCTGCCTGGGCCAAGATGAGGAGGGCTGCTAAACGGCCTGGACCTCAAGGTGGAGGTATGCAGACTGAGACTTTACATGAATTGGGCTTCAGTCATGTAATGAATGCATAAGAAATTAAAGCCAGACAGGCTGGTATCAAAAGTCAGTTCATAACCTGTTGTATAAAAGATCAGCAGAACTAGTCCTTGGTCTTGGAGTGCAGGCTTCCTGGCTCCCAGCTGCAACTCCCAACTTGGGCCTCAGTTGTGCCAAGGAAAAGATACCGATTCTACAAGATCCCGAGAAGTCCATTTCAAAGCAGAAGATGAGGGACTTTGGTTTCTGCTCCAACATGTACAGCGTGGAAGTCATCACTCCTCTCCTTATTGCAAAAGAAAGCTAGACAAAGTGAAAATCAGTAACTTTTCTAAGAGCCATCACAGAACCAAGGTTGCAAGGCTAACATCCCAAAATGTGGACAGCCAGGTGCATCCGGAGAGGCAGAGCTGAGATCTGCTCAGACAGAAGCTGCTAGAGTCATAAAGTGGTAGAAACACTGGACATTGAGTGTAGACTCACATGAGAGGGAGGAATTCCTGGGGGCCACAGACTTAAGGATGACCCTACTTATTTATAGCCTTTGCATTTGGGGACCCCACCAGGTTCTCATGGTGAAGATCCTACAAAGATTCACCTCCTGACTCTGGCAGAAAAAGGGAGGAGTAACTATTGTGAAATATTCCAGAGCTTTCTCCATAACAAAGATCTACTATCCAAGAGACCACATGAGACAAGACCAGAGCCTTATAACAGCTGGGAGAAGGGAATTCCTACCACTCAACCTTCCCCAATCTTCCTATATCATCTAAGAGGGGCAAAGGGACACAGCCCAAGGGAGTAAGGGCTTCAAGAATATGGACTGTAAATGCTACATCCAGTGAAAGGAGCCAGGTCCAAGGGAGAAAGAGCAAAGTGCATACCAAAGGAATACACCAATTCCTTCAAAGACACAGGCTCACTCAGGGAGAAATAGATGATCTGAATTACCATGTATCTATTATAATTTGAATCAATTATTAAAAACCTCCCTCCAAAAAGCAGCAACAAATATTTGCCAACAAATACTAATTCTCCAAAATCTATTCCAGATATAGAAGCAGGGGAAATAATTACTCGGTCATCTATGAGGCCAGCAGTATCCTAATAATGAAATCAGATAATAACTTTTCAAGAAAAGAAACTACAAACCATATCTCTCATCTATTTGAAAATAAACTCAAATATCCTCCACAAAATATTAAACAATCAAGTGTAATCACATATAAAGTTTGTACACCACAACCAGTTGAGTTTCTTCCAAGTATACAAGGCTGGTTCAACATTCAAAAGTCAATTATGTGATCTACCACATCAATGGTCTAAAGAAGAAAAATTATATGATCATATCAAGTGATACAGCAATAGGCAAAATCCAACAAAAACATTATAAGAAAACTAGAAATAGAGGAGACATCTTTAACATGATAAAGGATATTCACATAGAAAGAACTACAGCCAACATCATGGGTAATGGTGAGAAACTAGATGCTTTTCCTCTAATATTAATAACAGATCTTACCAATCCTATTCAACATCATACTGAAAATCCTAGCTCATGCAATAAGACTAAAGAAGGAGGAGGATAAGGAAAAGGAGAAAGAAGAAAGGAAGGAAGGAAGTGAGGGAGAGAGGAATGAGGGGCATACAGATTGAAAAGGAAGAAATAAAACCATTTTATTCACATATGACATCATTATCAATGTAGAAAACCCCAAAGAATCTATAAAAATACTACTAGAACTAGTATATGAGTATAACAAGGTCACAGAATACAAGGTCAATATACAGAATCAACTGCTTTCTTATGAACCAGCAATGAATAATTGAAATTTGAAAAATTAAAAAATAATACCATTTAAAATAGCACCAAAACATAAAATACTTAGATAGAAGTACACATAGAATCTGTATGGGGAAAACTATGAACATTGATGAAAGAAGTATAAAAAGGTCTAAATAAACAAAGAGATATCCCGTGTTCATGGATTGGAAGACTCAATATTGATGTCAGTTCTCACAACTTGATATGTAGAGTCAATGCCAATCAAAATCCCAGTAGCTCTTTTGTAGACATCAACAAACTAATTCTAAAGCTTGTATAGAAATGCAAAAGACCTAGAACATACAATATAATACTTAAGAAGATCAAAGTTGGAGGACTCACGCTAGCTAAATTCAATATATACAATAAAGCTAAGGTAATCAAGACAGAGTAGTATTGGTGAAAGAAAAAATTCACAGATCAATGGGACAGAAGAGCCCAAAAAAGACCCACAAATAGAGTCAATTTATTTTTTACAAACTCACAAAGGCAATGCAATAAAGAGAGAAGATAGTCTTTTCAAAAATAGTGCTAAAGCAATTAGATGCCCATATGCAAAAAAAAGAACCTGGACACAGATCTTACACCTACATGAGTAACTAAAAATGGATCATAGAGATAAATGTAAATGCAAACCTATAAAACTTCTAGAAGAAAACACAAGAAAGAATCAACATAACCTTGGCTTCAGTGATGAGTTCTTGATACATCTTAGTGTGATCCATGAAAGAAATAAAAATGATAAGTTGGACTTCATTAAAAGTGAAAACTTCTGATTTGTGAAAACACTTAAGAGAGTGAAAATACAAGCTACAGATTGGGAAAAAATTTTGCAAAACAAATATGATAAAGGACTCATTTTGACAAAGTACCATGAACTCTTGAAACTTAACAGTAAGAAAGCAAACAACCCAATTAATAGACAAGATATCTGAGCAGATATCTTATTTTAAAAGATGTACAGATGACAAATAAGTATATATAAAGATGCTCAAAGTCATTTGTCATTAGGGAAATGCACATCAAAATAACAATGAGATATCACCACACACCTACTAGAATGGCCAAAATTCAAAAACTGATAATACCAACTGCTGATTTTGATGTAGAGCCACAGAAAGTCTCATTTCTTTGCTGCCAGGAATGCAAAATAGCCCCGAAGACATTGGAACTTTCCAAAAGTTTAGAAGACAGTTTGTCAGTTTCTTACAGAGCTAAATATCACCTTACTGTAGGATCCAACAATCTCACTGCTGGATATTTACCCAACTGACTTGAAATTTTATATCCACACAAAAACCTACATATGAATATTTATAAGAGCTTTTCACAATTTCCAAAAACTTGAAGAAACCAAAACCTCCTTCAATAAATGAATGAGTAAACAAACAGTGAGTACATCCAAGTAGTGGAATATTATTCAGCACTGAAATGGAATGAACTATCAAATCACATAAAGACGTGGGTGAATCTGAAATACATACTGCTATGTGAAAGAAGCCAATCTGAAAATGGCACATTCTGTAAGGTTCCATTTATGCAACATTCCAGAAAAGGCAAAACTATGAACAGTTAAGTGTTTGCTAGAAATTCAGCAGGGGTAGGGCAGAGGGTTGAAGATGTGAAGCGCAGGAGATTTTTTTGAGTGGTTCTTACACTGTCAGCTGAGAAAGCTTAGAAACAATAACACCCCAGCAACAATGAGCACATCTAGCTCCAGTTCTTGGTTTCTAATACCATCCTCCAATAAAAGGAACCTAAGCTCCTTGAAGAAATAAATAATCCTACAAGTAGGGAAGGAAATACACAAAACCTAGAGAATTGTGTAGTGCCGGAAAGTAATACAGCGCTAAGACACACATCCAAGCATGCACACAATGACACGTTCTGGCAGAGAGACACGGGAGCCAACTGAAAGAGCTCCTAATGGCCAGAGCTGGAGCGATTTGGGCAAAACACAATTTGAAAAGAAGTATTGGGTTACAATCCAAAGTGAAAAATACACATCCTTAAGTCCACACTGATATAAACAAAGGCTTAAATAAATAAATAAATAAATAAATAAATAAATAAATAAATAAATAAATAAATGAGGGAGGCTAGACAAATTTCCTTACAGAAGAATTCCACATAGTTTACATGGATACTCCACCCTCAAGGATTTGGGACGTAATCCCAGCTCTGTAAGTGGATGCTATGCATAGTGACTTCCTTGCAAAAAGTGCAGGATGGAAAAGGTTGGGGGTGGTGGGGGAAAGAGTGACTTCACACTGGAGAAATCTGACAACCACGACCTCAGCCAGGTGATCAAAGTCAGCATCAACATTCCGATGAGAGTATCTATTCTTGACATGATGTGGTGAGAATGGTACTTTATCTCTGTGGTCTTCCTCCCCAACACCCACAACTCCAATCTAATCAAGAGAAAAGCGTCTGACAGGTCCCAGCTGAGGGACATTCTACAAAGCATCTGACCATTATGCTTCAGCGCTGTCAAGGTCATCAAAACCAGGGAAAGTCTGAGAAACTGTCACAGCCAAGAGGAGCCTTAAGAAACGCAATGATGAAATGTAACTTGAGATCCTGGATGGAGTCCAGAAAAATGACATTAGGTTAAAAACTAAGAAAACTGGAGTAAAGTGTGGACTTCAGTTAATACGAATGTATTGACATTGGGTCAATCGCTGTGACCAAAACAGCCTTCGAAAGTCAGATCTTAATAGCAAGGGGAACTGGGTGTGTGCATATGGGGACTCTCAGAACATCCTTGTGACTTTTCTGTAACTCTAACTATTATAAAACTAAATAATTTATTGAGAGAAAAAAAATGGAAGACCAATATTCCCACCACCATCTCCCCAAAAGAGCAAGGTCTTCCCTTTCCTCTCAATTATTTTCCAGTCTTAAGCAGTCAAACTTTCCCGGTATTAATACAGTAGCAGAACAGAACTGCTGATGCATATACATTCAGGGGTGGTTATCTATGAAATGAGATTTCCTGGAGCCAAGAACCCGGGGTCCAGACTCCCCCCACTAACCAGCCGCACACCTGCCTACCATAAAAGCTTACTCTTCCTCTGGCTCAGAGCTGAGTCAGCTATTACGATGCTCCTAACTCAATGGCCTCAAGGAGCCCACAAAGATCATGAAAGACAGGATGAGGTGGGAAGGTTCTTGGCATGGGACTCTGTGATCCCATGGGACAGTTATACAATCTTTGAGAAGCGGCTTCACTTCTCTGAGGGTCAGTTTGCTCATCTGAGAAATGGTGAAAGAGAGACTTAAATTGCTGGGTAGTTGAGATGAGGAAATAAAAGATCAAGCACAAAAGCAGCCAGTACCCTGTAATGCGGAACATCGTCATTATCAGCCAGAAACTCACAACAACTCTTGCTAAGGGGCCAGGGCCACACCACTGGGACCACACTGGGTTATAAGATAGAGTGGATCATGAATGGTCCGCATGCTCCCTGGCCAATGTCATAGTGAAGAAAGAGCCCGCCCCTGGGATGCCCTCTCTCCTTACGGGGTCTGGTGGGCAGAGATTGGCCATGGAACTATGTAAGAATGAAGTCATCTTGTGAAATAGGGGTTCAGGGCCAGTATCAGCCTATCCCACCTCATAGTAGTCAGGGCTGTCAAAAGAAAGAGAAGTAACTAATAGAAGCCAGAGAGAGGGATAGCCTGTCAGGAATTGGCTTACAGGACTGTGGAAGCTGTGAAGTCCAAAACCCAATGGGGCAGGCAGGCAGGCGGGAGACCAGGCAAAGAGCTGATGTCACCATTTGAGTCCAAAGGCAGTGTGCTGAAAGAGACCCTTCTGACTCGAGGAAAGTCAGTCCCTTTTCCTTTAAGGCCATCAACTGATTGGATGAGGCCCACCCACAGTATGAAGATTCACCTGCTTCCCTCAGGCCACCGATTTAAACTTTAATCTTATCCAAAAACATCCTCACAGCAACAGGTAGACATGTTAGACCAAATATCTGGGTCCCTCGGCATAGCTAAGCTGACATAAAATTAACCACAACACATCTGCTGAATCAGCTCTCTGCAGAGCGTCCCGAAGGAGCGAGGACGGGATGCCAGGCCTGCAGATGTGTCCTCTGGATGGTTTAGTTTATTTTCTCAGGATGCTTAAAAATCAGTTTAAAATAAGAGTGGTGAAATCAGAGTTTGGATTACTATTAGAGATATCATCCTTGGGCGCCAAAGAAAGTCACCTGGGATGGAAGGGAGCAGGTCCCGTAGGATGGAAGTCTGTGAAAAGTCTGGGTCTCTGAATGCCTGCCCAGGGCCAGCACCCCACCTGCGGTATTAGATCTGAGCAGAACTAAGCATTTCCCCTCTCAGATTTCAGGGCATATCTGTCTTAACATGGGAATATCCTAGGCAGGTAATAAGAAAGTGCTGGGTGCCTAGGAGGAGAAACGTGCTGCAAACTGAACCAAAGAGAGGCCTGGGGATTCCTGGCAACATGGGGACAGATGCTGAAATCCACCCTTCTCATCTCTACCCATCGCTTGCTTCAAACACATAGAAATGATGGACAAAAATAAACTCACACGGACAAGCTTAAACAGGTCAGAAATAGTCACAAAGCCCACAGCCACAAGGCTGAACCTGCGCCAAGGTGACCTGCACACAGGACCACAAGGCCACCTCTTAGGGAGCGGGGTTCTAACACTGTTGCAGGGAAGAGGGCCTCGTGCCTGGCACGGAGCTGGGCCTGGCTTCCATGGATCGGGGTGGGGGGCCCGTCAGGATGTCACAGAGGTCTTCCTAGCCACAGGTGGTTAGGAATGTCCCCAGACTTGTGTGCTCAGAGACCACTGTCTCCATCCCTGCCAGCACCACCTGTGAATGAGTAGCCCAGCGACACAGCTGGGGAGGTCGCAGACCCTGGAGGATTTCTTCACACCAAGACTAAAGAGAAGACCTCGAACAATTGAACGGTGAGCTGGCAGTGACAAGCAGTGTACTCCGGAACGAGCCCTGCATTGGGCTTTTATGCATTAATTCTCCCCACTAAGCACCGTGACAGCCCTTAGTGGGGGCCGCCTTTGTCTGTCACAGTCAGGATTTTGCCACTCATGTCTCCCGATTCCCAAGGGCCACAGTTGTGTTTGTCAGCCTGGCTGGTCCGGCTGGCCCTGCCCTGAGGTCCTTTTGCAGAAACCCTCGGTCTTTGCTGATGCACTTGCTAGAGGCTCCCTCTGCACACAGTTCTCGCCACGAAAGGGCTGCACCTTCCGTACCTGCTGGTGCACCACAGCTGCCTCCTGCACCCAGCCAGGCAGAGCCAGGGAGGACGGCTGGCAGCTGCTCTTTTTTGCCAAGAAGCTTCAAGCAACTTTCTGGGCTGAAGACCATTTTCTGCAAAGGAAGGAAACAGAGATTACGTAATACTTGGTAATCACAACCATACTGACAGCCGCCATGTGTTGAGCTATGCGCTGACACCATTCTCTGTCCTGTGGTCCTCACAGTGACCCTGCAAGACTAGGGTTCGAAGCTCCACTGTACAGATGAGTGGAGTGAGATTCAGAGGGGCTGAGTGACTTGTTGCACATCACACAGCCAGAAAGCCGGGGGGATGAGCTGTGACTCAGGTCACTTCACTCAGCTCCACACCACACCCCATAACCCCCAGTTCACAACTTCACCAGCTACCTCTGACGGCTCATCCCAGCAGGGCCCTTGCATCACAGACACTAGACACAGTGAGTCAAGTTTAATGTGTCCACGAGAGAGCAGTGAAGAATGTTAATTTTCCATAACACCCAGACAAGGAGGCCACAGAGGGAGTGACACATTCCCTCGAGATCTGTTGTCTCCAGGAAGACCCCTCTCTGCTCCTGGCGGGGAATGGCTCTCCTGTCCTGGCCGGGCTATAACTCAGTGACTGCACTCAAGTGTCCCCTCAGCGGTGGCAGCAGCTGTGTGACCAGAATTCTCTGGGCCACAAAATCTTGACATGCCCCTCCAGTCCCGCCCAGTTCCCTTCCCTGGGGGGCCTGATAGAAACAACCGCAGTGGTAAGGGCCTGTGTGGACAGGAGAGCTTTTGTTTATGCCGAACAGCATCGCAGAGCTTAATTCAGTGTCCAGGAAGTGGACCCACTTCTGTGGGCAGTGGTTACACCATTCGATAGCCATTTAACACTAATTCTAACCACTCGCTTTTTCTCTTGTTTTCTTTTTCCTCCCTTTTACGTAGATATTTTCTCTTTAAACAGTCACTAAGCTTTTCTAGTTACAGCGAACGGGGAACAAACCACATCCCACAGCTGGAGATGCATTTTGTTCATAATTAATTAGAACTACTTGATTAAATACCTTTCCTAATGTGCGGCTTTACGGTCAGATTGAAATATAACCCCCGTCCACCTTGGCAAGACTCCCTGGGTCCAAAGGAGACACTGCTCACATGAATCGTGAACTTGAATGAGGGCGTCGGGCAGCGTCACTGGGGCAGCCGGGCCGACAGTGGTGACCTCGCCTCGGCTGGCCCCCTCCTGCCTGCCTCACGTGCTGGGGCCAGGACCTGGGGTGGGGTCTGCAGCGATCACTTCTACTCCCTCATTCAGTCCGTCCCCAGCATTGTGCGAGGCTCACAGCAGACAACGTGCCCTCCCTGGGGTCAGGGTCCGATCAAAGGTACAGCAAAGTCCACAAATAAGCATCAAATGTGCCGAGTTCAGGGGGACCCTAGGGTGAGCCCCTCCAGCACTGGCCCCATTTTTACAGCCTCTCCTGTGGCCAACTTTGTTGTCACACTCTTCCTAGTTGCTGAACAGGCATCTAACCATGTCCCTTAAGTCGGTTTTGCAAAAGCAAACACGACCCCCACCCCGAGGTGGAGGTGGAGGTGGGTTCAGCTCTTGGAGACGAAGCCAGACGAAGCCCTCTGAGTCTGTTTGCTGCCCAGGGGCCGGTCCCTGCAGCTTTGGCATCCTAATCCCTGCTAGGCTGGTCTCCTTTGCTTTTCACTGAACAAAGCTGTGCTGTCGTGTTGTATTTGGTTTATGTTCTTTTTTCAACTTCTTCATCTTAGAATTGAGGAAATGGAGGCAAAGACAGGTTTTGACTCTTCCTGTCAGTCCCAGAACCAGCTGTCACGTCCTGGATCCGTCACTGCTGGCCCCAGTCTTGTGCTCCCTCCACCCCGGTGGGGCTGCCTGTCCCAAAGGGCCCCTTGGAAGGGGCTGCAGATGTTCCAGGAGATGTGACGCCCCCATCCACTTTCACATCCTCCTTGAAGTCATCAGGACAGCAGAAGCTTCTCTTTTCTCTCTTTAAATTCCAGGCCCATCTTGTACTCAAATCCAGTAGAGGTGATTGTAGGGCCAAAGTAAACGGGTATTGATAACCGCTTTTGTTAAGAGAAAATGTAATTCAAACTGGCTGAAACAACAGAAGGTTCATGCCTCTTATGATGAAAAGGTCTATGGGAGGAAGGTTAAATCAGGGCCCCTCGGCCCTGTTATGTTCTGCCCCAGCCCTCTACCCCCACCCCCTTCCCCCTACAGCCCCTCCTGTGCAGTTTTGTCCTCGGGCTGGCCTCCTTCCTGGTCCTAAGAGGGCCACGAGCACACAGTGTCTCAGAACAGCCCCTCCCTCAGCCACCAAACTCCAGTCTTGATCCTGACCCTGGCTGTTCAGGCTGCTGGACAAGGGGACACTCTGTGCGGATTGGCTCAGGCCTGGGAGAGAGGGACACGACATGGGTGTCACCAGGTGGACGGGGCAGAGTTATAGGAAGATCAACCACACCACGACCACCACAGCACTCCCTTAGCTGATTTTCTGTGATTTTCAAAAAAGGTTTATTTATTTTTCTGATCAGACTGAAAAAAATGAAGCAGAAAATAAAAGTCAATCAGCCCCATATCAAGAGATGACAGGCATAAATACTTACGTATTTTCTCCCTCTCTTTTAAGGTTCCAATATGATCCCCGGAATTCCTTCACCCTTTCTCCAACAGTAGTTCCAAATTTTACGAAGAGCTGCCCCCTTCCCAACTCTGTCCGTGTGTGGGCAGGGCTAGACTCAGGCCCCGCCCAGAGGGGGAGGAGAACCGCC
Organism: Vicugna pacos; assembly: GCF_048564905.1. Classification (NCBI taxonomy): domain Eukaryota; kingdom Metazoa; phylum Chordata; class Mammalia; order Artiodactyla; family Camelidae; genus Vicugna; species Vicugna pacos. Next base: position 3,050,835 of record NC_132991.1, read on the forward strand.
TCCGATTGGCAGACCCTCCTGGTGGTCATGTGATCTCCACCCATCCAATCAGAGAGAGTCTTTTTTTCTTAGAATCCAGGCGCCAAGGTTCTCGCTCTTTGCTACCACGTGTGACTCCTGCGAATTGCTCTCAACCATAGAAATCCTGCTTTGGATCAGAATCAAAACCCAAGAAGTGACACTGGGAGATGTAAACATAGAACAGATCCTGATAGCTTCGTAGGCGCCCTGCACTGAGCCGTGCCTGAGCACAGCCGACCCCCGAAAGTGCGGGGACAGGCTTCTTAACTGCCTCTAACAATTAGACTGGGTTTTCCACCAGGTGCATGAATTCTAACTGGTGCAACCTTTCCAACACGTAGATGTGGGCTCCTGTATTATTAACGTGTGTCTGTCTTCATCCCTAATTGTTTCCTTAGGCTATATTCCCAGGCTTGAAACCACTAAGTCAGGGGGGTTATTTTCAAGGCTTTTGGATACATATTGTCAGACTGCCCTCCAGAAATGTTGGATCAATTATTCGCTCGCAGTGTGGGAGTGTTTTTCTCGCCACCTAGGCAGTAGATAACTATGGAGTTTTGAAAGGCTTTTTAGTTTGATAGGTGAGCTAATTCTGCATCCAAATGCACTGTACACTTTACAGTCAGACCGGTAGCCCCACGGCGCCGCACACCGCGGAGCTCGTTCCTCCCTAGGCGTCCTGCGGGGCACCAGAGCTTGTGGGCCCGAGAGTCACGCCCACCTGGCCCACCTGGCCCACCTGGCTGGCCTCTGCCAGCCGTGAACTTACCTGGAGTGGAAATGTGGCATTTAGGGATGGGGGCTGTCCAGCAGCAGCTGAATCCCCACTTTTGAGACCTGTGGAGAGGCCGAGTGCACTCCAGGTGCAGAATTAGAGATCCAAGACTCACTGTCTTGCTCTGGGAAAACACGGCCGCCCCCACCAATCAGAACCCCAGGTGATCACTTGGAATCAGAGCAGTGACCGCAGGCTGGTCTCCGGACAGACGGAGCGGCAGCAGGACGGTGCGTGGGGCCCCGAGCCAGCGTGGGCACACCGTGGCTCCCAGGTTCCCAGGCAGCCGCCGCCCCAGTCTCCTCTGCTGCTTTGCGGCGTGCGGTGCTGTGGCCCTGGTCCCCGGCCTCCCTCATCCCAGCCCGCGTGCCAAACCCGGTTCTCCAGGCCTCCTGGTGATTGTGTGGGTTCCCCGTATTTCTGAAATAAATCCCTTGCCTGCTGAAAACAACCAGCCTGTTTCTTTTGCCTGCCATCAAGAGCCCTGGCCAATACAGTTACAGAATCTCTCGGAAAACGTGTTTCTGCATCTTGAAAAGGGCACACCCTACCCTGCATGAGGACAGCCAGATGGCAGGCCCTGAGGTGCAAACAGAGCCTTGGGTAGGATGAAGGACTGCGACATGGTGGTGGGGGACCCTCCATCAGTGTCACCCCCTCATGGAAGCCTTTCTGATCCCAGCGTATCCAAGCCTCAATTTTTTCTCTTCATAACAAATTCAAAATCTGAGTTTAACTACAGATTTCTCAACTAGCTGAAAGCAAAAATGTTCCTATGAAACCTTTCCTAAGATGAACGGGCGTTAAAGTGAAGAAGCAATTACCCTTAGGACTCATGTTGGTAAGGGGGGCACAAAATACATTGAGATCAACACAGATGCTCACAGGCACAGCTCAAGGCTGTGGCGGCTTGATGCTGAGATGCTGAGTGTTAGGTCCAGGGAAGGAATTTGGTGGTGACATGCTTGCAGTTCCTTGGGGAGCGCTGCCTCCAGAGCAGGGCACTTGTAAACCAAGGGGAAATGCTTTTTTCACGTTCGCCTTTTTGCGCAAAAGCAAGGTCTGAATTTCTTTTGGTTAGCGAAAACCGGTCCTAATGTGGAATTTTCGCAAAAGGGAAGTGGCATAAATCCATCTTTTGAAAATCAAGGACACCTGTATTTAGTTGTTAAAATATTTGTACTGTGTCTGGTCCCCGCGAAAGTGACGTGTGGGTGATGTGGCAGCAGAAACCAGGTTCCCGCGTTCAGTCTGGTGTCGCAGTATCTCGAGTGGTGTTGGGCTCACAGAGGCGCTCAGTAACTGTGTGAATGAATGAACGAACGAACGAATGAGAATACTGTGCTGCAAATTCCTTCAAAAAGAGTTTGCTGTCATATATTGACCTGCTATTGCCCTGGTCACACATCTAGGTCTTTCCTCCTCACTGAGTCACCCGTGACACCTGCCATTGGTTACCTGACAGGTAGATTTCATTATGCCCACCCCCCCAGATCTATTACCTTCAATTTCATTGTATTAAATGGCCCTTCTCTGAACAATCTAGTTCTCCCATTGTCCTTCTCACTCCTTTAATTACTGTTATTACATGATAGATCACGCCTCAAAGCTTTAGTAAAAGAAGTTAGGTTCTTTCTCTCTGACTCATTGCAGCTGCATCGTACCTGAAACATGCCAGGACATCCGTACCTAAATTTGCAGAGTCTTGGGAAGACTTCTGGAACCAGAAGAAGGGGCAGGTTGCTCCAGGCACATGAGGTCCAGAAAGATCCCAGTCATGTGAGACAAGGATACCCTGTCTGAGGGGACACCCGTCCGAGTCTGGAGAGAGGGCATTCGCCACAGACCACTGCAGCCTGTTTTGCTGAGCAGTGTCTGCATACCAGGGTCAGAGCAGACCCTCACTGCTGAGGAGAGCTGAGCTGGCCTCAGCACTGGTGTCCTTGGCCTGTGCACCGCGGATAAATGTAAAGGCAGTCTATTAAAAGAGACACCAAATTGTCAGGCAATCCTGGATGTCCCCGTGCCTTGGCCCTGCTTCCACCTGGAATCCCACAGATGAATGAACACAGCCTTGAGATGGGTGGACAGCCTCCAGGGAAGGGGGCCGGAATATTCATCCCCATAGCTGGTTCTCCTGTGGACTCAGCACATCTGCTGCCTGGGTCCTGGCCTTTCAGTATCTCAGGAATCAGGCAGCCAGCCTCCCCTCTGCAGGCATGCAGACACACGCACACCGACACACAGACTGTTCGGAGCATCTTTTGCTCCTTTGGAAGACCTCGTGAATGAAAACAATAGTGATATTTCATCTGCCCACAGGAACACTCATCTCTGCACCACTTAGCATCAGTAGGGGACTCAGAGGCTGGACTGGAATGCCTGATGTCCTGCTGAGACCCACTGGTGGGGATCAGAGCAGCCCAGCTGCAGCTGGGGCTGGAGCACGGCAGGTCCCATGTGCTTGGCTTCCTCGCAAGGTGGTGCTGGGTCCTTGGTGAGCTCCCCAAGGCAAAGACTGTGACCTGTATCACCCCGTGTGATCCAGGCGAAGAAATCAAATAGCATCGCTTCCAACGCGGCCGCAGCTCCGGCAGATCTAAGCAGAAGGGCATCTGTGTCCCTGGAGGGAACACTCCCTCAGTGTCCTTAAGATCAATCCAAGGTGTCGAGTGGCTCAGTAGTTAGGGCTCTGGTAACTACAGCAGGATTTCACTGTATGAATGTACCACAATCTGCTTAGCTATCCGCCTAGTGAGGAACATTTGGGTCGTTTCCAGTTTGGGGCATCACAGAGCTCTTATGAACATTTATGTACAGCTTTTTGTGTGACTATAAATTTTTATTTATCTGGTACAAATGCCCAAAATGATTGCTGTGTAAGTTATGTGCCATTTTCTTAAGAAACTGCCAAATTATTTTCCAGAATGGCGGAACCATTTTACAGTCTCATCAGCAATTATGAGAGATGCAATTTCTTCACATCCTCATCAGTATTTGGTATTGTCATTTTTTTTTATTATTTCAGCTGTTCCAATGGTAGGATAGACAGGAGAAATTAGATCTCATCATGGTATCATCTTAATTTTGCATTACTCTAGTGTCCGATGAGGCTGAAATCTTTTCATGTGCTCATTTGTCATCAATGTAGCCCCTTCAGTGAATTTTTTCCACATATCCTTTGCCCATTTTCTAATCAGGTTATTTGGTTTTTTAATGTCCAGTTTTAAGAATTCTTTGAGTATTCTGGCCAAAAGCCTTTTCATTTTGATACAGTCTGAGTTATCAATTTTTTTTATGAGTTGTGCTTTCATTGTCATGTCTTAAAAACTCCTCACCAAGGCCAAAGTCCCAAAGATTTTCTAGTGTGGTATCTTCTTCTATAAGTGTTGTAGTCTCACACTTTACATTTAATTCTCTGATCCATTTAGAACTAATTTTGGCATAATTTTTCAGGGATTTTTTTTTTTGCCTATGATATCCAATTTCTCCAGAACTATTTATTGAAAAGATTATCCTCATTTCATTGAATACTTTGTCAAAATCTATTTGCTATACTTGCACGGAGCTATTTCTGGGTTCTCCATTCTGTTCCATTGAGCTGTGTGTTTATCCCTCCACGAATACCACGTTGTCTTGAGTACTGTAACATAAGTCTTAAAACCAGGTAGGCTGAGTCCTCCTACTTTATTCTTCTTTTAAAAAATTATTTCACCTATTCTAATTCCTTTCTTTTTCCATATAAATTTTAGAGTACTTTTGTCTATATTTACAAAAAATCTCCTCTGGGATTTTGATAAGAATTGTGTTAAATCTATACATCATTTTGGATGGAATTGACATCAACCAGTCCATGAAGATGGTATGTCTCTCTATTTACTTATATCTTCTTTGATTTCTTTGTTTTATACTTTTCAGTATACAAGTCCTGTATATGTTTTCTTATACACCTCAATATTTCACTTTCTTAAGCAATTGTTAAATGGTATTATATTTTTAATTAAGAAATATATATGAAGTATTATATTTTTAATTTTAGTTATTTTAATTTCAACATGTATACTGACAGTATATAGAGATATATTAATTTTTGTACGTTGATCTCATGTCTTGCAAGCTTGCTATATTCACTTATTGGTTCTAGGAACTTTTGGGTAAATTCCACAAGGATTATTCTACATAGACCATTATGTCATCAGTACATAGTAACAATTTTATTTCTTCCTTTCTGACCTATAGCTTTTTATTTCCTTTTCTTGCTATTTTGCAATGGCCAAGATGTCCAGTACTATGTTGAAAAAGAGGAATGAGAGTGAAAATTCTTTCCTTGATCCCAAACTTATGAGGGAAACATTCAGGCTTTCACTATTAAGTAAGAAGTTAGCTGTCAATTATTCTTTGTAGATTTTTTTTAATCAAGTTTAGGAATCATTAATGTGCATTAAATTTTGTCAAATATCTTTTATGTATTAATTTGATATGATTCTGTGATTTTTCTTCTTGAGTCTGTTAATACAATGGGTCACATTTTCAAACATTGAATTAGCCTCCCATCCCTGGAATATACCCCCCTTATGATGCTTAATTTTTTTATCTATAACTGCATTTTACTTGTTAATGTTTGTTAAAGCTTTTTTGCATTTATATTTATGAGGGATATTTGACTTTAATTTTATTTTATTACTGTCTGTCTAGTTTTGGCATCAGAATAAACTGGCCTCATAAAGTGACTTGAAAAGTGTTTCCTCTTACTTTCTGGATGAGATTGTTTAAAATTGGTGTTAATGCTTATTTAAATGTTTGATAGATTTCTCTAGTGAAGTCATTTGGACCTGGAGATTTTCTGGAAGAATATTTTTAATTAAAATTTCAATTTTTAATAGTTATATAGGTAGTCAAATTATTTACTTTGTATTAGAGAAGTTTTAGGAATTCATACTTTAAGGAATTGGTCTGTGTCATCTAAGTTGTCAACTTTATGTCTGTAGGGTTGTTTGTAGTATTCCCTTCTCATTTTGAAACTCTATGATCTGTAGAGATATTCTTTGTTTCACACGTGATATGGATAATTCATATTTTCTCCCTTTTTTTTCCTTTGTCAGTCTTGCTAGAGTCTGTCAATTTTATTACACTTTTCAAAAAACCAGTTTTTTGTCCCTTTGGTTTTCCCAGTTGTCTTCTGTTTCCAATTTCATGGACTTCTGCTCTTATCTCCACAGTTTCCTTTTTTATACTTGCTTTGACTTATTTTGCTCTTTTTTCTAGTTTTATAAGGTGAAAACTTAAGAATATTAAATTGAGATCTTTTCTTTATGATAATGTAAATATTTAGTAAGTTTTCCTTTCAGTGCTGTTGTAGCTTTGTCCCATGAGATTTGATATGTTGTATTTTTATTTCATTCAGTTTAATGTATTTTTTATTTGCCCTTGATCAATGGTTTACTTAGAAGGATGTTGTTAAGTTTCCAAATGTTTAGACATTGTCTTGGCTTTTCCTCCATTATTCATTTCTAGTTTGATTCCCATGTGGTCAGATAACATACTCTGATGACTACAGTTATTTAAATTTGTTAAGTCTGGCATTTTAATTTTTGTGTTCTGTTTCTTCCCTTCTTACTTTATTTCTCTATTTCCTTCACCTTGTTTTCTCGTGGGCTACTTGTACTTTCTTTAGAATTCCATCCTGATATATCTGTGCAGTGTTTTGAGTGTGTACATTTGCATAGATATTTTAGTGATTACCCACTTAATCACTAAATTTCTTTAATAATTAAATTATTTAATATATAACTATGGACTTAATTAAATTACACATACATAACTTGTGTCACTGTTTTGCCAATTTGAATAAAATGAAGAAATTTTACCTCCATTTAAACCCCTTTACATTCTCCCATTTGTAACTGTCTTAAATATTTCCTCTACATACTTTGGGAATTACATCAGTGTTACAATTTTGTGTCAATCATCAAACATAATTCAGAAACCAAAAGGTGAATAAAAGTCTATTGTATTCACCTATATTTGTACTCTTTTGGTTATTCTTTATTCCTGATGTTCCAGGTTTCTTCTTACATCATTTTATTTCTGCTTAGATAACTCCCTTTAGTCATTGTTTTAGAGTAGGTTTGCTGGTGACAAATTCTCTTAGCTTTCCCTCTTCTGAGAATGTCTTGATTTCCGCTTCATTTCTGTAGGTCATTTTCACTGGATACAAAATATCAGGTTAATGATTCTTCTGTTTCAGTACGTAAAGAATGCTGTGCCAATGCATTCTGGTTTCCCTGGCTTCTGATGAGAAATCTACTATCTTCCTAATTGTTTTTCCCCTACAAAAAAGGTGCCATCTCTCTCTTGCTACTTGGAAGATTTTTTTGCTGCATCTTTGTTTTCAAGAGTTGATTATAATATATCTTGGTATGAATTTATTTGGGTATATTCTTCTATTAGTAAGGGTTCTACAGAGATATAGAACCAATGGGATAGAGGATAGATAGATAAAGACTTATTATGAGAGATTGATTTTTGCAATTATGGAGGCTAAGAAGTTCCACAATCTCACATCTGCAACCTGGAGGCCCAGAAAAACTAGCTTTGTAGCTCCAGTTCAAACCTGAGGTCCGGAAAACCAAAGAAACCAGTGGTATAAGTCCCGGTTCAAGTCTGGAGGTTCAAGAACCAGGAGTGCCAATGTCTGAGAGCAGGAGATTGGTGTCCTAGCCCAGCCGGAGAGCAAGTTCCCCTTTCCTCCAACGTTTTTGTTCTATTCTGGCCTTTAACAGATTGGATCATGCCCACCAGCACTGGTGACAGAGATCTTCTTAGACCACCAATTCTAATGCTAACTCTCCGAGAAACAGCTTCAGAGACACACCCAGAAATAACACCAGCTAGCTCTTAGCCATGCCAAACTGACACATACAATGAAACATCACAGTTCTGGCTGGAGTGTGCTCACTGATATGAATCTCTAGGTTTATGCCTTTTGTCAAATTTGGGGACTTTTCAGTCATTATTTCTTCAAATACTTTTTCAGCCCTGCTTTCTCCATTCTTCTGGAACTTTGATGACACAAGTGTTAGATCGCTTGTGAAGGTCCAACATGTCTTTGTTCATTTCTTTTTCAGTCTGTGGTTTGTTCAAGTTGGGCATTTTCTGATTTTCTACCTTTAAGTTTATTAATATTTTTCTTTGCAGATTTACTTCTGCTGTTGAGCCCATCTTCTGAGATTTTTATTTCAGTTATTGCATTTTTCAATTCTAAAATTTCCATTTGGTTCTTTGTGTCTACTATTTCTTTGCTGAGACTTTATATTTTTTAATTTGCCTCAAACATGTTTGTAATTGCTGGTCAAAGGGTTTTATGATGGCTGCTTTAAAAATCATCCTCCAATAATTCCAACGCCTCTGTCATCTCAGCGTTGGCATCTGTTGGCCGTCTTTTCTCAAACTGAGATGTTTCTGATTCTTGGTATGAAGAGTACTTTTAAATTGTATCCTGAGCATTTGGGTATTTTGCAATGAGACTCTGGAAGTTATTAAATTCTCGGCTTTAACAGGCCTCCCCTGACACTGTGCCAGTGGTGGAATGGGAATGCTGCCTCATCCCACCAGGAGGTGGACATTGCGCCCGCTGCCTCCATGGACACCCCAGGGACGGGGGACAGGAGGAGTGCACTTGTAATTGTTGTGTGCAGAGGTGAGATGCCCTCGTAGTCTCTGCTGGGAGGCGAGAGGTGCCGTTTCTTCTGTGCTGTTTCACTGGGGTAAAGGGTTATTGCCTAAAAGTTTTCTGTCTTGCTAGGTTGCTCCTTTCTGGTCCTTTAACCAGAGAAAGTAGGCTTTTCTTGGAGTTTTTTGGTTTTTTTTTTGGTTTTTTTTTTGTCTGTGTCCATTGGCATATCTGGGTCACCAGCTTCTCTGGCACCCAGTCCCCAGTCTGAGACATATGAAGAAAAGGGCTTAATTTCCAGAATGTACAAATAGCTCATACAACTCAATAACAAAAATCAAACAACCCAATCCAAAAATGGGCAGGAGGCCTAAACAAACATTTTTCCAATGAAGACATAACAAAATGGCCAATAGGAATGTGAAAAAATGCTCAGTATTGCTAATTATCAGAGAAATGCAAATCAAAACTACAATGAGATATCACCTCACACCAGTCAGAATGGCCATCATTAAAAAGTCCACAAATGATAAATGTTGGAGAGGCTGTGGAGAAAAGGGGACCCTCCTACACTGCTGGTGGGAATGTAGTTTGATGCAGCCACTGTGGAAAACAGAATGGAAATTCCTCAAAAGACTAGGAATAGACTTACCATATGACCCAGTAATCCCACTCCTGGGCATATGTCCAGAAGGAACTCTAATTCAAAAAGACACCTGCACCCAATGTTCACAGCAGCACTATTTACAGTAGCCAAGACATGGAAACAACCTAAATGTCCATCAACAGATGACCGGATAAAGAAGCTGTGGTATATTTATACAATGGAATACTAGTCAGCCATAAAAAAGAATAAAACAATCCTATTTGCAGCAACATGGATGGACCTGGAGATCATCATACTCAGTGAAGTAAGCCAGAAAGAGAAAGAAAAATCCCATATGATATCACTTATATTTGGAATCTTAAAACAAGGACACAAATGAACTTATTTACAAAACAGACACAGACTCACAGACATAGAGAACAAACTTATGGTTACCAGGGGGGAAAGGGGAGGGTGGAGGGATAAATTGGAAATTTGGGCTTCACAGATACGAATTACTATATATATAAAATAGATAAACAACAAGGTCCTACTGCAGAGCACAGGGACTAATTATTCAATAGCTTGTAATGGCCTATGAAGAAAAGGAATATGAAAAGGACTATATATATATTATGTACATTATGTGTAAAACTGAATCACTATGCTGCACAGATTAACACAATACTGTAAATTAACTATACTTCAATTTAAAACAATGGTAATGGAGATAAAAGAAAACCCGGAAGTCACCACCATGTCATTCCTCAGTCTTCTTTCCTCTCCACAGCTTTCAGAGCCTTCTCATGTTTACCCATGAGGCCCAGCACTTATTTTGCAAGAGGAATAGGGAGAAGGGCATCTATTGTCTTGGAACCAGAAATGTCACAGCCTTTGTCTTGAAAGATGCCCCATGCGGGTGACATGTGCTAAAGTCCTGCCTGAGCTGCCCCCATCAGTGGCCCACTCACCTACCCTCTACCTGCCTCCGGCCAGTCTGTTCCATGGGCTGAATGCCTTAAGGACACAATTACTGCCTTTTTCATTTTAGAGTCCTCAGGACCCAAGGACAGGTTAGCAGAACCAGGTCGCAGCATCTCTGCCCACCAGACTGTGTATGAAACCCCCATCCTCCATACCTTACTGATTAGGGATGCGTGAGACAGGAAGTGATTCCCGGCTCCAACCCTTCTTCAGTGGTTCGCTCTGGAGCAGCCCAGCACCTAGAGTGGCAGCCCTCAGGCTCAGGGCGGGTGAGCCCGAGTCTTCAACATGAACTCCTAAGCCCACCCCGAGAGGCTCTTACCCTCTAACTTTGCTTTTTTTTAAAAATCTATTGAGGTGTAGTTGATTTACAATGTTAGTTTCATGTGTACAGTAAAGTGATTCAGTTATACGTACACATACATTTTTTTTCTTTTCAGATTCTTTTCCATTACATGTTATTACAAGAAATTGAATATAGTTCCCTGTGCTATACAGTAGATCCTTGTTGTTTATCTATTTTATATACAGTCATGTGTGTCTGTTAATCCTCAACCTCCCCACCCTTTCTCCTTTGGTAACCATAGTTTGTTTTCTACGTGCGTGAGTCTGTTTTTGGTTTGTAAATAGAATTTGTATCATTTCTTTTTAGGTTCCACATATAAGTGATATCATATATTTGTCTTTCTCTGTCTAACTTACTTCACTTAACATGACAATCTCCAGGTCCATCCATGTTGCTGCAAATGGCCTTATTTAATTCTTTTTTGTGGCTGAGTAGTATCCCACTATATAGACATAAGCCACATCTTATTTATCCAGTTATCCATTGATGGACATTTAGTTTGTTTCCATATCTTGGCTATCGTAAATACTGCTGCTGTGAACATTGGGGTGCCCACCCTGAGAGGCTCATTTTCTCTAACTTTGCTTTTTAACCAGCACCCCAGGAGGCTTTTGAGAAGCCCAGATTAAGAGGTCACCTGAGTGTAAAGGACATCAGCACATTTCACAAATTAGAACTGGGATTTCCTGAGCACTAGCGAACGTCCTCAGAGCTCAGCAGTCCCTGGACGAGGCACCAGTACCCAGAAAAGGGTTGTTGGATGAGTTTACAGGCCAAGTCCTGCTTCTACTATCACAGAAGCCCAACAACCTTGCACTATTCCAGTAAGTTATACCCATCGAAGACAGAGGGCAGAAGGGTTAAATAATTTGGCCAGAGCCACTCATATTGGAATCTGAAATATCATCCAGTATTGCTTCATAATCCCAAAGATCATTGGAATTTCCCATCCCCTCCCTGCCAAAAGTGCTTCTGAATTATTTTAACAAAGAGATGCAGGAACCCTGAGTGGACAGAAACATACAAAAAAATAAGTGTGAAATCACTGTGTTAACTTGGAAAGGCTATATAAATCTAGAACACATTTTTTTAATATTTGGGGAGGGAGATAGTTAGGTTCATTTATTTATTATGTATTTAACGGAGGTACTGGGGCCTGAACCCAGGACCTCATACACGGTAAGCATGCACTCTACCACTGAGCTACACCCTACCCTCCGAACATATTTTAAATCTACAATGATATTTTGTAAATATCATCATCATTGTTATTATTAATTATTATTTTACCATTATTTATCATTATTATTTTAATTGTAACTATAATTACTGCTAATAGTAATATATTCATCCATATGTGAGTCGTACCAACACCAATGTGAAGTCTGCCATCTTCCATCAACATACTCTTTTCTTCTCTTTCTCTGCTCCCGTAACCCTTCTCTGAATTAACCATTCAATCCTACAGTTTTCTTCCTAAAAATTAGTATGTTGCTTACTACCTGACCAGAGTCCTGACCACCCCAGAGGTTCTCTAAAATACAAGTTTATAACTGCAAAATATTCCTTATTAAACACAACATCAAAGGTGACTCAGAGAAAAAAATCATGTGCTAAACTGTGACATTTCCATGTTCAAATTAGGATTAAGAAAAAAATATGTATATGTATGTATGTGTATGTATATATACAATTGGAAGTCAAAGCCAGGGAAGTATAATTGAAATTCAACTATAGGGCATAACTAACTCTACAATATATGTTGATTCTGTTCTTCCCAGGGGCCAAAGGGAAAAGGGAAACACGTGTCATTTACAGAGAAGGAAACAGATGCTCAGAATAGACAAGCAATTCTTAACACTTAACTTAGAGAAAGTGTGGACGGTTGGTTGGTGGATGGATGAATGGATAATTTTTTGGATTAATTGACTGACCCACTGAACATCTGTCCCCAATAACACCCTTTGGGCCAGAAGGCAGCTCTCTCCCAGCATTGCCTGCTCTACTCACTCCAAGCAATCACATCTCCATCCTCCCCATTTCCTTAGTTCCCTTCAGAATGAGTCCTGGGCTCCTCTGCCTGCTTCTCCAGCACAGAACACTCTGGTCCTCAGACCCAGACTTCACTCTGGTCCTCAGACCCAGCTGCTCTGGGTGGGTATCCCACAGCCATTCAAGTTCACGCAGACCTGAGCAGAAGCCTGGAGTCACCCAGTTGTCCCTTCTGCCTCTTAAACATGCATCTCCCAAAACAGCATCTCCCTGCAGCCTACCAGCCCGACCACAATCTCACCCAAGATTGCTCTATCCATACCTAGAATCCATTCTTCACACCGCAGCCAGGGTGATCTGCAAAACTGAACCCCAACCTGGCTCACCCCTTGTTCAGAGCAGATTGGTCCTTCCTAGGGCCCTCAGAGAAAGTCCAGCCTCTTGACATGGCAACACAGCCCTCTGCGGACAGCGGAGTGTGCGTAAATCCTTCCCCACGGAGCCAAAGACCCAGGTCCAAGTCCTGTGTGACCTTAGGCAGGTTGTTGGCCTCACTGTCCCTCAGACCCTTCAACTCTAAACTGGGGATACCAGCAGTACCCACCTCACAGTTTTCTGAGAATTAAATGAGGTAACAGATGTACAGATATCGTGCAGATCACCAAGCACCTGGAATGTCGTCAGTGCTCATTCTTTTCAGCTATTCTAAGTGACTGCAGTGGAGCCACAGTGCCCCTCTGGTGCACAGTCCACACTCCAGCCTTGCTGAGCCTCCTCCAATCCCTTGAGCATCCCAGGCACCTCCAGCCCTTGGGTGGTTGCACTTCTCCACTTACACTCTGCCCTCACCTTTGTGCCAGCCAACAGCACTCCCCCTGCATGTGTCATTTAAGCATTACTGCGCAGACAGCACCTCCACCCCTCAGGCTCCTGTGACCCTCTCCTCCGGGCCCAACAGAGGACAGTCATGTCTAGTCTCTATGTCTATTCAAGGGACTGTTTCCCTGCTGGATGGGGAATCCTTTGAAGGCAGGGTTTGTGGCTGATTCACGTTGGCCCAAGCCCTTAGCTCAAGAAGGAGCTGGCACTCAGGGAGCTGCAGTTGAATGAGTCAATGGAAGAATGAATGAATGAATGAACAAACAGATAAATGCACAAATGTTCCATCAGCTAAGAGAGCCCACCTTCTTCTTCAGCAGAGTCGGCTCACCCTTCCAGGGAAATCTGTCCTGCCTCCGTGGAATTATCCCAGCCCCCAGGACACAGGGACCTCTCTCCATCCTTCTGCCACTGGCGGCCAAAGGCATCTTACCTACAGGCACTAGCAGCGTCTCGGAAAGTGTTCTGGTGAATATGATGGTGGTGGTGATGACAGCAGAACAACGCGGGGAGGAAAGCTCAAGAAGCAGAAAGAGCAGGAGAAGCAACGGAAAGATAAGCAGAGGAAACAAAATCACAGTCGCCCTGCCAGGATGCTCCCGCCCCAGCACCTCTGTACCTGCTCCCCCCCGCCCCAACCACGTGAATTCCTCCCACAGTTTCCCAGGTAATCTGTTTGATGCCTTCCGACCAGTCTTTCTCACCCAGCTGATCCAAAATAGCACCATCCTCAGATCCTATCTTCTCTCTCTGTTGTTTATTTTTTTTTCTTTTTTCCTATGGCGCCCATCCCCACCTGACGTATTTCTCATTCATTCATGTACCAAGCTCACTCCACCAGAATATAAGCCCTGTGGGGTCAGCATCAGTACTATTCTGTTCACAGCCCCATCCCCAAGGTCTTAATCAGCGTCTGCCACAAAGAGCGTTCCTGATCATTTGCTCCATAAATGAAGGAAGATGGAGGAGGAGGAGACAGAGGATGGGGAAGAGGCGTTAATAGAAGATGGAGGATGAGGAGGGAAGAGGAGGAGAAGGAAGGACCACACTCTCCTTGTCAACCAGCTGCCTGGTTGTGGAAATGCGGTAGCCATCCTTACCAAGCATGAGTGACACACACACACAAAAAAAGCAAAAAAAGGTTGGAGGGTATAGCTCCGCGGTGGAGCACATGCTTAGCATGCATGAGGTCCTGGGTTCAATCCCCAGTACCTCCATTTAAAAAAAGAATAGATAAACAAGTAAAACTCCCCCACAGCAAAAAAGCTTTAAAAAAAAAAAGAAAGCAAAAACAGAACTTTGCTTAAAAATAAAAAGAAGAAAAAAGAAAAAAGACCCTCGCATGAGTTAACACAGGAGCTAAACCTCTGGGAGGGGGTGGGGAGGGAGTGGGGAGGGTGGCCCTCCAGTCCTGCTGGAGTCTAGAATCCCTAGGAGTGTTTGTAAAAACACCAATGTCAAAGCTCCCGCCACAGCTCTGGGTGTGGGGTCCGCTCATCCCTTTTGCCAAGCTCCCTAGGGATTTCTGGTAAGCAGCCAAGATTCAAAACTGGGGCCCAGGAAGGGAGGGGACATGCAGAGAGAGCAAAAGATGGGAGGCCAGGCTGTATCTCATGGTTGCAGGGCTGCCCCTGGGAACGGGAGCCCTTCCCCACAAGCTGGAGCCTTCCACGCCCCAGACACTTTTTCTTCAGGGAGAAAAGAAGCTTGTGCAGGGATCTGGTGAAACTGGGTCCCCTAGCCCCACTGTCAGCACGCCAGGACCTCCACTACGTGTCAGCTCGACTGGCCTGAGCGATGCCCCGGTGCTGGTAAAACGTTACTCCTCTGTGTGTATCTGCGAAGGTGTTTCCAGGAGAGACTAGCATCTGAATTGGTGAAATGCATGAAGCCGTTGCCCCCATCCCACGGCGCACAGGATACGCGTGGGCATCGCCCAGTCCCGTGAGGGCTTGGGAGGCGCAGGAAGGTGGGGGAAGGGAGAATGTGCGCCGGCCGCGGAGCTGAGACAGCCACCTTCTCCTGCCCTCGGGGCATCTGTGCTCCAGGAGCTCGGGCTTTTGGAGTCAGATTGCGACTTGCACTGTCAGCCCGCCTCCAAATTCTCAGCTCAGTTCAGGCTCAGTCGCACTACCAGCGCTCCTGGTTCTCCGACTGGCAGACAGCAGATTGCAGACTTCTCAGCTTCTGTAACTATGTGTGCTAATTCCTATAATAAATCTATTCTATTGGTTCTGTTTCTCTGGGGAGCCCTGACTAATGTCATCCTCTTAAGTCCTGGGGGAAGAGAGCAGCCCCGTCCCCAGCAGGCGTCGGCCTGAGACGCACAGACTAGGCAGGTGGGCTAAGCTCAGAGGCTGGCGTTCTGAGCGGTACACCCGAAACTAACATGATGCTGTGCATCAACTATACTTCAACTTAAAAATAAATTAAAATAATTTTTTTAAACGAAGGGTGCTTCCCTCAACTTCCCAGCTGCCCTCCCCCGAGAAGAGGAGACACAGGGACAGTTTCACTTGTCACTGTCAGTCTCATCAACGTAGAGTCACCAGCCCAGGGGAGTGAGCCTGGCTCTGCCTGGTTTGGGTGCCAACGGAGGTCCCTAGGAGGTGGCTGGAGAAAAACAGAACAATGTGGGCCCCAGCAGTCCGGGAGGACTTCCCGAGAGAGGGGCCACGCCAGCTGTGACAAGAAGGGACAGGAAGGGTACTTCAGGGGTGACTCCCTGTCTGCACTGCATCCTCGAATTGAGCCCGGCCTGTGTCCTCATGCAAGCTGTCCGTTTATTTCCCTCAGGTGGGTGGTGAGGAAAGAGGCGGGGCCTTCTCTGTAGGCAAGCAGCCTCCCTTTCTCCACTGCCCACCTTCAGTGTGTACCCCTGTCTGCCGATGGAGGGTACCCCCCTTCATGGGGCCAAGATAGCTCTGACCCTGACTGCTTCCCAACTCTGCCCTTTGCAAGGGCAGGCAGAGTCCAGCTGGCTGAGGGCTCCCCCAGCCAGGCTCTCCTTGTCGGAGATCAGTGGACCACTTTCCAACACTCTTTGCCTGATATAATTTGGTCAGGTGGGTTTGATGTTTGAAAAAAAAAAAAGACTTCTTTTTTTTTTAAAAAAGTAAAAAAGCTTTAACTTGAATTCTTCAGCTACATGACTGGCTCAGAATTCCTGTGCAGCAAAGAAAGGAGGATGAGAAGTCTCAGGACTTTCCTGCTTGCTGGAATCCACGTGATGATGCTGAGGACCCTCCCCCCCTTCAGGGGGGCCAAGTCTGGAGACTAAGTCCGAGAACAGGCTCTGAAACCCCTGTCTTGAAGCCCAGCTACAGCCCCACCTGCGAGGCCCCATCTTTATTCTCAGCTTACATTCTCTGGGGCAGACACTTCCTTCTAAAACGAAAACATGTCTTGTTAGAGGTCGTGATGTACTCAGCTGAAAATATCATCCCAAACTACAGGGATGGTGCTGTCTCTGTAGCCAGTAAGAAGGAAGCCAAAGTCCCAGGGGTAGGCAGCCCTCCTCAATGCAACAACAATAGAACCTCCCTAAGAAAAAGCCATTTGTCCTTCTTCCTCCCCCTCTTCTTTCCTGGAATGCAGAGGCAAGGCCTGGAGGAGCAGCAGCTGTTTTACCATCATGACGCAACATGGATGAGCTCAGAAATCACATCCCAAGGACAAACAGCAAAAGGAAAGGGAGATCCTGCCTCCCTGGGGCATGGCTGAGCCCTGCACCCTGCCACAGACTCCAGACTGTTGGACCTCTTGCTGCCTGAAACAAGGAGACCCTCGCCTAGTCCAGCCACTCTCATTGCTTCTCTGGAACTCGCAGTCTGCGGCAGGATCGTTGGCGTGCTGGAGATCCTTCCCTCGGTGGTGGTCTTCTCCTCTAGCACCTTAACGGCTCTTCTTCATCCTCTCCCAGCCTCTCCTCTCCCTGATTTGCCCTTTAAATCATTGATCCTTCAAAAGCATCATGTGCTTTCCTGCTTCAGGGCCTTTGCACATGTTGTTGCCTCTGCCTGGGCCTCTTGTTCCCCTTTCTCATCTAGATAGCTCTGTTTTGTCCTTCAGATTTTTTGAAAAGGCTGAAGAGGTCAGACCCCATCATATAACCCTACAATGAGCACATCTCTCCCCTGTGATCTCCCCGTGTGCACAGCCGTCTGCTCAGTGCTGCATCCCGAGTGATCGGAGGCTCTCTGGATGTGGGCACCAGGTCTTTGTGTCCCATGCCACATTCCAGCTTCAAGCTCAGCTCCTAGGACATAGCAGGTGCTCGATAAACTGCAGTTGAATGAATCAACAATGGTACCATCTCACATGCGTGATGAAGACACATCACACTGAGACTCATGACACAAACGGACCCTCACCTGGAAGGGAGGCTCAGCCTGGAGGAAAAGTGGGCCCTGAAAGGCAATGGGGTGGGGGATGGAGAAAGACGTCAGGCTGAGAGAAGGGAATGGCTTGTCCAAAGGCCCTGCTAAGAGGACAGTTTTGTTGACAAATAGCAAATGAGTGGAAGGTAGTGTGGACAAGGAGGTAGGATGAAGCCACATGGGCCTGGGGGACCTGGCCGGCTGGCTACACATTCTGGAAACAGTGGAGAGAAGCCTACAGTGTAACACGCCGGTGCAGTGACCTCGGCAGGCTTGAGTTTTGTTTGTTTGTTTTTAATTTTGTGTGGGGCGATTATTAGGTTTTTATCTATTTACTTAATGGAGGTACTGGGAGTGGAACGCAGGACCTCGTGCAAGCTAAGCACGCGCTCTACCGCTGAGCTGTCCCCTCCTTGCCGGCTTCAGTTTTGAAAGCCTCCCTCTGCCCTCGGTGTGGGAATGTTGGGAATAGAGAAGAGCCTGTGGACCCCCAGACTGTCCATCATAGTGGCCTGATGGCGAGTGCCCTGACCCGAAGTGACCCATGGGGGACACTCACCTCTGGACCAAGAGTTGTACATGTGTTGGGCCAGTCAATCCCCAATAAACCTGGGGTGGGAAACTGAGACACTGGGGGTTTAGAACCCATCCGAGTCACACGGCTGGTTCATGGTAGGATCTGGCTTGAACTGTGCCTCGGGGTGGCAATCTCTACGGTAGGGACAATGACAGGGAAGGGGAGAAGCCTCAGACCCAGGATCTTCAGAGGAAATGGATTCAATGTGACTGAAGGAGGAGGGATCTTAAAAAGAAATCAGAACCAATGGTAAGGTTGGCTAAAACTGGATGTCACACTCACGCACGTTTTCTATGCTTGAAACAGCATGTGTATGTGCATGCATGTGTGTGCCTACACCTGTGATCTACATGCACATGTGTGTGCAGGTAGCTGCATGTGTGTTACAGACACACAACACTGTTGCCGCCTGGAGGCCATCAGGGATCTTGGCAACAGCTGTTTCCGTGACTTGCTGGGCCAGACACCAGATGAGAGCAGGCTGAGGAATGTGTGAGATCTGCAAACACGGAGGCAGAAAGTCTAGACTATTCTTTGGAGAAATTTGGCTCTAAAGAAGAGGAAAGAGAAAGGTCAGTGGCTAGTGATGTGTACTCGGTGGAGATTCAATTTCAAGAAATCAGACATTACAGAAAAGCTTGGGTCTCCTATGACTCTCTACTCAACCCCTTTCCCCTCCTCCATCCCTAAAGGTAACCACTATGAGGAACTCACTATTTGTCATTGTCATGCATGTTGTTTATGTTTTGATTACATATTTGTTCATCCAGAAACATTCTAAGAGTCATTTTGCTGGGCTTTTATCTGGACAGAAATGATGTCATACTGTCTGTATCTTTCTGGAACGTGACCCTCTTGTCCTCATGATGGTTATGAGATTTGTCAAGGCTGATAAGTGTGAATCTATTTTCACTTGATTGCTGATGTGCGAGGTTCCACTTGGGCAGGAATGCTGAAGAGAATGTTCCTGGACCACCCGCCTGTGGGCCACTGTGCCTCCAGGGCAGAGACCTCCGGGCGGGTGGGATGCCTGGGTTGTGAGCATGTCACCCTTACAGGCATCACCAAAGAGCAGGACCTACACTCCACCAGCAGTGGGAAGTCCCTCCACCTCCATCCCCTGCTGCACTTGGCATTGCTAGCCCACTCGTGGGCAAGATTTGAGGTTGCTGTTGGAAGGCTCTGTTGAGAGAGAAATGTTGAGAAAGATTGAGAAGTGTGTGTTGGGCAGGAGGTGGGGAGACTGAGGCTGGAAAAAGGGAGACATATTCCCTGGAGAATGGTCTGCAGGTCAATGCAAGGATCCAGTTGGAACATTCCTCCTTCCACCTGGCACCATGACCTGATTTTGGACTTGCCCACTGTGCACAGCAGCCTTCCTGACCCCTCCCAGCTGGCCCACTTCTGCTCCCTCCATGCTACACCTATATCCCTGTCGAGGCACTCACCTCACTGCATAATTTCTGGGTGTCTGCTGGTTCACTTCCCCCAGGGACTCCCAGCTTCTTGAAGTAGGGGCTGTGTTACTCATCTCCTCAACCCCCAGAACTCTGCAAGGGCTGGGCACATAGCAGGTGCCCAATAAATAATTTTTGAATAGCTTAAAAGTGCAATCTTGTAGCTTCCACATAGGCATGCATCCTAAATGAGCTGAAGAAAGGCTGCCTGGTTTCAGACACAGGCACAATTTAAGGGGAAGGAGCCACATGAGAGGCAGGAAGAAGGGACCCAGCAGAGTGGCACTGACTGTCAGGGCAAGAAGTGTCACCTGGGGAGACTTCTCGTCCCCTAACCCTCCCTTGCCCCACCCTCTCTGGCCCCCAGCTACCTCAGAACCCCTCCTCCTCCCCTCTCTCCTCTCCTAGTTGTAAAATAAATTAACTTGCTTTAGCCTTTTCTATAAGAAACTGATCTCAGTTCTATTTCCTTCTTTAGAAAATTCCTACATTAATTTATACTGCTTCCAATTTTGCTCCATCCTGCTCAGACTCAAGGCATGGCCCTGAGACCAGAAAAAGGCAAAAGAGAACCCTAAGGTAGACAGACATGAAACAAGTTCAAATGTTTAGCTACGAGGGTGGGTACTGGGGAAGCAACACTCACAGCAAGTTCAGGAAAGTCACAACTGACGTCTAGGGCCGATGCCATCAAATCCGTGGCTGGAATGAGGGGAGCAGAGTTCTCCAGTTCCCACTTTACTTTTGTCTTGTCATTCCAGGAAGATGGTCTCAAGAGTAAAAGGGTGAAAAGAAAGCCTAACCAAGTCAGGAGACCTAAGACAGTTGTGATCAGCCCCAAGTCTCCTCTTTTAACGGCTAACTCATGAAGGCGGTCTAGGAGAGGTTTCTCGTGACTGCCGCCAGGCTCCATCCTTTACCTTGTCTTTGGAGCCACCGAATCACCGATGACTTGGATGAAATCACATGAAAACTGCTTTTACGAACTATGTCGGGTATGAGGTGGGACATGAGCTGAGGCTGGAGTTTGAGGGACGTAGGGATTAAGGGAAGAGAGTGGCAACTTGAGTTAAGAGAGAGGAGTTATAATGCTACCCCAAAACGGGAAGGGAAAAGCCCCCAGTCCTTGTCATATCCGAAAGATAAAAATTCAGATGGGAGATGGAAGCATTGTGTAGTGGTATTTTAAAGGTTTTATTAGCAAAGGGAAAGTACACCTTCAAAAATGGGAGACGGGCTGATCCAAGGGCAGACAGCAATGGTCCTTGTTTGGTCCCCTGTTTTATACCTTCGCTTAGAGGTGGTCTCTTGATTGGTTGATGGCTCTTGCCCCTGGAGTGCTTAGTCATGCTCGTCCCCTTTTGTGCAAGTCCTTACTCGTGGTGCACACAGAAAACATATGGTGGGGCCTAAACCTTGATGCTAATTACACTACAATGAGCATTGGATCATGTCCGGTTAGGTCCTTGTCACTACCTCGCAGTTGCAGCTATCAGTTCTAACCCGTTTCTTGCTGGCACTCATTTAGAGGAAGTAAAGCCCCTTTATGCTGGAGGCGGGCATAGCACCATCTTCTGGACCATTCTCCCTCTCCTCCACCTGTCTGCCCAGTGCCCCCACTTATCTAACTACCTAACAATAAGACTAGAACTTGGAGATCCAGAGGATTGATGGACTTGAAAGGAGTGAAAGACAGCTGGAGCAGTCCAGGGTTCCATGAAGACAACTTGGAGAAGGTCTTAGTGGCAGATCCCCTTTGACAAAGTCCCTGCACCCCTGTCGAAGTGGACGACCCAAGAAGAAAACCAGAAAAAGATAAGCTAGGAGTTGCAGTGGAGAAGCTGGCATTGATAGGAAACCCCAGGGAGACTTTCTGAGGAGTTGGAGGTGGGTAAATCAGCAGGAGTGTGAACTAAAGGTGCTGGTGGTGTCCTGAGCATAGCACACTAGCCAAGAGCTGCTGGCTGGCAAGCTTCCTCAGACACCGACGTCTTGAGGTGGGCAGTACTGGAAGTGACTAGAGGAACCCAAGCTGCCTCTCCAGGTCCCCTGGATCCAACCTTTGCTAGAGGATGGATGGGTCAGCAGAGGTCTGCAGAAGTACAGAAGCTATAGGGAGGAAAGCATAATGTCGAGGACAGAGTCAAGTCACAAAATAACTGTGATGTGCTGGAGAAATAGGCTAAGTCCAGTTAGGGCTTCAAACCGTAAGAATAAACATCAGGTTCCTTGGGGCTAAAATCCAACTGTCTGAGTAAAATGTGGGGAAGATACTGTTTAACAATAACCTGTTTGACACTTCCAGCTTTTATTTGAGTGGTCAGCAGAAATACTGACTCTGCTGAGTAATAGAGGTGAACACAAACCTGGGCTGCCCTCGGGAAGGTTGATATCTGGCACAATAAGCTATGGTCTTGGTAGACTCAGTGCAGGTCAGCCCACACCTGGGGAATGAGGCTCAGTTCATGGCGTCCCACCTGGACAGGGACTTGAGCAGAGGAGACCAGGTAGCATATGACTCTGGGCCAGGACCACCTGTCACATGAAGAAAAGTTAAAAAACTGGGGAGGTTTCACCTGGAAGTAAGAAGACTCAGAGAGGACGTAAGAGCTATTTTCACATAAGTGAAGGCTGCGATGACAGTAAGAATTCAAACTAACAAGTCCTGTCTCAAGAACTGGCATCAGGACCAACAGGTGGGAGCCAGAAGAGACAGCCTTCAGCTCTAAGAAAGAAATCCCTAGGACCCCTCAAAGCTGCTTGAAAGGGAAGAGCTATCTCAATACACAGCATGTTCTCTGGCAAAGGACGATCTTTCAGGAGATGCTGCAGAAGGAATCAGAGGAATGACCATTTCACCACCAACTCCAAAGGCAGATTCCAGTCTTCCAAAAAGTTGTCTCCAAATATTTAAGGATGATGTTCATTCCTTGATGACAACAGACAAATGAGGCTACGTTGTTTACACTGATGGATTGACACAAATGTCATTTAAAGAATTTTCCCTTGTAAAACACCTTTAATCTATTTAATTAGATGTCAGAAAGCAGAAGAGAATTAAAATCTGCTGCTTCATAGCAGGTGCTGCAGCTATACATTTTTTTTTAAATCTTTAACTTATTCCTAAACCACAACCCTGCGAAATAAATAATTCTATTTGCCTTTAATAGATTAGGACACTGTGACTCAGAGTTTACATAATTTAAAATGAGATTGGGCAAACCATAAATGAGAACTCAAACACTCAAAATGAACTTCAAGAGAGTTCAAGCTTTTGATTAGGATATTTTAAAAACTGGGAAAAGCATTGCTCTCTCTTAACAACCAAAAACTTCTGGATAATTTGCAGAATCACAACTTCTCTTGAATAAGTAAGAGAGAAAAGGTTGTGGGAAAAAACAAAACCCCTAAAACTAAGGAAAGACCCTCTAATGAGAAGGGGTACAAACAGTTGTTTACTTGCAGCAGACAATGGATACAACATAAAATGGTAAAAAGAATTCATCTAAAAATGTGAATGAATTGCTAAAGGTTAAATGTGGGCAAAGATAACAACCCAAGCCTAAAAACAAGATAACAGTAGGAGATTTGTAGCCCATATTTCACTGAATGTGGCCACAGCAATAACAAAACCCAAACACAGATCAACTTATGACTCAACTGACTCAAATGTCCACACTAAAAACCCAGAAAAAAAGGGCGGGGAAGATATTCTTTTCCAGGAATCCAGACATTAACACAAGTTATAGTCATCTCCACTATCCTATATAAGATGTAATGTTTCAAAGAAAAAGTACAAGACACAGATAAAGGGGGTGGGGGAAGAAAAGAAAAAAATAAGAAGTGTGATGAGCAAGACCATATTTCAACATGACACAGATGCTGAAACTATCAAGTGGAAAATTTAAAATAACAGTAATTAATACGTTAAAAAGTCAAGTGGAAAAGGTAAACAGCATGCATGATCAGATGGGGAACTTCAACAGAGACATGAAAATTATAACAAAAAGGCAAATGGGAATGCAAAAAAATGAAAAACATAATAACAGAGTTAAAAAAATGCTTTAATGGGTTTAACAGTAGAATCAATACAGTTAAGGAACATATCAAAATTTGCAAGATAGAGCTAAAGAAGTGTGTATGAGTCTGTTTGCGCTGCCATAACAAAATACTACTACCTGGGTGTCAACAGAAATTTAATTCTTACAGTTCTGGAGGCTGGAAGTCCAAGATCAAGGTGCCAGCTGATTGACTTTCTGTCACAGCTCTCTTCTTGGCTTTCAGATGGCTTTCTTCTCACTGTGTCCTCACAGAGGAGAGAAAGAGAGAGAAGGCTCATCGATATCTCTTCTCATAAGGTCACTAATCCTACTGAATCAGGGCCCTACCCTTATGACCACATTTAACCTTAATTACCTCCTTACAGATGTGATTTTCAATACAGTCACACTGAAGTTCAGGGTTTCAAAATACAAATTTGGGAGGAACACAATTCAGCCCACAGCAGTGTTCAGAGGGAAATTACAGCATTAAGAAAAGAGGAACTATCTCAAATCAATTATCTGCGTTCTCAGCTCAAGAACTTATTAAAGGAAGACAAAATAAACCCAAATCAAGTAGAAGGAAGAAAAGAATAAAGATAAAAGCAGAAATCAATGAAATTGAAAACATAAACCCAACAGAGAAACAAAACCTTGGTTCTATGGAAATTTCAATAAAATTGGCAAACCTTGAGCAAGAAAAAAGGAAGAGGACACAAATTACCAATATCAGAAATGAAACAAGAGCGATTAGTAAGATCTGGTAGACATCGAAAGACTATAAGAGAAAATGACAACAACTCTACACACAGAAATCTGATAATTTAGATGAAACAGACCAATCCTTCAAAAATTACAAAGTAGCATAACACATACAATATGAAATAGGCATTTTAAGAAGCCTGTAACTGTAAAGGAAATTCAATCCATAATTTAAAATTACCCATAAAAAAAATCTCTAGGCCCTGTTTCACTGGAGAATTCTACCAAACATTAAGGAACACCAATTCTACACAATATTTTCTAAAAATAGAAGAGGGGACATGTCCCAATTAATTTTATGAAGTTAGGATTACCTTGATACTAAAACCAGAAAAAATACAATAGAAGAAACTACAAACTGATATTCTTCATAAATATATACATATAAAGTTTTAATAAAATATTAACAAATAAAATTCAGCAATAAATTAAAATATAGCATGATTCAAGTAGAGTATATTCCAGGGACGCAAGTTTAGTTCAGTACTGAAAATTAATCAAAATAATCCATTACATTAACAGACTAAAGAAGAAAATCACATTAGCATTTTGATCGATGCAGGAAAGTCATTTTGCTACGAAGTCCAAACTCAGTCTGCTCACCACATGACAGGCCAATAAATTGGGAGATGAGGTGTTGGGGCAAGGAATGGTGACTTTATTCAGAAAGCTGGCAGACTGAGAGGATGGCAGACTAATGTCTTGGAGAACCATCCTGCTCCAGTCAGAATACAGGCTTCTTTTATGCAAAAAAAATAGGGCAAGGGGTATGGTTGGTTGTTGCAAACTTCTTGGTGCAGGAATTCTTTGTTCCTGCAGCTGTCACGTGGGCCAGGTCATGGTGCTCCTGCAAAACCTCCAACAAAACAAATGTTATTCTCTGTTCTGCAACTTGTTATCTTTACGTGAGTGCAGAGCTAGCAAGACTAAGCCTAGAAAACAGGGCACAGTGGCCAAAGCCAAAGGAACTGATCTAATATAGTCAGACCTGCTCTTTTCTATTACAATTTGACGAAATTCAATCTTAATTCATGACAAGAATTCTCGGACATCTATCTGGGAATAGAGGAGGATTTCTTCAACTTGATAAAGAGCATCTACTTGATTCTGAAGGATGGATGCTTTCCTCCTAAATTGGAAACAAGGAGCATATAGCTATTCTTATATTCTCACTCAACATCATGCTGGAAGTTCTGCCCACCGCCATAAGGTAAAAAAGAAAAAGCATACAGATCACAAAGGAAGAACTAAAACTGTCGCCGAGTCAAAATTCTTTCTGCTCACCGCAAGACAGGCCAATTTATCAGGAGACGAACTGCTGGGGCAAAGAATAGCGATTTTATTTGGAAAGCCAGCAAACCAAGAGGATGGCAGACTAATGTCTTGGAGAATCATCCTACTCAAGTCAGTATTCAGGCTTCTTTTATACTAAAAAGTGGAAGGTGTGTGGTTGGTTGTTGCAAACTTCTTAGTGTAGGAATTCTTTGTTCTTGGAATCCTTTGTTCTTGCAGCTGTCCTCGTGGGTCAGGTCATGGTGTCCCTATAAACCTCCAACAAAACAAATGTTGTTTTCCATTCTGCAACTTGTTATCTTTATATAAGTGCAAAAATGTTAATATCCTTAAAAGTCAGAGCCTTGAGAATGGGCTCTCCTGTCTATTTCAGGCTCTAGGCAACATTCTTTTACAAAAGTTGTGGAGCTACCAAGATTAAGCCTAGAAAGCAGGGCACAGGGTTAAAGTCAAAGAAACAGATCTAATATGGAGTCAGATTTGTTCTTTTCTATTACAGAACTATTACTACATGCAGATGACATTACAATCTATGTGGAAAATCCTAAGGAATCTACAAAAATAAAATCCTGGACCAAATAAGTCAGTTTGGTAAAGTCACAGGATATCAACAGATGAAATACATGTATTCTGATGAGATATGATTAACATATGAAAATCAGTTATATTCTTATATTTTGACAATGAACACTTGGACAACAAAATTTTAAATGACTCAAGAAATAAAATGCTCAGGTGTAAATCTAACCAAGCATTTTATATCTAACAAAGCAGATTTCATGCACTGAAAAATACAAAATGCTGATGAAAGAAATTGAAGATCTAAATAAATGAAGAGCTCCATCATTTTTATTTCCTAGCAGCCTTGACATAGTAAATATGTCAATTCTCCCCAAATTGTTATACATGTTTAATGCAATTCCTATCAAAATCTCAGCATGACTTTTACAGATTTTCATAGATACGTTTATATGAAAATGGAAAACAACAAGAAGAGTCAACTTTTTATTAAAAGAAAAAGTGGAGGTAATCAGTCTGAGTTCAAAAGTTATTCTGTAACCCCCCGTAACCAAGACTACGTGGGATTTATGGAGAGATAAATATGTAACGATGGACTGAATAGAGACCCCAGAAATAAACCAACCTGAACATACCCAACTGATTTTTCACAAAGATACAAAAGCAATTCAATCTAGGAAGGCTTTTTAATTAACAATTAGACACATACAAGAAAAAAAAGAAAAGAAATAAACCTTTATGCAAGCATCACACCTGAAACAAAAGTGAACACACAGCAACAGGGACTTTTGCATGTAAAATATAAAACTATAGGATGAAGAAGAAGAAGAAAAAGAAGACGAAAAAGAAGCAGAAGAAAAATAATCTTCGGTATCTAGAGCTAGGCAGGGTTCTTCATTTTGATAGCAAAAAACATAATCCAAACAGAAGAAAATTAATTTAATGTCTTAAGATAAGTGAGACCTCATTAAAACTAAAAATGTTTGCTCTGAGAAAGGTCCTGCAAGGAGATAAAAAAAAACAAGTTATAGACTAGTAGGAAATATTTGCAGCCTACACATCTGACAAGGGCTAGTACCTGGAATAGAAGGAATTCTCAAAAATTCAACAGTAAAAAATGATTGATACAGGCACCAGCTTGGATGGATTTCCAGAGATTCACACTGAGTGAAAAAAAAAAAATCCAGTCCCAAAATGGTCCATACTGTATGGTTCCACTTATTTAACATTCTTGAAATGACAAAACTGCAGAAGTGGAGAACAGAGGCTGTCAGGGGTTCAGGACAGGGGTGCAGAAGCAGATCTGCCCTGATCTGGCACCCCCTTTCTGAGCATTGCCCCTTCAACACCGTGGTGGGCATGGGACAAACAAGGGCTACTTCCAACAGAAGCAGAACTTGTCTCTGGCCAGCGAGGATCTCCAGAGATGTGTCTACAGACTAGAATAAAGAGAGTTTTGATTTGAGCGTACAAGCATTTCAATGAATTACTCTTGATGAAAATGATAAAAGCGAGGATTTTTTTCAAATTACCAAGCATGCCCTGGTTTCAGTAGCCATATTCACTAGGAAATTGCTAAAATCAGGTTCTTAAAAGAGCTTGAGTCCCTCCCAGGAACACTGGGAGAGGGCACTGTGGCCCCAGACACTGAGAAGGGGATGAATTCTTTTTGGACCGAATAGTAGGCTTCCCATGCCAACACCAACCTCCATCAAAAGGCGATGAGGAATGGGAAAGAAACAATGGCTCAATTCTGTAAAATGTAGTTTCGCTTGTGCATTGGTTTTAAATTCTAGGGCGGACTCAGCACTCTATTGAGCTGCTCTGGGAATCAGAAAAGCAAATCCTGCCCCTGAAAGGGAAAATGCAGTCAGTTGTGCCTGGAGTGGAAGTGCAGGAGCTCGCCCTTCAATGGCCATTCAGACCACAGAGCCTTAGAAATACAGGTTGAGGTGACTTGAGGGTCTTGGGGTCAATGGCTACCCATTCCACAAATGGATAGGGAGATAGCAGCCCACTGTTACTCAGCCAAAGCGTGCATCTCAGCGTCTCCCAAACCCGGGCTCTGCCGCTCCCCTCCTCGCGGGGTGTCACGCTGGACAGCTCCAGCCCCAAGTGACGCCTTAGGATCGGGGCTGCGCCAGGCTCTGTGGGAGGCAGAGAAGAGGAAACAGGTCTGGCCCTGTTCTCCCAGAGCTGGCCGTTGAGATGGGAGAGGGGCCCCAAACATGACAGAGCAAAGCATATAAAGTGGTCCACCTGCAGTAGGACCAGGTGCTGGAGTTGAGCCCCAACTATGGGGGCTCAGGAAAACCAACCTAGTGGAACCCCCACTGATGGCTGCACAGGAGCGGACGGGTTCAGCACCCGCCCAAGGCATGGGGAGGGTCAACTGATGCTCTGGGAAGACTGAATTCCAGCACCTTCACTTAATAGCTGGTGATGCTAAGTGTGCATCACCTCCCGCTGCCTCAGTTTCCTCATCTGTAAAGCAGGATCACGGTGGTAAGACTCAGCAGGACGTCACCCACATCAGAACCATACGCTGAGGAGAAAAGCACACAGACTGAGGTAGAGAACCCACACCCAGCCCCTCCCAAGGCCTGAAATTCCCGTGTCAGCCTCATTCCTTAAGGACCTGTGGGAGCTATAGGCATTTAAGTCCAAGAATTGGGGTCCCTTGGAAAGGGAGCACCTATGTTTGGTGAATTAGCTCTTAACTCCCCAGAAGCACTTGTGAAGTCAGGCCTCAGGATGGAGCATGTGGCCTCCACAGAGACCAACGGGGGTCAGCCGGCCGTGCGAGCAGGCCGGGATGGGCCCGGCTCAGAGGCTGAGCGGGTCTGGTGGCCTTGCCTTCAGCAGGAGAGGAGGCGCTTGTCCACTCCTCCCAGCCCTTCTTCTGTTACTGAGAACAAGATGCAGTGCTGTGGAAAATTCCATGCTCCTTGCCCCTGGCTCTGGGGGGACATTTTCCTGGGTTCCCGCTGTTACTCTGCCACTCACTGTGCATGTGACTTTTTCTCAGTCTCTGCAAAGCTAGGTTTCTTCATCTGTAAAATGAGGAGTGAAGTCCTCATCTCTTCCTGGGTGTTGACAGGGTTAAATGGTATGATTTCTGAGTAAGGGGTACCCGTTCAGGCCTGGGACAGAGCAGAGCTGGGTGTCTCTTGTTGGATGAATGAGCAGAGGGAGAAAGGGCGCACGTCCCACCCCCACCACCCCGGCCTCCTTGTCCTCTCCTCCCTCAACCTTCAGCCTATCCAGCTGGCCCCCAGGCCCCAGTCTAGGCCCCTCCAAGTCCCTCTTCCATGCGGCCACCAAATCTGACCATGGCATTCCTCTGCTCAGAATCCTTCAGTGGCTTCCGAGGGCCATGAGATAAGACCTGGGTGCCTTATCTGAATAACTCAGTCTTCTGATGGTGGAGGCTGCCACACTGCCCAGCTCATCCCACACCTTCTCCACTGACCTCCTACAGCCCCCAGCCTAGATCTTGGGCACTCCATGCAGCCCCCTAAAGACCCTCCCTTGCGGTCCACCGAGAGACAGACACACCCCAGGCACAGCTCACGGGCACCTCCTGAGCCTACCTCGGGGGTTTCCAGGTCCTTCTCATTTTGGCTTCCCACAACAGCCAGGTAAATGCCTGCCCCATCACAGCACTTAGGGCTTCTTGTCCAAAGTGCATCCTTTCCTGTCTGGGTCACACTCAGTCATGAGCATCGTGGCATCAAGCTTTATGTCCTCTTTCTGCAGCTCTGTAATCTCAGCCAGAACCGGGCTCTGTGGCACAGAAGTTTAGTGGAGGTCTGTAGAAGGAAAGAAAGGGAGGGAAGAAGTTAGTTGGTTAGTTAATTAGTTGCTAAAATTAAACCAAAGCGAGGCATTTAACCCACAGGAGTAAAATTGAACTTGACTTTGTGGGCCTGAACTTGAGCAAACTCATCACAGCCTGAGAAGCAAGTTCATGCTCGGCCGTGATGCCAAGAAATGAAAGGGCTCCCATCCATCTTGTGCGTCCCTTTTGTCACCCAAATTATAACATGAAAGGCCGAGCAGCATAATGAGGTCCAGTGCATTCTCGGAGGAGGAGGGGAGAGTGGGGAACCAAGGCCTCAACCTTCTAGAAAGGAGGCCCCCTCATATCCTGGGCAGCCCCGCATTCTTTGAAAGCAAGAAAGGAGCACAAATCTGCTGCCATGGCAACCACCCCTAAGCTGTCCTGGGGGTGGGGGACGACTCCCTGCAAGCGCTCTGGGGGCCAGGTGCCCCCAGCTTCCAGGGATCAGCTGTGTTAAGTGGGAGGAGCCAGAGAATACTCCGCCACGAGCTGGTCGCACACCATAGGACACCCCTACTCATCGGCCCTTTAAAAAGGTTTTGTTGAAACCCTTCGGGGAGTTCGGCCGTTCATCCTCCTTGCTCAGCCCTGCAATAAACCTTTCTCTGCTCCACACTCTGACTTTTTGGCTTTTTTGGCCTCACTGTGTGTTGGTCACCCGAACTTGCCTTCGGTAATGTGGGGTGCTGGCCCCCAGTATTCTCTCTACCTCTAACCACGTGACTCCCTGGTTAGGCTCACTTTTGTCCAGAATGATCCTTTCTGAGGCCAAATTGCCGAGTGTCACCCCCCATTTAACACAGATGCATCCACTGGCACTTAATGCCTCCCCAGGCATGTCCTGCCTTGCTCTGGACAGTCTGACTCAGCAGGGCTTTGAAGGAACCTATAAATTTGTCATTTTGAAAGTTCCCGGGGGTACTAGAGAGCCCCAGGCTTGGGTCCACATGGCATGCGAAGCCCTCTGGTCCAGCCTCCACCTGCCCCCACAGCCTCATGGCTCAACATTTCCCGCCTAGAACGTGGGGCCCAAATGGTCCTTGACGGCCTCGCAGCTGTCCCCTCCCCTCCTGGGACACACTTCTTCTCTTTCAGAGGTCCCTCCCTCCTCACCGCTTTGCCTCCCATGGCCCCTCTCCTTATCCTGCAAGACCAGACCCTTTGCAGGAATAATTACTTTGCTCTGTGCTCTCAAAGCCACACTGTCCCTTCTCCCAGCAACGTCCCGACTGTCTCCCTCCCGCCAGCATGTGGCATGCTCCTCGGACAGATGGTGGCCTGCTGGTCTCAGTGTCCCCGGCACCAGACACAGGATCTGCCACCAAAAGAAGCTTAAAAACAGAGACAGAAGGGGAGGGTATAACTCAGTGGTAGACTGTGTGCTTAGCACGCACAAGATCCTGGGTTCAATCCCCAGTACCTCCATTAAAAAATGAATAGATAAATAAATAAACCTAATTACCTCCCCCACAACAACAACAAGTTTTTAATTAAAAAAAACCGATGTAGAGAGATAGAACTGAGTTTCCCACTAACCAGCCTCTGCAGCTGGCCCTTCAGACGGTGGCAGGCTTTCCAAAGCCGCCTCAGAGACGACTCGCTGCAGGTAAGGCTCACCTGGACGGGGTGGGATGGAGGGGTCGTGAGCATGAGTCTGGGCTCGGGTTCCCAGCTTTGTCTTCCAATGCTGTGTGTCCTTGAGCAAACCTCTGCCTCTCTCCTGTGAAAGCAGGCTGATAGCTAGGTATGAGCAGAGAAAGGGGGGCATGCGCCAAATACAGGAAACCATACATCGTGTGGACAGCAGGGGTCCCTGGGCAGACAGCTGCCTTAGGTCCCATCACAGGTGTGTAAGGGGATGTGTTGGGGGCGGGGCATGGGTGAGGGGAGGGGCTGGTGGGCCGAGAGTGAGCCATTAGCCGAATCCAGCACCACAAGACCCTGGAACTCAGGGCCTGGCCCTCTGACCCCTGCTGTCAAAGCTGTGATCACAGCAGCAACCCCACGGGACGTCTGGGGAGAGTACTTTGGGGCCCAGACAATCAGTGCCCTTGCTGTATCATCCAAGCCCTGACGAGGCACCCTGGTTCACCTTGGAAACACGCGCACAGACCCCAGGAGGGAGGGGCTACTGTCAGGCTGTGACTTACCCTGGACCCCTTGCTAGGACACGACAGAGGCGGCATTCAAGCAGGGACTGAGCTGTTGGGCGAAAGGACAAAGGGCCGTCCGGCTCTGAGAACCTCCCCCATCCTAATCACAAAGTGTAGCGTCACCCCCCAGGGGCCCTGCTGCGAGCAGCCAGGCCTGGCCTGAGCTACCATCATCTACTCAAGAACCAAGACGTGCGTTTTGTTTATTTTATCATTGACTAAGTCATTATAAAGCTCAGTGTTCTGATGGCTTCACAGCCACCATGAAAGGCTGCCTCCCTCAGCTCTTGCCGCCTGGACCATGACCTCACTTCCTGTCGAATGACTGTAATTGACCTGCAATTGCCAACCCTCTGCAAACGCCCATCACAGCTCTGGATTTTGAAACCAAGAACTCCTAACAAAATAGGAAATGAAATTGGATTCGTGTCCTGTCGCACCTACAATAAATTACCATAAACTTGGTGTCTTGGAGACAACACAAGTTTATCATCTTACAGGTCCGGAGCCCAAAAGTCTCAAATGAGCCCCACTGGGCTAACATCGAGGGGCCAGTGAGGCTGCATTCTTTTCTGGAGGCTCTGGGAGGGAACGTGTTTCCTGGCCCCTTCCAGCTTCCGCTGGCCGCCCTGGGCTCATGGCCCCTCCTCTGTCTTCAAAGCCACAGATGGTGCGTTGATTCTTCCTCATGTCACACCTCTCTGACTCTCATCTTCTGCCTCCCTCTCCCACTCGTAAGGGCCCTTGTGATTCCTGTGGGCCCACCCAGATAATCCAGGATAACCTCCCAATGTTACAGTCTGCTGGTCAGCAAACTTAACTCCATCTGCAGCCCTGCCTTCCCTTCACCACGTAGCATAACAGATTCACAGGTCCTGGAAATTAGGATGTGGGCATCTTTGGGCACCATTATTCAGCTTTCCACAGAAATGAGTATGAATGCTTGGTCTGGGAAGGCTTTTAGGGCTGTTTGGTCCTACCATTTTGCAATGCCCAAAGACTCGCTCCCCACCATTCCCAGCAAGCGCCCATGAAATCTCTGCTTGAGCACAGCCAGGGACGGCACACTCACCACCAAAGACCAACTCTACAGCGCTCTGGGCACTCCCAAACCTGGCTCCTGAACCAGCTCCGAGCTCTGTGCTTTGAAAGGCGTCGCAGGCATCATCCCTCCATCTCCCTTCTGTGGCTGCACACAGGGGAGTGTGACCTCCCCACCTCCCACCATTCCAGGCATCCGCTTGTAGCTCCACACCCACAGGCCAAACCCCTTCTTAAACTTGGCAGCTAGAGGAAACAAAATAGTACAGGTGTCATTAAGCTCCTACTCTGCACCTACACCAAGCCCAAAATTTCAAGTGGCATCGATGTGAGTCTGGGAGGTTGACACTGTCATTCCCTCCTGCAGACGGGCAGACAGATGTGGAGACGCAGGGTTGTGACTGAAGGCGACTTCGCATGCCCTCCGCACCAGGAGGACAAACAAACTGAAACATGAGTTTGCAGCAGAGAAAGGTTTACTGCAGGGCCGAGCAAGAAGGACGGGGTGGCTCGTGCCCAAGAAAACCCCAAACTCCCTGAAGGGTCTCAGCAAAGCCTAGTTAAAGGCCAGGTGAGGGAAGAGGGTTGCAGGTATGGGATCAGCTCGTGCACAATGCTCTGATGGGTTGATGTGGAGGTAACAGGGCAGTCAACGCTGTCAACCCCCAGGCGCCAGAAGGTCTAGAACCACATGCTCATGATCATCAAATAATTCATTTCTTCCTGTTGGTGGTGGTTTTAAGCATCTGAAACACTCAGGAAATATACCTGAGATACTATCATCTGGGTCCTTCAGAGATGAGCCGCAGCAGAGGATACGGGGCGGAGGGGGGGGTCTGACCTTGGAAAGCCCCACAGGGTCCTGCTCAGTTACAGAGTCGCTCACCCACGACCTCTCAGCACAGCCACTGACTTGGAAGAACCAACATTGTTCAGATGGCAGTTCTCCCCCAAACTGATCTAGAGAAGGGCTGCATATAGATTTGCTCTGGCCTAGGACTCTGTGTCTGTTCACTCTGCCATGTTGCCTCTGCCTCTAGCCCGTGCTGGCTGCTAGACAGAGTGCTGGATGACGACACTGGAGACCTGGGCTCCATTCCCAGTGAACTAATTTGCAATGTGTAAGTTGAATTCCAGTTTACTAGAATGGGGCTGCCAATAGACTCGCAGTGAAAGCTTGGGAACCTACAAGAGGTTCCAGGAAGCGTCTGGGTCCTCCTCGCTACAGTCATGCTGCATCTTGTGCTCCGTTGGCACGAGTTCTCCAGGGGCCTCGTCTTGCTTCTGGCATCTACCAAGCTAGGTGCTCCTGAAAACTCCAGGACCATCAAGCAGGGCTCATCCATGCAGCTCTGAAGGGTCCAGCACTGAAAGGCTCAGAGGAATACTTGATTGCAGCAGGGAAGTATTCAGTTTCTGGGAATCCAGTCCAGTCCAGTCTCCAACATTCTGAATGTTCTAGTTTCACCCAGCAAACTTGCTTTGTGCCTGGCACAGTGGAGACACCAGAAACCCTGAGACGATAGAGGTAAGTCCCTCCTCCAAGGAGAGAGAGATTTGGGATGCTGAGCACAGGGACATCGGGGACAGGGAGGGGGCCCTTCACCCAGCCGATAG
Source organism: Vicugna pacos (assembly GCF_048564905.1). Classification (NCBI taxonomy): domain Eukaryota; kingdom Metazoa; phylum Chordata; class Mammalia; order Artiodactyla; family Camelidae; genus Vicugna; species Vicugna pacos. The sequence continues at coordinate 3,085,772 of NC_132991.1, forward strand.
GGACCCAAGAAGATGCAGAGGAGAAATGTCCGAGCGGGGCCTGGAAGGAGGATGATCAGAAGGAGTTCTCCCACCTGGAGGAAGGGCAGCGGGCCTGCACACCGGACTGGAGAACCAGTCTACAGATGAGCTCTGCCCGTCCTGAGACCCAAACTGGGAAATCTCCAGAGACAGCAGTGCAAAGGCAAAGGTGGGGCACGGGGGTCAAGGAAGAGATTTTTTTTTTTTTCCCTTGGATGAAAAGACTTCTCCAGTGAGAAGTCCTCTTCTCAGTGTCACCATCTGTACAAACGTTCTGTCTCTTATTTCTTCCTGCCATTGCTGCTTTTCTTGCAAATCGCAGGAAACACAGAACCTCACAAAATCCCTGTCTTCATAGTCAGCTCACTGAAAATCAGTCTCAGAATGGGATTTCCTTTTGTCCCAAACCAAATAAAGGAAATCAGTTCGGGTCTTCGTCAGCGACCCAACGTACTCCTCGTCTGTGGGCTCCTTGGAAAGCGCTGCAGATTCAGGCGTGATGAGCGGGTCCTGTCAATGCTGGTTTCTTTCTTCTCTCTGACACTTGGCATCATTGAAATTGAGTCTGGGAGGTGTTGCTGAGGCCACTTTCCGGCTGGGGAGGAGTGGTACACGGGCAGGGAAGATGCCTGGGGCTCTGCATTCCCTTCTCATGTAACCGTTGTGAACAAAGCCTCCTCAAAGCCTTCAAAAAAGAATTTTGAAAGAAAAGGAGTGGTAGCAAATACGCACCAGTACCAGAAGAGTGTTCTAGTTGCCCTTTTCCCCACAAAGAACAATAATTAGGCTTTCTGTCCACTGCTGCAAAGAATCAGGAGAGTCTGCCTTGGAGGGAAAGGCAGTGGGTGTTGGAAAATGTAACCAGACTTCTCCAACATTAGCAGCAAACAATTAAATACACATTAAAATTAAATATACATTTTTAAAACATCATTTATCAAAGCATTAAAAAAAGTCAGCTACTTAGGACAGATCTAAAAAAAAAATGTGCAAAATCCTTATGCTGAAAAGCCCCAAACATCGATGTGAGAAATTAAAGAAGACGTAAAACTACACAGAAATATAAGATGTGTGACTTGGAAGAATCCACACTGTTAAGATGGCAGCTCTCCCCCAAACTGATCTAGATTCAAAGCAAACCTATTGAGAACCTCTGGAAGCATTTGTGCAGAAATTAACAAGCCGATTCTAAAATTTGTGTTGGAAAGGAAACGATCCCAAAGTAACTGAAACAATTTTGGGAAAAAAAAAAGAAGAAGAAGAAGAGGTTGGAAGAATCTCACAGCTGGCCTAAATGCTTGCTATACAAGCTCCCGAAATCAAGACAAGGTGGTGCAGGCAGAAGGCTAGACACGGAGCAACAGAAGGGACTGAGAATCCAGACCAGTTTGGACCCACACCTGTATGATCAATCTCATCGTGGTTTTGATTTTCACTTCCCTGATGATGAGTGGTGTTGAGCATCTTTTCATTTGCCCCTTGTCCATCTGTGTGACTTCTTTGGACCTGGTGTCTTTTTTGGTGTCCAGGTTTCCTCTTATAAGGACACCCATCAGATTGGATTAGGGTCCACCCTAACTGCCTCCTTTTAACTTAATCACTTTTTAAAGGTCCTGTCACCAAATACAGTCACAGTCTGAGGTCTGGGGTACTAGGGGTTAGGACTTCAACAACATGAGTTGGGGGTGGGCAAGGGCACAGTTTAGTCCATAACAGGAAATAAAATTAGAACTACAATGAAACATCACTACGCACCTGCTAGAATGGCTAAAATTACACAGGATGACGAAACCAAACACCAGAGAGAACGAGGAGCAGCAGGGGTTCTCATACTTTGTTGGTGAGAATGCAAAATGGTACAGCCACTTTGGAAAAGAGTTTTGGAGGTCTTTATAAAGTTAAAACATACGCTTACCATGCAGCCCGTGTTTCCACTTTTGTGCAGTCACTCAAAGGAAAACATCTGCCCACGAGAAGATTGCTCCTAACAGCCCCAAACGAAAGCCATCGGTAAGTCCATCAACTAATGAAACCATAAGCATCTATGATACTGGGGGAAATGGAATACTACTCAGCAGTGTAAAGGAACGAGCTCTTGGATGACAATGACATGGATGAATCTCACGAATGTTATTAGAAATGAAAGCAATCAAACGCAAAGTGATGCTATTGTTAAGATTATATTTATAAGACATTGTAGCAAAGGTCAAATATAAGGAAATAAATCAGGTCAGTGGGTGCAGGGCCTGGAGTGGGAGGAAGATAGTGATTACAAAAGGTTGTAAAGAAACTTTGAGGGGGTGATAGAAATGTTCTCGATCTTGTTTGTGGTAATGCTTACACAACTGTGTATTTGTCACAACTCAATGAAGTATACACTTTGAAGGGATGAACTTTTCTGTATGGAAGCTGTACATCAACTAACCAGACTGCTACGAATAAGTAAGTTGAAGTAGAATACATTTGCATTAATAATGGTAATAATAATAAAATAAATTTGCATTAATAACAATAATAATAGTAGCTACAAATTCAACTGGCCAAGTGTCCAACCAAAGAGGTTAGAAAAATAACAGCAAAATACACCAAAATCAGAAAGCAAATAACAGAGAGAAGGGCAGAAATTAGTGCAAAAGAAAATAATGTAAAAGAATATTTTTTAAAAGCCAAAGGTTGTTTCCTTGAAAGAGCGAATCAGATAGACAAATTTCTGGCAAGCATCATCAAGAATTTTAAAAAAAGAGACATAAATCATATTAGGACTGTTCACAGATACAGCAAACATTTAAAAATGGAAAAGCAAAGGACTCATTTACAAATTCCTAGAAAAAGAAAACTTAACCGAACAGACTTAAAAAGAATTAAAAGCCCCCAAAAAAAATCTGTCTCACTGAAAAAAATTAAAATGTTAGTTTGAAATCTTTTCATATAAAGAAGCAGGTCCAGACAGTCAGAAACACAAAATCCCCTGGACCCCTGCGGGGAGAGGCAGCAGGGTGCTGGGGTGGGTTTGCACAAAGCCCTCCGGGCAGCTGGGGCCGGGGGTGGTGCCTGAGCGGCTGGGGCTGGGCAGCGCTGTGTCCCCACCGCCCCTCAGGCCTCAGTAAGGATTCTGGTCTTGTCCCGGGAAACGAGATCATAGATGTATTTAAGTATGAGGATGAGGCGCTCAGACTTACATTTTCAAATGCTGGGCTCTGGGGGCCAGTAGGTGGACCGCAGGGCCAGACAAGGGCAAGGAGAGGGGAAGGCCAGTCGGGGCAGAACTGGTCAGAGATGGCAGTGAAGGGGACAGAAGGCCCTATGCCCCGCTGCCCTACTTTCCTGAAGGGTCCACCAGCAACGATACCAATGCCACAAGGTGGTCCCCAGGAGGTCACTATTAAAAATGGCAACCGGGAGGAGCAGGAGCAAGGGCCCTCCTGCTTTCTGTGGATGAGACGAACGAATTTGCAAGCTGTTCACCTGGAGAGTAGAGAACAGAGAAAAACAGGGTCCCAACACAGATGAAATAGGAGGAGGAGTGGACACAGCTGATGGAAAACTGGGCCACTCAGGAACATCTCCCAAGGGAGGCATGAGCGCCAAAGAGGTGTCCCCGGAACAGAGTGGGCTCACGGGCCTGTGGCTGGGGTGGGGCAGGAGGGAGAGCTCTGGGTCCTGCGTAGGGGCAGTTCTAGCTGCTGTCAAGCCTGAGCTTAGCAGCAGGCTTGAGACAGAGGATACTCAGTTGTGGGAAGGCAATCTCCTTTTCTTCATGCCTGCTCTGTGCTAGGCAGGTGTGGCCACGCCTGCCTTCTTCTAATGTTTATTTGAGCACCCGGTCCCTAAAGCAACCCCATAAGGTCAATGCCCTGTTTTCCAGATGACAAAAATTAAAACTTTAGTGACTTGCCCAGGGATCTCAAGTGCTGAATGGAGAAGCTGGAGCCTCACCTGACTCCAAAGCTCCTCCCAATATTACACGGGATATCATCCAAGGTTTTCCAAAGAATCCGAGCTAACAGGGGACTGTCTCCCAAAGGTCAGCCTTTCGTTCTATCCAGGCCTTTGACTGTGACCCCTTGGAGACAGCGTGCAGGTCTCCCTGGTGCCTGCCTGATGGTGCTCTGAACATCCCAGAAAACCGTTTCAGTCGGTCTCTGCAGTAAATGAGACTGACTCTTCTGGGTAATCCTGCCCTGTGGTCACTCAGAAATGCTACGAAAGAAAGAGAGAGTGAATCTTAGGAGGAAAGGGGGTTGTAAAGAGATGTCCAGGGAGGTGGAAGGCAAGTGGGGCCGGGTGAGGTCTTAATCAGTTCAGATCGTGGGCACTGAGCTGTGAAGGAAGAGAGCAAAGGGGAGGGCAGGAGCCCTGAGAAGCTGCTGACAGAGCGTGGGGAGGGGAGGGCAGGAGCTGTCAGCCAGCAAAAGACCCATCATTAGGTTCATTATTATTATTTATTAAACATTTAGGAAGTGCCTAGCGATTGTCACAATCTGAATCATAGCATCCATCCCAAGGCCTCTAGAAAAGTCTCCTTATTGAACTAAGCAGGATGAAAAAGTTCACGCTGGTTTCTGGGGAGGAAAGGATGCACCATCTGGGCAGAACCTAGCCTCACCCTTCAGAGAGTCCTTCCCCCTCTCCCGGGACTCTTAGGCTGGTCACATTGGCTGCCTCCTTCCCAGCGTGGGCCAAGATTCTCCCCAGACCATGGCCACACACACCAGAACCGCTCTAGTTCTTGTGAACAGGCAACTCACACATGGATGCTTCAACATCGCAGCTGGGGCAAGATCCAGCCAGCCGCCATGCCTCCTCTAATGCCTGCTGGTCGGGGCACAATTCCACTTGGCCAGACCCTTGCTAAAGTCCAGGGCTTGGGAAGCAGACAATCCCTGCCTGCAAGCACCTGCCGGCTCCTGGGAAAGCTCTCAGTCTACCTCCAGGACAGTCTATACTCGGTCTGTAAGCAGATTGATCCATGAGTTTAAGATCCACACTACTGTACATAAATGAGATAAACAAGGGCCTTCTGTACAGCACGGGGAACTACATTCAGTATCTTGTAATTACCTATAATGTAAAAGAATCTGAAAAATAACATATATGTCTAAATGAATCACTTTGCTGTGCCCCTGAAACTAACACAATATTGTAAATCAACTGTATCTTAATAAAATTTTTTTTTAATTTTAAGTAGAAATGCGAAAAAAGAGAGAGAGAGAGATGACACTTTTCCATAAGGGAGAACCTCAAGGACTGGATCTGGCTTCCTCATCCCAGCCTCCATCTGCTCCTCCACCCACTGAAGGACTGACAATGCCCAGTAGCTCTAATGGGAGGTTCAAGATAACCCCCTTCCCCCAACAGCAGCCTGCCTGATTTCCAATAGCTTAACACAGACGATACTCATTGATCTGTTGTAGCTTTGTGGTTAGTTGGTTTCCAGAATTTAGCTAAAAAACATAAACTGAGTTATGGTGTATTAGGTCCCAAGCAAATTCACACCGGTCTCCGTTAAATTATATGAGGTTAAGAAATGTATTGGATTCTGGGGGCACATCTTCTGCTAACCAAAATTACACACCAGACATCTGTCATATCTGTGTAGTCGTTACCAAATCAAGGTGAATGCCGGGGTTGGAATTATGCCATCAGTGTCTCCGTTATGGCACAGTTCATCTGGGGTAGGAGGAGGGGGTCTGGATGCCTGGTGACTGTCTCTGCAGGACAGCACACTCTCAGGTGTCCATCCTGGGGCAGCCAAGCTGCAAACAATCCCCATCACAGTCAATCATTTTGTTCTATGAACCAAGCAAATCCCGGGGAACGCACCATTCAAGTCGCAAATGTGGCCCCTGGAGCAGCAGGTGAGCAAGCTCCCACGGAAAAGGGGCTGCTCAGATGCCAGAAGGCAGGAGGGGGATGCCCCTCTCAGCCTCCACCGACAGTCCCGGGGGTTCACTGTCTTGGTTTCCAAGCCTACTTTCCCAGCAGATCTTCCAACACCACACAACAGCTGCAGCAGGCCACGTGTGCAGACCGCCCGAGCTGGGAGGGATCAGGCTCCAACCCCTTCATTTTCCCAATTGATACGCTAGAGCATTATGGTAGGGGTGTGGGTCCTCAGCCTTCCTCTCATGGGAAAAGTCCTACCACGTACCCCTTCCCTGAATCCTTATGTGCCCGTGAGATCAGTTGGAATGGATGGTCAGGGCGGCTTTGGAAGAGGAGCACTCTGATCCTCAAAAAGCATACTTCTTACCCAGAAGGAAGGGAAATTATTCCCCCTCCTCCCCCTCTTCCTCCTCCCCATCCTCCTCCTCCTTCCCATCCTCTCTCCCCTCCCTCCCCTTCCTTCCCCCTCCCCTCCTCTCCCCCTCTCCTCTTCCTCCTCCTTCTCCCTCCCCCTCCCCCTTTCTCTTCCCCATCCTCCTCCCCCTCCTCATCCTCTCTCCCCTCCCCCTCCCACCTCTTGTGGGGGCTCAGAGAGAGTCATCAGGGCCAGGCGCCCGTGTCAGACTCTGTGTCTGGGAAAAATGCAGCTGCCACTTCCAAGTTCACAGCTGGTGATGGACACCGACTGTGTACACAGCTAAATATATACAGGGGCTCTCTCTCAGGACCACCTGTCAGAACCTGAAGGTAAAATCGGAGCCACCCCTGTCCTCCTGTCTTATACTGCCTGAAACTTACTTTAAGACATTTGAGAAGAGATGGCGCCGTTGGGCCAGAGTCCACTTCAGCCTGTACCCTTCAGGGACACGGGGGGCACTGGAAGGGCACCTAGCCGGAGCCGACACCTCCCAAACAGTTCCAGCAAGTCCTTCAGGTGTCACTCAGTCTGCACCAGAGGGGACTTCGTAGAGTGGACGTTAAAAGTAAATATTGATTGGTGAGATAAAAGTTGTAGATATGGGATTTACTGCAAAAATAAAATAAAGTGGACAAATCATGCTTCCTTTGCGCAGAGAGGATGCAAAGCAGGAGATGCAGGGGGTCCAGCAGTCAGAGGAATGACCAGGCTGCAGGCGGCCAGGCCGAGAGGGCTCTTAAAGATGCAGGTGTCTGCTGCCCCGTCTCCCACGCCATCTGGAGCAGTGGCCTGCGGTCAGCAGAGCTGGAACCAGACTCCTGGAGCAGCCTGGCACTTGGGCTGCAGGCTCTTAAGCTGTTTGATTAGTGAAGTGCCAGCCCCTCCCTTGGCAAGATCCGGGGGCTGCCAAGGCGTGGGTTACAACAGACCGACGTGGTGGCCCCTTACCTGCAATATATTCTGCCACCGCACACTTTGTGGTTAGAGCCTCCAGCCCCTTCCCTGGCGTGTCTGGGGCTGGAGGCCAAAATCTTCCCAATTTCTTCTCCGGAGGGCAGCCTGCAGGGAACCAGCCCGCAGAGTTCCGACGTGGGCCGGTAAGGAGAGCAGAGGGTCCGGCAGGAAAGGACCAGAGATACTGCAGCGTTTTCACACAGCTTTCAGTCCCTGCCAACTCAAAAGGAGACCAGCCTGGGTGGTGGGGGCGGGGGGAGGTGGGGAATGGGTGGGATTCATGCTCTTCCTCCAGCCCTTTGAGCCGTCCAGGAGATGGTACAGGGAGGGAGGAAAGTTGGATTTAATCAGGGCCGCGGATTCGCTGAGTGGCCGAAGGGAAATGCTGACTCGGCAGGAAGCAGTAGAAAGGATATTCTGAGGGGGGCGGCGCGTGGAGCAACATCTCCACCAATGATTGTTCAATGATGCCATGACTGTATCCGCCTTCCCACCTGTTCCCCTGTACGGTTGCCTGGACACTCCTTCCAGTGAGAGCCACAGACTCTGGCCCGTCCCTCGAATTTTTTAGGGAACAAGGCTGAGATCCACCTGCCATCAACAGAATGCAGCAGACGTGACTTCCCAGGCTTGGTCAGACAAGGGATGGAGCCCCACCTCTTTGGCTGGACCGTCACCACAAGAGCCCTTGTGCCACCACATGAAACATGGGTCATGGGGAGCCCTGATCTTCTCCGTATTCTTCTGGAGTCCTCTGGATAAGTCCATCCCTGAGTCACCCCCACACCTTCCTGCAGCAGGGGTGCAGGGCCAGATGGCTCGCTAGGGAACTGACGCCACTGGCCAGGAGGTTCCTCTGTCCTCAGCCTGGGCACAGGAGCTGGGGCACACCTGGCTGGGTCTCCTGCTGTCACCTTCCCACTTTGGCCCATGGAAGAACCAAAGAGCTGGGGCAGGAAGAAGTAATTTAAACAGATCCTGAACACACACCATGGGTGCCTGATGACCTGGCTATGTCCATTCTGGGCACCAGAAGCTAGTCTCAAGTCCTCAGACCCAAGTACCAGTCAATGACAAGTCCAGGGCAGGGCTGTTTGCCCAGGACAAGCCCCAGCCCTGCTCTTTGTTCTCCTGCACAAAGAAACCAGACAACCTCAGGGCCACTCTGGACCTCGGCTCTTCATCACCAAAGCAGAGGAACCAAAAAGAAGATCTTGTCTGAAATACATTGAGCTTTCCCTGCTTTTGTCCCGACCAGTCCCAGGCATCCACCTCTCCCATCAGGGTGCTGCTTACAAGGGACACTGGAGCTAAAAACAAACTGTGGGCACAGTCTGCTTTACGGGGAGACTGGGATTAACCTTGAGGTGCAGATGCCTCTTTGTTCCTTTAGTTATGCAAATATGAAGCTGGGGAAGGGGCGGCATGGCCACCCACTGCCCTCAGGACGCTCAATGGGGAGACTGATTCTGAATGCAGATGCCTCAGACCCTGCAGCTCAAGAATGCGATCAGGGTGCACAGTTAGAGCAGGCTTGAGAGAGAGAGAGAGAGAGAGGCCAGTGCACCTGCGCGTGCGGGTTTCAGGGAGCCTCTCTCGGTCCCACCCCATCCAGGCTCAGTGAGGCCCCGGGATGTTTTCTATTCATGATGGAGGACAACCCAGACCAAGGGACAGGGACTGCTTCCTTAGGATCTTGGAACCAGACCAGGCCTGGAGTGGGGAGGGGCTTCCATAACAATAAGACAAGCCCCCTCCCCCCTCTCTCCTCTGCAGTCTGGGAAAGGGATGGGGCCTGAGGTGGGTGTTTGGAAAGGTAAGTGTGACAGAAGATCTGTCCCTCTAGGAAGAGTGCTGCTTCGCTCTGGACTCCAACCGGCAGAGATCACTGAGCCAGGGCCTGCAATGGAGAGGTCAGTCCTCAGCTTGATGACCCAGGAGGTAAGATCAGGCCTGCTCAGAAACAGAGGAAGCTGGATTTCAGCCCCTGCTTGGCCAGCCCCTTGTGCAGTGAACAACCTACCCATCAGGACAGGACGGTTCTGATGGTGAGGAGCCCCTTCAGAGTCAAACCAGAACAGCCTTTGAAAACTAGGACACCTCCACCTCCTCTTCACTGAAATTTTTTGTAGAAAAGAAAAGGGGAAAGATACAGACAGAGCAATTCTGATATTTTCCTCCACAAAACCATTTATCTCCATTGTGTAATTTTCTCTGGCAATTGAATCTTGCCCCAATTAATTAGCACTTTTGCAGTAAGCTAACCAGCTCTTCACAAAGAACAAAGAGTGTGTGTGTGTGTGTGTGTGTGTGTGTGTGTGTGTGTGTGTGTGTGTATCACCCTCCCGCCCCCTCCTTGGACCACAGAGGGGATGCAAATTGACTAAACCACAGCTGGGTTCCACTTCTGAGAGTAGGGGAGGGCAGGACAGGGGAGGGTGTGGGTGTGGAAGGGGACAGAGGATGGGGAGGGGGGTGGGGGAGCCTGGTGACTTGGTGAGAGCGGGTGCAGAACAGAGAAGGAAGGAATCTAATCCTCATTCAGAGGTAGGGAGTGCAAATCCGAGGAGAAACAGGAAACAAAGAACAGCTTTCCCACTTGGGCATGCACGCGCAGGACTCCCACAATGATTAATGATGCAATCAGACCTCAGAGGCTTCTCAGGTTTCTGGGCAAATGAAGAGAAAATTTAGAAAATGTGGCTGAAACCCAAGCCCCAAATGGCAGTGTGTAATCTGAGCAGTGTCTGCTGAGAATGGGAGGAAAATGGATCTCCTGGGGCTGCTGTGCCTGGGATCCGACCGAACAGAAGGGTTCACAGAATGGGGATTCCCATCACTGGAGGGGCCCAGGGCAGCCGGGGCGGAGGAGGTTCTGGAACGTGTACAGAGCATCCTCATGGCCAGGCAGCTAAGGGCGGGATGCAGGCGAGCCCCAAATATGGGAGGAAACACACTGCATCTTTATTTTCACTGACCTCTCGCTGAAGTTAGCACTTCCTTCCGTGCTGAATATGAGCAACACATGAGAGGAGGCTTAGCAGAAAGGTGGCTGTGCTTTAAAAGATCACAGGTGTTTTCTTCTCACCGCACAGGTATGGCAGACTTCTCAGAGCATCCTTTACCTCGTCACCACTTTGAGACGATGGCAGTCGTCAGAGCCCTACCAGAACTTGCTATGCAATGTGTTAGAGGAGAAAGACATATGCTCCTGAAACTCAGATGTGCCTTTTAAATGTTTTGATAACTGTGTTTCAGTATAATTGGCTTTCTTTATAACCCTATGGATCTTATTGGATGCATTTAAACCATTGTTTTGAGAAGGGGACCATAAGTTTCACCAAACTGCTGAAGGTAGTTAAAACCTCCCAAAGTACACGGCGGAGCCTGAGAAAAGGCTGGGCACACGGGCCCGGGGACGCGGCACTGCTGCTCACAGAGGGGTGCTCGGCCCCCAAAGAGCCCCAGAGGAGACCAGGCAGGGGGAGGCCAGGCAGGGGCTCTGCACCCTCCAGCTCTTTCCTTCCAAGGACAGCTCCCAGGACCCAGGGAGCTGGAGAGCACTGAGTAGCGGAAGATGTTAAAGGCTTTATTTAGGAAAAGAAAAGTGCACCCCAAAGAACGGGAGGCGGGCTGACCCACGGGGGAAAAGCAGTGGGCTTTGCCTGCCCCCTTCTCTTGTAACCTGGCTTAGAGGCGGGCTTCTGATGGATGGACGGCTCCTGCCCCTGGAGCGCCTAGTCTGGCTTGGCCCCCTTGCGCACGTCCTGACCCGTGATGCACACAGGGAAACCCATGCGGAGGGGCCCAAGCCGCAATGCCAATTATAATACAATGAGCACTGGGTCATGTCCAGTTAGGTCATGGTCACTACCTCGCAGTTGCAGTGTTGGGTTCTAACCGGTTTCTTGCTGGAAGTTAAGGCCCATTTAGAGGAAGTTAAGTCCCTTTATGCTGGAGGCGGGCGTAACTCCATCTTCTGGACCATCCCCCTCTCCTCCACCTTATCTGCAAGGTGCCCCCACTTACCTAACTACCTAACAGTGGCACCCCCTTGCCGAGACTAGAAAAGATGGTTGTGCAAGTCCCCTGTGCAAGGCCTGGCTGGCACCCCACGAACACCTGTTCCCTTCTCGTCCTGAGAACCAGAGGAGTCGGAGAAGGGAGGAGACAACAGCGGCCCAGGAGGCCCGGCCCGAGGAGCAGGGGTCAGCCAGCACCCAGGGCGGCCACGGCCCGGGCTGGCCACCAGCTGGGAAGGAGTGTGCTTGCTCGGCAGAGCTGGGGTCCGCCAGGGAGAGAGCAGACTCCAGCCATCCTTCCATCGCCAAAGAGAGCAGCTGAGTGTGTGGTCGGCCAGGCTGGGTGTTCCTAACGAGAGGCACATTTCCACGTGCTCATCCTTGGCCTCCGGCCGGAGGAGCCGCCCCGACCCTCTCCCCCCCTCCCCCCCACATTCTGTGGGCGTCTTTGCCTGCATAGAGGTATCTGAAAGCATTATCTGCTGACTTCTTCTGTCACCTCATGACTTTGGGATGTGTTCATCTTGATGTAATTGCATCCAGGCTGCAGGCGTGTGGAAAACACAGGAGCTCTGATTGGCGGAAAGAAGGTAAGAAAAGTCACGGAGAACAGAAGGCCCAGGGCAAGAAGGGCCAGAGGCGGTGAAGGCGTGAAGCCAGGTGGCCGCTGCTCCCAGGAACTGTCGCAGCAGGCGTCCTCTGCTTCTCACGAGCTCCGAGCAAAGACGCGTCTCACTCACACAGGCTCACCCGGCCAGTCCCACCTGACGGGTTAGTGGGGCAGAGCCATGTTGCTGCTGCCCCCGGGAACTGCCAGGGGGCGGCTGGGATCAGAGCTGCAGACCCCAGTTCTCCTGCAAGGGTTCCTGATTCTGGCAGGTCAGCCTACAGCTTTGACGCGTCAGCACCCAGCCTGAGGCGCCTCGGGAAGGGGCAACCAGGCCCTTCTCACAGAGTTGAACTAAGAGTCTTTCTAGAATCCATTTCTCTGAAAGAAAGACACAGAGCAGGAATTCAGCTGGTCCTAGGAGATGGGATAATGGTTTCCTCCAGAAAGGGAACCCCCCATCCTCTCTGCTGCGGACCCCTTTTCAGCTCCTTCATTCACTCATGCCACCGAAGGCCCAGACCCCCACCCACACCCGGGGGTCTCATCTTACCGGGGGGAGGTAAGATGTTAATTGATTCACCAGCTTAATCACAGTTTGGCTTTCTTTGCAGTAGCTATTTCTTTTCTACTGGGGCTTCTGTTGGGGACCCCCAGGACCTCTCTCAGTTGACATCCCCTAGGAAGACTCACAGAACTCAGAAAAGCTATTAATACTCACAGTTACCGTTTATTACTGTGAGCAGATGCAGGTTGAAATCAGCAAAGGAAAAAGGTCACGTCGGACGGGGCCGGGAGACACCAGGCACAAGCTTCCAGGCGTCCACTCCCTGCGGAGGCACGGGGACAGCCCTTAATTCTCCCAGTGAAGGAGTGTGGCCACATGCGTGGAGTGTGGCCACCCGGGGTGTTTACTGGGGGCCCGCCACACCGGCACGGAGAGCCCGAGTGACTGGCCTGGGCCACTCAGCTCCCCTGTCCTTGACCTAGCCCACCAAAACGCACGGGCCCTTTTGGGCGGCAGGCCTTCCATCAATCTAGAAAGAAAGGCCTCCATGACTGCACACGAGCCCTTGGGGGCAGAGTACACATTCTTGGATGGAAAAACCTTCCAACCAGGCTATCTCAGGCAGAGACTCTTATTCTCCCCTGCCTCCAGCCCTCAGGAGTAAAAGTCAGTCTTCTCTCTTGTTTATGCAAACCATCTCCACTCTGCCTTTCCCATCCACACCCCGGAGAGGCTTCTGAGCACATCCCGGGCTGGCGCAGGACACCTGAGACCCCCTCCTCCTCCCAGCTCTGCCTGTGGCATGGTGGTGGGGGTCGGGCAGTCAGGGTGCCTCTGGATACAAGAAACAAAACACTCATAATCATAGTTTAAAATGTTTATTGTGTTTGGGGCAAGAATTCTGACACTGAGTGGTTCCGAGACCCATTCTGTGGCTCCAACACATCAGGGCTCCAGGTCTCTGGGTCTCTTCCTCATGAGCACAGAATGGCTGCACTATATCCTCACACAGCAGAAAGCAGGAAGAAAGGCAGACAGCGGCAGAAACGGCCTTCTTCCTGTGAAGCCCAATGGTTTTATGAGGGAAGAAAAGCTTTTCCCAGAAGTTCCCCCACTGACCCCTCAGGTCTCATTCTCCAGAGCTCAGTTACACGTCCACCCCGAACCAGTCCCTGACAGAAAGAGGTGGGACCATCCAGGATGGATCTGAACCAATGGTGAAGCCCCCATCAGTCAGCAGGCCCACCGTCCCCTAAGCCCCTTGCTGAAGCTGCCACTGAACAAAGCAGGAGTTCTTGTCAAGGAAAAATGGCTGCAGCACCAGCAAACGTGACTGTGGCCTCTCTGTGGGTCCTTAGACCTAAGGGCTGGAGACACCTCAGTGAGCAAGACACAGTCCCGGCCATGGCTTGGGGCAGGCTGGGCAGATACATAACTGAGGGGCTCTAAAGGGCCACAGAAGACACTTAGAAGTCCCTACGTGAACAACGAGGAGGCAGGACCCGTTAGGAAGTAGCTACTGCCGTCCAGGTGAGCAGGGGTGGAGGGCAAGGGAAGGAGAGGAAGGAGGTGGAGTTCTGGACACAACTCCAAAGAAGAGCCTGCTAGCATTAGCTGACGGATTGGGTTCAAAGTATGAAAAAGAGTAGGGGTTGCAGAATCATCCCAGAATCCTCCCTGGCCAGCAGTAAAGAGGGTGGCCCTTGGCTGACATGGGAGGGATTGGATCAGGGCAGGTGATGCTCCTTGGACATCCAAGAATAGATGAGACAAACAGTCAGGTGCCCAGTCCGGGGCTCAGGAGGGAGCCCCAGGCTGGAGGTTCGCTCTAGAGGCATCAGTCTGCACCAATTTCCTCAAAACCATGATGTCGAATTGTGACTGAGCAGGACCCTGTGGGGCCTTCCTGGGACAGACCCTTCCCCATGTCCTCTGCTGTGGCTCCTCTCTGAAAATAGTATCTCATGCATATTTCCTGAGTTTTTCAGAAGCTTAAAACCACCACCAAAGGGAAGAAATTAACTACTTGATGATCAAGAGAACGTGGCCCCCAGACCTTCCGGTGCATAGGGGTTGATGGCACCCCTGTTACCTCAGCTTCAACCAGAGAATCGTGCACAAGCTGATCGTGTACCTGTGATCTCCCCCCACACCCGGCCTTTAAATAGGCTTTGCTGAAGCCCTTTGGGGAGTTCGGAGTTTTCTTGGGCATGAGCCACCCCATCCTCCTTGCTCGGCCCTGCAATAAACGTTTCTCTGCTCCAAACTCCAAAGTTTCAGTTTGTTTGGCCTCAGGGTGCGGCGGGTGCAGGAACTTGCCTTCGGTAACAGAATGAGGCTCTGCAGAGGGCGTGAGTGAAATGGAGGAGACAAGAGGACCAGGACACATTCTCAGGGGCTCCAACACTTCCCTGCTGGGACAGAAAGAGGAAGAGAGACCAGGAGAAAAGACAGGAAGAGGTGGCCATGGATGGGGGCGGAGGGCTGAGAGGCCAGCAGCTGGGGGGTGGTCGGCTCCAGCGCTGCTGAAAACCAAGGGGGCGAGAGAGAAAGCAAGGTCCCGTTTGTATTCTAGGGAGGTCTGAAAAGATAAAGAATAGGCTGCCATTTTAAAAAAAAATTAGGGAATAAGAAAATACTCCGGAATACTACACACACTTTGCCAAAATAAACAGTTTAACAGAAAGATAAATACAAAAAAAAAGTCTCCAAATGTAGAAGGAAACATCAGGAAAATAGCGATCGACCACCTAGAAGCTCCCACAACTGACCAATGAAAGTTCCCAAAAGGTAGAACAAATAAAAAGAAGGGAAGAAAAATCATCCAGAAAGTAATGCAGAGAAATGTGCTGGAGTCAAAAAAAGAAACGATTCTTCTGGACAAGAGAACACGTCATGCACAATGATTCAAATGTCACGGCAGCATCAGGCATTGGAGTCCCAGGGTCCCAGGAGGCGAAGGAGCAGTCCTGTGAGGCTGGAGTAGAAGTGAACAGCTGTATAATTCTTTATCTAGCCAGACGATCAGAAAATGTGAGGGCAACATAAATATGTTTTTAGAAATGCAATGCTTTAAAAAAAAAAAGAATTTCACTCGAAAACTCCCTTTCTTAGGGAATTATCATTAATAGATTTCAGCAAAGTGAGCGTGAAAAGCAAGAAATGTGAAGACATGGGATCGGATAACAGTAGGTCCAACCAAGAGGGAGGTGAAGTCACCCAGAAGGACAGGGGACGGGCCCCAGCACCAGAATGGAGCAAAGTGCTGGGAAGGAAGCCTCAGAGCCGATGGACCAGGGGCTTGTGGAGAAATGCTGCAAGATCTGTAGAAATGTTGGGGGTTAAACACACAAGGCAAAAGCTACAAGTGACAATGCAACAGTAACCATAAAATCAACAGCAAGATCCTACTGTACAGCCCAGGGAACTATGTTCAATATCTTGCAGGAACCTGTAATGAAAAGGAATATATGTACGTACATATAAGACTGGAGCATTGTGCTGTGCAGCAGAAATTGATGCAACAGTGTAAACTGACTGTACCTCAATTTAAAAAAAGAAAAAGAATCTGGGGGAGGAGGGCGTGGTCTAGGGGGAAGCAACCAGCTGGGCATTTATTCTCTATTTAGTACCCACTTCTGGACCAAAATTCACAAGAGCTTTAGCCTTGGTCCAGGATGCAAATGAAATACACACACATTCCGTCACCAGTCTTGGCATAAATATGACTGAAGGCTGACTGATCGAGGCTGGGGGCCACCCCAGGTGAAAGCGGGGGTGGGGACAGAGCTAGTGTCCCAGCTTCCCTAGTGCAGTGAGGGACCCGCTTGTGGGCAAAGGCGCAACCAGGAAGGCTCCATGATGTGGCGCAAGGCTGCAAATGGCCCGACCGAGAAACCGAGGACAGTGATATGACTCCAAGGGGAGCCGGTCTTAGAGCTGTGAGCCTCCCAGATCCTCCTCAGGAAAGGCTTAGAGCTACGTGATGAAGAGGCGGTAGGTGGGTCTATGACTCAGTGGGACAGTTGGAAACAGGGGGACTCGGTGTGGTCCCTACAGCAGGGACGTCCTTCTCTCCCCTGCTCACACACAGGGACCCGGGCAGGCATGACTGCAATGCCACCACTCCGCCCACCATCACAGCCCAGCCTGGACATGCCGTCTCCATCACAGGTCCTTGTCATCCCCGTCTCCTCCCAGACCTGCTGCTCCCCCAGCAGCACTCCTCCATCACCACCTGGAAATCAGCCTCGACTGCCAGGTTCTCTCCCATTTCTCTCCCACTCCTCATCTGCTCCATCGATAAATCCAGATAACTCTGCCCTTCGAATATTGTAAACCTGCTCCTCCTCCATCCTGGTCAAGCCCACCCTCATCTCGTGCCTCCTAACGCACTTCTATGTTTCCACCCTGCCCCGACAGTCTCCCCGCAGGGCAGTGGCCGGAGGGGGTCCTTCTGCATTTCAGGTCAGACCAGGGCCCTCCTCACTCCACGCCAGACTGCCTGCCCCCTCACTCAGAGTAGTGGACGAGTCCCCCTAGTTAGGGCCCCTGAGCACATCCCCTGTTCTTCTCCTCCAGACTTCACTCCCCTCCTGATTGCCTGCTGCTCCTCAAACAAGCCAGGAGCAGCTCCCCTCAGGGCCTTTGCACATGCTTTTCTCAGATAGCACTGAACTCAAATAAACCACTCAGGGCTCATTCCTCACCTGCTACAGCAGCTGGGAATATATCGCCAACACTTAAGTAGGCACCTGCTACGACTGACCCTGGTGATTTTTTTTTTAATGGAAATGATTCTAAGTTTCATTGAAATTAGTGAATGGGAGCTGTCAGGAACCAGCAGCTTCTCACACCTGGGGGCATCACATCCACTGGAGAAGCCAGATCCCAGCTCCCCTGAGTGTTACTGAGTGCAAACTCATTCTGCTCACTGCATGAGGGGCCAATAAATCAGAAGGTGAGCTGCTGGGGCAAGGAATAACAACTTTATTCAGAAAGACAGCAGACCAAGAAGATGGCAGACTAATGTCCTGGAGAGCCGAGTCAGAATTCAGCCTTCTTTTTATACTAAAAAGGGAAGGAGTTATGGTTGGTGGTTGCAAACTTCTTGGTGTCAGAATCCTTTGTTCTTGAAGCTGTCCATATGGGTCAGGTCACAATGTCCCTGTAAACCAACAAGACAAATGTTATTCTCTGTTCTGCAACTTTTTATCTCTGTATGAATGGGAAAGTGTTACACCCTTAAAGGTCAGAGCCTTGAGAATAGGCTCTCCTGTCTATTTCAGGCTCTAGGCAACATCCTTTTACAAAAGGTGCAGAACCAGCAAGACTGAGCACGGGGAACAGAGCCCAGATGGGAAGGATGCTCCCTCTAACCTCCTGGAGACAGAGATGCGGGCCAGGTCCGGCTGATCACTGCGTGGTGAATACCAGCAGGAGCCCTGGACATCGTGCCTCGTTGAGACTTGCCCTTCTCATCCCCGACATTACTGCGAACACCGTGGTTTCATCAGAGCACACACAGCCCTGGCAGGCAAAGATATTCTCAGCTGGGAAATCACCGTCACAACCACAGGGAGGAAAGAGATGAAAAGCGAGGGTTTCAGGCCGTCTCCCACCGCCCCTGCTCCTCCCCCTCACTGCCCCATTCTGCCTGCCTTGAGGTGTCCTCATTTCCTCCTGGTCCCTCCCCCTCCCTCTCTTTTGTTTTTCACCCTCTACTCCTCCTGCTTAATTTCTTAAAATAGAAGAATTTTGAGAAACAAATTACAGACTAATGGCAGTGTTAATTCCCACGAGCTCAGGAAAATGTAAAAGTTAATTTTCAGTCCGAGAGAACATATTTACAGAGCACCTTTTCTCCTTCAGGTCCCAACGTCGGTAAAAGCTTACGATGCCCGAGGAGCGCTGCCTTGGAGGCGCTGATGCTGCCCGCCTTTTCAAAAAGCCATTTCTCCTACCAAACCTGGATCCCTGGGAGCCATGCACACTGTGCCCGGAACGCCCCCTTGTCCACCAGTGTCTCCCAGGGCCAGGGTGCTCAGGCTGTCTGCAAGCATGACTCCCCAGCTGGCAGGAACATCTCACAGCCTTTGCAGCAGACGGTGCCTACCCGGCTGATGGCCGTACTTAGAGGACAGCGCTGCCACCAGCCACACTCCAGTGGCAGCGAGCTGCCCCATTGTTTGGCTGCAGCCCGGCATTTGCTTGACCTAGGGTGCCTGTGACAATGTGGAGCCTCCACTGCCCCAAAGCCACCATGGGGTGGGGGGTGTCCTAGATAGGGTCTGGATGTCACGGCAGGCACAGCTCACCAGCCGACAGAGGGCTGAGCACATGGCTCTGGCTCCAAAGCCTCTCAGTGGGCCCTCTGGTCCTCCTTAGCTGTGTCCCAGCTCTGCTCTGTATCCGTGTTGTGTGTGCACACGGGTACACGCATATGGTCCAACGTCCATTCTGGGCAATGCCTTGGTCCCAAGCCCCCTCCAGCGGAGGGACCACCCTGACTGAAGGACCCACCAGGTACTTCCTACAGCACATCTCACTTAAGCTCTCACGGGCCCTGACAGGGAGATACCCTGATCTCCACTTTAAACACAGCAGATGGAAGCCTGGAGAATCAGTAGCTGTCAAGGTCACAGGCAAGGTGCAGCTTTAGTCCGCACTTATTCGACCACAGAATGACCCACTTCACACACCATCACACTCCACCTCGGGCTCCCTGAGGGCGCCTCCTTCCCACAAACACTTCTTAACCCTAAACTGCTTCTTTCTGGTTTTCCTTTTCTTCATAAAAATATTAAGAGAGAAAGAAGACTGGGAGGATGTATTTATAAATTATTAATAAAAGGTTCCTCTTTGGGTGGTCAGACTCTGACTGGGGTTGGGAAAATAAGTTTAGATCCTTTAATAAGGTGGATGAGACTAACCCAGCAGGAAGAAGTTCCCTTTTCTGTGTGTTCCCCCCACCGCACCAAAACATGGTCGAGGACTCCCATTGTGCTTCCGGTGACTTGAAAGTGCATGGAATAAATTATGCCATGGGCTGGAGTCACTGTGAGGCCCTTCACTCCTCCCTTTTGCCCTTAGAACGCATTCCGTAGCATGTGCTTTATTAAAGTAATCCAAATTTATTCAAATTCATTAGCCAGTCGCTTTCAAAAGGTCAAAGACCAATTCTCCAATTCAAGTGAATTCTGCTAACCAACCCAGGGCCTGGTACATCTGCCAAGCACCCATCCGAGCATCTGAGGACCCCCCGCGGTCTCAGGCCAAGCTCTTTGTTCTCCACCTCTGTCCCTGGGAGATGACACAGCAGGCACTGGTCAGCGGTTCCTGGGCAGCAGGCAGAGGGAGTCTCCTGTCCCCTGCAGTGTGCACCCTCGCGCTGGCTAAGCACACTGATGGCCAGGCCCGCAGACATGCATCTTGGGGCTTGTCTCAAGAGTCACGGGGCCCAGTGTTTCCTGGCACATTGCCTGGCACATAGGAGGGTCCCCAAAAAGTCTTATTTTCTTTATGCTTATCAGGGCTCAGTCTGACTCATAGCACCCCCTGGACAAGGCCGTGACACGGCTGCTCTTCACCAACAGACATATCCAATAAGAAGCCCCCTGTGATGGGACCCGCGTCACACCAGCAATATACAAACGTCACTGCACCCACAACGACGCTTAACCCGGGAAACCCCTGTGCTGTCAGGCAGAACCACTCTATCACTTACTGGCTCTTGGTCAACTTAAGCCTAATTTATTGTGCCTCAGTTTCCTCAACTGTGCAATGGAACATATAGACAACTGCCTATAATTATATGGTTGTTTTGAGAAATAGATCAATTTGTGTGTGGGGCACACAGTAAGTGGTCAATATGGTGAACATTATAACAGTGATGATGGTAATGATGGCGACAATCATGGATGATCATGGCAGTGATGATGATGGTGAGGGTGACGATGGTGACGGTGAGTGATGATGGTAATGATGAGACTGATGATGACGATGGTGATACTAATTACGGCGGTAATGGGGTGATGATGGTGGTGATGGTCATGATGACAATGGTGGTTGTGCTGACGATGATGATGGTGACGGTATTGGTAGAGATGATGATAATGGTGATAATGATCATGACGGTGATAATGATGATAGTGACAGTGATTGCAGATCATATTACTTATATTTGACGAGAGTCCAGAGACATCAAAACATTCTGAAGTTCTCAGAGCCAGTAAAAAGCTGAAGGTCTGGCTGAATCCACAGTCAGTGCTCTTTCCAGACACCCCATTGCCTTTTCCTGATGTTCATTTCAACTCGCAGCTCGCTTCTCATATCTATTATTCCCTCAGAAGCTCAACACAAGCCCTCCCCCATCCATCACGATTCCATCCACTCTCCCTTTTTGCAAGCATCTTTGCCTCTGACCTTCCTCACACAGCCCCAGGATAATGAGCTGCTGCCACGAGGTGCACTGGTGTGTGAATTGCAGGACCTCCCCGCATCCTGAACATCTGGTCCCTCAGCACTCTGAGGAGTTAATGAAATATGCAGAGGCCCAGTGCTACAAATTGGGATTCAGAGGTCCCACCCTCCCTTCCCTTTCAATTTCCTTTTTGAGAATTTGGTTCTCCAACAGCACTTTCTGTTTGTAATAAATATTTAAGCACTTTGCCTGCCAGGCTTGCAACATGGGAGTGCTCGAAGCCGTCAGTCCCAGAGCCTCTGGCTGCCCCGCCCAGCCACCCAGGCCCAGCCGGGGAAGACTTCCAGGAGGGTTCAGTGGGACGCTTCTGATAGCCTCTAGGCCCATGGATGCTGCAGAGGACTCCTCCTTTAGCTTGTCTTCAGGGTCCAGTCAAGGCTGAGCTCACTGCCACAGCCTCCTCCTTGGTTTCCACGCCTCCAGCCACCCCCCCATCCCCAAGCCCACTCCTCATTATGTCAAATTCACTCCCAGCTTGAACCCCTACGATGTCCTCCTCTGTCTGCAATATGAAGTACAAACTCATTAACACCCTACTCCAGCCCTCGTGTGACGTCTCCCACCTTCCCAACTCTATTCCACCTATCCATGCGTGCACACGCGTGCGCACACACACACGCACGCTCACACACGCTCATGCGCACATGCTGATTGCTTTGCTCCCATCCATCCTCCCTGCATCTGGGCCCTGTACCACGGCCGCCTGCTGCTCTGGGCTGGCTAGCCTATGGTCATGATCCCCCTCGTCTTCAGCCGTCAACTCCTCCGGGAAGCCTCCCTGGCCTGCCTCTCCCAGATCAGCCAGAGACTAGGCTGGGCACCCTTCCCCTCTGCATCTCCCATCTACCCTCTGTCACAGGGCACAGAACCTGCCCATCTATTTCTCTGTCTCTCTCATGGACGCTGGCCTCTTCCAGAGCCCAGCAAGACAGGCAGGACCAGAGTGGCCAGCTGCAAGGCTATGAGAAAGCACCCTAAGAGTTCAGCCCAAACAAAGTCTGATCTGGGGCCCAGTGGGTTCCCCACTTCCCTGCTCCCCTTGCTTCTCAGGGCTCCCTAGCCTGGGCCTGCCCGTTTGATCCCCTTTCCAGGCTTTCTGAAACATATCTGTGATGTCCTGAATCTTAAGAAGATGCTCCTGGGTGTCACAAGGCTCTAAGGAGTGAAGATAATGGATGGATGTTTAATGAGGTGACACAGGAAGTGTCTGCATCCATTGGCCTGGTAGTGGACCTCCAGTCCCAGTGGCATTCCAATCAATGACCTTTTGTTCTCAACAAAGGAGCCAAAAGGCCTCTCTTATCACGGCCACCTGATCCCAGAACAACCTATATGAAGCTTGGACCATCAAGCTCAGAAGACAGCCCAACCCCCAGGAAGACAGTGGGGTCCTAAATCCCAGTTCTCCAGCAGGGGGCGGAAGGGGGTCCTGGCACCAGCTGATCGCTGGTCCTCTGCAGGTCAAACCAAGGTGGCAAGTGGAAAAGCCAGCCAGTCCCACCAGCCCGTGATGGAGACCCCAGCCCCCTGCTAGCCGTGAGCTGGGAAGGCGACACAAGCCAGCTCTGAGCCTGTTGGAAATTGACTTTGCCCGTTCCAACCACCTCTGAATTCATGAACGAGCATGTTCAGGGATACTTACAACCCAGAGTGTTAAGCTGCCCACCGCCCAGGGCTTAGGGAGATGCTCACCCAGAATCCAAGAGAAACCCCACAGGGCAGTGATCCGCGAGGGCTGAGGTCGGAGCACCAGTCCCGCCGCCCCACCCACTTTGGAAGTCTGCCTGTCAGCACTGCTATCCCTGAGGCAGGTGTGTTACCAGCCCCAGTTTACAGATGAGAACACTGAGGCTAAGAGAGCTTAAGGAACTTGGCCAAAGAGCCAGAACCCAAGCCTGAGTCAGGACGGGCACGTAGTGGGCGGTGAGGAGCTGGGTCTGCCTTACTTGCCGAGTGGCTGGACCTCCCTGAAGCCATGACCTTGGAGGGCGGCTGTGTGGATTAGCGAGGACGCCTCTGTCGTGTTCTGAACTCTTTTGGTCCAATATCATGTCCTTCCTGGCTTTGTTTTGTTCTTGGGCGCTTAGCTCTTTTTACCCCTTTACCGTCATTTCAATGAAATTTCGATAAGAGAGGGAACACTGGGTTCCATTTTCTTCGCTTAAAAATAAGCCGTCTTGCCTTTCGGGAAGGTTTCCCTGAGGTTTTCAGTGCTGCGCTGACCCATTCTCCCCACCCCCACACCCCCGCACCTCAGAGGTGCCGCAGGCCCCACACCAGGTGCGAGGGGGACTCGGGGACTCACAGCTGGGGGTGGGGGTGGCACAGACCGGGAGGGCAGCTCGATACGCGTGGACGGGGTCTGGAAACGGGCAGCCACACTCTGCTGAGTCGCGGTGTGTGCTGGGGCCTGGGCCAGGGCGGAGCAGCTCAGGACCCACCATCCCATCCAGGCATACTCCCCCGCCCGCCCCATGGGGTGCGCTGCTCAGAGCCCGGGGTTTGCCCCGCCCCCTGCTCTTGGGATGTGAGCCCCGCCTTCCCTCGGGCTTGTGGGCCCTCCCACCGCGGAGCCCCGCCCCCCAGCTTCAGGCCTCTGCGCACGCTGCTCAGTGTCTGGAGTATTTCATGCCCCCTGTCCCTTACTGTCCCACTTCCTTCATGTCCAGCTCAGCCCTGCACACCTGGACATCCTCCTCTCTGGTCCCTCAGGCCCTGGTGCTTTGATCTGCCCAAACTTTGGCCAGCATAGCAAGCCTTGTCTGTCCAGGTCACCTTCACCCCCCCTAGAGGTGCCATTCTCCAGGAGGGCACACCAGAGCAGTGTGGGGCTCAGTGACCGGCTGCGGTGTCCAGAGGACAAGGCACAGCTGGCTTTGACTCGTGCTGAGCACAGGCGACTGCAGGACAGTAGGGGCCAGAGGCCAGGTCCAGCTGGCAGAGGAGGGCCACCACCTGACAAGCCAACACCTGTCCCGGTACCCCCACCCCACCCCTGCCGCAGGCCCCAGTCTCAAAGGGTGTGGGAGGCCTGTCAGCCCTGGACACCCAGCAGCTCCCGGTCACTGCGGTGTCAGCTCGCCCCTGGGAAGGCACACCCTGTACTGGGCGCTGTGCTGAGCACTTAGGGGGCTGTTTCACTTAAATGTGGGACAAAGGCAGTATTTTCCTCATTTCTTAGCTTCAAGGCCCTGCTAGGAGGCCCTGCTGATTTTGTGGCAAAAATAACTTGCCCACATCGTGCTTTCCAGCTCCAGGCTCTGCTGGGGCAGGGGGGCTTGGCCCCCTCCGGTCACCTCCCCGAGGGAGAAGCTGTGGTGACAGTGCTAGGGGCATCTCGTCCCAGATGCAGGGTCCAGCGTCACAGAGGGCGACAGGGACAGTGCAGAGCCTCCCCCAGCTCTGCTCCCGGGACCACCCAAGCAAGGGCAGGAAGGATTCACACACCTCACCCTTTCAGATGGGGAAACTGAGGCTGGCAGAGGCAACCCAGGACCTGTTCCTGCTGTCTGGCTTTTAGCCCCTGTCCTGCGACCTCTGACTACCCCTCCCTCCCCCTGCCCACAATGCCCAGCACCCTCTTCCTCTCTCTGCCCTTTGTTCTCTTCCTCTGGTCTCTACACTGAGGTTTCTTCTGGTTTTCGCAATGACGCTGCATCCCGGGGTCTCCGGGGGTCCACAAACTTGCTGCCGGGGGCAGGTTCTCGTCGCAGACCCCTCTGCCCTCCCCTGCCCTGCCCCTCTTCTGAATTCACCGCCTGGCACTTCTCTCTCCTCTCCCACTTTCTTCTAAACCGGCAGAATGTTACCTCTTTCTTCCTTTGGAAGGGAAAAAAAAAAAAAAAGTATGTGTAGGCGAGGAAGCCAGTTCCTTCCCCCAGACAGCCCAGGCAAAGCGCCCGGGCTGCCTGTCAAAACTGATTTCGAAAGATAATTCTATTTCGAGCGAAAGAATAATGAAAAGACGTCCCCAGCTGTCCTGGAAACAACCCGATTCCCATCAGCCCGGGCCTGGGCCCGGCCCTGTGCTTCCCCGTGGGTGACATCTGTGCTACCCAGGCAGTCCCCGCGCTGCCCGGCCTCGGGGCTGTTCCCCCCCCCATCCCCCGCCCCCGCCCCCCGCCCCCCCATCCCGTCCTGGCTGGCGCCCTCCCAGAGGCCCCCCGCGCACGAGCAATGAGGGAGCGGGTCGCAACCACGGCCTGTGTGCCGACTGGGGCGCGCAGCGCGGGCTCTCAGCACAGACCGTGTTATCTGTAAGTTGGCACCTACTGAGTGTCTGAGCGGCCTCGCGCCAGGCGCGGCAACGCGAGAAAGGTGGACTTCTTGTCGCACCAACTAGGCTTGCTGGGTTATTTGAGGACGAATATGACAAAGCTAGAGGCGGGGGAGGCTTGGAACCCAGTCTCTGCATGTGCTGGCAGCTCCCCTGGCAGGCAGTCCGGCCCTGGTTCCACTGTGACCCGTACCAGCTCGCCCCTCTGTGGTCACCACCCAGCTGGAGGAAAGGGTCAGCCTCTTGCCTGTGATGCACAAGGACCACCGGGGCAGGGGCCCCTTCACCTGATGCTAGCCTTCTCTACGCCCACCCTCTTCCCTCTATCCCTGCCCAGCAGTACCTGGTGAGGACTCCGCAAACATTCCCCTTCCTCTCATTGCCACGATCTGCCCATCACTCTCCTGGGACTCCGCCATGAGCATCAGTGGAGGGCTTGAGAACACGAGGAAATAGTGGAGAGGCACAGGGAGGAGGGAGGTCCGGGAAACCAGGCGAGTGGGAGCCCCGGGTAGGGCAGTATCCCGGCCGGCCCACATCCTGCATCCCAGCCCTCCTCTGCGTATTTTTCTGCATTACACTCGCCACCTCCTCGTACCCCACACACTTGGTGGCATTGATCATGCTTGTTGTCTGCCTCCCTCTAATGACTCTCAGTTCCCTAAGGACAAGGATTCTCATCTCTTTTGTTCACTGCTGTATCCCTAGGACCTGCAACCATGACCACAACATTGGATGCCTGCGGGGTCTGGTAAGAGCCAGGGCTGGCAGAAGGTCAGGTTCTGCTCATTGCAAGGAGCCCCACCTTTCTGCCAGGAACCAGATGCGTCCCACCCACATCCCTCATGTGAGCTCTCAGAGGGAGGCATTATTCTTTTGGTCTGAGGATGCTGAGGACCCAAGGCTCTGAGCCTCTCCCCTGTGCACATGACCACTGACCCGTGAAGGAGGCTGCTGGAAGCGGCCTGGATCCCAGGGGCCATGGCTACTGTCCCCCAGGGAGCAGGCACCTCAAAGGGACCCCCCAACCCATGTACACAGCCCCTGAGAAGGAGCCCTCTGCGCTGGAGGAAAGGAGGGAGAAGGAAGCTACTGCCAAAGTTTTCCTTATCCCGTGCAAATGACGTTTCTTCCAGCGAGTGGGGACTTCCACATGACAGCACAGGGAGCATGACCACGTCCCCCCAGCTTGCTCCCTCGCACTACTGTTGGGCAAACACATCACATGGGATGCAGCCACGGAGCCAGGTTGTTTATGCCCCATCTTCTCCTCAAATGTGTCTTATTGAGCCGTCCTTCTACTCCAGGATTTTTCATTTTAATACAGCTCTGGTCACTACAGCTCCAAAAGCAATGTCAGGTTAGTAGCAATCTCACTGAAAACTCGACAAATTGTAAATGGTATCAACCTGGCGTGTAAAGAAATGGGAGTTCAAGTTCAAGAACTTGAGCATGGCACAGGGGACAGGAAGACGGAAAAAGGCAGAGGGGACACGCTTTCCCCTCACAGGGGAGGGAGGAATCGGACTCCCAGAGCAGATGGCCCGAGAAACAGATGTACAAGCACATCAATCGACTTCATTAGAATAACAAGTAGATCTCAGGTAATAAACATAAATACTAAAAAGTGAGAAGAGGGAAAGGTGAAAAGGACAGGATATTTGAAGGAAGTGAAATTCCTCAGTGTAAGACTGAAGACCAGCTATGTGCTTTTTAGTTGATAAATCAAGAGTAGAAGCATGCCCTGTAAAATGAAACACTATTCAGTGATTAAAAAAAAGAAGAAAATTATCCCGTTTGCAGCAACATGGATGGACCTGGAGATCGTCATTCTAAGTGAAGTAAGCCAGAAAGAGAAAGAAAAATACCATATGATATCACTCATATGTGGAATCTTAAAAAAAAAAAAAAGACACTAACGAACACATCTACAAAACAGAAACAGACTTGCAGACTTAGTAAACAATCTTACCGAGGGGAAAGAGGGTGGAAAAGGATAAATTTGGGAGTCTGAGATTTGCAAATGTTAACCACCATATATAAAAATAGATTAAAAAACAAATATCTTCTGTACAGCACAAGGAACTATATCCAATATCTTGTAATAAACTTTAATGAAAAAGAATATGAACACGAATATATGTATGTATCTGCATGATTGGAACATTGTGCTGCACACCAGAAACTGACACATTGTAACTGACTATATTTCAATTTTAAAAAAGAAAAATAGAAGTATACTCAATTTATTATAAAGTCTTTCTAAAAAGAATTTCAGTGGCTGTATGATACTTATCCAGGCTATTTAATAGGATACTTCGCTAGGTGGACATAACTTTAGCTCTTACTGAATGCTCCAACTAAAATTACTAGGAAGAGCTTTAGAATGTTTACAATTCTTATTTACAGTTGGAGAGGAAAGTTCCAGAAAAACAAAAGGTATAAATGGTTAAAAGAAGGTGATGGGCTAGGAGGTGGGTGCTGAAAGAGGCCAGGTAAACAATTTTGCTTTTTATTTTCTGTTCTCTTAGGCATTTGATCCTTTTTCTTTGTACACGTTTTTATAACATACATGCATTATTTTGATATTGAAAATAATATCAAATATACTAAACCTTTTTTCTTTTAATTTCTGTTCTAGAATTCAGTTACATTAGAAGCTGTATGTCCAACTAGTTAATTACCCTTTTATATTGCCTGGATAAGATATTCTGTGGCAACTTAAACTATTTTTATAAAGTTCTAATAACTATGGAAAAGACTTCTATTATAAAGTAGGATAAAAACTGAAGAATGTGAAATTTTATGTGGAATATGGTCACAACTATGTAAAAAAAAACCAGAAAGCAGTAACATCATAACTACGTTTTTCCTT
This sequence comes from Vicugna pacos, assembly GCF_048564905.1. Taxonomy (NCBI): domain Eukaryota; kingdom Metazoa; phylum Chordata; class Mammalia; order Artiodactyla; family Camelidae; genus Vicugna; species Vicugna pacos. Next base: position 3,113,821 of record NC_132991.1, read on the forward strand.
AAACGTGGAAAAGTATCCCAGAATGTTATCCGTGATTGTCTTTGGTAGGAGAGAATTAGAGAGAGGAATTTGAAAATTCCTCTCTCTAATTCTCTGGCTTTCCCATTTTTGTTAATAGAGAACATGTGTGGATTTTTTATTTTTAATGAAGGGGAAAGGAGATACTGAACTATGAATTCATAGCAGCAGGGGCTAAGGGCATAATTTAACTTGGCAGGCTTTGGTTCACACATGAGAAGAGAGTGGACACAATTGGGTGATTCTGTTTATCCTCTTCACTGCCAACAGAACTGAGATGATGCGAAAAGCATTTTGAGTTTCCCACTGCTTGAGACACAGTCTGGAGGAACCTCCAACGAGGCTAATAATCTCTGTCACTTGTGTGAAACACTCCTCTGCCAGGGTGGAACTCTTCACAGCATCAGAGCAAACACCTTGTCAGAAACCAGGAGCTAAGAGCCCTAAGTTCGGCTTTCCCACAGCCAACCCGAGATCCCCTTCCAGTTGCCTTCCCCCCACCCCCCAGGCTCTGCCATCCAGGGCTGCACCATCTCTTGGCTCCCTTGAGAGCATTGCGAGCCTGAGGAGCTGTGATTCCATAAATGTGTGGGTGACTCAGATCCACCACTAGGGAAAATGTAGTCCCTGAAGCAAAACAACTCCATATGGCGAAATGCTGCCCCCCAAACTGATTGCCAGACATTGTTGATCTACCCACCCAAGACTCACTCCATAAAGGGATTTTAACATATTTCAGAAATAACCCTGATGTACTCTTGTTCATGATTTATTTCAGCTAAAATAAATTTCAGAAAATGAGGGAGAGGAGGTGGGTTCCAGTGAGGATGGGAAGAAGTGGGTAAGGGAGGACTATTAACACCTACTAAGTGTTCTTACATTTCACATAACTTATTTAATGCTTACCAAGCAGAGATTAAGAGGAAAGAGAAGTTTAGTTGACATGCTTGGATTCAGAAAAAGCCAAATGTGCCCTGTTCAAAGTCCAATGCACTTTTTATTCTATCTTTCAGCATCCTTAAATACGAAGCATTATTTGTGTGTATGTGTGTACTAGAGGTGAGCAGTTAAATATATTTACAGTTTGTAAGTAAAACATTTACAAAAGTGATCATCATTACTCACGTACAGTGAAACCACTAGTTGGAATTTGTGATGGTTCATGGACAAATTAATTGCACTAAAGGTAAAAGAAAATTTTATATCTCAATGGAAGAATCATGCTCTGACTTTCAAGTAACAAAATTAGAGTTTAAAGGTTTTTTGAAGATTAGAGTATATTTCCGATGAGACAAAGTAAAGAGAATGTGAATTTGAACTTCTCTGTGCAGCTCCTGCAGGTGGATTTTAAACAAAAGTGGAATATATGCTTAGAACTGGGTTCTGTATGGGTAGAGAGGGACTTCCGTGTATAGCTAAGTTAAGGTAACAAACATTGGATTTATCCTCCCACCTGAAACAAAACAGCAGTAGAAACTGACAAAATAAGTAAAACAAAGATTTGCAAGACACTGTACTTAGGCCAATAAAAGATAATAACTCCTGAGAGATGGAGGGAAAATGAGATGAGCCCTCATGTTGCCCCAGTTTATTTTCCTGGGAAAGTTTCCCGGCCAAAGCACAGGGAGGGCAAATTCCTGAGGAATGCTGTAGGTTCCTTAACTCAAGGAGACAGAGTGGAGAGCCCAGGCAGACCAAGGCCCGAGGATCCCCAGAACAGTGTAGAGCAGAAGAGATCTACTGAGAGAGAAAACTCCTGGTAACTACAGAGGACCTACTTCAACTCCTCGGCTGAGAACTGATCAGTGCATGTTTGTGAGGAAACTACTCAAGGCCAAGGAAAGAAGGACCCAAATGTTGGAGGTAATAGCGCCTGACACCGAAACAAGGCTGGGAATACAGTGCCTGTTCCCACCAACCATACCGTAAACCTCAAGATTCACGGGGCCTCAGTAATAGTGAATATTAGATCTAGAATCAGCCCTGCTCCTAAGAAAGTCTTCAAAGCAAGACCCCAGAGGATCAAGCTTCTTCCAAGTACTTCATTATGTCCCCAAACAAATCTCACAAGTATTAAAGTGGGTACAAAAACATCCAGCACCCAAAAAGATAAAACTCACAATGTCTATCATCAATCAAAAAATTAGTAGACATGCCTACCCAAGCAATAGAAATAAAAACAAGAATAAACAAATGGGACCTAATGAAACTTACAAGCTTCTGCATAGCAAAGGAAACCAGAAGTAAAACAAGAAGACAACCTATGGAATGGGAGAAAACTTTTGCAAATGAAACTGACAAAGGCTTGATCTCCAGAATATATAAGCAGCTCATATGACCTAATAAGAAATAACCAAACAACCCCATCCAAAAATGGGCAGAAGACCTAAACAAGCAATTCTCCAAGGAAGAAATACAAATGATCAATAGGCACATGAAAAAAATGCTCTATATGACTAATTATCAGAGAAATGCAAATCAAAACTACAATGAGGTATCACCCCACACCAGTCAGAATGGCCATCATTCAAAAGTCCACAAATGACAAATGCTGGAGAGGCTGTGGACAAAAGGGAACCCTCCTACACTGCTGGTGGGAATACAGTTTGGTGCAGCCACTGTGGAAAACAGTTTGGAGATTCCTCAAAAGACTAGGAATAGACTTACCCTGTGACCCAGTAATCCCACTCCTGGGCATATGTCCAGAAGGAACCCTACTTCAAAAAAACACCTGCACCCCAATGTTCACAGCAGCACTATTTACAATAGCCAAGACATGGAAACAGCCTAAATGTCCATCAACAGATGATGGAATAAAGAAGATGTGGAATATTTATACAACGGAATACTATTCAGGCATAAAAAACGATAGCATAACACCATTTGCAGCAACATGGATGTCCGTGGAGAATGTCATTCTAAGTGAAGTAAGCCAGAAAGAGAAAGAAAAATACCATGTGAGATCGCTCATATGTGAAATCTAAAAAAAAAAAAAAAAGAACATAAATACAAAACAGAAACAGACTCATGGACATAGAATGCAAAACTTGTGGTTGCCAAGGGGGAGAGGGGTGGGAAGGGATAGACTAGGAGTTTAGAATTTGTAGATACTGACAGGCATATGTAGAATAGATACACAAGATTATACTGCATAGCACAGGAAAATGTATACAAGATCTTGTTGTAGCTCACAGTGGAAAAAAATGTGACAATGAATATACGTATGTTCATGTATAACTGAAAAATTGTGCTCTACACTGGAATTTGACACAACATTGTAAAATGACTATAACTCAATAAAAAATGCTTTAAAAATTAGTAGATACGCAAAGAAGGAAGAAAATAGACTGCCAATGAAAAGCTTGCAGCTGATAGCTGATACATTGGACCTTTGAACACCTGACTCCCTGCACTCCTCTCTTGAACCTTGGGGAAGTCCAGCGGTTTCAGGGAGCCCACCCTTTCTATTCTGGGAGCAGTGTGCTTCCTGCAGAACACTGGGTGGTTCCCAGGGGAGCAGGATTCCTTGATTCCCTCAGCTCACACCCAAAACAGGCTCTTGTGGGAGCCTTGAGCCAAGGAGCGGCCACGAGACAGTACTAAGAAAATAAAAGCAGATACCTTCAGGAGGGACTGGAATAGCTCAGTGGTAGAGCGTATGCTCAGCATGCAGGATGTTCTGGGTTCAACCCTCATTACCTCCATTAAAAAACAACAACAACGTACCTTTGCCTTGTAGAGTCTTCGATCTTGATCATTTATTTAGTCTTTTCTGTGGGGAAGGCAAGGGAGTGAATTTGAACTGTCTCCAACAGAGAACGCCGGTTCCCCAAACCCTGGCTGTTTTGTTGGACTTGATCAAGGGTCCTACTAGTGGCTTCATTTGATCTTCATCAAATTTGAGAATTGAGCTTACCAATTTGGTCAGAAATGTATTACTTTTCATATTTCTAAAGTTCTTTGTGATAATGGCCCAGAACCGGAGTCTGGGATTCCCTCCCCAGCCATGCCTCATCCTGAATTTAAGCTTGAGGGGAGTGAATTTATTTGCTTGTCTGCCTTAGCACATTGGACCGTCCTTGCTATGAAGTTATTGTGGAAGAGTGAGGGGAGGGGCTTTCCTGCCTCAAGGATGACGTTATTTATGTTCTTTTATAGGCAGCTAATTTTTTTAGTCAAACCTATTTAATTCTTAAAATTTAATTATTTCCAAAGTGAACTTTTTTATTGAAGTATATGGTCAATTTACAATGCTGTGTTAATTTCTGCTGTACAGCAGAGTGATTCAGATATATATGTGTGTGCATATATTTATAATATACATATATATATATTTCTTTTCATATTCTTTTCCATTATAGGCCATTACAAGCTATTGAATATAGTTCCCTGTGCTATATAGTAGTTAGTATCTATAAATCCCAAACTCCCAATTTATCCCTCCCCACCTCCTTCCCCACTGGTAACCATAAGTTTGTTTTTTATGTCCGTAATTCCATCTCTGTTTTGCAAATAAGTTTATTTTTGTCCCTTTTTTTTAGATTCCACATATAAGTGATATCACATGGTATTTGTCTTTCTCTTTCTGACTTACCTCACTTAGTATGATAATTTCTAGGTCCACCGTGTTGCTGCAAATGGCATTATTTCATTTTTCTCTTATGGCTGAGTAGTAGTCCATTGTATATATATGCCACATCTTTATCCAGTTATCTGTTGATGGACATTTAGGTTGCCTCCGTGTCTTGGCCATTGTCAATAGTGCTGCTCTGAACATTGGGGTGCACATATCTTTTTGAATTAGAGCTTCCTCTGGATATATTCCCAAGAGTGGGATTACTGGATCACGAGGTAAATGTAGATAGCTTCTGTGTAATATTTTTGTGATCCTTATTTTCTGCTAGTTGGTGGAATTACTGTTTCTCACTTTGCAGAGGTGTCTAGATTAGGTTATGGTCCCACTATAATGTACAGAGCAACCTTGGAATTTTTACTTCCCAAATTACCCCTGGCACTGAGGGGATCTGGGTACCATGATGGAGGTGGAACGCAACTATCTTTTTAATTTTTTTGTAACACAAACTGAGATGTGGGGTTCAGGTAGGCATCTGACCCTGGCTGTCCCTGAGGCCCTGTGACTGAAACATAGCTGCTAGTGACCATATGTTGGCTCCATGAACCAGGTTCTGGGTTCAAGACTAGTCTGAAACCCATCACTGAGTCCTAGAGGAGGGAACAGAGTAGAAGTCAATTGATGGGACATAGAATGGGATTGAGTCTTGGAATATTTATTCAATCAAGAGAAAGCCAGTAATAACTCCAGATTTCTAATCTGAACACTGGGCAGTGAGGATACCCAACTCATGTCAATTTAAGAAAGAAGATGACGGCTTCAATTTTAGACACCTTGCATCTGGGCTGCTCATGAAACATCTCACAGGTGTCAACTAGGATATGAGCCATCAAGAAGAAAGAGGTCAGATTTAGCAACATAGATTTAAGAGTCTGCAGTACTCAGTCACCAAACAAATATTTACTGATGCCTCCTGGGCATAAGGATAAGAATAAGGATCAGCAGACACACACTGCTGTGTATAAGAAAGATAAACAACAAGGTCTACTGTACAGCACAGGGAACTATATACAATACCTTATAATAGCCTATAATGAAAAAGAATATGAAAAGTAATATACATACATATGTATAGCTGAATCAGTATGCTACACACCAGAAATTAACACAACATTGTAAATCAACTCTACTTCAATAAAAAAAAGAATAAGAAATTCTTGAATAAGCCTTGAATATGAAATCAGTCCCTGACCTTCTGAAGCTCATAGTGTGGGCTGAGTGGGCGGGGTGGAAGCAGATGTTAAATACATACTCACAAGCATCAGGGGCTGGGGCCAAGACACAAGAAAATGTGACCTTGAGTGGAGGTGGGAAGTCTATGAGACCCTTGGGAGGGTGCAAGGATGAGGCTGAGTGTGATCAGGGAGAAGGGGGAGGGTGAAGGGGCCAGAAGATGAGGGAGAGTCCTGGTGTTCTCATTTAACACAAGGAAGCATCACCACGGAGAACAAAGGGGATGGAAGATGTGTGGGGCACAATGAGAAACAGCTCAGGAACAGGGACCAGAAGGTGGCAGGGAACAAGTTGGGAGAAGGTCATAGAGGAGGGCCAGGGCTCTGCCTAGAGTTTCCAGCCACCTGTCTCTCCAGAGGAGCAAGTACAGGAGGGGATGGAGTTCAAACAGCAGGAATCATTTTCATTTCTGCCCCTTCATCCTCTGCCAACTGGAAACCATGCAGTGATTAGGGAGAAGGTTCTCTGGATGGAAGGCAAGAGCGGAGCAAGCAAGGAAGCAAACTCCCTTTTCCCTCCCCTCCAGCAGCAGTAGACCACAAGGATTTTGTTCTCTGGCTGATCGAATCTCTTATTTTTATATGGATGCTGTAATGTCCTGTTAGCACAATTTTTATCCTTTTCCAAGATCCATAGGTTAGATTTATTCTTCTATGTTTAATTAGTGGTCCAAAAAAAATACCCTTCAGATTATTAAATAATATCAAAATGTTTATTAAGTATTTACTCAGTTTAAGTGAAATTAACTATTAGTAACTGACAACATTTTATTAGGTGAGTTTTTCCCCCCACTTCTTTATCTCTGATTGCAAAAACTAATTGATTTAGGAGTATTATAGAGAAAAAAAAAGGCTCTTTTCTTTAGGACTTCATTATCACCATGATACCAATGAAAGTACCTGTACTCCTCAACAGCCCTGAGGCACTGGAGAACCCCCAGACCTCCCCCAAAAGGAGGAAAAGAGGGAGCGAGGGTCTTCTTGTGGCGGAGCCAATCACAGCTCCCACCCATATATGGCCACCCACAGATGCAGGAGAGGACCAGAGCCCAGGGGAGAGTGAGCCAGTGGAAGACGCTCAAGGGGTCAAACCCTTGCTGCAGAGCAGACTGGCAACATCAGCCAGCGTCACCCACAGGGTTGCTTGGAAATGCACACTCTCAGGAGCCCCAGACCTACTGATCAGAATCCAAATTTCAGTGAAACCCCCAGGAGACGCTTGTGCACCTGGTAGTTTTGCTACCTTAAAAGGGAGAGGAAAAAGACCTCAGTTCTTGTCTTACCTGAAAGAGAAGAATTCAGACAGGAGACGGAAGCACTGTGTATTGAAAGATTTTAAAGGTTTTATTTAGCAAAGGGAAAGTACACCTCCAAGAATGGGAGGTGAGCTGACCCAAGGGCGAGCAGCACTGGTCTTTGTCCCTTCTCTTACACCCTCGCTTAGAGGCGGTCTCTTGATTCACCGATGACTCTTGCCCCTGGAGTGCTTGGCCATGCTCATTCTCTTTGCACACGACTTCACCCATAATGCACACAGAAAAACCCATAGAGAAAGGGGACCTAAACTGCAATGCTAATTATATTATAGTGAGTAGTGGGTCATGTTTGCTTAGGTCCTTGTGACTACTGCACAGTTGCAGCCATTGGGTTCTGTTTTTTTGCTGGCACTCATTTAGAGGAAGTTAAGTCCCTTTATGCTGGAGGCAGGCACACCACCATCTTCCGGACCATCTCCCTTCTCCTCTACCTTATCTGCCCGGTGCCCCCACTTATTTAACTACCTAAAGGTTTGAAAGCTTTGGACTAGACTATACGTCTATTCCCAAAACAAACCACCTGTAATTTCATGGCTCCCAGGAAAAAAACTAGTCCCAGAGAGAAAGACTAATTCTCAAAGCTCTCAGTAAAACCCTATTTTTGATGAGCAATGTTGGTAGGTGAGATGCCTGGCACCATGCCTGAAATATTCCCTGTGGCCCTGGAAATACTATATTCTTATGGCCCTCTTGGGCCAGGTGGGAATTGGAAGGCTCCCAGAAATTAAGGAACTTCCTAAGTTCACCCGGCTTGTCAGAGGCAAAGCTGGAGCTGTACTGTGTGTCAGCCTGAATCCCATAGATGCCACACATTCTCTCAAACCCAGATTTATTCATGTGGGTCCACAGTATTGGATAGCTCCATGATTCTCCTGAGCAATGCCAGACGACACAATTCATGGTTAAATACATTTTACTGCATCCCTAAAATGGAGTAATATTCGATACTCAAAAATGATGTTCTTAAGAATTGTCCGTGATGCAAGGCAATTTTCATCATAAAATATTTCTGGGGAAAAAAAGCATAATGTAAGAAAATAATACATATGTAAAAACTCAAATAAGTGGGGTAGGGTATAGCTCAGTGGTAAAGCACCTGCTTAGCATGAACCAGGTCCTGGGTTCAATCCCCAGTACCTCCATTAAAAAAGGAAAAATAAATAAATAAATAAACCTACATACCTCACCCCCAAAAAACAAGAGCTCAAATATCCACCACTCACAAAATGGATAAATAAAACATGGAATATGTATTCAATAAAATGTTATTCAGCACTTAAACAAAGCTAGACCGCTATGTGTCATTACTGATATTTCTCAAAAACATAGTGTTTAATCACAAAAAAAAGAGCTGCAAAATAAGACTCTTTTAAAAATTGACACAGAGTCATTTACAATGGTGTGTTAATTTCTGGTGTACAGCATAGTGACTCAGTTATATATACATATATGTACATATGTTCCTTTTCATATTTTTTTCCATTAAAGGCCATTACAGGCCATTACAAGGTATTGAATATAGTTTCCCGTGCTCCACAGTAGGAGCTTCTTATCTATTTTATATATAGTAGTTAATATCTACAAACCCCAAACTCCCAATTTATCCCTCCCCTCCCCTTTCCCCCTGGTAACCATAAGTTTGTTTTCCATGTCTGTGTGCAAAATAAAACTTTCAGTACAATATCATTTATATCCACTATTTAAGCATAGTAAATAATATTCCAAATTACTCATGGATACTCATGTATATAATATAAAAGCCCCCAAAAAATAGATTGAAAAGATATATATGGAAATTACAGTACTTGTTACAACAATTTTAATCCTTTAGAAAGTAAAAAAGATGTGATATATGTGCACTTTTTTGACGATTATCAGTTCAATATGATGGATATATAGATACTGGTGGTATTTGCAGTTTTCTGCGCTTTTAAGATTTCTGTTTTTGAATTTACATGCCACAGTAAAGTTTAAAAGGAAGTGCATAAAATATTAACAACATTTTCCTCTGGAGTGTGAGGTTATAGGCAATTTTTGTTTTCTTCTTCAGGTTTTTCTGCCCTTTTAAATTTTTCCCTTATAGACTATACGACTTTTATAATCAATAGAAAAAAGGCACTCACCTCCCTGTTTTCCAAAAACTAATCCATTTCCTGCCTCTGGGCTTTTGGTACAAAGTAGAGCATGTGGTTGAAGACGGGCATAGGGAAAAATCAAGATGTGAATAATGTTAAGATTTGACCCCAAATTTTCTCTTAAAAAAAAAAAAAGAACAGAACTAGAAATTCAGGAGATGCACTTTTTTTCTACTTTTTTTTATTGAGTTATAGTCAGTTCACAATGTTGTGTGAATTTCTGGTGCACAGCACAATTCTCCAGTCATACAGGAATATACATATATTCGTTTTCATATTCTTTTCCACCATGAGCTACTACAAGATATTGAATATATTTCCCTGTGCTATACAGTATAAACTTGTTTATCTATTTTGTATATACCAGTCAGTATCTGCAAATCTTGAACTCCCAGTTTATCCCTTCCCACCCTCTTCCCTCCTGGCAACCACAAGTTTGTATTCTATGTCTGTGAGTCTGTTTCTGTTTTATATGTAAGTTCATTTATCTTTTTTTTTAAGATTCCACATATGAGTAATATCATATGGTATTTTTCTTACTCTTTCTGGCTTACTTCACTTAGAATGACATTCTCCAGGAGCATCCATGTTGCTGCAAAAGGCATTATGTTATCATTTTTATGACTGAGTAGTATTCCATGGTATAAATATACCACAATTTCTTTATCCAGTCATCTGTCCAAGGACATTTAGGTTGTTTCCATGTCTTGGCTACTGTGAATAATGCTGCTATGAACATTGGGGTGCAGGTGTCTTGAATAAGGGTTCCTTCTGGATACATGCCCAGGAGTGGGATTCCTGGGTCATATGATAAGTCTATTTTTAGTCTTTTAAGGAAGAGTAGATGCACTTTTGAGATGAAAAGATTTCAGTATCACTTTTCCTATTAAAAGTCCATATATATGTTTATTCTTTATGTCAGTTCTATGACAAGACACAGCCAGATGCCATTCCATTCCACACACATCGGGTTGCATATTTCATGTTCGGATGCCAGAACCGGGCCACACATTAGAGATTATCTAGTGAACCCCTCATTTGACCAACCGGGAAACAGGCGGAGAAGGCAGAGGGGTTTGCCGAGTTCACACAGCAAGACCAGAAGTGAGCCTGAGTCCTCCCTGATGTTTTCACTGCTCACCGTCCTGCCTCCAGGGTTTTGTGGACCACGGCAGCGCCCAAATATGAGAAATAAGATACAAACATCCAGAAAGAAACAAATCGACATTTTTTTTTAGGTAAACATAAATTGTGTTCTATATAAAAGCTAACCTAATTGTCTTCACTTAGGCCCAGATTTATATTTCTAGCCTCAAAATCTAATTACTTCTTTGAGTGCCTCCGCCCTTACTGACTCCGCTCCGTCCGGGGAAAGCGGATATGGCTCTCAGCGCGCATGCGTACGCTTCTCAACTTGCAGTTTCCATCGCCTCTGACTCTCCGTGTGGTCCATATGGCCCCCTCGGTCCAGGTGGGTATTTGAAGGGTCCCAGAAGCCAAAAGCTGACCTTTTTCAAGACAGAAGTTCTCACAAAAGCTGGAAACAAAAAATAAAAAATATCCCTCACAGCCAGCATCTAAAAAGAGACCTGGTTCGTTGACTTGGTGATTGTTTTGCCTGTTGAGTCACACCCTGGGGCCCTGCGGCCCTGTGGTCCCCAAGGACGGGTGACCCATTTTCAGAGCACAGTCATGGGGCCAACCCTGTGGGTCACTCAATGCCTGTTCTCTTCCCTGCCCTCTGCTCCACTTCCAGAGTCAGGGGAGGAAACAATTCCAAGCTTATCAGAAACTGGACAGCCTGTGATGCCTGGCCCAGGGTGGCCCAGCAGTGACCCTCAACCTGCACAGCTCTGCCCCAGCCGGGAACCGCCATCGGCCAGGACTCAAGTTCACACCCACTGCCATTGCCCTCCCCTCTGTCCAGTGGGACCATGTCTCGTCCTCAGGGACTGCCCCACCCCCAGGAAACAAGCCAGGCCTCCTCCCCCAGGGTAAGGAAGGTCATTTGGGACACATGTACACTCAGACAGTGAGCACGTGGACACACTCTCCCAGGCAAGGCCACCAGCACGTTCGTGCGCACACTCCGGGAGCCTGCAGCTTACTAAGTGCACTGAGTGCACTGCACTCTCTCAAGCCTCCTTCACACACAGGCTGCCCCTGAGTCTGCCTGCCATTCCTTCCCTCCAGGCTCCATCCAGCTCTTTCTAACCCAAGGTGTCTGCCAGCTCCCCAGCAGGACTCACACCCAGGGAGGGAGCTTGGTGAGGATGGAGATGCCCGGTGATTCCTTCCAGGACCTCCAGCACAGGTTCTGGCACAGAGTCAACACAAAATAGATTCCTACTTTGTGAATGAGTCAATGAGACTCATGACTGTTTACTTTAAAAATCAGAACCCAAAAATACAAACAGAACCCAGGAAACTGGGCTCTTCTCCCAGTCTTTCCAGCTGCCTGGAGCTAGCCCATCCGAATATCTGCCAACACCCCTCCCCAGGGCTCCAGAGTGAAAGTGATGACATCTGTACTTTCAAACTTCCTGCAAAGGCACCCCTACGTGATCCCTCGGCTAGTTGATGAAATCAGCTTCCTGATGGAGGACATGCACTTTCTAGTCGTAAATATTTTGCATCCAAAATTCCAGGGAGCGGTGGTGGTGGTGGTGGTGGTGGTCGTTCCTGCTATTTAGCTCTCCTCCCCAAACTGAAGCCCAGGGCAGGCCCTTAGAGCATTCTGGAGCTCTGTTGCTGCATCCGGGAGGCAGGGAGAGAGATGAGACCCTCATCTGGGGGCTGCCCCTTTCTGAGGTCTGTCACAGAGGACAAGGCAGGGGCCAGAAGCAGGCAACCCTCCCCGAAGACTCTCTCTGGGCTAGTGCCCACTCCCGAGAGGAGAGGGGGACCCTCTACAGGACCCTGCCTGACACCCCCGGCCTCATGGTCTGTCCGTTTGAGACAGGAGGGAAGGGGGCAGGACACAACCATTGAAAGAGTGACGTAGTAGTTGAGGACATGACATAAACTGGTTAGAACCAACTCAACCCAAGATGGCAGAGGATTTGACTTCCAGTGGACACTGAGCCTCATTATGTGCTCATTGTAATACATTAGCTGCTGAATGACACTCCCACAGGTGCTATGACAGTCCCCAGGCTGACCTTAGAAGTCCCCAAAGTGGGCAGGGCCCAATTCCTGGAAATCCCAGCCCTTTTCCCCAAAATAACTGGAATAATCCTCCTACTTGTTAGGAAGTGAAATTACCTGGCCCATGAAAACTAACTGACCCCACATCTCATGACCCATCCCACTTTCCTAGATGGCCCCATGTTCTGGGGCCGCCTCTCTCGCCTCCTGAGCCTGCCTGTATTCTGTTTATGGAGTGTGTCTCTCCCCAGATAAACTTGCTTTCACTTCACTATGCCCTGCTCTTGAGTTCTCTCCTGCACAAGACAAGAACCTGATCTCCGGCAACATCTTGAGCCAGATCCTGGGGTATGCCTTGTAGACAGAGTGAGAAAGATACCACCCCTATCGCGTCTGCTCATTCCAAACAGGATGACCTGGACAGCTAGCTCTGTGCTGGCCCTGGGCCAGGCAGGGAAATCAGAAGTGAACTTCCCTGATCCTGGGCTCACGGGCTCACAGCCCAACAGGTGCCATGCAGCCACCCAGCAACTCCACGGCCTACTCCACCATCCTGCCCTCTGCACCCTGCTGGGTTTCTCTCCACTGCATCAGGGCTCCAGGACCTTCTTATTAAAATGAGGGAGGAGAACGTATAATGAAATACTTAAGAATATAAAAAATTGAAAAGACAGCTACAACTGCTTGTGTACCCACCATGCACAATTAACAGACGGCAACATTCCCATAAGTGCCTAGGAGATTTCTGAAGCATTAACAATCACACTAGCTATTATTAAGTCTGCCGTGTCTCTCTTCGCAACCCCTCTCCTTGACCCAACAGGCAAACCCCATCTGAAGCCATGTTCTTCCCATCCCAACCGTCGTAGTCTACCCAATGGATGTGCGTCCAGAAAGACAGTACAGCAAAGCTTTATTGTTTTTACCATTTACATCAAGTTGTACTGAGTGTACCACTCTGAAACTCTCCCTTCTCTCATCCTGGTCTCATCCCAACTTTAAGCTCTCTTACAGTTGATTCATATAAATCCAGCTCATTTATTTCAATTGCTGTTAGAATGTGTGCTTGTGAATATAGCATGATTTGTTTAGCCAATTCCTTCCTTCCTGGTGGGCATTCTGATTTTTCATTACTGTAAACGTTACTCCAGCTCGCCGCTGTGTTCACATATCCACACAGACGACTTCCCCAAGGGAGAGTTTCTGGGTTTTAGCTTTTATGCTTATTTGGTGCCTTAGGACCCAAGTGACCTCCAGGCATCATCCCAGGAGGGAGTGAGAGTCTGGGTCACCTGTCCTGGTCACCCTTGTCATTGTCATGCCCTTTCCAATGGTGTCTCTTGTGAGTTAAGTGGCAACTTTCCAGACAAGGCAGCTGTATTTCTTCTAAGAAATGCAGGGTCCTGCCTTGTGACCATTTCTCCTTAGAGTTGCTTACCATTTGTCTTATGAGATCATTCCTTGAGTGAGAGGCTCACATCTGAGCTGAGAACAAACAATACTTTCTTTTCTCCTTTTACTTCTCTGGAAGGTCCCCTTGTGCACTAAAGTGACATCCTGAGTGCTCCAAGAAAGCACTTATCCTCAGAGCAGGGACGGCTCCATCAGCATCGGTGCCTTGGGGCTCAGGGTTGGTCCCCCGTCCCCTGACTCTCCAGATTCAGTGAAACAGTATACCATCACCCTCTCTACGGGGTCCTGTGGTCCTGGGACAGGCAGGATCAGCAGAGAGCATCACCAGTCTTCCCAGCCTCACTCACTGCAGCAACCAGTGCCTGTGTCACATCCAATAACTACTGAGAGAATAACTCTTCAACTTAGGAATTTGAGATCCGTAACATACGGTTCAGAAAGTAAAGGTGAAAAAATGAAAGAGGTGACATGAGCCGGAATTGGCATGGTGGCATAGCCCCTGGTGGCTCCTTCCCTGTAAGGAACCAACTGAATAATCACACAAAGTGGCAGGGGGTGGTAGGGGACAGTGGAGGAAGAGAGGAGATGCAAGAGTACTGGTACCCAGGTGGTGCCCCTCCCCAGAGCCAGGAGGAAGTCCTCTGGGTGTAGATCTGCTCAGTATCTGGGGAGAACTACAGAAAGACTGCTTTCACAATGAAAGGCAATGAAAGAACTCAAAAATTGATGACTCTGCTAAGGTATTTGGGGGGAAATGTATTGATGCCTGCAACTTTGAGATGCATCAAAAATAAGAAGGATTGATGGATGGAAAGAGGGGTAAGGAAACAATGATAAAGTAAATATAGGACAATGTTGATGGAATTTAGGTGTGGCTAGAGGGGATTCACTGGGAAATTCTGTCATTTTTCCCATATGAGAAAATTATTACATAAAATGTTAGGAAGGAAAAGGTAATGCCTGCTCTTCGAAATTATCATAAGGATTACATAAGATAATGAATGTGGAAGGAGCTCTGTACACTATAGAAGATTTAGAGATTTGAAAAATGATTAACATAGTATAACAGCATAACAAGGGGGAGATTAAAGAGATAAGGAAACAAGAGTGCCTTCAGACCAATATGTAAGTTAAAAACAACAAAGGAAAGACGGGTGGTTAATTGCATTTCTGGCAAAGAGGTAATACTGAATATAATCCAAATGAAGACAGAATGAAAAGACACACTGATTAAAGTAATTAAAAAAAAAAATCAATGGACTTGATCCAACTTATGGATAATTGGATTCCCTAATATAGAGAACTCACCATATAGAAGTAAAAATATTCAAAGGTAAATAAGTATCCAACTTACGGATAATTGGATTCCCTAATATGGAGAACTCACCATATAGAAGTAAAAATATTCAAAGATAAATAAGAAGGAAATAGTCCGGAAAAATAAAAGTGAAGAATTGTATCTACAGATGGAAAGGACACTCCATATTCTGGAAGAAAATGAAACAGAATCAACACTAAAGCAGATCCTAGTAAGCATTATCAACAATAAAAAAGAAAGTCTTTAGGCATCCAGGCAAAAAACAGGAACAACAAAACTTAATTCCTTGCAAATAAGGAAACCATGCTGCCTTCAGATTTTTACCAGGTTTTCCCCAGCACCACTAAGTTCCAGAAGACCACAAAGAAATATATTCAACATTCATGGGAAATAAAATATGGCCTAAGACAAGGTGAGCAATAGACAGTCTCAAATATGCAAGGACCCAAAATACTGCGTCTGTAAAGGTCTCTTGAAAGTCCTACTGGCTAAAAACAGCCGGCCAGTCAAAGCTGACATGGAGATGGCTGGACCAAGAACTCGAGGTGTCCTGGCAGTGGGTTACTTGCAGAACCCAGAGTCAAAATATGATTCCAGCAGGGCCATATTCTAACATAAGCCACATGAGAATGCGATAAACTAAGCAGACTTGGAGGTATGTATGGTCAGAGAGGGGATTTGGAAGAAAGTCTGAAGGGTTTATTTTTCTCATGTTCCATAATGGGCTGTCAAATACTGTCTGAAAGTTGATAAATCAAGACATGGAGTGTTTAGTATTTGTATAAATATAAAACTTTAAGAAAAGACAATCAACCTTCTTATTACTGGTAGAAAGCATTCAAACTACAGAGAAAGAGCGAGAGAGACAGAACATTAACACTCAGTAACATAACATAACAAAAACAACAGAACCAAGGCCAAACTTGAAGGATGCATCAATAAGTATAACTGGATAAACTCCCATTTTAAAAACTCTATTTGAAAAAGCTACTTGCTGAAAGGAAAGAGATACATATAAAGCAGAGTCACTGAGAAGCCTGAGAGTAAATAGATGAGCAAAGATGTGTGGCGAGGGGGGCCAAAGCTGGGGCTGTGAAAGCACAATCAGTCAAGACAACTCAGGGACCACATTATGGAAAGGAAGACACTTTATAATGATAAAGGGGCAAATACGCAATAAAGCTCTAACTGTCAGGAAAATATATGTACCAACTAATGCGGTACCAAATCGTAAAGGAAAATCTACCGCAAATACACTAAGAAAGAGAAACACCCCAGTAGCAAAAAGATTTAACTCACCTCTTCCTGCCTGTAACCATCAATCACAGAAATGCAGTGACAAAAAGATTAAGGATGGGGGGAGGGGTCTATGTAACAAAATGAATCAATCTGTTTCAAACTCTGCCCAGCAGGCAGAATGTTCCTGCCTTTTCAGTGCCCACAGGAGGTTTACGAAGAGTGGTACTTACTGGGTCCCCCAGACCTCAACAGCCCGCCTGCTTACAGAGGTGTGAGCAGGGTCAGAGGAAAGAGGGCACCTGGGGGCCAGCTCCAGTTGAGGTCACCCCTCCCTGGGACTGAAGGAGTGAGGAAAGGATGCACTGTGACAGATGTGAGCCAGATGAGAGCAGAGGCTGTGTTGCGCTGGGGCTAGAAAGGCAGCATTCTCCTCCTGCCCTCCCACCCACCTGGATGCCAGCCAGCCTGCAAAGCTGCTCAGGTGACACCCAGTTTGACCTCCAAGAACCAGATAGAGTAGAACAAGTATAAAGAACCGACTGGGGAAAAAGATAAATATCATATGACATCACTTATCTGTGGAACCAAAAAAAAAATGATACAAATTCTATTTACAAACCAAAAACAGACTCATAGACATAGAAAACAAACTATGGTTACCAAAGAGGAAAGGGCGGGGAGGGATAGATTAGGGGTTGGGGATTAACAGACACACATTACTGTATATAAAAGAGATAAACAACAAGGACCTACTGTATAGCACAGGGATCTATATTCAATGTCTTTTAATAATATATAATGGAAAAGCATCTGAAAAGAAAAAATATATATGTATGTATATGTATAACTGAATCACTTTGCTTTATACCTGAAACTAACATTGTCAGTCAACTACACTTCAATAAAAAATAAAAAATAAAAAATAAAAACCAGACTGGGGAGGAGCAAAGAGAGAATTCACAGCACACTAACCTAATCAAAGGAAAAGGAAAAGGAAAATGCCCCAGGTTAGAAGAATGGGAAACAACCATGGGAAAAATGTGTAAATATAATAAAAGCATTATTTTGCTCAAAGCCATGCAAATACATATGAAACCTGGAAGAAATGGATGACTTTCCAGGAAATCATGAGTTTTGAATGTAATAAAAACTATTTAGACTGTGGAAAAACATAAGCAAATGAATTATTAGAAGAAAATATTTTGTATTTTAATTTCCATAACTTTACTGGATTCCCTTATTTTTCAAAAAGTTCTCCCTAGATCCTCCTGCTTGTTTTGGGTATACAATTAAGTCACCTGAAAATAATGGTAATTTTGCTACTTTCTTCCCAAGTTTTGTCTTATTCTTTTTTATTTTCTAGCTCTGGTTAACGTGGTCTTTCAGGACAGTGTCAAAGGACCGTGATGAAAATGATCATCTTGACCTGCTTCAGCCACTAATGACATGCTCTGTGTGTCCCTGTTTTGTGCAGGCTGGTTTCTTAAATTTGAGTTTCCTTCTCTTGCTACATGGGTAAGCGTTTATCTAGTCCTATTTTAGGTGTGATGCGCACTTTTATCAAATGCCATTTTGACTTTAATGGAGATAATCACAGACGGTGCTGTATTCTCCTTGGGACTCTTTAATACAGGAAATTATTTCCCAATTCTTTTTTCTCTTATGAGTTCCTGGCAGTAAAATATTCTTGCAATCTTGGCCCTTCTTGGTTGCATTGCATCCTTTTACAATTTTGTTCAGAGACTTGATGGGCTAAAACTTAATTTCAGGCATTTGCATTCATCGATAGGAATGTATATTTTTGTGCTCTCCTTATCCGGTTCTGGTGTGAATTTTAGGCTGGCTCTATAAAATAATTCTTAAGTTGTCTTTTTTTTTTTTTTTAAGTTCTAGAATAGCTTACACGTGCATTCAAATTCTACACTTTGATGATATAGAATTCAATCTGGGCCTAGTGGTCCACTATCAAAACTGGGAAGAAGGAAGCAAAATGATTATGATTTATAAACCTAGAAGAAATAGAAGAATGCATTGAAAAGTTATTTGAAATATAAGAGAATTCAGTTAAGTGTCAAAATATGGACTTAATATCCAAAAATAATTGGCTTTTGGTAGAAAACTACTAGATAGAAAATACAATGGAAAGAAAACGGTAGGCTTTCCCCATCTAACTTTCCCTCAGGTCCCCATGACCCACTCCTGGGAGCCACCCTAGCCGGCAAGGACACTGAGATGGGCCTTTTCATCCAAGGATGATAACCACGTGGTTCTTTCCTTAATCCGCAGAACCAATTACACACTCTGTGAATATCATCTTGATTAGTGAGATAAACAGTACCAAGACCATTATTTTAAAATTACATAATTACTTAAATTTTTCTTAATGGCACAAACAGAAATGTTGTCACTTCATAACACAGAAGCACAAAAAGTCCCTGCTACAAGTACACGAGCTGGTCCTGCCAAGTTTTTCCAGCTTCTGCTTTCATTCTTAGGATTGTCACAATCCACGGTTTATTTACAGAACTATTTTTTGACTCTCCCTTAATTTTATGAGGAAGCTTCAAGCTAGACCATCTGAAGCCACCTCTCTATGCACATAGATGCTGTGACATTCCCTGAGCAACCCACTCTCACCCTCACCTGACGACTGTCCATTGCTCAGAGGAGACAGAAGCCACGTAGACCACCTCCACACACTGCCTCTATCCACCAGCCTCAGCCCACAGCCCTGCCACCCGATAAAAGAAATTGTTCACCTATTGAGATATAGGGAATTCATTCTGGCTTATACACGAATTAACTTGAATTTGATGCTAACTAAAATAGCCTATTGGTAGCCTATCAAAAATACATTGTACACCTGCTTCGATTATTAAAGAAAAGGGCACGTTGTCCAGAAGCAAAGAAGGTCCATGTTAAAAACAAAGATTAAAGAAAAAAGAAGACACTGATGAACTCATCTACAAAACAGAAACAGCCTTGCAGACATAGTAAACAATCTTATGGTTACCGAAGAAAGGGGGTGGGAACAGATAAATCTGGGAGTTTGAGATCTGCAAATGTTAGCCACTATATATAAAAATAGATTCTAAAAAAACAAATTTCTTCTGTAGAGCACAGGGAACTATATTCAATGCCTTATAATAACCTTTAATGAAAAAGAATATGAAAACGAAACTATGTATGTATCTGTATGACTGGGACGTTGTGCTGCACACCAGAAATTGACACATTGTAACTGACTGTACTTCAATTTAAAAAAAAAAATTAACTGCTCCTCTTCCCGGGGTGCCAAGGCTGGTCCTCCCTTGATGATAAGACTCCCTTCCCAGGTGCCAAGGCCATACTGACTCAACGTGTACATATTTGTGATGGTTTCTTTTTTTTGTCAGGGCCGGGGTAGGGGGAATCTTGAGGAAATGTGTCCCTGCCTTGTTAATGTTTCTTTGTTCTGACAAAATCTAAAACTGTGCCGGCAGCAGTTCGGAGTAACCTGGAAAGCAGGCTTCCAGGCCAGTCCTCAGTTTGGCTCAAATAAAACACTTTTCTATTCTTATTATTGATTGTTTACTGATTATTTATGTCGACACACACCTTTCCATCACCCAGCTTCCTGGGTGGTGGGCACATCCAGCACTGCGTGTGCACCTCTTGTCCCCAAGCACGTGCCACCCACAGCCTTTGCCATCTTCATTAATGGCAGCACCATCTTTCCGATTGCTTGGGTTGAAAACTTGGCGTTGTCTTGGCCTCTTCCTCTCAAACCCCACTCCTGGGAATCCTGCCAGCTCTGCCTTCAGATTGCATCCAGCCTCTGGCTGCTTTTCACCACCTTCACAGCTCTTGTCCTACTGGCCATCAGCGCCCATCTGGATTACCGCATGGTTCCCCCCAACAGGGCTTCCTTCCACAGTCCATCCGCACGGTTCTCCTGATGGGGCTTCCTCAGTCCATCCCCACAGTCCCAGCCAGGCTCCTGACTCACTCAGGGTGAAAGGCCTGGCTCCAGCTCCCTCTGATGCCTGCCCTGCAGGTCCCCTTGAGCTCTCCACTCCACCCACATAGCCTCACTGTGGCTCACGCCTGCCCCAGGGCCTTTGCACTCACTGTCCCCTCTGCATGGAACATTCTTCCCACAGACATCCACATGCCCCCACCTCCTTCAAGTCTTTGCTGAAATGCCACCTGCTCATTGAGGCTTGAGTGGTCACTGAGGGAAAATGACAGTCACACTCCCAGCCCACTGACACTGTTCTACCTCGTCTTTGTTACACTTAATCACTTCCACCTCCCTATCTGAATTAGTAAACACATTGTGTTTACTGTTTAATCTCTTTCCTCCAAGACCACAGGCTCATGGAACAGTGCCCACTCAGAACAGGGGCTCCAAGACCATTTGGTGCATAAAGATCATCAACATGACCACTTATGTGTTTACAGAGAGTCAGCACTGAGGGAAGAAGATGCGTTGTCAAATGTGGTCCCCATTCTAAGGACCTCCCTTTCCATGGGGGGAGAAGGCCTTGGACATGAGGACCCTGGACTTTCCAGACAGACCCACTCTGCGTCTCCAAAAGCCCCATCAGTCAGAGACCGACTTGTTGCTGCTAAGGGCTCAGGTTCCCCGGGGAGCAGAGGCTGGTGAAGGGCAGGCAGGAGCAGGGAGATGTGGGTGTTTCACCCCAGAGGGCCACCTGCCACCTACCTCCAAGTCCTCAATATTCCCTCAAAATTACCCATGGAAAATAAATGACTCCTTGGAGGAACCTAGAGTAAAAAAAACGAAGCCCCACCACAGGCAGGCAAGAAGAGAGAGGACACGGACAATCAAAGACATGAGCCATCAACACTTTACAAGCAGCTCCAGCCGAGGTCAGAGAGGGAAGGGGCACAGCAGCCAGAAACATGAGCGGATGATGCTGCCACGGGTAAAGCGGAAGCTGAAAGTTTCTGCTTGGACCACTGCATCCAAAGTATTGCCCAGGGCCACCTGAAGCCCGCCTGCAGTCACTCAGTCTCTCATTTCCCTCTCACAAGAAGCTCGGAGACAAGCGTGTGAGAAAGCTCCCCGCGCAGCACCCCGGGATGTGCGCTGGATGGAAACGAAGGTGCACCTCAGTATTCCGCACAAAGTGATAGTTTATTTTGATCAGTGATGATTTCTTAGGGTAAAGTGCTGAGGTTTCTGAAAAGATACCCAAGTCCAACAGAAAACCAGCACTGGGTTGCCCAGTAAGTCTGTCCCGGGCACCGGAGGGAGGGCTGCGAGCTCACTCGCTCCCCACTCTCCAGCGGGTGCGCGCGGGTGTGTACCGGTGCGTCCCGGGCCTCATGATGGTGCGGAGATGGCGCCAGAAGCGGGGCTCAGCCCTCTGCTCCCACCCTGACCTCTCTGAGGCTGGATCTTGTGTGGGGGAGCAGTACCGAAAGTGGGTACATTTAAAAAGAAAGATTAAAAAAATAGCTTCTCTGAGTGACTGATCAGAAATATCAAAATCTAAAAGCCATTCCTATGTAAAATTCTCTGATGTTCGGTGGACAGTGGATCTTTTAAAATGAAATCTACTACAAATAACAGGTTTAACAGGCAAATATGACTCATCTAACTGCCTAAAGATGAGCTTTATTCCTCCTACACCAACAGATCACGTGCTCCCTTAACATCCCCAGGGGGCACTCCATCATGAAGAAATGGGCTACTTCCATGTCCCTTCTGCCTCAATTTAATTTTGGAGGGTCACATCATAACTGAAGATTCTCAGCATCTCTTTGAAGTCAAGTATTAACTCCTAAGGGCAGGAAGATGAGTTAGCACAAGTTTTCAGGGAAGCAATTTGGCAATTTGCATCAAGAGCCTTTGTAAGAACCCACAGATATTGCTTCTACATAATCTGGCAGAGACACATAAAGATTGATACATAAAGATGTCTGAAAAGCATGCACATCAAAGCAAGAAATGGAAAGCAACCCAAACGTAGGAAGTGGTTAAGTAATAAATTATCACAGTGCTGGGACATTATGCAACTATGAAAAATACATTAACAGAAAGCTGTTTTAATGATGTGGGGAGATGTATTTGATTTCATACTGAACCAAAACAAGAATTCAAAAACTTTATTTACAGTGTGAGCTCAGTTAAGGAAAAGAACAAATCATTATGCTGCACACCTTAAACTTACACGTGCTGTATGTCAATTACATCTCAATAAAACTGGAAGAAAAAAGAAAGAAAAAGAAAACAAGTTTAAAAACATACGGGAAAGAAAATGTGATCATGCTGACAGCAAATGGGAAAACTCTAGGTGAAATTTCTGTATCATGACACTTTGATTTTCCAAATTTACAACAACGAGCACAGTGTCAGATAAAATTTAATTTAAAATGTGCTTCTTCAAAAATGAAGAAGCAGAAAAGGTGTTTCCCTTCAGAGGTGGAAGCCCAAATTAGACAGGAAAATCAATGCTGCCCCAACTCTTTACCTGGACCACAACTCTGACCCTTGTGGGACCAGGAAACCAGGTGTAAAGAAAGGGGCGGGGGCGGGGCCGGGGGAGGGGCTTCAGGCCTAAGGGGCAGCTCTGTGAGCCAGTCATGCGGCCCCGAATAACAGGCCAGAAGTGGCTTCCAAGGACACTCAGCCAGCAGCGGCAGCATCTGGAATAGTACTCCAGCTCCTGCTAACACCCCTCCAGGATCTGGCAAGTATGCACGGTGCACCCACCACGGGATCTAGGAGCTGAGGGCCCTCAAGTGAGCAAAACCTGCAAACTCCCTGCCTTGGAGAGTGGTCTCTGGGAGTGGGTTCAAATCCAGGTCAGCCTCCTCCCAAGGGCAGTGCTCTTTCTGCCTCACTGCCCTGCCTCCCTCCGGGCTGAGCCGGAGACAAGCGGAGAACAAAAACAGCAGATTTTTTAAGTACATTGCAGCCCAAGTCAAAATGCCTTCTACCAGAAAGAAGTAGGAAGGCTCTGACCTCGACCCTGACATCTAGGGCCTCAGGGAGCTCTGCCCCCGCCCCCGAAGGCAGGACTTTGGTGATCCTAGGTTTGAACTGGGATAGCTCAGTGACCATCAGAAGTTCAGGCAGACAAGCTGCAGCCCCCACCCCAGGGGTCTGTCTTCCTGAACCAAGTGTGAGAAAGCATCTCACCTGGACAGTGAGGATGGTCCTGCCCTGCTCCAGGGGGTTGCTGGTTCCCCACTGAGGACCTGGGAAGAGATGAAAGTGAAAACTTGAGCAAGGGGGAAGCCCTGGCTGATTGCGGCCCTCCCGGAGGATGTGGTCCCTCCAAGCCCAGGCCCACCTCTTGGCAGCACCCGGGGAAAAGGAGGCCCAGCCTGCAGAGTGCTCAGACGATGGGTCTCACCCTTCATGTGGTTACTGAGTCCAAACTCAGTCTGCTCACTGCACAACAGGCCAATAAAACAGTAGAAGAGGTGTTGGGGCAAGGAATAACGACTTTCTTCAGAAAGCTGGCAGACCAAGAAGATGAGGGACTAATGTCCTAGCGAACCATCTTCCCCAAGTCAGGTGAAGATAGGCTTTTTTTATGCTAAAAAGGTGAAGAGGTGTGGTTGGTTCCTGCAAACTTCTCCAGGTCAGGATCCTTTGTTCTTGCAGCCGTCCACCTGGGTCAGGTCATGGTGTCCTTGTAAACCTCCAAGAAGATGAAGTTATTTTCTATTCTGCAACTTTTTATCTCTATATGAATGGGAAAGTGTTGCACCATTAAAGGTCAGAGCCTTGAGAATGGGCTCTCCTGTAGGTTTCAGGCTCTAGGCAACATCCTCTTACAAAAGGAGTAGGACCAGCATGACTGAGCACAGGGTTAGAGCCAAAGGAACAGACCTAATATGGAGTCAGACTTGTTCTTACAATCCCAGAACCACCGAACAGAAGCCCCACCTGGAGGGAAACATGGATCCTGGGACGTGAGCCTAGGCGGCCAGAGGACAAGCTGAAATCCCAAAGGGGGTTTCTCTCTCCCGGGCCTCGGGGTGTCCCCATCCCCCAATCTCGATGCCAGCACAGCCACTCCTGCACTCCACACCTGGAGAAACTGAGACCCAGAGACAGGAAGGTCCAAAGTCAGCATTGAGCTGCGTCTAAAACCTGTGCCCTTGGCCTTGGAACACGAAGAGGGAAATCAGGTTGCTGGGAAGGAAACTGAGTGTGATCTCAGGTGGGAAACTCTCCCCAGCCAGCCATTTGCAGGCACTGGGACCCCTGCCTAATCCAGTCATGGACTAATGGTCCTCAAGACGCTGCAGTTAGGAAAGGAAGGAGGGGTTCCTTCCTGAATCTGAGAAGAAAGAAAAAAACTAATAATAAAGGCCCAGATGTTAAAGCCAAAACCGCTTTCTCTGAAAAGGAATAGTGTTTGAAAGACACATAGAAAGAAACAGACAGACAGGCCGTTTTGTTCCGGGCAGAGCTGCGAATGGCCAGAATCCTGCTGGACAAACACACCAGGAAAGATGCCGCTTCCTTGACTTCTGTGCATGCCCCCAGCACGGGGAAGGGGTCCCTCTGAGTGCTGGGCTAGGTTCAGGGGGAGCCTTCCAAGATCCAGAAGCCACGCTGCCCATGCCCAGGCCAGCATCAGACTTGGGACTGGGAGGGAAGCTGCTGCTTGCTTCTCCCGGCCCCTGAGCATGAAGATCACTTGATTACATGCAGGTTCTTAGGCCCAGGGTGGGTCCCTACTTCTGTATTTTAAACAAAGCTACAGGGAGTTCTCATGCAGGCATCAGATGTCTCCTACCATCAGGCATCTTCGAGCTGGTATAAACCCCAGCAAAGGGAGAGTCCCACCCTGATGTGAGCATCTCCCGCTTGCGGACCACACCGGCTGGCACTCTTGCCTTCTTACCCGTGAGAACTTGGTCCTCAGGAGGGATGTCCCGGGAGGCGCAGGGCTGGAAACTGCCCCCCAGAGTGAGGGCTCTAGGAGGAGGGCCCCCTACATGGGGAAAAAATGGAATAACAAATGCACTTCTCCCCACTCAACCCCCACCCCAGGAAGCCAGCTCTCCAGGGACCCGTGATCCAGAAGGAATGCTGAGTGGTGAAATCCCACATGAGTTTGATGCCCCCCTCTCCCCCTACATTCACAAGCCCAGATAGCAGGCCCTGGGGCTTCATTCAGAAGATCCCTGGCATCCTGAGAACATCCCATCGATGGACCCAAATGAGTCTGCTCTACCACCAGGGAGCATGAGGCAGTTTTGGGTACTCTTGCCAACCAGGAAATCCAGCAACCTAAACCACCGGCTCCCCGAGCCAGTCCAACTTTCCTGTTGACTGAGGCATGATGTTCTTAATTTCCCTCCAGTTGGTCACCTTTTGAGAACCTGTCCCTGGGCCACGGCCTGGGGGGAGCCTTACACCCCCTTGGCATAGCCTTAGGGGTTGAACCTGTGAGGTGCCTTCACCCAGCACTGCCTCCTCTGTCCCAGCCCCCAGCCCTCTCCACTCTGCTCCTCCCACCCTCTCGTGACTGGGACCCCGCTCTTCCCAACTAGACCAGCTCCTTCCAGGCACAACCTCTGTTTGCACCCATATTTTACAGTGGGAGTGACCCCTGCCACCCACTTCAACATCCTGGTCCCTCCCATCAGGGACCGCTTCCCTCCGGCATGGCCATCTGGCCGTGAACTGGATGCCTCCAAGTTGTGGGTGCTGGTGTAACGGGAGCAGAGCTAAGGAGAAAGCATCTAGGACTAAGAAGGGAACTCTCCAGAAGTGCTGGGAGACACAGCAGAGGAGGGATGGCGTCCCTCACCATCACAGAGCTTCCAGAAGGTTGGTGCCTGGGACCCAGGCAGCACTCACCACACAGAGCTGGCCACCAAGGAGCCCCAGGAGACCCCAGGTTGCTGCAGCAAAGTGTACCCTGTGTTCTTCTTCCAAAACAGAGCCCCACCAGGCTCCAGGCCCTTTGGATCAGCTCCATGGAGCTCCTGTCACCAGTGAAGTGGGGCAGCCCGGACCAGACAGAGAACACGACAGCCCAGTGCCCTGAAGGCTGAGATGCACAAGACAGGAGCTCCAGCATGCCCCCCGGATCTGGCCTGTGCTGAGACCACCCAGGGCAGGATGGGGAAGGCCCCCTGCCCTGTCCCTCCTGTCTTAACCAGGGCACTGCAGGACGAGGCCTCTGTGAGCACAGAGCCACCTCCCTGTGAATGAGAAGGGCCATTTGGCTGTCTTCCACCCTCTGCGAGGAAAACAGACCCACCCAGGGAAGAAACCAGAGAGCAAAGAGCCCTTCCTTGGCACCCGGACAACAGGGCACAGGAGGCCCAGGACTGGTGGACAAACACTCACTGCCCTTTGTTTGAGGGTCAAGTGAATCTCCACATCCGATTTCCATCCAGAGGGCAAACCAGCCCCGGCAGGGTATGATGGTTTAGAGCACTTGGGAGTGACCAGGAGCAAGTCTCTCTCCGCCCCAGTCTCCTCCGCAGTGAGGCGGGAGGATAAGGACCCCTGGCCTCCCGCTGGACCAGGCTGCTCCCTCCTCGACTGCATCTGGCCGGGCTCCTCTGGGCCCTCTGCCGCTAGGCCTCTCCCTTGGCTGAAAAGAAGTGCAACTTTCAACTTCAATAATTTCCCCTGCACCCACTGGCACACAAGGAGACTCAAACAAATTCTAGTCTGGCTTCTAGCAGCCCAAGGCCACAGCCTGTCCCCTGAATATGCTGCCCAGGAAAACTGGAGGCTGCAGAAGGAATTTGCCATGCGTTTCGGCCAGCACCCGACTATAGGCTCCGAAGCCCCCAGTTGCAGCAGCTCTTTTAGAAAGCTGGAAATGGTACAGCCTTCCTCTGGCCATCCTTCCGCTGAGAGGTCTCTGTGTGTATCCTGCTACCCAGACTGCCGTTCTCAAGGACAGGGAGCCAGGTCTCTAAAATGGAACCATCAGCGAGAAGGGTGGGGCCTTTGTCCCTGTCCCCGGGGGAGGATGATGAGAGCCAGTCAGCAGGCCGGCACTGACCCTGACCAGCCCGCTCACCTGCTTTTGGGAATTTTTCTCTTGCCAGACTCTGCTCAGGCCCCCAGTCACCCCTGACTCCCTTTAGAGCGCCAGTCCTCTCTGCTTCAGTTACAGTGGAGCTCAGATCTGCCCCCGCCGCAGTGATTACACAGTAACGTTCTCACTGCTTTAACCAGCATCCGTCTGCCGTGGCCTTGACACATTGTTTCATAACGGCTGAGCGATGCCCAGAGGAAAGGATGCATGTGAGAGCTCCCTGCGCACTCCAGAGAGGCTTCAGAGACACTGCGAGTCTGAGCAATACTGTGCCTTTATTGGGCGCCAACTGTGTACACTCCAGAGATGCTTCAGAGACACTGCAAGTCTATGCAGTACTGTGCCTTTATTGGGCACCAACTGTGTACACTCCAGAGAGGCCTCAGAGACACAGCGAGTCTGAGCAATACTGTGCCTTTATTGGGCACCAACTGTGTACACTCCAGAGAAGATTCAAAGACACGTGTGAGTCTGGGCAATACTGCACCTTTATTGAGCACCAACTGTGTACACTCTAGAGACGCTTCAGAGACACTGCAAGTCTATGCGATACTGTGCCTTATTGGGCACCAAGTGTGTGCACTTTTGTGTACACTGATGTGAAAATCTCCATGTCCCCAGTCTACTAAAAGGACAATCTGGAAACATAATCCAGGCCACCTGACTCCAGAAACTCCAAAGTTTTTCAGCCAGAACCAAGTGGCAACGTGTAAAGAAGCCACCAACGCCCAGTGTGCCCTCTCAGGGACTGAAGCACTTAGCACCACAAAGCACCACGCTCCACTCTGGTCGAAGGTGTGTGGTGGACTTCCCAGGTTTTCAGACAGTAACTCCACTGCAGCCACAGATCCTGTAAGTGGGAGGGAGGGAGAAAGAGGGGGGAGGAAGGAGCAGGGAGGTGGGGGCGGGAGGGCAAGCCTGACATTTTCCAGTGGCTGTCTCCTGCCCTCCTCCTTCCTCAGCCTCACACATCCTTTCCCAAAAGGAAAGCATGCGGTGGGAGACAGCCCTGGAAGCTGACTCCACTCTCACTTCAAGGGAAACTCCTTTCTAAGCAGAGGGCCTCAGTGCTGAGCTTTTTTCTGCAGGAAATTTTTCTGTGGTTTATTAGAAGCTGAAGAAACGCTGACCGAGCAGTTTTGCCCAGCCCGGCAGGCTGCCGCATGCACCTCATTAGACCAGCTTCCTGTAGGCGATGGGGGGTGGGATGGGGGGAGGGCTGAGGAGGGTGGCTGGAAAGGCAGAGCCTGGAGACAGCGCTGGTTGGGAGGGACCCCAGGGCTCTGCACAGCCACCTGTGACTCTGGGGATGTGGGATCTGGAGGACCAACAGCGAAGCACTGGGAAGAGGCTGAGGCCCCCAGGGCCCCAGGTTTGGGGCAGTCAGTTCTGAGAATCTCCCCACCTGCCTCGTGCAGCTAATTGTTCATTTTGCCCAAAAGTATGGTAAGAGATGCCACCCAGAAGAAAGGGATCCCCAGAAACGATCCCAGCTTTTCTGAATTTTTCCTGATTCATAAAGTAATCACATTTCCTCAATCATCCGACCTCCACATGCTTTAATGTCTTTTTTTTTAATGGCTAGTAATCCCTACCCATCACTGAGGGCTCAGAGCGCAGCAGACCCTGAGCAAGGCTCGTGGCTGCAAAGTCACAGTTAACCGTTACTCCCACCCACCCACCGCTCATCAGAACACCCCTCGGGAGTAAGTGTTACAGAGCGGGAATGCTAAGATCAGAGACATTGATCAACTTGTCTGAGTTTCACAGCCAGTAAGTGGGCTGGAAGCCAGCCCCCCACCCCCACCCAGGGCCCACGTTTAATCACTGCTTTAGAATGTGGTTTAACTCAGCGAGCTGTCTTCACATCCATCCCCTCATATAACATTTATAAAACATGATGACGTCAGCCAAGCCAGAATTACCCCCACTTTACAGATATGGAAACCGAGACCCACACAGGGCCTTGCATGGAGCTACAAGCCAGGTAGAGACTAAGCTAGCCAACACCTAAATATTCCATGTCTTGGCCTGTAGGTCATTCTGCTCCACCAGGGAAACTTTCTTATTGTCAACTGAAAAAAAAAAAAAAAGCGCAACCTGAAACTGAGTGTTATGTTTTATTAGGAAGACTTTCTGAGGACTTCAAACCTGAGAGACAGCCTCTCAGATCGCTCCACGGAACTGCTCCGAAGAGGTAAGGGAGGAGCCAGGATGTATAGGGTTTTTTAACAAAGACCAGGTAGTCAGAACATCAGAAATTACTGTTAGTTAAAGAAGACCAGACATCTCAAGGTAAGGAATTAGCACGTTTCTATGTACGTGGAGGTGCAAGGGTCTGGGCTCATTGAAATTGTCCCTTTGATGTGCACGTAGACGTCTAAGGCCAGTGTCTAAGGCCAGTGTTCTTTCTTTTCCTGAGTTCCCTTGGGGTGTACCGTTGGGGGTGGCTGCAGTGGCTTGATGACTGCAGCATCCTTGTTCACTGATATAGCAGGCAACATTTTTCATTCACCTTATGAAAGCAATTTTTAAAAGATTAAAAATTAATGGAGGTAATGTGATGTTGTGACTGGAAGGAGACTGGGGCAGAAGAGAAGTCATTTGGCTAGAGGGAGGGGTGTTGGGGAAGGGGCTGACCTCGGAGGAAAGCGGGAAGGCTGCCGGTGATACAGGAAAGTGGGGCAAAAGGGTGGTCTCTAGTGAGTCCCTGGGATGTGACCTGCCAAGCGAGGGTCCTATGCTTCACGCAGGAAAGAATTCAAGAGCGAGCCGTAGTAGAGTAAGATGGATTTATTCAGAGATGTGCACACGCCATAGACAAAGTGTGGACCATCTCGGAAGGTGAGGGAGTGAGAGGCCACCAGACTCGGTGTTGCTAACTTTTATGGGCGCAGTAACTTCATATGCTAACAAGCGGGAGGATTGTTCCACCTACTTTGGGGAAGGGGCTGAAATTCCAAAGAACTGGGCCACAGTCCACATTTTGACATTTTATGGTCAGCCTGGGAACTGTCACGGTGCCCGTGAGAGTGTCATTTACCGTGTTCATATATTACATGTGTATAATGAAGTACAAGGTCACTGGAAGTCACATCTCCCGCCATCTTGAGCCTCAGGTCTACTGGGAGTTGACTTTTCCCCCATCTTGGTCTTAATTGCTGAGTTGTTCCTTGAATGGCTGTGCCCTGGCCCCTGCCCTCCTGTCTCACCAGGAGTGGGTGTGGGAGCCCCACAGAGAGGAAGGAGGAAGGCCCCGTGGCACGAGCTGTGAGCAGCAGAGGCACGGACCTGTTTGCACAGTGGCCCGGATGGTGACCACCCTCCCAGACACATCATTGGACGTGCAGCCTGTTCGTGCCCCAACCAGGGAGAGACAGAGGGTCACAGAGTCTCAATACTGAAGAGCCTTATCTTCACACATGGGTGCGAATCCTCACACACCCAAGACAAGGACATCATCACCCTTGTAACTCTCCTAAGGAAGAACCCAGAGGCCCTCCTGTGATTGCCCTAAGTCCAGGCAGCTTTTGCGGACAAGCTTGATCTCCTTGTTCTTCTAATCTCCCTAGTTGCCATAGAGCGTCTTTGGTTCCTCACCTCTGTGTGTGCGCATGTACGCATGTGTGTGAGCGCATGTGAATTTGCGCGTGGCACGTGCGCATCTCTCTCCTCCAGCGCAGGGGCCATGGGGCCTCAGGGATGCAGGTGGGAGGTCTGTTCAGCACAGCCACCCCAACAGCAGCACAGCAGCTGCCTGCTCCACACTTCCTCCTGCTGCTACAAGAATGATCACCGCAGCTGGGTTTTGCCCACAGATTTTGATACTAAATAAGATTTCCAGCAAAAGTCATGTAAATTGATTTGTACAAAAGGCAAGAGATGGAGAAAAATGGGAAGCTGCCGACCTCGAATTCAATCCCGAATAATCTAATATGGCCAATTTCATTTTCTTTGCCTACCTTTGCTGTTTGCAAGCAAATCATTGGCCCTTTAAGTTTGCACATATATCTCAATGCAGAATGGTCAAGCAACAATAAATAAATGCATTATCCAGATAAATGGCTGCTGCTCAGGCTGAGACGGCACAGAATAGTCTGTGCTCCTGCCGTGATTTACAAGCAGGAAATTCTCTTATTCTCTCCTGACCCTGGCCCGTTGTCAGCTCTCATAATTCTAAAAAAGGAAAGGGTGGGTCAAGGGAAGCAAGAATGGTAGAAAGAGGAAGAACCAAAGGGCACCAGGCCTGGGGAATGAGAGAATTCCACTTACCAGGCAATAATGATGTCTGGGTCTCCGGAGCCCCTAAACTGCCCAGAGCCTCAGCCTGATCTTGCTTCGACACTTTAAAATATCCGTCCAACCTGAAGCATCAAATAACTGGTCCCAGCCTGAAGTTGCACCAACAAAGCCTCTCGCCCTATGGCCTTCCTTGATCTTCCTCCTTCTGTCCCCTGGGGCCACATCGTCCCTCATGGAGATTGTGGGAACAACCTGCCAACCAGTCTGCCTCTCATCTCTCCCCTGTGGTCTATCCTGCCCAGAGCTGCCAAGGAGCTGGTCCTGAAGTGTGCCCTTGCCAGGGCGCTCCCTGCTAACTACTCTGTGCTTTCCTTTTCCAGCCTTCACCTGGCTCCCCCAAACTCTTGAATACAAGTATTCCTTTTCTTCCACTATAATGACCTCTCTGACTCTCTTTCCTTTGTTTTCCCACCCATAAATAGGCCATGATCTCTTAAAAAGTAGAAGCTGCCTCTAACTTGTCTATTAGCTCTCCAGCACCTGCCTGAGATAAAGCAGACACTGGATGAGTGGGTGGGTTGGTAGGCAGGTGGATGGATGGATGGATGGATGGATGAATGGATGAATGGATAGATGAAGGGTGGGTGAATGGTGAGTAAGTGGATGGATAATGGATGGATGGATGAAGGATGGGTGAATGGTGGGTCAGTGGATGGATGGGTGAATGGATGATTGGGTAGATAGATGGATGGGTAGTTGGCAAGGAGTTGGATGATGAGTGGGTGGATCTGGTCAATGCCAATTGATGGGTAGACGGCAAGGAGGACCTGCTTGAGTGGGCTAGTGGGGAAATAAGTGGGTGGTGACTGTGAAGAAGAAAGACTCATCAGGAGCTCTCTGGATTAAGTCCTCTGAGACCCTGAGGAGGATGTCTGTAGCCTGAGTAGCAGGACTGATTATGAAATACCATGAACCTTTGAGAAAGCCTAAATTTCACATCATAATCCTTGCATCCAAGTCCCGTGACAAACCATGGCTTGGCTTCCATGTAGGCACAACAGGCCTACAATTGTCCCTCTGAGACCCCCTTCCCATTACGGTCACCATCCCAGTACTCCTTGAAAGCCCTCATTCAACATAGCAGCTCTCGCCCCCGATTTTGTCCCAACCACGCAGTGTAAGTGAGCCCGCGTGATTTAGGTCATTGACTAACATGAACTGCCGCAGCCACAGACGGAGCCTGCTGCCACAGTGTAGAAAATGCATCTGAACCAAACGAGCCTCATTGCTCAAGCTGAGGGTGTGGAGCTCAGCCCACTCTGCCCGTCTCATTGCACTCACCCCCCTTCAGGCCCATGTCCCCATTTGGTCCACAGTAACATCATTAAAAACGTTGCCAAAGGTTTCATAAAAATCCGCAGTGCCCTTTATTTAAGGGCACCAGATCTTATGACTTAGTAGCTCTGCCCAATGTCATAATAACGCTGAATGTCATTAAGCCATGACTTGTTTCTAAGGAACCCATGTAGGCTCCCAGCGATCGCCACTCCTTTTCAAAAACACTTCCCTCTCTGAATGTTTCTTTTGCCAGAGAATAAATGCTGACCACAAGGATGAACAAAAGAGAGTTGGATAAAGTGCTTAAAATCATATTGAGACTACAATAGCCTATTATAATCTGTTATGATTCTAATCCTGAACACCCACACCCACATCTGTTGTGCAGCCATTGCCTCTAGGTTGTGTCCGAGATGTTTCAGAGGCTCTGGATGTGAAGTAAGGATTTACACAGCACTTACACTTCCTAGCTCTGGACCGTTAGCATGCATTGGCCCAACTCTTTGGGCCTGAACTTCCTCATCGCAGAGGGAAGTAATAGTGAAACGGAACAGGACCCCCTGGGGCCTTCCCAGGACAGACCTCCCCCACCGACCATGTTCTCTGCTGCCTCTTGTCTATAGAAAAACTTTAGCCCAAGAATTAAGTTTAATCAGAGAAATAAGAAACTACAGAAGCAAAGGAAACTAGTCAAGCAAAACAAAATAATAATAGTTCAGTCATTAAACAAAGTCAAGGACTTTTACTTCCTCCTTGAGGGCTGTAGATCATATTCGGAGCCACATCCTTTGAGCTGTTTTGCAGATATTGAAAACCCCACAAGGTGGAAGGCGTTAACTATATGATGACCAGACTGTAGCCGTGACAGAAGCTGCCACAGTTCTGACAGCTGGTCTCAAAGAAATGTGAACAGAACCAGCCCTGGAACTGAAGATTAACTGTACCTGAAACAGTCAAGATGACACTGATCAGAGCCCTGCATGACTAATTTCACAATGACTGTCAGTGCCGACTGCGCTGTTCTGCACGTGGCCCCCTCCCTCTGCCTATACACCCCTGCACCTCCCCTTAAAAAGCTCTTGCCCACTGATCGGCAGTGGGGAATTGGCCTTTGGACACAAGTCCACCTTCTCCCCCCATTGCCGGCCTTTAGAATAAAGCAAACTTTCCTTTCTGCCAACACTTGCCTCTTGAGGATTGGCGTTCGATGAGGAGCAAGCAGCCAGACCTGAGTTCAGTACAATAATAACAACCTCCTGCGATTATGGTGAGAAAAAAGTGAGAAATCATGAGCACAAGTAAGTGGTGACCAACAGGCACCAACTGACATACGTGGACTCGTGGTCTGCAAGCTCAGGGCATTGGATCACTGCTTGACCTTCTCCAGCCCACCTCCTCCAGAGTCTCTGGACCACTTCTGCTTGTTGGACCATCTTCCCAATCCACCTCCCTCCCCCTAGCTAGAAAAATATCTGCACACAGATCAACTGCAGACACCATCAGAAAGGCACCCTTGCAGACTGGCACCGAGTCCCATGCCCCATGTGCCCTTTCCTGTGCCCTGGAGGCCCAGATTGCAGCTGGACCCACTTGGCACACTGAGGGAGAACGGCCGCGTTGAACCCGTCGCTCCAGAGACACAGCGCACATGCCCCCTTTCCCTCCCAGGGGCTCAGTGGCCTCTGAAGGACAGAGAGACAGAAATGCTTCTGACAGAAGAGGACCAACTGGACATGCACACCTCATCTCACCTCCTCTGAAACCCCACTCCCCACCTCTAATTGAAAAAAAAAAAAAACAGTGAAGAAATCTTTAAAAAGGCATGAATCCACAAGGACAAGGCGAACAGGAGAAGACGCAACACCAGAACAATTTTCAAAGTGGAACGTCAACTGGAAAAAGGCAAATCCTGAACCAGGATCAACCCAATTTACACTGCAGAATTCTCAAAATGCTCAGGAACTGACAGCCCCAAGAACTTCTAGAATTAGGAGTGACGACAAAATGGGCTAAAATAAAGAGGACTGGCCGAAAGCCGCTTGAGTAGTTGGAGCCCCAGGTCCTCTTGCATGCTCCACCGTGCATGGAGAGACCTCCCTACCTGCTCCCCTCCCTTCCAGCGGAAGACTGGAGCTTGACTCTGGGACCAGGGTCAGCACAGTGCGACCATGACTGCCTTTCCAAACACCAAGCTTCTAACCAGCTGCAACCACAGTCTCCCCTTCTGGGCTCCAAAACATTACAACCAGGGGTTTCCTTTCCGGGCAGAAGATGAGCGGGGTATTCCAGCCCTGGGGAGACTTACCAGTTCCAGGGGAAAGATGGAAAGAGAAAGACACTGGGGTCTCCCACAAGAGCCCCTCTGAAAGGGCTCATGGCTCCCAAGTGGTCTTTTAGCCCCAGCTCTGAAGCCAAGGGGTAGCCGCCACCTGAGGAAAGCCCGTGAAAGAGAGAGGGGATGAGAACCTGGAGCAAACCCACACATGCAGAGAAATTCCAGTGAAACTCTTATTTAACAGCCTCTGGGAGACCAGAGAAGAGATTTTATCTGTGCCGTGTGGAAAAACAACTCTAAAAGAGCATATTCAGAAAACAAAAGAAGCTCTTGAAAACTAAACATAGGACAGCAAAATTTTTTAAATTAATAGAAGTAATAAATTCTTCTGTAGAAGAATAGAAGTGATAAATTAAACGTTAAGAGAAGGAATGAAAATTTGAGAGCATCTTCTAGGAAGGAGGGGAAAAGGCAAAGAGCTGGAAAATAAGGCAGAAGAGGGAAAATAAGAAAAACAGAAGGCTTGTTCCGGAGACCATGTAGTGACCCCATCAGCATTCACTCCAAGTGCCCCTCTGCGTTTGCTCCCCTCCCCCTCCACTAAAGCATCGTGCTCTCAGCAGTGGCAGAGCCGATTTCCTTGCATCCCAGGGGCCAAAAGTGCTGGAGGTCGGCGTGGCCCGGATGGCCCTGGGGCAACGGGGCACGGAAGTGTGAATGGCTGGCTCCCTTGCTCTAGGGCAGAGAAGTTCTAAAGTGCAACTTGGCCCTGGAGTTCCCTGCTGCACCAGGAGCAGGGACCTTGCCTGAAGTCCACCCAGGCTGCTTCCCCGTCCCTTTCCCGCTTCCCCTCCCCCTCCTCCATTTCCCTGTGAAGTGCTTCTTTAATGAGTGACGTGCATATTGTGAACTGAAATTTAAAAATGCACAACCTAAAAAGTTGAGTGTTATGTTTATTCGGCGGATTTCATTAGGACTCAAGCCTGGGACACAGCATCTCAGGTTGCTCTAAGAGGCTGTTCCAAAGTGGCAAGGTAGAAGCCAGGACATACGAGTTTTTGCAATAAAGACCAGGTAGTCAGAACATCAAAAGATTACTGTTAATGAAAGAAAACCAGATAGCTCAAGTTTAGGGATTTAGCGCTTTTCTATG
Organism: Vicugna pacos; assembly: GCF_048564905.1. Lineage (NCBI taxonomy): Eukaryota > Metazoa > Chordata > Mammalia > Artiodactyla > Camelidae > Vicugna > Vicugna pacos. The sequence goes on from NC_132991.1 coordinate 3,150,319, forward strand.
TATGAGAAGGTGCAAAGGTCTGGGCTCACTGAAATCTCTCCTTTGATGGGCACCTAGCTGTCTAGGGCCAGTGTCCTGTCCTTTCCCATCCTGAGTTCCCTCAGGGGTCACTGTTGGGGGTGGCAGCAGAGGCTGGGCTGCCTGCTTGTCTGCATCCTGAGTTCCCTCTGCGCACTGTTGGGGGAAGTGGTTGTGGCTGATGACTTGATGGCCACAGCCTACTCTGTTTACTGATACGGCTGGCAATATTTTTCATTTACAATATCAACGTTCATCTGAAGGTCCGCTTTTGGGGAACCTGACCTAAGATCATGTGCATATCCAGATAATAAGAGTTCCTCAAGAAAAGAACTTACAAAACAGAACGGAGGAAACCAGTCAAACAAGAATCCCACCCCCAAACTGAAAGACAGACATCTCCAGATTGCGAGTCTACTGAGTTCTTAGCAGAACCAGGGAACTCTCACTGTGAGAGTTCAGAACACAGGGAGAAAACCACATGCTACACATTTCAGAATGGAAAAGCAGGTCACATGCAGTGGACTGAGACTTAGAATGCCTTTGGCCTTAGAAACACACAAGTTGGAGAAAACAAGGGAGCATCACCTTCTTGAGGAATAATGATCTCCAATCAGAGTTCTGCACCCAGACCATTAAACCATATTAAACCATCTTGAGAGTGGAATGAAGATAAATTTTGTGCACAAAGCTTCCCCATATAGCTCCTGCATCTGCACACACACAGCCTCCTCCATCACGGACATCCCTCACCAGAGTGGCACATTTGTTACAATTGATGAACCGACATGGATACATCGAAATCACCCAAAATCCATAGTTTACATTAGGATTTACCCTTGGTGTTGTCCATTCTGTGGGTTTTTAAAATAAACTAATTGTCATAAATTTATTATGACATGTGTCCTCCCTTATAGTATTATGTGGAATAGTTTCATTGCCCTAAAAACCCTCTGTGTTCTGCCTGTTCATCCCCCCACCGCCCCTCAACCCCTCGCAACCACTGATCATTTTCCTGTCTCCAGAGTTTTGCTTTTTCTAGAAGATCATATAGTTGGAATTATACAGCATGTAGCTTTTTCAGATGGACTTCTTTCATTTAGTAACATGCACTTAAGTTGCCTCCATGCCTCTTCACAGCTTGAAACCCATTTCTTTTTAGCACTCAATCGTCCATTTTCTGGATTACCACAGTTTATTTCTCCATTCACTTACTGAAGGATATCTTGGTTGCTTCTTGAGTTTCATCAATTAAAAAAAAAAAGGTACTATCATGATTCACATGCAGGTTTTTGTATGGACAGAAGTTTTCAAAACTTTTGGGTAAATACCAAAGAGTGCAGTCCCTGTGTTATGTGGTAAGAACATATTTACTTTCTAACAAAACTGTCAAATTGTCTTCCACAGGGACCCTACCATCTTGCATTCCTACCAGCAACGAATGAGAGTTTCTGTTGTTCCACATCCTCGCCAGCATTTGGTGCTGTCAGTATTTCAGATTTTGGCCATTCCAATAGGAATATATTCATTCCTCATTGTTGTCTTAAAGTGCATTGAGGAATAATGATCTCCAATCAGAGTTCTGCACCCAGACCATTAAACCATATTAAACCATCTTGAGAGTGGAATGAAGATAAATTTTGTGCACAAAGCTTCAGTGTGGAGCCTCTTTTCACATGCTTACTTACTATCCATAAAACTTCTCTGGTAAAGTGTCTGTTAAGATCATTGGCCCACTTTTGAATCAGGCTGTTTGTTTTCTCATTGAGTTTTAAGAGTTTATTGTATCTTTTGTGTAACAGTCCTTCATCAGATGTGTCTCTTGCAAATATTTTCTCCCTATCTGCGGCTTTTCATCCCTATCAGTGTCTTTTACAGAGCAGAAATTTTTCATTTGCATGAAGTCCAGCTTATCGGTTCTTTCTTTCATGAATTATGCATTTGGTGTCTCTTGTAAGTTATCGCCAAACCCAAGACCGCCTAGATTTTCTTCTATGTTATCATCTAAAAATTCTGTAGTTTTGCATTTTACATTTAGGTCCTTGAGCCATTTTGAGCTCACTTTTGTGAGAGGGTATAAGGTCTGTGTCTCGGGGTTTTTTTGGTTTTTTTTTTTTCTTTTCACATGTGAATATCCATTTCTCCCAGCACTATTTGTTGAAAGGATTCTGTTCTCGCCAATGTATCACCTTTGCTCCCTTGCCAATTACCCATTGATTGTATTTACGTGGCTCCATCTCTGGGCTCTCTATTCTGTTCCATTGATCTATTTGTGTATTCTTTCACCAGTGTCACGCTGTCTTGCGTACCGTAGCTTTATAGTAAGTCTTGACATTGGGTAGTGTCAGTCCTCCAGCTTTGTTATTATTCTTCAACAATGTGTTAGACCCCCCATCTTTTCTTTCACCTCACCTGCCTCACACAGAGTGTGGGCTCAGTGGGGTGAGGCAGCTGCTCTGGCTCACACCTGCTCATGAGGCGTATATCCTCCCAGCTCTGCCTTCAGAGATGTTGCATGGTAGCTGAAATTAGCCACAGCGGGAGTCTTCACACCATAGACATCTACAAACACTGCAAATCAAGCTCTCCCCTACCCATCCCGAAGAACTGGTTGATAAACATGTACCAGCACATCACCAGCTTAATCTTATTGGGAACCAGCATAAAACACAGGCCTCAGAATCGACCCACTCCAGGGTGAGGACCTGGAGCAGCTATACCAAAGCTCTGAGACTCACTGGTTGAGGGCCATTTTGGGGAGTTAAATTCCCAGGATGTCCCTGGGCTCCCACACGTGGGACAGGGCACTCTTTGTGGCTCCAGATAGAGTCCTCAGACAAAACCAGATGAGAACCAAGGTGCAGGCAGGGCGGGAGAGGAGGGCTCAGCACGGCTGGGCAGAGGTGTGGCATAGAGGATACGTGGCACCTGGCAAAGTCCCTGTTCTCCACAGAGGACAGCAGGGGAACAGATTACCAGAGAGGCAGAGTCTGGCTAGTGGGGAGGTGTTGGGGCCAGGGACTCCTTCCAGTTCAGAGGTTTAGTGGAAACAGGCTGACATCAAAAGGTCTAAGTAGCACACACTGAGTCAGGCTGCTCTGACAAAGGAGCACTGTCAGTCTGATCGGGGTGTGTTTCCTCGGCTGAACACAAAGCCTGGAGGGCCTCGTGTGGACCCCTCTCTGAGGGAAAGGTTTTCATGATCAAAGAGAGAAGAAAGTGGCAGGAGTCAGTCCTCATTCCGGGGTCAATCAGTCGAGAGCCATTTACATTCACCTAAACGATTTACCTAGTGCCTGCCCCATGTCAGCTCAGTCAGGACCGGAGATGGCAAGACAGGTCAGGGTTGTCCCTGCTCGGAGCCCAGGCTCAGCCGGTGTGAAACCCTCGTGAAATAACACACACTCGCCCGACTCCCAGTGCCAGGTGCTCCCTTCCATGGGGCTCTGAAGGGGAAGAGAAACTCTAGGGGGTCCAGAAGGACGTGCTCTGGAGACAACAAGGCAGGGACATGGATGACGTAGGAGAGAGAAGCTGGGAGAACATTCATGTGGGAAGAGCAGTGCCAAGGTCCTGAGGCCAGCCCGTCAGCTTTAAGGATCCAGTGAACTGGAGGAAAGGAACAGGGGAAGGGCATGGGGGGAGGGGCAGAAGCCAGTAGACATCAAACACAAACAGTGGAGGGAAGTCATTGAGAGACAGGGAAGCAGGGAAAGGACCAATCTGTGCAACTAGCTAAACAAATAAAAAGCCCCTGGGGCTGCTCCGAGCTGGAGTGGGAGCCTAGAGACCATGTGACAGCTCCCTGCGGTGTCACAAAGGGACACCTGAGCCCAGGAGTGAGACAGCACTCCAGGAGGAACAGGGCCTGACCAATCAGAGATGGAGTCCCTGCATGAGCCATAGGATAGGAAGGTACCACCTCACCAGCTACTCCCCGCAAAGAGAGCACCTGGAGGCCCCTGGGCTGTGGGAGGAGAGGCAGGGAAGAAGGCGACAGAGCTGGGTGCTGCTGACACCTCCTGACCTGTAGCCCCTCACCCCAGGTCACCTCCCACAGCAGGGATGATAAAACCCTCGGAAAACAGAGGGTACCCCAAAGCTGTAAGAATGCATCCCAGTTCCTGTGGGAACCCCAGGAGGCAGCAAAGAGGCTTGAAGCAGCACCTCCCCCACCCAGAGCCCTGTGTCCGTGACCCCCTTGCTAAGGGGGTCAGTGAACCCTTGTGGCCTCCGAGTTCATAGAAGGAGACACAGAGTAAGTGTTGAGGGTCAGGTGACCACAGACCAAGGGAGACCTGGAAGTACCATCAGATGCCAGCAGGGACAGACGTCAGTCACCAGGAGGACCCAGCCTGGGCCAGACGCACTCAGCAGAGGGGCTGCTGCAATGTTCCCACACCACCAGCTCTAAAGCCGCACCCCAGCACCTCAGAGTCTGGGCAGGCGCCTTGGAGAAAGGAGGAAAAAGAGAATTTGGTGAAGGAGCTGAAACTTGCAGCAGGACAACCTGAAGGGATGAGAACGCATGGAATAGATGAGCCTGGTGTCATTATGGTTCAAATTTAAGAATACGAAAGACAAACAGAAGATCCAACAAGTTCTCAGAAAGGATATGAAAATAAGTGAAGACAGGTCTGGTACAATGGTTCAAGGGAGAGAAGAGCAGAAGTGTCTTATTAGTAATTCTGAAAACCAAAGGGGGAAATAGAGCACTGCCTTCAAAATTGTAAGCAAAGATCTTGATCACAGAATTCTATACCAGTAGTTTGGTTTTCAGACAAGCAAGCACCCAGATTGTTTTCCCCTGCACCCTCCCTCAGAAAGGCTTCAGGAGTTGGGTTTCTTCAAAAGGTGGGCATCGCACCACCAGGGCTGTAGGAAACAGGGGTCCAACGGGACAGACAATGGAAAGGGGTCCCCAGGTGGGCCATGAAGGGAGACCCCAAGATGGCAGAGCAGAAAGGTCAGAAGAGCCAGAGCAGATGGGGTGATCAAGGGCTCTAAGGGACACTTTTCAGGAAAACAAAATTGATAGAACAGCTAATGTATTGGAACACAGAGAGAGGACATTTCCACCAACAGGGAAGAAGCATGGGCAATAGAGAGGAGTTTGGGGATAAATTAGGGACAAGAACAGAAAAAAAGTCAAACAAACGTAAAACACAGAACAATTCTTAACTCCAGGTAAAACAAAAAAGTTATGCAAGAAAGGAAAAGAAAACTAAGCAAATGAAAAATATAAAGCAATCATTAACTCCAGGTAAAACAAAAAAGTTATGCAAGAAAGGGCTCGCCCGTGAAAAGCCTGAACAGAACCACTCTGCAAACACTGAATGCCCATCTTGTCAAGGGTGATGAGGCCATCCTCCAACTCTGAAATAAAAGGCAAAGCTGAACTCACTGCTCACTTGAGCAAAGGAGAGCTTTGCGGCCCAGGCAGTCTCCCAGAGCTTGGAGCAGGGAGTGCAGGGATGGGCCAGCCATCCAGACTGGAGGTGACGTCATTCGTCATTCCTTGAAGATGACTGGATGAGAGACGATGTGGTTGCTTGGCTGGCAGGCAGAGGTTGCTTGAGTGTGTCCCTTTCTGATTGGCTGAGTTTCAGCAAGGGGCTGATGCTGATTGGTTGGCTGCAAAGCATGCTCATTGAAGTCAGCTCTTGTCTCTCCATTGAAAAAGTTTAAAACGGGTCTGCTGTTGTTTGTTACCATGGCTACAGAACAATGGGTCTTTTCCTAGGAGTGTGGGAACGTCTGTATTCTCAATCCATGTAGAATTAGGATGTAACTATGTTGTTGATGATGGGGGATGGAAAGTGTTGGAACATGTGTGTGATGCTCCCTAGAATGAGTGTGAAGGAAAAATAATTCCCCACTTTCCAAGGGAGGATGTAAAAGAATAATGCCCAGGACTGGAAAATCAAAAGTTAGCCATGTAAGCATTTTATTTAGAGTTGTGAACATAACATCAATAGAGCTGTTGAAAATTGGTTTTCTCTGGGGAACAGGACACTAGGAGGTGGGGCCAGGGGATCACCGTTTTGCATAACAAAACTTATTGGGCTGTTGGACTCTTTAAACCCCAGGTATTCATAACTTTGATAAAAGTTGTAGGGTTTTTTGAATCATATTTTTTTTTTGTAATTTTCACCTGGAAGTATTCAAAATACACATTGACGTGTTTTTTGTGAAAAACGAAGGTTCTGTTTTTAGCACATTGATGCAGATCACAAGACTTTCATACCCAGTATACAGCCTCTTTATTGTTATGAAATGAAGGATGCACTCTCACTTTCCAGGCGCAAAACTTCCCCTCTCTTAACATCTCCCATCTCACTGCGATGTCTGAGCATGTGGAAAACCTTTGGGTGCCTGCCTCAAGGCACCACACAGAGAGAGAGAAGGTGTGTGGGCAGGAGATTATGAATGTGTAAGAGAGTCAGAGCCACCGTCAAGTCTTAGTCCACAACGGAATACAAGCTTCTTGAGTTTTATGTGGCTCATTGAAGCCACTCAGGACCCTCCCTCGTCTCCCTCCCCACCCCTTGGACTGGGCTGGGCGGCTCAAAAGGGCACCTGTGCACACGCAGACACACACACCCCTGGCACCTCCCTTCTCCCTTGGGAGCTTTAACCCTCACCCTGTCACCGTTTGCTAAGTGCCCGTCCCTCCCACAGACATGAACCCCGACCCCCAGGATGAGAACAGTATTTTATGCATCAACAGTTTCCAGCTGCCAGCACCAGGCCTGGCCAGTAAAGGAAACTCAGACTAAATACTTCCTTAAACCGAAAGATAATTACCTGATAACTTTTCTCCTAAGAACCTGGAAGATTCTTGTGCCACAGTGACCATGACAGGAATCAGGTGAGAGATCATGGCCGGGACCACCACAGTGGCAGGGAAGTTGGTGAGAAGGGGTCTGACCCAGCAGGCACATGCTAAGATTAGGGTAAGGAGCAGTCAGCCCCGAGTGAAGGCAAAAGGGGTGCATTGCCCGGAGAGAATTTAACATCCAAGAATGGGCAGTTCTAAACGGTATTACTGAGAAAATACTCCTCCTTCAAAAATATTTTATTTATCTAATTTTTAAACAATTGCCCCATTTACTATTGTGCTTTATTAATACATCTGTAAACTTCAAATCTGCACTTTTTAATTGAAGTACAGTTGATTTACATTGCTGTGTTAGTTTCTGATGTACAGCATAGAAAAATTCAGTAATATATATAGATATTCTTTTTCATTATAGGTTGTTACAAGATATTGAATGTAGTTCCCTGTGCTGTACAGTAGGACCTTGTTGTATATCTACTTTATGTACAGTTTTTTGTATCTGCAAATCCCAAACTCCCAGTTTATCCCTCCCGCCACCTCCTTCCCCTTTGGTTACCATAAGTTTGTTTTCTTTGTCTGTGAGTCTGACTCTGTCTCTGTAAATAAGTTCCTTTTTATATATATTTTTTTAGATTCCACATGTAAGTGATATCACTTAGGGCCCAGATCAGGTCTCCAGACCCCGCATTTAAACGGTAGAGTTGAAACAAATATTGACAGCACAGCGACTACAAAGACAAGGCAACAAAATGTGAGTTACTTCGACTCTGTCATTCCGTGGGCCCACTTGGGATATTTATTTGTGTCTAGAATTTGAAACAGTGAGGCAGTGCAAGCTGCGAGGCATGACATTTTTGTTTCACGTGAACATATTTTAGTGCATACACAAACTATTACTGATTGTAAATAATACCTTTTAAATTGAAATGTAGTCTTTTATGACTGCTAACTGATTATTTTAAAACCAGAAAATTAATAAAAGAAATAAAACATGCCATCAGTGACATCTGATTTTGCTTTATTGAAATTCACTTTTTTATTGGCATGATTATATACACAAAATTCAATCTAAGAAACTTCACACTCTGCATTTCTTTTCTGGGCCTTATTACTTGATTTATTTTGTGAGGATTCCTGGAAATAATTTTGTCACACAGAAGAGGGATGTCTTCTATGTATGTTCAGGCAGCTATAATAGAATACCATAACCTGGTGGCCTCCAACATTTATTGAATGTTTGTGTCTCACAGTTCTGGAGACTGGTAGTCCAAGATCAGGGTGCCAGCACGGCTGACATCTTGATGACATCTCCCTTCCTGGTCAGGTCCTCACGTGGCCTTTTTTGGTGAATGCAAGCAGAGAGATTCCTGTCTCTTCCCTCTTTTAAAATGGCACAAAACTTATCCGGGGGACCCCACCCTCATGACCTAATTACCTCCCAAAGGCACCACGTGCAAACACCACCACACTGGGGATTGGCGGATTTGGGGAAGACAGAAATGTTTAGTCTGTACAAGGGCAATGTTTAAAAAAAAAAAAGCATTATCTCTCTGGGTGTCAAATGTGCTGGGGTTTGGGATGTGCTTTGACGCAGAGCCAGTGGGTGAGAACTGAATACAAGTGTGAAAGCAGGAGACATTGGAGCAGCCAGAGGACTGGAGGGCTGCCCTGGGGACCCTGTAGGAGGGGCGGGTCTGGCCCCGGTGGGATCAGGAATCAGGTTTTCAGACCTGTTTCTATGATGAGGCCTGGCTGGACACCCCAGGGAGATTTTAAGTGGATGATCAGATATCCAGGCCGAGAGCCCAGAGGAGAGGGCAGGCTGGAGAGGGTCATGTGGGAAACACCAGTATTTCCATGGAATTAAAACCAGGAGACTGGAGGGCGTGGCCTTAGGCAGATAACACCAAATCACAGGCACAGCTCTTTAAGGGACAGGATACGCTTCAGACACACGGAGTCCTGACCTTGGTCTGAGGGCACAGCAGGTGTAGCCGAGGGTGAGCCCGCGGGCAAAGGCCTTGAGGATCAGGAACAGGCCACGTGGTGACCGGATTCAGACAGCCAGGCTACCACCGCGAGAAAACGCACCAGGCACCTTGGATTTTATCAGCAGAGCTACAGGCAGAGATTGAAGAGCTCGAAGTAGCAAAGTGATGTGATTCAAAGGCTCGCACGAGCGGCTTTGTGGAGAATGGATTAGAGAGGCAAAGTAATCCACCCAGGTGAGAAATTACATGTCTGCACTAGATACCTGGAGAGATGGAAAAAGTGGCTGTACCTGCAGACACGAGGCCGGTGCAACGGCACAGGAGGAGACAGAGCGTGGACGCTGAGGGAACGGGTTAAGACGGGTTCCTGGGTTGGGGGTGGAGGATTGTGCCTTGTGCCGGTGGGAAAATGAAGCTGTCACATCCAGGGGAAAGTACAGCTCCATTGAAACACATTCAGTGCCAGCGCCCGAGAGCCCACAAGGAGGTGTCGACCAGCTGTAATGTCTGGATCGGAGCTTAGGAACGCTGGCAGGGCGGGAGGGGAGCTGGCTGTGCACCGGGTGGGGAATGGCTGGCAGGTGATGCTGTAAGGATGGACGAAGTCTCCCAGAAAAATTCCCCTAAGCCAGAAAGGTTGAGAGCCTGGGGGACAGATGCCAATCCTTAGGGTCCACTGGAGGAGGGGAAGCCAGCAAAGGAGAGAAAGAGAGAGAGAGAGAAAGGCGGAGGACTGCTGGAAGTATCTCGTCCACCCAGAGAGGAGAGGGGCTCTCAGGATGGAGGGAGCCGAGTGCTGTGCTGACTCTTAGCAGCCCAATGCTGTCATCTGAGTAAAGAGCAGTGCAATGAAAAGAATATGAAAACAAATGTATGTATGTGTGTATACGCATGGCTGGGACGCTGTGCTGTACACCAGAAATTGACACGTTGTAACTGATCGTACTGCAATTAAAAAAAAAAAAGCAGTGGATGCCAAGGGCACAGAAAGTGGAAGAGAAAAATCCCGCCCAGTTTGGCATGCTGAGGGCCAACCCAGAGACCCTGAGCCTGGGCCTTGGGCCTGGATTCAGCATTTTTCAGTCCAGCCTCTGACGCATTTCTCTCAGTAGTCCTGGGAGGTTAGGAGCATGTGGATTACTAACGCTGTTCAGCAAATGATCAGACAGAGACCCGGACTCAGCTGAGACCACAAGTAGAAGTGCTGATCGGAGAGAACAGGCCCCCACCCGGCACGTGGTATGCACGCTCTTATTGACTGTCCGGGCTTCCCTGAGGAGGCGTCCTTGTGGGATAGGCGAGGAGGTGAGACTCAGGGAGGCCGAGCATGGCTCACAGGCACACCAGCCTAGGCGAGGGTTATCCAGTCCATTCCATGTGAAGTCAAGCAGCCCTGGGAATGCTGTCCACACCGCGCATGACCACAGCCTCCAAGGGAGGCCCAGGGCTTTCTGAGCCTGACAATGGAGGGTGAGGGTGAAACTCTGGCACACGGCACACACTGCAGACTGGGTGCCAGCAAGAACGGCCTAGCCTGAAGCAGTGACCGGTCAACAGAACCAGGGCTGTCCACAGCTGTTTCCAGGGCCCTGCTATTCCTGCCTCTGGGGTTGTCCCTCTGAGCCAGGCCGCCTCCTCCTGTTGTTCTTCTGACCCGAGGCCATCTAGGACATCCTTCTCCCTCAGTGCATCCTTGGGCATCTCACATACAGGCCCTCAGGGGCACACTCTCCACTCCTCTTGGGTCCAGGGGGCCATGCTGTACCTGGAAGGTGAGCCCACCTTCCTGCAGACCCCAGAGGTCTAGCAGCAGCAGGGAAGTTAGATCTTGTCTGGGGATCAGGTTGAGAACATGCCCCAGGCTCCTCATTCTTTCAAACAGCCCAATGAGCCTGGCTCGCCCCAGCCATGATCCGTCCCACTCAGGGACACCTGCTTCACATGGAGCAGCCTCAGATCCCTGCAGAGCAAAGAGAGAAAACCAGACAACCAGTGTCAGCTTCAACCTCATTCTCTCTGACGCAGCCAATCCACCTGCGGCCCCGCCAGCCCCAGCAAGAGACATGTCCCATCTCTGGCAGGATGTGGAGGAAGCAGCAATTCAAGGGAGGCTGCTTCCCAGATGGGAGAGACAACAGCACATTTGGATGCTCACAGGAATGACCCAATAGTGGGGGTTGGGGTGGCGATGACGGAGAAAGAGAAGGAGACCGGGAAGCCCTGTGCTGGAATCCCTGGCACGTGGGCTGAGGGCCCTTCTCCCACGGCAGGCGGGCACACCAGCACGCTGCAGCGGAGACACAGCACAGCCTGCAGAATCCTTGAAGGACTGTGAATGGCAGGTGCTCTTTGAAGTGAGGAGACCCTAACTGGAAGAGGCAGTAATCTTGGGACCCAGTGAAATGACTCATCAAAGCATAAGGCTTCGCCTAGTTTGGGAGAGAATACATGTCTTCTCATTGAAAAATGTCTTGCTGCTTGTTCTTAATGAAGAGAAAAAGCTACTCAAGAAGGATATGAAACAATGATAACAATGATGACTAACGGGAAATATAAAATAAATGGGCTTAAAGTGTGAATAACAACAATGTCCATTCATTCAGCATCCTATTGAGCCCCTACTATGTGCCAGAAACTGTTCTAGGCACTGTGAGCACAGCAGAGAACAGGAAACCTACTGGGATGGCAGAGATGATGAGCAACAGGTAAATACGTTAAGCATAAGGGGGATGATCAGAGCTAAAATGCTCTTAAGGTTCTTGTAGTATCTGGGGACAGGGACCAGGGCTGATTACTTTTAGACTTGTTAAGTTTACATTAAAAGAGTACGTCTTTATTGTTGGTGGGAATGTAGTTTGGTGCAGCCACTGTGGAAACCAGTATGGAGATTCCTTATAAAACTGAAAATAGACTTACCCTATGATCCAGCAGTCCCACTCCTGGGCATATATCCAGAGGAAACTCTAATTTGAAAAGATACATGCACCCCAATGTTCATAGCAGCACTACTTACAATAGCCCAAGACACGAAAACAACCTAAGTGTCCATCGACAGATGACTGGATAAAGAAGATACAGTGTATATATACAATGGAATACTACTCAGTCATAAAAATGAATGAAATAGTGCCATTTGCAGCAGCATGGACGGACATGGAGATTGTCATACTAAGTGAAGTAAGCCAGAAAGAGAAAGAAAAATACTGTATGATATCACTTAAATGTAGATTCTAAAAAAAAAGTCAGAAATGAACTCATTTACAAAACAGACACAGACACAGACTCACAGACATAGAGAACAAACTTATGGTTACCAGGGGGAAAGCCAGTGGGGACAGATAAATTGTGAGTTCGAGATTTGTCAATACTCACTACTATATATAAAATAAATAAACAACAAATTTCTACTGTAGAGCACAGGGAACTATATTCAATACCTTGTAATGGCCTATAATGAAAAAGAATACGAAAAGGAATATGTATATCTCAGAATCACTATGTTGTATACCAGAAATTAATACAACATTGTAAATCAACTATACTTCATTTTTTTAAAAAATGTATGTGTTTAATCCATTTCAAGTTAATTTTTGCAAGTGGTGTAAGATAGAGGTTTAGTTTCATTCTTTTACATGTGAATATCCAATTTTCCCAGTATCATTTGTTGATGTCTTTCCCCACTGGGTATTCTCAGATGTAAGACTGGAAACCATAAAACTCCTGAAAAAGAGTAGGAAAAAATTTCCTTGACATGGATCTTGGTAATGATTTTCTGGATATGACACCTAAAGTCCAAGCAACAAAAACCAAAAATAAACAAGTGAGACTACATCAAACTAAAAATCCTTTTGCAACAAAAAAAGTAATCAACAAAATGAAAAGATCCTACAGAATGAAGAAAATATTTTCAAACCATATATCTGATAAAAGGTTAATATCCAAATACACAAAGAACTCACATGACTCAAAAGAAAAATAACAACAAATAATCCAATTTAAAAATGGGCAAAGGATCAACATAAATATTTTTCTAAAGAAGATATACAGAAGGCCAACAGGCACATGAAAAGTTGCTCAACATCACAAGCCTTCGGGAATGAAAATCAAAACCACAATCATCTATCATCTCACACCTGTTAGAGTGGCTGTTATCAAAAAGATGAGAGATAAATATTGGTAAGGATGTGGAGAAAAAGGAAACTTTGTGTGCTATTAGTGAGGTTGTAAATTAGCACAGCCACTATGGAAAACAGCATGGAGTTTCTCAAAAAATTAAAAATAGAACTACCATATGATCCAGTAATTCTACTGCTAGCAATGAAGGAAGTGAACACACTCTGTTGAAGATATATCTGTGCCCCCATGTTCATAATAGCCAAGACACAAAGGCAACGTAAGTGTCCAACAACAGATAACTGGATAAATATGTGGTACACATAGACAATGGAATACTACTCAGTCATAAAAAAGCATGAAAGAATGCCATTTGCAACAATGTGGATGGACCTGAAAGGCACTATGCTAAGTGAAATAAGTCAGACAGAGAGAACAAATGTGATATGATCTCACTTTTATGTGGTATCTGAAAAAAAAAACTAACAGAAAAAGAGACTATATTTGTGATTACCAGAAGCTGAGAGTTGGGGCAAGCAGCATTTGATGAAAGAGGTCAGAAGGTACAAAGTTCCAGTGATAAGATAAACAAATGCTGGGGATGTAACATACATGATGATTATGGCTAGCAATGCTCTATGGTATGTAAGAATGTCATTAGCAGAGTAGATCCTAAGAGTTCTCATCACAAGGAAAAAAACACTTCTTAATTTTTTAATCTATATGAGATGAGGATGTCAACTAAACTTATTGTGGTTATCATTTCACAATATATGTAAGTCAAATCATTATGCTGTGTATCTTTAACTTACATAGTACTATGTGTCAGTTACATCTCAACAGAACCGAAAAAGAGTTTGAGTAAAAAAAAAGATTTTAAACGTTTCTGTATGATCATGAGATGAATAGAAACAGAATGCAAAACTTTCAAACAAGCAGGGAAAAAGAATAGGAAAACTCACTTGGGCCAATAAAAGGCAAGAAAAAAAGGGGAAAGTTAAAGAAAAAGCAAAACAAATAGAAGGCACAAAATAAGGTGCAATAAGGTTCTAGAAAGAAACCTAAATAGATCAGTTATCATAGTGAATATACACTGACTAAACTTTCCTGTTTAAAAATTAAAAAAAAGATTATTGGGTTGGATTAAAAGAATCATCCAGAAATAGGTTGTTTACAGAAATTATACCTAAAACATAAGGATACAGAAAAATTAAAAGTAAAGAATGTAAAATATATATATATCTATCAGGGAAATACTAACCACAAGAAAAGCATTATTAAGAAAAGTAGAGACTACACTAAATAATGGAAAAAAGAAAGAATTCATCAAAATGGTGTAAATATTCCAAACTATGTACAACTAAAAACATAGCTTCATATTTATAAAGTAAAACTGACCTAATTAGGTGGGAAAAATCCACAACCATACTGAGAGATTTTTGTCACCATTCAGTAGTTAGCAGATTAAACATACTAAAAATTGTAAGGATATATAACATTGGAGCAACATAACTGACAAGCTTGATCCATTGGATAATCATAAGGCACAAAAATCAAAGAAGGTACAAAAATCTCAATAGCACTTGGAATGTTAACAAGAAACTGAGCACAGACGAGGTCTAATGTCAGTCTCAGCAAATTTGAAAGATGCTGTATCATGCATCTTAAAGTTAGAAACCGTAATAACAAAAAAAATCAGAAACAAACAAAAACATACAGTTGAGTATGTAGAAACACACCAATGAAGAACCCATGAGCTAAAAAGAAATCAAAATGTTAATTAGAAGATAGTGAAAAAGGAACAGTGGTAAAAGTAATACATATCAAAACTCACTGTGGTACTTAAACAGAAACAATCATTGATGTTTATATCTGAAGATGAATGAGCAGGACACCAACTCAACGAGAAAAGCTACAGAGTAATCCAAGGAAAGAGGAAGAAAGATAATGACAAAGGGCAGAAGTTGTTGGAAAAGGAGGTTGCAATTTTAAAAATCAGAGAATTATTTAAAATTTTATGCAAACTTAGACAATTTAGGCAATTTTCTAACAACTATGACTTACCAAAGCTGATGCATGAAGAAATGGAAAAGCTGAGTAGACTTTGATGGACTGAGTAGTCCATCAAAGTTATCAGTGTTTCAAAATCTGCAGAAAGAGAGAAAGAGAAATAGAAACACACAGAGAGAGAGACAGAGAAAGAAATTAAGGACCTGATGAGTTTAGAGTGAATGCTAAAATGCAGAAGGGAATAGGTAATCCCAACATCATACAAATGACTTGAATGGATAGAGGGAATGTTCCTCAGCCCATTTTATGAGGCTGGTATAACCTTGCTTTCAAAACCAGACAAGGATAATACAAACAGGAAAAATTATAGGTTGTTTATAATCATGAGCATAGATATCAAGATCATAAATAAATAAAATATTGGCAAACCAACACCAGTGTTCACAGCGGCACAATTTACAGCAGCCAAGACATGAAAGCAATATAAATGTCCATCAACAGGTGATTGGATAAAGAAGATGTGGTACATTTATACAATGGAACACTACTTAGCCATAAAAAAGAATGAAGTAATGCCATTTGCAGCAACATGGATGGATGGAAATTGTCATTCTAAGTGAAATAAGACAGAAAGAGAAAGAAAAATAATCATATGATATCACTCATATGTGAAATCTAAAAAAATGACACAAATGAACGTATTTACAAAACAGAGACAAACTCACAGACACAGAAAACAAACTTATGGTTACCAGAGGGGAAAGGAGCGGGTGGGAAGGGATAAATTGGGAGTTCAGGATTTGTAGGTACTAACTACTATATATAAAACAGATAAACCACAAGGTCCTACCGTATAGCACAGGGAACTATATTCAATAACTTGTAATAACCTATAATGAAAAGGAATGTGTGTATGTATAACTGAATCACTATACTGTACACCAGAAACCAACACAACTTGTAAACCAACTACAACTTCAATAAAAATATATATATATTAGCAAACCAAATCCCATAATAAATGAAAACAGCAACATATCATGACGAACTTGCCATCAGGAAAACAAGATTAATTTAATACTAGAAAATCAATCAATCAATCAATCAATCAAAAGAAAATAAAAGAAAGAAAGAAAATATATATCAGTGTAATTCACCACATTAAAAGATTTTTAAAAGGGGGAGAAAGATGATCATTTCACTACAAATGGATTTTTAAAAATCAATGCAAAAATACCTCTTTACATACTGGAAATAGAAGGGAACTTTCTTAACTTGGTGAGGGCTATCTCATAAATCTAGTGCCAGCATCATACATAGCATAATTTATTTAAAGTCAAGACAAAAGTACCTACTGTAACTGCTTCACTCACCATTGTGTCAGTACAATAAAACTTTTTAAAAATGTGTAAAAGAATAAGAAAGAAGAAACAAATATTTCATTATTTGCAGATATTATGGTAGTCTCCATAGAAAAATCTAGAAGAAGCTACAGTCTTTTAGAACTGCTAAAAGAGTTCAGCGAGTTCCCTGGACACAAGGTGATATGGGTACGTGGGCACAGAAGCACACAGACAAAAGCAACACTAAATTAGAAAATCTACGTTTGGGAAAAATATACTTCCAGTAGCAGCAGAAACTTACCAGAATAAACCTAAGAAGAGGTGGGCAAGACTTGTGCACATAGTTGTCCTGGGCAGCCGTGAAGTCTGTACATTGCACAGCTCCAGGACGCCATCACATAGACTGGGACACACACCCTGCACAGCTGGAGCTCTGCCCTACAGAGAAGGTTCTAAAGCAGTACTGAAAACAGTCAAAGTCAATGTAAACAAAAGGAGATTTTTGCCATGTTCATGGATGAGAAGTTTCACTATCATTAAAACATCCATTCTCCCGAAATTATGCTGTCAATTCAACGTAATTCCAATTAAAATCCAACAGGGTATTTCATGGCAGTTGGCAAAGGGATGATTCTAAACTATGTCTGGCCAAAATATTTGAGGCCAAAATACGACCAAAGTTTTTAATAAAAAGAAGCAGGAATATCTACCCTATCAGATATACCAGGAGTTATAATAAAGTTGCAGCCATTAAAGCAGTGTGATATTGGCCCAGGGACCATCAAACAGGAAAAAGGAGCAGAGAGAGCCCAGAACCAGATTCACATCTATATAAAACAATGGATGAGAGCATTGGGATTAAAATAAGTGGGGATAGATTTTTCCATAAATGACACAAAGACGACGTTATTCCTACGAGAAAATATAAAAGCAAATCTTTACTTTGCAGCCTATACACATGTACCATATACAAAGATCAATTCCAAGTGAATTAAAAAATCCAAACACGAAATGCAGAACCTCTAGGAGAATATATTGAGAAATATCTTCTATGTTCTCATTGTAAAAAGATTTCTCAAAGGACACAAAAATAGCATATCGTAAAGGGGAAGGATACAGCTCAGAGGGAGACTGCATGCCTAGCATGCACGAGGTCCTGGGTTCAATGCCCAGTACCTCCATTAAAATAAATAAATAAATACATAAACCTAATTACCTCTCCCCTAAAAAACAAAACCAAACCACAAAAAACATAAAGAAAAAAGATCATGAATTTAGCTATAACAAAGTTTTTGAATTCTACAAACAAAAGTTGTCAAAAATAAAATGAAAAGACAGAAGGTATTTGCAACTTAAAGTAGTCAACATATATAATAGTCCCTACAAATCAAAAGACAAGAATAGAGTGTGTGCTTAGCATGCGCGAGGTCCTGGATTCAGTGTCCAGTACCTCCATATGAATAAATAAACAAAAACCTAATTACCCCTGACCTAATTTTTTTTTCAATGTAAGAGACAGACAACTCAATGGAGAAAAAATGTGCAAAAAATATGAATGAGCGATTCAAAAAGAAAAAAGGGAAAAATCAAAAGAATGAAAAACATGGAAAAAGATGTTCAGGACTTCCTCACAAAAGACAGGTGTCCCTGAGAGACCCCTGTGTCCCACAGCCCGCACTCCAGTCTACAGCTCAAGTCAGAAATACCATCCAAAGACTCTGAAATCCCTGATCCCCCTTTAAAAGGGGGCCACTTCAAATCCCCGCTTCCTGTACGGGGGGTCAGTTTGTTGAGCGTCCCTGGGTGACATCAGTCATTCATTGGTTATCCACTATAGATCACCTCAAGAGCCAGGCACAGGGAAACCAGAGATAAGAAAGTCCTGTCACGCCTTCCAGAATCTCAGTCTAAAAGAAGAGAGGGCTGCATGAACAATCACAACACTGCGCAGAGCCTGTCAATGGATGTTTGCACAGAGTGCTGTGCAGCACGTGGTGGGGGCTACAGACTCCACTCGGGGCATTCAAGGGAAGGTCCTCTGGATTGGAGAAATTCTGACTTTCAGATCCCAGAGTAAATGTGGCATTTGCTGCCCAAGTCCTTTTCTACTGTCTCGTTCTCCAAACTACTGGAAGAGAGAAAAGCATGATGGAATAAGACAGAGCAGCTTGGACAGACAGAACTGGGAAATCCAAATGCCTCTACCAGACCCACCCCTAATACACTCTGGGATGAGGGGCTACTGCCTACCTGACAGTCTAACTTGAGTATCTCATGGGCATCTTGAAGTCAACTGTCCGGGACTGACCTCAGGATTCTTCCCTTAACTTGCCTGACTTTCCCAGCTCCACTCCATTCTTCCAATTGCTCAGGTCACGGTAGCGTCATCTGCTCCATTGCACCCCACTCCCAACTGAGGAGGAAGTGTTGATGGCTTGCTGTTCAAAATATATCCAGAATTTCACAACTTCCAGCTGTGAGCTCTGTAACCACAGCTACTGCCGTACCCACCCTCACTCTGCTCCAGCCACACCGGTGCCCTGGCTGTTCCTGGAACACCCCAGCACGACCCATTTAGGGCTTCCACCATGACTGCTCTCTCTGCCCAGAATATATTTCACCCAGACATCCACATCGCTAACCCCATCACCTCTTACAATTCTCTGCTCAGTGCTGCCTTGACATTGAGGCTTGCCCTGACCACTTTATACCAAATTGCACCCCATCTCCTGCCCTCCGAATTTAGACAAATTAGACTCTGTTCTAATTTGTTGAAGCACTATCTCCCACCTCCAAACATGCTGTAAAATGTTGGTAGCTTTTTATGTGTCTCTTCCCTGCTGGAATGCAGCCTGCAAGGCTGGGGAGCTGTATTTACTCTGTTCAGTACCAAGGACAGCAGCTGGCGCATAGTAGGCACCCAGCGAACATTCAGCTTCCCTATCCGTTAAAGCATGAAATCTTAAACCTGCCTCAAAAGTGCTTATTGCTGCAGGCATCAAAGGAACACAGCTGTAAAATATCTGACATCATGCAAAGAACAGATAAGAAGCCCCTCAAACAGCTCTTTAGTAAAAGGTGAGAAGCACCGGCAGAGCATGCAGGGTCTGGGGGATGAAGTAAGGGGGGGGCGGGCAGCAGTAGGACAACAGTGCCAGCTTCACCTACAGGCATTGGCTGCATTTGGTTGGACTCTTAGCTCAGGCTGCTCAACAAAATACCACTTAACAAGGCGTAAACAACAGACGTTGACGTCTCATGGTTCTGGAGGTTGGGAAGTCCAAGATCAAGGTTCCAGGCAGTTCAGGCTCTGAGGAGTGCCTCTTCCCAGTTTGTAGATGGCCACTTTCTCGCTATGTCCTCACGTGGCCGAGAGGATGAGCTCAGGTCTCCCTTCCTCCTCTTATAAGGACGTTGGTCCATCAGGAGTCCTCGTTTAAACCCAATCTCCTCCCAAGGCCCCCCATCCACATACCATCACATTGTGGGTAGGGGCTTCAATACCTGAATTTAAGGGACACACACATTCCGTTTGTACCATTTGCTCAGTGGGCGTCTGCCCACAGGTGGGAAGTCCCCTCGCTGGTCAAAGGACCACGGAGCTGTGATCCAGCTGCCAGTGCTTCCTCTGCTGAGCTAACGATGCAGCAACTCCTCTGGTGTGATCAGGGGACAAGAGAGGGTATAGGGGCTGTTTGCAGTCACTCTGCAGTGTGACTGAGTCCCTGCCCCAACTCTCTTGGCAATACGATGTGATTACATGTTACGCACGTGGGTTGTGGCAGGGCGGTGCGCTGAGTGGAGTTGGAATGCCATCTCTCCCACGTCACAGTACATTTCACTTATTGTCTTCTGCAAGGGACCTGCAGCCACAGCTCAGAAATCGTATCTCAGGTCCACTTCCCTCTCCTGTTTGTCATGATCACATTCTGGGTGGGCTGTGGTTTCCAGGTGGAATATTGGGCCCTTGGATGGATGGGCTGAAATATTAACCCGGCACTGCCAAGGGATTCTCGAGGGTAAATGAATTTCACGTTTTCTCAGAGAGTGATTTCCACGAATCATAAAGCAGACTGCGCCAGCCCTAGGGGAGGTGCTGAGGCCCCGTCTGGGCTGGGGCCTGATGTTTCCACTGCCATTCCAAACTGAGCTGGGTCATCCAGAGACCATGGAAGCAACCACCTTTCAACCCTAGACAGGGGAGCAAACTGCTACCTAGAGCAAAAGCTGGCCCATCTCCCCAGCAACCTGAGCCTGAATGTGGCTCTGCAGTCGGGCTGAATGGAGGAGGGTTCAGGAGGCCCTGCAGCGAACAAGCCCTGTGTCAGAGGACACTGTGAGGTGTCCTCCAGTTCTCACCATAACCCTGTCTCCCACCTGGAACAGAAGGACACAGGTCTCCAGATAGGGAAGATGAGAGACTTGTCACCCATCCGGTCAGCATCTGAGAATCTGAGATGCTGTCAGACCTCACTGATGCCCGCACAGCCCACTGTCAGAGAGTGGGGACCCCCAAAGTGCTAACACGTCCTTCCTCTTGAGCACTCTGGTCCTTGGGGGTGACTGGGGAGGAAGGCCTCCGGCAGGGTGCCCACAAACAAACAGCCTTCTGGACGGTTTGCAGAGCCCCAGGCCTGGCCAGAATGCCATCAGGTATGGCTGACACAAGGAGCAGAGAAGACGCCGGGCTTTCTGACCTGGGAAATGGAGGAAGGATGCTTCGCAGACCAGAGTGAGAGCATGTGGTCCTGTTACCAACAGAACAGTTTCAGGGTTGGGAGGAGAGGGTGAGGGGTTCCTGGGGAAAGCCAGTTGCTGGAGAAGGCTGAGCTCAGAGCTGGGGCCAGCACCGCACAGCCCTTTGGAGCTCCAGAACCTGGAATGCTGGGGATAGAAGATGGAAGGGGGTCATTAGGGGCTGCATTGTCTCTCAGGTCCAGTTCCTATGACGTCTTGGGCACCCCAAAATGACCCTTCATTATCAGACCCTGGGGCTCCCAGTCTGGGGGAGAGGGGCAAGGGGGGAGCAGGCTAACGGTTCCACCAAAAGGGATGAAGAGAGTCCGACCCGTCCAGGGCCCAGGGAGGAGCCACACCCAGTGGGAATCGCAAAGCTGGTCAGAGCAGGGGCTGAGCACAATGTCCCCATCAGACCTTTCCCTTCCGACCGGGTGGCTCCTAGGGAAGCTTCTATTGGGAAATTGGGGTCCTCCACTGGCCAAACAAGGGGAGGACATGTCCACCACCCCAGCTTCACCAGGGCACATGGGCTGACCCCTGAGGAGGGCTCCACAGAGGCAGGTGTGCTCACACCCCAGCTACTCACTCAGGGGACAGCCCCTCCCCTGTTGACAGCTGGATGGGGCGCCAGGACCCCCAGAAAACTGAGCTCATCTCACCCCTCCTCCCATGGCATGGATGAAGGTCACAGGGCAGGGAAGGCCTCCCCGGCCCAGGACTCAGACGCCAGAGTCACAGTCAGCTCCCCCCCCTCGGAGGTGGGCACGTGTCCCCTTCCAAGCCCTCCAGTTCTGAGGTCTGGGTTCTCTGCAGGTCCTCTCACCAGCCCCCGCAGACAGCGGAGGGGCAGCGGAGGGCTGGTCCCGGGGCCCACCCTCCTGGGCAGCCACTGGCCCTGCCCCTCCCGTGCTGCCTTGAGGTGTGGGCAGGTGCTGGTGGGGCCATGCTGTTCCCCGCCCCAAGGCTAAAAATAAACATACTGTCCTTGCGTGAACTCTTTAGGAAGCTGCCGCTGCGTATGCCAGAATTACCTTATCTTTGCACAACAGACATTTTTACAGGAAGACTTGAAATGTTTTTCATCCATCAAACTGCCAGGGCGCTGCACAGGGAGCCCCACTTTCTGGGGGGTTAGCCCTGAGCCTAATTTCCAGGGCACCAAGGACTGAACGGCTCTGGCCCCATTCACAGGCAGGGTGGCCTCAGGTCAGAGCATTGCAGGGGCAGGGGCCAGGGGGTCAGACCCGGGGAGCTTCACTTGCGGACCCCAAGGAGGGTGTGGCTGCCTAGTGACCCACTCCTTTGCTCGAATTCAGGCCCTGCTATCTGTGACCTTGGGTGAGTTACATCAGCTCACTGTGTTTGGGCATTTGTCAAATGGGGACAATCTAAGTGAAGTGACACACGTAGATCACTCAAAGATAAATACATCATGTGTGTAAATAACATCTGAAAAGCCAGTGGTCCTTAACAAAAGGGGCTGATATCCTGTGTCTTAGTCCACTCGGCTGCCCACAGGCTGGGCGGTGGAAGCAACAGGACCATCTCGCAGCCTGGAGGCTGGAAGTCCAAGACCAAGATGCCATCAGGGTTGGTATCCGGTGAGACCCTCTTCCTGGCTTGCAGATGGCTGCCTTCTTCCTGTGTCCTCACACAGCCTTTTCTGTGTGTGGAGAGAGAGAGAGAGGGAGAGAAAGAGAGACACCTGTCTCTTCCTCTTCTCATAAGAACACCAGTCCTATGTGATCAGGCCCCGCCCTTATGCCCTTTCTCAGGATACAGTTGCATTGAGGTTTAGAGCTTCAACATATAAATGGCGGAGGCAGTGGGGGCACACA
This sequence comes from Vicugna pacos, assembly GCF_048564905.1. Classification (NCBI taxonomy): domain Eukaryota; kingdom Metazoa; phylum Chordata; class Mammalia; order Artiodactyla; family Camelidae; genus Vicugna; species Vicugna pacos. The sequence continues at coordinate 3,173,213 of NC_132991.1, forward strand.
ATTTGGTTCTTATCTGGAGACCTGAAGACAGTCACTCAGCTGAGTGGCCGCCATGGGGTCCCCACTGGCTGTCCAGCACAAGACACTGTGAGGACTGGACAGGAGAGAGGGGCAGCTTTGGGTGTAGGACCTACTGACCCAACCATGAGGCTGTGTCTGCCCCCTGTTGGCAAGTAGGGCCAGAATTCAACAAACTGGTTGCCTGGGAAATCCAGCCTTTCCACGCCCAGACCCACACATGGGGCGACATCCAGGCAGCTCTCACAACCCTCAGCCCAAGCTGAGAGTCAGTACACCTGGGCCCCCTGAAGACACACCTGCCCCTCCCTGCACACCACCCACCCCTGGCCAGGATGACCCAGGAGGTGGTTCTTCCCATCAGCAAGGGTCTAGCGGGCGGCATTCTCCTTGACTTCACAGATCTGTTTGCACACCAGTGGCAGTGAACGGAGAAGAAAGGGAGACAGACATCGCAAAGTAACTCTGTTGGAAGATCCCGGACAAACCCCACCAGCCACACCAGCCCCAACACTGGAGGCTGTGACTGGTGAGGTTGTGTGCAGGTGGCATTAACATCATGTAGCCAGGGAGGAACTGGCGCTCCAGGGACTAAGCCACTTCTCCAGGCTGGCCAGGCACGTCCAGAGAGATGCCCAGCCTATGAGACTCAGGGTCCCAAGTTTATTCTACCGGGCACCCTGCCAGCCCATGCTTGGAATGTGCCTGCTCGGCCGGGCAGGAGAGGGACCCCCACCACAGCCAGGCAGTCCTCAGGGAACCCCGTGCACTTGAGAGAGTGTGTAGGTGGGCAGGGGCTCTGAAGCCTGGGGCCAAGTTCAGGAAGGCTCACAGCGGGTGCTCCAGGGGGCTGAGCTGGTGCATGAGTAACAGCCAGCTCCCTAAAGGAAAAGCCAACGAGCCCTGGTGTGTGGCATTAACCGATTCCCACGGTGTAAATATTCCCTGTGGTCAATTTCAAGCTGTCAGTGGCTCAATGAGTGGCTCATGATGTTTCTAAAACTGTGACCCCTGTCTCCTGCAAGTCGTTCGGAGGCAGCTCCAGGGCAGCCCTGGCCTCTGTGCCTCAAGCAGACAAGGCACATATTAGGTCCCACAAAAGGCACAGAGCTCGCACAGTGGGACACCAAGGCCACTCGGAGGGAATAAAGAAGCCCCCAGGTTTCAAAGGAAGCCTTCTCCCTGTTGCTGAAAAGGGAAGGAAAGGCCACCGTGGGGAGGGGTCACTGCCTATGACCAGAGAGGGCAGGAGTAAGGCGATGTCAGCCTGGCTGGGCCCCTGGTGAGAGGCGCACCCACTGGACCACGGAAGCCCAGCCCTCCCGCTCGCCCCCCAACAGCAGCCAGGAAGGGCCCTTGGCTCCTTCTTCACCTTGGTGCCTGGTCGCAAGCCTCCCTTCACTTCTTCAGACACAGCTCAGACCCAGGAAAGAGAAAAGAGCAGCAAGACAGCGCCCATGTCTGCACCAGCCAGCTTAGACCCTCAGGGCTGCTGGAGGGGACCCCCCTCCCCGTCCACTCTCCTGCGCTGAGATTTGTCACCCCCTGGGGCCTGTGCGGTTACATCCCTAAGCAATACCCAGCACTGCTGGGCGTTTTGAAACCTTCTCTAAATGGCCTCAGAGCATCTGCGATCTTCTGCAACTCGCTTGGAGGTTTGTCTTCTAAGGAGACAGCAAGATTCTTCCAGCTGTGGCAAGGTTCCTGGCCTTGGAGGCCAAGCCGGCCCTTGGCAGCCTGATCCACATCAAATGACACAGCCTCCTGGCCTCAGTTTCTTCATCTGTAAAACAGAGGCTGCGGGTCGTGTCTGGCCCAGACACAGTCCTTCCCCTGTCTGCTCTCCTCCCAGTGCCGACCCACGCCCCCAGCCTCAGGTACCCCTCTCCTAGCCCAGAGTTGGCTCAAAAGAACTACCTGAACTCTGCAGCCTGGCCCAATCAGCACACCAGCCGGGACCTGCAGGGTCACCCCACTGGTCCCCCATTGACGCTTCAATGGAAAAGTAAGCCTGGGGGACCTGGCTGTCACCCAGGTCTCAGTCTTTTCAGCTGTCTAGGGTTTTTCCAGCCCTTTAAGGATGCAAGGGTTCAACCTGCCCCCCACGAGAAACTGCGTGTCTCCTGGGCCCCAGCCAGCCTCTGAGCGTCACAGCTTGGCAGTGTTCTCCCCACCAGCCCCTCCCCAGCCACCAGCCTGACATCAGCTCCAGCTGCTTCTTCTCAGCCTCCTTGGCTGTTCTCAGCTCTCCTCGCAGCCTGTGGGTGGCAGATGCCCGGAGCCTGGGGTTTGGAGCACATCCTGTGTGAAATGCCTCCTCCCAGCCATGCGAACCGAGCTGCAGACCTCACCCCACCCCTAAACGTAAGGGCTCAGCACCCCACCCTCTTCCTCCAGACGGAGACGGGGGAGGCCTGCAGGTCACGTCCAAAACTAGACCCTCCATCACCTGCCCCGAGACCTGTTCCAGCCCAGCCCCCATTCCATTCATGCCACGTGCCTGCTTCCGTCTGCTTAGACCTAAACCCTGGACACGTGTTCACCGGTTTCCTTACTCTCAACCCCTCACATAACAAATCCTCTTGGCTCAGCCTTCAAAACACATCCAGAATTGCCCATTTTTCACTGTCCCTGCCACCCACCCAGGTCCAGGCTGCTTCCATCTTGCTGCAGGATTCCAGGAGCCTCTGCTCGGTACCCCACTCACCCCGGCTCACAGCAGGGCTCCTCTCCACCCAAAAGTGGGATGAAACTGAAAATCTACATCAGATACCACCACCCTCTGCTCAAAACCTATGAGTGCCGTCCCCTGCCCAGCCCCTCACACAGGGCAGAAGCCAACGTCGGAAAACCAGGATCAGGTCCCACATCCCTCAGGCTACAACCGCCATGGACCCCACGTTCCCAGAACACAGGCTGTAGCCCTGCCCTGCGGGGCCCTGCATGTCCCCACGGCCACCCCCTCATGCCCTAGAACTTTGGCTCAAACCCCCACTTGTCAATGAAGCCTCCCCAGCCTCCAGGGTCCTTCCAGCTCTTTCCCCGCCCCCCTGGGCTCCACCTTCTCTCATTTGTTCCCAGGCTGCCTCCCCTCCCTGGGACACAGCTCCATGGGGACAGGGATTTGTCCACAGAACTGCGTCCGGCCCAGGGGAGGTGAGACAGGAGGAGATCTCAGCCAAGGCCCCTCCAGCCCCCCAGGCCTGATGCTCACACCCACTTCCCCAGCACAGCCTCAGCTCCTCTCCAGCCACCCATCCTCTCTTCCCTAGCTTGCTCCTTCTTGGGTCCTGCACACCATCCCGCCTCCTCCGTCTCCAGCCCTTCCCCTGCACAGCCCTGCACAGTGTAAGGATGTCTGTCCCCTCAATTGTCCAAGAGACCCCCAGGCAGGGCCTGGGCACAGAAAGAGAGAGAGAGGGAAGGGGGAGCAGGAAAGACAGGGGCGTTGGGCTCTCAGGAGCTGGGGACCATGGGTGGGTCGGAGTGGGGCTGTCCTGCGACAGGCTTGTTGTGAATAACCTGGGGGCAACCCCCACAAGAGCCACCCCCCACAAGGCCACCAGGAGCTGCAGACCTGACCACCTGGGCAGCACTTGGGGATGGAACCTTTTCTCCCTCATATGTGGTGTCACTCGAGCCAGGCTCTCTAAGAGATGGGGGCACGTGGACGGTGGTTCCCCTTTGGGATGTGACCACTCATCTCAGAGCTGGTGGGCAGCCTGGCCCTCTGCTGCACCTTCCAGACATACCACCAGTGCATCCCCCCTGAGCACGGAATGGACTTTGGGGCAGCTCCCGCGGCCCCTTGGCTTCTCCCGGGGAACAGAAGTCCAGGCCAAGCCGGTAGTCCCCTAACTCGGGTGGAATCCAGTTTAACATTGGCACCTGAGCTCTCGCCCAGGTGCAGCCTCTTCCCTCCACCAGCTCAGGCCTGGACTTGCCTTGGAGGGGGTGGCCTGGCCCGCTCACGCCACCCGCCCCTGCTGGGGGCTGCAGGTTGGGGCGGCCCCAGGGCTCTGGAGGGAAGTCTTGGGGAGTGGGAATGGGGAACACTATGACAGAAGTCAGCTTCGTGGGCCCAGCCGGGCAAGCTGACTTCTTCCCTCACACCCTTTGCAGGCTCCTCAGTGGCCTCTGGCTGGAGTCCTGGCCCAGGTGATGCCCCCCTGGGCTGGCTGCTCTCAGATGGGCTTTGGAAGCCCACCCTTCTGCTGGGCCGCCCCTTCCCCATTCTCTTTTGAGACAACCGGCACTGGTGGTGGGCACACATCCTTCGTCCCACCATCAGCAGAGGGGACCTCTCTTCCATCAGGACTTCGTGGGTCCCCAAAAGCCTGCTGCTTTTGGGCCCTTCCCAGCAGCGGTGGTCACTAGTGCTGGCCCCCAAATATTTCTGGGTGCCTCCCAGGCACATGGTGACGATCCGTCTCCCTGCCCGCCCCCATGGCCCTCTTCAAAGGCATGGTCACGTGATTTGCTTTGGAAAATGACACGGGGATAGTTGTGAGCGAGGTGGGTCACTTCCAGGAGAAAGCGTTAAGGACCAACGCACATCGTCTTCCCTGGGCTGGGGCAGCAGTGCACACAACACCAAAGGAGGGTCCCGGAGTGACTCCGTGGCCAGAAACCTCCACCAGCCCACAGGGGACAAGCAGGGTGAATGGAAGAAGCATCAAAGTTTTGGGCTCTGGGGGTGTTCATCACTGCGGCATAACCGGCTGGTCCCGCTACACCAACCACAGTCAAACTCCGGAACTCACATCCCCGACAATCCAGTGCTTCTTCCCGAGTGCCTCTCTCACCTTGTGGGGGAGGGGAGGCACCCTTTCCCCTCTTCTCCTCTTTGGAGGTGGTGGGCATGGCACACAGTAACCCTCCTTCCCTGGGGTCTTCAACTTCCAGGACAGCCAAGGGCAGGGTGTGGGCTAAGGCGGACACAACCAGCACCCCTGTCTCCCAGTGTGTCCTCGGGACGTGGCCTGGCATCTCGCTGTAGGGATTCACAGAGATCTGTCCCCGGCTGAAACCCGAACCGGGAAGCAGCAAGACTCAGTGAGGACCAGAAGCAGCATCTTCAGCCTCCGATTACTGTGTCTCCCGCCCCAGTCACTGCTCCCTTGAATGAAGCCTCAAGAGGTTCCCGTAAGTCTCCTGGTGTTGCTGATATAATCCGTTTTCCTGACACTTTAGTCCAAAACAGCAATCCTTCCACGACTGATATGCCCCTTTAAGTCACAGTCAGAGACCCTCACGCGGTGAGAGTCGCAGCTTCTCCCAGGAACTCAGGGGCAGGGCCCCTCCCCCCAGCCCCGCTTCACCGGGTCCTCTCTGCCCAGGAACTGTGACTGTCAGGTCCCGCCTCACTGGAGAGGTGTCCCGGGAGCCTCCAGGATCCCTGCAGAGCCCCTTCAGGAGGACCTGACATCACCTGAGAGCCCTGATCTGCTGACCACCTTGTGTCCCTTACCCAGCTCTCCCTTTGCTGGCCCCCACGGACTAGTGTCCCAGGCTTGGGCACATCTGGTGCATGAATGTCCCTGCCTGCCACTCTCCCCCGGAGCCTCCCACGTGGTGTCAGTTTAGGTCTGATTCAACCAAGTGCCCTCTGTGGCCGTCTCCCAGGGGCACGTATCAGCTGCTAAGGGGCTTCCTGAAGCCCCTCTGGTCTGCTTGAGATGATATGGAGTGACCCTTCCCCTGCTGCACGCCAACAGCTTTCCCCCAAGAAAAGCTCCTTCCGCACTTTCAAGCTCAACCCTCCAAAGTTCAGAGGGTGTCCATTCCTTCACCAGATATTTCTTGAGTATTTACCATGCTGTTCTGGGGGCTGGGGATTCTCAGTGAACAGAACAGACAAGAATCCCTGCATCTGCAGAGAAGACAAAAGGACACAACGGTGCGGCAGATGGTGCAGTGTTAGGATGCTACCACTCTGTGGGGGAAGCACCGGACTGAGGGCAGAGAGTGAGATGCGGTGGAGAGGGATCTGCAGCTTTAAATGTGCGTTTCAGGGTGGGCCTCAGGAAGAAGGTGATGCTGGAAGAAAGACTCGAAGAAGGGGACAGAGTGCAAGGCGGAGAGAGAGCAGTCTGGGGCAGTGCAAAGGCCCTGGGGCAACATCCGGCCTGGCACATCCCAAGAAAACTGGGAGGCCCATGTTGATAGGATGAAGTGAGGCAGGTGAGAGAGGCAGGTGCTGCGGTTAACCAGGTCCCAGGCGACCAGATAGCACAGGGCCTGGGAGGAGAGGGGGGGTGGGGGTGAGTCTCTGAGCAGAGGGGTGGTGCTCATGTCTTCCATTCTAAAAGGTTGGCAGACAGTCTGGGGAACCTGAATGTGGATGCGGAGATCAACTAGGGGCCAGCACAATAACGCAGGTGAACTTAGGTCCCAGAGGAGAAATGGAAGTGGTGAGGGAGGGTCCCAGCAGGATGCGTTTTTAAGATCGAGACAAATGGATTTCCTGCTTCACTGAAATGATGCGAGAGAGAAAGTGAGGAGGCCAGGATGACCCCGGGTGCTCAGCCTGAGCCGCTGGAGGTCTAGGGCTGCCATCTGAGCCAGGAGGATTGTGGTTGTGCTGGGTGGGGCGGATAGAAGTCGGAGTTCCCTTTTGGCGGAGGTCAGGAGCGAAGCTGGAGCTGGGGAGAGGCAGAGCTAGACACGCACTGGAGGCCTCAGCATCGGGGAGTTAGTGGATGACTCTGGGGCCCTCACTCCTCACGGGGCCCCTCTGTCCCTCCACCGGCTCCTCACGGGGTCCTGGCTGACAGTCTCCACCACTATGCCCCCTCTCCACCTTTACCCTGTGGATCTGCCATCTCTCTGTCACCAAAACCCAACTTCATGAACTGAAGGTGCATCCTAACCGCGTTTCCCCCACCTCTGCCTCAGCCCGGGGCAGGTGCACACTGAGAGACGTGCTGCTCATCCTCCTGGGGGCCTCCCAAAGCAGGGACCACCTGCTCACATCAAGGCCAGTGATTCCACAGCCTGCCCCCAGCCACACGTACCGAGAGAACCTTACTAGCTTACCCACTTGCAGAATTTAACCATTTCTGCTCAGATGATACATTGTTTACCGATCTGCAGAAAACTGTGGAAGGATGGGAGCAGTAAGGGATTTGACTAAAACACGAAAATGCAAGATCTGGTTTGTAGAGGACACCTGATACTTCCCCCTCGGCCTCTCCACTCCCTTCCCCGCCCCAACAGCCCTGATCCCACCTGGCCACCCACAGGGTCTCAGGGAAGCAGCAACCCCGCAGCCTCCAAGCACGGAGCTGGCTTCCTGGGCTGAGCCATTTCCCGCATCCAGTCACGGGGATGGAGACGGGCAAGAGCTTCTGCTGATCCCAACAACAATGGCTGTAAGCATCAGAACTAAGGCCAGACATGAGAGAAGACTCAAGTTGTTCAAGAGGCTCCAGTCTGCCCTCTTGGGACCTGATATGGAGCACTCATTGGTTAAATCTGACATTGTGGAAGCAGCATGGAGACATGGGCCTTGTGACACTGCCAAGCCACTAGAGCAAGCCTCACCTGAAGCCCACTCCAGTAAGGACTTTTCATTTGAGTTAGTCAAAGAAGTCTCTCTGTTGTTTCAATTACTCTGAACAGCTTGTGATCAAAAGCACCTAACAGATACACTAGTACACATTTTCAAGTCAACACTTTAAACAACTGGGCTTCAGGTCACCCCCAGCTTTGGGCAGAGACCACCCCCATCAGCCCCACCTGCCACCTTTTCTGGGGAGGGGGGATTCAGACAGTAGAGCTATACGTTTTGCTGGGCTTTGAGTGGCAATGCTCTTGAGGCCAAAAAAAAAAAATGAGCAGTGTGCAAATTTGATTTGAACAATTGTGTAAATATTCATTCAACTCTGGGTTCTGCCCCACTTCTCCTCAGGAAGAGTCAAGTACATGTTCGCCCAGCCCTTGACTCCCACACTCAATAACCCAATTCATTCTATCAACACCCATCTCCGAAGCTCACACGTGGAGAGGGCAGAGCAGTGGCCCTTCTCAGGGACCCCCAGCCTCCAGGCTCCATCCACATCCCCCTGGTTATCTCCCCCCTACCAAAACATGACCCCCCACCTCGGGATGGGAAATCTGCTTTCACAAGCTTCCCACCCCTGTCTTTGTGCTGTAAATTTCACATGCTCAGTCTTTCTCTTTCAAAGAGCCAGGCTCATACCATAAAAATCTAGGCTTTCCAGACTGTGTCTCTGCTCCGTGTTTCAGGGGGAAATCAAACCATGACACTCGGTATATTAATCAGCGCTCTCCAGAAAAGAACCAATAGGATGTCTGTGTGTAAAGAGATTTATTATAAGGAATTGGTCCATGTGATTATGGATGCTGACAAGTCCCAAGAGCTGAATGAAGTTAGCAAGCTGCACACCCGGGAATGCTGCTGATGTAGCTCTAGTCCAAATGCCAACAGGCTTGAGACCCAGAAAGCACTCATGTTTCCATCTGAGTCTGAATGAAAGCAGCTGTTTTGCCCCTTTCCTGTTTGCCCATCCCTGTTCCCCCCAACATTGAAAGAACCTAATTATAGGAGCAAGATCGTTAAGCAATTGAAACTAACTCCTGACTTATGTCTCCTCAGTACATATCACGCCTCACCTAAACTGTTGTTCTTTCCCTAGATAAACAGTAAGAATGAAGATTAAGCAGTTAAAGAATGACTAGCTCTTCACCCTCAACGGCCCCCTTAGCAATCCTGCGGGCAGATCACGTGGGCAGGATAACCTCTGAAGAGAGAGTCAGCCAGTCTGCATGTGATGGAGATGATGCAGAACCCGACTTCCTGCCCCGATGGTTCACCCAGATCCTTCCTCCCACTTTTCCTTTAAAAATTGTCACAGCTGAGCAGAATCTTTGGGGTTGGTCTCTGGACACGAGTCCACCTTATCCCCAGATTGCCGGCTCTTCTGGTTAAAGCATCCTTCCTTTCCATTGACACTTGCCTCTCAATTACTGGCTTCTCAGCACCAAACAGCCAGAGTTCAGTAACACAACGTCAGGAAAGAACTGAGGTCCCAGCTCCAGGCAGCAGGGCAGAAGGCATTGACACCGTTGTGCTGTTCAGGTCCTCAGCTGACTGGTACAGCGCCCCCAGGGGGTTGGGCTGGAGGAGCTGCTTTCCTTCGTCTGCCAATTCCAATATTAGTTTCAACTCCCTCAGAGACCCACCCAGAGTAATATTTGACCAAATGTCTGGGCACTCTGTGGCCCGATCAAGTTCATGTATAAAATTAGCCATCACACCAAGTTCCAGGCCCCACATCTGCTTCTAAGCACTGGGGGCTGGGAATGGCACGCGGAAAGCAGCCACTTCGGGGGAATGGCACAAAGAGCTTCAGTAATCTAACATTATCCTGCTGCACGGATGCCCATCTCTGGGATTTTACATGCAGGCTTCCCCCAGCCAGAAATTCCCTCCTTCCTCTTTGTGGTTACCCTAGTCCGACTGACCACTCAAAGCCCAATGTGTACGCTTACTGTCTGAATCCTCCCTCCCCAGAACAGGTGGCAGGTGGGGCTGATGAGGGGTAGTCTCTGCCCAAAGCTGGGGGTGACCTGAAGCCCAGAAGTCAGCGTCTCGCTGGATCCTGATGGCAGGCGGGGTGGGCCAGGGATGTGAAGGCAGGCGAGGAGAGCCCACAGAGGGGCATGGGTACCCACTCAGGGCTTCCCCACTCCACAACACACACTTCTAGGGCCAGAATGCACCCGAGACATCTTTGCCTCCCGCACCCCCTTGGAAGACACACAGACACCACTTGTCAGCTGCCATCAGCTGGAGACCCCTCCTGCCCTGTCAGAGAAAACAGAAAGCACTCATTTGTAGGGCTGGGCCGCAGGTAGTGGTTATCTGCAGTCTGACAGCCCCCTTCCCCGTGAAATGCATAATGCACCCTACGCACTGCTCAGAGGCAGATAAAAATAGCTTTGAATCAAGAGCTAGTTTCCTTATTTCGTCTCCAAGGACAGATCAGAAGGCTGGACCGCATGTGGGCAAATCAGTTTTGACTCTTGACAGGAGGTTCAATGCTTTTCCCCCACAAGCACGGAAAAGCCGGCCAATGTCGATATCTGAAGCTGAGTGAATAGGCTGGAGCTGTGTTTCCTCTTTTCTTGACCCACTCCCAGGCTTCCAGGTCTCTGCTCTCCTTCTGTAGACAGATGGGCTAAGCCCAGACATCAATAGCAGAGAAGTCCACGGGGCCTGCCGGACCATCGCGGCTGTCAATGATGATAAACTAGCTCCACTGGAGACATATCTGCCCGTATCTCTGCCACCCAGAGCAGTAGTTCATTTCACAGGTGGGGAAACCAAGGCTCAGGGAGGCCACGCTATTTGATCGAGGATCCGTGCTAAGTCCAGCTACCCTTAAAGCTTGACGTCTTTTAGGACTCTGCAGATGTGGAACTACAGTCCTGGGTTGGCCTCCGGGCTCCTCCACTTAAAGCTGTGCCATGTGGATCCAGGCTGTTAATCTGTCTGAGCATCAGTTTCTTCATCTATAAAATGAGAATCAAAACTACTTCAGAGCTTTTTGTGACTCCAAGGAGACCGTGTAAAAACCTTTGTAATCTGGACATTGATATGTAGACACACTGTTATTATTCCTTTTTTTTTTTGTCTAAGGATGATGAATATTTAGACACTGGTACCAGGTTTGCAGCTGACCAGTGCCACACCAGGTGCAGACAGAACATAGTTGTTATTCTTACAACTGAGCACTTAAATACAAGGTGCTGCTCACCAAGACTGTAGGAGACATGTGTTATTACTATTCCCACTTTACAGCTGAGGGTTGGGGCACAGGAAGGCTAAGGCCTTGCGCCTAGCCGGGAGGAGGCGAAGTCATCACCGGAACAGGGGCAGCTGGCCCCAGAGCGGGCTCAGTGATGTCCAAGCACGGCGATGGTTACCACGGATGTATTTTCCTGCACTGAAGACTGTTAGGGGAGATGACGCCTTTGCAAGAGCACCTTCGCCTCCCTTCAAATCCTCCCAGAAGTCTATTCTACTTTCTAGTACAATTCTCAGTCTGGAGGGAAAAAAAAAGATCTGATAAAGAAGTCACACCAAGGTGTGTGTGCTGCTGATAATGGCTTAGTGTGTAGCCGGCACTGGGAGGTTTGCATCCAAATCAAAGCCTGGAAGGACCATGTTTAATTCAAAGTGTTTAATCCCGACATGACAAGCAGACAGAGGGTCAGCGCCCAGTCAACTGCCTCTGCAGAGCCAGCCCGCCCCACTTAAGCCCAGAATCTCTCACCAGGGGGCGGGGGATGGGGAGGGAGCAAGGCAGGAAGAAACGGGTTCTGGGTTTAGCTCACTGTTCTGGGCGCTCACCCCCAACAGAGCAAACAGTACACAGGATGTTAAGGGGCAAGTCGAAGTACACCCAGGCCTCATGATACAGGAGAAATAGGGCACAGGAGGATGGGCATGTTCCAGGTCTCAGCTGAGTCCCTGGGACGCACCTCACTAAGTGAGGGTCCTTGCCTTCATGCAGGAAAGAAATCAAGAGCAAGCCACTGTAGAGATAGATTTATTCAGAGAGATGCACACTCCATAAACAGAGTGCAGGATGTCTCAGGAGGCCAGAGAAAGACCATGAAGTGTAGGGTTGTTAGTTTTTATGGGCCGAGTAACAAGTGGGAGGGTTATTCCAACTATTTGGGGGAAGGGGCTGGGAATCCCAGGAGCTGGATCATCACCCACTTTTTGACCTTTTATGGGCAGCCTTGACACTGTCTGGGCACCTGTGGGAGCGCCACTGAGCAGCTATTGTATTACAATGAGTGTACATTGAAGTTCAAGGTCTGCTGGAGTAGAGTCTTCCGCCATCTTGGTGCTGAGTGCTGCCATTCCTTTAATGGCTGTGCCCTGCCCCCATCCCTGCTGCCTCACTCAGACCAGGCCTCTGGTTCCTAATGAAGGCGAGGACATGGGAGGGGCCTGAGCAGGCCTGTCACGACCTGGGGCAGAGCTCCCCATCCCCCAGCAGCTCCTAGCCCCACCCCTCCAGGTCAGCACCACGGAGAGCATCCAGAGATCCCTTCCTCTGTGAGATGGCGGGACTGCCTCTCTCCTGGACGGTTATGAAGGTTAGATGAAGTGCGTGTATAGAGGTAGTGACTGCAGATCACAGGTGTTCTTTGTCCCCTCCACCCCCATGCAGACTCCTCCCCACACACCCATCCTGCCTGCCCCCCATAGGCTCAAACACCTGCTGCTCTCACTGCACCATTGAGGGGGTGCTAGACATTCAGCCCAACAGCCTTCACCCATGCCCTCTTTCTTTTAGCCAGAACAGGTGGGCAGCCCAGGTGCACCCATCCCCTGGCAGGCAGGGCCAAGAACACAGGTGCCCATGGTGGGGGATGAGCAGAGCTGAGCTCAGGATCTAACCTGAGACCCAGGAGAAAGCTGCCTTTTAGCCAGGGAAGAAGCTGGACTTCCCCGAGGAGTGCTGGGACTGGCCATCTTGAGCCATCTTCTTGTTGACAGAGTATTGATGGAGAGAGACAAGCAAGAGGAGGAGGGAGGGGCAGGGACCTCTGAGATGCTGTCTTAGTCATCTCTGGCCACCATCACAAAACTCCACACACTAAGAGGCTGAAACATGTCGACTGAAAAAAAAAAAAAAAAACCACAACCTCAAAGTGGACAATTATGTTTTACTCAGTGGACATACTGAAGACTTAAGCCCAGAAGGCAACCTCTCAGATCACTCTGAGGGACTGCTCTGAAGAGATAAGGGGGTGCCAGGATACATGGGAGTTTTTGCAACAAAAATCAGGTAGTCAGAATATCAGAAGATTACTGTCAATTAAAGAAAAACCAGACATCTCAAGATAATGAATTTAGCACTTTTCTATGTGTGGGGAGGTGCAAGAGTCTGGGCTCATTGAAATCCTTCCTCTGATGTGCACTTAGCTCTCTAGGATCAGTATCCTGTTCTTTCCCATCCTGAGCCCCCTCAGTGTGCCCACTGGGGGAGGCTGCAGTGGCTGATGGCTTGGTGACCACAAAATCCTTTGTTTACTAAGATGGCAGGCGACAGTCTTCATCTACAAACAACAGGAATTGGTTACTTTGTCTGGAGGCTGGAAGGCCAAGGTCAGGGTACCAGCACCAGCAGATTCTGGTGAGAGTTCTCTTCCGAGCCTGCCCTGCTCTCTCTCTGGTGAGGAACGGCTCAGCACTGAGCCCGTATGTTGGGGACTGAAGTCTTGTGTCCCCTCAGAATTCATCTGTCCCAGGTTTTGGCTGAATTTGGGGGTCAGAGGAGGTCATGAGGGTGGGGCCCTCACAATGGGATTAGTGCCCTTATAAGAAGAGACACCAGGGAGCTGGCTCTCTCCCTCTCCCACCACCAGCCCCCTGTTGGCTGCACCTTCCCTCTCTCCTTTCCCCTTGCCTGGTCTGTCCTAGTTTGGGGGAGAGGAAAATTTGGCCCTACAAACTTACCTTTGGGGAAACTTCTCTCTGAATCCGTTTCTGCCTCTTTCTTCTTCTCAATGGGAAACAGGGGAGGGGAAATAGTTTGGGGTGAGTGGGGGGTAATCCTACCAAGAGACAGGAGCAGAGATAAGGAGAAGGAAGGCCAGGTCAGAGCCCAGCACACCTTTATCCCAGACAGTACAGGACGGGAGGACAGCTGAGAAAGGGCAACGAGACAGGGGGATGGGGAGGCCAGGGTGAGCCTGGTTGCCCAGAAGCTGAGAGATGAGGATGTTTAGAGAGAAACAAGCAGAAGCCAGGCTGCTGGGTAGGAGAGAGCAGCACAGAGAGGTTGGACTTGGCAACTTGGGGGCAATGGTGTCCATAACAAGCCCTGGTTCCAGGAAGCAGCAGAAGGAAAAATAATTCCAGTGGGATGATGAATGAATGGGGTGTATGGAAGAAGAAGCAGCCATTGGGGAATCATGGGAAATAAAGCATCAGAGAAGCTGGACGGGTTTCCAGGAGCTGCATGTGCCATGCTGAAGACCTTGGAGCATCACCCCAGGAGACGTCGGCAGGGCTGGGAACGTTGATTTGTCATCTGTCAGCTACTTGCCAGTTGGCTGGGTCTGTCATCTTCATGTTTACACATCATCTCTCATCAAAGAATATTTGCAAGTTACAAATGTTAATCGAGGCTGTCTTTCTTGTTTGTTTTTTGTGGATATACCTTTTTTCTGATTACAAAAATAACATATGCTTAAAAAAAATCCCATGATCAAGTAAAAGCATAAAATAAAACATAAACTACTGTCTCAAACATTCCTTCTAAAATTAACCGTTGCTTGCTGTAGATCCTTCCAGACCTTTTTTTCCCTTCATCTTTACAGTTTTATTTTTAACAAAAATGGAGTGATATCGTTTATACATTGCTTTGCACCTTTTATATGTAACAGTCCCGGACATTTTTCCACCTCAGTGCATGGACATGGTGATCACTTTCAGTGTTTTAATATTTTCATTACCTCTAAAAGAAATCCTGTAGCCTTTACTGATAGCCCCCCTTCGCATCTCCAGCCTCCCCTCCCAGCCCTAAGAAACCACTAATCCACCTTCTATCTCTGTAGAGTTAGCTATTCTGGACTTTCATATCATGTAGAATCATATAGTACATGGCCTTCCACTGAGCAGGTTTTCAAGACTCACCTATGTGTTAGTACTTAATTCCTTATTATGGTGAATAATATTCCTTTGGGTGGATACATCACATTTTGCTTGTCCATTCATCAGTAGATGGACAGCTGGGCTGTTCCCCCTTTTCACACTCGTGAGTAATGCTACTATAAACACTTATGTGCAAGTTTTTGTATGAACGGATGTTATCATATACGTGAAATAGTATCTCACTTTGGTTTTGATTTGCATTTTCCTGATGGCTTTTGCTATTAAGCACCTTGTCATATGCCCATTGGCCATTTGTATATTTTCCTTGGAGAAATGTCCGTTCAAGTCCTTTTCCCCTTTTCAACTGGATTATTTGTCTTTATTGTAATTGAGTTGTAAGTGTTCTCTCTATATAAAGATACAAGTCCCTTAAACATATGACTTTAAATACATTCTCCCATTCTGTAAGTTGTCTTTTCACTTTCTTGCTGGTGTCTTTGAAGCACAGAAGTTTTTCATTTTTTAACATTTTTTATTGATTTATAATCATTTTACAATGTTGTGTCAAATTCCAGTGTTCAGCACAATTTTTCAGTCATTCATGGACATATACACACTCATTGTCACATTTTTTTCTCTGTGATTTATCATAACATTTTGTGTATATTTCCCTGTGCTACACAGTGTAATCTTGTTTATCTATTCTACAATTTTGAAATCCCAGTCTATCCCTTCCCACCCTCCACCCCCCTGGTAACCACAAGTCTGTATTCTCTGTCCATGAGTCTATTTCTGTCTTGTATTTATGCTTTGTTTTTGTTTGTTTGTTTGTTTTTGGTTTTGTTTTTTATATTCCACATATGAGCGATAGAAGTTTTTCATTTTTATAAAATCCAATTTATCTGTTTTTTTCTTTTGTTGACCATGCTTTAATATCTAAGGATATTTTGCCAAGTTATGGAATAACAGAATTATGACAATTTCCTATGCTCTCTTCTAACAGTTTTATAAGGTTTTAGCTCTTACACTCAGCTCTTTGATCCATTTTGAATTATAAAAATCACTTTTTGGGTATGTATATAAAGTGTGAGGTAAGGGTCAACTTCATTCTTTTGCATGTGGCCAGCTAATTGTCCCAGAACCATTTGTTGAAAAGATTATTTTTTCCCCATCAAATGGTTTTGGAACCCTTGTCAAAATCATTTGACCATAGATGAATGGGTTTATTTCTGGATACTCAATTCTGTTTCATTAATCTATGTGTCTGTCCTTACACCAGTAACCCATTGTCTTAATTACCATTGCTTTGTAGTAGGTTTTGAAATTGGGACATGTGAGTCCTTGTATTTTTCTCTCTTTTCTCAAAGTTGTTTGGCTATTTGGGACATCTTATAATTCCATGTGAATTTTAGAAGTATCTTATCAATACCCACAAAGTAAACAGCTGGTATTCTGATAGGGATTTTGCTAACTCTGTAGATCAACTGGGGGAAATATTGTCATCTTAACAATATTAAGTCTTCTGATCCATGAACATGGTATGTTTTTCTGTTTATTTAGATCTTCTTTAATTTCTTTCAACATTTTGTAGTTTTAAGAGTATGAGTTTTGTACTTCTTTTATTAAACTTATTCATAAGCATTTTATTAGGAAGGGTGGCAGCTCAGTGGTAGAGCATGTGCTTAGCATGCGTGAGGTCCTGGGTTCAATCCCCAGTACTTCCATGAAATAAATAAAATCTAATCACCTGCCCCACCCAAACAAGCAAACAAAAATAAACAAACATGAGCATTTTATTCATTTTAATGCTATTATAAATGGAAGTGATTTCTTAATTTCATTTTTTGAATGTTCACTGCAAGAGTATAGAAACACAAATGATTTTTGTATTTGGATCTTATGTTCTGAAACCTTGCTGAACTCATTCATTCTAACAGCTTTTAAGTTGATATCCTATGTTATTTACTATTTTCTAGGAACAGAGAAACATTTACTTCCTATTTTCTAACATTGATGCTGCTTTATTTCCTGTTCCAATTGCCCTGGCTGGACCCTCCAGTATGGTGTTGAATAAAAGTGGCAAGAGCAGATTTCTTTATCTTGTCACTGATCTTGGGGAGAAAGCATCATGTCTTTCCCATTAAGTAGGATACTAGCTGTGGGTTTTTCATAAAGGCTCTTTATCAGGTTGAGGAAGTTCCCTTCTTGTCTTACTTTGATGTTTGTTTTTATGATGAAAGAATATTGGATTTTGTCAAATGTCTTTTCTGTATCTATTGAGATGATCACATGGTCTTTATTTTTTATTCTATTGATATGATCTATCACAGTAATTGCTTTTCACGTGTTGAACCAACCTTGCATTCCTGGGGTAAATCCCACTTGGTCATGGTGTATGTTCTTTTATATGTTGCTACATCCAGTTTGCTAGCATTTTGTTGAGGATATTTGCATCCATATTTATAAGAGATGTTGGTCTGTAGTTTTCTTATGATGTCTCTGTCTGCTTTTGGGATCAGGGTGATGCTGGCCTTGAAATTAGTTCACAACTGTTTCTTTCTTTTCTATTTTTTGGGAAGAGTTTGTGAAGGATTGGTATCAATTTTTCTTTCAATGTTTGGAATTAGAATTCAGTGGTGAAGCCATCTTGATCTTAGCTTTTCTTTGTGGGTAGTTTTAAAATTACTAATTTAACCTTTTCACTTGTTATAGATCAATTCAGATTGTATATTTCTTCTTGAATCAGTTTTGGTAATTTGTGTCTTCCTAGAAATTTGTACATTTCATTTTATCTGACTTTTTTGGCTTACAATCATTTATAGTATTTCTTTATAATCTTTTTTATTTCTGTAGTGTTGATTGAAAAGCTCCTCTTTCATTTCTGATTTTAGTAATGTCTTCTCTCTTTTTTCCTTGTTAGTCTAAGCTAAAGGATCACCAGTTTTGTTTATCTTTTCAAAGAGCCAGCTTTGGTTTTACTGAATTTTTCCATTGTACTTCTAGTCTCTATGTCAATAATTTTCACTCTAATCTTTATCATTTCTCTCCTTGTTTGCTTTAGATTTAGATTGCTTTTCTTTTTTTCATGTCTTAATGTGGAAGATTAGATTATTGATTTGAGTTTTCTTTCTTCTTAATATTAAGCATTTACAGCTCTAAATTTCCCACTAAACACAGCTTTTGCTTCCTCTCATAGATTTTTTTTTTGATATTGTAGCTTCATTTTCATTCATCTCAAAGTATGCTCTGATTTCCCTTTTGATTTTTTTCTTTGGCTCTTTGGTTATTTGGAAGTAAGTTTAAAGTTTCTCAAACTTTTTCCTGATATTTATTTCTAATTTTGTTCCAGTGTAATTGGAGACCACACTTTATATTATTTGTAAGCTTTTAAAATTATTGAGATTTGTTTTATGGCCTATGATCTATCATAGAGAATGTTGCATGTGTACTTGAGAATATATATTCTATTGTTGTTGGGTAGAACATTCTATAGATATCTGTTAGGTCTATTGGGTTTATAGTGTTGTTCAGGTCTTCTATTTCCTAGTTAACTTTTTCTTCAGTCCTATTGAGCTACTATTGAAATACAGCACTGTATAAGTGTATGATGTACAGCATACAGATTTGACTTACATACATCATGAAATGATTACCACAATAAGTTTAGTTAACATCTATCATCTCATATAGATACAAATATTTTTCCTTGTGATGATAACTTTTAGGATTTACTTTTAAGTTCCATAGATAGTATACAGCAGTGTTATCATGTTATACATGATATCTCTAGTACTTATTTATTTTATAAATGGAAGTTTTCACCTGCTGACCACCTTCATCCAATTCTCCTTCCCCCAAGTAACCACAAATCTGGTAACCACAAATCTGATCTCTTTTTCTATGAGTTTCATTTTGTTGCTGTTTTTCTTGCTGTTTGGATTCCATATATAAGCCAGATCATACAGTATTTATCTTTCTGTGTTCAACTTATTTCACTTAAATAAGTCATAATCCCCTGAAGTTCCATCCATGTTGTCACAAATGGCAAGATTTCCTCATTTTTTATCAATGAGTAATATTCAATGTGTACATGTAGCATAATTTCTTTATCCATTCATCCATCAGTGGATACTCAGGTTGTTTCTACATCTTGACTAATGTAAATAAATGATGCTGCTATAAACATGGAGGCACAGAAATCTCTTCCACATAGTGGTTTTGTTTCCTTTGAATATATTCCAGAACTGGAATTGCTGGATCATAGGGTAGTTCTATTTTTTATTATTTGAGTAAACTCCATACTGTTTCCCGTAGTGATTTTCAACAACTTATATTTCCACCAACAGTGCACAAGGGTTTCCTTTCTCCCACATTTGTTATCTCTTGCTTTTTTGATGCTACCCATTCTAACAGGCATGAGGTAATATTTCACTGTGATTTTGATTTGCATTTCCCTGATGATTAGTGAATTTGAGCCTCTTTTTTTGTACTTCTTGTTCTTGTTAACCTTATGTCTAGTTCAGTCCATTGTTGAAAGTGGGTTATTGAAGTCTGCAGCTATTATGTTGAATTTCTGTCTTTATTTCAGTCAATTTTTTCTTTCTGTATTCTGGTGCTCTTTTATTAGGTGCATATATGCTCATAATTGTTACATCTTTCTGATGGATTGACTGTTTTTTCACTATAAAATGTCCCTCCTTATCTCTAGGAATATTTTCTGTTTTAAAGTCTGTTTTGTCTGATATCAGTATAACCACTCTAGCTTTCTTCTGGTTGCTTTTTGGATGACATGTCTCTTTCCATCCTTTTATTCTCACTCTATTTGTGTCTTTAAATCTAAAGTGTGTTTCCTGTAGACAGGCAGCATATGGTTGAATTATATTTTGTTATCCATTTGACCATCTCTGCCTTTTGATTGGATTACTTAATTCATTCACATTTAATGTTATTATCTATATAGTTGGATTGACATCTGTCATTTTTACTTTTTGTTTTCTATATATATCACATCTTTTTTGTTCCCCTATTCATTCTACTGCTTTCTTTGGTATTAAATGAGTATTTTCTGATGTAGCATTTTAATTTCTTTGATAATTTTTTCACCATATTTTTTAGAATTTTTTCTTTTTTTTTTTTAGTGATGGCTCTAGGGTTTACCCTGGGTAGCCTAACTTATCAGAATCAGCTTCAGATTTTCATTGGTTTAATTCCAATGAGCTATATGGAAATTATACTCCTATACAGCTCTATTCTCTCTTCCTCTTTTTTGTGCTATTATTGTCATGTATATTACACCTATTAATGTTCTAGACCCAACAATAAATTGCTATAATTATTACTTTACTATCTGTAGTTACTTCCTTAGCCCAGTGCAACTCAGCTGCCGCCCACCTCCTTTGTACTGTTAATGGCAATATTTTTTTCTATGTGTTATATACTCTACATTATAAACATATTATTTATATAATTGCTTTTTAAATCAGTTAAGAAAGGAAAAGAGAAAAATATGCATGTATACTGTCTTTTATAGTTATGCAATTGTTGTTTCTTTTTCACGTCTGTCTGTCTCTTTTGTACCCTTCTTTTTCCCTCACCCTGACTCTCCTCCTTTGGCCCCCTTTCAGGCATCTTCAGACCTCTTTGTGACATTCAGGACAGGGAGCATCCAGGTCATTCCCCCAGCAGCCATGGATGGGGACACCCACCAGAGCAGGAAAAGCAAGGAAGCCATGGTGAGCTTTCTGCCTTTGGGGTCTGCCTGGAAGGAGTCACAAAAAAAAAGGACATCATGGTTGAGCTTCAACTGCATCAGGACTGGACAAAACATTCTACATACAAGTTCATTATCCTCCCAACTGCCTGGCCAGGAAAGTGTCATCATTCCCACTTTGCAGATGAGAAGGGTTAAATGACTTGCTTGAAGTCAACAGCTGAGATAAGATTTTAACACTTCTGTCAGACTGCAGTGTTAGGGTCCAACACGCATCCCAGGATGTTGCAGGAAGTGCATGTTTTATCCACATTCAGGCACAGTCCTTGAAGGAAGGCCAAGGTGTGTCTCCAGGATGTATCCTGAGAAACCCACCTGGCTTTACTCTATTTCTCTGATAGAAAACAATGATTGGGAGGGGAAATGTTAGTTGCTGTTTTTAAATGATAACTCCTTTTACCATCCCATGATAACGAAACTCTTTTCTGAAGGGGGAAAACTGAATCATACCCATTTCCATGAAGCTGAGCGGCATCACCTCAGCATACAAACGGTTCTATTACTTTTCATTGATCATTAAAGGCTTTCTTCTCATTATAAAAATAATACAAGCATCAAAATGGAAGTAATATATAATCCTTCAGAGGAAATTTGAAAAGGCAGAAAAATATAAAGAAGAAAATATAAATCACACAAAACTCCTTTATTAAAAAACAACAAGTATGACTATTTTGGTGAATTTTCTTTTTTTTTTTTTCTAAGTCTTTTTGTATCAGTCAGACATGTGAGCATGATGTCCAGGCCCTCCTCCAGGCCCTGGGGGGATGATAGGCCAGTGACAAGGAGAAGCGGAAAGATGGAGAGCAGGGCAAGGCATGGTCCCTGCCCTGGAAGAAACTGATGAGCAAGGAGTAGACTTAGAATTTCGGAAGAGATGCAGTTAGCAATGTTACAGTTCAAAACCAAAGAGAATAAACAAACCCAGAAGAAAACATACACTGGCTCAGTCCGTTATCAGTTCCAACATGAGGGCTCTGACAAGAGTGTGCAGATTCTGGGCAAAGCAAAATCCCAGAGACTCCCTGGAGCAGTCTGCTCTGAGCTGGGCTCAGGTTTTTCTGCATCAGCTGTGCCAAGTGGTTTAGGGTGGAGCCGGGGAAGGGGCTGGGGGCAGGGGCACAGGAGGGGACAAGTGTGAGCAGCAGAGGGGAGTAGTGATCAGCACTCAAGTCCTCCCCCAAGGAGCTCGGGTTCCGGCCCCTTCCCCGGGCTCCGCGCAGATCATCCTGCAGGTCCGCTGACTTCCCCGGAGCCTTCCAAGACTTCTCCTTTTCCTTGAGCTGCTCACACACAGCATCCTCCCCCGGGGTACAGACCCACCACGGGGTGAGTCCGCAGTGCCCGAGCACCTCCATGCCCAGCCCCCGTGGACACCCTGTTGTCCAGTCCTGGCCACCTCCATGCGAGAACACTGAGCTGAGACTCCCCCAGGTCCCCAGCCGCCCCTTGCCAGGGCTCCAAGACCTCCATCCTGTGGGCCCTGCAGCTGGGGGTGCTTTTTCTGACCCAGGGCTCAGATCCTTTGTGTGCTTAGCAGCTGAGCCTAGAACAGACCACCAGCAGGACCCAGACCTGGCCAGGGAAGGACGGAGTCCCATCCCCAGGGACACGGGGGCCCCAGTGCCATTGCAGGGCACCTTCATTCACAATCACACCAAGAAGGCTACATCATCCCATAATAGCAGATGTGGACACAGCAACAAAACTAGCTTGCTTTCTCTGCCTGCAAATCTCTTGCATTAAGACAGATATTGAAATAAAGCAGATAAGGCCTTGATTTAGGGGTGGGGTTAAGCTTCAGGGCCACCATCGCAGAGCACCTGCATTGTCCCTGCCTGGGGACAGGATTCGGGCAACGGAGAGTGAGAGGGGAAGGTAAGTGCGTGCGTGTGTGCATGTGTGTGTGTGTGTGTGCACTGACACTAGAACCTGTAGGTGTGGTGGTATGACTTCAAGTGGGAAGAAGATTGCGGGGGGCAGGGGGTGCAGCGCAGGGCCAAGTTCCACTAGTTGGTGGTGTTGACACTTTCTAGAAGCTCAGCCTCACTTTCTTCATCTGCAACCCCCTGGACTTTGGTGAACACACAGATGTGAGTGAAAGCAACTTTTATGAGAACTTGCCAGTGACCCTCCTTGATGGCAGGGACTATGTTTTTAGGCCTTTTTATGTCCCTAGAATTTAGAAGACTGCTTGATCTGTGGGAACATTCTATATAACTTTATTTCTTAAATGATGATCGTGTCTCTATGTTTGGCTAAGATCAAGTGCAGGATCTGTTCTTATCAGTTTCAGATAGTGAAGATGATGATGGTGCCTTTTACAGACAGTGGTGGTCAAACATTTTACAAAATTGTATTACGGAAATGTTCACTTTCAAGCTTTTTTTTTTTTAACAATGTGCCATGTATTCTGAAGAAATCTTATGTGGCACTCACAGAAGCAAAGTGGCACGCATTCGGGGGAAAGGTCCAGAGCCCACCCTACACCCTTTTGTCCCCAAGCTGGTCCCGCAGCATCTTCAAGGAAGCTTAGGGCACAGTTTTAAACATAGTTTCAGGAACAGTTTGCAAATTGCTCTCTTAATTAGAAGACAGTATCTTAATGGAAGAACTGGGGCTTCGAAATGCAGCCCAGGGAGGGGGGTTTCAGTCTCTCCCAGGACCTCATTTAATAGCCACTTAGTCCTTCCTCTAAACCCAGCCTCCCCGGGAGGAGAGGGGCCTCAGCAGGGAGCATCAGGGGGACAGCAGCTGCCACTCACCAGCCTGAGCGGAGGCCCTTATCTTGTTTAACGCTCAAGGCACCTTCAAGGTCAAACACCCTTAGTGTGCCGATTTTGTAGATTAAAAGAGAATGAAAGCTTGGGGAGGTGAACTAACTTGCCCTAGATCAATAGCTACTAAGCAAAGGGCTCAGAATTGCACCCGAACCAAAGCCCACACTTGTGATCACTCCGTACTGGCGCCCACTGGGGACACTCAGACAGACCCACAGCAGAAACACCCAGATGGGAGGAAGGGACAAGCGCGCCCAGCTGGAGTGTCAGGCGCCGACAGCCCCCCTGCTCCCCCACCTCCTCCTTTGGTGAATGGGGGTCAGTGATCACAAAACTCCCCTCTTCTACCTGGACGGGAAGCAGGACGTCAGGCAGGCAGGGCGGGGTGGAGGATGGAGTTGCCCAGCTTTCATGCTGAGAAGCAGGGGCACCCTGGGGTCCCCCGTCTGTGGTCCTGTCCAGGTCACCAGGCCCGAGCACGGGGAGGACCCCAGTGAGGAGGTTGGGCTGGGCACCTCCGGCCCAAGAAAGGAGACCCGCCCACGTCCCCTGAGAGCAGAGAATCGGACCTGGTGAGGTTGGGGGGTGGGGGTGGGAGGGACCCTGCAGCTCTTCTCCAGGGAGTCGGCCAAGCTCCCACTGCAGGATGAGGGACATGGCTGTGGATGTCCTGGGGCTGCTTGGCTTTGCCAGGACACCCTCTACCCCTCCTCCCATCCTTCCCGCCTCCCCCTGCAAGTTGCTGGGTGGAATTCCTGCTCTTGCAATGCGCTCACTACGTGCCAGGCACCCTGCTTGGGGCTGGGTGGCCAGCAGACACCTGCTTACAGGGACAAAAGACAGAGGCAGGTCCGGTGGGGAGGGGGCCGGCACTCACAGGATGCTGGGTGCTGCTGGGAGGGGGGGGGCATGGTTAGCAGGGAAGCGAGGGCCCTCTGAGGACACAACACGTGCACAGACAGACACCTGAGGAGTTCTCTGCAGCCCCCAGGACTCGGCTCTGCCAAGCCTAGCCAGGAAGCCACCTGGCCCTGTGTGCCAAGGGGCCAGCAGGCTTCAGGGACAAACAGTAGAGCCCCTGGGCTGAGTCCAGGAGGACGGTATGGTGAGACCCCTTCGCGTCCCGGGCCCTCCAGCAGGGGAGGGATTGGAGTGGGCGCAGCCCCAGAGGAGAGAGGGGCAGAGGGCCGACAAGCCCGGGGCCTGGCAGAGGGGACACTTAGACCCTTCCCTGGCCAGTGTCAGTGTAACAGCCCCTTGCCCAGACCGCTCAAGGGAATTAATCCTCATCCTTCAGAGATGCCTCGTGAACTGAGAATAAAGCCTGCACCACATGAAAGGCCACTGGTCCCCTCACCCCCCACCCTTGCCTTTTTGGGGATTTAGAGACTCACCACACCCCAACAATGCATGCCTGCTGCCCAGCCCAAAACAGGCCTGCCAGCGTGCTTGCAGGCACCCGGCGCCCTTTCCTCCCCACAGAGGGGACGTTTTGGGGACAGGTGTGTTCCATGGGAGCTTATTCAGAGCTCAGCTTGGCTCAGGCCCTCCAAGGAGCAGGGACCCACAGCAGGACAGGAGGGAGAAGCGGGGCCAGGACAGGGAGCGAGAGAGACTTGTACCATGTTCAGTGCCCTTTCTGTTGGGCCCCTGCCCCTTCACAGTGCCCCCACCAGCTGGTGTGGCCTGGGAGCTCCGTGAGGTGGGGTGTGATGGTCCCTCCCCAGAAGGCGTCCGGATGATGTGGGAATTAGCTTGTCCAAAGGCCTACTCTGGGACATAGAAAACAAACTTATGGTTACCAGGGACGATAGTGGGTGGGGAGGGATAAACTGGGAGTTCAGGATTTGCAGATACACACTACTATACATAAAAGAGATAAACAAGGTCCTCCTGTATGGAACAGGGAACTACAGTCAATAGCTTGTAATAGCCTATAACGAAAAAGAAGATGAAAAAGTATACATATGTATGTATGACTGAATCACTCTGCTGTACACCAGAAATTAACACAACATTGTAAACTGACTATACTTCTATTAAAAGAAAAAGAAAAAGACAAAGGCCTACTCTGCACCCAGGCCAACACCAGACACCTCTAAATGCACAGCCAGCCCTTGCCCAGGGCCAAACCAGCTTCCACTCAGGCTAGTCTAGGGCCCTGCAAATGCAGAGGTAGGATCCAGGCTGGACTCCCCAAGGCCCGTCTGGCTGGGTGCAAACACTCAAAGGAGTCAGCGTCTCTTGAATGGGTGTGGCCAGGATGCTGTGAGGACACGCCCCTTCTCCCCTCTGGGTATCTCCGCACTGCAGCCCTTTGCCAAGACAACAGTTATGAGAAAAGAATAGTTCTGTCATCTGCACTGAGGCCAGAACATTCCACACAGACACAGAAAACCACCTGCAAAACCCGGTTAGGGTTCACTCTAACATAAATGTCCATGGAAGTCACCACCCCTGTTCGCAGGAAACGCAATCATCCGTCATGTGTGCATGATCAAGAGGTATCACTTTCCGCCTTCCAGCACCGTATCAGTCATCTCCCCTAACGGCCGGGGAGCGTCTGTGGACAGCGTGACCACCCACCCACTAATCTCCCCAACCACATCCTTCCACAGAGAGACATCGCCCCCAGAATGAGGAACTGTGCGGCCCAGAGCCAGCTGCACAAGTCAGGAACAACGTGACACCTCGAGAGCAGCTCAACTGAAAACCCACCACCACCAGTGTCTTGAGGCAACAGATCTTCCCACGAAGCCGCAGGTGCTTTCCAGCCGCAGTGCAGCCAGCATGGGTTCCCAGTCCTGGCAGGGCGGAAGGCAGGAAACAGGTGGAAAGCGAGAGAAGGGAGCCAGCGGAGGCCAGCTGAGACCCCGGGGCTCTGCAACCTCTCGCAGGCGTGGCTCGGCTGTGATGCATAGACATTCAGAGCTGGAAGGAAACTCGGAGATCGTTTGCTTGAATCATTTGTTTTGTTTTCTCAGAGCAAACTGAGACCAGAAGGGGGACGACCTTACAGGTTCACCAAGGGACCACCCTGGGAGGGCAATTCACATCCCTTGCCAGCACCTCCTCAGACAGACACAGAACTCCGGATCTCCACCCGGAGGCAGGTGCAAATGCTCAGTAAACATCCCAGGTAGGCAAGACCCCACGCGGGTGCCCTGCCCGATCACAGACGGCAAACAGATAAATACACAAGTAGTTACTAGTAAGAATTGTGATGAAAAGCACATGGGGCTGAAAGACTTTATTCCCAGGGGACCTAACCGAGTCTGGGACAGGGGACCAGTGAAGACTTGCCTACGGAGGTACCAATTAATCTGAGACTGGAAAGTTAGCCAGACAAAAGGTGGGCAGAGAGTTCCTGGGAAGAGGGTCTCCCCTCCTGCTCCCTCTGGTCCTCTCTTCCTCCTCCCCTAAGCAAGCTGCTGGCTTCAAACCAGGTGACCGCCTCGCTGGCCTTCATGCCCACCGGGTACAGCCATCACTTTCCCACACCCAGGCCGCCCGCAGCCACATCCTCGTCTTCCCTCTCACCCAGCATCTCCGGTCCTGCCCCAGCCTCTGGGATCCCAGCCTCCTCCACACCCATCACCACGCATGCTGTGGGTTCCTCCTGCCCTTGACCTTGTGACCCCATCCCCAAAGCACCAATCACAGAGCTGGACACATTACGGACTTTCACGTAAGATGAGGCAGGATACAAGGGAAACTCTGGGCCATCCGGTCTGCCCGGCCAGCAGCCCACAGCAGCCCAGCCCAGGCGGTGAGCTGTGAGGCTTCTCCACGTGAGGACAGAGCCATTTCAGAGCCTGATCCCTGGAGATGCTTCTCTGACTGGTGACCTAAAATGTGACCTTACTGAAACTCCCTCCTCCTGTCTGTTCTCCTTTCAAAGCTTTGTGAAGTTCCTTACTTCCATTTTTTCCTTTCACCAGAGCCTCAGGAGAAAAGAAATGACTTCAAGGCCTTGGCTTCCACCCTGAGCAGGTGGTGGAGGGTGGTCAGAGCAGGAGGGGATTTGACAAGAACAATCTCGAGCGCCCCTGCCCCAACATCTGGGCGCTCCCATCGGTCTTCGGGAAGACACAGCCCTGAGCAGGGAAGAGACTTGCCCTGGTTGACCTGTGGCAGGGCTGGAACTCTGGCTGTGGTCCCAGATCCGGGGCCCTGTCCCACCAGTAACTGCTCAGGAAGGACGTCAGGGCTCTTCCCGGGCCAACTTGAGATTCCCCATGCCAGGTCACAGAGAGCCCTCTGTCCAGGTACAGCGAGTGTGCCGAGCCCACATCCGGCCAGCACACATCCACGCTCAGTCTCCAGGCCCTAACAAGGCAGGCTCCACGCAGACGGGAAACAATCATCTTGTCCAGATCTGGTCTCCTCCATCTGCTGCCCCACGGACTCCCAGGAGTAAGGGCTACAGAGTGGTCAGCAGATAAATATCCTGCATACCAAGACCCCCTGCCAGGCCCTCTGATGCAGCCTGCAATCTGCTGACCCACCTGGGAGGACGGGAAAGGGAGCAACTCACACCGGCTGATCAAGTACCACAAACCATCACTCCAGCGCGGTGATCTGCACGTGTGAGGTGCTGATGAGCAAGAAATGTTAAAGCCAGAACACCTTCTTACGTGTCTAGGAGTAGAGATAAGTCACCTTGCAGTCCGTTTTTGTTTTCTGGGGAAACCACAGGAGTGGTCCCTCCCCGGTTAGGACATCCGTGAAGCATCCTTGCCCCAGGAAAAGCTGTAAGAGGCCCTTTTGTTTTCTGTGTTGAACAATCTCCAGGGAAGGAGCCTGGGGGAAAGGAAGGAGGGAAAGGAAGACATCACAGCCCTGCAGCCCAGAGTGGGTGCAGTAGAGCCTGTGCAAGTGGGCCCTGGAGCAGGAGGCCCCCACCGTAGCAGCCACTGGGCTGTGCAGGGCTTGTGTGCAACAGTGCCACCAAGTGGCAGCAACAGGAACCACAGCGTCTCTGGCTTGATTGGTCCCCCAGCTTTCTCTCCCTTGGTGTCTGAAAGCAGGCAAAGCCCCAGATTCTTGTGCAGAGCAAGGAGCTTCCACCCTTCCTTCTTAGGAAGGCTGATGTAGTTCATTGCCGTGTAGCCACGTCTGCCCATCACTCCCAAGCTTGTCAGGCCTTTCCAGTGTGATGCATCTGTCTTGTCTGATGCCCATAACCACCTAGGAGGCATCTCCATACTGTTGTCCGAATTTTGCAGGTGTGTGCCAGGGTTAACAACTTTCCCCAAATCACACACGCCAAGTAAATGGCAAGGCGGAGATTGGAACCAGGCCCCTCTGACTCCTGGATCACACGCCTGCTGCACCCCACAGCAAAAGCCAGAAGCTACAAAGCATCTCAGGGCCGCATTGCCTCCCCAGCTTCTCCAGTCACTGTAATTTCTTTGTCATTTGATTCACATGTGGCCCAGGCCCCTTGGCTCAAAGACCATATAGTGGCATCACGAGGCATGGGGTTTTGTTTTTGGTAAGTTTTTTTTTTTTTTTTACTCCCGTTTTGCTTAGCACAAGAAACCTGTCTAAACAATCAGCATAACTTTTGAAAATCAATTTGTATTCTGTCAGCCCCTAGTGTCGTTAACAGCCTCCTCTAATTCGGCAGTAATGAACATCTGGGAACACAGCAGCTGTGGGGGGAACGAGGTATAAAAAATCCCACTAAAACGACAGCTTGTTTTCCCTAAGCTAGATTGGCTCTGTGCACACGGGGAGAGGAAAACAGACAAAATGGAAAGCAGAGAGAGAGGAGGGGGAGGGGAAGGGAGGGGGAGGGGGAGGGAGGAGCAGTTACTCCCCGGAAAAACTTCACTGGGCCAAGGCCCTCAGTCCTCCAGCATCCCGGGCCACCTTCTCTGAGCCCGCCCGCCCTCTCTGGATAAGGTACCTGTGCTCTCAGGGAGCACTCTGGCCAATCAGAGAGGCCAGCAGTCCAGCATACAGATGCCTTAAGTCCTGAATCACAGTTTGCCCAGGGAGCAGAGGCAGAAGGGCTCACAGGTAAGGAAAGCTGAGGTCCTGGGGGTGCCAAGTGTGGTCGGGGGTGCATACCGGGTCCTGGAAATGGGGGTGACATGGATATTCTTTGGGCCACGTCAAAGATGGGACAGGTGTGGGAGGCACAGGTGGGGACCCAGCTTCAGGCCTTTCCTCACCAGCAGGATTCAGCAGGCGTCGGGGCAGACGTGTCTTTGCCCTCCTGAGACTCTTAGACAGGGAGCCAAGTCATCACGCTAAGATGACACGCTCCCCGGGGAAGGCGCTACTCCAGGTGGAACGGCCTTGAGTGATTTCTCAGAAAAGACTGGAGCCAGCAGAGCCTGAGGCCGGGAAAGCCTGACCCACAGGAGGCTCCAGGAGGAAGAGCCGATGAAGGCAAAGCTTTCGTAGGCTCAGGGAGAGAGAGCCCTGAGGCCCCGGCGGGTGAAAAGGAGGCAGGTGGGAATGGAGAGGCCACGATGAAGGGCCCACTCTGGCCCACTGGCCGCAGCTCGGGCCCTGAGGACCATCCGATGGTACCCAGGAAAGCAGAACGTGGCCCCACCAGGCCTTTCAAGGGCTGCTCCTCCTTCCACGCCCACCTCTCCCACTCCAAGGCCACTGCGACATTTCGGAGGGGTGGCAGCTGGTGGGGGGAAGGCTGGAAGGGACAGGATTCCTCCAGGGCTTTGTTCTTGTCTGATGGGGCGGAGATGGGAGGTCTTGTTTTGTTTCAGGGCCTTCAAGCCTGGAGTCTTCCTTTAGTGTTTCATAGTCTTATCTAAATCTAAAGTGCACCATGGGAGAGGGTATAGCTCAGTGGTAGAGTGCATGCTTAGCATGCAGAAGGTCCTGGGTTCAATCCTCAGTACACTTATTAAAATAAAAATAAATTTTCAAAACACCTAATTACCTGCCCCCCAATAAATTAAAAAAAATTTTTAATTTAAATAAAATAATAAAATAAAATGCACTAGCAGTGGGGAGAGTATAGCTCAGTGGCAGAGCATGTGCTTAGCATGTATGGGGTCCTGGGTTCCATCCCCGGTCCCTCCATTTAAAAATTTAATTAATTAATCAATTAATCCATCAATTAATTAATTAAAATGCACCTGCAGGCCCTTGGCACATGCCCTGCCCTGTGCTGGGCACTGTAAAAGGAAAAGGTTCCCCCGACCCCACCCCAACATTTTTATAACATATCTTACCTTACCCAAAAGGGTAGGTCCCAATTCTGAAAACAAAAAATGCAGGAAAACACAAAGAAAAAGAAGTGTCTATTATCCTGCTTCACTGGTGTTTTCCTGCGTGTATGGATGAGCAGGAATACGCACGTGTGGTGCTCTGCATTAGGTTTATTTCAGTCTATAGCAGCTGGGTTACTGCCCTTCAGAATAGCATCACTTTTTCATGAAGTGGAGCAGCGGGGCATGGAGGCACAGCTGACACTTTCAGGACCCACTGGAATCGGTTTGCAAGCGGGTGATGGATCAATCTGCACACAAACCCAGGACTTGGGAAGAGGGTGGAATGGACCCACCTCTGCTCCCTGAGACGTGAAATGAGGGCCACCTGCTTAGATTCAGAACTGCATTACCCTGGGGAAAGGCTCATCTCCATTAAGACCTGGTGTCAAAGCCAGTGGCAAGGGCCCAGGGGATCAGTGTTTGAGAACTGCCCCTCATCCCAGAAGCTGCCCTGGCCCAGTGATGAGACTTTGAGAAGCAGCAGTTCAGCACCGGATGGCGAGCCCAGAAGAGGTACCCCTGGGCAGGAAGCACCAGCAAAGAGGGCTTCCCAGCAGGGAGTACAGCACCCAGTGGGCCAGCAGAGGGTGGCGGTGGGGATTCCCAAAACAGTGGAGCAGGAGGGAAAAGACACGAGGTGTCTCATCACCTCTCTCACTTAGCGTCCATTTGTGCAAAAAAGAAGGTTATCAGAATTTTGATAGGGTGATGCTTTGAGGAGCATTGCCCTCTTAGCAACATTGTCTTCCAATCTATGGCAATCCATGGGGTGTGTTTTTATTTAATTAGAACCTTTTCAACCACTTTCAGCATGATTTACAGTTTCACTGTGCAATTCTTTCACCTCCTTGGTTGAATTCATATGGCCATCTCATTTGGGGTGCTGTAGTAACTTGAATTGTTATCTTGTTCACTGCTGGTATGTAAAATCACAACTGACGTTTGTGTGTTGACCTTGTACCCTGCGACTTTGCAGAATTTATTATTTCTAGGAGTTATTTTGTGGATGCTTTGGGGTTTTCTATGTCTAGAATTATGTCATCTGCAAATAAGGGTGCTTTCTCATCTTCTTTTCCAATCTGAGTGATTTTCTTTTCTTTATCTGTCCAAATACCCCAGCTAGGACTTTCAGTACAATGTCACCTAGAACTGGCAGATGTGGGTATTCTTGTCTTGCTCCTGATCTCAGAGGAAAAGCTTTCAATCTTTCACCAATTGAATGTGATGTTTGCTGTGAGTTTTTCATAAACACCTTTTATCATGTGAAGGAAGATCCTTCTATTCCTACTTTGCTGAGTATTTTTATCATGAAAAGGTGTTGATTTTCTTCAATTGCATCCATTGAGATACATGTTTTTTTTTCTTCCTTCATTTTGTTAATGTGGTATTTTACATTGATTAATTTCCTGTGTTGAGCCACCATTGCACTCTGGGACATGGAGTGTACAATCCTTTTAATGTACTGTTGGATTTAGTTTGCTAGTTTTTTGGCAGGGAGGGGTTGTGTCCATATTCATAAGGCCTATTGGTCTATAGTTTTCTAGAGGTATTTGTCCAGCTTGGGTATCAGAATCTCACAGAATGTGTTAGGAAGACGTTAAGGATTGAATTGTATCCATCCTCCAAAATT
Organism: Vicugna pacos; assembly: GCF_048564905.1. NCBI lineage: Eukaryota > Metazoa > Chordata > Mammalia > Artiodactyla > Camelidae > Vicugna > Vicugna pacos. The sequence goes on from NC_132991.1 coordinate 3,205,305, forward strand.
CATACATTGAAGCCCTAACCTTCAATGTAACTGTATCTGGAAATAGAGCCTTTAAAAATGTAACTAAGGTTAAATGAGGTTATAAGGGTGAGGTCCTAATCCAATAGAACTGGTGTCCTTATAAGAAGAGGAAGAGACCCCAGAGAGGAGAAATCACTTTTGAGGACACTGCAAGAAGATGGCTGTCAAAAAAAATAATAAAGAAAAAGAAGGCTGCAGTCTGCAAGCCAAGAAGAATGCTCTCACAAGAAACCACTCTTGGGGGCACTTTGATCTCAGACTTCTAGCCTCTAGAAATGCGATTAAATAAGGAACTGCTGTGTAAGCCACTCAGTTGGTTATAACTTGTTACAGCATCCCAAGTTAACTAATACAGGCGTATTCTCCACTCCTCTATTTTTTTAAGAGTTTGAGGACGATTGATGTTAACTTTTTTTAAAAAATTATAGAATTCACCAGTGAAGCCAACCTGTCTTTGTTGAGAGGTTTTTGATGACCAGTGCAATCTCTTTGCTCATTACAATCTGCTGAGGTTTTCTATTTCCTCTTGAGTCTGTTTTGGCAATTTGTGTGTTTCCAGGAGTGAGTCCGTTTCATTTCGTTTACCTAATTTGTTGGCATATAATTATTCATGGTATTCTCTTATAATCCTTTTACATTCTGTAATGCTGGTACAATGACCCTACTTTAATTTCTGATTTTAGTTATTTATGTCTTCCCTCTTTTTTCCTTAGTCTAACCGAAGGTCTGGCAATTTTGTTGATCTTTTCAAAGAAACAACTTTTGGTTTTATTGATTTTCCTTATTTTCTCTCTTCATTTAGCTCTATTCTAATTTTTATTATCCAATTTCTTCTGCTGGCTTTGGGTTTAGTTTTTTTTGTTTTGGTTGTTTCTTGAGGCATAAAGTAAAGTTGGTGATTTTAGATCTTTCTTCTTTTTTAATGTATGCATTTATAGCTAAAAATTTTCATCTGAGTTCTATATATATACTTTCACTGCATTCTATAAGTTTTTGTATGTTGTGCTTTTGTTTTCATTCATCTCAAAGTATTTTATAATTTCTGTAGTGATATCTTCTTTGACACATTGATTGTTTAAGAGTGTGTTGTTTGATAGAGAAGCAAAATGGTGGAGTAGAAGGATGCTCGTAGCTCACCCTCTCCCACAAATACACCAAAACTCATATCTACGGACCCATTCAGCCAACCAGAGCACCTGCCGAACTCCGACAGAACATCGCCCTCTTTGAAAGACAAAGACACCAAAAATCTGGTAGGAGAAAAGGAAAAAAGAAAGAAGAAAAAGCAAAACAGTGCAGGATGGGTCCCGCAGGGAAGGAGCAGCAAAGGAGGACTGGTGCTCATTCACTGGGTCTCCCCCCTCCAATGGAGAGGCCAAAGGGTTGGAGAGGGAGCCTCTGAGGCTCAGATCTTCCCCGAGCACCCCTTGACTGACAGAACTAAGTTAAATGGGCACAAGGGGTCCTCGTGACACCTAGCCCAAGATGCAAGCTGGCAGCTGGGTCCAGGATAGGCTGCCTGAGCTGGGCAGAGAACAGGGACAGCTGCACTGAGGCAGCCCCAGGGGACTGCAGGGGGCTGTGCACCATGGCTGGGAGGGGATACAGAGCAGAACAACCTTGGTCCCCTATAAATTGTGAAGAAAACAAAGCAACAAGGCTGATGCACCTTAGGGGGAGGGGCACCATAGCCTTTGTCTCCTCAGACCTGCAGCACCATTACTGGAGCTTCTCTCGAGAAGAGAGGTGGAGCGCAGCCACAGCCTCCATCTCCGCCTGTGCATAGCGCCCAGGTGGGGGCGGGGGCGGGGCAGAGAACTGAATCCACAACCGGGGGCTCCACAACCTCCTAGGCAGGACTGAGACTTGTTTACAGCCAGAGGCAGATAGGATCTTTCTGCCCTGGCACCCCAGAGACCTTGTGCTGCCAAGACAAACAAGGAGCCGAGATTTGGCACAGAGCAGGAGCAGGCTGTTCCGCGGTCTTCTCCGAGCCCGCCTACGGAGTGCCGACCCGAGGCAGAGCGGACAGCTTCACAGAGCAGTGGAGTGACCGGCGCCAGGAGAGGGCCAGCAGCCACCTGCCCTCCTGGCAGGAACGCAGCACCTGACCATGGTGCTGGGAGGGGGCATGATCCACCCACCTGCCTTGCCTAAGTGCAGCATCTGACTGTGGCATTGGGAGGTGGAGTGACCCACCCGCCCACCAGCCACAGTGCCAGAGAGATATGAGCAATATGAAGAAGCAGAGGAACCACTTCCAATTAAAAGATCAAAAGAAATCCCCTGAAAGCACGATCAAGGAAATAGACATTGATGGCCTACTAGATCAAGATTTCAAAAAAGGAGTGATCATAGTACTGAAAGAACTAAAAGAAATAGTGTTTAGAGATTATAAAATATGTCAAAAATGAAATAGAAGCTATAAAGAAGAACCAAGTAGAATTAGTAAACTCATTTGCTGAGATGAGAGCTGACCTAAAGGCTGTGCAAAGCAGACTAGATATTGCAGAGGAATGAATAAGTGACCTAGAAGACAGGACAACAGAAAGCACCCAATCAGAACAGCTGTGAGAAAAACAAATGAAAAACAATGAAAACAACATAAGGGACCTATGGGATAATATAAAGTATGCCAATCTACACATAATAGGGGTTCCAGAAGGGGAAGAAAGAACAAAGGGGATTGAAAAGGTATTTGAAGAAATTGTGACTGAAAACTTCTCAGACCTAAAGGAATCAGATATCCAAGTACAGGAGGCTCAGAGAGTCCCAAACAGGAAGAACCCAAACAGACCCACACCAAGACATATCATAATCAAGATGGCCAGAGTCAAGGATAAAGAAATGATCCTAAAGAAAGCAAGAGAAAAACAAAGAGTAAGTTACAAGGGAATCCCCATAAGGTTTTCAGCTGATTTCTCTACACAAACACTACAGGCCAGAAGGGAGTGGCAAAATATACTCAAAGTCCTGAATGAAAAAAAGATGCAGCCTAGGATACTCTATCCAGCAAGGCTATCCTTTAGAATAGAAGGAGAGATAAAGAACTTCACAGACAAGCAAAAACTAAAAGAGTTTAGCAACACTAAACCCACGCTAAAAGAAATATTGACAGGTCTACTCTAAATAGAAAAGAAGCAGGATGCTACAGAAATGAGAAACTCATAAAAGGAAAGGTGAAAACTACCATGAATTACAATAGAATAAACACAAAATTGTAAAAGAAGACATCTAAATCATTAAGAGTGGGAGAAGGAAGCAAGAAAAGACACTGTGGAAAACAATACGGAAATTCCTCAAAAGACTAGGAATAGACTTACCATATGACCCAGGAATCCCACTCCTGGGCATATATCCATAAGGAACCGTACTTTAAAATGACAGCTGCACCCCAATGTTCATAGCAGCACTATTTACAATAGACAAGACATGGAAATAGCCTAAATGTCCATCAACAGATGACTGGATAAAGAAGAAGTGGTATATTTATACAATGGAATACTATTCAGCCACAAAAACCGACAACATAACGCCATTTGCAGCAACATGGATGTTCCTGGAGAATGTCATTCTAAGTGAAGTAAGCCAGAAAGAGAAAGAAAAATACCATATGAGATCGCTCATATGTGGAATCTAAAAAACAAAAACAAAAACACATAAATACAAAACAGAAACAGACTCATAGACATAGAGTGCAAACTTGTGGTTGCCAAGAGGGCAGAGGGTGGGAAAGGACAGACTGGGATTTTAAAATGTAGAATAGATGGACAAGATTATACTGTATAGCACAGGGAAGTGTATACAGGATCTTGTGGTAGCTCACAGTGAAAAAAAAAGTGACAATGAGTATATGTATGTTCATGTATAGCTGAAAAATTGTGCAGTACACTGGAATTTGACACAACATTGTAAAATGACTATTACTCAATAAAAAGATGTTAAAATGGAAAAAAGAGTGTGTTGTTTAATTTCCATGTATTTATGTTTAAGAGGCTGTTGTTTAAGTTCCATGTATTTACCTATTGTCTGGTTTTCCCTCATTTTTTGACTTGTAGCTTTATTCCAGTGTCATTGGAGAAAAATACTTTTAAGGTTTCAGTCTTTTTAAAATTTATTTAGAGTTGTTTTATGGTCCTATTATAATTAGTTAACTTTACTGAAGACTTTTATTTCTTCATGCAGCTTTGATTTATCTTCTAGTATCCTTTCATTTCAACCTGAAGTACTCTTTTAGCATTTCTTGCAGGGCAAGTCTACTAGGAACAAACTCTTATATTTTGTTTATCTAAGAATATCACAAGGCCACAGCAATCAGAAACAGCTCACACAACCCAATAACAAAAAAACAAACAAACAACCCAATCAAAAAATGGGCAGAAGATCTAAACAGACATTTCTCCAGTGAAGACAGACAAATGGCCAAAGGATGGCCAAGAAAAGATGCTCAATATCGCTAATCATTAGAGAAATGCACATCAAAAGTATAATGAGATATCACCTCACAACAGTCAGAATGGCCATCATTAAAAGGTCTACAAATAATAATAGCTGGAGAGCATGTGGAGAAAAAGGAACCCTCCTATACTGCTGGTGGGAATGTAAATTGGTGCAGCCACTATGGAGAATAGTATGTAGATTCCTTTCAAAACTGAAAATAGGCTTATCATATGATCCAGCAATCCCAATCCTGGGCATATAGCTGGAGAAAGCTACACCTTGAAAAGACACATGCACCCCAATGTTCACAGCAGCACTATTTACAAAAGCTAAGACTTGGTAACAACCTAAATGTCCATTGACAGATGACTGGATAAAGAAGATGTGGTATTCTGTATATAGAAGGTATACACACACACACACACACATACACACACACAATGGAATACTACTCAGCCATAAAAAAGAGTGAAGTCATGCCTCTTGCAACAACATGGATGGACCTAGAGAGTATCATGCTAAATGAAGTAAGTCAGACAGAGGAAGACAAATATCAGATAATATCACTTGTATGTAGAACCTAAAACAATGACACAAAACAGAAAAAGACTCAGTCACAGAAAACAAACTTATAGTTACCAAAGGGGAAGTGGGGGAGGGACAAATTGGAAGTTTGGGATTAGCAGATACAAACTACCATATACAGAATACATAATAAGCAAGGTCCTATATAGCACAGGGAACTATATTCAGTAACTCATAATAACTTATAATGAAAAAGAATATGAAGAAGAATATGTACATGTATGTATAAAGCACAATGCTGTACACTAGAAACTAACACAACATTGTAAATCAACTATACTGCAAATAGATAGATAGATAGACAGATAGATAGATAGATAGATAGATAGATAGATAGATAGATAGATAGATAGATAGATAGATAGATAGATAGATAAATAAATAAATAAATAAATAAATAAATAAATAAATAAATAAATAAATAAATAAATGCAAGCTACAGTAATTGAAACAGTGTGGAACTGACACAAAAACAGACCAAATAGATCAATGGAACAGAATAGAGAGCCAAGAAATAAACCCACACACATATGGTCAATTAGTCTACAACAAAGGAGGCAAGAATATACAATGGAGAAAAGGCAGTCTCTTCAATAAGTGGTGCTGGGAAAGCTAGACAGCTACATGTAAAAAAATAAAATTAGAATATTTTCTCACATCATATGCAAAAATAAACTCAAAATGGAGTAAAGAGCTAGATGTAAGACCAGGGGCCTAAAACTCCTAAAAGGAAACATAAGAATACATTCTTTGACATCAGTCCTAGCAATGTTTTTTTTGGATCTTTCTCCTCAAGTAAGGAAAATAAAAACAGAAATAAACAAATGGGACCTAAATAAACTTAAAATCTTTTGCACAACAAAGGCAACCATCAACAAAATGAAAAGGACAAACTATTGAATAGAAGACATTGACAAATAATATGTCTAATAAGAGGTTAATATCCAAAATATATAAACAGCTCAAACAACTCAATATCAAAAGCAAACAAATAATTCAATTTAAAAGCAAGTAGAGGAAAACTGCCTGAATAGACATTTTTTGCCAAGAATACATAAAGATAGCCAGCAGGCACATGAACAGATGCTCAACATCACTTATCAGTAGGAAAGTTCAAATCAAACCACAGTGAGATATCACAACATATCTATCAGAATGGCTTTCATCAAAAGGCAAAAAATGATAAATGTTGAATATGGAGAAAAGTGGACTCTTGTACACTGTTGGTGGGAAAGTAAATTGATGCAGCCAATGTGGAAAACAGTATGAAGATTCCTCAAAAAACTAAAAATGGAACTACTTTAAGATTCATCCATTCCACTCCTGGGTATATATCTGAAGAAAATGAAAACATTAATTTAAAAAGATATTTGCACTCCAATGTTCATAGGAGCATTATTTACAATAGCCAAGATATGAAAACAATCTAAGTGTCCATCAACAGTTGAATGGATGAAGATGTGATATATATAAATACACACACACACACACACACACAGAGACACACACACACACAATGGAATACTACTCAGCCATAAAAAATTAAATTTTGCCATTTGCATAAACACAGATGAACCTAGAGGGTATTACACTTAGTAAAGTAAGTCAGACAGAGAAGGACAAATACTGTATGTTTTCAATTTAATGTGAAATTGGAAAAATAAAACAAATGAATGAATATAACAAAACAGAAACAGACTCACAGACACAGAAAACAAACTAATGGTTACAAGTAGGGAGGAGCTGGGGGGAGGGGCAAGATGGGGAAAGGAATTAAGAGATACACACTACTAGGTATAAAATAAATAAGATGAGGATGTAATCTACCGCACAGGAACTATTGCCAATATTTCATAACTTTAAATGAAATATAATCTAAAAGTATTGAATCACTATGTTGAACACCTGAAATTAATATTGCATTGTAAATCAACTATACTTTGATTTAAAAAAGAATGTCTTAACTTCTCATTCATTATTTTAAGAATAATTCACCAGATATAGAATTCTTGGATAAGAGGTTTTTTCTCTCTCATCATTTTAAGTACATCATTCCACTGCCTTCTGATCACCATGGTTTCTGATAAGAAACTGGCTATTAATCTTATTGTTCTTTGTACCTGACAAGTTGCTTCTCTCTTGCTGCTTTTCTCCTTGTCTTTAATTTTTGACAGTTTGATTATAATGTATCTCAGTGTGGTTCTCTTTGAGTTTCTTCTGCTTGAGTTTCCTTAAATTTCTTGAATGTGTATGTTCATATATTTCCTCAAACTTGAGAGATTTTCAGTAATATTCCTCAAATATTTTTTCTGCCTCTCTCTCTGTCACACACACACACACACACACACTTCTGGGACTCCCATAATATGTATATTGGTCTGTTTTATGATATCTCATTGGTTCCTTAGGCTCTGATCATTTTTCTTCATTCTTTTTTCCTTTCTGCCCTAATTTTAATTGTCCTATCTTCAAGTTCACTGATACTTTCTTCTAATGCTCAGATAGTATGAGGAACTTCTCTAGTGAACTTTTTATTTCGAATGTTGTACTTTTCAGTTTCAGAATTCTTATTTGGTCCTTTTCTATAATTTCTATCACTTTATTGATATGCTCTATTTGTTCATATGCCATTCTTATTTCTTTAGTTCTTTGTCCATGGTTTTCTTCAATTCTTTTAGTATATATAAGACAGTTAATTTAAAGTCTGTCTAGTCTAGTCTGTCTACTCTGGGTTTTCATGGGGATGGTTTATATCAATTTCTTTTTTTTTTTCTGTTGATAATTGGACATTTTGAATACTTAAATTAGTAACTATGGAGATCAAATTTTCCCCTACCCCATGGATTACTGTTTTTGCTTGTTGAGGGCTTCAGTCATCTATTTGTTAAGTGATTTTTCTGAACTATTTTTGCAAAATCTATATTCCTTGCTTTATGTGGTCACTGAAGTCTCTGTTCTTTTATTTCTGTGGTCAGACAGTGACCTGACAGTGATTTCCTTAAATGCCCAGATCCAATAAAAAAAAGGGAAAAAATAGATGTTCTGTCTCTAAATTCTTTCAACAGATGCTGCCCAGGAAGCTGTTCAGCCAGAAAAGTTGAAGAAATGGCCAGCATCTATGTTGGTCCCTCACCCATCAAGGCAGAGTAAAACATATGATCGCATTTTTTGAGGGCAAGTTTTATTGCCCTCACTGGCACCAGCAAGCGCACCAGGAAGGCAGCCCATCTTCCCCATAATTGAGTGCCTCAAGACTGGAGAATGGAGGGTGTAGTAGCTCTTACTCAAAGACCAAAATTTACCAAACTCTCTCTTCATTAAGCACTTCCTTGGATGATGTAAAAATTTGACTAGATTCCAAAGGTCCCAAATATTTGATTCTGACAGTTTATGAAAGCTCAGTAATTGTTTTGGTGAAGAGACCGATTCCTGAAAGCTTCCACTCTGCCATCTTCCATGACACTTTAACTAGTTGTTTCTCTACAATTTTTTGGATAACTCTTCTACTTTTTCCATGGCTATTTTTATATTCAGGCTTTCTGCCTCTCTCTTTTGGAAAGTTTTGGTCATTTGCACTTATTTGGGAAGTCATCTACCTATTGAGTTGTATTTAGCAATTGTTAAATGACCCTGTTTCAGTCTCTTCCACTTCTGAGTTGCTGCCCCTCCTTCCCAGCCCCTGTGCATCAGATTCATCTTTCCTCTCTGCTGTGAAGATGCCCCGCCCTCTTTGCAGCATGAAGTTAAACATAAAAGAAAAGGTTTTGTTTCTAATTATAATTCAATTTCTAAAGTTTTGCAGACTTTTTTTATTAATTAGACCAAGTTCAAGTTTAGCCCTGAGTTGGTCACGCTCCACTTACTTGCATTCCAGGAGAGTTTCCTGAGGGTTTGAGGAATAGAGTTCCTGGGAGGGGGTGTGGACTTTCACATTAACCCTGGGTCTGCCCGCGGGGAGCCGTCCTGCCTGCAATGCCATCCATCATGTGTATCCTCGTGAAACACATCGGGGCCAGCTGGACAAGCTAGCGATTTATCTCTTTGTTGGGGGTTTTCCAAAGAACCAGTTTTAGTATTAGTTTATGGCTTCTGGTTTCTAATTCATTAATTTCTGTTCCTAACTGCTAATTCCTTGGTCCTGATTTCCTTAAGTTTACTTTATTCTCCTCTTGTTAACTTGAAGTGAAAGCTTATTTTATTTGTTTCTCTTTTCTGCCTAACCTTGAAAGTGTTTAGGGTCATGAATTGGCTTCATTAGAACTTTGGCAGATCTCCTAGGTTTTGATATATAGGGTTTTCACGTTGCCATTTTCTTAGTATTCAGCAATTGTGGTTTCAAATTTGTCCTTAATTCAGAAGTTATTTAGGAAATGGTTGCAGTGTTTTTATGTTGTTTAATTTTCACATGGATAGAGGTTTTTGCTTTTACTTTTGTTATTAGTCTCCAGTTTCACCTCACTGGGTCAAAGTAATGACCTGTACTGTTTCTATTAGGAAGAATTTACTGGAAATTTTTTCTTGCCTATTGCCTAATGAATGAACTGCTTTTGTAATTGTCCCATGGGCACTGGGAAAGAGCATGACTTCCTAGTTTGAAGGGCACAGAGTTTGGTAAGTAAGTTTCAGGTCATCCCCCAGATTATACCACTAAGTCTACTGATGCATCCAGCCCTCAGACCTATGCTATAGTTTTTCACTATTATTCTGTTTGTTCACATTTTCCTTGGGTTCATGGGTGCAATCAAAGGGAGCTGGTGTCAGCCAAGAGGTTTAATGTTGCTCTGGAATGCTGCTGTTAACAATGAAATACGACTGGAAAAAGTCACTAGGCAAAGGAGAGCTAGCACATCCATAGAGAGCGGCAGGAGCCCTGCCGGCCCGCTCAAAGGAAGGTGACACCCCAGCCTGGGACCTGCTGCTCATGGGACATCCTTAGGCTACCCAGGGTTCTGATGCTGCGGGACAGCCAGCATGTTAGGAGATTCTCCAGATACCATTGTTTTGGACAACTGGTCTACAGAAAAGGCTCAGGGAGTTGTGCAGAAGTATGATACCAAGTTAAGGGAATTGAATTATACTACCAGCCCCTGCTTAAAACCACGCCCATCCTCCCCTCAGGCCTGCCCCCTTTATAGCTTTTACTTCTGTGTCCCCCGAGAAGCAGAACTAAGGAGGTCAAAAAGGAAGTTGTCAGTGTGACTTTAAAGGGCCTACTGGATCTTCTTACATTCACGTTACATAAGATGCAGTAAATTATCCAGGCTCCAGGGGATGTCCACTGACCAACCCAGGGTTAGATGAAAAAGAGGCACATTTTTACTACCTCTCACACCTCTGTTCTCCTTTCTTCCAGTCTTTATTGATCTTTGGAATTGTAGAGCCCATTTCTCTTTTGTTTTTATTATCATGAGTATCTTTTAATGACTTGTATTGAAATAGCAATAGATGCATGACAAATAAAGCAGGAAAACACAAATTCAGAGCATAATGGAACACCCCTCCACACCAACCGTGTTGGCAAACGTTACAAGTCTGACAGTCCCAAGGATCAGCAGACAACTCTCAGACTCCTCAGACACTGCTGATAGGAGCGCAAAGTGGTACAAAGACTTTGAAAAACAATCTGGCCTTATCTAATAAATTAAAAATAGGCTTGTCTTATGACCTCGAAATGCCGCGTTTTGATATACAGCCCAGAGAAATGAAAACGCTTGTGCACATATACAAGGATGGTCATAATGGAAATGCCATATCAGTCAAGCATCGGGCACAGCCGTATGGCCATCAGAAGTGAAGTGGATAAATAAATTGGGGTGTATTCATACAACGAAATGCTGCACAGCAAATCAAATACACTACAGTGCTACAGTGCATACAATTCTCACAAACATAATTTTAAGTGAAGCAGTAAAACACAAAAGAATACTGGCAGAACTGTGCACAATCTCCAATCCAATCCCCACCCCAAACTCCAGTCTTCTGTGCCCAATGACCCACCCACCTTTCCACAAACGTCTCACACTCAATGTACATGGCCTGAATTCTTGATCTTCCCCCTCAAAGTCTGCTCCTCCCATTACCTCGGTTAATGGCAATTCCCCCTTCCAGTGCTCAGGCCAGACACCCTGCATTCACTCTCACCTCCTCTCCTCCTTTCATGTCTGAATTTAACACTTTCTGGCTCCATTGCAGACTCTGTCCAGAGTCTGGCCACCAACTCCTCTGCTAAATGCTGGTCCCAACCACATCATCTCTCACTGCACCGCTGCAACAGCAACTTCAGATCTCCCTGCTCCTCCCAGCACTGACAGACAAGACTCTGACCCAACACGTTCCAGTCTTCTTGGGATCTGTATTCTGCTCCTCACTCACCCTGCTCCAGCCACTCTGGCTGCCTTCCTAGGCCTTGGATATGCCCAGCAGAGTCCTGCCTCAGGGCCTTTGCACCTCAATTCCCTCCATCTGGAGCCCTCTTCCCCTGTATACCCGTGGCCCCTTCCGTCGCTTTCCTCAGGTCTGTGTTCATATGTCAGCCTGGGTGTTGAGGCCTTGTGGGAACACCCTGTGGAAAACTTTCCCCTCCTCCTCCCCTCAGCATTCCCATCCCTGGGCCCCACTTTGGCTTGTTCATGCTGAGACAGGAGGGAAGGGGGCAGGGCACAGCCACTAGAGGAATGACACAACAATTAGCACCAAGATGGCGGAAGATCCAACTCCCAGTAGACCCTGAACTTCAACATATTCTTACTGAAATACAATAGCTGCTCAGTGGCGCTCCCACAGGGGTCAGGACAGTTTCAAGGCCGCCCATAAAAGGTCAAAGGGCGAGTGATGACCCAGCTCCTGGGAATCCCAGTCGTTTCCCCAAAGTAGTTGGAGCAATCCTCCCACTTGTTAACATGGAACATTACCGAGCCCATAAAAACCAACAACCCCTCACCACATGGCCACTCTCCTTTCTGAGTGAGACGCCCGCACTCTGTCTGTTAAGTGTGCATCTCTCTGAATAAATCGACCTTCACTCAACTGCAACTTGCTCTTGAATTCTTTCCTGCACGAAGCCAAGGACCCACACTTGGTGAGGTGTGTCCCAGGGACTCACCGGAGACCCAGGACGTGGCCCTCCTCTTGCCCCATATTTTTCTGTTTCAATACTGCTCACCACTTTCTGACGTGGTCTGTCGCTTACTTATTTCTGGGTTGTCGCCCCAGCCCACCACCACTTCTAGAACGTCAGCTCCACGAGGACAGGGATGTTTTTCTGTTTGGGGCATCAGCATCTCCCAATGCCCAGAACGCTGCCTGGGACAGAGTGCACACTTATTTTATTTTATTATTATTTATTTTATTTATGTATTTATTTATTTTTCTGTATTATTATTATTTATTTTAGCACAGCATCCCTAGAAATCAGAGCCTGAGATCAAACATGTGTGCCAACACTTCCAGAAGGCGAGAGTGAAGGCAAGAGATGTGAACCAGAAAAGAGGGAGAGCAAACCCTGACAGTGCTCGGCCAAGGGGGACCCAGCCTGAGGGCACAGTGGCTGCAGGAGGGGGTGGCCCAGGCCCCTAGGACACTCAGTGTGTGTTTGCTCACTGGCTGAGGTCCACTCCCCCAGGCACGAACTCGCCTTCATCCCCTCACCTCTCTGAGCAACCCCTGTGGGTCCCCTGGGACAGATCCAGGTAGGGAGCAGCAGAGATGGGGTTCGGAGGCTGAGCCCCACTCTTGGCCCCAGGGAAGTCCACGTGCTGGAAAGGCCAGGTCACCTGAGTGGCTCTCCAGCCCACAGTGGTGGCCTAACAACCACAGAAAGTCCAAGGGCCACCACCAGGACCACTAAGCCAGGAAGAGAAGGAAGCGAGTGGCTGAGGCCCTGCAGATCCAGGCCCAAGCGGAGCGTGGGGCACAGAAAACCCAGGCCTGGTGGGCAGCTCTGGAGATTCGCTATAAATGAATCCAGTCTTCCCAGCTGCCTTGAAATGCCGCCTTAATATAGAATAAATTGTTAGAGTTACTCATTTTCAACCATCATTTCGCATTATCTTCCGTTACTTTTAGAGACACTTTATTCTGTTTTGTGTTCCTATTTATAAAGGTAAATATAAGTCACTGTGTGCCTGAATGGCTTGGTCAAGTCAGGCCTGATTGCTTTCTGCCCGCACACTCGTGCCAGGACACCCCGGTTCAGGCCGGAATGGGGACCCTGACCCAAGCACGGCTGCCGGGAGAACACAGACAGGCGGCCGGCCGATGTCAGGGGGGTCTGAGGGATGACACGGAGATGCTTAGATGGGGCCAGATTTCAGACGGTGGGAGAAGGCCTGCAGCTGACATGGAGAACCATCTAGAAACAGGGAGAGGGGATCCAGCCCAGCGTGCCCACTCAAAGCTTCCTGCCACACCAGCGGACCAGAGCTCTTGAGCCCAGAAATTGGCTTTCCAGTCGGGGCATACATACTGAGGCCGGATGGGGAGAGAGGCAGGACCAAGAGACAGAGAGCGCGGGGCACAAGGATTCGGTGCAGTGACTGTTTTTATTTTCATCCAAGTCACACGTGCTGGTCCTGCTTCTCCTGGGATGAAACCCCTCCCTTCCCACCCCGGCACTTCCTCCTCCCCAGCAGGCCAGCGTCCACTGCACCCGCCCAGACACGCATAAGCGCAAGGGCACATTTTTCCCTGGGTTCCATGCCCAGGAAGGTGTGGCTGGTGAGGACCCTGGGTGCACACGCCCTGCTGAAAAGAAACACTCCGTACCTCCCCAGCCTCCCCCCAGGGCCCCATCAGCTTCCAGCTGCCAGGGAGCTCAGAGCCACATTCCAAATCAGCTCTCAGCTCCAAGAAATTACACAGAAAAGACAACATCTGCTCATTTGCCTGCTCACTTTTCTTGGGCTTACTGTTTTATCCTCCTTTCTTCTTTAATTTCTTTTTTTTTTTGCTTTTTTAAAAATAAACTTATTTTATTCTGTTTTTTATTTTTTTAATTCTTTTCTTACAGTATAGTCAGTTTACAATGTTGTGTGTCAATTTCTGGTGTACATCATAATGTTTCAGTCATACACATACATACATATATTCATTTTCAAATTCTTTCTCGTTATAGGTTACTGCAAGATATTAAATATAGTCCCCTGTGCTATACAGAAGAAATTTGTTATTTAGCTATTTTATATATAGTAGTTAGTATCTGGAAATTGCAAACTCCCAATTTATCCCTCCACCCCTGCTTCCCCCCATCGTAACCATAAATTTGTTATCTATGTCTGTGAGTCTATTTCTATTTTGTAAATAAGTTCATTTGTGTCTTTTTTTTTAAGATTTCACATATGAGTGATATCATATGGTATTTTTCTTTCTCTGTCTGGCTTACTTCACTTAGAATGATGATCTCCAGGTCCAACCATGTTGCTGCAAATGGCATTATTTTATTCTTTTTTATGGCTAAGTAGCATTCCATTGTATAAATATACCATAACTTCTTTATCCAATGGTCTGTCAATGGACATTTAGGCTGTTTCCACGTCTTGGCTGTTGTAAATACTGCTGCTATGCACATTGGGATGCAGGTATCTTTTTGAATTAAAGTTCCCTCTGGATATATGTCCAGGACTGGGATTTTTCTTTAATACATTCAGCCTTGTTCCAGAAAGAAACAGAAGTTGCTGCAAAGTTACACGTATAGAACAAGGAAATGTTAAGGTAAAATAGAAAGGGACCAAGGACAAAGCTAATGCAGAGAGGGCAGAGCATGGAAAGCCAGATGTCCCACCCCTGGGTGGTCAGCGCATCTCCTCTGCACAAGCATGTGCTCGCTCAGCCCCTCCCGGTGCCCAGGGCAGCCTGGGGAGGGTGGGCCCAGACCATTCTATGCAGACCAGGCAGGGGAAGGCAGCGTGGAGGCCAGGGCTGCAGTGGGTGGAGCACAGCCCAGCACGGGTCACAGACATTGACCTGAGGGGTGACAGCGCTGGCCAGCCAGCTAATGGAGGACAGAGAGTATTCCTGGGGTGGAATCAGCCCTGCCGTGTGGTCCCAAAATGAAGAGGACTCTGTGGAAGAGGCTCAGACCCTGGAGCCCAGACCCGAGGCGGGACGGCAGGGCCAGGCTGGGGGCTGGGACAGGGAGGTGTGAACTTGATCCTAGGGCCATGGGACAGCCTGCCAGTGCCCACGCGGCACCCTTGTTTACCATCTCTGTTTTGTAATTACTGTATTGTATGAGGCCTTGTGAATTGCCTTGAACCCTCTGTGGACAGAGGAAGGGCATTCATTAATTAACAGATTAATTAGTAAGTCCTTTCCCATCCATCCTTTACACCAGGGCCTGCTCACTCCCAGCACAGCACCCGACTTGAGCATCCGTGTGCTGGCAGGCGGTGGGAGAGGGGGAACCACTGGGAGGGAGAGGCTGGCAGCCCACCCCGCCCTTCTTTACCCCTAGGGGCAGTGCACAGAGGCCTGGGGCTCTGTAGCTGGACCCCACCTTCAGGAGAAGCGTGGCCACCTGCGCCTCCCCTACCCACTCGGCTCCCTACTGGCAGGACAGCCCTGCCTCCCTCCTCCTCCTTCCAGAGCCCCTCTCGGGGACTGGTCCCCACCAAGCTGCACTAGCCTCACCCCGTGCTCATCACCGTGCCTGCGCCCATGGAGGGTGTATAGGTCATCCAAGCTGCAGGGGCAGGGCAGAGCCCTCAGCATCCTGGGCCTCAGCCTCCACCGGGGACCACGAGGGACCTGCATCAGGCCTGGCCACGGGGCCTTGCTCTTCCGCTGCATGTCAGTCAGGCCAGACCCACCTGCCCTGAAGCTTCCAGGAGGGTTTCAGTCAGTGTGAGGCAGAAGCAGGCAGGTCAGAAGCACGCTGGTGTCACCGCTCCGGCTCTCCCTGCCAGGCCACAGTGGGCAGGGCCGTGTCCTCTTCCTGCAGCCACTGCCCCTGTGAGCAGCATCTCCCTACTGATACAGGAAAATGTGGACGAGAGGAGGGCCATGTCCCCGGTCTCGGTTGAGTCTCTGGGATGCGCCTGCCAAGTGTGGGTCTTTGGCTTTGCGCAGGAAAGAATTAAAGAGTGAGCCACAGTGGAGCAATAGTAGATTTATTTAGAGAGATACACACGCCATAGGCAGAGCGTGGGCCATCTCACTTAGACGGGTGAGCGGCCGCAAGGCACGGGGCTGTTAGTTTTTATGGGCTGGGTAACTTCATATACTAAGTGGAGGGTTATTCCAGCTACTTTAGGGAAGGGGCTGGGGTTCCCGGGAGCTGGCCCACTGCGCACTTTTTGACCCTTTATGGTCAGCCTCGGATCTGTCGTGGTGCCTGTGGGAGTGTCATTTACCATGTTAATATATTACAATGTGTATAATGAAGCTGAAGGTCACTGGAAGTCAAATCTCCTGCCATCTTGGGCCTCAAGGTCTACTGGGAGTTGACTTTTCCACCATCTTGGTCTTAATTGCTGCGTCATTCCTTGAATGGCTGAGCCCTGCCCCCTTCCCTCCTGTCTCACTACCACCAGGGCTTCCTCCAGCCCCAGGCTCTAGCTGGGACACTCCCCTCCCCGCCCCTCAGGCCTTGGTGATCACAGCTCCTAGGTTGCTCCACACTCACTGGTTCCTGCCAAGGCCACCCAGGTTGAGTGTGTCATTGCCTGCGGGGACCCTTTCTGGTACGTCTTTTTCTTTCCAAGCTGCCTTCCAAGGTTCTTTCATTGGCAAGGGAGAGAAAAATGGGTAAATCACATTAAGCCCTGGTGTCCAGTGTCCCCCAGACCATCCTCAGGCTCAGTGGCTCGCTAGAAGGACCCACAGGACTCAGAAGAAAGGCTATTTACTCACAGGTACTGTGTACAACAGGGAAAGGGTACAGATGAATGTCAGCAGAGGGGGAAGATGCCCTGGAGAAGTCGAGGAGAAACCAGGCGCAAGCTGCCAGATGCCCCTTCCAGTGCAGTCACATGGGGGCACACCTCACTCCCCCAACAACGCAGAGATAGGTGCAAAGTGTCCCAACCAGGGATGCTCCCCGCCCCCAGCCCAGGCAGGGCTCAGTCACATGAGCCTGCAGCACCTGGCTCGTGTGACGGGCTTCAGAGCCTGGGACTCCAGCCCCCCACCAAAGAAAATACAGTCATCCACTGGAAATCACATTGCCGGATACACTTACCAGGTCCAATGGGTGCAGCGCGGCCCGAGGCCTCAGGCACACGGAAGTACTCTGGCCAAGCAAAATACTCTAAGATCTCTGGAGACCAGCGTTATGTGGACCACACAGGGTTTATCCCAGGCCCACTGTTAAGCACAATGAGGATAAAGTGCCTCCCAGGACCCAGGGCAGGGCTGACAGGGGGCATCCAGAAAAGCAGAGCCGACAGGAAAGTCACCAGGGTTCCCTCCTCCATCGCACAGGGGCCACCTGGCCTCTCCTTCCAGCTTGTTCCTGCCCTGGGGTGTCCTTGTCTTCCCTTCTCCCTCCCAGCATCCTCCCCTTCTATGGGCATGTGGGCCAAAGGTGGCTGCCCCAGGCCACCTACCTCCCCTGTTCTCTTGGCTCGGGTAAAATCACAGTTGTCTGAGGCCCGATTCCTCCAACGACTGGAAGAGAGAGCCTGGTTGGACCAGCCTGAGTCAGGGGCTCACACCGGCTCCCATCAGCCATGGCCAGAGAGGCAGGTGCAGAGTGTAGATGAAAATTTTATCAGGGAACAAAGGATGTGCAGCCATCAAGTCACCAGCCACTACCACCACGCCTCGACAGTGAGCAGGAGGAAACTCAGGATGGGAAAGAACAGGATACTGGCCCTAGATAGTTAAGGTGCACATTAAAGGGAGGATCTCAATGAGCCCAGACTCTCGCACCTTCCCACACATAGAAAAGCAAGTGCTAAATTCCTTAACCTGAGATACAGGGTTTTCTTTAACTAACAGGAATCTTTTAATGTTCTAACTACCTGGTCTTTTGCGAAACTCCTACGTATCCTGGCTCTTCCCCTGCCTCTTTGGAGCAGTCCCTCAGAGCAATCTGAGAGGCTGCCTCCCAGGCTTAAGTCCCCAGAAATGTCCACTGAATAAAACATAGCTCAAATTTGAGGTGGTGCATTATTTTCAGTCAACAGTTGAAAGGTGGTGTGTGCTGGAGAGACTCCCCAAACACGTCCGTTCCACAGGCACCGTGCTCAGCACCCACACTGACAGGGGAGACCCAGGAGCTCACAGATGGGGGGGGAGAAACCGCACGCATGTCCAGATGGAGGAGCCCAAGGAAGCCACACTCCCGTCTTAGCCAGAGGAGCCATCAGCACAGCATCCTGGAACTGACCTTCTTCTTCAGAAATACCTGACACAGTCTCAGATGATCTGTCTGAAACGATCCAGGCTCATTGCCAAATGAGACATTCGCACCTAAATCTCCAGCATGGAAATAGCTGGTCTCAGAGAACGGGGACCTATCACTGTGGCCAGGAGCGACGGAGGCACCCAGACAACAGGGACGGGGCTGCAGACCCCTCGTCTTTTGGCCCCACGTTACTAGGACTTCCCCCTGGACTGAGGTTCACAGAAGGACCCTGCAAAAGGGTCCTCACCTAGAAGGAGGAAGGAGGCTGAGTAATAAACTGGACCAAGGACCTGTGAGGTCTCATAGCTCTCACTATGGGATGTCAAGGCTGGTACTGGAGTAAAGGTTGTTCCTTTTTAATGTATTGCTGAACATACAGAGACCAGAGGATGGATGCTCTCGGGGTGGACCATCCAGACTTGGAAAACCGCAGAGGTATGTTGAGGGTCCAGCGGCACTCCCTGCTGCCCTGATCCCGCCCAGTCACAAAGGGTGATGGATTGTACGTCCACAGCGCACTTGGCCATCACTGTCCCACTGGCTCCCGGAGGCTTCTGTGGCCCCCGATGCAGCCCCTCCAGCGCGGGGGTTGGGTCCTCCCCAGAGCCAGGGCAGCACTCAGCTTGCATTTCCAGCATCACCATCTTTCTCACCTCTTCCCCCAGGCCAGGCATTTAACCCCCCTGAGCTGCTGTTTATCCATCAGTAAAATGGATAGAATAATATCAATCTCACCAGGGTGTTACTTAGACAGATTTATTCATGCTGGCAATCGACTCAGAGCCCTGAAGATTAAAGCAATAGATCACCGGGAAATATTATCGCATCCTGTTGCCATAGAGATGGTTCCACTCTCTCGGCTCCTCCTCGGAGCCCCACACGGCATTAGGCTCCGAGGGTCTGGGGAGCGGAGCTGCACCGACCGGGACATTAACACTAACAACAGTGATAATTAAATTACACAGAGAGAGGAAGCCCATGAAATATGTATGGGAGAGAAATGGATCTGATTCATTTAGGCAAATGGGCCTGTTTTCCCATTAGAAATGGCTCCCCCGAGCCCGGGCTGGCTCCCCACTGCACTCATCTCTTTAGACAAGGCGTGGGGGCGGGGGGCCTTAGCGGGGGTGGGGGTTGGGCAGAGACCCAAGTACAAGCTTCCCGCAAACGACTGTGCTGCCAGGCCCAGAACAGGGGCGGTGGCCCTCAGGCAGGGCGGCCCCTGGCGAGACCCTTATCTTCCACTCACCAGCAACCCTGACTCCTTTCAGTGGCCTCTTCTTCAGGATGAGGTGGTACCAGGGTGACCCAGGTTTGTCGTGATGACTCAAGGGCACAGGAACGAGGCAGGGGCTTCGCTCAGCATGCCCCCCATGGGAGGAGGACTCATCCACCTCTTTGCATTCTGGCCTTTAGAACTGGATCAGGAAAGTTCTCTGCATGTTGTTGGCTCAGTGGGAGCAGGCTGTGGCCACGTGAGCTGGGCCCCTCGTGCAGAAGCATCAAAGTTAGCTGCGTTTCCCCACTGTCCCCCGAGAGTCCCTCTGCCCCCGGCCTCCCTGCTGGCTCAGCCCAGGACACCCCCTCCAGGCACCCACCCTGTCCTCCACCCAGAGTGGCCCTTCTCAGCACAGGCTCAGAGACACCTCTGTCCTGGGAACAGGGACCCAGTGTCTCTACCCCTCCATGCCCACTTCCTGCCCAGGATGGGAGTGAGCCTTGGATGGGAGGGAACTCTCAGATCCCAGAAATACATCACTGCCCTGCCCAGACCAGGAGCCTGAGGGAGGGCTGATGCCAGAGGGAGGGGCTGGGGCCCCAGCTTTGAGCTGGGCACACAGTGGGCGCTTAGCAAATGCAGTACCGACCCTAAGAAAAATGTCTCCCACCCCCCACCTCCAAAATTGCCCCCTGCCTCCAGGGACCTGCTCAGTTCAGGGCTGAGGGCCAGGCATGGACTGCCGGCGGCTACACAGGCCAGCTCTGGAAGCTTCTCTCCCCATGACAATGCCGAGCACCCTCACTAGCTCACCTGGGATGGTGGCCGGATGTGCCCTGGGCCACAGCCCTCCTGTGGTCTCCTCCCGAGGTCTGTCCCCCACAGAAGGGTCTCAGGGACAGTTCCAGTATCTGCATGTCTACTGTGGGATGTATGCATGTAAGCGTGGTCTCCCAAACCCATAGGAGTCCCTCGAGGCAGGCACTGTTGCTCTGCTCATTTCACAGGTGAGCAAACTGAGGCTCAGTGAGCTCAGCCATTAGTCCTCGGCTCAGAGCACGTGAGCAGGGGCAGGGTTCAGCCCTAGCTCTGCCCTGTCTCCCAGGAAGGTTTGTGTTGTTAGCCGTGTTGCCCACCTTGGAGGGCTCTGCGTTGGGGGCAGAGGGACAGGCAAGTGTCCTGACTTTGCCCCTTGCTGCACCCCACCTCCCTCAGAAGTCTTAGAGTCCTCCTCCTGCTGTGTGTGCCCCACGATGTCCAGGAGAGAATGGCTCTCAGGGCAGGGTCGGCAAGGAGTCACCCCAGGAGCCAGGTCTCCCTGACACAAACAGTGGAGAGGGAGGGAGGGTCCTTGCCCAGGGGCCACCAAGACCCACTCTGAGGTCCCTACAAGGCATCCCTTCCCTGGGAAGTTGCTGCCTGGGCCTGGTTCTGATGTCATCCTCCATGGTCTGAACGCATCTCAGTTTAGGTCTGTGTCCCTCTGAGACCAGGAGCTCCTCGTGGGCTGGGACAGAGGACAGAGCCTGGTTCATTTGGGGCCCAAGCCTACACCCCAGTCCTCCACCCCACCTCGCTGTCCCACACACACACGGTCAAACAAGCTTTGTCTGACTCAAAGCCCAGTGCGCTCCCCCCACCTCACTGAGGCTCAGAAGGAGCAGCAGAGCCCCTTCTGCGGTGAGCCTGGGTCGCGTTTCCACGGCTGCGGGGTCACCGAGCAGCGCACCGCCGCGCTCCCACAGCAGAGCATCTCGGCAGCATACCTCCGCCCTGCTGCCGGCCAGGCGCTGTTCTAGGCAGGAGAGCCTCCCGGAACAGAGACCAAAGCCCCACCCCTGTCAGACTCACAAAGCGATGACAGACAGCCATGCACAGCGGGTGACCAGGGGGCCTCACTGAGATGGTGACAGCTAAGCAAACATCTGGAGGAAGTTTAGGAGCTCATCCCAGGATATCAGGAAGAGGAGTACTCCAGGCAAGGACACAGCACGTGCCAAGGCCCTGAGGCCCAGTCTTCCCACTGTGTCCAGTACGCGAAGGGCCCTCTGATGCACTCCGGGTGCCCAGGTAGGAGCCTGGCACCTGCCCATTACTTCACAGTCCATGTCCCTGGAGCCCCGCAACCACCTGGTGGGGGTTAGCCCCATTTTGCTATTAGGGAAACTGAGGCTCACAAATCTTTAGTGGCTCTCAGAAGGTCACACGCTAGTGTGTGTGACTTGATCACAGGTCAGCCTGGTTCCAAAGCCTGTATCGTCCACATGACACACCTCACCCCACACTACTTAATGTGGTGCGTCCAGCTCACCTGGACTCACCCAGCAGGCCTTGGGGGAAAGGATGAATGGATGAATGAATGAATGAATGAACCCGCACCAAAGTACGCCTTGCAATCTGGTTGGGCAGGGGATGGCCCCAGGGCCTTCTCCAGAGTTGGCTGGTTGAACCTGGTGTCCCCTGAGGCTACCCAGCTGCCAGACAGCCTCAGGCCAAGCCTAAGGGAGCAGAACAGTGTCCCCAGTCAGCTTCCCTTTGTCAGCATCAGGACCAGGGTGTGCATCTTGGGGTGACCAGCGAGGGCTGCACTCACACCCTTACTGGTGTCTCCAGAGCTGTTCTGATCCACATCTGGACTGTAGCCCTTAAGGGTGGCAGCCAGGAAAGGCCTCAGGACCCCAGCCCCCCACCTCCCACCTCCACCCCATGGGGCACAGCCACACCAGGCTCCCGCTGGTTCCCGGCAAGAAAGCCCACGGCCAGACCCCAGGCGAGGCGACACTCTGCCTAGAATGCTCTGCGTGGCCACTCCTGCTTCTGAGACTCAACTCAAACGCTGCCTCCCCCAGGCAGCCTCCTGACCCCGGGGTTCCATCAGTGCTCCCCTTAGAGACACTGCCCGCCAAGGGCTGACTGCTTGCGCCTGCTCAAGGCCGACCTGGTGCCAGGAGCAGGCCCTGGCAGTGCCTCCCGCGCCCTCTGTCCCCCGCAAGCCGCCAGCAGGCTCTCCAGCAAGCATCTGGGGACAGAACTAAGCCCTCTCTGTGCATCTCAGGCAATATGCTTTCTCTTTCCAAGAGCGCTGCAAATCCATTTCCCTGACAGTGATGGGAAGGGGCATTGTCAGCGGTGGGGAGAGCACATTATGAATGACTCCACTGGAGTCCATTTCTAAAAGGAGGAAATCAATACGCTCTTCCCGGCACTGTCTGCTCCCCTCGCCTGACCTCTCTGCTCAGGCCCGAGCTGCTCCCGGCCACCGGCCTCTCCCCTTCCTTCCCAGAAGGGGCTGGCCCTTTCTCGGAACCACCAATGAACCTCAGGACACCGGGTGCCTCTTCCTGGGAAGGTGTACCCACCCACACAGGTCACCCGGGGAGAGGAACTTGATCTCCAGGGACATTCTGTACTTGAGAAACTTCCAAGGACCCAGCCGGGGGCCTCTGAAATCACAGTCAACGGTAAGCCTGCCATCCATCGCTGGAACCTGCCTGGCATTCACACATGTCGTTTGCAAAACTCATGGGAACACTAGGACTTCAGTCCCAGGATCTGCCCTCGGCCCTCTACCTGATGAGCTGGCAGGGAAACTGAGGCTCAGAGAGGCAAAGCAGTCCCCAGGACACACAGCTCAAATGTGCCAAAAGTTAGGTGCTAAGCCAGGCTTTCTGCCGACTCCAGAAGGCAGGGAGGGTCACACTCAGCCCTGCTACCACAAGCTGTGTGAATCCTGGACAAGTCACATAACGTGTGCAACTCTCCTCCAGAGCAGGGCTGGTGCAACTCCTCGGTGCGGTGATGGGAGCCTGTGCGGAAAGGGCCCGGCCAGCACGCGCCATGCAGGAGGCAGCTCGTTGCCCGCCCCTCATCCCATCCCACATCTGGTCTCTGTTTTCTCCCCTCCTGACAGACCTTAGGCCCGGCCGCATTCTTCAGGAAGGCAACCCTTGGTCCAAAGGTGTCCTGGGCCTTGCCCAGCCCTCCTCCTGCCAGGAAGCCTCAGCCTGTGTCCTCTAATCATGCATATTCAGTGAACAGTCTTGGCACTTATTAACTCTCCCTCGCTGGAAGCCAAGCCATTCATTGCTTTTCTGTTCTGCTTGGGAAGCATTTCAACCAACCCACTTTCTGCAGATGACATGAGTCAGTAAACAAGAGGCCAATGTCACTGGTAGAGACCGGGTTCCAGCTGGGCCACCAGCTGCGGTGTGACCTGAATGCCGGCCTTCCATCTCGGCCTCAGTTTCCCCTCTGAAAACAGAATGGGTTGAACCAGATGTGTCACCAGGGCCCCTCCAGCTGGGGGCGGCTCCTCCTTTCCAGGCGAGATGGGTTTCTGCAGGGCACCACCTGACCGGCCACAGCTGACAACCCTCTTTGAGTGATTTACCATCAAAGAGCCGCAGCATCGCTCAGACTATGAAACCCAAGGGAAGGTTAATGCTCTTCGGGATGTCCCCTCACTCCGAAACCTGCGTGGAGTTTTAGGGCTACTGTTGCAGGAAAATGGGGTGTGAGAGGATGGTCACGTCTCTGGCCTCAGGCGAGTCCCTGGAATGCACCCCACAAAGCGAGGGTCCTTGGCTCCACACAGAAAAGACCCCTAGGGCATGGGGTTGACCAGGAAAGTGAGCGTGGCTTAGGAGATACACATTCCAGAGGCAGAAGGCGGGCCATCTCAGAGGGCGAGAGGCCCTGAGGTGCGGGGGTGCTCAGATTTTATGGGCTCAGTAATTTCAGGTGCCAAGAAGTGGGAGGATTTCTCCAACTGTTTGGGGGAAGGGGTGGGGATTTCCAGGAACTGGGCCTCCACCCACTTTTTGGCCTTTTAAGATCAGCCTAGGAACTGTCATGGCGCCTGTGGGAGTGCCATCTACCAGCCAATGTATTATAATGAGACTATAATGAGGCTCAAGGTCCACTGGAGGTCAGATCTCCCGCCATCCTGGGCCTGGTTGGTTCTAACTAGTTTACGTCGTGTCCTCAATTTACTGCTACTAGTTGTACCCTGCCCCCTTCCCTCCTCTCTCACTACTGTCTGGAATTTAGCTGGTCACTGGAAGAGGAAGCAGGAACTCTGAAGGGCCTGATCAGACAGTAAACACCCAGCCTGGAGGTTACACTCATCGCTTCTGCTCACAGACAAGCCAGAACCGGCCACCACACCCCACTCAGCCATGAGGAAATCAGGCGGTTCCTCCTTTACATGCCTGGAGAGCTGGCCCATCAGGAGGCAGCCCACTGGCTGCCCCCCGACACCCGCATTACCCAGGCAGTTACCGCGTTACTGGGGCTGCCTGGTGATGAGAGATGGGGAGAGAGGAGAGGTGACCTCAGGCCCGCACAGAGCCCTGGGCAGAGAGGAAGGGGATGTGTTGGGAGATGTGCAGGCTGGTGGGGAGAGTGGGGGGTATGTACCCCAGGACTGGCAGCCGGGGTCCCTCCTCATGCCCTGCCCTGAACATCCTCATGAGGGTGCTGTGAACGGGGCAGCTTCGTGGGGTACAGAGCAGGAGAAGGAAGAAGACCACGCTGGCAGGCAGGCAGCCGGGATCCCAGAAGTTCAGTGGTCTGGGGGTTATGGAGGCTCAGAGGGAGGGGGTAGGGGAAGGCAGAATTAAGCCTTGAAAGTTACTGCGGCTCATATGGCTTCACTCTCAAGCAGGACCCTGCCAGGACCTGGACACCCCAGTACCCTAGAGCAGCCTGGGGCAAGGGGGAGGGTCTTCCTAACAGAGCTGCACACACAGGCCAAGGACAGACAGCCCTACACAGGTACAGTGACTACCTTAGGGCCGTATTTTCTGCATCTTTCAGCAATGCCAGCCTCAGGCAGAAACAAATGTCTGCCCGGGACTCAGACACCATTTATTCATTCACCCTGTGCTCATTCAATGAGCCAGGGGGCCTGGTGTGAGCTGGACCAGTTTCTGCCTGCCCTCAAACACTGGACGTGGGGTTGTCCCAGAGCTCTGACCCCCCCAGCCCTGACCCTGCAGCCTCTCCCCCTCCCATCGTCTGATTACCAAGGACTCTGCCAGCACCAGGCCCTGGGACCATGTGGGTGGAGCCCACACTGAGCTGCTGCCCACCAGCCTGGCAGGACACGCATCTCCCCCGGAGTATCTGCCAGGGGACATCTGACTTCGGCAGCAGACCAGTTACTGCTCTTGAGACAGGAAGGAAGGGGGCAGGGCACAGCCACTCAAGGAATGACAGCAATTTAACATCAAAATGGTGGAAGATTCACCAGAATGGTGGAAGATTCTACTCCTAGTTGGCCTTGAGGATTAAGAGGTTTGACTTCTAGTAGACCTTGAGCTTCATTATATGCTTATTGCAACAGCGTGATCAATAACAGGCCCGCAGGTGCCATGACAGCCCCAAGGCTAACCACAAAAGGCCAAAGAATGGGCAGTGCCCCAATGCCTGGGAATCCCAGCCCCTTCCTCAGGGTAACTGCAATGGTCCCACCTGTAGGCATGTGAAGCTACTGAGACCATAAAAACTGGCAACCCCACGCCTAGTGGCCTTTTCGCTTCCTCCCCTGGGGAGACGGCCCGCACTCTGTCTGTGGAGTGTGCACCTACTTTACTTTAACCTGAGCACCCAATGCCCACACCTCTTTCCTTGCCCTTCTCTTGCCTTACACTCTATGTAGTGTGTGTCTCTCTAAATAAATCTACCTTTACTCAACTGTGGCTGGCACTTGAATTCTTTCCTGTGTGAAGCCAAGGACCCACACCTGGCGGGGCACGTCCCAGAGGCTCCACCGAGACCTGGGACATGGCCCTGCTCACGCCCCACAGCCGTGTTCCTGAATCTCTCTGACTCTACAAGTGAGACAGCAGTGGCCCATGCAAGCTTTGTCTTGACCTTGCTGGCAAATTGCTCCCCGGGGACTCAATCCATCTGACCTGGCTCAGGAGGAAAGTGAGGACACAGGGAGCAGGCATCCTTCAGGGAACCAGGAGACCACCCGGCCCAGGGCCTCCATTCCAGGAAGCTGACTCTCCCTCCTGGAGGCTCTGCTTCTGAGAAGCTGCCTCCGCACCCCCTTCACCCCTGCTCCCCTTCCCCACAGCCAGAAGGCCTGGTCCTCAGTCAGCTGCCCCCAGTAACATATGGATGGGTTCCCAAGGGCCAGTGTCACCCCCTTGGTGCTCTGAGCCCAGCACAGGCTTGAAACGGGGCAGGACCCGGCGGGGTCCTCCTAGGTACAAACACTTTCCGTGTCCTCTCTTTCTTATTTGTAGGAAGCAGGCCTCATTCAGCTTCTTTGACCTTCCCTGAATTCCAAAGGGCAGATTCAAATCAGTTGCAAATCAGTTGCTAAAGAGGGAATGCAGAGACAAGGCAGGAGCAGTCAGGAAACAACAGTGCAGCCTTGGGGCAGGTCCTGGTTCCTGCTGAAGTGCCATATATAACAATATCTTTGAGTTCTTCTGCAGGAACCAAGGCCCCACCCAGGTGGAGGATGACAACTTCAGGCTGAGCACAGGACTCCCGGAGCCCTGCCTGCTTACCTCCCCACCAGCCAATCAGAAGGGAGTCACGCACCCTGCAGTCCTCATCTCAAATTTTGCTTTTAAAAACTTCTCCCCCAAACCTTGGGAGAGTTGGGGTTTTTTGAGCAAAAGTCACCCATTCTCCTTGCTTGGCCCAGCAATAAACCTTTCTCTGCTCCAAATTCCAACATTTCAGTTTGGCTTCACTGTGCGTCGGACACATGAACTTTTGTTTGGTGACACCTTGGCCTTCTGCCAACCACTCCCACCCCCAGGGCCTGCTAAGAGCCCTGCCAGGCTTCACACTGTGGCACCTCTAAGATTGCCCCTCCTGGGAGCCTGGTCCCACCTCGGCCTTGGCTTTGGCCTTTTCATGGGCAAGGCAACTGTGCCATGGGGAGCCTGGCCCGAGCAAATGAAGAACAAGTCCCCTGGGCCTGAATGGGGGGATCAAAGACAACTTGAGGGCAGGCCGGTGAGAGTTGCTAGTGGCACTTTGATTTAGAATGCACTGTTGTCCCACCTTGGGGATTTCTCCACCATAAGACACAGAAGTGGAGAAACCAAGGACCCACCTGCAGTGTCACTCCCGGTTGCCCCAATTGTGGGACCTTCCCTCTTCATATTAATGAAGCCACAAAGAGCAGAAACCCTACAAGTGATGGGAAGGGTCATCGGGATGGGTGAAGAGTGGTGCTGAGAGCATCAGCTCAGGAGGGGACGCCATGGTGGTGACTGGATGTGTATCCAGGACAGCAGGCCAGCACAAGCTGTGCCCGCCCCCAGGGGCATGGTGTGGCCAGCAGGAGGACACCAAGTGTGCGAATCTGCTAAGGCTGCCAGAACAAAGTGCCATAGACCAGGAGGCTTAAACAACAGACATTTATTGCCTGGAGACCAGAAGTCCAGAGTCAAGGTGTCAGCAGGGCTGGTCCCACCTGGGGCTGTGGGGAAGGCTCTGTCCCAGGCCTCTCTCCTGGGCTTACAGACGCTCATCCTCGCCCTGTGTCTTCACACGGCCTTCCCTCTGTGTGTGTCTTACCTCTTCTTCTCACAAGGATTCCAGTCCCATTGGATCGGGGCCCACCCCAATGATCTCATTCTAAGTTGATTACCACTGTAAGGACCCTAGGTTCAAATAAGGCAAGTTCGTGTGCCCAATGCATCATGAGGTCAAAGAAACTGAACAGATGAGAGTTTGGAGCAGGGAAAGGTTTACTGCAGGGCTGAGCAAGAAGGATAGGTGGCTTATGCCCAAGAAAACCCCAAACTCCCCGAAGGGTTTCAGCAAAGCATATTTAAAGGCAGGTGAGGGAGGGGGTTGCAGGTACCTGATCAGCTCGTGCATGATTCTCTGATGGGTTGATGAAAGAGGTAACAGGGCGGTCAACACTATCAACCCCCAGGCACCAGAAAATTTGGGGACCACGTGCCCTTGATCATCAAGTAGTTAATGTCTTCCCTTTGGCTGTGGTTTTAAGCATCTGAAACACTCAGGAAATATACCTGAGATACTGTTATCTGGGTCCTTCAGAGGATACGGGGAGGGGTCTGTCCCAGGAAAGCCCCCCAGGGTCCTGCTGGGTTACAAGGTCCCATGCTGACGTGCAGGGGGTTAGGACCCCAACCTATGAATGAAGGGAGACAGTCAACCCACAACACCAAGCCTGAGGATGGCAGGAAACCTGCTGGGGGCTCCTGGGGGCCGCGCACAGGCCACAGGCCACCAGGGCAGCCGGCCGCCGCTCCCTACCGCCACCCAGGAGGCAACAGCTGTGAGGTGGGGGGAACCCGGAGCCAGCCAGGCCCCAGCAACCCTGTCATCAATCAGCAGACAGCTCCCTGCCTGCTTCAGGCTCTGAAATAACACATTGATTTTTGAGCCAAGGCTAACTTTAGTTACTGGCGATGTTGCTAACAGGGGAAAATCAGTCATCATCATTAGAACAGATTCCAAATGAGCGAGCCAGCCTGGGTCTCCCTGGGACTTGGGCGGCTGCTTTTTCCTTTTTTTTTTTTTTTTTTAATTGTCATGGTTTGCTGACATAGTCCTTTCTGAACTGAAGCAGCATGAAGAAAGCTTTTACCAAATTACGACACGTTACCATGTGGGAAATATTAAGGCATTGATTACTCTGCTTATCTAGGGCTGTTTTACAAACCATCCCAAGAGTTAGTGGCTTAATGCAGCACATTTTGTTATCTCTCACTACTTCGTGGATGGGGAAATGGGCCGGGACTCAGCTGGGGGACCCTTCTGCTCGCAATGACATTGACTGACTGGGGTTGCTTGCTGGCAGAATGTCCCACACCTAGCCCAGGCCCCTCCTGTCATCTCAGGGCCTCCCAACACAACCTCCCCCGTGGGGCCACCAGGCCTCTGTGATGGCCCCGGGCTCCAGTGACAGGCAGTCTAGACAGAGATGCTGGGGTCCAGGCCCCAGTTCCACACCAGAGGTGGGGGAAGTGCTTAGTCCCTTGGTAGGTAGGGGGGTGAGGGGAACACCTTGGAGAGGAGCCAAGGGAATCAGCACCAGGGGGACATCTGGGGCAGAGGCACCCAGCTGGCAAAGCAACCCATCACTCACACTGGCTTACACATGTGCACACATCACACACACACATACGAACACACAGTGACACTCAGAGGCTCTCACACAGACTTACACACATAATGTCACCAAAGTGCAGAGCACTGGACCCCTGGAGGACCACCACACAGGAGACATGAAGAAGAATCATGTCCTCAAGAATTATTAACTGGGCACCCACTGTTAGAGCAGGCAGACAGCTAGATACAAGCAGAGAAAGGGGGACACAGGCCAAACGGCAGGGATTGGGCAGAAAGGAGGGGCAGGGGCCAAGTGCAGGAATCCTACATCACGTAAGCACCAGGGGTCCCTGGGCAGAGAAGGGAAAGCAGGAACCTTTGGGCTGATAAGAGGTCACACATTTTGGGATGACAAGTGCCCTGGAGGCCAACAAAGAAAGATGGGGAAAAGGCGGGAATCTCTAGTGTCTAAGTGTAACTGTTTGTTCATTATGCCCTCATTTCAATAAAATTAGCCTCGCAGATTAGAAGCACCCATTATGCACCGACGCCATGACACCCCAGACTAAATAAGGACAAAAATCCCTCCTCCCTTCAGGAAGATGGAGCTGGGATGAAAATCAGGGAATAGGACCCCAAACCCTTCCCTCCCCAGTGAATATTCTGCCCATTCATTTTTACACCCTATGTAACCAACTTGCCAAAAAAACTCAGGGCAGCTGCTCACCTGAGCCTGCCCGCTCTCCCCTTGAGAGTGTACCATCCATCCCTTAATAAATTCTCATTTTACTTTCTTAACCTCCGTGTCTTGTCTCTGAATACTTTCAGGGACAGGACAAGAACCTGGACACCGGCTACCTCTACCAGCAACACCACCATGTGCCAAGCCTCCACTATGTGAATAAAAAATATTGCCTGCCATATCGGTAAACAAAGGATGTTGCTACCATCAAGCCATCAGCCACTGCAGCCACCCACAGTGTGCACCCTGAGGAGACTCAGGACCGAAAGTACAGGATACTGGCCCTAGACAGGTAAGGTGTAGATCAAAGGAATTACCTAAATGAGCCCAAACTCTTGTATCATCCCATACACAGAAAAGTACTAAATTCCTTAACTTAAGATATCTGGTTTCCTTTAATGAACAGTATGACTTTGATGTTCCTGGTCTTTGTTGTAAAGACCAGACTACCTGGTCTTTGTTGCAAAAACCCCTATATAGCCTGGCTCCTCCCTTACCTCTTTGGAGCAGTCCCTTAGAGCCATCTGAGAGGCTGTCTCCCAGGCTTGAAGTCCTGAGAAAATCCTCCAAATAGAACATAATTCTCAACTTCCAGGTTGTGCTTTTTTTTTTTTTCAGTCAACAACTGGGTGCTGGGAAACAGCAGAGGAGGAGGAAGACAGAGGACGTGGGTGGGAGGAGGTGGTACTGATCTGACGCCGGCACCTCCTTTTCTCCTTTAAAGATATGGCTTCATAATTCGTGGACCACAGAGGCACAAAATGGCACCCATGGGACATCCAGCTAGCAAAGAGTTTATCCCTCGAGTGGCTTTTGTATCTTTTCAAAATTAGCTCTCAATTTTTAAAACTCAGGTGTCACCACATAAAATCTAGATTTCTGGTTTCCTTTATAAAATCGAAGATCTTCAAACTTGTGTGAGGCCAGCCTGAGTGCTGGGTCCACCCAAGTCCCACCAGCTGGCCTCAGGCCTAAGGGGGCCCTTCCAGCCCCCAACCCCCAACCCCACCCCAGTGCCTGGAGGAGGTGACCTCTGCGTATAAAAAGGCAGCCCTTAGAAATCGTCTGCCCAACCTCTCATTTCCTGCTCAAGAGTCAGGCTGGGGAGGAGGTGGCCCTGTCTGCGGCCACACAGGGGAGCAGTGCAGGGCCACTAGGCCCAGCCTCCACTCTCCTCTCCTTGGGGCCTCACACAGCTTCAGGCCCCGGGTTCCTGCTCTATGCAGCCCAGGGGCTTGACCCAGGTTCTCCAAATTCCACCTCAAAGGAGTGGACTCTCCAAATGCTGGACAGCCTGGGACAGAAGTTCTGTCCCCAGGACCCCAAAAGGCTCCAGGAAGAAGGTCTACCTGGGGGCCAGGTTGATGGCATGCTCCTCTCTCCTCTGTGTCCCAGGGGCCCTGTCTCACCCCCCAGACTCTCCCTGGGCCACCCGCCTCCCGTCCCCACCTCTCCATGCCCTCCCTGTTAGCACCCAGCAGCTCACTGAGCCTCATCCGAGGCTGGTATTCAGAGCAACCAGGGTGACCCAGGCCCCAACTCCTGTATGAACAAAGGAATTTTCAAACCCCACACAGAACAGGTGACATCGGGTGACGACGCCTGCCCTCAGCTTTGTGAGGATGACAACACCGGCTACGATCTGACACCTGGTAGGTGCCTGAGAGATGACAGCTGCGGGCATTATTATCATCAAGTGAAAACTCACTTCCTCTCTTTACTAAATTGGGCCGGCGCTGCAGAGTGGAAGACATTCGTTAATTCCACCATATGTCCCAGTTGGAACCAGAGCCTGAATCATTACCACTTGCCAGAAGGAAAAAGAGAAAAGGGTAAGCCAAAAAAGCAAAAAGTTTTTTCTTGACTTCCTACACAATGGAGCAGTTGTCAGGCAAATGTCTATCCTCTGATTCTGATTCTGGGGTATTCTGGATGGCTCCATCCCCCACCCCCACGGTTTTCATTTCAGCAATCATCTCAGCCCAGGCCCAGGGAACATCTCTGAATCCCAGTTACAACTGTGCGCTGGTGGTGATCCTTCAGACGAGGCGATTCCCTGCACAAACCTTCACAAAGCAGCTGCCTGCTGTCGGGCGGTGACGGCCACATCAGAGCTGAGCCCTCAGGTCCCTGCCCGGGCGGCTCAGGGTGGAGGGGAGGGGTGGACAGACAGCACATTCACCTGTGTGGCGCCCTCTCAGGGGACCCCTGGCAGAGCGCTCTAACAGCACAGAAGTGGTAGGGCCCCTGCAACTGTGAGCAGCCAGGGCTTGTCTCCACATGGGGCCCATGGACCAGCGGTGCGCAGAGAAGGCAGTGAGGCAGCAGCCTCTCACCTGCACTATGGGAGGCGGGATGCTCCGCCTCCACCACCGGGAGCTGGCAGTCAGCTGCTCAGGAGCAGTCTCGTCCTTAAAGAAAAAAAAAAAGGCATATGTCCGGATGTTGAAGAAGCGGACCAGTGATAATCGAGTCACCTATACAGGGCATGATGCCTTGCACGCGCTCCGCAGAGCGGGGGAGGGGGGGAAGGATGGAGTACCGCTGCCTCTGAGAGGAGAGACAGCTCAGACCCTCTGGGCCTCGCTTGTCTCTGTTCCGGATCTGTGTGCTCTCTGACCAACTTCCCACAGATGAAAATGGAGTCCCTGCCCTTGTCCCTGACTTTCCTGTCACCTGAGCGTCCCCACCAGCATCCCCAGGGAAGCCACCGGCATCCACACACACATGTGAGGAACCAAGGGTTGATACACTGGGTGGACTTTTACCCAGTGCCATACAGGAGGCAGTGGACAAGTTCTTTCCTCTTCTCCCGCCAGCCCAAGGGATAGCCCTGAGGCCCAGGGCACAGCTTCTCAGGGGCCCTGGACTCAATCAAGCACAGCACAGTGGGTCAGCTCCTCTGGTCTCCCCCTCCTGCTTGGCCCACTTCCCTGGCCCTCGGCCTGCACTCTGGGCCTGCACTCCCTAAGAAAAGTGTTCTTTACACGGAGGAATCACATAGCATCATCAACACAGGAAACACATGGGAGGTGTGATTCATAGGACGTCATTGCTGGAACGGCCTTCAGGGCTACCTCTTTCAACCCCAGACCCCTCCTTCCATTTTACAGATAAAGAAACTGAGGCCCACGGCCATTAAAAAGAATAAAATAAAGCCATTTGCAGCAACATGAATGAACCTGGAGAATGTCATTCTAAGTGAGCCAGAAAGAGAAAGAAAAGTACTATATGATATCATTCATATGTGGAATTTAAAAAAAAAAAAGACAAATGAACTTACTTACAAAACAGAAACAGACTCACAGACATAGAAAACAAGCTTATGGTTACCAGGGGAAAGGGGTGGGAAGGGATAAATTGGGAGTTTGAGATTTGCGGTTATAGACTACTATATATAAAATAGATAAACAACAAAGTCTTACAGTACAGCACAGGGAACTATATTCAATACCTTATAATGAAAAAGAATGTGAAAAGGAATATATGTTTTTATGTATATACATACATAAATCACTAACTGAATCACTATGTTGTACACCAGAAATTAACACAACATTGTAAACCAACTATACTTCAATTAAAAAAGAGAAGAAGAAAAACTGAGACCCAGAGGTGAGAAGGGAGTTCCTTGTCCGAGGCCACACGATTGGAAGCACAGCTAGGGCTAAAGTCACATCATCTGTCTGCCTCTTTTAATGACCCCTTGTGTGAATTTATGACAGGGCCCAAGGAAGACAACGCTGGAACAAAGGTGATGACAAGCATTTAAATGGAGTTGTTTCAGGTACCTGGAGCTCCACAAGGTGAGGATGTACCCTGGGGCAATGAATGGATCTTCCTGAAGCTTCTCAATTAAAATTCTAGCTCCTGACTTTGGATGTAGATTTGTCTTCCTCATTCTTCTCTGCTAAGTGCATCGTGCACCCTGGGAATGGTGTATCAGACAAAATTCCAAAGACCTCCGGAGGAGAGGTAAGAAGAAGATGAGCTGGTTTGGGACTCCAGGACCGAGGAACAGCACAGTGTCAGGAAGTCTTGCGTTTCCCCACCCAGCGGAAGAAAGAGACCCAGGCCTGGTATTTCTCAGCCTCCAGCCTGGCAACAGAATGCAGCCCAGGTGGGCTCACACCTCCTCTGTATCCATCAGGAGTCTCCACCCCTGCCCCACCACACATACATCATTAGGCAAGCCCAACACGGCCAGCAAGACTGATCAATTGAGAGATCCGTCAAAAATAAATGGCAACAGAAGTGTCCTCTTTCCCTGAAGAGCCCGAGACTCGCTTTTCTGCTGAGAGATACCAGGGAAGGTGGTAGTCAGGGCCAGCATGAGGGGCGATCACAAGCAGCTTAGTCCAGAAAGCTCTTTGTCCTTTCCTGACCAGAAATGCCTGGGCAGGTGCACAAGGGGCCCAGCTCCAGCAAGCGGTCTGGTCTGGGAAGCCTTTTTGTCTATAAGGGCCTAAGACCCTCTTCCCCCACTCAGAGATACCCAGACAGCCACGGAGCAGCAATAGAGTGGGGGTATCACTCCCCTCCCCACCAAGAAGCCCTGGGCAGCCTGGCCTGGGAAAACGCCCACCCCTCTGGCAGCACCAGCCGGGACTCATGGGAGACTCAGTGGCGCAAGATAAGCCAAGCAGACCAAAGTGACAGCACAAAGCCTCGAAGTTTCACTGGAACCACAACTGACAATAGCAGATGGCAAACTCAACCTAAACGGGGCAACTGCCTCCTAAAATAAAAAATTACGTAGAACACAGGGTCTCCTAATGTAATAGATAAAATATCCAGGATACAATAAAAAAAATTATCCATCGTACCAAGAACCAAGAAAATGACAGCTTGAATGAGAAAAGACAGTCAACTGACGAAGTAAAATCCGTATTTTATGGCAAGGCAGGGGAAATCTAAACATAAAAATTTTCCCTGCCCCTTAGTGTATATCACGCATCTGTGTTAACCAGACCTCCCTAGGAGATAACATTCCTGTTTAATCCTGTAAGGGGTCATGAGATGCATTACTCGCATTGTACATCAGATCTGGATTGTGTAAACCGTCAATACGTCATTAGATGTATAACCCTTTGCCTCAAAAACGTATACAACTGTGCCTTGATCTCCAACAGGCAGAGCATCCTCAGAGCTTTCTGAAAGACTGTCTCCAGGTTAAATTTTCTATGTCTTTCTTAGATTGGCTACTAATTAATTTTTCGTCAACATCTGCATGGTGTAGTCAGCAAGATATGGAAGATGCCCACTGGAGGACACCAGGAATCTAGCCTGAACCAGCACCCGGTACCCACATGAGCCCTTTAAACCCCACTGGATTCTCGGTATTCCTCAGATGTTCTGGTGAATTCTCCTGATATCTGGATCTCATTGTTTTCAAGAGATGGACCTCAAATTTTTATTCACACTGTTTTTACTTAAGACTTGGAGTCTGAAGGGGCACCAGTGCTTTCCCTAGGCAGGGACCTAGGGGGATCTGGGCAGGGGGCCCAGGGAAACATAGGTGGCTGAGTGTTTGTTGGATTTGGCTTGAATTGAAAAAAAAAAAAAAAGGTTGATGTATGATCTGAACAAACTGTTTGCTAGTGAAATGAGAGACTGAATTATTCACCTCCACAGAAAAGGGACATCTGCTCTTTCCAGCCAAAAGGTGTTCTCAGGCAACCAGAGACCTAGCCGAAGTGTCTGAGGATCAATCCTTGTGATGTGTTGTGGTCCTGCAGGGAACCACACGACAGCCTTTAAGCAAACACTGCTCTTCCGGGGGTTGGGGGAAGGGGTAACAGAGGCTGATAACCTAGCATTCCAAGCACCCATGGCAGTTTTGGACTATGAGAGGGAGAAATCAAGACACCTAAAAGAGCCAAACCGACCCAAAGGAAGCCCTTGAGGGGCTAGACTCAGACGCAGCACACATCCGATTCACCACGCTGTCCTCAGAAAGTCGTTCAGATCACATCTCATATCTGAATTAGACTATCAGATCAATCACAGGAAATTGTACCTCAAAGGTCAAACAGCTCCTGGATGGACAGACAGCTATGGGAATACCAGCTGAGTTTACGCATAAGACTTAATGAACTGATATTTGCAAGTACTCACTTAATTGGTGTCGAATGAAATAAATGCACAGCCTAAATGTTGACAGTTCTGTTTTATTTGGCGGGAGGACTCGACCCAGGATGACAGCTCCTCAGATGGCTCTGAGGGACGGCTCTGAAGAGGTAGGGAGGAGCTAGAATATATAGGAGCCTTACAACAAAGACCAAGTAGTTGGAACAACACAAGATTACTTGTTATCTAAAGAAAACCAGGCATCTCAAGTTAAAGAATTTAGTGCTTTTCTATGTATGGGAGGAAGCAAACATTTGGGCTCATTGAATTCATTCCTTTGACAAGCACCTAGCTATCTAGGGCCAGTATCCTGTCCTTTCTTATTCTGGGTCCCCTCATAGTGCACCATTGTGAGTGGCTGCAGAGTCTGGGCTGCAGGCTTGTCTTCACTGGGGGGTGGTGGCAGCCACTGATGACTTGATGGCTACAGCATTCTTTGTTTACTGATATGGTTTGCAGTATTTTTTGTTCACATTGGGAACTAGAGGGAACCTTGCCCTGAAATAGCCAAGATGAGGCTCTCTGGCATTCCAAAGCTGATTTTTACAAGCACAGCTAGAGAAAGCTGGCAGAAGGTAAGAATTCTTTCCATGTCAGTCAGTCTCCTGGATCCCCACCTGCAGGGTCTGCTGGAAACAAGCATGGTAAGAGTTTCCCCTTTTTCTAAAATTAGATTAGCAGGAGGAAATATCTGTAAGGCTAGCTCCTTGGTTCTTTTGAATTAAAAAGACTTGTAAACTGTTACATTTTGGAGAGCTCTCATCTTAAACTATTTTACCTATTTTAATTGGCGTGTAGAAGCCCCCAAAGGCTTCAAAATACCAAAAGAGCCTCACTGAAGGATTTATTGTAGAAGGTTAACGAAAGATTGATGACATAAAAGGTACCTAAGACAAAAAACTCTATGATGTAACCACTGCTCCCCTCCATCCTCCTTAATTGAGTACTCATTCTAGTAATCCTCCCTCTGAATTGCCTTTCGACTCTGAAGAGACTATTAAAAGGTTACCTTTAGAAATGAGAACATCTGAGGCTGCAGGCAATCATCCTCTGGTCAAGGCCAAACTGAGAATTTCTTAAACCGGGGGGTGTGGGGAGCATCGGGGGCGGGGGACAGGTATACTCAAAAGTTTTTGTACATAGATTATCAAGATGGGAGGCCACTGATCAGACTAAACTCTTAGCCATAGCTGATATTCAGAGCCTGATAGGAATTTTTTTCGGTCTTCTCCCCTAAGCTAAATAAGAGAAAGAAAAAAATCCCAATCTCAGTGGATAGGTATGTAAATTCTTTGATATCCTGTAGGTTACCACCAAATTCTCTGAGGCATATAAACAGCTATCTTTGTTTTACAAACCTGTTCTTTATTGGTGTGGCCTCAGAAATCAGTCAGAGCCCAGCAATCCTTGTTATCCATCCCAAACCTTCCTTTTTTCATCTTAAGAAGTGTGGATGAAAAATATTGCCAGCTGTATCAGTGAACAAAGGATGCTGTGGCCATCAAGTCATCAGCCACTACCCACCCCCCTCCCCAGCAGTGAGCAGAGGGAACTCAGGACGCAGACAAGCAGGAGGCCTGGCTTCTGCTCCCACCCTCAGTGGTATATCCAGAGGGAAGTCAGGATGGGAAAGGACAGGATGCTGGCCCTAGCAGCTAGGTGCACATCAAAGGAGTGATTTCAATGAGCCCAGACCTTTGCTCCTTCCCATACATAGAAAAGTGCTAATTCCTTAACTTGAGCTATCTGGTTATCTTTCATTAACAGTAATTTTTTGATGTTCTGACTACCTAGTCTTTTTGCAAAAACCCCTCTATATCCTGGCTCCTCCTCTACCTCTTTGGAGCAGTCCCTCAGAGCGATCTGAGAAGCTGTCTCCCAGGCTCAAGTCCTCAAAAATGTTGACCAGATAAAACTAACTCTCAAATTTTCGGTTGTGCATTTTTTCAATCAACAGAGGATTGCAAGTATCAAAAAATTCTGGCCTTAAGGGAAAAAAAGTCCTAGAAGGAGGGAGCGTGTCTCCTCCTACACTTTGAGATGCAAATATTCCACCTAATCTTCTCCAGGAACTCTTATCTAGAGCATCTTTTTAAAACGCAAAGCTCAGAAAGGAACTCTTATCAGAAGAAAGAACAAAATGGGGTAGGTAATTTGGAATCTGATTCGTCAAGGACAAATAGAAATCTCAAGTGTCTTCTCCGTAAGTATTAGTAAAAAAGGGTTTAGCCGTCTAAACAGGTGACTTTGGTTTGTTCCATCTGCCAGAAACCAAATTTGAATCCAACTTCTTTTGTAACTGATGGGTTTTGTATTATTGTACCTGATTTATGAATGAAATTTTGGAATGGGAATGATGGGGTCTCTATATCTGTTTGTATGTTCGTCTGTGTTTACATGTGTGTGTGTTGTAGATGCATGGTATTGTCAAAATTAATTGGTAGAAGGGCTCTATTTAATTGGCTTAAAGGAAATTAAGCACTTACAGAAATACTTAGAAATGTAAAAGAAACTTACCAAAATGAATTTTAGGATCATGTGATCTAGGATTAATTTTTAATGAATGAAAACAAGTTTAAGTTTGTTGGTTTAATTAACACAGATGTGTCTTTAGAGTCATCAACATTAAGTATAATACTTCGTGCCTTGTGAACGAAAAATACTGCAAACCATATCAGTAAACAAAGAATGCTGAAGCCACCGAGTCATCAGTGGCTGCCACCACCCCCCAGTGAAGACAAGCCTGCAGTCCAGCCTCTGCAGCCACTCACAATGGTGCACTATGAGGGGACCCAGAATAAGAAAGGACAGGATACTGGCCCTAGATAGCTAGGTGCTTGTCAAGGGAATGAATTCAGTGAGCCCAAATGTTTGCTTCCTCCCATATATAGAAAAGCACTAAATTCTTTAACTTGAGATGCCTGGTTTTCTTTAGATAACAAACAATCTTGTATTGTTCCAACTACTTGGTCTTTGTTGTAAGGCTCCTATATATTCTAGCTCCTCCCTACCTCTTCGGAGCCGTCCCTCAGAGCCATCTGAGGGGCTGTCATCCCGGCTCGAGTCCTCCCACCAAATATAACATAACTCTCAATGTTTAGGCTGCACATTTATTTCAGTTGACAACCTAGATTTACTAGAAATCAAATAAGATCGTATTCCTGTTACAAAATTTATCAGCAAGAAAAATAAGTTGATATGACAAAACT
Source organism: Vicugna pacos (assembly GCF_048564905.1). Classification (NCBI taxonomy): domain Eukaryota; kingdom Metazoa; phylum Chordata; class Mammalia; order Artiodactyla; family Camelidae; genus Vicugna; species Vicugna pacos. Next base: position 3,245,054 of record NC_132991.1, read on the forward strand.
TCTAAGTAAATGAGATTTTAGGTGAACTCTAGGAATAATTATGTCTTAGGGCATCTACTTGAAAGCAGTTTCTCCAGGTTTTTGGTAACTTGAAACTGCTAAATTAAGTTAAATGGGGATTCATTCAATATTCAGATTTTTTTTCCAGATAAGATATTGGAACATCAATTGCTAAACCAGTCTAAGTTTACCTATTTTTGTCTTTTTATTAAAGAAAAACTAGAGATGTTTGGATTCATTAGATACATCTTGTTCCCCATTAAGGAAAGAAATTAGGTAATAGATTATGTGTATAAGTTTGCCAATCAAGAAATGTCGGTATGACAAACAGTTCATAATTATTTGCTTCTTGATTTTCACTAGAGATTAAGATTTTTAAGAGTTAAAAATTGTAATATATGTAATTGGGTATGCAAGGAAAGCAGGATTATTGCTGAAAGATCGGACCCCGTCCCTGACAAGCCAAATAACCCAGAGACAAGATCTTGGGAGCTTAGAGGAAGAGACAATTTTATTGCTTTGTTGGGCAAAGGGTACTGACAGCTGGCTAGTGCCTTCAAAACTGTGAGCCCACCTTGAGGATGGGGTGGGGTGGTTATGTAGTCATAGCTCAAACAATAAAGTATCGACAACAATCAACAGAATCATTTTCTCATCAGAAGACTAAGAATGGCATCATGATGCCTCCAGGTAACCAATTCTCTAGAGGCCAGCGGTTAGATCTCTTTATCTCATAAGCACTCAAGGTATAGTCTTCTTAGTAATTCAAGCTATTTTATAAGGTTACAGTCCTGTGAACTTCTCTTTGGAGAAGGACTCCGAGACCAAGCTTGATTATTACTTTCAATTACTGGAATAAAGTAGAAACAGTAAGATCAATAACTTTAGTTTTAACAATGGGCCTGGGACTGTGAGTAGCAACCGGTCAGTGGACTGTTATAAGGGCAAGCATAAGAATAAGCAATCTGTTAGCCTAAGTGTGGCCATTTTATTAATCCTCCTTCAGGATGTGTGTTTTCAGTAAAAGAAGGTATGAGGAATGAAAATGCATTTTTCTTAAGGGAAAATAAAGTAATTTTGTCCTGAAGCTGGTTATTTCTAAATGGGAAAGAAAACAAAGGACAAATTAATATGGATAGAGAAAGTTGTAAAAGGTATGCTAATGGTGGGGGGATCTTTAGAAAGGAATTCTATGTGTGGGTCAAGACTGGCTAAGATTAGAATAAATTTAATTGAGTAAATGAATTTTAATACCACAGGTAAAATAGTGCAAAACCTGAATTTGATTTCTTTCTCTGTTAAAAGGACAACATTTTCTTAGATTATTAATCTACATTTGATGACAGATTGTAAAGTTTCTTTACTCTTGAAGTAATCCGTTATAATTATCTGTATTTGCTTTTCAAATCTTTCATTGTCACCTCTTTAAGTGACTATTCTTTCGCAGTGACCTATGATCCTATTTGACAAAGTGTTTTAAAACATTTTTGATATTTTTGACAAACTCCCTAAAGATCGAATTCTAATTGAAGTTCTTTTGACCTCTGCTAACTTTGGGGTGCTTCAGAGGGCCCTGAAACATCTCAGAAATAGAAATGTTAAACTAATTAGGATTTTGTGGTATGTTAAATTACATGGGAAGTGTTGTCAAATGAGTGGTGATAAACTTCCTTAGGTTATATTGCAAGGGCAAATGTCATTAATATAAATGTTTAGAAATTTCTAAAAGCTGAATACATTCTGGTATAATTTCATTTGTCATAATTCTAGTTATCATCTTAAATGTTGTATGCCACAGCACTAAGCAATAAGCTTATCTGTCAGTTGCACTGTAATCATGTCTTTAACCTTGCCTATTTAAGTCTTTCGTCATTTATGGACAGTTACTGCTGTCCTCTGATGCTTTTGCAAAAATACCTCATCTTCAGGTAGACTCATAGAAGGAACCTTTTGACAAATACTGGTTTCTGATAACTTGCAGATTATACTGCTGAACTGGGTAAGAAATTAAAGAAATCTAGTAGCCTAAGGGCTTCACAAACTGCTAGTGAGGCTGTTTAATCCTTATTTTCCAGGTGTAAGGAAATCTTTCCCCTCAAGCTAATTATGACTTACAGCACTTAGATAATTATGCCTTTGTAAGTAGAATTGAAACATTTATCTTTTCTTTCTACCTGACCCCTCCAGAAATTGGGAAATCTTAGGTTCCCAATAGGCTTACCAGGAGAAGAAGGAAGGCCATCTCCTCGGAGGTACAAAAATCTCAGGATATTTTGGAGACCTCAGTAAGAGAGGAATTCACCCAAATCTACAGATAAAACAGGCAGAATTTGATGGAAAACCCTTAGCATGGCTTTCCTGGCCTTGAGAAGCCTTTTGGAAGTTCAGTTTGAGATTTCTTATAAAAAGTTCCAGCACAGCCAATTTAGAAGAGCCTGTATGATCAATTACACTTCTGTAAATAATCAGGCTAAGTTTATTGAAACGAGGTTTATTTTGCAAATAAATTAGTATTAATTTGGATATATTTGGTAGAAATGAGGGTAATTTTAGAGAGAAAAATTATGTCTCAATGGATATTAAATTCTAGTGTTGTTAATTGAGGTCTGTATTTACAGGCTAAGACTCACTTCCCAGATAGCTCCTTGTTGCTATGTTACATTATTGTAAGGTTTAATTGAATTATTAAATGGATGTTCTAAGTTTATTTCTGACGTTTATCACAGTTATCTATTTTTGAATGAAGATCAGATGCCCCAAGACCTGTGATGAGGAGATTGTGCATGCTGGAAAAGGCATTGGATTAAGAACTCTTTACAGCCACTATACCAGGCCTCCTCTCTTACATGGGCTGCAACTTCTGTTTCTGACACACAGCTTCAACTAACTAAGACCAACACGACCAGACCAGGATGGGAAGATGACATCTGAAGTACACAGCTGACCCAAGATGCCAGACTAGACGTGTATACTAATTACTTTGATAACTGCTCACACCTTTGTTTATGAACCAAGTGCATTTCTTCCTTGAGTTCAATCACATGAAAGCCTCAAAACTCAATCCAAGTAAGAGGATCAAGACTGCAGGGCGGGAGGACATGGAGCTCGCTGTCCCACCTACCCCCGGACGAACACATCAAAAATACATCTACATGTGGAACAATTCTCACAGAAAACAAACTGGAAACCAGCGAAAGATCTCTCATACAGCCAAAGCTGCAAAAAAGATCTCCACATAACTGGGTAGGATGAAAAGAAAAGGCATCAAGACAGGACTGGTCTCCTAGAAGGGGTCTGTGGAGGAGAGACAGTCCACACAATCAGATCCTTGCCCTGGGGAGCTTCTTTGCCTGCTGAGAGGACCACTGGGACAGACAGAGGCGCTGAAGGGGCCTGGACTCTGCTCCCAAGGAGTGCACGCCTGCTGGCTTGCTAGCAATCAGAGCAGACAGAGACCAGTGCAGATGGCTGCCAACCCATCACATTTCCCAGGCCAAAACATACACCAGGCAGGCTGCTAGTATGCACAGCAGCTAGGCGCTGTCTCGGGCGGATGGGCCCTGGGGGAGGACTTGGTTTAGCTGCATGGAGGGTCTGGGGTATGGTCCAGGCCAAACCTCAGAGCCCCCCATCAGCACTTCTGTGGTGGGGGTGTGTCCAGCCACAGTAGGCTTTGTGGACATGCACACCGGGTGACCTCACAGAACACATCTCAGGCAGACAGCTCCTGGGGATGAATATGCAGCAGCTTGTTTCCTGGTGGGAGGGCTCCGATTATGCCCACCCCACGCCACAGCTTGGAGCTGGATCTGGGATGGACAGGAACTGGGAGAGGCCTGCCACAGAGGCAGCCCAGATCCCAGGCAGCAGGACAGCCACCTCGATCCCTGCAGCCTAGTGCTGGGTCTAGGATAAACACAACAGAGAAAGGGACATGACCTTAGGCTGCTTCTGGGCAAAAGTGAAGATGGGTGACTGCATGGCAGTGTGTAGGTTTGCTGTGACTATGGGGGCCTCACTTGCTTCAGTGCTCACCTCCTTTGGGACACAGCATGCAATGAAGGGCAACAAAGCCTTATAGAAACTGACCCACAGGGCTTCCACTCCAACAACAGGGGAGCAGGTTCTTCCCCCGACGGGGCTGTGGCAGCCACAGAGCTAAAAGGAGGCCCTGCCCAACACCCAGCACAGGTTCTGGTCACCACAACACCAATCATACCCCCTGTGAAGGGGATGATGACCAGCACGCTCTGAGAAACGACATGGCAGGAACCATACCAAAAACAGTTCTCACACCAAAAATATTGGACTCACATAGTCAACATAATTAATGATGCTCCCACATGAAAACAGCCCTTCACAACCACAGTAGATAACTGTTTCTTCTAAGTTCACGCAGACAGAGAAAGTCAAGTAAAATGAAAAAAACAGAGGAAATACACCCAACTAAAAGAACAAGAGAAATCTCCTGAAAAGACAAATAGTGAAACAAACCTCCCAGTCTATTAGGCCCCAAGTTCAAAAGGGAGGTAATACAAACGTTAAAGGAATTAAGAAAGATTATCTATAGGAATGCAGATGACTGTAACAAGGAACTAGAAACTATTAAGAAGAGCCAATCAAAATTAAACAACTCAATTGCTGAGATAAAAGCCAATCTAAAAGCAACAAAGAGAAGACTAATTAATGCAGAAGAATAAGTGATCTGGAAGATAGAATAATGGAAATCACCCAATCAGAACAGCAGACAGAAAGACAAATTGAAAAAAAAGAAGTGAAAGCAATAAAGAGAACTATGGGATAATATAAAGTGTGCCAACCTACACATAACAGGGGTTCCAGAAAGAGAAGAGAGAGAAAAGTGGATTGAAATGTATTTGAAGAAATTATGGCTGAAAACTTCCCAAATCTAAAGAAGGGGACAGATATGCAGGTATAGGAAACAGAGTGTTCCAAACAAGATGAAGCCAAACAGGGCCACACCAAGACAAATCATCATTAAAATGGCAAAAGCTAGAGAGAAGATTCTAAAGGCAGCAAGAGAAAAACAGAGTCAGTGAAAGGAAATCCCCATAAGGCTGATTTCTCTGCAGAAGCTCTGTGGATCAGAAGGAAGCAGCATGATATATTCAAAGTCCTAAAAAAAGGAAAACACTGCAACCTAGGATACTCTACCCATTCGACATCATTTAGAACAGAAGGAGAGATAAAGAATGTCTCAAACAAGCAAAAACTAAAAGAATACAGCAATGCTAACCCTACCCTAAAAGAAATATTAAAATCTCTTCTCTAAGTAGAAAAGAAGCAAGAATCTAGAGGAAAAGAAAATTAACAAAAGGAAAGGATTAGATTAACAATGGGAAAGAAATAGGAAAAAATAACAATATATAAAAGGATTGAAGATCACTTGAATAAGCCAGTACACAGATAAAAAAATAATCCCCCAAAATTGTAAAGCTGATTATAACTACAATTAATGGCAAAATCAAGGACATCAAAAATCACAAAAAGTGTGGAAGGGGAGTTTAAAAAAATGTAGATAATTTAGAATGTGTTTAAACGTATATGACTACCAGTCCAAAGAAAGGAGATAAAGTCAACATACTTGAAAAACAGGGTAACCACAAATCAAAGCATACAACAGATACACAAAAACCAGAAAGAAAGGAACTCAAGCATAATACAAAAGCAAACCAACCCAAAAAAGGAAAAACAAATGAAGAAATGAGCAAACAAGAGCTACAAAATCAATTGGAAAACAGAGTTTGAAATGGCAGTAAGTATATACCTATCAACAATTACTTTAAATGTCAAAGGACTTAATGTTTTCATCAAAAGACATAGAGTGGCAGCTGGACGAAAAAACAAGAACCTACTCTATGCTGCTTACAAGAGACCTACTTCGGGGCAAAAGACAGACACATATTGAAAATGAAGAGATGGGGAAAAAAAGATGTTACATGCAAATGGAAATAACAAAAACGTAGGGGTTAGCAATACTCATATCAGATGAAATAGACTTTAAAACAAAGTCCATTAAAGGAAAACAAAGAGGAACATTATATAATGATAAAGAGGTAAATACCAGAAGAGGATATTACACATGTTAACATATGTGAATCCAACATAGGGACACCTAAATATATATAAAAATAGTAACAGACATAACCAGGAATACAATAATAATGGGAGACTTTAACACCCCACTGACATCAATGGAAAGATCCTCCAGTCAGAAAATCAATAAGGCAACAGAGATCCTAAATGACACAGTAGACCAGCTGGATTTGATTGATATATACAGAACCCTACATCCAAAACCAAAAACCGGAAAAAGAAGACACATTCTTCTCAAGTGTGCATGGAACATTCTATAAGACAGACCACAGACTAGGTTCCAAAACAAGCCTCAACAAATTTAAGAGAATAGAAATTATTTCAAGCATCTTTTCTGACCACAATACGAAACTAGAAAATAATCACAGAAGGAAAAAGAAGGAAGAAACAATTACATGGAGACTAAACAATATGCTACGAAAAAACCAACTGGTCAGTGATGAAATCAAAGAGGATCAGAAAATGCCTTGAGACCCACCAAGACACACACCCTCAGTAGAGCAGCCCTGCGGGGTTGTTGGGCAATGGGCTACACACCCAGCCACACGTGTGAACACCTTGACAGGCCCCACCGCAGGGCCCTCTGCCCTCACTTGGTAGGAAAACAGGAGCTCAGAATCCCATGGGTCTGGGTTTGACCCCAAGCTCTGTTCCCAGCTCTGGTTTCCTGGTCAAGCCATGGCCACTCTGAGCCCCAACAGTGTCATCTACAAAATGGGGCTCTGGTTCCATCTTCCAGGGTTCTTCCCATGAGACCAGAGATGGCATCCATGAAGTAGGTAACTTCATCTTCATGTCACAGATATGAAGCACCTGAGGCCAATAAATGTTATCATTTACAAAACACCACATCACACTCCTGCAGAAGTAAGGTCAAAAGTGGAGGGACAGAACAGACACACATTACTGTACATAAAATAGATAAACAGCAAGGACCTACTGTTTAGCACAGGGAACTATATTCAATTTCTTGTAATAACATAGAATAGAAAAGAATCTGAAAAGAAAATATATATGTGTGTATGTATATGTATAACTGAATCACTTTGCTGTACACCTGAAACTAACATGGTAAATCAACTACACTTCAATAAAAAAATATTTTTTTAAAGTGAAAGGACAGGGGGATGGGAACAGGGTCAGTTAGGGAGGGGGAGGGGGGTCCTGCATCCCTGCCCTGGCAGTTTTACCCTGTGTGTTTCTTCCACGTGTGAGTCATTAGTAACCTTTGTGTGGAAGCTGTGTGCATCAGAACACACTTACATATGTGCGTGTGCACACACCCAGCCAAGATGGAATTCAAATCTAATCTTTGTTAAACAGAAATTTTCGTTTTTCAAAACCCCAGCCCCACATTCTGCAGTGGGCAGAGTTCTCGGAGCTGTCAGGGAGAGTGAGAGGCGGAGGAGGTCAGGGGTGCGCCAACGAGGCTGGGACAGAGGTGGGTGGGGCCAGGGTGGCCCACGGATGGTCCCACCTCTGCTCTGCCTGGGCCCCGCAGTCACCCCCATCCCTGGCACTTCTTCCAGGTTCACTGTGGAGGCCTCCCACCCACCACCAAATGAGCAGCCGTGATTTATGTGTCCAGGGCTAGTCGGTGGGGGGGCATGTGAGAGGAGGCACCAGGAGGGCAGTTTCCGAGACTCCCCAAGCCTTGAACACAAGACCATGACCAGGGGCATAGGAGGTAATTGATGCGCCTCCAGGAAAACCACAGCAGAGCAAGTCCTTTTTCTATACGTGAGTCCAGGCCCTCCTGGAAGACTGCCCCAGCCAGGCTCTGTGCTCAGCACAGGGAGACAGGAGGGCAGGGATTCCAGGTGGGGTGAGAGCAGACCCCGGGAAGGGGGCATCTGAATACCACAACCAGGCCAGTATAATCAGAAGCCCAAGCAGCCCTGGTAACCTGACCTCAAGCACTGATGGAGGGATTGTGTTAAAAATTCCTAGATGGGCAAGATGCCCCCAAGACCCCTGTCACCACCCCACTGTCCTCTGGCAGCTTTTAGAGAGCACTTGGGAAGGGCTGCTGCTGGGTAACGTGGGACTGGCCGGGCGCACCAACACCCAGCACCACACACACACACACACACACACACACACACACACCAGGAGACAGCTCCAGAGACGGGCGTGGAGAGCCACCCTCATCTATATGCTAATTAGCCCATGCAAGAATTACAGGGTTAATTAAGCATCTCCCCTCTCCTTCCATTTTATCTGCCCTGGACACCAGGGCGAGAGGAGGCAATCACAATCTCTGATCAAATTAGCTGTCCCCGAGCTGCTCCGGGCCTCTCCTCTCGGCGAGGCTTCAGAAACCAGCTCCCAGAGTTAATCATGTTTATTTCACAAGGCACAGGGATTTAAAAAGTGATGAAGAATCAAACCCAGGAGCAACCATCCCCTGAACCTTGTATTCTCGACTCCCTGGAGGCAAAGGGAGTGTTTTATTGCTGCATCCAGGCCACATGCTCCCTGCCTGATGCGGGATGACCAGGTAGTGGGGAAAGGGCAGCAGGCTGGTGGACACCGCAGGGAGCAGGGAAGACTTCCCCTTATTATCCTGGGCCCTGGATCCAGCTCCCAGTGCTTCATACTTTTGGAAGGCTGTGGTTTCTTTAATGTTTCTGCCCCACTGTGTGGTCCCAGGTGAGTGATTTTAATTCTCTGACCCTCAGGTTTTGTATTGCTTTCCTTCCGTTTCTCCCTTTGCACCCTAGTCCTGAGCCTCAGGTTTCTAATTTATGCATAGTGAAAGAAACTATCAACAGAACGAAAAGACAGCCTACTGATTGGGAGAAGATATTTGCAAATGATGTATCTGATAAGGGGTTAAAATACAAAATATACAGAACTTGTACAACTCACCAATAAAAAATAAAAAGCCCAATCAAAAAATGGGGAGGGGTGGGCAGGGCAGAGCTCAGTGGCAATACCTCCATTAAAATCAATCAATCAGTCAATCTAATTACCTCCTCCAAAAACAGATAAAAATAAAAATAAATTGGTTGGACAAAAATTAAAAATAAAAAATAATTGGAAGTGGGTAGAGGACCTGAATAGACATTTTCCCAAAGACATACAGATGGCCATCAAGCACATGAAAAGACAGTCAACAAATCAGCAGCAAAATGCAAATCAAACCTCAGAGAGATACCACCTCACACCTAGAATGCACCTATCAAAAGGACAAGAAATAACGAGCGTTGGCAAGGATGTGAGTGCACGTTTGGTGGGATGTAAATTGGTGAAGTCACTGTGGAAAACAGTATGAAAGCTCCTTAAATTTTAAAAAATACAACTACCAGACAATCGGGCAATTCTACTTCTGGATATTTTTCTGAAGGAAAGCAAAACACTATTTCAAAAAGATATATGCACCCCAATGTTCATAGCAGCATTATTTACAATAGCTGAGATAAGAAAGCAACCTGAGTCCATTGATAGCTGAATGGATAAAGAAGACGTGATCCACAGACACACACACACACACACACACACACATACACACACACACACACACACACACACACACAATGGAATATTACTCAGCCATTAAAAAGAATAAAATCTTGCCATCTGCAACTACACAGATGGACTTAGAGGGTATTACTCTAAATGAAATAAGTCAGACAGAAAAACAGAAGTATTGCATGATTTCACTTAAATGTGGAATCTAAAAAAAAAAACAAAGGAATAAACATAATAAAACAGAAACAAACTCCTAGATACAGAGAACGAACAGGTGGTTGCCAGGGTTGGCTGTGGAAGGGAAAGTGAATAAAAAGGGAAAAAATGGTAACTATGTGAGGTAATGAATGCGAATTAGCTTGATTGTGGCAATCATTTTACAATGTCTGTTTATATGAAAGCATCATATTGTATGCCTTAAATGTACACAATTTTTGTCAATTATACTTCAGTAAAGCTGAAAAAAGTTTTTTTTTAATGCGCTAAAAGGGCTTAGAGATTAGTCAGTAGATGACATAAGGACCCACTGAATGTCCTTGACAGACATCTATCACTGCACTCTTCCCTGCCAGGGTCAAGGCTAACCTCAGAGACCACACACCCCTGCCAACTGGAATTGGCATCTGAGATAAACCCCACCAGTCAGTCCCAACTTAGGCATCTATAACTGCAGCCTCAGGGAGAGGCAGCTGGGTAGTGACACCTATGAGGGCAGAACACGGACCCCTGACACTTTCCACACCCCAGACTGAGTTCGTCTTGTCAGCCTCATGTCCCCGGATAGACTGTAGCCGTGACTCAGAGATGAACCCCTTCCCCACATGGGGAGCGGGGGAGACTTCCCCTCATTCTCCTGGGCCCTGGATCCAGCTCCCAAAGCTTCATGCTATTGGAAGGCTGTGGTTTCATTTACGTTTCTGCCCCACTGTGTGGTCCCAGGTGAGTGATTTTAATTCTCTGAGCCTCGGGTTTCTACTTTATTCAAGTATGAGACTGGCTCAGGGCTCTTGCTAGGCAGAATTCTCACATAGCCCCCAGTATTCCCACCCCCCGGGTGTGCATGCCCTGTGGATATAATGGGTATTCCTTCCATGACTGGGTCATGTTACTTGGCACAGCTGACCTCAAGACTGGGAGATCACCAGGTAGGTGAGCCTACCCTAATCACACCAGCCCTTTACAAGCAGAGGTTTTTCTCCAGCTGGTGGTGGACAAGAAAGCCAGAGATTCCAAGCATAAAAAGGATTGAATGCAACTCTGCCAGCTTGAAGACGGAGGAGGCCACATGCGAAGATTTTAGGTGGCCTTCAGGAGCCAAGAGCATCTCAAACAGCTGACACCTGCAAGGAGGAGGGGACCACAGTCCTACAACCACAAGGAACTGAGTTTCTCCAACAAAACAAATGAGTGTGCGAAGGCCCTAAATAGAGGATTCTCTGAAGAAGATATTCAAATGGCCAAAAAGTATGTGAGAAGGTGTTCAACATCACTGATCTTCAAGGAGATGCAAATCAAAACCACAGTGAGCTATCACCTCACGCCTGTTAGAATGGTTATTATCAAAAAGACAAAAAAGATAAATGTTGACAAGGATGTGAAGAAAAGGGAGCACTTATGCACTGTCGGTGGGAATGTAAATTACTGCAGCCACTATGGAAAACACTGGGGCACTACCATAGAACTACAGTATGACCCAGCAATCCCACTTCTGTGTATGCATCCAAAGAAATTGAAATCAGGACTTCGAAGAGGTATTTGTACTCCCACATTCATTGCAGCATTATTTACAATGGATAAGATGTGGAAACAACCTAATGTCTTTCAACAGATAAAGAAGATGTGGTATATATACACAATGAAATATTATTCAGCCTTAAAAAAGATGGAAATCGTGCCCTTTGCTATGACACAGATGAACCTGGGGGACACTACACTAAATGAAATAAGGCAGACGCATAAAGACGAACACTGCATGATCTCATTATATGTGGAATCTAATATAGTAGGACTCATAGAAACAGAGACTAAAATGGTGGTGGTGGGGGCGGGGGACGGGGGGGCGGGAAGTGGGGAGATGTCAGTCAAAGGGTACAAAGTTTAAGTTTTTCAGGGTGAATAAATTCTGGAGATTTAATGTCCAGCAGGATGACTGTAGCTAATCATACTGTGCGTACTTGAAATTTGCTAAGAGGATAGATCTTAAATTAAATCTAGCCACATATACCCAGATGATAACTCTATGAGGGAATGGATGTGTTAACTTGATTGTGATCATTTAATTATATCTATATATATGCACATATCTTTCTCTCCATATATGTATAAAATTATCACATTGTACACCTTAAATATATACAATTTTTATATGTCAAAAAATACGAACAAGAAAATGGATTTTCCCACCCACAGTCTCCAGAAGAAAACTCAGTCTGGGCAAAACTTATATTTTGCCCCTGTGAGGAACTCCGCCACACCAGGCGTAGAACTGTGAGCTGGTAAAGCTGAAACATTGGTGGTAATTTGTTACTCAGCATGGAAAACTAATACAGGGAAAATGTGCAACAAATGCTCAAGGAATTAATCTGAGGTGAAATAAACTGAATCACGTCTGGTCTGATGGCGCAGACAGGGATCTGCCTTGATATGAATTCTGCTTTATGAGACGCTGGGGAGACGCGCAGGCTGCACCAACGTGATCTTAGGCAAATCTGACTCCACGAAAGAAAATTCTCGTTACGCTCCAGGAGCACATGAACTAGAATTGGCCCTGACAAGTTCACCCAATGCTGTAGATTTTCCGCAAGAGGCAGGAGGTGGCCCCTACGGGGTATCTGCCCACAAGGGATGGGGGCGGGAGGGTGAGAAGGAGGAGGGGAGGGCTTGCCTTCTTTACAAAGCTTCTTGGACTTCTTTTCATAACAAAGGAATATTTAATAAATGCTCCTGAGAAAATTTAGTCTCTTATTACAGACAAAAACACATAGAGATTTAAAATCAAATGTAAAAAAGATAAAAGAAAATCATTAAAATACTAGAATAAAACCAATGATTATCTACTTGTTCTTTATTAAAGGGTTGTAAAATAGAAGAAATCACAAAATAATAGATCTATAGATTTGTCTACACAAAATCTTAAAATCTTTCTATGTTAAAAGTCATCAAAAGTTTTGCTGTAGAGCACAGGGAACTATGTTCAACATCTTGTAATTACCTTTAATGAAAAAGAATGTGAAAACAATGCATGGCTGGAGCGCTGTGCTGTACACTGGAAATTAACACATTGTAACTGACTGTACTTCAATAAAAAAAAGTCATCAAAAGTAAAATTATAAAATAAATAGCAAACTGGAAAATTTTTTAAAAATCTGTTATAAACTTACCAAACATTTACTATATTTGACGTAGAAGAAAACCTACACAGAAATGCCTTGGTTCCAAAGTACACGTGAACAGGTCATGGGGCACAAGTTCAAACAGCAAATAAACTGATCAAAAATAATTCTAGTTCACTAGTAATTTTTAAAATTCAGTTAAAATGAATACTATGCCTTTTTTTTTTAACATCTTTTTGGCGGTATGGTTCCTGCACAGTAGACTACATGTATTCTCCTTTACAAAGCTTCAAGTGCCCTGCTGTTAAGGTGTCCATTAAGACTCACATCTCTTTCTGGACCCTGCGGTGGTCACAGATGCCCGGCAGCTCTTAAAGGACCCTCCTCTCCAGCCAGTGCATAACCGGCCCCGGCAGCCACTACCCAAGACGCGTCCTCTCCAACAGAGCCAAGCCCACCTGGGCAGGAACTCAGGTATTGTGTGGCCCCGTCACCAGCCCAACATTAACCACGGTGAGGCACCGGTAAACATCTTGTGCACTGTAGGTGCCCGGCGAGCCAGCAAACCCCATACATACAAAAATTAAACTGCAGACCTCTGAGCTGCCACAGCCTGGCGGAGGAAGAGCTTACCCAGGAAGCGTGGGGCAGCCACGGTTCTTCCTAACGGGGTGCATTTCCCTCCAGAGTCCCCTCCAGGCTCGTAGGGAAATGCGGAAGATTGATCACACTAGTATTGGCTCTCTCACAAAGCTCCACTAAAATGTCATCAATGGGTTTTTTTTTAAACATATAAATCCAAAAGAGAATGAGAGAGGAGACAACAGTGGATACAAAATGGCAGTAGATTTTGGAATCTAGAACATGGATGGTGGAGTGTAACTGACCCAGGAGCACTCCGAAGATGCCCTTGGTGAAGTGTAGAGGCAATGCCAAGGGCAAGGGGTTGGCTGACCCTGCACAAGCCCTGTGGGGCACAGACTAGGGAAGTCTGGGGCACCCCTGAAGGCTAGGACGGAGCATGAGGAGGTAGCCACAAAATTTACTATCCCAACTGGTCCCATTTGGGGAGGAGGCCATTCATAATTATGCCAGGACAACAGACACAGCCCAGGCTGGCCTGGGGAGGAGAGCCCTAGGACTAGGGAAAGTTCATGTACACTGACCCCAGGATGCTCAGGGACCGTCCAACACTTCTTGGAGTAATTCCTTGCCCCTCCAAAGTCAGGACATTAGAGGTTTGTTTCCTGGGGAAACTAAGTCAGAAGACTCCAGACTGGGGGACCCAAGCACAGTGGAGGGTGGGTGTGAGATGCAGAGCAGAAATAGAGGATGAGGGGAAAACTGCACTCAAAACAATGAGGTCAGGGGGAGGAGATAGCTCAAGCAGTAGAGTGCATGAGTGCACGCTTGGCATGCATGACGTCCTGGGTTCAAGCCCCAGTACCTCCTCTAAAAATAATCAAATAAATAAACCTAATTATCTCCTCCCTGCCAGAAAAAAAAATTTTTTAAGAGAACATACAGTTTTAAAAAATTTTTTTAAACAATGAGGTGGAGGGACCACCACCTCCCAGCCTAGCTCCACAGCTCAAGAAAAGAGACCCCAAGAACTGACATTTGGGGATCCCCAATGATAAGGTTTCATCACCTGTTCACTATGTAGCCACCCATTGGGTTGACCAGCCCCACCTGTACCCCAGGGGCTACCTGCTCACTTTGAGCTCTTCACTCTTATTATGATGAATTGCAGCCAGCAGTCACCAAACATTTGAGGCAATCCTCTGACATAGAAACAATGAAACCAAAACAAAAGAACAAATGTAAATCAGAAAGATATTACAGGCACAGAACAAGAATAGGAGTGTGTAGGGAAAGAAACAGATGCATGCCGAACTCTTGGAAATTAAAATACTAATGGCTGAAATAAGTAGAACCAAAAAGACCAAAAGTAGAGCGAAATGATCTGGAAAACAGAAGACTAAAAGAAACTTCATTGTCAATGAGTAATAGTAACAATTTCCCAGGTTGTTTTAGTCCCCTCAGGCTACTGTAACAAAAATGCCATTAACTCAGTAGCTTAGAAACAACAAAATATTTCTTTCTCCCAGTCTGGAGGCTGGGAAGTCCAAGGTCATGGTGCTGGCAGGTTCGGTGTCTGGTGAGAGCCCGCTTCCTGGTTCATGTCCATCTGTCTTCTTGCTGTCCTCATAGGGTGAAAGAGGTGAGGGAGTTCTCTGGGGTCTCTTATAAGGGCACTAATCCCATTCATGAGGGCTCCACCCTCCTGTCTTAGCACCTCCCAAAAAGTTCCTCCTCCTAATACCATCACACTGGGGGTAGTTTCAACACAGGAATTTTAAGGAGATAAATTTCAGTCCACAGCACAGGTCATAAGGTTCAGCTTGAAAGGGCCCACTAGATGCCCAGCACGAGGAAAGAAAAACTGCCTGCACCAACACACATCATCGTAACCTCCCAGAACACCAGGCAGAAGGAGCAGATCCTCAAAAAGAAAGCTGCTCATCAAGGAATCAGAACGGCATTAGCCTTGTCAGCACTGACACCAGAAATTAGAAGATAAGGGAGCAATGCCTTCAAAATCCTCAGAAAAAAAAAACAAACTTTGTGCATCTAGCTGTACAATACTTGCATTGCTGTCCCAAACTCCAATTTAGCCTCTTCCTATTTGTCAAGGCTGAAACTATTTCCCAGACTTGCTCAGAGCCAAGGTCCTAGATGGAAATTAAGTTCTGCACTGGGTGGAGGTAATTCTCACACAGCTTCTGGCAGTCAAGTTCTGGCTAAGGATGGTTTTCTTCCAAAGGTTCCCAGATTCCCTCTTGCTGCTTCCTTGGGGTGGCACCAAGGAGTGGCAGTGGAATGGCAGTGGCAGAGGTGGCTTCTTTCTTTATGACTCCAAGCCTGGCTGGAAGAACGGGGGGTCTATCCGGTGGCTCCCAGGGGTCCAGAGGCTGCTGCCAAGGTCAGAGGGACAACAGACCCAGGCTGCCGGTCCCAGCAGCTGCCTCGGGGGTACGGCTCCCTCCTTTGTGGGTGGTTCTGTATTATTGTGAAAATTGTTCCAAGAAGACCCGCCTAGAAATTGCTTCTTTAGCCCTTCACCTTCAATGATTTATATTTCCTGCAATACAGCTGCCAAACTGCCAGCAAGCATGAGGCCGTGGCAAAGATTGGGACAGCACTGGTGACGCCTGGTCCAGGGCCCCAGACAGCCCTTTCTGGTCCTATGCCACCAGCTGCTGTGCACTTGGCCCTCAGTGGCACACAGCACAGTTGTCTCCAGGCAACGACCTTCAGACCAGACAGAATCCCTGAAGCTGTTTCCCTTACACCCCATCCCTGCCTACAGGTGATCTACAGCCAATGACTGCCTCTTGCAGGGCACACCCTGCACTGTAATTTCGACTCCAGAGCTGCTGCTCATGCTAACACTGGCACCGAAATTGCCCTGACCTGCCTCCTTCTTCCCTTTCCCGCTTTCCCCACTTCTTCCCTGGCTTCTCCTGGGAATATTGTCCTAATGAATCATTTTCACACAAACCTATGTCTCAGAGCCTGTTTGGGGGAAGGAATTTCAGACATGCAGGGACCCTGAAAATTTTCTTCTAATAGCTTCGGGAACTACGAGAGGATGTGCTTCAGCAAAACAATGGTGTAAAGCAGGAAAGGAAGCTGTGAGACCCAGGAATCCATCCACAGCTGCAGAGAGAAGCCCTGGATGACAGGCTGTGTGAGGTCTGGACAGCAGCCGAGAGCCAGGAAGGCCACATAGGAGGTTCCCAGGAAAAGGAGACTCATGAAGTGTCCATTTGACTCTTTGGGAAATAATACTGATTTGCATTTAACTGATATGGTAAACCATTTAGAAAAAATAAATGTAGGTACATAGAAAACTAAATAAAGGGGAAATATGCAGGCATCAACTCCAGGAAGCAACATCGTAGTCTACTTCACTTAGCAGTGAACAAAATTTACTGCCATAATGACAAACACACTGACCATCGATTTAACCAAACGTTGTGATAAAGTGTACCGAGGGGTGGGGGAAGGGCCATCGCGGGGCGGTCCACGGAGAGCTCGATCCCCGTCTTCTACTGCAGGCGATAGACAACGTTGAAATTGATTAATCAAGAAATAGCAGGATCTGCATCTTATTTGGAAATACGGAAGCAAATACCAGCTGTGAGCATTGCAAACAGAAATCTATTTGACATAAATTCATCTTTTGAAACTGCATTACTTCCAAAAAGAAGATGCATAGCTTCTGATGGAACACACACACACACACACACACACACACACACACACACAAACACATACCCCACACAACAAAATGAAGATAGAGGAATAAGAATGGAGCCATGGAGGAAGCAGATAAAGTGAGGGGTCGTGGTGGACAGTAGCACATAGAGAAGCCCTGTCCTCGGGGGCCAACCAGGGTCACAGCATCACAGCAAAGGAGGACTCAGCAGCTGTGTAACCATGGATGGGCTGTATACTCAGCAATTTAAAAACTTGCCATCCAATCCCAGACTCCCACCCACCATCAGTCATTGCTGCCCAGAATTCCACATTAGAGATTCGTTTATCTGAGTTGAGCACTGCTCTCTCTTTAAAAGTGGAGGGTCCCTGCTGGGGCTGCACAGCACACAGAGTATGGGAAAGGCACTGGCTAGGTTCCAGTTCAAGCTGCATGCCCTTGGCAAGCCGCTTCAAGTCCCAGAACCTCGGCTCCTTGGTGGGGTGGACCACAGACATGGCGGCCATTGTTTGAGCTCCTCTCACCATGCTGGGCTGGACATGTGGTTTGCTTTGCCCAGTAGGAAGTGGTGGAACTGAAACCATGCTCCTTCTACATCTAGAGCTAAAAAAGGCCTTTCAGTTTCCATCCATGCTGCTCTCAGAACCCTCCACTGACATGGGAACACGCCCAGGCTAACCTGCTGGAGGGTGAGAGATACAGTCACCCCCATCACCCCAGCCAACAGCCACCAGATGTCCATACTGGGGAATAAGGTCACTCAGGACCAACCAGTCCTGAATCAACCCACCAACTGACCACAGTCACATACAAGCCCCACCAAGATGAGGCTAGCCCAGTCCAAACCAGAAGAACCACCCAGCAGAACTGTGAGCTAAACAGATGATTTTTTTTAAGCCAGTGAGTTTTGAGCAGGTTTGTTCAATAACAAGGAAAACTGATGGACTTTCTATGTGAAGTGATAATACCAAAATTTAGTTCACAGGATTGTTAAGATTTAGTGGTCATATATGAAGTTACCATAGGTGCTCAAAAAATGTTCCTTACCTTCCATCCCACCTCTGACACCTAAATGCAAAAGTTTTTAGCAACTGCTTTTTCTTTTTTTTTTAATCATAGTATAGTTGATATACAATGTTGTGTTAGTTTCTGGTGTACAGCATAGTGATTCAGTTATATATGTATATATACATATACATGTATGTATATATATGTGTATATATATATATTCTTTTTCATTATGGGTTATTACAAGATATTGAATATAGTTCCCTGTGCTATACAGTAGAACCTTGCTGTTTATCTATTTTATATACAGCAGTGTGTTATCTGTTAATCCCAAACTCCCAAATTGTCCCTCCCCTCCTTTTCCCCTTTGGTAACAATGTTTGTTTTCTATGTCTGTGAGTCTCCTTCTGGTTTGTAAATAAATCCATTTGTGTCATTTTTAGATTCCACATATAAGTAATATCATAGGACATTTGTCTTTCTCTGTCTGACTTACTTCACTTAATATGATGATCTCCAGGTCCATCCATGTTGCTACAAATGGCATTATTTCATTCTTTTTTATGGCTGAGTAGTATTCCATATATATATATCTACCACATCTTCTTTATCCAGTCATCTGTCAGTAGACATTTAGGTTGCTTCCATGTCTTGGCTATTGTAAATAGTGCTGCTGTGAACATTGGGTTGCATGTACCTTTTTGAATTGGAGTTTTCTCCAGATATATGCCCAGGTAGCAACTTCTTTTTTATAGTGGAGGCTAATGAGCGAGAGCAGTCTGAACACCTCTCCCAAAGGAGAGAGGAGCCCTCCAGTGCAGGCTTCACCCACTTCATCAGCCCTGCAGCCACCTGATGTGGCAATGAGCAACTCAGCTTTGCAAGCAGCTTTGAAAAGGCAAAGATTTAACCACTGTCATTGGCTTTTTGCTTTTGCAATCCCTTTTTAAGATATATAATCAGCCACCATCTACACTAGCCATTACCGCATCCTTCCAGGGGAGTTTTACCTCCACCAACTGTGGGCCAGACCCTGAGCCAGGAGGCCCAGAACTGTTCACTCACCCATAAAATAGGGAACTTGTGTGGACCCCATGAGCCCCACGGTCCTTGCAGGTTTGAAACACTTCACTTCTGGGCTGCACCTCCTGGCCAGTGGGGATCAAGTCTCCCCACTTTAGATACTCTTAGCAGACCCAGGGCAATGGCTGGCTCTCTGTGGGAGCCTGTGTGGGGGAGAGCATTCCAGCCTACTTTCTCGGTGGGGCTCTTGTCTTTGGCAGGTCACAGATGACTGCACCCTCCATGGGGTGTATGTCTCATGGACATGCTCTTCATCAGAGTGATTGGCTTGGCCCAGACTCCAAATTCAGTGTTCTTCTCGTGGAATCCCAGGGCCCATCCCAGGGCCCATCCCAGGGAGAAGTGAGGTCCCTGTGTAAGTCAACATTACGTCGACACGCCTTGATGGATAAGTGAGTAGGTAAGCCTTGCAGGGTCCACGCAGAGAGCTCTTGGGTTCATTTCATCACGTAATTCACCACTGACACCTGGGGCATGGCAGTCTGCCTGCCCTGCGCGGTGCTTGCTCCAATTCTGGTATAAGCAGGGAGAATCACTTTCTGTCTAATAAGGACAGTTTATTTTGATTTTTTGACGCTCTACAATTTTGGCTTGCAATTTCAAAATGCACTGATAGCTATTAAGACACTAGTCCTAGTACTAGTTGTACAGAGGGAAAAAAATTAGCTTTATTCTTGCAAGCAAATTCTGTAGCGCCAAAGGATGGCCTTTCCAGAGTCAGGTGGCCCCCACTGTGGGGGCCTCGGCCCAGAGTGCACTGCCCACCCCATCTCACCTATGGAGTGATTGCACACATATATATTAGCGCACATATATACACACACACTGCACACAGCATGTGATAAAGGAACTACATAAACCCCAGCCAAAGGCCTAGACCTTCCTGCCATCCCACCCCTAGCCAAGGCCAACTGGGATGCTGCCTGAGCCCCCGGGACATACAGCTCCCCAAGGCCACAGCTCCTCCGGGCACTCCTGGGTCCTGCATTCGGGGTCCCCAACCTCATGTAGAGCACAGAGGCCTCTCTAGAGTCACCCTGCCAGTGGGATGGTGAGTTAGGGACACAGACCCACAGGTTTCCTCAGAGTGGGAGCCTGGTCAGCTCAGGGAGCATCTCCTGCATCCCAGCCGCTCTCCATGGTTCTTAAGAACTGGGAGCTAGAGATTGCTCCCTCCCCACTAGGCTGCAGCATCTCGGTGAGAACACTCCTGTATCTCCTGGGCATGCTCCTGGGTGGGGTTATCTGGACCCTCACTGAGGCTGTAAGAACTGTGACTAAGCATCCTGGGTCCTGGCGCAGAAGCAGAGGCACAGGGAGGGCCTTGCACGGGCCGAGCCAGACAGTGGGTGCAGAGCCAACCAGCCTGCTGGCCTCCCAGCAGCCCCCAGCCCCCATTCCTCCCAGCCCCCAA
The DNA here is from genome assembly GCF_048564905.1 of Vicugna pacos. Classification (NCBI taxonomy): domain Eukaryota; kingdom Metazoa; phylum Chordata; class Mammalia; order Artiodactyla; family Camelidae; genus Vicugna; species Vicugna pacos. The sequence goes on from NC_132991.1 coordinate 3,265,767, forward strand.
CCCCACACCCCAGCTCCAAGGCTGAAATCAGGCCACTCAACACAAGAGCTGTTTCTTTTAGTGCATCTCAGGGATGGGAAAAGAAAAAAGTCTCACCACTTCCTGATGCATTATTTATCAGCAGCGCATTAACCGTGGGTGACATCACAGGCATTCGAAGGTAATTTGTGGAAAGTATTGTTAAAGCAATTGATTTGCAAATTCCTTGACAGGGAAAACGGAACACAGAGCAGGCAGAAATGTGACATGGAGACGGGGTTTTTTTTAATGTATTGGGGGATAATTAATTGAAAGCTAAGCTGTGTAGCCAGTGAGAAAATGAGATTATTCTGTCTGTCATGCAAAGAAATTGTATATTGTGCCAAACAGCGGGGTGAGGCTCTGGGAGGGCCTCCGAGAGAGGTTCTAGCTCCTTCTGGGGAAAGCAGGGGGTAATGTCTTTCTTTCCAAATTCAAGTGGAGTCCTTTCAGTTGCCTTACCCCAGAAAGCCACCTCCTCCTTTAGTGCCCCCCTCCCCCTCCACTCACCCCCTCACTTTGGGCCCCCAACATCAGCCTAGACCCCTCCCTCTCCCTCCAGCCCCACTGGGTTTGCTCAGTCAGTGAGTCACTGACCTAAACACCATCAACAATTTGTGACATCCAAGGTGTGCCAAGGACCAGGCTGGCCCAGGCCAACCCTCAGGGGCACCGGGGCCACCTGGGGAGTCACAAGACCATAAGTGTGGTACGCAAGGCCAGGAGAGGAGCAGAGACTGTGCCCCTGCCTCACCATGCCTCACCTGGATGCTTTCAGTCCCCCGGTGACCCCAGTTGCGGCTTCCCAGCCCACAAGTTTGGCCCACCTGTTCCTCAGAGACCCCCAGTGGCTGCTCACGGCCTCGATGATGACTGCAGCCCGTTCTTCAGGTCACAGAGCCCGTGTGGCCTCCTCCCCACCCCCACCTCCGCTGCCACACTTCCCCAGACTCCAGTGGTGTCCAACTGCCCCTGGGCTCCTGCAGACACTCATGCAATGTGGCACCAACAGCTCCGGCCTTCACACAGGCTGGACTTTCTGCTGAAATGCTGCCCGTGTCTTGCCCACCCAGCAGCACAGACCATCGTTCCAGGCATAGTTCAAATGCATCCTCCTCCAGGAAGCCTTCACTGATTGCCCGGGGTGCATAGTCCTGGGTGCGCTTTCCTCCCTCTGAGCACCAGTGTGTTTGCTGGCGGGGTTCCCTCTCCATGGGAGGTGGCAAAGATGGAAAGCATAAATTAACGCACGTGGGAATGATTGTGCGAGTGAGGTCATCACCACCCAGATCACCGGGCTGGGTCCTTGATTTCTCCCAACTCTGACGAAGCCCTCGGCCACATAGCAGGGGCGCCCAGCAGGGCTGCTGGCTTTGCCAGGTGTTCTCAACCCTCCTGGGCCAGAGCATCAGGCCAGGGGCTCTCCAGTAGGACGGCCCAACAATGATGGGGAGGCCCGATCCCAGAAATAGCGAGCACATCCGGAGACCACTCAGCAAGAACCTGCAGCCTGCGGAGTCGGCTGACACCGCCCGGAAGTCTGAGCAATGGCCTGCTGGCCTGTAACCCTGGGCAGATCCATGAGTCTCGCTGAGACTCGGTCTCCTCCTGGGGTTTGAGCTGGTGTCCTACGCTCTCTGGCCTCAGGACTCTCATCTCTAAAGCCAGCACCTTTATTGAAAAGACTATCCTCCCTCCATTGTGTGTACTTGGCACTCTTGTCAAGGATTAGTTAACCACACATGCATGAGCCTATTTCTGGGCTACTAGGAGGCCCTTTAGAGTCTGGATTTGAGTCAGGCATTCACAGGGGTCCACTGAAGAATTTTAAGGGTGTCAAGTTTAAAGCTCCCAGAACATTAGATTTGAGTACTTACTACACATTCAATCGCCTTGGACTACCAATGATGAGACCACAGCCCAGAGAGGGCAGGAAATCACTCAAGGTCACACAGCAAAAGAATTCAAGAGAAAAAGATAGATCTCACGCCCAGGCCTCCTGTCCCCCATCCTAGCACTGTTTGGTGAGGAGAACCATCCCACACTGCCTCTCCTCCCCTCACCTATGCTAGCTCCAGCCCCTGACTGAGAAATGTAATTGTTTAAGGTCTTCTACAAATTTGGATAGTCTTCATTTCTTTCTCCTGAAAATCCGCTGACAGTCCGCTGAGAAGGGCTCAATATTCAGATCACCCCAGTTGTTCAAAAAAGAGCCAGACTTGGGGGGAGGGTACAGCTCAGTGGTAGTGTGTGTGCTTAGCATGCATGAGGTCCTGGGTTCAAACCCCAGTACCTCTGTTAAATAAATGTATAAATAAATAAACCTAGTCCCCCCCTCCAAAAAAATTTTTGAAAAGAACCAATCTTAATTTATTTACTTTAATCTTGAATTCTGCTCTTTTTCACTTAGGTTCCTTCGGATCTGAGACTTGGGTGAAAGATAGAAGCTTTAACTGTTCTGACTATGATAAAGTAAGTCTCTCACAGATTTTCATCATTTGGGGGCTTTGTGGGACCTCACAGGTCACGCTGAGGAAGCCAAGTGACCTCACACATACCCTTTCCAACCAGGAGCCTCCAAAGCTCAGTTCCCAGCAACACTGCTCCCCACACACCTAAGCCAGACCCCAGGGCAGCCTCCAGACAAGTCCAGCTCTAGCCAGCGCAGCTCACAACTTGTGAGTAACAGACCTGGGCTGGACGTGGGGTCATAACGAGAGATAACACAGCCCCTGTGACAAGGACTACGAGCATCTGCCCATGTCATGGGCACACAGGTGGGTAACCAGTGAGGCAGACACGTGGTATAAGAACAGCACCAGCACAGGGAAGACAGTGATTATCTCAGCCTGGACTGTCCCAGAAGGGAAGCTCTGTGGGATGGTGGGCCAGGTGTGACAGAGGAGCTCACAGCAGAGAAGCCCGCTCTCCCCAGGGGCCGATGATGACAACCTCAGTATCCTTGGGAGTGTGTGAGCCACACCCGCTCCCAGGATGCCCTGTGCCTGGCAGTGGGGAGGAGATTGGGGGTGTCCTGCCTGATTTGGGCCAGCAGAGTACCCTCCTGATTGAGTTCTCCCCCGCAACCCCCAAGAGTAATTGGAAACAACAGGGCAGTTCCCTCATGTGGTAGTTTTCTAGTTCCAGACAAGATGCTGTAAACACATTTGTCCCTAATTCTCCTGCAAAACACAGCCAAAAACCTTGGGTGTTACATATAAGCCAAACAGAAGCATTCTCTGGAAGGTGGAGAAAAGGAGCTTGAGGAACAAGGTACCAGCGAGGTTCCAGGTTTGGGGGGTTTTGCTTATACCCCAGCTGGGTGCTAGAGAAGCTGGCCACCCACACATATCAATGAGCACAGACATTTAGGAAAGCATCCTTTCTTTAGATAAAGGACCAGGAAAGGGGCAGCCTAGCCGAACAAAAAACTTTGACACAATAATCGCCCTACTCCAGCCAAAGAGTGAAAACCTGGGTCCCCCTTCCCACCAGCCAGGGCTAAGTGGGGACTCGGGGCTCTCATGCCCACCTGCAGTGATGAGTCCCCCCCTCCACCTCTGACAGTGTCACTGGCGTCCGTGTGAGGATCCGATTTCTACCCCCACTTGGTGGTAATGGGGTACCCTCCCCTCCATGCTGGAGTGTGTCAGAGGAGGCCCAGTGGGGAGCAGGGATTTCCACCACCATCTAGCAATAGGAGCTCACCCCCAACCCCTGCTCTGCAGCGTCAGGGGAGACCACATGAAAAGGTGCCCTCCCACTCCTGCCACAAGGACGGGGCTTCCCTCTCCACACTTGGTGTCCGTGGAGGCCACGTGGAGAACCCAGATTCCACCCCCCTCGACAGCAACAAGACGGCGCCCTGCTTCCCCACCAGCTCAGAGCCAAGGGCAGTCTACTAAGACAGAAGGTTTAAATGAGGTCCAGGGTCCTAGAAGCCCCCAGGGTCTGAGTAAAAATCACTCCTCATACCAAGAACCAAGAAACTCTCAACTTTGAATAAGGAAAGAAAATCACCAGACGCCAACACGGATATGACTCAGATTTGGGATGCTCTGACAAGGATTTTAAAGTAGCCCTGGTAAAAATGCTACCAGGATGCTACAGAAATGCAGTTATGAACAGACCTGAAATAAAGGGAAAAAAAGGAAATTGCAGCAAAGAAAAAGAATATCCAAATGAGAACCAAATGGAACTTTTAGAACTGAAAAATGCAAGCACTGAAGAACAAATCTCAAGGGATGGACTCCAAAGTTGAAGGGAGAGGGCAGAGAAAAGACTGGGTGAACTTGGAGATAAAAACAGAAATTAGCCAGTCGTAACACAGAAAATAGAGTGGGGAAAAAGGAGCCTTCAGGAACCTGTGGGACTATATCAAGGTCTGACATTTGTGTCATCTGAGTCCCAGGGGTTGAAGAGATAAAGGGTAGGACAGAAAAAGTATTAATGGAAGTAATACCTAGGGGCAGGGTGTAGCTCAAGCGGTAGAGCGCATGCTTAGCATGCACGAAGTCCTGGGTTCAGTCCGCAGTCCCTCCTCTAAAAATAAATAAACCTAATTACCTCCCTCCCCTGGCCAAAAATTCCACACACAGGAAAAAAAAGGAAACAATGGCTAAAATGTCCACAAATTTGGCAAGATACATAAATCTTTAGATTCAAGAAGTTAAACAAACAGAATAAACCCAAAGAAACCATGTCAAGCATCTTTGAAGACATCAAGAGGGGAACGACACCTTCCCCTAAGGCGTAAATGATTCAGATGAGAGCATGTTTCTCCTTAGAAACCAGGGAGGCCAGGAAGAAAGAACACGACACGTCTCGAGTGCTGAAAGAAAAAAGAACTGTCAGCCAGAATCCTGTATCCAGCAAAAAAAAAAAAGAAAAAAAGAAAAGAAAAAATGCTTTAGGGGAAAGCAAGACATTCTTAAAAGGGAGTAAAATCAAGGGAATTTGTGTCTGCAGACTCACCCTGAACACATGAAGAAAGTTCTTAGAACAGACAACAATATGATAAAAGAATCAGGAAAGAAAAAAAAAACAATACAAAAAGTAAAAATATGGGTAAATACAATAACTTTCCTTCTTCTCTTGAGTTTCATCAATTATGTTTAATGGCAGAAGCAAACCTTCCACCACGGTCTGACTTGGCTGTCAGTGCATGCAGAGGAAAGCCTTAAGAATTATGTTATAAAAGGGGGAGGGTAAAGGCACCTAAAGGGAAGAAAGTTGTCTACATTTCATTTACGCTAGTAAAATGTTGATACAGTAGACTGAAATGTGTAGCACTAAATGCTTACCTTAGAGAAGAGAACAAGACACAAATGAATAAACTAAGCTCTCGCCTCTGGAAACTAGAAAAATGAAAATGAGCAAAATAAACCCAAGCAAGAAGGAAGGGAAATACTAAAGGTAACAGCAGAAGTCACTGAAATTGGAAACAAAACAATAGAGAAAAATCAGTGAAACAAAAAGCCAGTTCTTTGGGGAGATCAATAAATTTGACGGAGCTCTGCCAAGACTGACCAAAAAAAAAAGAAAATAGAGAGAGAAGAGAAAAATTACCAACACTGGGAATGTGGCAAGAGCTATCACCACGGGGACTAGAAACTGCAGGCATCAAAAGTACAGTGTGGGTAGGAAGGGCAGAGCTCAGTGGTAGAGCATGTGCTTAGCATGCACGAGGTCCTGGGTTCAATCCCCAGTCCTTCCATCTAAATAAATAAATAAACAAACAAGCAAACCTAATTACCCCCCAAAAAATTTAAAAATTAAAAGATGTTAAATCTAAAAACTGAAATACTAAAAAAATGTACAATAAAGGAGTAGGAAAGACAATGCCCCACACATAAATATATAACATGGGTGAAACAGATCACTTCCTCAAAGAGCCCAAACAGGCACAACTCACTGAATATGAAACAGATCATTTTGAATAACTATGTGATGTTTAAAGAACTTGAATTTTTATTTTAAAGCTCCCAAAAAAGAAACCTCTGGGCCCAGATGGTTTCATTGAAGAATTCTACCAAATACTTAAAAGAAGAATTAACACCAGTTCTACGCAACCTTTTCCAGAAAGTAGAAGAGAAAGGAGTACTTCCCAACTAATTTTATGAGCCCAGTGTTACCCTGATAATAAAATACAACAAAGAGGGTAGAAAGAAAGAAAACTACAGTCTGATACCATAAACATAGATACAGAATTTCTTAACACAATATTAAGTAATAGAATTCATAAATAAACCCAATCAAAAGAATTATACACCATGATCAAGTGGGGGTTTATTCCAGGCTGGTTCGACATATGAAAAATCAATCAATGTAATCCTCTATATTAACAGACTAAAGAAGAAAAATCACATGACCATATATCAATTGATGTAGAAAAAGCACTTATTAAATTCCAATACCCATTAATGATAAAAACTCTCAAAAAAAACAAGAACAGTGGAGAACTTCCTCAACTTGAAAAAAATTACCTACAAGACCTCAATAGCTCACATTAGAAGTAATGGTGATAGACTAAATGTTTTCCCCTTAAGACTGGACCAAAGCAAGGCTGTGCACTCACCACTGCTATTCAGCATCAACCTGGAAATTCTAGCCAGTGTAACAAGGCAAGGAAAGAAAAAGCATGCAGGTCAGAAAGGAAGAAATAAGCTATTTGCAGGTGACACAATGGTCTACGCAGAAAAGCCTAGGGATGCACAAAACCACTGCTAGAACTCATAAGGGATTTCAGCAAGGTTGCAGAATCAGCAGTATTTCTATATACTAATGAGCACATGGAAACCAAAACTAAAAATATAGTACTATTTACAACCATGCAAAAAAAATGAAATAACCAAATACACATAAATCTAATAAAATATGTACGGGCCTTGTAGATGAAAACTACAAAACGCTGATGAAAACTACAAAACACTGATGAAAGAAATCAAAATCTAAAATGAAGAGACGTACCGTTTTTATAGGTTGAAACTTCCATCAAAATCCCAGCAAGAATTTTTGAAGCCATAGATGAATGAATGACCCGGTCCCAGGAGGAAAAAAAAAAACAAAACCGCAAGTTTCAGGTGCTCGACGTGTAGCCCTGAGGATGCTTGGCGGGAGACGCTGGGCCTCCCACCTAGAGAGAAATGGCCCAGAACTGAGCCAGATGTGCGAGACGCTGGAGGGTGAGCAGCCTGTCCCACAGGAGCCGGCAAGGATGCAGGAAAGGAAGAGGCTCAGACAGAGGCCCAGAGCTGAGCCGGGTGTAGCCTGACAGTGGGAGCAGGAAGTGAGGGAGCCCAGCTCCTGGCAGACACGTGGCTGCCAAGTGACCTGGGGATCCTTCCTTCCTTCCGGGGAAGCAGTGATGGCAACAGCACCGCGACACAGGCTGGAGGTGGTCAGGTACAGGCAGTAAAAACTTCCTGAAACGGACTTTGGCATTTTTTCCTTGAAACATTTGTCTGGCCTGAGGCACACTCTCTGCTATTTTGATCCCCTGGTTTTAGAGATGAGAGTATTGAGGCCAGAGAGCACAGGCCAGCAGCCCAAATCCCAGGGCTGGGAACCAGACCCTCAGCCCCCCAAGGCCTGTCCAGCGGCCTTGGCCTTGGGAGAAAAAGCCAGGAAGGATAGACAGAGTAGGACTGACCCCCACTCCCAGGTTCCTGCAGACGCTCCCCAGCACCTGCCACTGTAAGGGACTCATGTCAACTCCCACCTCTGGGGGGGACCCATTTTAGAAAGCTTTCATCTTTCATTCAAAAGATGAAATATGCCCTTTCCAACCAAAACCTTCAATGAAAGAATCACTGGCGGTATAAAAGGATTCTTTGCTTTCAAAATTCTTTTAACAAAAGTTCTCCCCTAACACACTTAAACTTTGAGCCAATGTCCTAAATTCCGTGCTAAACTCTCCAAAACCCTGTGTGAACCGAGGCTGTAGTCTCTACAGGGATTTCTGCCCAGCTGCCCCTCACCCATGGAGGACTCCCAGTAGGCATCAGACCAAGAGACCACACTGGCACTTGTCCCCCTATAGAAACCCTAACTCCACGGGCAGTCATCCCACACAGTGTCCTCAAGCCTGCGGTCGGCAGGGGGACCGCGCCGGACGCTCTCACACCCCAGGAAAGGCGGGAGGTGGTCGCTTACTCTCGCAACTTAATCAAAACATATCCAGTGCATCTTGGTACATCTACGATTGAAACTAAACAGTTTAAAATCTCTCCCATAGGAAAGGATAGAAACTCACAAGACAAAGAGCACCTGGCTCCAGAGAAAAGACTGACACAGACAGAAGAGGGTTGGTCATCTCACTCCTTTGCTGAAAGTGTTGTTAAAAAACCTCCTCAAACTGAATCGGGTTTTCTTATGGTCTTTTATATTTTTCAATATTAAAACTGGTCCCCCCCAAAAAAACTCTTTCTTGTGTGTTATCATATTTGAGTCCTATCAACCCTGCAAGGTAGGTAGCATGAAACCTCCCTGACAGGCGGGTACCAAGGCTCAGAGAGGTTAAGGGAAATGTCCAAGATCACACAGCAAAGCAGCATCTTGGGACCAAGGTCTCCTGCCTGCACGCCAGGCGCTGGTTCTCCTGTCGCAGGGTCTGCCTCCACATAGTCTCTTAACAGCCTGTCCTCAGCACGAGCTGATTTCTTTCCCAGTGGGCAGCTGGCCGGCCAACATTTCAGTTCCATTGTAACAGGTGACGGAGCCTTTAACAGAGCCCGGAGAGCCACAGAGAGAACAGAGATCTAAACTAAACTAAATGCTGGGTTTAAGGCCCACAAATTCTGGATTACAAAGGGCAACACGAGAGAATCATTCTTACTATCCAATCCTCACTTCTTTTTTTTTTATCTTTTTTTCCCTATGTGCTTTGCGTTTTTTTTTAATGTATTTACTTTATTTTTATTAATTTGGTGGGGAGGGGGATTAAGTTTATTTATTTACTTATTTTAAATAGAGGTACTGGGGATTGAACCCAGGACTCTGTGCATGCTAAGCGTGCCCTCTACCACAGAGCTCTACCCTCCCCACCTGGTTTTTTTTTTTAATTAAAGCACAGTCAGTTTACAATGTTGTGTTAATTTCTGATGTACAGCATAGTGATTCAGTTATATATATATATATTTCCTATTCTTTTTCATTATAGGCTACTATAAAATATTGAATATAGTTCCCTGTGCTCTACAGTAGGATCTTGGTATTTACCAGTCCTCACTCCTGGTTAGTCTCATTAGCTGACAGCTTGTCAAAAGGGACCCTCAGATACCAAAACCAGGCAAAGACACTGCCAAAAAAGAGAATTATAGGCCAATATCACTGATGAACATAGATGCAAAAATCCTCACCAAAATATTAGCAAATAGAATCCAACAACACATAAAAAAAGATTATACATCATGACCAAGTGGGGTTCATCCCAGGGACACAAGGGTGGTTCAACATATGCAAATCAATGTAATACATCACATCAACAAGAGAAAGGACAAAAACCACAAGATCATCTCAATAGATGCAGAAAAAGCATTTGATAAAATTCAACACCCATTTATGATAAAAATTCTCACCAAAGTGGGTATAGAGGGAACATATCTCAACATCATAAAAGCTGTATATGACAAACCTACAGCCAGCATAGCACTCAACGGTGAAAAACTCAAAAGCTTCCCACTAAAATCTGGGACAAGACAAGGCTGCCCACTATCATCACTCCTATTCAACATAGTCCTGGAAGTCCTAGCCACAGCAATCAGACAAGAGAGAGAAATAAAAGGGATCCAAATTGGAAAAGAAGAGGTAAAGGTGTCACTATATGCTGATGACATGTTACTATATATAGAAAACCTTAAAAGGTCCACACAAAAACTACTAGAGCTGATTGAGGAATTCAGCAAGGTAGCGTTACAAGATTAACGTTCAGAGATTAGTTGCATTTCTTTACACTAACGATGAATCAACAGAAAAGAAAGTAAAGAAACAATCCCCTTTAAAATAGCACCCAAAGTAATAAAATACCTAGGAATAAATCGAACCAAGGAGGTGAAAGAATTATACACAGAAAACTATAAATCATTGATGAAGGAAATTAAAGACGACTTTAAAAAATGGAAAGATATCCCATGCTCTTGAATTGGAAGAATCAATATTGTTAAAATGGTCACACTGCCCAAGGCAATCAACAGATTTAATGCAATCCCTATCAAATTACCCAGGACATATTTTACAGAACTAGAACAAATCATAATAAAATTTATATGGAATCATCAAAGACCTAGAATTGCCAAAGCATTACTGAAGAGAAAGAAAGAGGCTGGAGGAATAACTCTCCCAGACTTCAGAAAATACTATAGAGCTACAGGCATCAAGACAGCATGGTATTGGTGCAAAAACAGACATATAGACCAATGGAACAGAATAGAGCCCAGAAATGAACCCACAAACTTTTGGTCAACTAATCTTCGACAAAGGAGGCAGGAATATACAATGGAATAAAGACAGTCTCTTCAGCAAATGTTGTTGGGAAAACTGGACAGCAACATGTAAAACAATGAAGCTAGAACACTTCCTTACACTATACACAAAAATAAACTTAAAATGGATCAAAGACTTAAACATAAGTCAAGATACAATAAACCTCCTAGAGGAAAATAACGACAAAACATTATCTGACATACATCTCAAAAATGTTCTCCTAGACCAGTCTACTCAAGCAATATAAATAAAAGCAAGAATAAACAAATGGGACCTAATGAAACTTACAAGCTTCTGCACAGCAAAGGAAACCATAACAAAAACAAAAAGACAACCTATGGAATGAGAGAAAATTTTTGCAAATGAAAGCGACAAAGGTTTGATCTCCAGAATATATAAGCAGCTCATATGACTTAACAAGAAACAAACCAAACAATCCAATCCAAAAATGGGCAAAAGACCTAAACAAGCAATTCTCCAAGGAAGAAATACAAATGATCAATATAGGCACATGAAAAAATGCTCAATATCACTAATTATCAGAGAAATGCAAATCAAAACTACAATGAGGTATCACCTCACACTAGTCAGAATGGCCATCATTCAAAAATCCACAAATGACAAATGCTGGAGAGGCTGTGGAGAAAGGGGAACCCTCCTACACTGCTGGTGGGAATGCAGTTTGGTGCAGCCACTATGGAAAACAGTATGGAGATTCCTCAAAAGACTAGGAATAGACTTACCCTGTGACCCAGTAATCCCGCTCCTGGGCATATGTCCAGAAGGAACCCTACTTCAAAAAGACACCTGCACCCCAATGTTCACAGCAGCACTATTTACAATAGCCAAGACATGGAAACAGCCTAAATGTCCATCAACAGATGACGGGATAAAGAAGATGTGGAATATTTATACAATGGAATACTATTCAGCCATAAAAACTGATAGCATAACACCATTTGCAGCAACATAGATGTCTGTGGAGAATGTCATTCTAAATGAAGTAAGCCAGAAGGAGAAAGAAAAATACCATATGAGATCACTCATTGGTGGAATCTAAGGAAAAAAAACACACAAACAAAGTATAAATACAAAACAGAAATAGACTCATAGACATAGAATACAAACTTGTGGTTGACAAGGGGGCGGAAGGTGGGAAGGGATACACTCGGATTTCAAAATTGTAGAATAGATAAACAAGATTGTACTGTATAGCACAGGGAAATATACACAAGATCTTACAGTAGCTCATGGAGAAAAACATGTGACAATGAATATATATATGTTCATGTATAACTGAAAAATTGTGCTCTACACTGGAATTTGATACAACATTGTAAAATGATTATAAATCAATAAAAAATGTTAAAAAAAAAAAGGGGGGATACCCTCAGGTGAATTCCTTTTGGTAATTGCTGATCTGGCGGGAGGTCTGGCATAGGGAGCCCCCACAGGTCTCCTTCTCAGGTAAGCTGCATGCGGCAGGTATCAGGGAACTCAAGGCAGACAGGCTCGGGCCAGATAAGTCAGAGACTTCAAACTCCTGGGGGAGAATTCTGGGAGAAGCCTCAGAGGGAAGGAGCAGGGAATCCGCCTGCAGGAAGATGTAAACTTCACACACTGCCAGGCCTAGAGCAAACTCATCAGAACTGTCTCTACGTCCCAGTTCACAGGGAGGGCAGGTCTGCCTGGTAAGGTCCTGGCTTGCCGTCTGAGTCGAGGTTTTAAAGTTTGGGGCATGTTGAGAGAGCATATCTCCTTGGCAGAGTGACTTCCTGTAAGTTTGCTGAGGACACCAACAGGCTGCCCCATCTCCATGTGTCCAGGTCCTCTCTGGCAGAGACAAGCCACAAGGGCTACTGGATGCAGGAGGGAGGGAGATCTCCCTCGCCCTTAGTTCTGCAGGCCTGCAGGGGAGGGGAGCCTGGCCTTAGCTCAACAAAGCTCTGCCTAGTGAGCCAAGAGCAGCCTAGGGGCAGAGCCAGGGCTTGGGTTCAGCGTGGGTGGGACCCCCCACCCCGGGCGGGGCCCCCCCCAGGGGCCCCCCTCCACACAGAACAGGGCTAACCCCCCAACATGTGATTTCCCCAAAGCCCTTCTTACATTTTTTTTCATAGTCTAGGAAGGAAAATATTATGCATTTGTTTCTTATTCATGTACACTTAGCTCATTACAAACAGGTTTGGCAGGAATTTTTAACATCCACAAAGCTCTTTTTTTAACCTCTTCTAAGTCACTGAGTACTCCTTTCTCCAGGAAGAAGGAAATGTTATTTTTGCCAAGAATCAACTGCTCAATTTAATTTCGGTTTAGCTTTTAGTCTGAGACTCATAAACTCCCAACAGGGCAACCCCTGAGAAAAGAGGGCTGAGAAAGCAAACTCGTCCCCAGCCCCCAGGTTCCAAGTCATAGCCCAGGATTCCTTTTTTAGAGAAAAATTTATTGAAGTGTAGTTGATTTATAATATTAGTTTCAGGTGTACAGCAGAGTGATTCAGTTATACATCCACATACATATATATTTTTTCTTTTCAGATTCCTTCCCATTACATGTTATTACAAGAAACTGAATATAGTTCCCTGTGCTATACAGTAGGTCCTTGTTATTTATCTATTTTATTTACAGTAATGTGTGTCTATTAATCCCCAACCCCTAATGCATCTCTCCCCACCCTTTCCCCTTTGATAACCATAGTTTGTTTTCTATGTCCTTGAGTCTGGTTTTGGTTTACAAATAGAATTTGCATCATTTTGTTTAGATTCCACAAATAAGTGATATCATATATTTGTCTTTCTCTGTCTGACTTACTTCACTCAGTATGATAATCTCTAGGTCCATTCATGTTGCTGCAAATGGCATTATTTCACTCTTTTTTATGGCTGAGTAGTAGTCCATTGTGTATAGAGATAGATAGATAGATAGATAGATAGATAGATAGATAGATAGATAGATAGATAGATAGATGATAGATAGATACCACAACTTCTTTATCCAGTCATCTGTTGGTGGACCTTTAGGTTGCTTCCATGTCTTGGCTATTGTAAATAGTGCTGCTATGAACATTGGGGTTCATGTGTCTTTTTGAATTATATTTTTCTCTGAGTATATACCCAAGAGCGGGCTTGCTGGATCATATGGTAAGTCTATTTTTAGTTTTTTTTAAAACCTCCATACTGTCCTCCATAGTCAAGTCATAGCCCAAGATTGTAACCAGCAGGATTTTCACACACAGACACACACACAGAGACAAACAAAACTGGGGAATGGAGGCTGGATTGGTGTCTACAAGCTTGGCCTCTCGTCCCATCCAGGGCTCCCTACCCCTCATCAGAACCATCCTAGGGAATCGAGAGGGAGATTTTCAGCTGAGACAGATTTTCAGCTCACAGCCCCCACCCCTACCACAGGAGACGCAGCTTTGAGCAATACCATGTGCCTTGGAGGATGCACAGCCAGGCAGAGCTGGTCACGGGGAGCTGGGCTCTCCATGTGCTGTGTGTAAGAGGTGCCAAGCTGGTGCTAAGGAAGAGTGTGCACCTGTGGGACAGAGAGAATCCTGCCTTGTGCACAGACAAGAGAGCATGGCCACGCAGCAAACCTGTCACCCGAGAGTCAGCACCAAGGACAACCTGAGGGTAGATGGAAGAAATGGGGACCATCTCGCTGGTGCAGGTGGGCATTGTAACTCTGCTATGGTGCCTGATTTGTGCACTCTTAGTGTTGTGAACTGAATGTCTGTGTCCCCTCAAAATTCCAATGTTGAAGCCCTAACTGCATATGTGCTAGCATTTTGGAGATGGGGCCTTGGTGAGGTAATTAGGGTTAGATGAAGTCGTGAGGGTGGGGCCCTCATAGTAGGATTAGTGCCCTTTGAGAAGAGATCCCAGAGAGCTCACTCAGTCTCTCTCCAAGCACAGACCCTGAGGAAAGGCCATATGAGCACACAGTGAGAAGGCAGCTATCTGCAAGCCAGGAGGAAGGCCACAACCAGAACCCCACCACGCTGGCACTCTGATCTCAGACTTCCAGCCTCCAGACTGTGAGAAAATAAATCTCTGTTGCTTAGACCCGCAGTCCGTGGTGTCTTGTTATGACAGCTTGAGCAGACGAAACATTTTGAGAGTTATACTCCCTGCAAGGGTGCCCCAAAGTCCTAGTGTTTGCAAGCAAGCTACCAAGACCCGACAGTGAGAATGACTGACTGTGCCAGGCAGGAGGCTGCAGAGCGGTGCTGTGAGTTGGTCCCTGTCCATGGCAAGTTGGCAACCTGCTTATCTTTCCAGTATAGCAGAGGACTTCCCACTCTGTCCCTGTTAGGTTCCTTTAGGATGTCCTCTGGAGCCTGAGTGGCATGGAGGCCTGGACCTGTCCCTTGAAGGCTGATTCTGTAGCTCTAGGAGTCTGCATTTGGGGCAAGAGCCATGGAGGGTTTCTGGTGAGGAACTGCTCATGAGGTAGAATTTCTGAAGCCTCTGGAACCACACAGGACTGACTTTATGTCCCAGCCCTGCCACTTAAGAGCTGTGTGGCCTCAGATGTGCCAAACCTCAGTTTCCTCACACCTACATTATATTAGGAAAAAGGAAATCCTGAACCTTCTTCTTCTTACTGGAAGTAATCCTTTACTAATTCTTCCAGAGAAGCACTGTGCACAGTATAGTTCCTGGGTCCTCCTGTGTCCAAAAATGTCCTTATTCTGCTATCACACAGAACTGATATATCCGCTGGGTATAAAATTCCAGATTCGGTGTTATTCTTTTATTAGTTTTATTTTGGAAGACTTTGCTCCGTTTCTTATACCAATATTGTTCATGAGAAGACTGATGTGGTCTGATTCTCATTCCTCTATAGACAAAAAAGTTCATTTTTTTCTTGGTTTTGGTTTTGGCTTTGGCTTTGGCTTTTCTAGGAGCTCTTATGACTCATTTCTGAAATTTCAATATTGGTGACCAGATATAGGATTTCTTAGCTGTTCATTTGTTTTTGTCTTGCTTGGCATTTGTTCAACTCTGTCAACCTAAAGATTTCCGTCTTTTTTTTTTTTTAGTTCTGTAGTAATCTCATTTATTTACAGTTAAATATTGTCTCCTCAAAATGCAAATCAAAACCACAATGAGGTATCACCTCATGCCAGTCAGAATGGCCATCATCAAAAAGTCTACAAATGATAAGTGCTGGAGAGGGTGCGAAGAAAAGGGAACCCTCCTACACTGCTGGTTGGAATGTAGTTTAGTACAGCCACTATGGAAAACAGTATGGAGATTCCTCAAAAAACTAAAAACAGACTTACCATATGATCCAGCAATACCACTCCTGGGCATATATCTGGAGGAAACTCTAATTCAAAAATATACATGCACCCCAATGTTCATAGCAGCACTATGTACAATAGCCAAGACATGGAAACAACCTAAATGCCCATCAACAGAGGACTGGATAAAGAAATTGTAGTATGTAAATACAATGGAATACTACTTAGCCATATAGAAGAATAAAACAATGCCATTTGCAGCAACATGGATGGACCTGGAGATGGTCATACCAAGTAAAGTAAGCCAGAAAGAGAGAAAAGCACCATATGATATCACTTATATGTGGGGCTTTTAAAAAATGACACAAATGAACTTATTCACAAAACAGAGACAGACTCACAGACATGGAAAACAAACTTATGGTTACCAGGGACAAAGGGGGTGGGGAGGTATAAATTGGGAGTTCAAGATTTGCAGATACACACTACTATATATAAAACAGATAACCAACAAGGTCCTACAGTACAGCACAGAGAACTATAATCAATACCTGGCAATATCCTACAATGGAAAAGAAGATGAAAAGGAATATATATATATATATATATGTATGAATCACTGTGCTGTACACCAGAAATTAACACAACATTGTAAATCAACTCTACTTCAATTAGAAGACAATAACATAAAAAAGATAAACAACAAGGTCCTAATGCATAGCACAGGGAACTATATTCAAGCTTGTAATAACCTATAATGAAAAAGAATATAGATACATATATAACTGAATCATTATGCTGTACACCAGATTCTAACACAACATTGTAAATCAACTATACTTCAATTTTTTTTAAAAAAGTCAACAATGGGGACGTGTATAAAAATGAAAAAAAACAAAATGTAACATAAATTTTTAAACAATTTTTAAACAAAAAATTGTAATATAAACATATAAAATGTATTAACATATTTTTATAAACAAATTTTTTTGCAATAATAAGTAAATGTACCATATGAGGAAGCCATATGCAGTGTTGTTCAATAAAGCAAGTGAAATATTTTGAAAGTAAAATAAAGAGCATGACCGAAGAGAAGGCTGCCCCACATCTGGCCCTCCTGGCCCACATCTGGCAGTATCTCCCCGAAGCCCTGCCTCCACCAGCCCATGGGGACCCTGTCCCTAAACCCCCAACACATGACCAGCCACCCCCAGAGCACACTTGTTACCTGGCTTTGCTCAACTGTTCGTTCAACTCAAACGGTCAGTCTCCATCAGCGCAGCCAGGAGCCCTCTTGCTTATAGAAAAAACATCGTGAGATTCTGGGGCTGAAGGATAAACACAAGAAGGACTAACAATATTAACAGTGGCTTTCCATATGCTGGCTCCTCTTGTACGCTCTTTGCATGTGTTAATTTGCATAATCCCCAACAGAAGAAAGTGAGCACAGAAAGGTTAAGTAGTGTGCCCAAGGACACACAGCAAGTGCAAGGTGAACCCAGCTCCAAACCCTGGCCTAGCTCAGGGCCCACACTCTGAAGGTGGACAGGTCACTGGTCAGCCACGTGATGACAAATGAAGTTCAAAGGTGTGTAAGTAAATGAGATATGAGGCAGACATGCTCCCAGGAGCTCCGAAACCTTACCACAGAGCATCCTGCTAGACAACAGTGAGCTCTGTTTAAATTTTGGTTTTAGCTGTGCAGCCTTGGGCAAGTGCCTCAGCCTCTCTGGGCTTTGGCTCCCTCATCCGCAAAATGGGGAGGATAATAGGTACCTGGTTAAACTGCTGTGGGAACTAAGTGAGACAAGGCCACAGTGAGATGAGTCAGTGTGGGGCACCTGCAGCAGATGTTTAATGGATGCAGGATTACCCAGTGTGGTCCTCACTGTTCTCAAGCAGGAGCTGTCATCTGTGTCCAAGAGGCTCTCACCCCCCACCCAGAGAGGCCCGTGTGCTCAGAGCCATCAGGGATCCTTGGGCACAGGAGTCAGGAGGCCCAGCCCCCGCAGGACAGCGTGAGGACCAGGCAGGTGGGGAAAGGAATGCGGGGCCTGCCCAGGACCCAGAGAACTCACCACATGGAGGAGTGAGGCGAAGGCACGGCCGTCCTCTGTTCTTCAATTCTCCTAACGATGCTGTGAGTCCATGTCCCTCTTACAGATGAGGAACTGGACTGCGGAGTGACAGACCCAGGGTGAGAAGCTCTGTCCAGGGTGGGGGGACTCCAAGGCTGGCTGTGCCAGGGGGAGTCCAGCCACCGGGGCCGTGGTCCACTTCTCCCTGGCTGACATCTCACCCTGACCGTCTGTTCTGGCACTGCCCACCCCTTCTCAAGCCTGGTCCCCAGACATTGCAGAGGATAAACAGGTCACCAACAGGGGCCTGGGGGAGCGCTTCCTGGGACCATGCAGAGATTCCCTCCCCACTGGGGTGAGTGGCCTACTGTGGGGCTCACATCCTTGGACTCAGCAGGGACAGACTCCCAGGCCACTGTCAGAATCACGTGTCAGGGTCCAAGTGGCCACCATCCCCCGCCCAGGCTTGTTTGTACTGGCCCAGGGCCCACAGCTGGGTGCTTGGAGCCTTACACGCATTTGGGACAAACACCACAGGATGAGACGCCTTGTGAACCGGAGGAAAGGGCGAGGGCAGCAGGGGCTCCCGGCTTCTCAGCTTAGACCCCCTAGAGGAGACATCCCACGCGGGGACAGGGGCAGGGGGCAGGCACAGAGAGGTCGGACTGCATTGCAGGGGAAACACACAGACATTCACCCTGACAGGTCAGCAGCCAGCTGGGGTGTGTCTCCAGACCCTCTGCAGATGTCAGAACCCTGTTAGGGTCGAAAGGACCCCCTGGACTGTTCTAGAGAGAAAGCAGGAGCCCAGGCCAGGCTCCAGGGAGCCGATGGCCTGGCGTGTCCCTTGTCCGTTGACAGGCGTCATCCCTGGGCCCTGTGAGGTCATCCAGGCCTGGGAGCGCTGGCCCCAGCACAGCATCCTCCCCAGGAAGACGCCAGTTGTCATGGCCCTGGGGCTCCCGGGGCGCCCTCCGCGGGACCGCTGCATCCCAGAGGCACTGCACAGCTCTCCTGTGAGACGGACAAGGCTGGCTGGGGCTGTGGGGTGGACTTGCGGGCAGCACCCACACTACGGGGTCCACGGTCCACCACACGGCCTGGGCCAGCAGCGCATGTGGGGAGGGGGAGGAACAGGACCACACACAGAGGTCCCAAGGGGCTCCCACAAGTAGGGGACAGGGGGTGGTGCAGAAGGGTGGCTGGGGAAGGGTCCCAGAAGCCACAGGGGAGAATGCAAAGCTCAGGGCGCCCCGTGGCACAGGGGGCAACCCTTATACCCACCCCGAGCAGGGACTTGGCCTGAGAGGTGACAAGATCTTCCGGGACTGAAACAACCAGAATGCCCAGTAAGATAGGCTGATCAGTGCAGAATACTGTGCAGCTTCCAAATATTATTTAATGACTCCTTTTTACTAATTCTCAACTTTTAGGTTGTGCATAATGAATTTTAATGCCAACCCAATGCTGTCCACAAAGGGTGCCTCTTCTCCATGCCACATGCCCTCAGCCGTATGGCGACCAGGGGTTTGGGGACAAGACCTGTGAGCATGGAGCAGGGGACCAGAGAAGCTGGATGAGCCCCCAGTGAGTCCCCCCAGCCAGCCCCCCTCTTCTCTGGACCCCTCATATGCGAACCTGAGGGCAGCCCTCCACTGGGTTCCAGGAGGGAGTGTGAAGAGGAAGGCTCTCCAGGGCTCCACGCAGCCCGCAGTGCGGCCACCAAAGTCAAACATTTACCCCAGATGTGCTGCGCGGGCTCCAGTCCAGTCCGTGACCGTCCACAGACTGTGGTGTCAATGTGCTGAACCAATCTGAGGCCCAAAGCAGAGAGAGCCGGGCCTCGTCCACCACGAGAGCCTTCAAAGGCTGGTGGGAAGTGGCCTCTGTCAATTGCAACCACATGGCCAATTAAGTTCTATTCAGCCTCTTGCAAAAATATTTTCCTCTCCTGATTTAATAAAAGCTGGGCTGGGACCCAGCTCAGAGAAGGGAGAGTGAGCTGCCTGCACCACCCACCAGGCCGCGGACCCTCAGTCGCCCCTCTCCAGGTGGCTTCTCCCTGCCGCGGGCTGCAAGGAGACTGAGACCAAGATGTCCCCAGGCGCTGAGGTTTTGTTCTTCCCTTGCTTCCCTGCCCCCATCTTCTGGGAGCGTGCTGGGGTAGAGAGAGGAGCACAGAGACGAAGGGACCAGCCGGCCTGTCCCCTGAAGCCCAAGCTCAAGTTAATTCCTCACATGATGCACAGCGGACGCCCCTCCACCAGCCTGCCCCACTCCACCTCCCTCTGGCCCAGGCGGCTCTCCCCAGGGCCTGGCATGGCTACCCCAAACTCCATAGGGTTTTTACTCAAAAGGCAATGTCCACTCAGGCGCCTGGTCCCACCACTCCCCTGAGTCAAGGGACAGTCCCTTGTCCACATCCTAATGGACCCTCAGCCTCATTAAACAAAACAGACCCCTTCCTCCTTCCGGAAGCGCAAGGCATCTGGCATCTGGAGAGCAGGTCTCCTCTGAGCCGGCGTGCCCAGACAGCTGCCGGGAAGATGCTCTCGGAGCTGCATCCCCACCAGCCACAGCCCCTGGCCTCAGAAAGCCACCTCACTCAGTCTGCACCCCTTGTAGGGCTGGCCTACAGGCCAGGGAGTGCCTGATAAGGAGGGACAAAGGCTGAGCCCCTGGCCTCTATATGGGACACCAAGGGCCCTCCCCTCCAGAGCGCCCACCCGCTGGTTGGACCGAGGCCTCGGTTGCAGCAGTGTTGAGGTCAGTGCCTCCCTCGGGCCCAGCTCTGTCTGCCTGCTGCTCCCCTGCAGGGGGGGGCTCCTAAAATCACTCCCAACATAACAGCCTGCACCTAGCTTTCCAGTTCAGAATCTGTTTCCAGAGAACCCAACCCAAGACAGTCACTGCCGGGAGCAAGCAGTCCGAGGAGGCAGACTCTAAGGGGAACTGAGAGCCACGCTCTCACCAGCCGGTGACCATAGGCCAGCACTGGTGGCAGGTGCAGAGGGGACGTGACCGAGTCCAAAAGCATTCTGCTCACCACGTGACAGGCCAATAAATGGAGAGACAAGGTGTTGGGGCAAGGTATGGCAACTTTACTCAAAAAACCAGCAGACCAAGAAGACGGGGGACTAATGTCCAAAAGAACCATCTCCCCCAAGTCAGAATTCAGCCTCCTTTATACTAAAAAGGGGAAGGGGTTGTGGTTGGTTGTTGCAAACTTCTTGCTGTCAGAATCCTTTGTTCTTGCAGCTGTCCACGTGGGTCAGGTCATGGTGTCCCTGTAAACCTCCAACAAGACAAATGTTATTCTCTGTTCTGCAACTTTTTATCTCTGTATGAATGGAGAAGTGTCACACCCTTAAAGGTCAGAGCCTTGAGGATGGGCTCTCCTGCCTATTTCAGGCTCTAGGCAACATCCTTTTACAAAAGGTGCAGAACCAGCAAGACTGAGCCCAGGAAACAGAGCACAGGGTTAGAGCTAAAGGAACAGATCTCATATGGAGTCAGATTTGTTCTTGCCTGTTACACCACCTCCTTCCTCCATCCAGGCCACATGCAATGAGCTGCCACGCACTTGTTTACCTGACCCCAACTACTCCTGCCCTCCTAGACCAGGTTCCTCTGGCCAGGACAGCCACACAAGCTCCCTGCTTCCCCACAGGCCTCTCTACCCACCCACCGCAGCCAAGGCAATTGTCCTAAAGCACAGGCCAGACCTTACCCTTCCTTGGGTCCCCAGCCTTGTGGAGTGAGATCCAAAAACAGGGTATAGCTTTCAAAGTTCTGCCTGGCCTGGACCCTGCCAGGCTTCCCAGCCCAGGAAGTTATGAGTGCTAAATAAAGATTTTGTGGACCATCCTTGATAAAGGCCAGTTCTCTTCTACGTCCTGGACTGCTTCTTTCCTCTTTGCTTCCTTCTCCTACTCAAGAACCAAAGCCTCAAATGCCCAACTCTCTGTTTCTGAGGAAAGCCATTAGGGTGCGGGCGCTGATAATCACTCCTGCATCATAAAAGATACAAAAAGAAGGCACTGTTCTAGTTCAAGAAAAGACTTTCCAATGGTCAATTTCAGGCCAAAGAGCAGAGCCATAAGGCAGTCAAGCACTGATGGGCAAAGAATTGCCTCCACATTTCTTTCAATGGGCACCAAATCAATGTTTGGGAGGAAAAAAAAAAATTTTGCCTTAACATACCATGACACCCTGTGCATATCTCTAGCACCATGTTATTTAAAAGTATCTTACTGGGGTGGTGAGTAACCCAGAAGCCCTGAAGAGCTCAGGGCTGGCTGTTGACACAGCCTGACAGCAGGAACCAGGCTCGCTGGGAGCAGTGGAGAGACCATTGTTACCATTCCTACTCCCCTGCCTAATTGGGAGCTTGCTGAGGGCAGGTGTAGGACCAGTTATTCTCTGAGTCTTTAACCTTCAACTAGGCCCTGAGCAAGTGCCCAGGGATTAGATGATGGGCCAGAAGTAGCAGGCAGAGTCCAGCACCTCCAGACCTCCCCCGCAGACCTGTGCACACAGTGGAATTACTGCGAGAGGTTGCCGCGGGCCCATGTCTGTCTCCCACGCATCTGTCCGCAGGGCTGAGGGTTCTCAGGGGCAGGTGTATCCAGGCCAGCCTGGCTTCTGTGCCAACACTGGCCCAGGTCCTGCATCCAGAAAGTGCCTGGGGAGGTCTACCGGCTGGGCTCCTACCAAGTTAGTCAGAAATGACTCCCTTCCCTAAGGCTTCATTTTGAAAATAAATGTAGTAACTTCTAAACAAAGCGCACCAACCTGCCCAGTTTTATTTGTTTAGTTAAATTAATTCTATTTTAATATTTCCATTAGCCATTTAATTTATTCTAAAACCTGGCACTGCAAAGTAATAAAACCTCTCAAATATTGACAGACAGTAAAGTAAATGTCGCCAGGCTACAACCATCTGTTTTTCCTCCAAATTCCTCAAGATGGAGAGGATGCTGTCTTCCTTTATTTATGAGCTTTCCGGGGCCCGTGGCATCTGCTCTCAGCCCTCTCCCGGCCCCTGAGCAGCCAGGGCTGCTGGATGCAACCCTCTGGAGCCAGTCACAGGGTGACAGGGAAAGAAGAAAAGGTCTGGGGTGAAAATGAGAAAATCTTCACAGCAGAGAGAAGCCAGGTGAGCCAGGATGAAATCTGAGAGCTCGCTGCTCCCCTGCCCCGGCCCCCAAGCCAGCAGGCCCCTGATGTCCTTGGTGTGACGACCCCTGCTCTCCATCTCTCCCCGCCCTTCCTGGCCCAGCCCTGGCATGAGAGAGAGCCCTGCTCCTGCCCGCCTAGGCTCGGATGGGAGGGGAAGCACCAGTGCAGGTCTAGATCTGGGGACCGTCAAGGAGACAGGGCCAGCAGCTCAGAGCCCTTGAGACTGGAACCCCGGCTCTGAGGGCGGCTCCCCATGAGCCAGTGCAGCATGGCTTGGAGGAAAGTTCTCAGGCAGGACAAAAGACAGGGACAGCTTCAGAGCTTGGTCCCACCACTCGTGAGCTAGGGACGGGGCGTCACACCTCCCCTTTCACAAGAGGGAAAGCATGGGGTTCCCTGGGGGTTGGGGAGGCGTCCGCCTGGCCCACAGTGGGTGCCCAGCACCTCTGGGAAGGTTTGACATCCCCCAGGTGGGGGGACCGGAGAGAGAGGCCACACAGCCTCATCGGGCCCTCGTGCCCTTGCTGGTGTAAGTGGACCTGGTGTTTCCAAGGCGCACATACCTACCATTCCTCTCCCACCACCTCTCCCAACACCGCGCCAGACCAAACATTCCCCTGCACAGGTCAGGGCAGGGCCGCCCCGCCACTCAGTCCTCTCCCCAGGTGCTCCGTCCTGGCCCCCAGCCATGCTGCAGCACCAGAGCTCCCTGGGAGCATCTTCAGTGGGAGCCCCTGGGAAGGGGAAGGGTGCCATCTAAGCACACAGCCCTGGGCTCCTGCCAGAGTCCCGAGTCTAGAGGGGACAGAAGCCCAGGCCATTTGTTGGTCCAGTGAACAGGTGTGTCAGCCCCACAACTTGCTCCAGGGATGCCAGACGCCTCAAGGTGCTCGGAGCCCAACGGGGAGAGAGACCAACAAGCGAGAAGAGGTGCCTCTGTGTCCTGGATGTGCAGTGGAATCTGTGCTTCGGCTGGTCCCCTCGGAGAACAGAGAGTTTCCCAAGAGAAGGTAGCACCAGAGAGGAGCCTGCAGGTTAGGCGGTATCCAGGAGGAGAAGATGGTGGGAGGGGAAGGTCAGGGGAGGGAGCAGGGGACCCACACAGCTGGCTTGGCTGAACAGAAGGTGGGAGAAGGGGTAAGCGTGGAAAATCAAGACCTACGACTGGGAAGAATGGGGAGCCAAGGCAGGTTGTAGGCTGGAAGAGGAATGTGCTCCAACTTGGAACCGAGACTCATTCCTGGGGCAGCCATGGAGGGTTGGAGGAATCCAGCCCAGAAGGAGGTGCTGAAGAGAGTGGGGCAGAGTAGACTCGGGAAGGGCCTGAAAGACTCTCTCCAAACAAAGGCCTGCCTAACGCTGTGGGTCCGTGTGGTCCCACCAGCAGTGTCTCAAGGAGGCTGAGATAAACAGCCAGCGCCACACAGACTGGCAGGGAGGGAGGGAGCCCTCTGACTCGGGGGTGGTGGGGAGCAGCCCAGCAGAGTCAGGGAGACTTTGGTGGGTGCTGTCAGTGAAGACCAGGGTTCAAGTAAGGCCTGACATCTCATCCAGTGTGTGCAGACACGGGGCTGGGCACACAGGGAGAGAACCGCCGTCCTGCCGGTCCTCCCGGAGCTCCCCCTGGCGAGGGAATGGGAGAATTACACAACTCAAAGAGGACCACGGTGCTGGAGGACACGGTGGGTGTGAACAATTCAGTGAGGTGGGGAAGAAGGGGCCCGGGGCCCTGGTCCTGGCGTCATTAGCCGGTGAGGCCCTGTCGTGCTTAAGTGGCTCCCCCAGTCCTTCCACCAAAGGTCACAGCCTACCACCCAGGCCATCAGGCCATTATCATCTAAATGTCAGCCTGGTGACAGCCTTGCTTGTGAGGAGTGCACAGGTGAGGGAAGGCGCCCAGAGAGGTGACACAAGTATGCGAGGGCACACAGCAGGGATGGTGGGGTCTGGCCCAGGACCACCCATCGGCACCCCCCTGCCCATGTGCCCCCGACCTGCTCTGTGGGGATTGGGGGGACCCCCCCAACAGCGTGTGCAGCACGTGTCTTGCCAGGCCTGCCCCAACCCCACATCCCCATACGCTGCCTCCCAAAGAAATGCCACCAAGCACATCTTGGCAACGTTTCCCCCATTTTTTATGTACATGTGTGGGTCTTCAATTATCTCGACAGATTCTGCTGACATCATCCCGGGAATGAACTAAGCTCAGGGCAGCTCATCAGCCTCATAGCTAAAAAGGAGTTGTATATTCACAGCCAAAAGAGGAGTTCATAAATTTTCACAAAATTACCAGATGTGTGTAATTTACGAGACGAGACGCATCAAGCCCGTGAGGAACAGAAGGGACTAGGAGGAGGCGTCACCTGGTAGGAGGCGGCCGCACAGCCACGGGCTCTGAAGGACAGTGGGCAGTGGCCAGCGACAGGGTCATGGGCCCAGGGACAACGTCAGGAAAGACAGGCAGAGGCCCTGCTTCTTTCAGTTCTTGTGCCAGGACAGAGCATCACACACCAGGCTCACCTGCACAGGCAGAGGGGTGGGAGGGGGAGGGAGGAGAGGAGCATGAGCAGGGAGGGGCAGGGCTTCAGGACACCAAGCAGCCCCCAGGGGCACTGAGTGAGTGGCGGCATCAAGTTAGTGATGACTCCCCCGGGATTCAGGAGGCCCTTCTTGCTGCAGCAGAAACTGCAGGCCCTCAAGGGGGGACATCATGAAGCTGGGCTGACGGCCCAGGATGGCCATTGGTACTTAGATGATCAATACCACATCAGCCACCAGCTCCCCTGCCTGTTACACAGTGGTGCTCCCTGGCAAATACGAAGCTCAAAAGCTGTCTTTGTGCAAGATGGCCCAAGAGGAAATCAGTAGTCAGTCTTGGTGCAGGAAATGGGGGAAAATAAAGTAAAAGTTCTGCAGGCATCTCTGAACAGGCTTCTCCAGGACACCTTGGCCGCTTGCCTCCCCATTTTCAGCTGCACACACTGACGTCTGGGCAACACAAAGTTTTAGAAAGAGAAATTAAGGAAACAATCATGTTTACCATCACATCAAAAAGAATAAAATACCTAGGAATAAACCTACCCAAGGAGGCAAAACACCTGTACTCTGAAAACTTTAAGACTCTGATAAAAGAAATGGGAGACGACACAAACAGATAGAAAGATACACCATGTTCTTGGATTGGAAGAATCAATATTGTTAAAATGACCATGTTACCCAGGACAATCTACAGATTCAATGCAATCCCTGCCAAAATACCAATGGCATGTTTCACAGAACTAGAGCAAATAATTTTAAAATTTGTATGGAAACACGGGAGACCTGGAAGAGCCAAAAACAATCTTGAGAAAGAAGAATGGAACTGGAAAACTCACATTCCCTGACTTCAGACTATACTACAAAGCTACAGTAATCAAAACAGTATGGTACTGGCCCAAAATCAGACACATAGGCCAATGAAACAAGATAGCCCGGAAATAAATTCACACTCTTATGGCCAATTAATTTACAACAAAGGGGTCAAGAATATACAATGGAGAAAAGACAGTCTCTTCAATAAGTGGTGCTGAGAAAACTGGACAACTACATGTTAAAAAAAATGAAATTAGAACATTCTCTAACACCATATACAAAAGTAAATTCAAAATGGATTAAAGACCTAAATGTATAACTGGACATTATAAAACTCCTAGAGGAAAACATAGGCAGAACACTTGTTGACATAAATTCCAGCAATTTTTTTTTTTTGGATCCATCTCCTAAAGTAAAGGGAACAAATGCAAAAATAAATAAATGGGACCTAATTAAACTTAAAAGCTTTTGAACAACAAAGGAAACCATCAGCAAAATGAAATGATAACCTACTGAGTAAGGGAAAATATTTGCAAATGATATGACTGATAAAGGGTTAATATGCAACATACATAAACAGCCCATACAACTCAACATCAAAAAAACAAACAACCTGATTTTAAATGGGCAGAAGACCTGAACAGATATTTTTCCAAAGAGGAAATGCAAATGGCCAACAGGCACATGAAATGATGCTCAGCATCACTCATCATCAGGGAAATGCAAATCAAAACCACAATGAGGTCTTCCCTCACACCTGTCAGATGGCCATCATCAAAAAGAGCACAAATAACAAGTGTTGGTGAGGATGTGGAGAAAAGGGAAGCCTCTACACTGTTGGTAGGAATGTAAATTAGTGCAGCCACTTTGGAAAACACTATGGAGGTTTCTCAAAATACTAAAAATAGTTACCATATGATCCAGCAATTTCACTCCTGGGTACATATCCAGAAAAAACAAAACCACTAATTTGAAAAGATACTTGCACCCCAATGTTCATAGCAGCATTATTTACAGTTGCCAAGATATGGAAGCAGCCTAAGTGTCCAGCAACAGATGACTGGGTAAAGGAGATGTGGTATATATGTGTGTGTGTACACACACACACACACACAACAGAATACTACTCAGTCATAGAAAAGAACAAAATTTTGCCAGTTGCAGCAACATGGATGGACTTGGAGGGCATTATTCTATGTGAAATAAGTCAAACAGAGAAAGCTAAATACCATATGATATCAGTGATATGTGGAATCTAAAAAATACAACAAACTAGTGAATATAACAGAAAAAGAAGCAGACTCCCAGATACAGAGAACAAACTGGTGGTTACCAGTGGGGAGGGGGAGGGGCAACACAGGGGGAGGAGAGTGGGTGTAAGACACGCTACAAGGATGTACTGTACAACCTGGGGGATGCAGTCAAAACTTTGTAATGCAGTATAACCTTTTAAAAATTGTATTTAAAATGTAAAAAAAGAATAATAAAAAGAAAATAAGAAAAGACCTCAGAGTCAGCAAAAAGCAGAGTGTTCCTCTCCGAGCCCTCTTCACATGGACAGGCAGCTCCACTCTGCCAAAGTCTTCAGGAGGAATCTCACCAGGGCAGGCCTGTCCCCGGCCACTGTCCACCAGGCTTTGGGGACACTTGGCAGGGCCAGCACTCCCAGCCAGGCCTGGAGGCAGCCAGAGGTGGCCCCCGCCAGTGCCCGCCAGGACAGCACGGGCTGGTAAGTGGGTGCAGCCGCAGCTGGACCTCGCCCAGTGGGCACCACCTCCAGACGCAGTCCCTGCCCCAAGGAGCTGTGATCTATGGAGAGGAGACTATTTCCTGACAACACAGCTCCAGGAGCCATCTCCCCATTGGGATGAGATGCGTTCTTGGAGAGGGAAGAAGAGCATCTGGTGGAGGCACCCTGAGGTCCTGATGCTGAGGGAGGCAGGCAGCTCGCCCACCCGTGCATCGTGGGAGCTGCTCTGAGGACAATCGAGGAGACGGATAGTTTAGGAACCGAAGGGGCGGGAAGAGGGAGACAAGAAGAGGACTGACCATGGGACTGATCTAGAACAGCCACCCAGGGGCATGACCGGTGGCCTTTGCTGGGAAAGGGACAGCGACCAGGGCCTGGCTGCTGGGAGTCGCTGAGCAGGGAGAGGCTCTTTGACATCCTGCAGGGTCAGCCTGGAAGAGGGCGGTATGACAGTCATTTCCATTTTACAGGCAAGACAACTGAGGCTCAGAGAGAGAAATCACCGGGTGAACCCACAGGGCCAGCAAGTGGCAGGCCCACAGAGCAGGTCTCCCGGCTCCAAAGACACTGCTGTTTCTCCTACACCAGCCACTTGCTCAGCCAAAGCCTACTTGCTCAGAGCCCCCACCCCCTGCGGAGACAAGACCAGGGGTCACTTTTAATCTCTAAATTTTCCCTCTCTGAAATTCTGGGAAATTCTTCCAAACCCGCAGCCGCACATACAGGAAGCCACGAGGCCGGGGTGTGGTGTGGTCACACTGAGAAGGTGGCTCTCACTGCCTTGGACGTTTATGCAGGTTCCCTCCGTGCCCCATGACCTTCTCCAAGGGGGCAGCTTCGAGAAGATAAATGTTTCATTATTCACAGACACCTCCTGCCAGGAAGATTCAGGGCCCGCGCTGGCCTCTGGCCACCCCTGACCTCACATGTCGCCTGGGGCAGTGACCCCGAATCCTCCACATTCTTCCTTCTCCAGGTCAGGAGTGGCATCAATTTTGCAAGGGACAGTTTCAGAGGCTCCCCCTAGGCCGTCGGAGAACTTAAATTACAAGTGTCCCTGGGGCAGGGATGCCTGACAGTCAGTGTCCCCGTCAATCTTTCACAGGATATTCAGGCTCTGGCTGAGGAGGATTTAGGAGGAGGGAGGGACACGGGATAATGCCACCCCGCCCAGGCCCCGCCGGCAGCCTTTTCCCACGGGTCGGTGCCGCCGTCCCCGATGGGAGGGTCAGAAAGGCCAGCGCGGGGACCTGACCCCTGCGAGCAGAGGCTGAGCCCCCCACCGCAGGCATCTCAGGCTGGGGGGCTTACCCAGGGCTTCGCTTGCTTTTTATTCTCTGCTGCATGTGTCCAAAGTCTCTGCCAAAAGGGTGCATTACTGTGTAAATCAAGGGAGGCGAGAAAACAATAAGGTTGTTCTGTTTGTGAGTTGTTCTCAAGCGCTAAGAACAGCCCAGGCATCTCCGGCCGCCCGCAGGGAACACGGACCCGCGGCCGGGAGCGTAGACGGGGCTGATTTCCCGGGGAGCCCACATGCAAAGCCCTTCTCGGTCCAGGAGCAAACGCGGTGCTTAGAGAGGCACAGACTCCCCTAGAGAAACCCAACTGGTCTTCCGGTCACAGCCAGGAGCACAGCTGGGCTGGTGGCCCGGATTCTGCCAGCCTCCCTGTGCCCATCCCCCGCAGCAGGGCTGCCCCCGCCCCCGCCCCCGCCCCGAAAAGCCCCAGACAGTCTGGGGCTGGCCCCTGAGCCCTGGCGTAGGCAGACCACATCGTCCACGCCACAGTGATCCGCAAAGTCTGGGGCCTTGGGAGAGGCCTTGATGGCCGGGGAGGAGGGGAACTTGGCGCCCCCACACCCCCACGTCCCTGCCGGCCCTCTCCGCGCCTGCAGGATGGCGACAAATTGCCTCACCTCACTGCCTCGGCACCCGGCATCTCTAAATAGGGTAACGGAGCCCCCACCTCGTAGAGAAGGGTGACTGAGAAAAGCGCTTAGGCGGCATCTGTCTCCTGGTAAGCGCCCGCGTGTTCACAGCTGTTGTTCTCAATATTAAATATTTTACCGCGCAGCACACAGCTATCAGCCCCATCTGAGACTCTGCTTGAAGCAGTACTGCGATGAGCATTCGCTCTTTCATTGCCAGCTTAGATTCTACCTACAATTTGGTGAGGCAAGACAAGAATTACCCTCACTAGGCGAAAGGGTAAGAACCTGAAGAGCGCCCCCGACTTATTCACCAGAGCCTCTGCGGGGCCTGCCTTGCTCTGTCTTGAGCAACCTCATAATTTAACACAAGAAAAATAGGTTGTTTTTAAGCCGCAGGCCCCCTGCAGCTGGGTCATCAGAGCTGCCTGGACCGGTGTGTTGAGAAGGATTCCAAGGTTCCCTGTGAGTTTAGCTGGAAAATGCTCTGGGGTGGATTAGTGATGCCTGCATGGGCACTGGAGGGGCCTGAAGTAGTGGGTCAGATACAGGGGGTGGTTTCTGATGAAGACAGAACCCAGATCTCCTGCCCCTGATGTAGCGATCCAGGGCACAGCACCACCAAAGTGCCCAGAAATTATGTGTAAAGTTTTCATTTCTTATTTTAATGAAAATGTCACCATTTGCTATGAACTGAATTGTATCTCCCCAAAACTCTTATGTTGAAGCCCTAACTCCCAATGTGACTGTATTTGGGTATAGGGCTTATAAGGAGGTAATCTGGGTTAAATGAGGTCCTTAGGGTGGGGCCCTGATCTAACAGGATTAATGCCCTTATAACAAGTGACACCAACGGGCTCCTTCTCTCTCTCTCTCCCCCTCTGTCTCTCTCTCTGTATGTGTGTGTGTCTCTCTCTCCTTCTCTCTCGCCTGCTACATGAGGACACAGTAAGAAAGCAGCCATTTACAAGCCAGGAACAGACTACTGACCAGAACCCCACCACGCTGGCACCCTGATCTCAGACTTTTCTATCCAGAATGTGAGAAAGTAAATGTCTTGTTGTTTACAACACTCAGTCTATGTGTGGAGAAAAGGGAACCCTCTTACACTGCTGGTGGGAATGTAGTTTGGTGCAGTCACTATGAAAAACAGTATGGAGATTCCTTAAAAAACAAAGTAGACTCACCATGCAATCCAGCAATCCCACTCCTGGGCATACATTCAGAGGAAACTCTAATTTGAAAAGATACATGCACCCCAATATTCATAGCAGCATTATTTACAGTAGCTAAGACATGGAAACAACCTAAATGTCCATCAACAGATGACTGGATAAAGAAAATGTGGTATGTTCATAAAATGGAATACTACTCAGCCATAAAAAATAAAATAAAATAAAATAAAATAATGCCATTTGCAGCAACACGGATGGACCTGGAGATCATCATACTAAGTGAAGTAAGCCAGACAGAGAAAGAAAAATACCATATGATATCACTTATAGTAGAACCTTAAAAAAATAAGACAAATCAACTTATTTACAAAACAGAAACAGACTCACGGACATAGAAAACAAACTTATGGTTATCAGGGCTGAGGGGGTGGGTAGAGGGATAAACTAGGAGTTCAGGATTTGCAGATACACACTACTATATATAAAATAGATAAACAGCAGGGTCCTACTGTACAGCACAGGGAACTATATTCAATATCTTGTAGTAACCTATGATGAAAAAGAATCTGAAAAAGACTATAGATACATAAAACTGAATATATATACATAAATATATAAAACTGAATCACTATGCTGTACACTAGAAATTAACACAACATTGTAAATCGACTATACTTCAAATAAATAGCAATAAAAGTTTAAAGAAGAAAAAGGACACCCAGTCTATGGTATTGGGTTCTGGCAGCCTGTGTAGGTAAAGGAACACACCAGGTTTACACTGTGGCTGAGCAATCAGAAGCGTGGCTGGATTCCCTGTGTCCGCAGCTCTGCTCCTACTGATGGTTCTAACCTCCACCCGCCAAGTGAGCAGTGGCTTCCTTTCTGGGGAAGTCCCAGTCTCACCCCATGCCTCCTCCCCCTGCCTATGGCCTTCCTCAGAAGGATGGTCACCTCCATTCTCAAGAACCTAGAGGGAGGTTAAGGGACTCTCAGAATAGCCCCCAATTCACCTCTGCATCCTCAGAGCATCCCCTGGGGCTCCCACCACTGACATCCTCAGGTTAACCGGCAATCCTGAAGGCATCCATCTCTTTCCCACCATGGAGAGACGGAGCTCTCAGCCTCCTGGATGGGTGGGAAGATGGCGGCATGCGTGGAGGAGGCCCCGGTCCTGTGCATGTCCCCAGTGGATCAGCCACTGGATGTGGAGTGCTGACTGTGACCAGCCCTCACTCCTTCATCCTGAGCAGTCACTGAGTCAGGGTGACAGACACTAGCTCGGTGACTGTGCTGTGTGCCTAAGGGGGGGTCCTGCCGGCTGCGCCTCTCAGAGGCTCCCACCCCGTCTGAAATGGGGCTGTGGTGGTGGCTCTTGTTCACAGGACTCCGCAGTGTTCGATGTCCTTGTGCTGGTCGTGTTGCTCTTGTATCAGGCAGTTTTCATGATCGGCCTCACTGAATGCTCCTGTGATGCCTGCAAAGTGGGCTCACCCCTTGGAGCCCCAGGAAGGAGCACAGAGAGGGGAGGGAGATGTGCATGCGTCCCCCCGCTCCTGGGCGCCAGGTTCTTCTAAGATGCAGCTTAGCACACGAGTCTGGGCTGGACTGTCCCTCAACCGAGGGGCTCTGAGGGTGCAGCCTGCAGCCCTGAGCGGCCCACTGCCAGGAGTGCTGACCACCAGCCTTCCAGGCCTTTCCTGAGATAGGGGAGCCAGACCTTCCCAAGTAGCTGACACCATGGCCCACTGGACGGCCAGCACTGGGAGAGGGCAGACAGCAGGGGAGTGGAAGGACCCAGGCCTCCTGCCCCTGTGGGACATGTAACAATAAAACCTTATTTCTTACTCATTCAAAATCCAGAGTAGACCTCTGATCTGTGGCTCTCCTGGCCAGCTCTTGCCATTTTGGGAGGGTGCTGTCTTTGGGGTTCTTTGGGGTTGTCCCCTGAACCCCCTGCATTCTGCTGATCAACGCCTGGAAGTGTGGAGAACCGCACAGAATGTGGTCCAGCCAGGCCTGAAGGTTGACATGACCTTGGCTTCACCCTACATCCCATTGACCAAAACGCAGTCACATGACCCAGCTTTACTGCAAGGGAGGCTGGGAAATGTAGTCCCGGGGTGCCCTGGAAGAGGAACTGGGAGGGGGGCATCAGGTTAGACGCCCAGGCCCTGGCTCCCTACTCCCCACCACCCATCCTCCCGTTGGGTTTCCTCACACACATCCTCTGTGAGGCCACTTCTGGGACTGGGGCTGACCCAAGACTGTTCACTGTGAACCTCCACCTGTGGCTTCAGCTGCAGGATGTCTGATCAATTAAAAACCAGAGCAGTCTAAAGAGACAGGAAGATATTTCCATTCACCTAAGAGGAAATTGCAAGGAGGGAGATTAAAACCACATTTGAATTACAGAAAAAAAAATAATTGGCAAAGTTCCTGGAATCCAAGTACGTTCCTATAATGAGTGGAATTCTCTCTTCAACTGGAAAGCGACCGATTCCAGGAGGCCGGAGAGTCACAGCCTAGTTAAATATGAAAGGAGCAGGTTCTCAAGCACAGCCCCCGTGTCCGATCACCGGGTCTTTGGAGGGGGGCGTTAATTAGTTTTAAGAGATTATCCCCTCCACGAAGCACCTTTCCACGAGGGGCCCCTGGAATCTTTCCAAACAGTAATTGAGGTCCCTGCGGGAGGTCTCGGGCCTGTGAACTTCAGTGACTGACAAAATTGGAGTCTCCATCAGCAGAACAGGGGTGGATTGGATACAGAACTGTGTGGACGTCAGTTCACGGTCTAAACCACAGACGGGGCGGAGCAAAATAAATGCACCAAAGGTAGAGGGGGCAGTGTCCTCCAGGTGGGATGATGGTGGGAGTCAGGAGACCCAGAGGCCTTCAATTTCCAGAACATTCTGTGTTCATGCAAAGAAGTGCCTTAAAATGGGTTAGTGGTAGGCCCTCAGGTCGGGGTGTCTGCATGATGGAGCTAAGACATCAGGTCATGGGGAAGTGGGCCAAGGAGGCCCCAGCCATGGCCCCCAGGGCCACTGAGCACCCGTCTGGGTCTGGAAAGAGGGCCTCGCCTTGTGGGAGGAGGTGGAGATGCTGCCAGGCAGGGAGGAAACAGGATGGGGTCCTGCAACCTCAGCAGGGAGGAGACACCTGGACAGGCCGTAGTGACAGAAGGGAAGGAGCACCTCAGGGAGCAGGCAAGCATCCGCTCAGAGCATGTGGCACAGCCCGGCCACTCCAAGCAGTGCAGGAATTTCAGGGTGACTGGTGGGTAAGCGAGTGTTGGGGGCAGAGGAGGGGCTGGCACAGGGTGGGGAATCAGGGCCTCCAAGCCTGAGGCCAGGGAGGGATTCAGGACTGGCCTTCCCCCCACCGCCTCCCCCAGCACAGAGAGCATCCTTGGCCCACGAAGAACTCTCCTGCATCCTCACTCATTCATGACGACCCCTGACACAGTGCCCAGGCCTGGCTGCCCAAACTCCCCAGAATCATCAC
Organism: Vicugna pacos; assembly: GCF_048564905.1. Lineage (NCBI taxonomy): Eukaryota > Metazoa > Chordata > Mammalia > Artiodactyla > Camelidae > Vicugna > Vicugna pacos. The sequence continues at coordinate 3,300,484 of NC_132991.1, forward strand.
CTCCACTGTGGGCCGGAAAGTCTGCCTCCAGCTCCCACCAGCTTCTCTGCTAAGGAAAGGCAGCTCTGGGGGAAAGTCTCAGCCATCTCCCTCAGCCAGGCAGTGAGTGGTGAGTCTTTTCTCACCAACCCACCCCCACCAAGCCTGACCTTCTTCCTTCAACCTCTGCGCACACCTGTGCCTCCTTGCGGGCCCACCTAGACATCCCCCTTTCGGGGGCTTTCCCTGGGCAGGACTTACAGCGCCCTCTCTCCCACAGCCCTGCCTGCCGCCCCATGGGGCCCTCATCCATTTGTCCCACTACTGGCCCCAGAGAAACGTGGGCCTGTCCCCAGCAGTGCACAGCCTAGGCGTGGTGTCCAGCAGATGTCTGGTGGATCAGATAAATGATCTAGGGAGTTGGTGGAGAGCCGGGAGCTTGGCAAAAACACCCCCTTCCTGATGCAGAAAACTTATCTCCAAAATACTGTTTTCTTCTTTCCTTCTGTCCTTTCTTTATTCTTCATCCAATTTTCAGCTTCTGTCACTGTGACCCATGGTTTATTTGAAGCCATGGGACAGGCAAAATTTGCCTTGTCTACTGCTGTGTAACAAATTACACGAAAATTAGCAACTCAAAACAGCACACGTTTATTATCCCACAGTTTCCATGAACCAGACTCTGGACTTGGCTTAGCCGGAGGCCGCCGGGGGGGCTCTCCTGTGAGGATGCTGTCAAGCTGTCTGCCGGGGCTGCAGTCCCATCCGAAGGCTTGACCAGGGAGCTCTGCTTTCAAGCTCTCGCACGTGGTTTTGACAGCTGTGGTCCTTGCCACGTGGGCTTCTCCAGGGGGCTGCTTCATGAAATGGCAGCCAGTATCCCCAGGGTGAGTGAGCCAACAGAGGGCCAGAGAAGGCACCCAGGACAGAAGCCATGTCCTGTTCATTAGAAATGACTCAATAAATCCAACCCACAATCAAGAGGAGGAGATTGCACCAGAGCACAAATCCCAGGAGGAGAAGACTCTTGGGGCATCTCAGAGGCTGCCCCCCACCCCATTTTCACTCCTGAGACGGATGTTATTTTCCGAAACTGGCTGCAGCCACATCTCCCATCTCCACGTGCTCTTCTAGAACATTGCCACTCACTCATCCGAGTTGGAGCCAATGTCCCCACGCCTTACACCTGGGTGGAACTTTGGGACTTTCAATCCAAAGTCAAGAGGGATGTGACTTAAGGCTGCCACCTTGTTTTCTAGAGATGCTCAGATTTGGAACCCAGCTGCCTCACTTTAAAGAGCCCAAGCAGCCCAGGGAAAGGTGTTGAGCCCCTAGGCCCACAGCCCAAGCCGAGCTCAGCTGACAGCCAGCACCAGCATGCCATGTGAGTGTGCCATCCTGGAAGGGACCCCTCGAGCTGGTGCCATGAGCAGCCCAAGTTGAAGATTTATGGGGAAGACAAGTTACTGTTATTTTTAAACTACTAAATCTTGGGGTGGCTTGTTTCCCAGAGACAGATAACCCATACAGCTTCTCTGTGGATGGGCAGGAAAGCTAAGGTGACGTTTCAGGAGACCTTCTCACGGGAGGACCTCTTCTGACCGTATGCAGACGTCCACAGTGTCTCAACCCAGCCTCTCCCTGTGCATCTCAGCCATGTACACACCCTGCAGAGACTGCAGATGGAAGTGGCAGATCTTGCAAGAAAAATGCAGGATGTGGTAAAGTCAAGGAAAGTTGGTAGGGAACTACTGTCCTCACACCCCAAACCCTTGGAGAGGCATCAGCAGGGTGGGCAGGGGACCACCGGCAGAGGAAGAGCCCCTCCCTCACAGGAAGAAGAAGGGGTCGCCCCTGGCCCCCGGCCCCGGGATCACAGGGCGCCCAGGGAAACTGATGAGCTGGCAGGACTTACAGTGCCCTCCTCCTACAGCCCTGCCTGCCCCCCACGTGGTGCTCATCCATCTGTGCCACTACTGGCCCTTCAAAGGTGACCCTTTCTATGATCAGAGAGTCAGACATCCCACTTTGTCACTAACATCACACACACACACGCACACATTATCTTTGCACAGGCGTGATCATAACCAAAATTTCAAAATAAGATAAAATGGAGCTTTTTAAAAAATGTTTACATTTAACGTTTCAATGGGAGGTCTCATGGAAACCTCCTTTTGAAACAACTCCCTATGACATTTTGCTGCCTAAATTATGTGATATCATTTTCTGTGGCCTTTTACTAGGACCACGTGCCCTGGGGCAAGATTCCCCGGTGAGCTAACATCAGGCAGCATTTTGGACCAGCCCCCCACTCCGCAGACTCTGGGGGTGGGACTAACCAGGAGCCCAGAGCCTGCCCAGCTCTTGACTCCCAGGCAGAGTGGGGCCTGAACAGGAAGCAGACATGCTTGGAATTCCAAAAATGCACCCCTGTCTCAGGCCTCCGCCTGCTTCCCCAGGCCTCCTGGGACTTCAAGAGTGGGGGGTAGGGCCGGAAAGCAAGCCCAACCCCCACCCTCCCCGAGACTGGCTGGAACTCATGCCTGCCCACAGCCTGGCGGGGATTCCTTGTGCACACCCGCAAAGCCACTGTGCGCCCAGTGGGCCAGCTCCAAGGATGAACCTGGCCCATCACCCCTGGTGATACAGTCTTCAGTGACGTCCCCCACCCACCCAAAGCACATCCTAATGGAGGGGACCCCTCCCAGGTCAGCCTCCTGACCCACAGAGCAGACGTGGGAGGGGGTGGCGGGGGCAGAAACCCTAGTAAGGCGCCCTCCTCCTGACACCTGGCAAACTCTTGCTTTTCCTTAGAGCTCTTCAGCTCATCCGGAAGGCCCTCCCTGACACTGGCCCTGAGAAGTCAGGGGCTGGTGGGAAGGGAACGCACAGCCATGATAAGACACATGTCCCTGATGAACCCCCAGACACTGGCCCAACATTGGGGGGTGGCATTCTTAGAGGGCCCACCTCTAGGAAGAGATTAGGTACCTGAGACTGGGCTGGACTACCTCCGACAGGCAGGTGTGTGCCCGCAACAGTGGACAGGGGACAGCAGGCAGGTACAGCAGTGAGAACACAGCAAAGGGTGGCAGAGAGGATGCAGCAGACAGGACATGCAGACAGAGGACAGCGGACAGGGGACAGCAGACAGGGGTGGCAGGTGAGAGACAGCCCTCTTTCCGGCACCTCTGCCTGTACTGGAGACCCTGCCCGCATTCTTGGTCAGTTCCCCGGGAGGGAAGAGGGGAAGTTTGTGCACTGAGCTGACCACCCTGGTTTGAATGCAAATTGCATTCTTTTCCTCCAGTCCCTACACTCGGCCGTGTGTGTCAAAATCTCCCTTTGGGCACATCCAGGTAGCAAAACAATCCAACCCTAAAGAAAAGTGTCCATGTGTCTGATCTCATTCAAACTCGTTCTACTACCCACGCTCCCCTCTCCCAGGGTGGTTGGAGGATTAGGGCTGAGGGGACGGGCCTCCCTGGCAAGGTGTGGTCTCCCCTTCTTAGGAGGCTCCCAGACAAGGTCCACTGTTGGGGGGGGTGGGCGCTTTTCAGGGACGTGATCCCGGAGAACCCATGTCTGTCCCACCTGCCCCTTCAGTCTCCCACCCGGAGCCCAGCCCTCCTGATGGGAGTCCACAGAGGGGCTCAAAGCCAGTCGCATCCTGTGAGGCACACAGGATGGGCAGAGTCCAGGGGCCGGCCCCTCTTCAGTCCTCTCCCCGCTTGGCACAGCTAGGGCCAGAGCACTGCAACCACCTGCGCAGCTTAATGGCGCATATAATACGTCCTCACTTCGACAGCTCATGAAATGTACACTGTGAGAGCCTATGTTTTACAAATTTCTCGATTTTAAATTGTGAGACAGTGAACATAGATGTAAGCGGGTTGCTGGTACGTGTTAAACAACCAGGTACCCAAGCAGCAGAGCTGAGATGTGCCATTTGCCCATTTCCATATTGGAAATATTCTCAGCAGGGCCAAAGCAACGACACTGAACAGACTCCAGGGGAAAAAAGGTCAGCATCACCTCCTGTCAGCTGGTGGGAGAGATCTCCAGCTCCACAGCATGCCCCTGGGTAGAACACACATAAACAGGAGCTCTTTGAGGTCCTCAATAATTCTGAAGAATGTCAAGGGGTCCTGACATCAGAAAGTTTGAGAACCACTGCTCTGCATCACCTGTGATCAAAAAACATGCAAATACTGCTCTGGGCACAATCGGAACACAGGAGACAGAAGACCTGGTTCCCTGAAGCTCCAGCCTGACCGGGGGGTCCCTGGTGGAGACTCAAGCAAGGAAAGGGACAATTGGAGGGTCAGACAGAAAGTGCGGCAGGCGGGCTGAAGGGGCAGGTCTGGAGAGACAGGAAGAGCAGGGATTCACAGGAGCTGGTGCAGCCAGGAGAGCATGGGCCCTGCTGTCAGGCGGACCCGGTGTCTGATGGAACCGGCTGTGATCGGCCCACTCACGCAGCTGCCCTGGTCTCTGCTGGGAGCCCCAGTCCTCCCGGAGGACCCCAGGGCCCCACCGCTGACACAGATGGAGCAGCAGGAGGCTGGTGGTCTGAAGAATGATTAACAGAGAGATGGCCTCTCTGGAAGGTAGCCAGACCAAGCCAGACAGGTTAGATGTGAGGTTGTGCACCAACCGTGACACCCACCGGTGGCAGAAGTGGGGCTGCCGGGTCAAGTCCCAGTCGGCCCACGGCCACCCTGACCGCCACTGGCCCAGCTGCCTGCCCTCCCTGGTGCGGAACAGCAGGGTAAACCCTGGCGGGGGGCACAGGGTGCTGACAGTAGCCAGGCCCAGGAGAGGTGTTGGCCGGGGCACTGCTCGGGTTGGGGGAGGAGGGGGCCTCCAGGAAGGACCGTGTGCCCATGAGGATGGACAAGCATCTCGGGGTAGGAAACACGGTGCGCAGGTACACACCAGCCTTGGGAGTTGGAGGCAGGACATCGGGGGCCCCCAGAGCTCAGCAGGCTAGAAAGGCTCCCAGGAGGAAACCACAGGCCCAGGCTTGCTCTGACGGCACCCTGCGCAGGAAACATGGGCTACAGAGTGTAAATTCCTTCCGAGCATCCAGCCAGAAACTCCAGGCTGCAAGGGTTCCCGTCCCAGGGGCCAGAGGACCCGGTCCTTGCTTGTCTCAAGGGCTCTGCCCAGAAAGAGCCCCCATCCCCTACTGCTAATGACCCAGCCCGCTCCACACCCCTCTCCACACCCCTCTCCCGGCCCTGGGACGTCCTGCACGGTCTCCTGTGGGGCGCCGGGCTGGGAAGGGGGAAGCCTGGAGCTACTAACAGTCATCTTCCCCGCTGCAAGGGAAAGTGCCAGACCAGCACCAGGGGCAAGCAAACTCGAGGGCTGGAATGACCCCCGGCCTCATCTCTGGAGCTCACTGGCCTCTGAGTCCTGCGTGTCCCCGCTGAATACCAATAAATGCCCTTTGGGCCCAAGCAGCGTGAAGGTCATTGGTTTCAGTGACCAGTAATGAAAAGTCATATTTTCATTGGCAGGAACACAGCCAGCAGAGAGGAAATGAGGAAACAGATCGTTGAACAGGAGGAATTAGCGGCTCTCAGGGCTGAGAGTGACCGAGCAGACACCACATGTCTGCGGTGGCATCACTTCATCTTTGTCACCACTCCCCCGTCTACCGACTTTAAAGTGTGTCAGTCCCTTTTACACAAACAGTCCCGTTTAATTTTCCCAACCCAGCAAGACAGCAGGACCTGCCCTCCCCCGCAATATGTAGATTAGAAGTGAGAAAACAAAGACTTAGAAGAGCTAAGTTATGTGCCCAAAGTCACCAGCTGATATAGAGGGGCCAGGATTTGCCTCTGACTCCACAGCTCTCAGCCACCAAGACCTGAAGTTCAAGTATAAGAACCCATGAGGCCCAGACACACAACCAACATGAACGCATCTCTGACAAAGCCAGAAGAGGGCAAAATAGAATGGGATTTCCAAACCCTCGACTGACATGCATGTTTTACTCATCCGATAAAAGAAGGCATCACCACCAAAACTTGTCGCACTCACAGTGAACTTTGGGAACCCTCACCATCGTCCCAGGGCCGCAGGATGGCCAGGTGCCTGTCCGGTGGAGGTGGAGGTGAGGGTCCACTGAGCGATGGGCGTAAGCCCGCCAGGTCTGCCGGCCAGGAGGAGAATGAGGCATGGCTTTCTGCTGCGCTCATATGCACAGTCAGCTCCAGCTTCTCAGTCCCAGTGCCAGACCCGCAGGAGCAGAGTGAACGTAGGGGACCTACATCTCAGCTTGTCCCCAGCTGTGCGACGCAGGCTGATCCAACAGCACGTTCCACCCACTGGGCCCCAGTGATCAGTTCAGGTTTGAGCACGTGAGCCAACTTCATCTGATGAGAGCAAATCTCACTTTGTCAGGAATTCTGAGACACGATGCTTTCTCTAGTTCTGTGTCATGTAACCTTACAGGAGTGGGACCTGGAATTGCAAGACATTTTGCTACCGTGACAGAAACAGCTAAGAGACTGGCCATTGAATTGAATACAGAAAAAGCATCACAGGGAAGTGAAGCCAGAGTTTTTGAATTTTTCTGATAGGAGACAATGGGGCAGAGCCCGCTGGTTGCCTAAAAAAAAACTACTCTTTCTTCTATTGTTCTCAGAAGCAGAAACAACGTGGGCTGCCCTACCCTGCTTTCCGTCTGATTCCGCTTTCAGGAAGACAGCCTGCTTCTTGGATGGGGACGAGGCTCGTCTGTGACTGCGTGGGCCACTGGGCCCGGAGCTGACCTGGCAGAGACATGTGCAGGACCAGAGGTGCCCCCCAACTTCTGAGAAGGAACAAAGTCTCACGTTCTTGCCCAGATTTCCTGGGTCTTGCTGCCTTAGGGCTCTGGAGGAGCAGGGACCTCAGAGGGACCCCATCAGATTGGTCCATGAACCAGCATCCCTGCTTCTCTAGGTCACTGGGCTGCCACATGGTCAGATGCCCACGTGGTATAGCAATGGCCTTGCCTGGACCAGAGAGCCTCACGCTGCTTCCGTGAGCAGAGGGACATAATGGGCAACCGACACACACCATACAGTCACCGCAGCCCCATCCACGTGTCCTGAAGACAGCTAGCTATTGTGTTAAACACGCAGTGAGGGTGTGTGTGTCTGTGTCTGTGTCTGTGCTGAGATGGTCCCCTGAGGCAACTGGTAACTCCAGCTTTGGAAATGTCCAGGCTAAACCCCCCACATCCACGTCCTGGGATGGCAAGCTCCCAGATCCCCTGCCCACAGTGCGGGAGTGCAGGACCTGGGAACACCCAGTCCCTCAACAGGGACGCCCCAGCAGCTCCCATCATGGGCGGGAGCAGCAGTCCCTGCCTCCATGAGATGACGTCAACTCCATCACCGCACCACTGGATCCCTGAAGTGGGTGCATCAGCTCTCGGCAGCCAGGCTGGCGGGCAGTACGTCAGGACAGACCTCAAACTCTGTTCTCCAGCTTCAGCCAGAGGAGGACTATTCATGGAGGATTAGCCTGGAGAACACACATTCCACGGACTCCCAGAGCTCACACCCATCCGAGAGCCGCAGGCCCAGCAGGACTGTCTGCTGAGGGCTGTCAGGACAGGCCCTGGAAACGAGGAGGGTTTTTATGCTGTTGACTCGTTAGGATTGTCAGGGGGGTTTTTAATCTTCTTTAAAGTATGCCTTCACACAGAAAAAGCCACAAAACAAAAAATGTGCAGACAACGAAGTTGACGCCCATGTAACCGTCACCCAGAGAAAGAAATAAAACATTGCCAACTCCCCAGAAGCCCTCAGGGCCCCCACCTCACCAAAGGTAATGTCATTTAGATGGAATTGCACCAAAAAAAAATAAGAATAATAAACGCAATTGTACAATGTGTACTGCTTTGTGTCGAGTTTCTTTCACTCCGGGTTATGCTTATGAGCCCTATGCAGGTTACTGCATGTGGCCACAATGAGTAAGTTTCATAGCTTAAGCATTCTTCTGTAAGAATTAACCATGAATTGACTTAGGGGTCCATTTCCTGCTTGGGGCTATTACAAATAGTGCTGTCAGGAATGTTCTGTACTCGGATCCCGGTATGTGTGCATATGCATGCATTTCTGTTGGGTGTATTCCTATAAGTGGAATCCTTGGGTCATTGGAAATGAAGGCCTTCAGTTTTGTGAAAGCAGTAGAACTAAAAAATATACCAGTGTTTTCTGAAGCAGTGGTACCAGTTTACATCCCAGCAGCAATGGATGAGCATTGCAGTTGCTCCTCGTTCTCACCAACACTTGGTATTATCAGTCTTTTTAACGTTAACCATGCTGGTGAGTGAAGGTGCTGTATCAGTTATCTACTACTGCTGCATAACAAAGTACCCTGAAACAGCAAGCACTTATTACCTCAAGGTTTCTGTGGGTCAAGATGTCAGGAGTGGCTCTTCTGGGTAGCTCTGGTCCAGAGTCTCTCAAGAGGTTGCAGTCAAGACGTCAGTCAGGGCTGTGGTCATCAAGGGCTTGACTGGGGCTGGAAGATCTGCATCTAAGATGTACACTCATGTCATGGCAGGTGCCCTCAGATCCTCTTCATGGGGCTGTCTGACTGTCCTAGTGACTTGGCATCAGGCATCCCCCAGCACATGATCCAAAGAAGAGAGAGGAAAAGAAATCACCTTGTCTTTTATGACTTGTGTTGGAAGCGATATGCCATTACCTTTGCCATTTCATATTCCTTAAAAGCGAGTCACTTGGGGTGGGGAGTAGAGCTCAGTGGTAGAGGGCGTGCTTAGCATGCACGAGGTCCTGGGTTCCATCTCCAGTACCTCCATTAACAACAAAATGAATGTAAATAAATAAATAAATAAAGGCGGACCAGTGATGAGAACAGGTCACAAAAGGAGGTTCATGAAGAATTAAATTCTCTGCACTGAGGTCCAAAATGAAAAGTGGGTCACTTGACATTTAAGGCAATTATTGACAGATGTGGGTTTATTGCCATTTTAAACCTGGTTTTCCAGTTGATTTTGTATTACATCTTTGTTCCTTTCTGTTTTGCGTTTTGTTTTGCCTTTTGTGGTTTGATGATTTTCTTTTGTAGTGTCCATGAGTTCTTTTCATTCTGGTTTTTGTGACTCTATTGTATCTTTTTGATGTGTAGTTGGACATGTATAACTGAATCACTATGCTGTACAACAGAAACTAACACAACATTGTAAATCCACACTACTTCAACTAAAAAAAAAAAAAAGTGAGTCTCTTAAGTCCAGCCCATGCTCAAGGGGAAGAGGATTAAGTTCTACTATTGAAAAGAGGATTGTTAAAGAATTTGTGGGCAGATTTTAAAACTGCCAGAGTTATTTCATTGCGGTTTTAATTTGCATTTTTCTAACGAGGTCGAATACCTTTCCACGTGCTGACTGGCCATTTAGATTAACTGTTTCACAAAGTATCCATTCAAGACTCTTTCCTACGGTGGTGCTTGTGTTTTCTTGCTTGAATGTACGAGTTCTTTGCATATTCCAGGTATGAGCCCCTGTGGGCAATATGTTCCCATGATTGCATAAGCTGTGTAATAAATACACACACACACACACACACACACACACACACACACAAAATCCCTCCCTTGCTGGTCCTGGTTGCACCTTGACACACCTACATTGTTTTGCTTTTCTCGTTTAAATCTAAATCCGCATAGAGTGATTTTTGTGTGCCAGGTACAAGATGGGAGTCAAGGTTTTGTTGGTCTGTTTTCTATTTACAGCCTCAATAGCCAGCACTCTTTATTATAAAGCTCCTCTTCTCCTATTGCTTCCCCAGCTTTGTCATAAACCAAGAATGAAATACTCCTGGGTCTCTATTTTCCAAGCCAGTCCACTTTGGCCACCAAGAAATTCAGTTTCAAATTTGCTGCCCACTTTGAGTAACATGTCAGACTTTGTGACACCATTCTTGATTACCGATTCACTGCTGACTTCACCCTGTAATTCAGTTCTCATTTTTCCCTTCACTCTGGTGCACTGGAGATGCTCATTATATTTTGGTTTCCACCCTTTCCCCTGCTTTGGAAAACAGAGAACCTTAGATCTGAGCTGCAGGGTGACTGGATTTTCTGAGGGGCACAGAGGGTGCTGAAGGGATCCCACAGCTCTGATGATGTTGATGGAAGTGGGGGCAGGAGGTGCAGTGAAAATCTGAGCATAAACAGTCCCTGAAACGTCATAACCAATGACCTCAGCCTTCCACCTCCTTCCAGACCTGGCCGGAGCCACGCACAGGAGTTGAGAGAACTGGATGCAACACCGGTTAAGCACATCACAGTTCCTGCGCTCCATGAACTATGATGGCACTCCAAAAATGAGTAAGGAGTATCCGTATGCCCTGATGCAGAGTGGACCCCACCACAAGGTGTCCAGATAAAAAAGCAACACAAAGCACAGCGTATGGAGTGAGCTGCCTTCTCTGCAAAAACTAGGAGAGAGCGGAATTTATGCAACACTTGTCTAAACAGGCAGAGATACTTGCGGAGCGTCTCTCTGGGAGGACATGCAAGAAGTGTGTGATTTGTGCCGCCTGCCGTGGGGAGGAAGACGGGGTGCAGGAGCGGGGGGAGGGACCCTTCACCCAGGAGCCTCGTAGTACTTAAGTCGATGAACTCTCTTCCTGTTCACAAAATCCAAGCAGCTGTTTTAAGAAAGAAAGAAGAGGAAGGAAGCACTGAAAGCCTAAAGGAGCGCAGGACCAGGGCTGGGCCAGGACCGCGGGGTGTGAGGGGTGGGCTTGCCGGTCCTGGGGGGAGGCCACCGCCCGCCGCCCCGCCAGCCGCGCCGGCCACATCCTGCAGCATCTCCCTCGCAGCCGCAGCCGCAGCCGCGGGGCCTGCCATGCGGGTGCCGCACAGCCTCCCTGCGATGTCTCCTCCCTCGGCTGCTGGCAGAGGCCCCTCTTTTTCTTGGCAAGGCGCTGTTTGGGAAAAATGCAGTGGCCACAGGGCTGCCTCTGCAGACAATGGCTTGGCCGCAGCTCGAATTAGGAAAAAATCTCTTTGCCTCTGTCTCCCTGCTTCCTGCCGCTGCCAAGCCAGGCACCAAGGGGCAGAGAAAGGAGCGGGCTCAGGGGACAAGCGCCTGGGCTGCCCAGCCATCCCCTGAGGAGGAGGGGAGAGCTGGGAGCAGGACCCGGCGCTCAGGAAACGGAGCCTCAGGGGAGGTGGGAGGGATGGGGAGCCCCGGGGCAGACACGTGAGTGCGCACGTGCAAGAGTGTGCGTGGGCGTGTGCTCGTCTGGGTACACGTGGGCAGGCAGAACTGGCCCAGTGCGCGCCAGGGAAGCCGGGCACTGCAGCGGGACATGGATCTGGGGGCCCTCCCGTGGGCTTGCCCAGGCGGGGACAGAGGCCTGGGGTGGTGGGTCCTACCTGTGGATTCCAGCACCTGCTTCACCATCGACTAGCTGGAGCTCTAGAAAATTCAAGTGCTTAACCTCAGTGGCTTTGTCCATAACACGGAGCGGTGGTGAGGATTCAAGAAATAACTTGTTGGGGAGGGAAAGCATAGCTCAGAGGTCAAGTGTGGGCTTAGCATGCACGAGGTCCTGGGTTCAGTCCCCTCCATTATAAATAAATACATACGTACATACATACATACCTAATTACCTCCTATCGTCCCCACCAAAAAAGAAAAGAAAAGAAGTAACTTGTGTGAAGGGCCCCACACACCTTCCAGACACAGACACTCCACAAATGCATCCGGGGTCCCCTGGCCTCCCTACTGAGGGCTGCTTCCATCTGCCCAGACCCCAGGCCGAGGGATGTGGGCTCCTGGGAGGCCCACCCTGTCAGAAGAAGTGAACCTTGACTATGGAGGCCACAAGTGATCCAAATACAAGGCAGGCTCATGTCAAGATATTTTTGGGGAGACAATGGCCACAGCAGCACTACATACAATAGCTGAGACATGGAAGCAACCTAAATGTCCATCAGCAGACGACTGGATAAAGAAGTTGTGGTATATGTATGCAATGGAATACTACTCAGCTGCAAAAAATAATAAAATAATGCCATTTGCAGCAACATGGATGGAACTGGCGATTGTCATTCTAAGTGAAGTAAGCCAGAAAGAGAAAGAAAAATACTATATGCTATCACTTATATGTGAAATCTAAAAAATAATTTAAAAGAGGGCACTAATGAACTCATCTACAAAACAGAAACAGACTCGCAGACATAGTGAACAATCTTATGGTTACCAGGGAAAGGAGGTGGGAAGGGATAAATTTGGGAGTCTGAGATTTGCAAATGATAACCACTATATATAAAAGCAGATTAAAAAAACAAATTTCTTCTGTACAGCACAGGGAACTATACTTAATAGCTTGTAATAACCTATAATGAAAAGGAATATGGAAAAGAATATGTATATATATACGTAAAACTGAATCACTATGCTGTACACCAGAAGCCAACAGAACATTGTAAATCAATTATACTTCAATAAATAAAATAAATAAGATAAGAGTAATGTCAAATATTTTTTTAAAAACTAGGCTATTTTGAGGCATGCAGGAGCACGAAATTTGCACACAATTAAGCGATGAACCATTGGGTCATTAAACAGCAGTTTGATTTTTTTACAAAGCACAGAAGAAACTCTACCAAAAGCAGGACAGATCAAATGAAGTTCAAGGAGAAAAATGCACTTGCTGAAAATGCTGAAAGTCTGTGTGAGAAGAGGTGGTACAAGCTCTGTATTTACATGCTTAAATCCACCGATGTTCTAATTCCTTGTCATTTCCATCTTTTCGTATAAATTTCTTGGTATTCCGGTTGGTGAGGAGTTGGATTTACTTTCAACAATTGAGAGCAATCAGCAGCATTATTCATGGCCATGGCTACAAGTCAGGGTGCTGGGAACTGCAAGCTTTTCTCCTAGAGCAGGTGGTGCCTGGGCTGGAGGGCACAGAAGGACCCGGCCCACTGGGGGAGGAACGGGGGCTGCAGAGGCAGCTCTGAGCAGATGGCAAGAGAGGAGTCAGCAAGTCAAAAGGTCCTGAGGGCAGGAGGTGCTGGGCACACTCAGAGAGGAGCACACAATGATGGGGTCAGAGACCTGGCATCCCTGGGACCTGGTATTCTTATCCACTGTTGGCAGAAAGAGTTATGGGCAGACATTTTTGCAGGACAAGTTGACAATATTTGTCAAAGGCTTCAAACCACACATATTCTTTGACTGCAAAATTCAAAATTTCTGAGTTTATCCCGAGGCCATCATCAGATGAGCGCACAAGGATGTACACAGAAAAATGTTCATCGAAGAATTATTTACCATTGAAAACAGGGGACCTAATTTTCAACATCTGTGGTTATTGAGATTGTGGACAATCATACAGTGGAATTCTACAATGTCATCAAGAACAATGATAGACTTGCACATTTCTTGATAAGGAAAGATGTTCACAATATGTTTTAAAACAAAAAAGTAGGGGGGAGGGTATAGCTCAGTGGTCGAGCACATGCTTGGCATGTGTGAGGTCCTGGGTTCAATCCCCAGTACCTCCACTTAAAAAAAAAAAAAAGCAGGTTATAGAATGATATGCATTCTCTGATTCCATTTTAGCTAAAACGTTCATTCAAATATCAAAACACTAATGGCTGTGTCTGCTGGGTGGTGACATTGCAGTAATTTTTATCTTTTTCATAAATAACATGCTTCATTTTCTTGCAGTCACCAGGCGCTACTTCTGTAACCTAGAAATAATGTTTCAAAGTCAAATGATTCAGCAAAATGATAAGGGAAAGTATTTTTCAAAGAGGAGTCTCAGGGAAATGCAAAGAAAAAGAAGGCAAGCTTCTCTTTGACAGCTATAAAGAATTTTCTTTATTTCCATTTTCTCACGTTTAGTTATGATGTGTCCGGACATGAATTTCTTTGGATTTATCCTATTTGGGACTCACTCAGCTTCCTGAGTCTGTCGGTTTATGTATTTCGTCAACTATGAGATGTTTTTGTTATTATTTCTCCGAGTACTCTTTCAAATCTATGTTCCTTCTCCAACTGGACTCCAAGGACACATGATACAAAGGTTGGATCTTTTCTTATTGTTCTACGAGTCCTGGAGGCTTCGTTTTTGTTTGGCAGCCGGGACTCATTGGTTTGGTTTTAGTCTGTTTTCTCACTTTTGCTCAGATTGGATGAATTCTTGTGTTTGTCCTCAAGTTTACTGATTTTCTATCCTCTGTCCTCTCCACTCTACCACTGAGCCGATCCAGTGGGCTTTTCTTTTTGTTTTTAATTTCTGTAATTGTATTTTTCAGATATAGTTTTTAAAAGGTCGATTTCTTTGCGAAGATTTTTCTATTTTTGAATTTGTTTCAAGAGCATTGGTACTTGCTTGTGAAAGCATTTTTACGGTGACTATACTTTAAAATCCTTGCCAGATCATTCCAACATCTGGTTCATCTCTGGGTTGGCATTTTTCAATCTTTCCATATTCAAGCTGTGATTTCCCTGGTTCATTGTATGATGGCTGATTTTTCATTATATTCTTGACATTTTTCCTATTATGTTTGGAGACTGTGTGTGCGGTTATATGTTTTGTTTTAGCAATCGGCCATCAGTTTAGGTTTAATATGGGGGTTCTGGCCTTTCTTTCAATGGAGGTACTAGGGATTGAACCCAGGACCTCACACATGCCAAGCATGTGCTCGACCACTGAGCTATACCCCACCCCATCCCCCTTTATTTGGCCTACTTTTATGGCCTGGGTTTCCAATGAGAATCTAATTTTCAGAGCCTCACAGCACTGTCATGGGACCTCCCCACTGAGCCCTCCCGCTGGCATCGCCTGGCCCCACTGTGTTTCCAGCAGCACAGCCAGTCCACTGGGGAAGGAATGAGTCCATACAGGACCATTATGTTGCCAGGCTGGGGGTCAGGAAATGCCAGGCCTGAGTCCCATCTTCCATCAGGTGGGGTTTGTATCAGCCTGGCCCCTGTTCTGTTCTTCCAGCCCTGGGGTCTCCACCTCCCAGAGTCCCCTTGGGTGGCTTCTTGTGCCATTTCCAGGCTTCGTAGCTGTCCTTAGCAGGGAGAAGCAGGGAGAAACAGGTCTCTGCCACCTTCTCCAAACCAGAAGCTGCAACACTGCTTTTTATTTCTCCATCTGCTCCGATCTGTGTGACAGCCCCGTACCAGTGTTACAACAGAGAAAACCTGATTTAGCCCCATCGCGTCATTCTGATCTGATCCAATCACAAGTAAGACTTTCTTTTATTTCTTAGCTTTTGTTTATGGAAAGTTTAAATCCATCCAGAAGTAGAGAAGGGAGCATAATGAATTCACACCTGCTCCTTCCCAGCATCTACGATTCCCAGCCCACGCCCTTCATGTTTTACAGGCACCCCATCCCCGCTGGAGCATTTTACAGCAAATTCCGCAAGTGCTTCAGATTGTATCCCTTACTAAGAGTGATCCTCAAATCCTCCCTTTGGACAGCCTGGTCTCTACTTGAACAGCTCAAGTAAATGTTTGGTCTTTCAGGATTCTGAATTCTTTAAGACTCCAAGAGAGCCCAGAGCAAAAGGGCTGGTGAGATTCACAGCAAGTGAGCTGGGTGGTGGATGCAGTCTGGTCACCCTCCCACCTGGGGAGGCCGGTGGAGCCTCCCGGTGCACACGGGCAGAGGACTTGCCACAGCCCCCACACCTGGCTGTCACAGGAAGAGCCTGGCCTGTGTGGTCCACGGGAAGCTATAATGCACCAAGATGCAGTCAAGATCCGCATCTTCCATTAGGGCTTCAGAGCCTCTGGGTACCATCTCAGCTGCAAAGAAACCAAAGGCTTCTTGGGAAAACAAATCCAGCCTGCCCATCCTCCCTACCACGCAGCCTCCACGCTCATGCAGTTGGGGCTCCTCCATGACCCCCCGTTGGCACAGGCTGTCCTGCAGAGCAGACTACACCAAGCAGCTTCAAAGGGACTGGGCCTCTCCCAGACACCCCTGCATTCACAAACACCACTTCTGTCTCGAAACACTAAGAGATAAAAGACTTAGAAAATCTTTACCTCTCAACAAAGTCTGCCTTTCAGGTCTACTGGCCAGGTGCAAACTCAGAAAGCCTCATTTTGGAATTCTGAAGCTGAATATTGCCTGTCCAAACCGCCCGAGGCCAGAGGATGCCTCCAGCAAAAAAGAGAGGTGTCAGGACCAAAAGATGCAAATGAGAGGGGCATATTAACATATTCGAAAAATAGTATTACAATAAAAAGGTGATGAAGCCTAGGTGAGAAAAACCAGGGCCCAGAGGCAGGAGGGTCCCAGGGTGGGAACACGGAACCTCAAACCCTGGCAGACCAAGAAGAGTTGGGCCAGCCCAGGGAGAGCAGGTTCCTGGATTCCCCAAGGCTGCCCAGAACCAGAAAGGTTAAGAGGATCCTCAGCCATGGCTCTCACCAGGCAGGGGATAGTGGTACTTTGGCCAAGGTACATTTGTTTAGCCTCAACTTCCCCATCTATGAAATGTGGGAAAGGATACCCACACGGCAGCGGAGAGAACCAAATAAAACAATGCACAGGGACCAGCTCAGGGCCAGGCACACGGGAGGAGCTGGTCGTTTGTATTCAGTATAGGACTTACTAAGGATCAGTAGCCCCTGACGTGTGTTGGCTCATTTATGTCTTATGAAGATCCCATGAAGCGGTCTATCCTCATTTTACAGATGAGGAAATTGAGGCTCAGAGAGGTTCAGTAACTTGCTGCTGGTCACACAGCTGGTTAGACAGAGCTGGGAACTGAACACAGCACCCCTGCTCCTAACAGCCGCACTTGACTTTGTTCTGATATGGCTGAGGCTGAGACCCTCCTCCTTGGGCCCCCAGCCCAGGTGAGCCTTGGAGGACGGAGTGTCCCAAGCTGCAGTCTTCTGAAAGTCCCATAAGGAGGCTTTCGCCCCACCCCAGAGTGCCCTGGCCATTCAGGCAGGCATCACAGTGCAGGCCCCCTTCCTCAGGCTTCCTCATCTGAGAGGCAGCCTCTCCCTGCCTTGCAGGCCTCAGCTGTGAAAGCAGAGGCCTCCGTTCCCTGCCTGCCTCTACCGCCAGCTGGCCCGGTGGCCTTGGCAGGTGACCTGGCCTCCCTGGGTCTCAGCTTCCTTCGCTGTAAAGAAGGGCTGACAGCCCAACCTGCCCAAAAGGATGCTGCGTGTGCAGACTCATTCAATGAGATGCCACCTCAGAGGCTGGTAGAGCTGGTTCTTTTCACAGATGTGGCCCAGGGCTCGGAGCTGACTGCCCCAGGCAAGGGGATCTGAACTGTGCTCACCAGCCCTGCTACCCACTTGAGCCAGGAGCACACCGCCCACCTGCCTGCCCACCCACCCGCCCGCCGTCAGCCACCACAGGGCCTTGTCCGCAGCCCAGGCTTCAGCCAGGCCACAGTGTGACCCCTGCCCCTGGCAGCCATGGAACTGAAGTAGAACCTGTGACCATAGGCCAGCCTCCCCGTGTGTCTCCATCCCTCTTGTGGTACCCAGAAGAGGTGCCCCCTCCTCCCTCAGGCTGCTCAGAATCCCCTCGGCCAAGATTCCCAGCTGCTGACTCTCAGGGACAGATGGGTGGTGCCTTCCGGGACCTGGTCTCCAGGACAGAGGAGCACCCTCCCCACAGGGCCACTGGAACAGGCAGGCCACACAGGAGGTGGCCCGGGGACCCTCTCTGAAATCTGGCCTCTTCACAGAGCTGCCAGCATCCCCACCTCTGTGCCCCGACCTAGGGCCCAGGCCCCGCTAGAGGCCCTGTGGTCCTGCCCAGGGAAGGGGCTTCCATCTGATAAACCAACCATCACACCAACTTTAATCTGTGATAATCTATTATGAATCTTAAATGACCATCACAAAGAATCGGTGAACAAGAGCCAGGCAGATAAGGGAGGGCAGGCGATTATCTCACAGGAAGGGCAGCTGCAGAGGGGCAGGCACCCCAGTGACATCGACAGGGAAGCAGGTGGACGGGCCCGACCTCAGTGAGGGGCGACCAGCTGAGCCCAGAGACAGAGAGGCAGGAGCTGGTTACAAGCCTCCACACCCTGTGCCCTGGCCCAGGGAGCCTCGGGGAGCCTAGCGGGGGCAGCGGTTCATCTCCACCTAGTCCAGATAACCCTCAAAACGGCTGCCCAGAAGCAGGAAGGTAAGAGGACCCTCAGGAAATATACCCACCAGGGTATCTTTCCTAAGTGTGCCCCACGGCCCTCCCAGGCAGTTGCCACATCCACCCCAGCTAGGCTGGGGCCCCTTCTGGGCGGAACAAAGCATGATAGCAATCTGGGATGAGGTCCCCTTGGGAGTGGGCCACGCCACCAGACACCTCTCACCTCACCCCTTCCTTTGTCCTGGAATTTCCAAAGGCGTGTCCCTCTACCAGAAGTTCCAAGGGTGGGAAAGAGGACAATGCCCTTGGGACAACACTATGCCGGTCCACGCCTCACCAAGCTGGCAGGACTCGGCCCTGCCTCGCCAACAGCCTGGTCAGCAGGAAGGCATCACAGGATGAGGGGGCCTGACTGCGCGCTCCGTGGTCAGGAGGGAAGGGAGACACAGAACGGGGCCTCCAGGGCTGGACGGGAGTCCGAATCAGGCAGCAGCGCCCCCGCCTTCCCGACTCGGCATAAGTCCCCCTATACAGGGACGCAGGGCGAGAGAGGCCAGGCCCAGGCTCCGAGGTGTGAGCCGTCTGCCAGGGTGGACAGTCACCAGGCCTGGCAGGACAGGGTCTATGGAAAAGCCATCCACAACAGTTTGATCCCCTGGACCACAGCTACGTCTCCAATGTCAGCTTCTAGGAGGAGCGCACAGAAGATCGGGAACACTCTGTCTCTGTCATAATTGCTCAGATTCTCATTCATCCATTTATACTCCCACCTTCTTCCCCAAAGGATTTAAGGATGCCTTAAAATGCCACAGGAGAGAACGCAAAGTGAGGAGGAGATAAAAGGAAAGCCAACAGACTGCTCAGAAAGGCACCTGCAGAGTCCTGCTTGGGGCGGACTCTGCTCTGCCCTCCAGCCACTGGCCACTGGCCACTCAGAGGTCAGAACGGGCCGAGAGAGCTCAAGACAGCTGCTCTGGGGCGCCCCTCCCTCTGCCTGGCATGCCCCTGCCCTTCCAAAGTCCAGGTAGAGGTGGAGACAGCTCTTCACCCGGAGAAGACGCGGGGCGGGCCCCTGTGCGGGGCTGGGATGGCAGGGAGAGGGTACCCTGCAGAGCCTACAGAGCAAGCAAGCCCGGGACATGGGGGCTGCTGGGCGGTTGGAAGGGGCGGACGAGTGAGAAGGCTTTCTAGAGGAGGAGGCCTTAGATAGGCGGGTTGCACTCTTCAGGAAACCAGGGCAGAGGGTAGATGCAGGTGAAGGGAGGAGGCACGAGTGGGCTAGAGAGGGGACGCCAGGAGAAACAGGCCTCCAGAGAGGTGAGAGCGCGTCGGTTAAATCAGACGGGCCGTGAGTAGCCAGGCTCGGCCCCCTGGAGCCCCCACCCTCCCAGCTCGCACTGGCCCAGCCCCTGGGGTCCGGGCAGGCCGCTCGCGACCCCCGAGGTGGGGTCCAATCCCAGCGACGCAGATTCCCCGATTCCCTGCTTCCACCGCGATCCAGAGTCCCCTTTAAAAGTTTGTCCCCAAACAAAACCCCTCTCTCCACCCCGCCGTGGGAAGCGGGGCCATCCCCAGAGGGGGCTCTAAGGACAGATGTAGCCGCCCTCCCTCCTTCACCCCTTCGGAAACAACAATGGGAGACCGGCCGAAAGAGAACCAGGGACTCCAGCGTGGAAAATCCCCCAATCCTGCAATGTCAAGGCTGGGCGCACGGCGGGCGGGCGGACGGCCGTGGTGCTGCCCCCTCGCGCCCTTCTGTGGAAATGCAGCCCGGGAGGGAGGGGCGCCGCGGATTGATCTCCTGGTTCTCAGACCGTGAGGACGCACGGCCAGGAGAGAGGGAAAGGCGTTTGGGTGCTTGAGGCTATTTTAGGTTCAAAGGAAAATACATTTCATTCCTAAAGCCGGTATCTCCTCACAGCTTGAGCTTTCTCGAAGCCGAAGTACAATGACTTGTTTTCATTTGATCATCACATCCTACCACTAGCCGTGTTCTTTTCTTTTTCTTCAACATTAAGCCCGAGATCACACATTAAAGACTTGATTCAGTGGATATTCAGGGGACAAAGATAGTCACGGAGCAGAGGAGCTACGATGGCTTTTCTCTGAATTCTGAAAACACGCAAGGCTGGGCGCTGCCTCCAGCAAACTATTAGCCCTCCTATATTCATACACAATCTTAGGGCTTCTGGGAAACTTGGCTACCCAGGTCGATCAAGTTTGAAGAGAAAGGAACCAGCAGGTGAGAGGACCTCCTGAGGGCCAGGCGTGTGGATGCTATGGCCTCACTTGAAATCCGCAACTGCCCTCGGCTGTGTGCATTTCTGCGGGTTTGTCAGGGGATGACACTGAAGGCTCAACACGGAGTACCAGCCAGCGAGGGGGAGAGTCTGCAGTCCCTCCTGCTCCCAGAGGTCCACGGACTCACTGAAGCAGCTTGACTCAGATCAGTGGCTCCTCTGTCTTGACTTGGAGACAGAGAAACATGCCTACAGCCTGGGGCCTCACATGCAGCACTTAAAAGGGAAGGAGATCATTGAGTACAATCCTCTAGCCAGCTAGGAAGAGTTTTCTTCCTCCTAAGAGAATTCTAGAAAGAAAGGGCTTCTGAGCTAAAGGGGGAGCTCTCTCTAAGCCATTCTGGCAGGTGCAAAGCTGGATTAAACAGCTTGGTGGTGGGGGTGCTGTTTATCCATGGGCCGGGCAGCTCTGGCTCCTGTGACGGCTCATGAGAGGGGCAGCCACCCACTGGGAACCCTACACTAGGCCCTCTTCCCTCTCTGGGCCTCAGTTTCCCCATTGGGACAGTGAGATTGTCCCAAGATGAGGCCATAGGCCAAGGACAGACGGTTTTGATGGCCTTTCGGTAACACTCCGAGCTTTCCCACATTCCTACCTGCTGCAGAGACACTAGGGGACACCTGTGGTCTCTATGCTGGGCCCGGACGCCCAGGGATGGGGGGACAGGGGAATGGGGGAGTCTTTTGCTTGGGCTTTATTCACCCAGTTCTCCTGGGTCGGGAACAGGAAGTGCCAGAGAGAGGAAACAACCAGCCAGCCATGTGACTTTGGCCAGCATCTTCACCCCCCCGGGAACCTCAGTCTTCTGTGAAGTGGGTGTCCTAGTATACTCTGCAGACTTACTGACAGGATCAGAAATGACTCCTCTGTAGTGACTGCGACCCAGTAGTGGCGGATAAAGAGCAGACTTAATGAGGTACCACTTGGTAGAGACTGTCATCTGGGAAGGGACACCCATGGGGTTGACCCAGGGCAGTTCTGCCCTCCAGATAGGGGTTACTGCCTCCAGGGCTGTGAAGGAAGCCTCCCCAGGCCTCAGCCAGAAAAGGGGCCGAGTGACTGCCATGCAAGCAGAGGCAGGCATCCCCAAGGCGGCTCCAGGCTCACCACGTGCCAGCCACCACTCCTGGCACAAATGAATCGTTACTGGAGAAGCCTGACCAAGCCACCCGCAGGCCTCCTGGGCCGGATGCAGTTTTAAAGCAGCTGCAGGATGGGCGGGGGTTTTGGGGCCCTGGGTCAAAGCAGGGGCTCCCCACCCCACCCCCAGCGGGCCTCTAGGTGACCCTTCATTGTGTTCAGGGCGCTGCTCCAGAGGGGGTGACCGTTCAGCCTCTTCTAAAAATTGCACGCCCCACTTTTAGTCTGGTTTTGGGGTATCAGTGGGTGTTTTTCCACTTTTCCAGGTTTCCTTCCAAAAGGGGTTTCTGGTGCAATTTTACGGTTTCAACAATTTTGTTCATATAATTGACACGGTAAACCCTCACAAACCGCCCCCCTCCCAGGCTTTCAGAACCCACAACAGAACGGAACCGGAACCGGGGGAGCCCCTGGCAGGGGACGAGGTGAGCTTTTGAACCCAAGCGTAGCAGCCACTCCCTCCCAGAGGCCACTCCGCCTGAGTCCAAAAACCAGGGCCCAGCCCAGCTGTCCTGGACGCTGAGATTCTGGGCAGGTCGATCCACACCCCGGCCCACCTCCTGTTCCGCGGAGGTGCCACAGCTTCTGAGCCCAGGTAGGGCCGGGTGGTGTGGGTTTCGGGGGCTCAACTTGGCAGGCGGTGCTAACCGGGGGAGGGAGGCCCGCGGGGCCCTGGGGCTGGCCGCCAGACCCTCTGACCGACCTCCCACAGCTGGAAGTTGGAATGTTTTTATGGACTCTCATAATTTTAAATGTCGGTTCAACTTTTTATAACTTTTTCACTGGGATTGTAACAAACACGGAGAAAAAAAGTGCACATTGGCCAAAATACCTTTTACAGAAGGAGGGGCTGCATGAAGCCAGACCCGAAGTCCTCCACTTCAGCATCTCCCCACGAGGGGCTCCAAGTCATTGTCCCAAAGCCATGGTGGGGGAGGGGAGACGAACGGCGGGGGTGGGGGCGGGGTGGGGAGTCCGAAGGGGAGACGGGATCTGGGGAGGGCCAGAGAAGGTCCGACCACTGCCAAGGGCCCCACGCTCCCCGCCGCCAACCCTCCCTTTCCTTCCCGACCCGCGCCCGGCCCCCACCGCCCTCAGATCCCACCAGGTCCACCCAGCCCCGTCCTCCCGCGTGTGAAACTTCTGAGCGCTTCGCGTGCAGCGTGTGGGCTGTTTCTCGGGAGAAGCCGGGAGGGGGACCCAGGCCCCAGAGTCACCCCCTGCCGCGAGCCCCCTGCAGCCCAGAAGGGCTCTCCGCGCCCCGCTACGCGTTTCCCCAGTCGGTCCCCACGCTTCTGCAGACGGAGATCAGTTCCCCATCCTCGCCTCCCGCCTCGGTGCGGCCTCGCCGCGGCCGGAGACCCGCGTCCCGGAGCCCAGACCTGGCCTGTAGCCCCGCGGCTCCGGGGGCGGGGCCGAGGATCGGCGCGGGCGGCGACAGCAAGAGGCGCGGCGGGGGCGGGCCGGGGGCGGGCCGGGGCGGGGCGGCGGCGGACTGCGGAGACGCGGCGGCGCGCGGGGCGGCGCAGAGCGTTCTCGGCGCGGCGCGGAGCGGAACGGTGCGGCGGGCGCGGGGCCGCAGGGGGCGCGGGCCGGAGCCGGGCCGGAGCCGAGCCAGAGCCGAGCCGGGCCGGGGACGGGCTGCGGAGCCGGGGCCGGGCGGAGAGCTGCCATGGGGCCGCGCAGGGCCGAGGCCCGCGCCGCAGCGGGCGGCCTGGGCGCCGAGTAGCCGGGCCGGGCCGGGCCGGAGCGCGGGTGGCGGCGGCAGCAGAGGCAGCTGCGCCCGCGCCCCCCGCCCTCCAGGCCCTGCGCCCCGCGCCCGGGCCGCCGGCGATGGTGACACATGCGGCGGCGGCGCGCCGGCGGCAGGACCATGGTTGAGCGCGCCAGCAAGTTCGTGCTGGTGGTGGCGGGCTCGGCGTGCTTCATGCTCATCCTTTACCAGTACGCGGGCCCGGGGCTGAGCCTGGGCGCGCCCGGCGGCCGCGCGCCGCCCGACGACCTGGACCTCTTCCCCACGCCCGACCCGCACTACGAGAAGAAGTACTACTTCCCGGTGCGCGAGCTGGAGCGCTCGCTGCGCTTCGACATGAAGGGCGACGACGTGATCGTCTTCCTGCACATCCAGAAGACGGGCGGCACCACCTTCGGCCGCCACCTCGTGCAGAACGTGCGCCTCGAGGTGCCCTGCGACTGCCGGCCCGGCCAGAAAAAGTGCACCTGCTACCGGCCCAACCGCCGCGAGACCTGGCTTTTCTCCCGCTTCTCCACGGGCTGGAGCTGCGGGCTGCACGCCGACTGGACCGAGCTCACCAACTGCGTGCCCGGCGTGCTAGACCGCCGCGATCCTGCCGCGCTGCGCACGCCCAGGTGAGCACCCGCCGTCGGGCCGGGGCGGCGGGGTGCCGGCTCGCGGCCGCTCCCCCGGTCCAGGCCCCTGCAGGGCTTTCCTGGGCCCGCCCTACCTTCCCTGCCCTCTGAAGGGTCCCTGCTCGCCGCCACCCGTCTGGATCCCCTCCTGATCTCGGGGCGCCCGAAGCCCCCAGTTCGTCTGCTGCGCTCCCATTCCACCTTACCTCCTCCTCGGCGCCTCTTTCCTCTGCCCCAGCAGCCGCCGCCGGGCTGCACAGCACCTGGGCTGCCCGCGTTCACCGCCCCCTGCCCGCGGGCGGTCTCCTGTCGTGCCCCAGTTGTGGGTCCAGGCTGGCCTGTGTCGTCGGGCAGGAAGGCAGGTTTCTGTGTTTGTGTAGCGCACCTGGAGTCTTTGCTTTCGAGCGCCGCTTTCCAGCCCAAAGCAGAAGCGAGGGAGGTGAAGTGGATTTTCCCCTGTACCTGTGAGCCACCCACCCCCCGACCCGCCAGCCTGCCTGGAGAGGAATGGGGAGGAGCTGCCGGGGAAGGGGGTTGGCTCTGCCTTGCCCGAGTGTGTGCAGGTAGAACAAAGGCCCGGGTGTCACCTGGGGCCGGGCCGGGAAGGAGGCCGGGCTGCCGGCTTCTGCGAGCTGGCTGTGAACGGGGACCAGAAGCGGGCCAGCGGCGGGTGCGGGGGAGCCGAGCTGGCCGGGGGCACCTCTGTCGCCAGATGCCTTCCCTGGGGACCCCATTTCTGTGGAGGTTGGCGGCGCAGGGCTGATCTGTGGGGTCACAGCTCTCCTGGGAAGCGACTTTGTAGCCAGAACACCCCGCCACCCACGGCTGAGTTTCCAGCGGTTAAAGTTGGGATGCTTTTTCTCCTGTTGGTACTGGTGCCCTGTGAGGCCTCCTCCGCAGACTGTCTGGGCTGGGATGGGTCAGGAGGGAGGTCTTTCTTCCCTGCCTTTTGTGTATCTTCCGTATTTGCCCGAAGACTACGTTCACCCACAGGGTGGGCATGGAGGAGCTTGTGTGAGCCAGGTAGCCCTGTTTGTCAGCGCTCTTGCATCGATGGTGCAGGGTCTCGGTGCTTTTGGGGGGGTGAAGGTTGGGGACCTGGCCTTCTCCGAGCTCTCTCTGTTCAGCCCTTCAGTCCTTCTCCTGTGCTCTTTCCCAGAGTATGGGGAAATTCAGGCCCTCAAGTAGTGGAAGTGGAGGAGTCGTCCCACTTTCCTTTGGCTGCTCCGCTCCCCCCACCAACAGCAGCTACCAGCCTGAGAGGTGATGTTCTAGTTCCCTTAAGGCTACATCGGTTACCAGTCGGCCTGTTCAGGGCCCTTGAAGCATTGTCTCCTGCCAGGCCTGGGTCTGCCTCACACAGCTGGGGGGGTGTCGCCCCCCCCCCCCACGCCCCTGCTTCCGAGGTCTAGCCACTCTGTGCTGGAGCGAGCTGGGCTTGTGCATTTGCAGTCACCTGCCCATCCATCCTTGTGCTCACCAGAGCTATTGGTTCCTGGAACTGGGTGCTGACCAACCCACATAGGCCCAGGTGGGCACCTCTGCCTGCAGGATGTAGGGAAGTAGAGGGGATCCCCAGGTGCTGCAGGAGGGAGGCCCCGGTGCCCCCTCCTCCACGTGGGCTTGTGTAGCAGGGATGGAAGACACAGCTGGTCAGCCGGCAGCTGCCTCCTGCCACGGTGGGCTGCCACCTGGGCCTGGCCTGAGAGTTGCTGAGCTCAGCAGCGGGCAGCAGTGGAGGAGGGGTCTCCAGGGTCCTCAGGAGGCCCGCCCTCTGCCGGCTGCTCTGCTCGAGGGAGGGGACTGTGCCACCAGGCAGATGATGGAGCCATGCTGTCCGTCAGTGTCACCCACCTCTCCCTTTGTTTCTGGTCCAAGCGCTGGGTAGGTTGCTTCTTTAATGAGCTTTTTGGAGAGGCTGGGGCAGTCTTGGCTTTGTGCCTTTACAAGTTACCTGCTGAGTGCTCCCCTCCCCTGGGCTGGGCTGGGGTGCTGGGGGATCAAGAGGCAGCTCTCCCATCTGCCTGAGGACAGCACCCGGCAGGGTAGTGGCAGTGCACAGCCTCCACGGGATGCGTGGTGGTGGCTGGTGCCTGGTTTGGGGAGCCTCATGTGTCACTCTCACCCTCCCTCCCGTCCCCCCCATGGCCCTGAGGTGTGGGAGTGACCACCTAGCTGGTGAACTGAGTGGGGGACAGGGCACTCAGAACCTGACCTAGGCGAGAGTTCTTTCCTCCTCCTGTCTGGCTCTCCAGGGCCAAGCGCCTTGTGGAGGTTGGACGAGTGCCTCCTGCTGTTAGTTTTGCTTCTAGAATCTCTCCACCCAGCCTCTCCTGGTTCCTGGTGCCAGTGTCTGCAGCATCAGGGGCCTGCGGGAGGTGGGCCTGGCGGTGCAGTGCGGGGAAGTGAGGTTTTCACGGCTCCCGCGCCTCCTCATCACGCGGCGCCAGCCCAGGTGGCTCTGAGCTGGGCATGCGTCGAGGTGACAAGTGGAGATGGACGGGTTTTCACCGCCTGGCTGGTTTGGAATTCCGAGCATCTGCTAGTGCTTCCTGACTGGGAAGAGAGAACAGGTGTGCCCGCTAAGCGTTGGCACGTCCCTCTGTGGTCCTGTGTCCACACCTGCTGGCATCAGCCAGGGGTGCTTGTGAGGCCCCCAGGAAGGACAGGCCTCAGAAGGGTGGCTGTCCACGGGCTGCAGGCAGGAGGCCCGCTGCTACCAAGGGCCACTGTGGTTGGTTCTCAGCACCCCATGCTCCATGTCACCTCAGGCCAGAATGTCCCTCCTGCCTCTTCCTGTTGGCCTGAGGAAGACAGAAGAGGGGATACGTTCAGGGTCTTGCCTGGGTTGCCCTGGAAATGTTCTCAAAATCATATAGACTTTATTTGGGCTACCTTCATGGGGTCTTCTCTGCAGTGGGGCCCCCCAGGGGCTGCCAGCATCCTTGAAGTGACCCAGCAGAGGCTGAGCTTCCTTGCAGGAGGAAGGAGTCCTAGCATCACTGCCATGTGCCCGCTCAGTCCTGCAGCCTTGCTCTGGTCACACACCCTCCCCCGCCATCCCAGAGTCCTCTCTGGTTTCAGAAAGCTGCTGGTGCTGGCACCTGAGCCCGAGCCACCCTCCACCTGGAGCACCCTCCACCTGGAGCACCCTCCTCTCCTGCCGCTGCTCTGCTCGCTGTTCCTCTCCCTTCAGCCTCAGCTCTGCTGTCCCTTCCTCCAGGAAGCCTTCCCTGGCAGTGCCCTGTGGCCTTAGGTGCCCTTGGCTACTCTCCATCTGCCATCCTGGCCAGTCTGCAGCATGTCAGCACTGGCCAGAGGCCGAGTGGGTGCTGCCAAATTAGGCACCAACGAGAACGTTCACCTCCTGGTCCCGCAGCCTCTCCAGGAGCTGCACTCTGCCCACCCTTCCCCGAAGCATCCTCTGCTGAGTCAGGTTCAAGGAGTTAACCTGGAGGCCAGTGCCCGTCCCAGAGAACCTCGGGGGCTCCTCGGTGGGCCCAGCCAGGTTTGATTGGAGCATTTCTAAGGCACTGGACTATTTGCACCTTGCCTTCACGATCACTTTCTTACGTGCAATCAAGGGACAAAACCTCACTTGCCTGCAGTGGGGCAGGTGTTACCCAGAGCACGTGACAGGGACCAGAGAACAGGGCCTGGTCACCTGAGGGGCCTGGTTGGCATGTCATCATGGCCTGAACCACCCAGTCATGGGTTGAGATGAAGGGAATGTAAGGTCAAAAAGTGCACAGTTAGATTTTCTTTAAAAAAAAAAGAAATTAAAAAAAAAACCTTTTTAAGCAAACGCATGAGAA
Source organism: Vicugna pacos (assembly GCF_048564905.1). Lineage (NCBI taxonomy): Eukaryota > Metazoa > Chordata > Mammalia > Artiodactyla > Camelidae > Vicugna > Vicugna pacos. Next base: position 3,328,232 of record NC_132991.1, read on the forward strand.
GACAAACTTTCAAGTGACTTACCGGTGATCGTTTTAAATGGTACCCTGGTTGTGAAATGATCGTGCCCCACGACTCATGCCTTTAAAGTACTGCAGGATTTGCAAGACCAGGGCTTTCTTGTAAAACTGGAGGCATTGCCACGTGAGCTGGACTCAGTGCTGGGGCCTGTCTGCCCCCAGCCCCCAGCCCCGGAGCCCAGGGGCCACGAGAGCCCCTGGCCTTTGTGGAGTCAGTTGGGGTTTCTTTCTCAGTAGGAGGACTGAGGGGTTTGGCTGCTGCCCTTGGAGAGTGGCGGGTGGCCAGTGGGGGCCTGGCTTGGTCATCCTGAAGAGGCCCTGAGTCTTTTTCTTCCACATTCCACCCCCCTTTTGTTACTGTTTTAAAGTAGTGATTGCAGTAGATAATTGGGAGGAAATTAAGAAGACAGAAGGAAAGTCGCTGTATTTTCCATGCATACCTTTTTTTTTCATTATAACTGGAACCACGACGTAAATTCTCCCCAGATGTTACTCCGTGTCAATGAAAACTTCATAACCTAGTGGCTGCAGGCGGCTCACCCCTGGGTGCCCTAGAGTTGGTTCTCTGTTGTTGAAGGTGCAGGTGTCCCATCTCTGGCTCCTGTAAGTCGTGCCGCAGTGGGCATCCTTGTGTCTAAGTATTTTGCATAGCCCCGATCTCGTTTGGAAGTCCCCAGGAGTGGAATTTTTGAGTTGAATGGTCTGAATGTCGATGTGCTGTCAGTGTAGATGTCAGATTACTTTTCAGAAAGCCTGCACCTGACTTTGTCACCACATGTGGTATTAGAGTGCCCGTCTCGTTGGTGCTAAATATTATCCTGGGTTTAGAGTTTACTTTCTTAGGGGAGCAAACTGCATCTATCTGTGGTTTTTAATTGAAAAGTCCCACCTGACAAGTACACCCTTGGTGGGGGCATCACTTTGTGGAGGGCTGGGCCCAGTCACCCCAGATGCCTGCCCTTCTGGTCACAGAGACTGAAATGCCAGACTGCCCAGAGTGGGGTGCTGCTCTGCCATCTGGGGTCCGAAGGAGAGGGGAGATGGGGGCCCGAGTCCCAGGGGGGCCAGGGTGCAGGGAGGAGGAGGTGCAGACAGGAGGCTGGCCCTTGTCCCCTGAGCAGTCAGCAGGAACTTGGAATGGGTCATCCTGTCCCCTCACATCCCCCCACGCCAAGCAAGCATGTGACAACTGTCCCCACCTTACTTACATGAGAGTCAAGGCCCAGAAGAGGTATGGAGGTGGCATTCCGACCCTGTCTGTCCCAGGCCTGAGTGTCCTGCCCTCACCCCAGCGCCCCCAGCTGGGAAGACTGATCTGATGGCACCGCTGCCATCGGGTCCGCCCAGCCAGCGGCAGAGCCCCAGTTTCCGCATCCCTGGGCAGACATGGGCAGCTTCCTCGGTTTACTGGGGAACATCTGGTGGCCAGCACCAATACGGTAGTGAGACAGGAATCAGGCCACGTCCTCCCAGTTCTGGCGACACCATGCTGCTGGCAGCTGAGACCTGCCACAGCGCATGGGGGCCCCCTCAGTGACTGGGTCCTTCTCGGGTGGTCCTGGGCCTGCAGCCACCAGCCCCGCCACCTGGCCCTGCCAGAGGGGTGATGGGATTCAGGCCAGGACGAGGTTCAGCTGGTATGCGGGAGGGGGCGCAGGCCCTCCCGCCCAGATGGGTTCTGAGCCCGTCTGCCCCGCAGCGACTTACAGCCATGGATGCCCGGCCTCTTCCTGCGCCCACATCCTGGCCTCGCTTCCAGCACTTGCAGGTGGCAGCCGTGTGTGCAGGGACTCTTGTTCTCGCCTCTTCCAGGGAACTCAGTTGGCTCTTTCTCTTTCTGTTCCGTTTTTGCTGTCTGTTTTTGGGGGGGTGTTATGCAGAAAAAAGGTCGTAAGCGTGGCAGGGGCCCCGGGAGTGAGATGCTGTCCCAGTCACAAAAATAGGCCTGTGAGTGATGACCGCAGAAGGTATGACCTGCAGCGCCCGAGGGGCTGGGAGGAGGCACCTCTGCACAAGGTTTTGCAGGACCAGTGGGAGTTTGGGCAGGAACCACAGTTACTTCATCATCTGAGACCCACGGCCAGTTGCTGGGACAGATGGTAACAGAAGAGGGCCATGGGGACAGGCAGGCAGTGTGCATGGAAGGGGGCCCTCCCAGAGGCCCAGGCATTGGTGTCCAGTCTGCCCTCGTTGGCAGGCCTGTCACTGCCTGGCTATGGTACTTGTGGCCCTCTGTTCCTCCCTGGGTAAAACGTCCCCTTCCGGGTATGGCATTGTCCCAAGTCCCCCGCCTACAGGGCTGGTTATTTTGGAAAAGCGTTGCACAGGCATACTCACACCCCAGAGAGTTAAACTGCTGCTCCCAGATTGCCTGCCCCAGGGTGGACACTGTTGGAGGGCGACAGGGTCGCGGGGTGGTCAAGGGAGAGGCCGTCCAACTGCTGGAGACCGCACACATCCTGCCCCAGCCTTGGTGTGGGCCTGGGGCCATTTTCCTTGCCGGGGCAGCAGAAACCAGCCAGGACAGCCCTGCTCTCCCCCACCACTGACTGCCTCGGCCGGGATCCCTGCCAGTCCTGTGGATGCTGGGGATTTGCTGGGGATGCGCAGAGCCCCCACCCCGGCTGTGGGCCTGGAGCCTCGGCTTGTGAAGGTCCACCTGCAGGGCAGGGACTGACACACCTAAGGTCCACGAGGCCATGGCAGGCCCAGCTGGGAGCCAGAGGAGGAGCGGGGAGTCCCTGGGCAGCCTCTCTCACCTTGGGTCTGGGGTCAGTGGGTCTTCGGGACACAGAGGACCTGAGCCTCAGTTTCCCATCTCTAAAATGGGGACATGGAACTTGTCATTGGGTTCTGTAGAGGAACCAGGGGCCTCTTACCTGTGACTTTCTCTGATCTTGTGGTCTTTCTAGCCCCAGATTGTGTCCACATCTTATTGGAGCCGTGTCCACACAGAACTCCTCAGAATTCTGCGATGCGGGAAGGGGCGCCGGTCCTCATCTGTGCAGTGCGCTGTCCGCAGCTTCCCACAACCCCACACGAGGGAAGAGGATGGGGCCTGGGGCCTGGGGCTTCGGGGGAAAACACCTGGCCACCTGTGAACATGGCCCAGCATGGGATAAGAGTCAGAGCAGATCACCAGTTGCCTAGAAAGATGGTAACTAGAGAAATGAAAACTCTGGAGCTGATTGTTTATGAAGCTGTAGAGTTGAAGGGCGTCATTGGCCTTGAGGGACCCCAGTCCCTGCAGGCAGGACCCTCCTCAGAGGTTGCAGTCGCCCCGGCGCACAGGAGTGGACATTTAAACCCTCGAGTCAGGCCAGTCTGGGTTCCAGCCCTGGGCCTGCTCCCCACCTGGACACACTGGGAACTCTCTGAGCCTCATTCTCCTGACCTGCTTTGTGGGAGGACTCAGTGCGTAGTCAGCTCCAGAAGCTTCTCTTTGCCCCCCCAAGACGAGGAAGGACAGAGGTTGTCCGTGGGCAGCCCAGGAGAGGGGAAGTGGGTCTGGGAGAAGACAGCCCAAAGCAGAGGAAGGAGCAGGAGCAGCAGGCAGCCAGGCCCCACCTCAGAGCCAGGGGACCCTGCATCTGTTCCAAGGGTGGCAGCTGAGCAAGGGTGGGGATCCTGGTTCTGCCACCAGCAGGCTCTGTGATTTCTCTGCCTTTTTCCCATCTGTAAAATGGGCACACTGGCAGTGCTTGCCTCAGAGGTCAGTGCTTAGAATTATGCCTGGTTCTGGGGGGCGACAAGGCATCCCCTCTGGGGACAGGGAGGAGCCCTTCAGCACCAGCTAGGAGTTCAACTCCTGTCCCTGCTCTGAGTTGATCAACTCAGGGGCCCGTAGGGCACTTCCCTGACAGCAGCTGAAGTCTAGGGAGTTTTCTGGTATGTCCCCCAACTGTCACTGGCCTTCCAACATGATGACCTGGGATGTGCTGTGCTTCGGTCACTGGGGTCTCCTGCCCACCCTGGGCTGTGGCATCAGGGACCCCCTACCCCTTCCTGCCTGAGCCCACTTGACAAAAGGACTTTGCAGTATTCCCTCCCTGGATGTCCCGGAAGCCCCTGCCAGCCTGGCTGGCAGCCCAGATCCAGGGGCCCTGTGATGCCAGCCTGCACGGAAGGACAGTGCGTGTTGGTCCTGGTGCCTGGTGTGTGTCGGCAGCAGCTTGCCTGCCTGTCCCTCTGAGACACAGCCAGGAGGAACTCGGGGAGGGGGGGGCAGAAATGCCAGGTAGGTCCCACGGCCTTACTCCTCTCCCCTCCAGGGGCCCCGTCTGCCCTGGCTCTGGGCTGCGGTCACCCACCCGCAGGTGAATGGAGTGGAGTGTTCACGAGGTGATAGCCTCTGTCCCTCCCCATCACCACTGTCTGGTCTCGTGTCTCCCCCACCCTCTTTTACGCTTTCACTGCAGACACGTGCAGCCCTTAAACAGCACACAGCGCCGTCGGGTGCTACGCACTTTCTAGGACCTGCATCAGACCGTACTTGACCTTCTGCACCTTGGCTGTCTTCACACAGCCTGGCTGTGGAGATTTATCTGAGTTGGTCCATGACACGCATATTTAATTCATCCACTGCCGGGTTTCACGCCGTTTGTCTAGACACGTCTTCCCTCTTGCTGGGCTTTGTTCTGCGAGCAGGCGCGAGGCGCATTTCACAGACCAGGTGACAGCGACGGGGCTGGCCTGCCCTCCCCAGGATGTCCTTCCACAGCCCTGCTGGATGTGGCCAGCGCCCTCCGGACGGGCTCCACTGGCCAGCCCCCCATCCAGCCACGCCCGAGGCTCCCCACCATTTGGCCTGCCAGGTGGTGTCATTTCTGCCAAGCCAGCAGCCGAGAGATGGTCCTCTGTGGTCTTATCGCATTTCCTGTGACGAGGGAGACAGGCATCCCATTCTGTGGTTCCGGCCACTGAGGTTTCCTCCCGGCTGCTTGCCTGTTCACGTCTCCGACTGCTCCTCCTGAGAGGAGGCTTGGCATCTGTGTGTATCCTGGTCTGAAGTCGTGTGTGTGATGTGCTTGCTGGGCACGCCCTCTTGGTTGTCCTTTCACTGCGTGTGGCTCTGGGCATTTGGTTTACCGGCGCCTGCACAGGTAGGGGCCGGGCACGTCCCTGCCCTCCAGCTGACGGCACCGGGTGCACGCGCAGAGGGTGGAGGGGAGTGTGCCCGCTGACCTCTGAACCCCTCTGGGACCCCCTGTGGGGGACCAGCCAGAGGCCCAGGAGGCTGAGTGGGCAGACAGACGGCCGGCCGGCCCACCACCCTCGCTGCAGCAGGGACGCGCCCGGGGCCTTTGGCGGGGGTCCTCTGCAGCCCCCAGGGCAGCAGCCACACGCGTCCACCAAGTCCAGAAAAGCCGAACAAGCAGGCAGAACCTCCTGTGGTGTCTCACGCCATCAGCCCTGGTTTATTGGAGTCCCTGTGAGACTGGGTTGAAAGGCTCCTGAAGCCAAAACTAGAGCCTGTAGCCCACCACTCTAGGGTCATGCGCTCCTCCTTCCCCTCCTGATGGAAATTTGGGCGAGGCTTCCCCAGAGCAAGGCCTGCCCTTGTCGCCCCCCCGCAGCCTGGCCTAGGAGCCAGAGGCCACTTCCTGTATCTCCACCCCGATGTCCAGTCCCCCAGCTGCAGCCACACCCCAAGGACTCACCCCTGTATGGTCCTCTGTGGACAGAGCTTTCTCCTGGAAAGGAGCGTGGGGGCAGGGCAGTCTTGGAATGCAGCCTGTCCCCACCCCCAGCCCCACTTGGTGCTGGCCCACATCTGCAGCATTTGCTTCTTGACCACCTTCCCCAACTGGTCTGGGAGGAGTGGCCCTTAATTCACCGTCCATCTGAGAGTGAGGCAGCTTCTGCCGCCCCAGGGCCCCCGGGAGAAAACACAGGCACACGTGGGCAGCGGATGAGCATCTCCTCTCTGAGTTACAGGCTTTAAAGGCTCACTTGTAAATATTTACCTCCCTGGAGCACTGGTGTCCTTGGAAAACGAGGACCTGCAAACATCAGGGTTTTGTGTTTGCATCATCAGGGAGCAGTGAGGCCAGGGTTTACTCTGAATCCTGGTCCAAGTTCACTGTCTCGAGAAAACCTACTGCAGCAGGAGGAAGTCCTCCAGCCAGACCACAGCCGGGGAGGGAAGGGCTTGGGGAAGGCGCTTTTCCATGCACCCCGCTTACAGGTTGTGCACTGTACTGGGGGCAGGGTGAGCTGGGGTCTTCCTTTACACCTGACTGCTAGGGCCCCGCTTTGCAGGTGACGAAACTGAGGCTCCGAGAGACTAAATAACTTGTCATCCAAGGTCACATGTGGCAGGGCTGGAGTTCACACTCCAGCCTGCGGCTGGCTCCAGGGTTTCCTGTTAAGCCCTTCCCAGCGACAAGGGGCAGGCAGGGTCCCCTGGGAGTCGGGTTCAAGCTTGCCACCCTGCCTCCTGCAGTAGAGGGTGATGTGGCTAATTCAAAGGCAGGCTTTCTCAGCAGCCTAAGGCAGTATAGGGATTCTGTGAGAAGGCCCCGAGTGACCTCTGACCCACCCTCCTGGGGGCCCAGCTGGATGAATGGCAGCCTGCTGGAAACAGCCAAGCCGCTTGGTCTGATGTGCCTCAAGGCAGGTGGGACCGGGGAAGGCAGAGAAGGTCTCCCAGGAGTTTAGAGGTTTCCCGTGTCACCTTGGGGAGGGGCCCCACCCAGGAAGGCACGAAGCTGGGGAGCAGGTGGGCTACAGCACGAGAGCGCAGTTCCCACCTGTCTGGGGGGCCAGGCCTCACCAGTCCAGCCTCACACCCTGACCATGGTGCTCTGCCCCCAGGCCCCCGTAGCCCCTGGCCTCTGTCCTGAAGGAGAGGCTGCAGCTCGGGTGCAGGACCTCCCTCCTCCATGCCCTCGGCGAGCAGGTCGGCAGACAAGCAGGTCTGGGCACCTTATCCTGCTTGGGCACGTCCAGACAGCAGGCTGCCTGTTGGCCCGCCATCCAAACCCTGCACAAATTCAGGGCCTCTCAGGTCCTGCTTTAAGACCATCCGGCGCCGGCTGTCAGGAAGCCCAGGACTGGAAGAAGTTTGTTGCTTTGCTTTCCTGGAAGCTGGGCTGGCGACATGCCCAGCGGAAAAGACTGTTCTTATCAAGTCAGAGGCGGTCAGGTTTCAGCCAAGTGGGTCAGAGGCGGGCGACGGAACTGGTGTGGGGCCCAGCCGGCGCGGGAGCGGACCCCCATCCTCGGGCACTGGGTCAAAAGTGGGCTCAGCAGGTGCCAGGCAGGACTCTCCATGGGTCCCGGGCTGCGTGGGGGGGCCCCGGCGGCCTGGCCGGCCTTCGTCCGGTCTACTCCACAGCTCGGACCCCTCTCACCTTGTGGGGCCCCCATGTTGCCCATCAGGCCCACAGAGTGCTTGAGAAATAGAGGCTGATGGCCGGTGCCCTGGGCCCTCACACCACGGGCCCCGTCCTCAGCGCTGGCACTTCCCAGGAGACCCTCTCTGGGCTCAGAGCAGTTGAGAGTGGCACAGCTCCTCAGGGGCTGAGGGACCCCATGTGGTTGGGGTCGAGGGCCAGGCTGGCCCAGCAAGGCTGAGCAAGTCCTTTCAGTCCCTACCAGGCAGCCAGGTGGTGGCGGGCATGGAGGGGTGGTCCCGGAGCTGCAGGTAGGGCTGACTTAGCACAGCGCTTGTGGTGGGTCAGAGCTGGGGTGGCGGGCAGGGGTGGCGGTGCCCCCTGCAGAATAGTGCCCCTGGGCAGCCAGCACATCATGTGAGCTGTTTCGGGTCATTTCCAGAGACAAAGACTTTCAGAGGGTCTGTGGGTCCCCGCAGAGCCTGAGGGTGGTGGCCTGATACTGTGTGACCCTTGGTCACTGGCCTCCCCCAGCCCACACCAGCTCTGAGCCCTGGCCAGCCACACAGCCCACCAGCACAGGTCCTGACCCTTGTGGGCCAGCAGCTGCTGCCTGCTGAGGAGGCACTGAAAACCCCAGCCTTGACTGGCCTTTGAGTTATTTTAAATTTGTTTAGCCCCTGACTGAGCCCTCACTCTGTGCAGAAGGGCGCTGGTGTGGGATGCTGGCCCCTGGCCCTCCCTGCCAGGGCTGCCCAGATGTGGGAGAGCCCCCAGGTCTTGGCTTCCAGCACCTCCCTTGGGTTGCACTGGTGGCCCCCAGTTCACAGGGTTCATTGTGAGAGCAGTGACCCCTCGGGTGTGGACTCTGCTGTTTAGTGACCAGGCCACACTCTGGTTTTCTCCAAGGGACATCAGGTCAGGGTCGCTGGTGACACACGTTTTGCTCTGCCCAGTCTGGGTGCACCCTGGACCCCCACTCACTCTGCCAGCCTCTGGTCTCTTGGCCCTGGCTGGCAGGCACTGTGCTAGGTGTGCTGTTAGGTAGCTCCACTGTTCCTCCTGTTACCGATGGGGAAGCGGAGACACAGAGAGGTCAGGGGACCTGCCAAGGGTCACATGGCCCAGGCAGCAGACACGAGCCAGCATCCTGGGGCACAGCTGTCCTGCCCACACCCCTGGCTGCAGCGCTGGGCCAGTGTCTTTCTGGAGCCAGTCCTCAGGGAGGGGGCGATGCTCCGGGTGGGCTGCCTGTCCTGCCCCAGGAGCAGTGACTTACGAAGGGAAGGGCATCGCAGGGATGCAGCCGGCATCGCGGGCAGGGTCGGAGGTCGCCCAGAGCCAGCCCAGTCGGACCCATGTACGGCAAAAAGGAAGCTCAGCGTTGTGGAAAATTTAGTGCTAGGGCAGAAAACTGTTTTTTAAATATTTACCTTCAGTTCTTTCTCCTCAAAACAGTGGTATGTGCTCTGGCTCAGGAGGTGGCCGGGGAGTTGTGGGGCGGGATGGCATCCTCTGTCCGAGGCCGTCTGCAGCAGCCCAGGGCCCAGGGCCTGGCTGACCGCCTCCATGCTGCGGCCACACTGTGGGTGGCCGGGGGTCAGGCAGGCGTTCCTGGGGGACAGGACTGGCTTCATGGGTCAGGCAGGAGTGTTTTCTGATGGACTGGGCCTTGGCTTCATGTAGGGACAGGATGGTGGGCCTGTGGAGGGCCTAGCCCTTCGCCCCTCAGCCTCAGGTCCAGCTGGGACCTCTGGGTGGTTCTGGCTGGGAAGGCGTGGGCCATCCAGGCCCCAAGGACACCCAGCTGTGGTTTCCACAGGTGTCAGGAGACCCCCGGGGGGAGCAGACTCTGGAGGGGCCATGGGTCTTAAACTTGCACACTTGAACCTTGGGCTGGGGCTGGACTTCCTCGGGGACACTGGCCCCCTCCCCAGGGAGAGGGCAAGGTGGGAGGTGGGGGGCATCCCAGGGCAGACCCCAGGCTGCATTCGGTCACACACACCCTGGCACACGTACACACTCCTGGCAGCAGCTTGCGCTGTAGGGCCAGCAGTGACTCAGAAACATCCTGGAACAGGAACCCCCTTCCTCCTCACGAGGGGTGGGCTCTTGGAGACGTTTCCTCCCGTTGGAAACCCCTTCCCGCTAGTCCCCTTTAAGAGCTGAGAGATTTTTCCACTCCGTGGCTGGGCCACCCCCCACCCCGACCCTGCCCCTTCAGAGCAGGCCCGGATGGGACGGAAATGTGCATTCATGGAAAATTCGCTGTCTTTGCAGACTCCAGGGGTGGGGGTTGAGGGTGCAGCCTGGAGCCGAGCCCTCAGACCCCTACCTGCACTAAAGGCCAGGCGGCCACCACGGCGATGAAAGACCAGACTGCTGGGACAGCTGGACCCTGGGGCTCCCTGCCGCCCTCCTGGGAAGGGAACCCCAGCTGATGGCCTTGGCAGCGCTCCCTGGGTCTGGCACCCTGGCTGTCCTCGCACACCCAGAACCTGGCAGCAGCTCTCCCACAGGAAGAAGGCTCAGCTGGGGTGAGGGGCTGCGGCTTTGGAGGGGAGATGCTGGCTCAGCTGTGTCCACCTCAGGCTCGTCCCTGCGGTAGCCTCATGGATGACTGGGGGCTCCTGGGAGCACTGCTGAGCTGAGGGCAAAGGTGACTGTAGGCGGGGTGCCGGCCCCGGTCTCGAGGTATCCCCAGTGCTCTGCACGCACCAGGCTGTCACTCAAGGTGGCCAGCCCCTGCTGTCCTCCCTCCCCAGTTGTCCGTCAGGCCTCCCTGAGGAGATTAATTACAAACTGGCCGCTGGACTGAGAGTGGGGCCTAGAAGCCCTTGCTCGTGGTGGGAGGGGCTCTGGGAACGGGCCTGCGGAAGGGGCTGTAGACCTCCAGCCACGGGAGCTGCTCACATGCTGAGCTGGAAGCCCAAAGACAGCCCCACGGGCTCAGCACCTCAAGGAGACACCCAGGCACCCACGTACGTGGGACCCCCAGAGAGACACAGTCCCCTGAGGTACACACATCACACCACACGCACACACCAGTCACACGCAGGCCCCTCCATGGACTCCACTCCTCCGGGGCCCCAGCCAGGGCCTGACGTCCCATGCTGCCCCGGCAGGGGAACCTGGGTGCAGGGTGTGGGCATGAAGGGCCCGCAGACCCCCGGCCCCGAGCTGGGGTGCAGCCCTCTGCCCAAGCCCCCGGGCCCCTGCCTGCCGGATGGGCAGTGTTTGCAGGGCTGGAGAGGGTGAGGGGCCTGCTGGCCCCTGTCCCACCAGCAGCAGGGGCCTCAGGACAGACTCAGGCCTCCATGACCCGCCTGTGGGTCCCAGCTCCCTGCTGAGGGTCTGACACAGAGTAGGTGGTGACTTTCAGAGACAAGCCTGGCTCAAGCCCAACTAGCACTGTTGAACTGACGACCACTGGGTCCCCACCCCCCCGTGCCCACCCCCCAGGATAAGCACCAACAGGCCACAGCTGCCGGGGAGAGGCCGCACGTGGCCTGGCCTGGTCTCCAGTTTGAGCCCCAGAGGGGAGGACACTGCCCACTATCTCTTCAGTCCAACCTCCTGTCACAAGTCTGGGACCAGGAAGCCCTCAAAGGGCCACCAGTTGTTTCCCCGTCACCCTGGGCTTTGTGGGGTTGTTGAGGTCTCCTGACCTCTCTGCTGGCCGGCCTCTGGGAGTCCCCGTCTGCTGGGAGGACAGGGAGAAGCAGAGCCCCACCTCTCGGGGTGGGTTCGGGTCACCAGCACCATGGAGTGCAGGGGACAGGGGCTGTGTACCCTGTCCCCACAGAGGAGGCAGGTGCTTACCAGCCCTGCTCTGTCCAGCCAAAAACAGAAGTGGGGTTCTCGGCCAGGTCACACTATTTTCTCTGTGGTCCCCTAGAGGGCAGAGGAAGTACCCCACCCTGGGCGGGCTCCATCTGTCACCCTGTCCACCCTGTCGGAGTAGATGTACCCAGAGAAGGGCCACCCCTGCTGTGTTTCACTTGCCCAGCTCCAGGCTGGTCACAGACGCTCCATCATAGGAGAGCCTTTGTGTGTGTGTGTGTGTGTGTGTGTGTGTGTGTGTGTGTGTGTGGTTTGGTGGCATTAAGTACATTCACCTTGTGCACCCATCACCACCAGCCATCTCCAAAACTTCTCCAACTAAAACTCTGACCCATTAAAAAGCTCCCTGTCCCCCTCCCCAAGACCACGACAGCCACCGTTCTCCTTTCTGTCTCTGTCAGTTTGACTCCTGCAGGAACCTCGCAGAAGTGGAATCCCACAGCATTTGTCCTTTCATGACTGGTTTATTTCACCGAGCATACAGTTCTCAAGGTTCACCCATGTCGTAGCAGGTGTCAAGGGTTTCTGTGCTTTTTAAGGGCGAATAACATGCTATTGTGTGTATAGACCGCGTTTTGCTTTTTTCGTTTATTTTTCTGCAGACGCTTGAGTTGCTTTCACTTCCTGTTAACTGTCAGCAGTGTTTCTGAATGGACACACGAATACCTATCCAGTCTCTACTCTCCGTTCCTTTGGTGTGTGTCTGAAAGTGGGTTTGCTGAATCGGGTGGTAGTTACACGTCTAATTGTTTTAAGCAATCACCATCCTGTTTTAGTTTCCTGTCAGGAATGCGTGAGGTTTCTCCACGTCTTTCCCAACATGTCTCTTTATCTGCATGGTGACTTGTCAAGGCCCAGGGCAGGATGGTCTAGAAGGCAATGCAGGAAGGCTGGGGTGGGGGTTTCTGGGGGTCTCAGGAAGAGACCGGCAACGCCAAGTTCGGACTTGGTGGGTCCAGGCGTTGGGGGAGTCCAGGGTGCAGGACAGTGCTTCGTGCAGTTTGGGGCGGGTGTCCGGCAGAGGGGCTGGGTGGGTGCAGAAGGAGTGGGTGTTCCCCACCCAAGAGGCTCCAGTCCACTGGCCCGGAGCTGAGCTGAGACTTGGCAGCTGCATGCATGCTTGTCCCTGCAGTGGCCTCAGTGTGGGCCCGTGACCCTGGGAATCCCAGCACAGCCAGTTCAGCTTCTGCCCTGTTCAGCATAGTCATTCCGTGGTCTGAGGCCACTTGGGGGACTAACTGGCCACAGACCCCTCCCCTGTATGGCACTCAAATTCCTAAGGCTTCCCACCTCCCAGGTTGGTCGGTAATTCCTCGGCCCCTGTGGGTCCGGTGGGTCTATGCTCAGGGTGACTGCCTTCTTCCCCAGTGGCCTGAGGCCGCACGTGCCAGGCCCCCCAGTGTTCTCTCTGCCAGTCTGTCCCCGGAGGCCCATGCTGGCCAGGCTGAGGGTGCTGGGAGCCTGCGCCGACCTCTGGTGGCCTCGGGGACCCTGGGCTCATGACAGACCCTTCCACGGGGTCACCGATGGCTGTGGGGGGTCCCGGGTCTTGGGCCTTAGCAGGCTTGGGACTCCTCCCCTGGGCGCAGGGATCTGGGCGACCAGCAGGATGTTGGGGCCCGGCTGGTGCCACTGGGGGGCCTGTCGCCTTCACATTTACTTCCTGTTTCCCACCAAGATTGTTGTCACATCAGGGACAGTGCGGGAGTCTTTGCCTCCAAGGCCATTGCTCAGGGACCGAGGCCCTGGACGTGCAGGGGGAGGCCTTCTTGTCTGGCAGGAAGGACCAGGCAGCACCTTGGAGGGCTGGAGACCCCAGTCCCTAGGCGAACCCTCCAGACAGTTTGGGCCACGTTTTCATTCTTCCTTGTGAGAAGGTTTGGACATGTGTGTGTCCCCAGTTGTGAGGCCCCCACCTCGTGGCTCCCCATCCCCACCTCAGGGCCCCAGGCGAGGTTGGCCATAGGGTACTGAGGGTGTGGATACAGGAGGCCGTGCAGCGGGGTCTCTGTCCTGCTTCGCAATACACACACGCCCCACCTTGAGGCGCCCTCCTCTTCCGGGCCCCAGTGGTGCCGTCCACACCCAGGCCCAACCTGCTTCTCCATGCACGCTACACCCACCCTGAGGCTGTGGCCTCAGCCAGCGGGGAGCCCATCCCCAGGTCCTTTGGGGCCTATGGTTTGCTGTTGCTGCTTCAGCTCAGAGACCCCTTCTCACTAAGGGTGGAAGGAACTGTGGTTTCTGGGAAGTCTGGAAGCCACCCTCCCCGCCTCCCCGCTCTGTGCCAGCGGGACACCGGCTAGGTGGATAAGGGTGACCACCACCGACTGCCTTTGGTCTGGGTTTTAGGGAGTGAACGTCGTGTTCCCGGGTCAGTTTCATTCCCAACCTCAGAGCCTTAGTTGTTCTCTGAGTCCTCCATCTCTCCAGGCCTCGCACTGGCCCTGGGGACCTGGGTAGACTGGCCAGGCCAGTGAGAGACAGGTCAGGAAAGGAAAACAGCCCTGTATTGTGTGGCAAGGTTGAGAGGTGGGCCAGGGCGGGAGGGTCCCGGGGAAAAGAGGAGGGGAGGGGTGGTCCCTGGAACAGGACGGGGGTGGGGTGGGGAGCAGCGCTCCTTGGCAAGGAGGCCGGTATGCAGTGTGGACTGAGGGGCCTGGCCGGTGTGGTGGCCCCGCCGCGCACACGGAGGGCTTGGCTGTCAGGGCAGGAGAGCACAGCTTGGAGGGTTGCTGAGAGGGGAGTCGCTCCCCAGGGCCCCTGAGACAGAGACCTTCAGGCCCTGCACAGCAGAGGGACCTGTGGCCGCACAAAGAACCCCAGACATGGGCCTGGGTGCCAGGACCCAGGCTAGGGTGGGCCCAGGGTCAGCTGTGCCAGGTGGAGGGCCAGCAGCACTGTGTGACTCTCCACAGACCCCCCTCCACCCCGGGCTCCCGGCTGGCAAGGCCTACCAGGAGCCCCACAGACAGGCCATGGACAGCTTGGGGAGCTTGGAGCGATGCATATCCAGGTAGGACTGTTGGCATGGCCGTGCATCTAGGGGAAGGAGATGAAGGGGGTTGGATAACCCTGGACTGCAGCCCCCTGGACTTGCCTGGAGGGGTTGGTTCTCCAGTCAGGGCCCCGGGGCCCTGATCTCTGGGCCTAGGCTCCCTCTCTCCCTCCCTGGCTCTCACACACTGGTTATGATCTGTCTCTGAGCCCGAGGGAGGCCCCAGGTTCTGGGTTCCGTCTGCTGCCGCAGCAGGAGGGTGGGCAGCCTGTTGGTGCGGTGCTGGGTGCGTGTCCACTGCCTCAGGAAAAGTGCTCTGGTGCCCAGAGGCGCCGTTGCGACCAGGCAGGGCCTCCCTTGCCCGGCCTTCTTTTCCATGATCTCCTGTGAGTCAGGCCTCCTTTTCCAGTAGGAGCCTGTCAGCTGACTGTACCCCATCGGCCCCTGAGCCCCGCTGGGCGCCCAGTGAGTCACACCACGTGCCCTGGCCTGCAGCCCTCAGAGGCCCTGAGCCTGGGTCCCCGCTCACTTCCTCAGATGCGGCTCTGGCTGCTTCGGGCACCAGTGTCCCCACCCGAGGGCCAGCTTATCCCCTGCAGGACAGCCCAGCCTCCGCTCAATGCCCATGGCCCAGAGAGCTCTGGTCTGTTCACGTAGTACCTTCCCCAACCCATACCCAGGGGTTCCCAGGCAGACTGTCAGCCCTCCCTAAGGGCAGGACGCTAGACCCGGACCCTCTGGCATCCTCCCCTGCCCTCCCCCGTCACCAGGCCCAGGGACCCCTGCTACTGGGCCTTCCTGCCTGCTCTCCTGGGAAGCAGGTCCCTGAGCTCCTAGGAGCCGAACACTCTGTCTCCTTTAGTACATGCTGGATCCTGGGGTGTGTGTGTCCAGGCTGACCTGGGCCCGGGCCCCCTGCTTCCTTGTCCACATGTGGCCTAGGTGTCCCTGCCTCGAGCTCCAGGCCTGAGTGTGTGGTGCTGGAGGGGCCAGGAGTCCGTCCAGGCCAGTATCCCACCTGGTTTGGACTCCGCGGAAGGACGGCCCCTCTCGGGTCTCCCCCCTTTCACCCAGGCTGGTCCCTGTGACGGTACAAGGGCCTGGGGCTTGCCAGGCCCCGGCCCAGTGGCCTCCTGCCCTGGCTCTCCCTCTCCAGCCCTTCCCGCTCACTGCTGCCCCCGCTGCCTCCCCCAGGTGGCGCCCTCAGCCCCCAGACAGGCCTGGGCCCCTCTGCCGGGCATGCAGGAGCCTTCTCCTGGGCCAGACTGTCTTCCCCACGGCCACCCAGGGGTCGGGCAGCATGGTGGGACTTCGCCTGGGTGGGCCCAGGGAAGTGTGTATGTTCGGCTGATCCTGAGCAGGGAGGGAGTTGGATGGAGGGAAGGGAGGGCCGAGAACCATTGATGGGGAGGTGTGTGCTCAGAGGAATCCCACTGCTGGGCCCCTCGGCCACGTCACATGGAATGTGAGCAGCCCCAGGGCCTCTGTGCTCAGGGCCCAGCAGGGCTGCTGGAAATTGTCCTGGCGGGAACTGTCCCTTGGGGACTGTCCCTCGGGGTCTGTCCAGAGGCCTCAGGATCCTGGCAGCTCCTCCGCTTCCTGAGCACACCTGCGCCTCCCGCAGATGCAGACGGAGACAGGCCGGCTGATGTCAGGCAGCGAGGGCTGGTGCCAGGAAACAAGAAGCGGGCTTGGAGAGGCCCCACATTCTGGCCTCCGGAGACCCCGGATCACACGCCGGAAGCCCTTCCACTGAGCTCACTCGGAAACGGGCACTGGCTGACGCATCTGCTGAGCTCACCTGGGGCCTGGAGCCCTCCCTGCCTGAGGCCACAGCCCCAGGAGGCTCAGCGCAGGGAGGATGCAGCCTGGTGAGGCCACTGCTCATTAGGGTGCGTGGCACCCCCAAACCTCTGGGACCCCCTGTCCTTTAACTGTGGGCGCTCCAGGCCCCAGCAACAGGCACTGGGTATGCAAAGCAGCTCCCTCCCACAGCCAGGGTTCTTCAGTTGAAGCCTCAGCCCTGGGCCTGCACACAGGCGCTCAGCAGACAGGTAGACAGACAGACTCCTTGTCATTTTAGCACGAGAGCTGAGAGCAAGCATCTCTGCCCTGTTCCTTGTCTTGGAGGAAATGCATCGACTCTTCCGTACGAGGAAGGTTCTAGGTTCTTTTGGATACTTTTTTTTTAATCATGAATAATTAAATTTTAGCAAGTACTCCTTATGCATCTGTTGACATCGGTGACCTGTTGATGTGACGAATCTCGTATATGGACCTTCTCCTGTGAGACCGTCCTCGTGTACCTGGGATATCCTGACTTGCTCGTAGTGTCATATACTGGTGTTTGATTTGAAAAGATTTTTTTTGATTTGATAAGATATTTGTTCTCAACTTTTTGCCTTTCTGTTGAGAATGAAAAGGGCTGTAATTTTTCTTTCCTCTTATGTGTTTGTTTGATTTTGATACTAGGGTTATGTTGACCTCGTGAAATGAGTTAGGGGTGGGACGGGCGTACATTTCTTTAGCGTTAATAGAAGAGTTTGCATAAAGTTGGATAGTCTGTTCTTTACAATTTGGTAGAGGTTTTCTTTGTAGGAATTGGTTCCTCCCACTTTTTATTTTGAAAAATGGCAGACCTACAAAGTGGTTGAAATAGCAGTAGAACCTTAGCCCCTTCACCTGGACACACTGATCGTTAACATGCTGTCATTTGGACACACATCCCCTTGCGTGTGTGCTGGCTCTTGTCCTTGGCGTGTCCGTGTGTGTCTGTATATGTGTCCGTGTGTGTGGCCCTTTTTTGTTGCATTTTGTTTTGCTGCTTTTTTGGAAGAACTGTGTGAGAGCAGGCTGCAGGCCTTCCTTACTACTTGAAAACTTGTAGGGAGAATTTCAACTACTGTTTTGAATTTTTTAAGCTTCTGGGGCTACTTGTGATTTTCTGTTTGACTGACGGCTCCCTCCCTCCTCCCCTCCCTCCCTCCCTCTCTCTCTGTCTCTTGTGTGTTCTCCTGGTGCCCCTCCCCCCTGGCCCCCCTCTCCTTCCCTCTTGGCTGGTCTGGGGGTCCCTGGGATGGCCTCCCTCGTGCGGAGGGCATGGTGTCTGTATCCTGCAGTGAGGAAACATATGCTAGAGACGTTCCCTGGGTTACCTGTCAGGGCTGCCCAGCTCCTGCGTGGCCGAGCTCGGGGCAGGTGGGGAGACCCATTCCCTGTGCTGACAGCAGCACAGTTCCATGGGCATCCTGTCCCAGCTCCTCCCGGAGACCCCGGCTCAGTTGGCAGACACACATGGGGCGTGGACGGCTCTGATAACCAGGAGACTCGCCGAGGACCTCCTGAGCCTCAGTTTGCCTGTCTGCAGAGGATGTCTGACAAGTGTGCCCACCCGGAGGCTGTAGGGATAAAGCAAGTGAGTGCGGCCAGCCTCACCCCCACCTCCAGCCACAGAAGCACTTGGTAGACGGGCCCCTAAAGTGACCTGGGGGTTCCTGGTTCTGTCGGGGTTGGTTTCCCTGGGCCCAGGACCAGGACTGAGGGACACTGCTGGGTGACCACCCTCCCAGCCCATCGGGCACTGCTGCTGTGGGAGAGCAGGAACCACGGGACAGGAGAAAGCGGACACTGCCCTTCATTTGGGCATCAGACGGTTTCTGTCGGCGGTGTGCTGTTTAGGCTCTGAATTTCTCTGTCTGGGGAGAAAGAGTTTCCTTTCAAAGAGTATGTGAGGCCATCACTCCCTGGCCCGCTCCACGCCTGTGTGGGGGGCATGTGGCAGCCCCCTACTCTGTTCAGAGGCTCTGTGGGGCCACGAGTGTGATTCTCTTGGGAGGAGGGGTGTTGTGGGGCGTGGAGCCAGCCACCAGCTGTAGGGTCAGCAGGCTGAGCCTGGAGTGGGTACCAAGGATACCCCCAGTGGCCCCCAGACCAGTTCAGCCCTCCTGACCCTCAACAAGCAGATAACTGATGGCTTCGGAGACGTGTGCAGCCCCTGGGGAGGCCCGGGGCCCCCCAGGCCTCTGACTCCAAATCTCCAGTGAGAAAATCAGGTTAGGTCAGGTGCATAAAAGGCCTTAAATCTTTTAGTCAGTGTGTTTGTTTTGTGACACATGCTTGGTTATCTCAAACTGGGAAAATACAAAAGCATTAAAAGCAGAAGAAAAAGTTGCCCCGAGCACCAGGTCCAGGGGCGGACCCACAGCGGGTGGTGTGTTGTGTTTCTGCCTCCTCTTTCCTCTGTGCCCCAGGGTGTGTGTTTTCCAGAACAGGCATTGAGTGGTAACATGAGCTTTGACTTGGTGCTTATGCACACAGGAAGTGTGCTCCTGTGTCATCGCAGAGTCCCCAGAAGGGCTGTCCCTGTCGCCGTGGAGTCACCAGGTGTAGGTTTCACGCCATGTGCCCCTGAGCTCACTGTGGGCCCTGAGCTGTTGGTGACCTGTCAGGGACAGCGTGTGCGGAGCTATGTCGTGTTGAGGGGGCCTCTGTGCTCGGTCCCCATGTGGGGTGTGTCCCTGGCACAGAGACTCGAGGCTGGCGGTGCCACAGGTCCCTGCATCACCCTCCTTGGACCCCGACAGGTCTGCAGTTACAGGCTGGGAGGACGTGGGGGCCGAGCTTGAGCCAAGGCCTGGGAGCAGGAGGAGTGAGCCCAAGAGCTCTTGGCTGAGACTCAAGTTGATGACTGGGGATGGGAGGGGAGGCTCCAGAAGGGGGTCTCCAGCCAAGTCAGACAGCACCCAGCCCCACCCTGTCACCTTTTCTTCACCCCAAGGTGGGAGTACGTGTGTTCAGGTGGGGATGTCAGAAGCCAGAATGCGCTGGATATACAGGCATGAGACGTGAACAGCAGCCCCACGGGGCCCTTGGGCCTGGGCTGGGGTCCCCCACCCCGAGCAGCACCCACTTAGCTGGACCGCTGCCCGGGAGCAGCTGGCAGGAGCTTGGAGAGCAGAGAGAGTCCCACTCCCCTGCAAGGCCCCGGGCAGAGCACCGCTTTTGAAGCCGGGTGGAGAGTCCAGGGCTGGGACTGACGCTAACCACGGTGGGTTTGGGGACAGCAGGAGCTCCCAGAAAGCCTCCAGTCCTTTGCTCCCTGGAGAGGGTGTCTCTGGAAAGGCGTGTGCTTGGGTAGGTGGAGAGTAACCCCAAGCCTGGCCTCAGCTGGGAGGACGCTGCCAACGCGTCCTCCTATGGCCCTGACCCGGGGCAGGGCTTCCAGAACCCCCGGCAGCCACAGCCACCTGCCCCCGGGACCCCCTTGCCACCCCCCGGCCAATCAGGGCAGCGCCTTGGCGTCTCTGCTGCAGAGCCGAGGGCAAGGTCGGCCGCGCTGTTTTCAGGCATCTTCGCTAACCTTGTTTATGAGTTGAGGGCAGATTTTCGTGCGCCCACGTGGCTCTAAGTGCTGTCAGGGGAGCGGCGGGGCTGCTGAGGTATTTCCTGAGCCTCAGCTAGAGAGTCTTGTGTCCCTTCATCGTCAACAGCTTGGAATTCTGAAACAAGGACAGAAATTTCCTTTTTTCCCACTGTTTGAGAACAGCGTACTTTCCTTGTTGAAACCACGACCCCTTTCTGTGCCCGCCCCCAACCCCCTCCCTCCTCTTTGTCCTCTAGATCTCAGGTCAGATGTCACACCTCCGAGGCCAGGCCTGCCCTGACCCGGAATGAGGCATCTGATCACTTGGCACTCGCTCATCTGGGTCTTTCCGGGTCATGTCTCCAGCCAATCCGGAAGCTGCAGGAGGGCAGGGCTGTAGCCGCCCTGCACACAGCAGGCGCACCCGTGAAGGAGAAAGAGATCAGTCAGACCGGAGGGGACCGTGGAGTCCGGGACAGAGAGGGGAGGTCACCGAGCTCACACCCTCAACCCGCCCGGCTGTGAGTGACCGTTCTGCATCACTAGGCTGTGATGCTTTGACACATGCTCTTCCTCCTGATCCTCGCGGGAGCCTGGGAGGTGCAGGAAGTGGTAACCAAGGCTCAGAGAGGCCTGCGGCTCTCAGGCCACATGGTGGGGGGGGTGGCAGCTGGCAGAGCATGATCCGCCCCTTTTGTAAGGACACCTCAAATCAAAGTGACAGGGTGCAGAGTCAAGGCCGCTCCCGCATCCTCACCCCACTGTCTCACCCCACGTCCTTAGGCTCCTTCCCAGGACCGCTGTCTGGGACAGACAGTGCCCATGTCTCCATGCTGACCCCGGAAAAGGGGTGGGGACCCTAGCTCCCAGGACCGCCCCTCTGAGCCAGCACCGGGCAGGAACTGGCAGCCAGGGCCGCCCAGGTGGGTTGGGAGACAGTGTATGAACCTCAAGGCAGGAGTTTGCCTGGCAGGAGGTTTGCAGGCCGGGGATACCTGGGGAGGGGGCTTCTTTGGGGGCTGGCTGGAAGGCCCCATCCCCAGGTCCCACAGTCCGGAGTCAGATGACCCCCGTCACCCTTTCTGGGCCTGCTGGCACCCCCATGCAGTTCTGACAGCCCCCTCCCGACAGCTGGTACGTACCAGCTCTCCCCTGCAAACCGTGTCCATCCCTCAGGATGTAACAGCCCTGGAAGCGGGGAAGTCAGAGAGGCCTGCGTCTGGAGCTGGGGCCCAACCCCTCGGCCTCTGGCCAGGCCCCCCGCCTTCGCCTCCAGGCGGGAGCTCCTGGTGGCGGCTTGGGCTTCTCCCTGGGATGTGGGCTGTGAGGCAGGATGGGGAGCACAGGGGACAGAGCCACTGAGGCATTGAGGTCGGGGCTCACAGCCACCCGGCTCTCACCCCTGCCGTCCCTCCCAACTCGGCAGGGACACGCGAGCCTGGAGAGAGCCCAGCCTGCCCCTGTGCATCCATCCAGCTTCGCAGTGGGGACGGGAGTGCTGCTGGGACTCCCCCCAGCTGTGCCTGTGGCAGTGTCATCTGCCGTCTGCCAGCAGGAGGCGGGAGCTGGACAGGGCTGTGAGCAGAGGACAGCCTGTCCCTGAAGCCGGCCCAGTGTCCCAGCGGGGTGCTACCTGCAGTGGGGAGGGGGAGACCAGGTCCAGGACTTCGGCTCTTCCCCGCCTGGGACAGTCGCCCAGGGGAGCTGTTAGGATGGTCACAGCTGCCGGGTGAAGTGGTTCAGCTTAGGGCTGGTTTGTCCTCATTGCAGGTCTGGCTGTTTTTCCTCTAAGCAGAACACTGATTCTTAATTAAACTGTGCCTTGAAGGAAACGGATTATAAATTGTACTCATAGTTCAGTTAAAAATACCACCACTCTTGACTGTTTGGCAAGTGATCAGCAGGTGGCCGGGGCCAGCCTTGCAAGTGACATGTTTGTGTACCTTCTCAGGGCTGTGGCTCAGCGGTTGGACAGTTCTCATCAGGCGATTACAGTCTGGTCCGGGGAGCCTGGGCTCCAGCTCTGTGACCAGGTTTGCTATGTAGCCTCTCTGGACCTGTTTCCTCATCTGCAGAATGAGGCCATTTCCTTCTTACAGGGTATCTTGAGTGTTCAGGATGAGCAGGGTAAAGATGGAAGATTCATTAAATTAATTAGTTCAGTTTTTACTGAGCCCCCTGATGCCCCAGGCCTCATCCCAGACCTGGCCGGCCTCACCCCCAGAGTTCACGCTCTGATCACACCTGGGTCCTTTGTGCATTGGCCCTGAGTAGCTGGATTAGGTTCAGAGACCTAGATAGGGTGGCAGTTTATTCCTCTCTCTTTGAAAAGGAGCCCAGTGTAGACAGGCCAGGCAGGTGGGACACCCATGGGAAGCACCAGGATCCCAGGCTCTTTCTCTTGTCCTACCATCCCCAGAAAGCAAGGCTTCTGCCTCATGGTCCAAGATGACTGCTGGCGCTCTGCAGTCACACCCACATTCCAACCAGCAGGAAGAGAACAGGAGGGAGGAGTGTCTAGGGACATCCCGGCCAGGTGTAGTCACACAGCCACACCTGGCTACAAAACACTTCCTGGGTTGCTTCCTCCTCTGAGACGTCCATGCTGTTTGCTCAGCCGTGGAGTCACCTGGGCCCATACTCCTATAGCTGGGCTCTTCCCGCTGTCTAAGGATTCAGCTCAGTGGGTAACCCAGGGAGGCCCTCCCCACTTTGCTGGAGATGCGCAGGGCAGAGAGCAGAGTCTTTAGGCCATCTGGATGCCAGCCTGCGGGAGTCCACAGTGTGTGTCCCCCATGGAGAAGGACCGCAGGGCCCCTGTGCCTGGTGACCTTGGGCCGTCATTCTCCTCGCCACCCCTCCAGCTGGGACGATCTGTGAGGGGCCTGCGCTGGAACCCAGAGCTTCCATTCCGGTTCTGCCAAGGATTGTTGCAGCTTTAGGCTCTGCCCGCCGTGGGTGTCCCGGGTCCAGGGGCCCTGGGAGGAACGCAGGCACTGGCCTGCCTGCGCGCACCTGGCGCCTGACCTCTGGTGCTGTGGGGCTGCTCTCCTAACCAGGTATTTTTGGAAGCAGAGTCTGTTCATCGACAAAAATAACGGCTATGAGTTCACAGCTGCTGTGCGGACATGTTGCCCAGGAGGGACGGCCTTAGGCTAGCGTTTCCTAACTGCATCTGGAGACGGCTCTCCTGCCCGCTGTTGCCAGCTCAGCGCTCTGTGATCTGGGCCGCCCGGCAGGTACCTGGGAGGGCGCTGGGCTCCTGGGCTCCTGGGCTGAGCGCTGGGTCTGGGGCAGGGAGGTGAGGGCGGCCCGCAGAGACGCTGCCCATCCTGTCAGGTGCTGGTTCCCTCTTGTGCTCCGGGGGTGGTCTGTCTTCCCACCCAAGCTGCTCGGAGCCAGGACCTGCCCCGGGGAACTGTGCCTGCACCCCCTTCTCATGACAGGAAGGCACTCAGCTGCTCCCACCTCACCCTGGGAATCAGCGCTAAAACCAGGCTTGCATTTTCCCTAAGGCACCAAATCCCTCATCTGGATTCTGTGCTGCGTTGTTTTACCGTGTGAACTGCACTCCCCAGAGCTGGCCTGACCCTCATGCAGCGATTACCCAGGCTAGCGGACCATCGGGGACAGCCCGAGGTTGGCCAACAGGGGTCATAACCTAGGCGGTTCACGCCATGACCCCCTGAAGGCTGTCATTTTCTTCCTGTGAGGGGGACCCAGGCCTTGTGGCGGAACCAGCTTCCCCGCCCTGGGACGCCCACGGGCCCTGGGTGGGACGGTCATCAGGGTGGGCTTCTGGGGGCCGTAATGCACAGTCTGTCCATCCACCTGAGTGCTCCTATGGCCAGCTCTCTCCAGGTCCTCAGAAATTCCAGATGCCTCTCAGATTGATTTAAAAAAAAAAAAAAACTAACCATCTGTACCTCGGCTTCATGGTGAGACCTTTGTCCTCATGAAGGGAGACTACAGTACACAGTTGGGGCAGAAGGGAGCTCGGAAACCCCTCACAGAGCTTGCCTGGCCACTCTGGGCCGCCAGAGTTCATCCAGGGGGCAGTGAAGTGATGTGGCAGTGAAGGCAGTACCGCCACGGCATTAATTTTTTTTCAGTGAGTATGTCAAGAAGTAATACCAGAGTGTTTCTTAAAAAAAAAAAAAGCTGTCATTCTAATTCTACGTAACAGCATCGTAACCCACAGTTAGGGTGCTTATACAGCTCTGCTATCACTGATAGGAAAATCCACCTTGGTGTCTGAGTTTGTTTCTGCGACTTAGACCCTTGTTTACAAAACCCCTGCCCTCGGAGCCTGCAGCCCAGGAGGGGAGAGGAGGGGGTGGCATCCCCAGCTGGCGTTTCATCATGGCGGTCACTGCACACGAAGCTGGCCCTTTCTGATGACCTCTTTGCACCCCAGCTCCCCATCCCAGGCAGCAGCAATGTTTTCTAACCTTTATTCCTGTGTCTGTTATTGAAGTCACATGTGCTCACTGCAGACAATACAGAAGTATATAAATAAGGATTTCTAGTCAAGATGGCAGAGTGGTAGGACCACGAGCTCATCTCTCCTCGCGACTACAGCAAAGCCACAAACAACCATTAGGGGAAAAAAGACTGGAACCTAGCGACAAAGATCATCTTCACCTGGAGACATGAAGAGGGAACCACAGCAGGATGGTAGGAGGGGCGTGCTCGCAATATCATCAGACCCCATACCCCTCGGGTGGGTGACCCACAGCTGGAAAATAATTAAGTCGCAGAGGCCCTCCCACAGGAGGAGAGTTCTGAGCCCCACATCAAGTTCCGCAGCCGGGGGTCCCGGCACTGGGAAGAGGAGGAGACCCCAGGCCACCTGGTTTTGAAGGCCAGCAGGGCTTAGCTCCAGGAGCCCCACAGGACTTGGGGGGAAGATACTTCATTCTCTCGGGAAGCGTACACAGAATCCCTCTCACAGGCACCAGGTCCAAGGGCAGAGGCGTGATTTCATAGGAACCTGGGCCAGACCTGCCTCCAGGTTGTGAAGGGTCTCCTTGGGACATAGGGGACACTGCGGCGCACCCTGGGGACATAAAAGCTGGTGGAGGACATTCAGGAGTGTTCATCTACGTGAACTTTCCTGGAGGCTGACATCTTGATTGGATCGTTAGCACCAAGACCGAGCCCCACCCAACAGCCTGCCGGGAAGCCTCAGGCCAAACAACACACAGGGTGGGAACACAGCCCCATCCATCAGCAAACTTCCTAAGCCACAAAGGCCTCTAGACACAGCCCTACCCACCAGAGGTCCAGGACCAAGCTTCACCCAGCAGTGGGCAGGCACCAGCCCCTCCTGCGAGGAAACCTGCATAAGCCTCTAATCTAGCCCCATCCACCAGGGGGCAGATACCACAAATAAAAAAACAATCCCAACGCCCATGGAAGGAATCCACAAACACAGGCCAGACTCGACTCTGGGACCAGCTGGACCCTGGACCTTGGGTGACAAGGGAGGAGTGCACTGCTGGGACGCATAGGATGTCTCCCACAGAGGGCCACTTCTCCAAGATCGAGAAACATAACTAACCTACCTAAAAATACTAATAGAAAGAGACAGTATGAGGCAGCAGAGGAGTATCTCCCAGGCCAAGGCACAAGATAAAGTCCCAGAAGAAGAAATAAATGATGAGGAGATAGGTAACTTATCCAAGAAAGAGTTTAAAGTAATGATGGCAAAGATGTTCAGAGAACTCAAGATGAGTACAGATACACAGAGTGAAGTTTTTAACAAATTGGAAAATACAAAGAATACCCAAACAGTTGAATAAAATCGCTGAAATGAGTAACACATGAGAAGGAACCAAGAATAGACTAAATGAGGCAGAAGAACAAATCGGTGAGCTAGAAGACAGATTAGTGGAAATCTCTACTGCAGAACAGAAAAAAGAAAAAAGAATGAAAAGAAATGAGGATAGTGTAAGAGAACTCTGGGACATGAAGTGCACTAATACTCACATTATTGGGGTCCCAGAAAGAGGAGAGAGAGAGAAATGACCTGAGAAAATTTTTGGAGAGGTAATAACCAAAAACTTCCCTAACTTGGGAAAGGAAACAGTCACCCAAGTCCTGGAAGCACAAAGAGTTCCACACAGGATCAACCCAAAGAGGAACACACCAAGGCACATAGTGATCAGACTGACAAAAATTAAGGAGAAAATATTAAAGTCAGCAAGAGAAAAGCAACAAATAACAAATAACATACATAATCCCATAAGGTTATCAGCTGATTTTTCAGCAGAAACTCTACAGGCCAGAAGGGAGTGGCACGATATATTTAAAGTGATGAAACGGGGAAACTTACAACCAAGAATACTCTATCCAGCAAGGCTCTTGTTCAGACTTGACAGAGAAATCAAAAGCTTCACAGATAAACAAAAGCTAAAAGAATTCACGACCAAGCCAACTTTACAACAATGTTAAAGGAACTTCTCTAGTCATCAAACCATAAGAAAAGAGAACAAAAAGAAGAGAAAAAAGAAAAAGACCTACAAAAGATTGCTGTGGCAATTCAGGGTCTTTTTTGGTTCCATATAAATTTTGGGATTGTTTGTTCTAGTTGTGTGAGAAGTGTGAGTATTTTGACAGGGGTTGCATTGGGTCTGTAGATTGCTTTGGGTAGTGTGGCCATTTTGATAATGTTGATTCCTCCAGTCCAAGAACACAAGGTATCTTTCCATTTCTTTGTATCATCTTCAGTTTCCTTCATCAGTGTTTTACAGTGTTCAGAGTATAGGTAACCTCCTTGGTTAAGTTTATTTCTAGGTATTTTGCTGTTTTTGATGCAATGGAAATGTTTATGCCAGTTAGAAAATTCAGGTTTTTGAATAAAAAAAAAAGTGGACTATAAATGGCAAAATATCCTTCTTTTTTATGGGTGACTTGTATTCCATTACATATATGGTACATCTTCTTTATCCACTCATCTTTTGATGTGCACTTATGATGCTTCCATATCTTGGCAATTATAATATAAATGTTAATAGCGGGGTGTGTGTATCTTTTTGAATTAATGTTTTTGTTTTTCTCGGATGTATGCCCAGGAGTGGAACTGCTGGGCCATATGGTGGTTCTACTTTTAGGTTTTTGATAAACCTCCGTATTGTTTTCCATAGTGGCTGCACCAATTTACATTCCCACCAACAGTATCCAAGGGTTCCCTTTTCTCCACATCCTTGCCAACATTTGTTATTTGTGTCCTTCTTGATGATGGCCATTCTTACAGGTGTGAGATGATATCTCATCGTGGTTTTGATTTGTACTTCCCTGATATTAACGATGGTGAATATCCTTTCATGTTCCTGTTGGCCATCTGCATTTCCTCTTTTGGAGGAATATGTTCATTTCTTCTTCCCATATTTTAAATGGGTTGCTTGCTTGCTTGCTTGCTTGCTTTCTTGCTTTATAATTGAAGTACAGTTGAGGGGAGGGGCTGTTGTGCTTTGGGTGTTGGCTCTGGCCTCTGCCAGTCCAGTGTCCCCATCACTGGTTAAGTGTGGGAGATGCAGTGTCGACCTCCCAGTCGGGACTATGGGCTCCCACTTGCGTGATGCCCACAGGATGGGGCAGGAGAGAGAGGGGTTCTCTCCCCACCCCAGACTTACCACAGGGCAGGCCCTCCAGCTCCTGCCACTCAGCCACCTCGCAGCTGCCACCTTCCAAGGAAGGAACGCAGGGCTGCACCTTGCAGAGTTTTCCCAGAGGCCACCTGCGTGTCTGTCATCAACAGAGCCCGGCTCCCATGCCCCTGGTCCCCCAAGAACTCAGACGCTTACAACTGCAGAGCCGGCCACTCCCTGACAGCAGTGTTTGCACCAGGAACAAAGCGCAGCGCTTGTCCACTAGGGTCTCACGTGATTGTGGGGTGCACTAAAGCTGTGCACACATAAGTGTCAGGACAGCCAAGGTTGCAGACAGCATTAAACCGAGCATAAGGAGATGCAGGGTAACATGATATGGGCAGTACATCATGTGGGCTGTCGGGAGTGGTTGTAGCCCGTGTGGGCTGGAATTATTTCACAGCAGGAAGTTTCATTGAAGTCAGATGTTTTATCTTTGAAATCTGTGTGAATTTTGCGCTCCTACTGCCATGTCCCATCCAAGCGCGTTTTGTTGTGAAATGGACCAAACCCTTTTCCACCTGGCCCCGCCCACCTCAAGCCTGCACTGCCCCCTCTCAAGTCATGAAACTCTGTGTCCCTCTGTCTCTGGGATGCCTTCCTGCCCCGTTGGTGAGTGGTGCTGCTTGTCACCTCCTGGCTTCCTTGTGGGTCCCATGCCATGCCGCATCTTGCTGCGGATGTACAGGGTGCTGCCCAGAGGGTATTGTGGTTCTCCAGCCAAAGGACAGCCCCAGCTGGCCCAGGAGTCTGGCCACCCTCACAGTCCCACAGGGGTCCTCCCCACCTCCCTGGACCCTCTCCCTCCCTTCATCAGCACGTGGAGGGTGGAGGGAAGGGCTGTGACCCCTGGAGTTGGTGGGCACAGTGGTGGGAGGGGGCGTTGCTGGCAAAGGTTGTTGGCGGGGACCCGTGCTCTATGGGGAACTGAGGCTCCTGGTTTGGCAAGAATGCTGGTTCCTCTGCAAGGCCAGCTGGGGCCCCACAGGCGGCCCTTGGGAATGTGGTCAGTGCCACCGAAACGTCACCTCCTCACCTTTTTCTTTTTATTAGTTTCAATCTATATGTTTGAACCACTGAATAGTATTCTCTTTGGTTTTATTGTTGGAAACTTGGCCCACAATGTCATCATACTCTATTAAATTTTCTTAATTTGCTTATTTTTCTGCAACACGTGAGTTTACCCGGGTTGCTGTGGGCAGCTGTAGTTGGTTCATTTTTGTTGCCGAGCAGTGGGCCGTGGGAAGAATATACCATTTGCGTACACACGCCCGCGGGGTGGACGCCTGGGGCGGTCCCCGGCGGTGTGCTGGGGACGGCCTTGTCCATGTCTCCTGGGCCATGTGGACAAGGCTTCCCTGGGATGTGTGTCCAGGAGAGGCCTCGAGGTGTGTGTGCCTTCAGGCTCCCTGTGAAGACACTCCCTGACTGTGCCCAGCCCACATCCCAGAGGGAGTGGTCAGAAGTTGCCATCGCCCCACTTCTGTCCTGCTGCTCACTCCCGTGGGCATCACGTTGTGCTGAACATGTCATTTTCTCAATGACTAATGAAGGGGAGTGTCTCTCCATGTGTTTTTTTAGCCGGTTTCCTCATTGTTTCCTTTTTTTTTTTTTCAATAATCCGCATGCTTAACGACAAATAGCTCCAAGGGAGTTATGATGAAATCCAACAGATCTATTTTGCTTCTCCAATCTCTACAAAGAACTTCCTGCACCTCTTTTCAATAGTCATCCTTTATTTACTTCCATATTCCTAAATAAGGCATAGAGCTATTTCCTGGTTGATTGATTAAAGCATTATCTGTGTGCTCTCTGAGTAGCATTAAAGCTCAAGTTTTTATTAAATCAGTGATCACTGTGTACATTTGCTGTTTCTAAAACAAGTGTTTTCTTCTGAGCCTAGTAGTGTGCTTCATTTCTTCTTTCTGTAACTTTTTGTTTTTCCTGGAGTTAACAGTTGCCCTTGGTTTTACTTGCTTTGTCTTCTGTCTTCATAGACTTATTTTTTTACAAATGATTCCAAAGATCCGCCATGTACCTACCATTCATTCCTCTTTTTTTTTTCCACACGAATGCTCTGTTGTGTTGGGTAATCCACATGGACAGGACAGGGTCCACATTCCTTTTTTTGGAAAAGGCCCAGCAGGATGCACAGTGAGCATCCTAGGTCTCTCCTGGGCTGGAACCCCTGTCTCCCATGCTTTTTTGTATCCCATTCACTGGTTGCGATACATAACCTAGGACCTCCCTAAAGCAGGATTCACAGAAAACAGATTTCCCAAGCCCTCACATGTCTGAAAGTGTCTGCTTTCCCCTCGCACCTGGCTGACAGCTTGGCTGGTTATGAGATCAGCATTTCAAAGCCATTGCTCCATTGAGTCTTAACACGTGGTGTTCCAGAGAAGTTGAGTCATTCCAACAACCGACCTTCTTTACATATTCCAGTTTTCTGTGCACCTGCTTCGTGGGTCACCTCTCTTACCCTGGGTCTGGTCTCCACTTTCATCTGCTGGGCAGTGGGTGAGCCATTTCACGCAAAACGAATTATAGATTCCCCTCTTCACTGTTTCTTTCATCATCTCCTCCCCCATGTCCCCTCTCCCCTCCTTCTGGAAGTCTGGAGGGCAGGCGGGTAGGGGGTGGGGCGAGGGCAGGACTCGGGACCGGCCAGGCACAGGAGGGGTGCCAGCATGTGCAGTGGCCCTCACGCAGCACAGCACAAGTGCACGTGTGTTTCTAGGTGTGTCCCTGTGTCCGTTGCTCTGTCTGCCCATCTGTCATGGCCTCTTCAGAAGCAGTGTCCTGGTCAGGGTTTATAAATGTCTTAAACTAAGACTCTAGAAAGCTGGCCCCAGGGATGGACTGACCTCCTCGTCCTGGCCACGTTCAAGGGCTTCTCACCTGCCCATACCCACCAAAGCAAGCGGAGAGGAGCCTGGCTGCCCCTCCTCCCCCAACTCCAGCACTGAAGCCACTTGGGGCCTCCAGACAGCTGCTTAAATTCTTCCCCTGGGGGCTGAAGGTGCTATGGGAGGGGTCCACCCTGAGTCTCCCTCTGCCTTGTCTCCCCTGCTTAATGCACACACAGGAGTCAGCTCCCGCCTACCCCCTTCCCTACCGTAGGGTGAGCGGAGAGGTCAGTGTGAAGTCACCACTGTGACAGAGGCCCAGGGGGAGTGTGTATGCAGCACGAGGCCTCCCTGGGAGGCAACACTGGCCAAGGTCTAGAGTATGAGTCAGAGTCAGCCGGTGAAGCAGTGAGGGGTACACAGCTCGTGCAAAGGCCCTGGGGTGTCTCCTGCAGGAGCCAGCAAGTGGGCCAGGAGGAGGCCCTGGTGGGAGTGTCAGGTTCCGGCTGCAGGGCTGCCCTGCTGGAGGACTGGCACAGGAGCTGTCTGCAGAGGCTGAGAGCAAGTGGTCAGTGTCTGGGCGGGGGCGGGGCACGTGGGGGGCTGCTTCTAGAGCTGGCGGGGCCTGAGGCAGAGAGCAGACAGGAGAATTCAGGCTTTGGGGAGGGGTCAGGGGTCAGGATGCCCTTCCTGCTCTCTGCTCCCTGCTGACTCCCTCCCCAGCCCTCTCCCCATCTGCCGTTCCTGTGGTTTCTGGATGTGGCCCCTGAAGCTGGGGTGACCTCCAGTGGTACTCCACCACCTTTGCGCTTGCTGGTTACCATGCCCATACCTCAGGCCCTCCCACCCCAGAAATGTGGTCAAATCAGGGCACAGCCAGCAGACCCTGCTGGGTGTCTTGTGCCTCAGGGCAGTGGGGAGGGGGGCACTCTTATTGGGCCTCAGTAACAAAGGGGAAGTGTGGGTGCAGCTTCTATGTTGCCATCTGGGTAGATCTGGGGAGGGTCCCTCTGGAGTGGTGCGTGGGGCCCAGCTTTTGAGAACATTCGAGACTGCCCACCCCAGCAGTTCTCCTTGGCCTGAGACCTGCCCTACGCTGTACCGGCAGCCACTTTGCCAGCCCTGGAGGGGGCCTCCGAGGAGGGCTGCAAACCCTGCTGGGGCGACCCACACATGTCCCAGGCTTGTGAGGGGAACACCCAGCACCAGGGCCAATCATTACTGCACGAATCATCCTAGGGGCCTGTCAACCCAGAGGATGGGGGAAAAGGGGCGGAGCCTTCCCTGAGTCCAGTCCCCCACGGTCCAGATGCCCCTTCCTTACAGTGCAGGGAGGTGGCGTCTTGAATAGTTCCTGGGAGGTGGTATAAATCATGAGTTATGGCTCACCCGGGGCTCCTGGGCTGGGTGGTCTGGTGCCCCACCGCCACAGGACCTCTGCAGAAGCTGGGGTGGAGTGAACCTGGTGGGAGGCCCTGACCAGGCCTGCTGTGCAGTCTTCAGCCTGGGACTGGGTGGCACCAAGTCGCCCACAGTGCACAGCTCTGTAAACTGCTGGTTGCAGGTGGCGTGGGCCCTGGGGCCACCCTCCTCCATCCAGCTGCGGGCAAAGTCAGGTTGTCCCTCCCAAGGAAAGAGCGGGCAGGAGGGCAGGCCTGGGGCTCAAGAGAAGGCCCTGGAGGAGACCCTGGGCCCAGGTTCGGTGTTCAGACTCCGGGCTGCAGCCTCCTCCTTCCTTTGCCCGGAAACGGCCCCCGCGTGTCCCACTCCTGGTGCCCTGGCCTCATCCTCTCCCCGTCTCGTTGCAGGAAATTCTACTACATCACGCTGCTGCGCGACCCCGTGTCCCGCTACCTGAGCGAGTGGCGGCACGTGCAGCGGGGGGCCACGTGGAAGACGTCGCTGCACATGTGTGACGGGCGCACGCCGACGCCCGAGGAGCTGCCGCCCTGCTACGAGGGCACGGACTGGTCGGGCTGCACGCTGCAGGAGTTCATGGACTGCCCCTACAACCTGGCCAACAACCGCCAGGTGCGCATGCTGGCCGACCTGAGCCTGGTGGGCTGCTACAACCTGTCCTTCATCCCCGAGGGCAAGCGGGCGCAGCTGCTGCTGGACAGCGCCAAGAAGAACCTGCGTGGCATGGCCTTCTTCGGCCTGACCGAGTTCCAGCGCAAGACGCAGTACCTGTTCGAGCGGACGTTCAACCTCAAGTTCATCCGGCCCTTCATGCAGTACAACAGCACGCGGGCGGGCGGCGTGGAGGTGGGCGAGGACACCATCCGGCGCATCGAGGAGCTCAACGACCTGGACATGCAGCTCTACGACTACGCGCGGGACCTCTTCCAGCAGCGCTATCAGTACAAGCGGCAGCTGGAGCGCCGGCAGCAGCGCCTCCGGAGCCGCGAGGAGCGCCTACTGCACCGGGCCAAGGAGGCGCCGCCGCGGGGGGACGTCGAGGAGCCGGGCCGCGTGCCCACCGAGGACTACATGAGCCACATCATCGAGAAGTGGTAGTGGCAGCCGGCGGGGCGGGGTGGGGGGCCCGAGACCAGACAGACGGACGGACAGACTGACCACATGCGGCCCCCGGAACTCCAGCAAGAGAGCCCTCATCCGCTCATCTGAGCCAAGTCGGGGGAGATGGGGCGTGGGCTCCTCCTGCCCTCCCAGGCCGGGGTCTGAGAAGTCAGCCCGGGAGCCTCCTGGGTCCGAGGGATGCGTGCTTGCAGGATGGCCTGCCCGGGTTGGGGGCAGACATGTCCCCGCCCTCCCAGCCCCCACCTCACTATCACGACAGCCGCAGGTTTGAAGATGAGGAAAAGCCAGGGCAGTGGAGAGCAGACCCGCCAGGCCAGGAGCGTGGCTCTGCCCGCACTCTCCCCAGGCTCAGGCCACCCAAAGCCCCTCAGCCTCTGGGGACCCCCTGGCCCCAGTGCCTGCGTGCAGCCCCCTCCCTGGGGACACAGGCAGCCTAAATGGAACTCCCAGCTCGCCCACCCCTTCTGAAGCCAAGAAAACTAGTCCAGCCCCTGGAAAGCCCACTTTCCTCTCTGGCCCAAGGTCAAAAACCACAGTCCGACTTCATGCTTTGGGTCGGGAGATCAAAGCACATCCCCTGGGGTGCCCCCACCATTTTCCACAGTCTGCAGACTGAGGGGATATGGGGAGACAGGCCCCACACTGCATTTCCACGGGCAGAGAGCATCCCACATTGGGAAGTCCATGGTGAGGATGCAGCTGCCTGTGTCCAAGCAGTCCCCCTAGCTGACCTTTGGGGTAACCACCCAGCCAGACCAGCTCAGACAGGAGAGAGGGGTGGAAACCTGGAGCTCTCCCTGCCCCAGCCTCCTTTCTGACCCTCTGGACTTTGTTAGTGGACTGGCCACAGCCCCACGACCCCATGAGTGAAGTTCCATCAAGCATGCATTGGCAGGAACACTGCAGACCACAGCCACTGCCCATGAGCCATATTTTGGGGCCATGGTGGCCCATGACGGCCAGGAAAGAGTCCTCGGGCTTCCACATTCTCAACTTGGGTTGGACAAAACAGTTCTGGGTGGCTCCCTAGTATCCAGATGCACAGCCCTGCACCCCGGGCTTCCCCACGTTTCCCTGCACCCCCGCCCCTGCCAGCTGCTCGGGCCTGTTCCCAGCAGCCCTGCAGATTGGAGAAGCCATGTTCAGTTGATTGTAGACACTCTCCCCACACCCATCCCCCATGTGCTCAAAGAGGTCAGGCCAGCACCTCTTCCGGATGTGCCCTCCCCGCATGAGACCCGAGCTTTGGGGGCTGAATGTGAGCCCCACCCGAGGGGGACGGGCACCCTGTCTCTCCAGGAAGAGCCTGTGTGCCGCCAGGCTGCCGAGGGCAGATCCTGCCCGGGTTCCCCATCCCAGGTGCTCTCCTATGGAGTGAAGGGGTGGGAGCACAGAACCTTCCACAGCACAGGATACGCTCAGGTGTGGTCCAGTGAGGGGCTACCCGGAAAGCAGCGGCTTGAGTCCTTGCTGGTCTGGCATAAGGGCCCCCTTTCAGCTTCCTACCCTGGCCACGTCATCTTGCAGTCCAAGGGCAAGTGGTCAGCCGGCTGGGGTGGGCCCCATGCCAGCCCAGCCCAGGACCACCTCCGAAGGGGACATGTTACACTGAGGAGGTGAGCGCTCAGGCGATTCAGTGGCTCTTGTAGAGGAATGCAGAGGTCAGCGTGGGGGTCTGCTCTGGTACTTGGGGGTGGGCCGTGCTCAGGAGAGCCCTTGGGGTCTTGCTGTGGCCTCCTGTCAGGCCGAAGGCTCAGCCCTGTCCTGCCTGAGCCCCTGGGCACCCGTCTGGTGGCCTGGCTCCTGCAGCCTTCGTCAGGGTGGGCTCTTGCGTGTGCAGGCCTGAGCGCAGGATCTGTTCTGTACATAATGGAATGTTTAACTTATGGCCCGTTGTCCCAAGTCACACGGATACATGGCCTCGCGGTTTCTCTGCTGCCTCTGGAAGGAGGTCCCGGCTCTGCCAGCACCCGGGTCCACCTTGGTGCCAGGGACCGTGCCCCTCAGCTGCTGGGGTCTCCCGTCCAGCACTGCCCGCCCAGGCTGCCTGCTTTGCGGGGAAGGCTCCTTGTGCCCGCAGCATCTCCTAAGCCGCAAGCTGGGGCTCCAGGGAAGGGGTACCCTCCTACGATGGGCTCTTCCCAAAGCTGAGGGACAGAAGTAAACACAAAGTGAGGGAACAGCCCCCCACATGCGCCATCCTGCACCATCCTCTCCCGGAGGAGGACCCGGGGCCGGCAGAACTGTCCGAGCAACGAGTCTGTGAACTTTTTGGGAACTGGAAGGGTTTAACTTGAACCCAGGAGCGTTTAAAGCTTTATTTATTTATAGCTTCTTATTAAAAAAAAAGTGTTGAGAAGAAACCTTTGGTTACTCAAAAACGAGTCAATGATGGAAAAACCAAGTCATAATCACTTAATTGTTTTTGTCTAGGTCAAGAAGGAATGTTAGCAGATGAAATAAACCCTGAAAAGGAGCACTGGTGTGCGTGGTCTGTGCCCACACAGCAGCCTGCCCAGGGCGGCGCCGTCCCAGTTTGATTTTCCCAATGAGCATCTGAGACACGGCAGTCAACACTGGAGCAGACGGTTGTCCCTCGGGGACAGGCAGCGCAGTGAGAGACGAGGGCGCACAGGGTGTCACTGATGCTTCGTGAAAGTGAGATCTGACCATCGGCACCGCAGGGAATCGCCTCTTAATCATTCATCATGTATTAACCATCTTTCATTGAAAAGTCAGGCGCTCTCTTTCTAAGTGACACCCTGCCGCTCAACTCTTAATTTTGAAAGATTGTGAACGACAAGTTGAGAGACTAGTTCATGGACACCCGCAAACCCCTAGCCTAGATTTACCAGGATTCGCAGTGCGTCTCGTTTTGTTATCCTGCGCTTGAGTGGCTTTCTGTCTCTGTACACACACATCCCACACATGCACACGGCATCCACACGGGGACACGCACACGTTGTTCGGAAGCATGTGAAGATAAGTTGCAGCCCCCAGAATACTTCTAAACAGTTCAGCGTGTGCCTCCTAAGGATAACATTCTGCCCCAAAATACACCATTATCATATCCCTGAAATTTAACTGAAATACAGAAATACTAGCTGATGTCCAGTCCACCTCCAGGTTTTCCAGCTGTCCCCACGATGTCTGCCGAACACTGCTATGACCCACACAGGGCTCAGCTGTCACGCCTGTCCCATGTCCTTCCACTGGGCAGAGGCACCCTCCCTCTTCCTGCATCTTTCTTAGCATTGACATTTGAACATCGGCTAGTTGTCCCTTAAAGGTTTGCTTGTGTCCGCTTTCTCATGATCGGATTCAGTTAAACGTTTTGGGCACAAATGCCGCACAGGTGAGTTGGTCCCCCGGCTGCTCATGGAGTTTCATTCTCTGTCCCATGGGTCGGGAGGGAGACCCTTGCTCGATTTCTGAGTCCTGATGTGATCACGGGGCTCACTGCTCTTCCTCCGTGGAGATGAATCTGTTGCGCTCAGAGGTGGGGCCAGCTGTGAGGGCCAGGGCCCTGGTGGACCAGATCCACCCTGCTCCTGGCGGGTGCTGTCCATGCCAGGCTCCAGACCCCCAGGCCTGGGGGCGTCTTTTCCTCCCTGTCCCACAGTCTGTGTCGGGGACACTCCTGCCTTGTGGGTATGGGAGAAAGACATAGATGTAGCCAAGTTCAGGGCAGTGGGGCTGATGGGGCCAGAGCACATCCAAAGATCCGCACTATTTCAGTCCTGGGCAAGGGGGCCCGGGCTCACTCCCCACCCCCCACCCACCACCGCCTGCAGAGGAGGAAGGACCGAAACCCAGGGGATGGTGGCCAGTTAGGACCATGGCCGTGCCTGGGGCAGAGGCGGCCCATTCTGCTCACCAGCACTTTCTCTCGTCCGTGGGGGAGGCAGGGTGGGTGGTGGTCACAGCTGCCCCTTAAGATCCAAACAGCTAGCGTGTTCTTGACCATCTGAGTCCGCGAGGCAGGGCCCTCTGACATCGAGGCAGAGTCCCGCAGGGGGGTGCAGTGAGAGGAGACCCCATGCAGGCCAAGTCACAGCCTGGACATCCAGTGTGCAGCCTCCGCCTGGTCCTCCCTCGATGAACCCAGGGGGACAGCCCTGCAGGGCCCATGTGAGCAGACAAAGGCTGAGTTAAACCTGAAAACACCTCCCCACAAAGATAAGAGCTTTCATCATCCCCCTATTTTTTTTTTTTTTTTAGTAAATGTAGATTTATTTAGAGAGCGACATACTGCATAGAGTGTAGGCTGTTTCAAAAGGCACGAGACAGGCCACGAGGCGTGGGAGTTGGGAGCTCAGGTTAGAGTAAAAGTAGGTGCACATTCCACAGACGGTGCGGGCCGTCTCCGAAGGGGAGGGAGCGAGAGAGGCGGCCCATCTTCCCACTGTTTAAAGTTGAAAGTCACTTCTTTTTATTTCCCTTTTTTCTCACTTTTTAAAATATTTTTAAATTTTTAAATTTTTTTAAATTAAAGTATAGTTGATACTCAATGCATTAGTTTCATAAAGGTCACTTCTAGGTCTTCCTGAGCCCGAGACCCGGTCCCGGCCCAGTCCTTCGTGCCCCTCCCTACGCTTGCCTAACCTGTCACCGTCCACCCCTCCTGGTTCCCCTGCCCCTCGGGGCGCCCCCCACCAGCCTCCCCAACCCTGAGTCCCTTGCTGTTTCCTCCTCACTCCCGACAACTCCAATAGCTGCCACCTCCTGGGGTGGCTGCTCCCTCTGCTTCCCCTGAATCCTCAGCCCTGGACCTCCACGCCTGCCAGGCTCCTCCTGGGGAAAGCAGGCCTGACTCCCCGTCCGGGGCAGGGCAGGCGCCCTTTGCCGCGGCACCTAGAGGGCCATGCTCCCGGCCCAGGGCACACGGGCTTCTCGAGGGGCCATCACCAACCCTGAGAGGACCAGAGCCCAAGGTCCCCTCCAAGACCCAGAGGCCTTGGGGAGGAGCACCCCAAATGACCAGGCCCCACCCCAGCTCCTGCCCTTGCGGACAGGGACAGGCACCCACCTCCTTGCCAGGGCCTGACATGGGGGGCTTCGCCCCAGGCATTCATGGGGGCCTGGTCTAGGCTCCCCTCCAAACCCCCGGTGGACACAGCCCGTTGTCAGGTCAGGGCTTGGATTCTGACCGGCCCACTGTCCTGCGTCGGCCCTTCTCCGTGAGATGGGAAGGCTGCTGTTAAGGGCTCACCTGGTTCCAGAGATGGAGCCGGGCCCAGGTGGGCCATGCCAGCCACTCCAAGCCACACCATCTTGTCTCCAACCCTGATCATAGACCAGTCACTGGGAAGGGGGGCTGGTTAAAAGCAGAGCCCTGATCCTCCCCATGACCAACTCAGTCTCCCCCACAGAGCAAAGCCCTGCAGAGCAAGGCCACGCCGGCCACCACCTCTGGACCCCCCTACCAACTATCCCTCTAATCCTCCCTTTCCCTCACAGGACCCTGATGAACTGATTTTCCAGGTCCCCCCCTAACAGCCCCACCCATCCCCATCCCCCCCCACCCAATCAGCGCCATCTGGTTTCCTGCCCTAGAAGTCAGGTGGGTAACCCACCTGCCTTCTCTCTCTGCCAAAGACCCCCTGGCCTGCTGGGCCTCTCCCTTCCCTGGGCTCCCAGCCCAGCCCTCCCCGTCCTGAGGCTTCTCCGTGGGACCCGAGTTCCCGGCAGGCCCAAAGGAGAGTTGTGAATACACAGCACTACCCAGACTTACCCCCAGAACATGCCCTTTTAAAGAAATTGCTGACATCCTGACTTTAAATTTCCGTTCTCTCTGAAGTGTGATTTAATTTTGTGCATTTGTGTGTTTCAGTTAACTGTATCTCCTGGTGAGAACCAGTGTGCTAGGGGTCCCCCGGCCTCCTCTGCTTCCTGTCCCCTCTGGGTAGCAGACATCTGGGCGCAGGGGCACTCCTATTCCCCGGTGATGGGTGGCAGGGTGTTCATGAATGCTGTCCCCTGCCACTTTGTCAAGAAGGCCATCACGGCCCCAGCCAGGACCACCAGCCTCTGTCCTCACCAACTCCCTGGTGCCTTCCCCTCCATCTCTGCCTTCATGCCCCATCCTGGGCCTGTCCTCGCCCACCCCACCCCCATCGTCCTGCCCACCTTGTGGCTCCTCGGAACCCGGGGGTTTCTCTGTGAAAGGAAGCCTAGGACTGCGGAAAACACTTTTCTCTCTCAAACAAAAAGCCAAGCATTCAAGACACAGCCTCTCCCAGACTCCGGGGAGCCGGCCTGGAGCCTCAGGGCTGGGGCTCTGCGGACTGCTTTGTTCCACCCCACGCCTGCCCTTCCCCAGGAGCCAGGAGGCCCAGATTCTGGGCCCGGGAGCTCCAGACAATATTGTGGGGGAGGCGTGAACACATTAGCTTAACAGCTCACAGGGCCGTCTCCGGGGAGGGCCTCTCACACGGGGTGCTCGAAGGGGCCCCAGCCAGAGGGCTCCCAGGACGGCAGAGGCCGCCTCATGTGACCCACACGTTGTTCTCTAGGAAAGATGTTTTTCTTGTTCTGTTTGTTATTGAAGTACAGCCGATTTACAATGTTGTGTTACTTTCTGGGGTGCAGCATAGTGACTCAGTTGCACATATAGACCTGAAGATCGTCATATTAAGTGAAGCCAGAAAGACAAATATCATATAATATCACTTATATCTGGAATATAATATCGCTTATATATGAAAAAAAAGGAAACAAATGAACTTATTTTACAAAACAGAGCCAAAATCACAGACATAGAAAACAAACTTATGGTTACCAGAGGGGAAAGGGGTGGGAAGGGATAAACCGGAAGATCGAGATTTGCAGATACTGACTACTATATATAAAATAAACAGCAAGGTCCTGCTGTACAGCATGGGGAACTATATTCACTACCTCATAATGGCCTATAATGAAAAAGAAGATGAAAAGGAAAGACATTTAAAGCGCAGTCCGCCCATGCGCTGCCACTGCGTGCTGAGAGGTACCGCACGGGACGTGGCCTGGACTCCACACCGGAAGTGACTTGTCCACGTCAAAGGATTCCAACCTTGGGCATTGCTGCAGAGCCTGCTGGCTGTCCCTTGATGTTTGTCCTCCCTGCCTGCCTCAGCAATAGAGCCCCCATCCTCCACGCATTAGTGGGCACATAGCCAGCCAGGGTCTAACCTACACTTCGCAGCCCCTCACAACGACGCCTGACTTTTCTACCTACACCCATTGGCATTTCTGGGTTGGTGGCTGCTTCTGCTCTGATTCTGGGATACGTGAGGCCAAAGAAAACTCAGGAACTTACTGCCATGTCAGTCCTTGGGTCTCAAAGGCCCAAGCTGGATTGTCTTCTTTTCTCTACCTTTTAGAGCTGAGATAGATATAGATAATGATAGATGATAGATAGATAGATAGATAGATAGATAGATAGATAGATAGATAGATAGATAGATAGATAGATAGAAAGAATATGTTATAGATAATATACACTGTATAATCTATATAGATACAGAGAGAATGCTAACTTACCTCTCTTTGTATACATGTCTATAAAATATGCTATCTCTACCTCTGTCTCTCTCTGTATATAAAACATCCAGGGTTTTTAGTTCTACTTAGCAGGAGGAATGAGGAAAAGTGTGTCTACTCCGTATTCCCAGAAGCAGGGGCTTCCTATTTAGAAGAATTGCATTTTGAGCAAGCTGCCTTTGGACATGGTTATTCTTTTTTTCTTTTTTTTTTTTATTGAAGTACAGTTGGTTTGCAATGTTGTGTTAGTTTCAGTTGTACACCATAGTGATTCAGTTATGCATGTATATATTCCTTTTCAAATTCTTTTTTTATAGGTTATTACAAAGTATTGAATATAGTTCCCTGTGCTGTACAGTAAGATCTTGTTTTATATTTTATATCTGTTTTATATAGAGTTGGGCAAAAAATGCAGGGTCTGCAGTTTTATTTAAACAGAACGCTGAGCAGCCATGAATCATGAGCTTGCATCGAAAACCACACAACTTCATTTTTAGTCATGTGTTTGCATATTTCTTTTCACAGAACGGGGCCCAAGGGTCACGGATCAGCCAGCTGTGGCCCATCTGAGCTAGACAGTCTGGCCACTGTGCTCCCAGGGCCACGGTCCCCGCACGTGAGGCCACCCCGCTTCCTGCACCCTCTGCATATCCACACACTCAACTGCAGTGCAGACAGCCTCCTGGGAGCCCCAGGCTCAGCGCTCAGGCCCCCTGGCCCTGGGCCCTCCCCACACACACACTCAGCCCCCGTCTTGGGTAGAGCTGGCCTCCACTCCTGAGGGAGGCACCCACTGCCTCTCCAGCCACAGCTGCCCTGTCACCCTCCAGAGGGGCCACCTTGACCTCCTCACTGTGCTTGTCGGCCACCAGCCCCCAGCTCAGGGTGGCCACCTGGGGCCACGTGAGAACGAGGTGTCTTGACTTATGTTTCTTTCTGAGCAGGTGGGTTCGTCAGTCAAGCCACCCGTGTGCATCCTCACAGCACATCTCATATCCCTTCTCACCCCCCATCACCACCACCTGGTCCGCTTGATCATGGCAACAGCCTCTTCTCGGGGCTGCTGGCTTCCCTCTGGACCCTCTGTGTGTCCCCCACACCACGGCCGGAGCAGCCCTGTCAAAACTGAGCCTCTCCAGGCCTCAGCAGTTCTTTGTGTCTCTCAGGGGAAAAGCCAAAGTATTAAGCACAGCAGACAAGGCCACATGTCACCAGACGGCAAACTATGGCCCACAGGCCACATCGGGCCCACAGCCTGTTACTTAAATCCAGTTCGCTGGAACAGTCACACACATTGGTCCATGACTGTCTCTGGCTGCTTTCCTGCTACAGTCGTTCATCTGGGACCTCCAGGAAGATACTCAAGTAGCCCCATGGAGAGGCCCACGGGGGAAGACCAAGCCCCCAGCCAAAAGCCAGCAGCGCACCGCAGCCACCTGCATGCACCACCTTGAAATGAGGCTCCGCCAGCCCAGTGAGCCTGCAGGTGACCGTGGCCCCAGCTGACCTCTGACACCAAGAGGAAACTGCCCAGCTGAGCCTTTCCCCAGGGCCTGACCCAGAGAGTCTAAGAGCATGACATACAGATGTTTTATGCCACTTGCAAAAGGCCTGCTTATAGTCCCATCCTGTCACGTTCATTTGGCAAACACACCTCTAATTACATAAAAACGTCTGCAGGCAGATACGTGTGTGAATATATTTGTGGGTAACCCTTTATATAAACGCAGAAGAATGGGTTTGTTCTCATTTATTTTAATCCTTTTTCTTTTTCTTTGCTTGGCTCCACATACCCGCCTCCTCTCCCACCTGCCTCTTGCCTCCCGCACAGACTATCTTCATAACCTCATTTGCATTCCATACATTCTCCATGGTTCCCCTCCACACTCATATGTAACAATCATGAAGCACGTATATGCATTTCAGTGCATATGAACATATGCACATGTGTATCAAGAGAGGGTTTTGGTTAGTACACTTTACAAAGGGGGACCCTGCTTCACACTTTACTGCATCTGGATTTTCTCACCGAATGACATCTCGTAGAAATCCCCGTGACATCTTCCGCCCAAGCAGTCACCGCATCTCTTCCGTGGCTGCCTGACGTTGCACCTGTGGACGGCCTCAGGGCACCTGTGGTACCTTCGCTATCCCACACAGCCTCACCTCCAATGCTTGATTTCTACGACGACTGCCCAGAGTGGCTGCTGGGCCTGATGTGTTTTTAGTTGTAACATCTGCTGCCCGACTGCTTTCCAGGGGGCCTGATGCCCAACCCCAGGAAGACCTGAGCTTTTTCTTGCTGTGGACACAAGCCCGCCCGTGTGTGGGGATGTCTCGGCTGCTCGGGGACCAGACTGCTCCAGCTCCCACAGCGCTGTGCAAAGCCTCCCACAAAACCACGTCCCATTGTTGCTCCAACTTTCCTCCAACTAAACTTCATCAGCTGGTCAACACCGCTAGGTGTAGATAAAAATCACACCCAAGTTGCCCTCTAGAGTTTTGCTCTCAGAGACGAGACACTGCCCATCAGTGGTCCAGGGGACAAGGATAACTTGGGTCTCCACCCCTGCCCTCGAACCCCATATCCAGGCCCCTCTGGTGTCCTGCCTGTCCAGAGGGAGCTGCCAAACCACACACACATGTGGGCACCCCTCCTGAGGGTGGGAGTCAAGTGTCAGAGGCAGAACGATCTAAACTAGGGATCCCCATTACTCTCTCAGATCAGAGAGCTCTCAATACCCAAAGGGTCCATTAATTAAGGAGTTAGGTCTAAACATTTGACAAGTATGTATATGCTAATAACTCAGTAGCTGTTTGAAAGCCACATACAGAAGTTTACAAAGAGATCACTTTTTAAATCAACTACACTTCAACAAAAATTATTTTAAAAATTTAAAAATAAAAGAATTTAAGAGATCATTTTAATTTCATTTTTATCTGCCATTAGTTACTAAAGGGACATGTGGGTTTGTTGGACGCTGCACAGCTAATCAATCCTTGCAGTCCGATTGTACGCCGCCTGCTCTGCGGTGACTTCCACGTGGTACTAAAACCCACCTTTGTGAAGACATGATCACAGAACGGATCGCACTGTCACCCACTGCGAACACAGCCAGGACCCCGAGCCAACAGCCGCCGCGTCCAGCAGAGGGCGCTGTGGGCCCCCAGAACTGAGCATGCGTTGCCCCCACAGCTCCTCCCTCCGGAGGCTCCGGACGCCCCGCCCCTCGCCCCTCCACCTGCGCCCGCAAGAATCGGAAAAGGTCTGGAAGCAGAGACAGGTCCTGGGCCGGGCCCTGGTGTGCCCAGGCAGGGGTTGTCGCTAGCATGGAGCACAGGCGCAGCGGCCCCTGCTCCGGCACTGTGCGCGCTGGTCCCCAGATGCTCTGTACACTGGTCCCCAGATGCTGTGTGCGCGCTGGTCCCCAGATGCTCCCCAGGACGGCGCGGGAAGCAGCCGGCGGGAAGGGGCCCCAGTGGTGGGATGCGCTCCCGCCTCTCGACTGTCCTCGGCCACCGCGGGGCCGACCCTGAAGGACCGCGAGAACCCTGGGCAACTTCATCCTGGGCCACCTGACGCGAAACCAGGATCAGATTCGCTCTGGCAACGAGCCAGGCGTGGTCCACCGTGCTGTCCCCGGAAGCCAGTGAGGCCGGAAGACTGAGTACTGTTGTTTCGGAAAAGGATCCAGAAATGGCCTTGGGCAAAACCTGCTTTGCAAGTTAAAGATCAAAGGCCCTGGAGGCCTGAGTTCCAGAGACAAAAAACTAGGCTTGAAGGAATAAAAGAAGATAAACTTTATCTCCGTTACACTAACTAGTATACCTAGTCGCCATAAGAGTTCGAGAAGCTCAACTATAAATTTTAACCCTATCTGTTCCTGGGCTTTCCTGCATAAAATTCTCATGCATTCCTCTCCCCTCACGGCACTCCCTATTCCCAGTAGTCCCCATGGAGCAGCCTGCTGCTGATCGAAGTTTGATGGTTTCTGGAAATTACCAGTGATCAGGAGACAAACCCTCCCTTTGTGTTATAAAGGCAACTCACCCCTTCTCCTGGGAGCTAGCACTTTTTTTCCCTCGCCTTCTGTCTTGTGCACAAGCTAGCTCTTTCAATAAAAAGCTTTGCTTGCCTAGGAGTCTTGTGGAAGCGGTACTCATTTCTATGGTGTTGCTATCCAACAATCTGGAAAGGGCCCGGTATTACCAGAACCAGCCGCGGGTCCCTCTGTGGCCTCTGCAGTCTCGGAAGCCATCCGGGGTTGGGGCCCTGGCCTGAAACACAGCTGGGGACGCAGTAGATACTCTATAAAGGCGTTTAAAAGAACGGACTCCACAAAAAAGACAACAAAAAATAGGCAAGCGGTATTCACAGTATTTACTTTTGAAG
Organism: Vicugna pacos; assembly: GCF_048564905.1. Classification (NCBI taxonomy): domain Eukaryota; kingdom Metazoa; phylum Chordata; class Mammalia; order Artiodactyla; family Camelidae; genus Vicugna; species Vicugna pacos. Next base: position 3,372,749 of record NC_132991.1, read on the forward strand.
TGAGTATACAAGCTATTTTTCTTGTTTTTCTGCATATTTCAGACTTTCTAAACTACACAAGTATCACCAGGATAAAAATTTTTAAAGCAATGGTTGACTCATAAAGTCACGAATTCCTCTCCATCTTAGAGAGCTAACGTCTGAAAGGGGGGTCTCAAACTCAGACGCCTCCAGGTGCCTGGTGAGTTGGGTCAATGTGAGGTCAGGGCTGAGCATAAGCAATTAGGAGTGCTAGGGACTGCGGTCAACCAGCTGCTCTGAAGGAAGCAGGCTCTTCCAGCTCCAGCTGTTGCCAAGATCATCTTTAATTGTCAAAAGCCCTGAGGGCAGGCCCATTTTGAAGCTAGGAAAAAGGGACACAGAGCCCAAGGTTGCACAGCAAGAAGCCGCGGCAGGGCGCTCGTGGGAGGGGTCAGGAGTGCAGGAGCGTGGCTCGGGCGCCACCTGCCGGTGGGCGTGGGCGTGGCCGCGCCTTCTCACACCACGCCCCGGGCCCCGCCCATGGAGAGCTCGTGGGGCCTGGGGGAGGGGGGCGGGGTATGCAGTGATGGTGGGAGTGATCATGATCCAGGCAGTGGCTGCCTGGCCTCCATTCACTCGCGCAACGCAGCCGCTGTCTTGACTACGGAGGAGGCGCAGCGAAAAGACTTGGAGACTTTTAACTATCAGTGTGGAAAGCATGCCAATGAAAGTTAAAAGGCTTACAAAGGAGACGCTTTAAGGTCTTGGGGGTGAGGAAGATTTCTAAAATTAGATCAAAAAGAGCATAAACTAAAAAGGAAAAGAATGGGATTTTTTAATTGTCTACATTAAGAAGTTCTGGTCTTTAAAAGACACTGTAAAGAAAATGAAAAAAAAAGCAACAAACTGGGAAAAAAACCAATATTTGCAGTACATATACTTGAAAATGATTTAAATCCAGAAAAAAAAGTGTATATATATATATATATATATATATATATATATATATAGTCAGTTACAATGTGTCAGTTTCTGGTGTGCAGCACAATGTCCCAGTCATGCATATACATGCATACATTCGTTTTCATATTCTTTTTCATTAAAGGTTATTACAAGATATTGAATACAGTTCCTGGTGCTATACAGAAGAAATTTGTGTTTTTAAATCTATTTTTAACATTTTATATATTTTTTTTTTTAAATAAGTCTATGTACTAAGAAGAAAAAGACACAGCTCAATAGCTTAAAACCTAAAATATCCTACTTCTTAGGAAAGGAAACCGGAGGGCCAGTAATTAAGAAGATGCCAAACCTCCCTTATTTTCAAGAAAACATACATTAAAACAATGATATGCAATTCCATACTCACTAGATTATCAAAATTTCAAATTTCTGTCAATAGAGTGTTAGGAGAGATTTAGGGAAAAAAGAACTTTCCTGCACAGCCAGTGGAATCGTGAAATGGAGAGATCGCTTTGGAATCCAGCTTGGCATCTGATCCAGGTGGACACCTAACAGAGGTGCCACCCCATCACCCAGGATTCCGCTCCTTCATTCGTGTACCCTAGAGACAGGTGAGCACATGTGTGCCAGGACCCACGTCAAAGAATGTTTGCAGTCATGCTGTTTGTAACAGCAAAAATCCCCATATTCAACCCAAATGGCCATTTACTGGAGGAGTGGATCGCCTATATTCAGTTTTATATGGTCTGATCTAATACGTTGCTTTAAATTACATATGTTATGTATGCAGGAGGGAGAACTATTAAGAAAAATAAAGGAATGATTAATACAAATGTTAGAAATATGATAACTTCCAGTTGGGAAAGAGGGGCAATGATCAGAGAGGGGTCGGGTGGGGAGGAGTTGCTTCTAAGATACCTGTAATGTTCTCCTTCTCAACTGGGGTTAGATATATTGTTTTAGTTTGAATCTTTAAACCAAACAGATGTGTTTTGTACACACTTCTTTGTATAGGACATATTTCAAAATTTAACAAGAATGTAGTATAAAACCCCACACTGATATGTACTATGTGTTGGTCCACGTTTTTATTCCTATCCAGGTGCAACAGACTTGTTAAACACCCACCACTGGGCTGGACCAGAGAGGGAAACTTCCACCTTCAAGAGGCACCCCTGGCTTTCCAGGCCTGCCTCTTCAGTACCTCCAAGCCCCACTGACATGAAAAGATGTGCAGGACCCACACACCAAAAACTACGAAATATTGCAGAGGTAAATTAAAGAAGACCTAAATAAATGAAGAGAGAAACTATGTTCATTGGTTGGAAGATGCAGTATTGTTAAGATGTCTGTTCTTCCCAAATTGATCAAAGGTGAATTCAGTTCTAATCAAAATCCCAGCAAAATTTTTTGTAGACATTAAGTTGATTCGATAATTTATATGGAAATGCAAAAAACCTTTAAAAGCCAAAATAACTCTGAAAAAGGATGTACTCTACTTGATTTCAAGAGTTATTAGAATGTCACAGAAATCAACACAGAAAGCAAGAAAAAAGGAAGGAAGGAAATAAGAGCAGAAGTCAATGAAATTGAAAATGGGATAAAAGAGAGAAAAATAAATGAACGAACCCAAAGCAAGTTTTCAAAAGATGAATAAAATTGATAAATCTTGAGTTAAACTGATAAAAATAAAAAGAGAAAAGACACAAGTTACCAATATCAATACAGATCCTAGAGATATTAAAAGGATAAAAAGAGAGTATTATATTTAAAAAAATAACCTCTCCACATATAAATTCAACAACATAGATGAAATGCACCGATTCCTAGAGTCACAAACTATCAAAACATACCCAAAATGAAATAGATAACCTGAATAAGTTCTATATCTATTAAAGCAATGGAATCTATAATTTAAACGCTTCCTCAAAAAAAGACAACTTCATGCTTTGATAGTTTTCCTGGAGAAGTTTATCAAACATTTAAAGAACTAACTCGAATTCTATACAATCTCTTCCAGAAGAAAGAAGAGAAGGGAACATGTTCCAACTCATTTTATGAGGCTCCAAAACCAAAACCAGAAAAAGACCATTGATAAAAAAGAAAACTCTTGGTCAATATCTCCCATGAACCTAGATATAAGATTCCTTAACAAAATATTAGCAAATTGATTTGAGCAATATTTAAAAATAATTATGCACCATCACCAAGTGACATTTACCCCAGGGATGCAAGGCTGGTTCAATATTTGAAAATCAATCAATATTATCAATAGGCGAAATAAAAAAGAACACTCACATTATCATATATCAATTAATGCAGAAAAAGAATGTTATAAAATTCAACACTCATTCATGATAAAACTCTCAGAAAACTAGAAATAAAAGGAAAAATCCTCAACTTGATAAAATGTACCTACAAAAAAAACACTACAGCTGGCATCACGTTTAGCCATGAAAGACTGAATACTTTGTCCTTAAATCAGAACTTGACAAGGATATTTGGTCTCACGAATCTTATGCAACACAGTGCCAGAAGTTCTAGCCAGCACAATAAAGAAAGAAAGAAAAGAAAAGGCATGCATATTGGAAAGGAAGAAATAAAAGTGTCCTAATTTGCAGACAACATGGTTATCTACACAGAAATCCTTAAAGTAATAAATGAGTTTAGCAAGGTTGCAGAGTACAAGATAAACATTCATAAATCAATTGCATTTCTATATACTAGCAACAAACATGTGAAAACCAGAGTTAAAGACACAAAACTATTTACAATTCCTTCAAAAAACTAAATTAAATATGTTATAAATGTAACAAAACACACACAGAACTTGTGTGCAGAAAATTACAAAACGTGGATGACAGAAGTCAAAAAAGCTTTGAGTAGATGGAGAGATAGTCCGTGTTCATAAATTAGAAGAGTCACGTAGGAAAGATGTCAATTCTCCCCAAATTTCTCCCCAAACAGAATGAAACTAAAGGCCAGAAAGATTTTTTGGTAGCTACGGAGAAGACTATTTTAAAATTGACATGGGAAAAGTTAAAAGAACTAGATGAGCTAACACCATTTCGAAAAAGAAAAACGAAGAGGGAGGAATCACCTACTCAATGTTAAAACTGTACGTCTGCAGCAATCTGGACTGAGCGGTACACACAGAGGGACACACACACAGAGCAGGGAAACAGCACGGACTGTTCCAGAAATATGGAACTCGCAAACAGACGTACACAAATCTGCCAAGTGATTTCAGATGAAAGTGCAAAAGTAATGCCATAGAGGAAGGATAGTTTTTTCAGCAAATTGAGCCAGAACAATTGGACAGCCATTGGCAAAAATGTGAATCTCAACCCTCATTTCACACTTGGTAAAAATCTAATTCTAAATGGACATGGATTTAAATATAAAATGTAAAACTATTAAAATTTTTAGAAAGAAACAAATCTTCAGGACCTAGAGCTAAGTGTAAAGTTTTTAGACAAAAAAAAAAAACTGGATAAATTGAATTTCATCAAATTAAAACTTTTGCTCCATAAAAGACACCATTCAGAGGATGAAAAGACAAACTACAGAGTAAGAGACAACATTTGCAAACCACTTATCCTACAAAGGACTGGTATCTGGAATATACAAATAATTCAAAATTCAACAGTAAAAAACAAACGAAGGACAACAATCCAATTAGAAAAAGGACAACTAACATGAACAGGAGAGATATAAATGGAAAATCAAGCAAAAAGGTGTTCAACATCTTTAACCACTAGAAAAATGCAAATTAAGATCACAACAAGATATCACTACACATTAGAATGACTACAATTAAAAATAGTGACACCACCAAAAACTTGTGAGGAAGTGAAGACATTGATCTCTTACACATTTCTGATGATAAAATGGTACAGCCAGTGTGGAAAATAGTTTGATTTTCTTGTATTAGCCTAATTATGTATTCATAAAACAACCTAGAAACTGCACTCTTGCACATTATGCCAAAGCAATGAAAATTTTTGTTCACACTAAAACCTATACACACTTTGTTTTCTATGTCCAAGAGTCTATCTTTGGTTTGTAATTAAAATTTGTATCTTTTTTTTTTGGATTACACGTATAAGTCATAACATATGATATTTGCCTTTCTTTGTCTGACTTACTTCACTTAAGGGAAAGGGGAGGGATAAATTAGTAATTTAGGATTAACCAATACACATTACTATACATAAAATAGATAAACAACTAGGACCCACTGTATAGCACAGGGAACTATATTAAATTTCTTATACTAACATACAAGAAAAGAATATGAAATATATACATGCATAACTGAACTACTTTGCTGTACACCTGCAACTAACACTGGAAATCAACTATATTTCAGTAAAAAAAGCAAAATTTTAAAAACTCATGTTTATTTTTTTAAAAACCTATACATAAATGGTCTTCCAACTTTATTCATAACAACCAAAACCTGAAAACAGTAAAAATTTCCTTCCGGTGAATGGCTAAAGAAAGGTCTCTGGTGTATCGGTACAGCGAAATAGTATTCAGCAGTAAAAAGTAACAAACTATTAATATACACAATAACTTAGATGGGTATGAAGGGAATTATACTAAGTGGAAAAGAGTATATATCGAAAGATGACACTGTATGAGTCTACATTCTGCATGACATTTCAGAAATAATCAAACTATAGAAACGAAGGACAGATTAAGGATTGCTGAAGGACAGCACAAGGGTGCTGGAGGTGAGAAGAACCCGAAAGGATAGTAAAGGAATTTTTTCTCAGTGATAGAACAGTTCCATATCTTGATTGTGGGGGTGGTTATATAAACCCGTATATGAGAACAGATCGCTTGGAACCACACACACGCGCACATGCGCGCCCATTAAAAAAGTGGTGAAAATGGAATGCGATCCGTAGTCCAACTAATAGTGTTGTATCATGTCAGTTTCCTGATTTTCACATTGTCCTGCAGTTACTTCTTCACTAGGGGAAGGTGAGGTAAGGGCAAATGGATCTCAGTACTGTTTTTGCAACTTACTGTTGAGTCTAGAGTTATTTTTTAATTAAAAGTTTTTTAAAAGCTAAAAACATTTACAATAAGGGGGAGGGTATGGTTCAGTGGTAGAGCGTGTGCTTAGCATGCCTGAAGTCCTGGCTTCAATCCCCAGTACTTAATAATAAACAAACAAACAAACAAACATAAATACTCCACCCTCCAAAAAATAAAATTGAAAAAAATTACAAAAATGGAAAGGCAAGTCACAAATGCAGATCTTTGCAAAACATCTATTTGACAAAGGATTTGTGTCTAGAATCCACAAATAATTCTTAAAACTTAATAAGAATACAAACAGCCCGATTTTTTTTAAAGGACAAAATATTTGAACAGATACCAAAGAAGATACACTGATGGCAAACAAGCACATGAAAAAATATTCAACTTCACTAGTATTAGGGAAGTGCAGATTAAAACCTCCACGAGACCACTACACACCCACTAGAATGGCTAAAATTTTAAGACTGGCCATACCAGGTGTTTGCAAAGATACAGTGAAACTGAAAGTTTATACCCTGATGGCGGAAATAAAAAATGGTAAAAATCGTTTTGGAAACCAGTTTGACAGTATCTTAAAAAGTAAAACATACACTTTCCATGCGGATCAGCGTTTCCACCCCGAAGTATGCACCCAAGAGGAGTGAAAACATACGTCCCCACAAAGGCTTGTCTATGAACGTTCAGAGCAGCTTTCTTTTTCGTGGCTGCCACCGTGATGACTCAGCAGGAGCCTTCCAGGCAGTGAGGGGCAGAGGGCAAATTTACACACTGCAGTTCCTCCGTGTTTAGAGCTCAGTTTCATTCCCACACTCATGTGGGTATTTATACTCGTGCAAAGGGTTGTGGGCAGGAAGCCCGGGGTGGGCCTGGGAACGGATGTGGGGGACAGCCCATCCCTACCCACCCCCTTCCCCAGCAGAGACATCAGCTCGGTCTATCACCCAGTCCTAGAGAAACTGCAGCCCCACGCAGCCACTCCAGCCCTCCAGCAGCTCTCTCTAGAAGTAGGAGCCTCAGCGCCCCGCCTTACCCTTTGACATTCCTCCCACCTCCAGCCCCACCTCTCAAGGCCGCCAGAGCCAGCTCGCTAAAGCATTCTTTCCTTCATCCAACTAGCAAGCAATTTTTAAAGTGCTGTTTTCCAGGGCTGTTGACGATACAAAAAATGTGTGTGTGTATGTACGTATGTATGTATTTACTCATAGACTGCTGGTTCTGGGAGGCATTTTGCAACACAGATAGTTTTTAAACCTTAAAAATGTGCAAACCTGTCAACCATTTGAGGAATTAATCCTAGAGAAACAGTTTAGCTGTTTAAAAAAAATTAGCTCCCAGCGAAGTATTTATAATAAGAAAAAATAGGAACAACTTTTAAATGTTCAGGGGAATGCAGAGAAATTATTCCCAGCTTCAAATTCCATACTAAGCCAAATAGCATCAAGTGTCAGGGCAGGATTAAAACATCTTTAGGCACCTAAGGACTCAAAAATACCCGCCATGTATTCTTTCGTAGGAAGGATGTTCTTTGGCAAAACAGGGAAGGAATTCAAGAGAGAGGAAGCCCAGGACATGGGGCTCCAACAGCAGAGAGGCAAAAAGGGGTCTCCTGTGAGGAGACTGGGGGTGGCGCTGGCCTTGAGCCTTCTCCACCAGGATGGAGGCCAGACTCACATGTCCAGACAATCTGAGGTGTATGTGTATTCAGAAAGATGACAGAAGGACATTTGAATAGGACTATTGGAGCACTTGCCAAAAAAAAGAAATTAATGCACAGTAAACTAAACAAATGACAGTAAGAAACTTAACTCTAGTTAAAATAAAATAAGCTATTTCAACAAGGAAAAAAGTTAAAACGCATAGCTTGTTTCAGAAGTAAACAACATTCACATAGTGATTAGACCACTACTGATTTAGCCAAATAGGTAAGTTTCTGTATACATCTGTGAGGGCTGTCACAACCAAGTACCACTGACTGGATGGCTTAAACAATTGAAATTAATTTTCTCACAGTTCTGAAGGCTAGAAATCCAAGATCAGGGTCCTGGCAGGGTCAGGTTCTGGTGAGAACTTCTTCCCGGCTTATAGACAGCTGCCTTCTCGCTGTGTTCTCACCTAGCATTTTCTCTGTGGGTGCACAGCCCTGGTGTCTTTTCCTCTTCTTTTTTTTTTAAATTTTCGGGGGGCAGGTAATGAGATCTGTTTTATTTATTTATTTAATGGAGGCACCAGGGATTGAACCTAGGACCTCGCACATGCTAAGCATGCGCTCTGCCTTCTCTCATCTTCCTCTTCTTGTAAGGACACTAGTCACATTGGATTGGAGCCCACTCTTATGACCTCCTGTAGCCTTAATTACCTCTTTAAGGCCCCATCTCTAAATACAGTCCCACTGAGGGTTAGAGTTGCAAGATATAAATTTCCCGGGGACACAATTTAGTACACTACAGACAGCACTGTACTCAGGGATGTGGGAGGGGACATGAGCAGGCAGGAAACATCGCTGTCGGGAAGCCAAATAAATCCTCAGTTACCATGAGTATCAAGAAATAACACTCTATAAGTATATTCTTGAGACATCTGGAGGGAATACTGGAAGAAATGGGACTTAAAGAGTTGGAAAATATTTGCCTCTGGATGGAGCAGAATGGGTCAGCAACTTGCTGATTTTTCCATGTATATTTTTAAGCACTTTGATTTTTTTTTTAACTTTCATGGTAGACATTGTGATGGACTTGCCAAAAGTCACTCCTCAATTCCCCCAGTCCCCTGTGAAAAAGCAGTTAGGGGAAGCTGGAAGAATTGACTTCGGCCCAAGGGGTGGGCTTGCCTGATAGCAGTGACTGGCTCCGGGGCAGGAAAGGCTTTCGCAGTCTTCTGGAAAGCTCCTCTCGACAGGAAAGATGGGGTGTCACTGTGGGAAGCCAGTTTCTCCCACTATGTTGACAAGGAAACAGGAAGCATCCAGTGCCATGGGGGGCTGTCTTAGTCCAAAGCTGATGCTGTGGCTGGCAGAGCAGAGAAACAGGAAGAACCTAGGACCTTTGTGACATCTTTGAACACCTGAATCACTCAGCTGGAAGATGGTCCTCACTCTGACTTCCGATATGTGAACTAATACGTTTTCTTATTTGGTATGCCAGCCCAAGGAGGTTTTCCTCTTATATGCACCTTAAAGCATCCTAAGATATACAACTCCATTTATGTATAGAATTGTCAAAAGTAAAACTGTAGCATATATAGTATGGTCCTATTTTTGATATATATGTATATGTGAATATATATGCAAATATGTGAAAATATTAATAGTAGTAATTCTTGGTAGTAGAATTCCTTTTTTTTTCCTTTTCCATATCCATTAAGTTTCATTAAATAACAAGTATTGCCTGTGTGATTGGATAATTTTACTATATTCTTTGTTTGTTTTGCTGATTGTCAATCTTCTTTTAAGTTTTATTTAAAATATATTTCATATTATTTGGTAAGGGCATTGTAAATGTGGCTTTATTTACACATAATAAATACCACTAACTCTTATTCAGTATGAAGCCAATTTTACCCTAATACCAAAACCAAAACTTTTCGAGAGATAAAACTACATCTTATGAATATAGATGGAAAAATCCTCAACAAAACACCAGCAAACTGAATCCAGCAATGTATAAAAAGAATTATATTTCATGACTAAGGGGGAATTTACCTCAGGAATGCAAGGTTGGTTTGATGTCTAAAAATCAATTAATGTAACACATCATATCAATAGGAAAAAAAAACAAAAACAAAAACCACATGATCATCTCAATAGACACAGAAAAAAACTGACAAAATCCAACAAATTTCATGATAAAAATATTCAACAGAATGGGAAGATAAGGGAACTTCTTCATGTTGGTAGAGAGTATCGATGAAAAACCAACAGCTATTATGTTGGTTTTTCCCTTGTTTGCAGGAACAAGACACGGATGTCCTCTACCACCAATTCTATTCAAAATTGTTCTGGAAGTTTCAGCCTGGGAAATTAGGCAAAAATACAGACATCCAGATTGGAAAGGAAGAAGTAAAACTGTAACTATTCACAGATGACCTACTCCTGTATATAGAAAATCCTAAAGAAATCCACTAAAAACTATTAAGCTACTCAACAAGTTCAGCAAAGTTCAATATACAGAATCAACTGTATTTCTCAACATTTGCAATGAACATTCCAAAAATGAAATTAAGAAAATTATTTTATTTATAATAGCATCCAGAAGAATAAAATACTTAGGAGTAAATTTAACAAAAGAAGCGTAAAACTTACACTATGAGAACTATAAAACATTGTTAAAAGAAATTAAAGATCTAAATAAATAAAAGACATGGATTGGAAGAACTCATATTGTTAAGATGGCAATATACAACAAAGAGATCTAAAAATTCAACAAATTTCAGATTTTTTTTGTGCAGAAATTAAGAGACTAATTCTAAAATTTATATTAAATTTCATGGGACTCAGAATAGCCAAAACAACTTTGAAAAAGAAGAACAAAATAGAAGGCTTCACACTCTTCTTTTCAAAATGTACTATAAAACTACAGTAATCAAAATAGTGTGGTACTGCCAGAAAGACAGACATATAGACCAGTGGAGTAGAACAGAGAGTCCAGAAATAAACCCTCATGTGGTGCTGGGACAACTGGAAAGCCACATGCAAAATAATGAAGTTAATCCTTTACCCCACACCACAGACAAAAATTAACTAAAAATGGATAAAAGACTTAAATGTAAGAGCTAAAAAGTATAGAATTCCTAGAAGTAAATCTTCATGTTCTTGAAATTTGTCAGTGGATTCTTGAATATGACAAACTGTGTGAGCAGCAAAAGAAAAATAAGATAAATTTGACATCAAAATTAAAACTTTTTGCTTCAAAAGATACTGTCAAAAGTGAAAGGACAACTCACAGAATGAGAGAAAATATTTGCAATCATAAATCTGATGAGAGCCTTGTATCAAGACTATATAAATAACTCTTTCAATTCATCAATTTGAAAAAAAACCCACAATTTTTAGAATAGACAAATTCATCTTTTCCAAGGAATATATTTAAATAACTAATAAGTGCATGAAAAGATACTCAACATCATTTTTCATTAGAGAATACAAATCAAAGCCACAAGGAGATACCACTGTACATCCAATAAGATGACTATTTTTTAAATAGAAATATAACAAGTATTAATGAAGATGTGGAGAAATTGGAAAACTTGTGCATTGCTAGTGGGAATGTAAAATGATACAACTGCTGTAAAAGGCTAGTATGGAAATTCCTTAAAAAGTTAAATATAGAATGGTGATATGATCCAGCAATTCCACTTCTAGATATTGATCCAAAAGAATGCAGGGGCTCAACCAGATACTTGTACCCCAATGTTCACAGCAGCATTATTCATGAGAGCCAAAAGACAGAAACAACCCCAAAATCCATTGACAGATGGTTTTATATATATATATATATATATATATATATATATATATATATATATACACACACATACACATACATACATGAAATGGAACATTACACAGCCTTGAAAAGGTATGAAATTCTGATATATGCTCTAAATTGTGCACTAAATTGTGTTCTCACTCCCCAAATTTATATATTGAAGCTTTAACCCCAATGTGATGGAAGCTGCAAATAGGGCTTTGAGAGATAATTAGGTTTCGATGAGATCATAAGGGTGGTGATCTCATCAGGAGATTCGTGCTATTATAAGAGAAAGAGACACCAGAGCTCTCTCTCTCCACACCAATGGGAGGACACAAAAAGGTGGCTATCTGCAGGCCAGGAAGTGAACCTGACCATACTAGGACTCTGATCTCACAATTTGGGCTTCCAGAACTGTGAGGAAAAAATTCTGTTGTTTAAGGCAGCCAGTCTATGGTGTTTGGTCATAGCAGCTTGAGGCAACTAAGCCCCCCTCCAACATGGGTGAACACTGAGAGCATTATGCTAAGTGAAGTAAGTCACACACAAAAGGGTGACTATTGTGTGAGTCTACTTCTATGAGGTACCTAAAAGAGAAAACTTCATAGAGACAGAAAGTAAAATAGAGGTTACCAGGGCCTGGGGGGAGGGGCAGTGGGGAGCTGTCTAATAGGGAGTTTCGATAGGAACTGATAAAAAAGTTCCGGAGATGGATGGTGGTGATGGTTGTGCAACGTTGTGAATGTACTTGATGCCACTAAATTATACACACAAAAAAGGTTAAAGTTTGATCAATTTTATGTTATGAATATTTTACCACAATCAAAAAGTGCAACAAAAATACACGGATTTGACAGAACTAACAGTAGAAACAGGTTTCTACACAGTTACGGTTGGAGATTTTTTCATTAAGGTTTTGATTTGCATTTGCTTCATGATTAATTAGGATATTTTCATGTGCTTATTGGCCTTTTGTGTATCTTCTTTGGAGAAATGTCTATTCAGTCTTTTGCCCATTTTTTAATTGAGTGGGTTTTTGTTTGTTTGGTTTTTGTTTTGTTTTTGCTGCTGAGTTGTAGGAATCTCTGTATATTTTGGATATTAGTCTCCTACCAGATACATGATTTACAAATATTATTCTTGTTCTATGGCTTGTCTTTTCACTCTCTTGATAGTGTCCTTTGGTACACAAACTTTTTAAAACATTTTGATGAAGTCCAATGTACTTTTTCTTTTGTTATCTGTGCTTTTGGTGGCATAATTGCTAACTTGGTAGGATTCAACTTCATTCTTTTGCATGTGGCTGTACAGGTGTCTCCGCATCACTTTTGAAAACAATGCCTTTACTTCATCAAATTGTCTTGGCAGCCTGTTGAAAAGCAATTAACCATATATGTAAGGGTTTGCTTCTAGGCTCTCTAGTCTTTTCTGTCTATAGCTCTATCCTTATGCTAGTGCCACACTGTTTTGATTAATGTAGCTTTACAGTAAGTTTTAGAATTGGGAAGTGTGAGTCCTTCAACTTTGTTCTTCTATATCAGGATTGCTTTGGCTCTTCAGAGTCCCTTGACATTCCATAGAGATTTTAGGATGAGTTTTTCTATTTTTGCTGAAAATGCCTGTGGGATTTTAATAAGAATTGCTTGAATTTGTAACTAAATTTAAGTAGTGTTACTTCAACAATTATTAAGTCTTTCAATCCATGAATGCTGTATGTCTTTCTATTTATTTAGATATTCTTTTATTTTTAATTGAAGTATAGCCAATTTCCAATGTTGTGTTAATCTCTGGTGTATAGCATAGTGATTCAGTTACACACACACACACACACACACACACACATATATATAGATATTCCTTTTTATTATAGGTTACTACAAGATATTAAATGTAGTTCCCTGTGCTATACAGTGGGACCTTGTTGTTTATCTCATTTAGGTATTCTTTAATTTCTTTCAGCAATGTTTTGTAGTATTCAGTATACAGTCTTTCGCCTCCTTGATTAAGTTTACTCTGAAGAAAATTATTATTCCTGAAGCTATATAAATTGAATTGTTTTCTTAATTTCCTTCTTGGATTGTTCATTGTTAGTGTATACAAATATAATTGATTTTTTGTGTGTCAAGTTTGTATCCTACAACATTGCTAAATTCAACCTTTTGTGAATTCCTACAGATTTTCTACATATCATGTCATCTGTGAACCAAGATAACTACCTCTTCTTTTCCAAATTTGGATAGCCATTATCTTTTTTTTCTTGACTGATTTCTGTGGCTAGAACTGCAGTACAGTTTTGAATAGTGGCAACAGTAGGCATCCTCATCCTTCTCCTGATCTTAGGGGAAAGATTTCAGTCTTCCACCACTGAATATGGTATTAGCTCAACTGGGTTTTTCATATATTCATACATTCCACTTCTATTTCCAGATTATTAAGTGGCTTTTTTTTTTGCATTAGTTGAGATGATCATGTGGCATTTTCCCCTCATTCTATTAATGTGCTGTATTACATTGAATAATTTTCATATGTTGAACCACACTGCTCTGAGGCTAAATCCCACTTGCTTGTGCTATATAATCCTTTTAATATGCTGGAATTTCATTTGGTAGTATTTTGTTGTGGGTTTTGCATCGATATCTGTATCTATATATCTATATCTATATATAAGGGACATTGGCCTCTAATTTTCATGTAGGGTCTTTGTCTGGCTTTTGGTGTCAGTTAGCTAGCCTATAGAATTAGGGAGTGTTCTCTCCTCTTCATTTTTTGGGGAGAATTTGAGAAGGACTGGTTTTAATTCATCTTATATGCTTGGTGGAGTTCACAGGTGAAACCATCTGGTCTTAGATTTTTCTTTACTGGGGTGTTTTGGATTACTGATTCAATGTCCTTACTTGTTATAGAGCTAGTCTGATTTTCTATTCCTCTTGCATCAGTCAGCTTTGATAATTTGTGTGTTTATAAAAATTTACCCTTTTAATCTTTAAGGTTTTAATCTAGGTTATTCAACTCGTTGGTGGACCATTGTTCATTGGACTTAAATAATCCATTTATTTATTTCTGTAAAAGCAGTAGTAATGTCTCCACTTTTCTTTCTAATTTTGAATTTCTCTCTCATCAAGCAGGATTTGTCAATTTTGTTGATATTTTCAAAGGACCAACTTTTGATGTGACTGATTTTCCTCTAATTTATAAAACTCTAATTCATTTATCTCTGCTGTAATCTTTATTTCCTTCCTTCTGCTTGTTTGGGTTTAGTTTGCTTTTCTTTTTTTAGTTCCTGATTTGTATTTAGGTTATTGAGACTTCCTTCCTTTCTAAGTAGGAATTTACTGCTGTAAATTTCCCTCTTAGCACTGCAGCCCGTCAGTTTTGGAATGTTGTGTTTTCACTTTTATCCATCTGACGGTTTTAAAAAATCCCCCTTGTTTTTTCTTTGACCTGTTGGTTATTTAAGAGCATGTTGTTTAATTTTTGTGAATTTTATTTCTGTGAAATTTCTAGTTTTTCTTCTATTATGGTATCTAGCCTCATTCCATTGTGATCAGAAGACACTCTGTGTGATTTCAGTCTTGTAAAATTCATTAAGAATTGTTCTGCAGCCTACGTACCATGTGTCCTGGAGGGGGTTTCACGTGACTTGAGAAGACACATTCTGCTGCTTTGTGGAGTGTTCTGTTTACTTTTGTTAGGTCCATTGGTTTATAGTGTTGTTCAAATCTTACTGATACTTACTGTACTCTTACTGATCTTCTGTCTGGCTGATCTATCCATTTTTGAAAATGGGTACTGAATTGCCTAACTATTATTGTCAAACTGTTTTTCTCCCTTCAGTTCTGTCCATTTCTGCTTCATATATTTTGGGCTCTGTTGTTAGGTGTGCACAAGTTTATCATTATTAAATCTTCTTACTGGATTGGACCCTTTATCAATATATAATGTCCTTTGTCTCTTGTAACTTTTTTGAATTAAAGTCTATTTTATCAGACAATAATACAGTCACAACAGTTCTCTTCTGGTTGCTATTTGCATGGAATATCTTTTTCTATCCTTTTATGTCCAAACTGTCTTTGTATCTGATATGAATCATTTATTAACAACATATAGATCATGGCCTCTGACCACCCACCCCCACCATCTCTGCCTTCTAACATAAGAGTTTAACCCATTTACATTTGAATTAAATACTGATAAAAAGTTACGTACTTCTGCCACATAGCTATTTGCTTTCTGGGTGTCATACATGTTCCTCAGTTCCCCATTACTGATTTTTTTGAGGGGAGTACGTATTTGAACTTTCCTCATTCCCTGCCTCTTTTGGGTTGCTTCACATTTTTTTAATTTAAAATTTAAAATTTTCCTACCTCCTCCTTTTTGTTGTTTGTTTTGTTTTGATTTTTGGCAATAACCATATTTTTTCACATGGTTGCTCTAGGAAAAGCAATATGCTTTCTCAGCTTACCAAAGTTTACCCTGCATTATAGTCACTCCAACTCACATATAATGTAAGAATCTCTTAACTCCCATCCCTTGTGCAGTTGTCATGTATTTTACTTCTACATGTTATTTACCAAAAATACAGGTAACATATTTGCTTTAAGCAACCAATAGTCCCTTAAAAAATAAAAAATAGTTTATTAAAGAATAAAAAGTAGTATAAAATCCCATATTTACTATTTCCCAGTGCTTTTCATTCCTTCCTATAGACCTAAATTCCTATCAGGCATCATTTTCCTTTTAGCCAGAAACGTTTACCAATTTTTATAGTCCAGGTCTACCAGCAATGTATTCTCTCAACATCCAGTTATTCTGAAATAATTTTATTTCCTTTTCATTTTTGAAGACTATTTCCCCCACATAATGCTACAATAGCTTTTTTTTTTCTTTGGGGAATTTAAATTTTTTATTCCACTGTCATCTGATCTTTTTCCCTGATAAAAAGTCAGCTATCATTCTCATTGCTGTTTCTATGTATGATGTCTCTTTCTTTGTTTTCCTGGCTACTTTTAAAAGATTTCCTGTATCTTTGGTTTTCAGTGTTTGATTATAATGTGCCTGGGTGTGTGGCCTTCTTTATATTTATCCTGCATTGGGGGGTGGGGTGGGGTGGAGCGGTGGTGGTGGTGACATAGGGTGAGGCCAGAGAACAAGAGAGAAACCAGAGTTCCACAGTTTTGTTACATCACAGTTCACACCACACAGGACCACTCAGGAGGCATGAAGGCTGGTCACTAGGAAGGAGGCAAGGGAGGAATTGTGGGCAAGAGCCTTTATTGTGGTTTCCCCAGGGAAGGATGGGTGGGGCAGGGCAAGAAGGCTTAGGACTGGCTAATTTGAATAGTTTCAGTGGGCTCTGGGGCATAAGAGCTGCCCTCGATCGTCTGGTATCTGGCCTTGGGAGATGAGAGTGAGTGTATAGTGACCCAGAGCTGAGTCCAGTAAGTGAAGTGTTAAGGTGTGGCCTGGATTGGCTGCTCAAGATAACCAAATGGCCTTTAGCCAGGGCCTCGAAAACTAGATCAAAACAGCATTTTTAAGAAATCATATTTCAGGAGTCTCAAAGGCTCTTGGATCCATGAGTGGGTATTTTAAATCACATTTTGAAAAATTTTGGCCAATATTCCTCCAAATACTTTTTCTTCTTTTAAAACTCCACTGATTTGTTAAAATGCTTGATACTGGCTTGCAGGTTATTATATCTCTATTCATTAATTTTTTTCCCAATCATTTTTTCTTCTTTGGCTCCTCAATTTGGATAACTTCTATTAATCTGTCTTCAAATCCCGTGATCCTTACTTCTGCAGTGTTTAATCTTCATTTAAGCCCCTCCATGAAATTAGTTTTTAGAAAGTTCATCTCTCTCCTAAAATTCCCCATATCTTCATCCTTTGAATCTATTCATTCTTGTTGTTTCTTCAACAAATTTATATTTAAAATTCTTTAAACAAATTTGTTTTTAAATCTCTTCAGTTTATTTTAAAATTCTTATTCAGTGACTTCAGCATCTTGGTTGTCTGTGGTCCTGTTTCTTTTATTCTTTCCCTTGGTTATGAGTCATATATTTCTGTTTCTTATGTCTGATTTGTGATTGTGTCCTAGGCATTCTGAATGATAGATTGTGGAGACTCGAGTCAGTCACTTTTCCCATGAAAACTGTTGAGTCTTGTTTTAGTAGGCAGTCAAGTTACTAGCAGATTACCTTCATTATTTGAAGGCTTGATTTTTGGCTTTATTAGTGTGTCGATTCTAGTCTTGCCCTTAGTCCTAGGGCGCAGACTTGCTCAAATTTAGTGGAAAGTCCCAAATATTTACCAAGCCTAAACTTCCCCTCGCCAGCACCAGACATCTACTGAAGTCTCTGCTGAACTTTTCCAGCCCTTCCAGCTGTCGTTTTCTGTTTGGGTTTCTTGGAATCCTGTCTTGTTGCCGTATAATTTAGGAGTCAGCCGAGGATTTGAGGGGAGTGTGCAAGGCAAATTCAAAGCCCTGTGGCTCCATCGTTTCTGGAATCTCCCCCTTCAACCCCCAGCGGCTCAGACAGCCCTGAACTCTGCCCGGGCTCCCCAGCCCTGTAAGACCGCCACTTGTTTTATTCCCCGTGTGCCGCAGGAGGAAGTCACTGAAATGCGATCTCATCCAACGTGCTTTTCCTCCTTCGATGTTGAGTCCCCTCCAGATTTTGCCCGTCTCTGGTCACTTTCCAGTGCATTTCAACAGGGTGTGTAATTTCTGGTTGGAGGGCTAATCTGACACGATGCTCTTGTCAATACTGGAAGCCACACTGTAATCAAATGTTTAAATGTTACGTAAAATGAAATCCAATTTCCTTTTCTTTCTTTATCTGGGTGATGGTTATACAAGTGTGTGCACCTTGAAAATCTATCAAGGTGACACGTTTGCACAGTTGTGCCTTCACGTGCTGTACATCAGTAGAAAGTTTATTATAAGAAAAAAAGCAATTTCATGTTGGTACCCAGTTTAAAAATCCCTCAGGGGCTTTCTGGTGGCCCCAGGATTGAACTCAGACCCCTTCTCCAGCACCTCTCTCCTGGCCATGACTGGCCACAGAGGTTCACCAGCAGCTCCCTGAGACACACTAGCTCTTGCTCCTCCCTCTGACCCCATCTCTCTCTTCTACATGAATAACTCCTGCTCATTCCTCAAGCTTCAGTTTAAGCATCGTCTCCTTCTAGGGGCGCTTCCTGACCACCAGATGCCTGCCCCTCTCCTCCACCTCAGGTGCCCTCTGTTGTGTTCTAACAGCCACAAGGGCCCCTTTCCAACGTCCACCTTGGCAAGAGCACCCATCACACTACTTCCAGTGTCCAGTGAGCACCTGAATAGCAGGAACCCCACCTTTGACCCCAAATCTAGCCCCAAAGTAGGAGCCCAAAGAGTCTGCAAAATGAACAAAGCCCGCGCCACCCTTCCTGCTACAGCTAGCACTTCTGGGGCAGGTCCCCAAAGCTGGGGACCTGGAAGAGACAATCCAGAGAGCTGCCTGCAGCTGGACCCAGCTCCACCGCCACAGGCCGTTCGGATAAAGCTCTGCTTCCTGCCCAGACCTGCTGCTCCTGTCACACTAAGGGGTGGGACTCGGAGCTCTTAACGACCTGCCCTTCCTCAACATAAAAGTGAAACGACTGACCAGACAGTTTTAAAGAAGAGAAGGAAAATGTTTATTGTGTTCAGCAGACCTTGTTTTCATTACAGTACCAGGAAATTCATTCTCAGTTCATTTCAGGTGCAGAGGGCTTTGCAGGCATTCAGAGGCCCCGCGCTTGTTCCCAAGCAAGGAGCAGCATCTGGACCTGGGCTGCACTTAATGGAGGAGGATTACAGTCAAATAGAATAGGTACAAAGGGTTTTCTAAAGTACATGGTTTCTTTTAAAATTCTAATGTTTTTCTCTGTTTTTCCATGTTTACCTTATTACCAAAAATAACTGGTTGGAAATCATGGTACTTGATTATCTTTTTCTCAAATTGTTGACTTTAGGTTATTATAATTTGCTACTTTTACTTTGAAGAGGAATTATGCCCATTTCTCTGGAAATCTAAAAGGTGACAAGTAAGGCAATGCATAAGTTACAGGGGGATGAAGGCCTTAGCTCACACCCTAACCTGGGTCCTATCGCAAAATCGGCCACACCTGGCCTCTGTGTCGCTAGGGCACTGGGAGAGACAGGAGATGGCCTCTGGTTTGCAAAAATCATTACCGCGGAGTTGAGACTTCTGGACTACTTCTGGGGAGCATGCAGCTGCTTACAGCCGATTTTGCGGTTTGTTTTTATAAACTGTCAGCATTCAGGGACACGCTGAGGAGGGGAGATCCTCCCCTCAGGGCACTGACTCACGCCCCCTCATTTCTGTGGTAGACTGAGAGATCAGAGACCACATAATGAAAGAGAAACCGGTATCCTCCAGATACTCTGAAATAACGACCTGAGTTAATGAAGCCTAATTTTCTTGAATTCAACCTGGTGGTCACCAAAGTCCTGATTAAGATCGTTCCTCATTATACACACATGATTTTAAATAAAAAATGTTATCCCACCAACTAGACACATAACAGTTATAATTAAGTTGATTCATCGTCCCACAAAAATATCCCCATAAAAATCAAATACTTAAAAAACAAGTTATTAAAGTTACACAATGGAGTAGTTATTTAAATAACTCTGCACACAACGCACCCTCCACTTGTTACCAAGAGAAAGACTCCACTCTGTAGTTTTATGCAAACATTTCCATTTCCATGAACCTCGATACCAGAGTACTAACCATTTCATTCAGACAAAAAAAATGCACTAAATGTTCCCTTGTAAATTGATTGAATTATTTCTCTTATTCATGGCAATTTTGGAAACAAACTGCTTTCAGGTACCCAAATTTACTCTTAGGGGAGAAGTGGGCGAAGGGGTATCATTTTATACTCACTGCTACGAGGCTGGTGTCTGACCTGTTCCAAGTTACAATGTCAGCAAAGGATGATCCCCTCTGCTTCCTCCCTATTATCCGCAAGACTGCATCCCCATCCCTAGCTGTCGGCCCTTCATCCACAGACTCTGCAACCAGATACACATGGTTCATGATATGAGGACCTGAGGACGGCAGAGTAAATTAAGCTCCATTCTTAGAAACTACGTCTTAATTTTTATAAAACCTTTGCTCGCCCCAGTGCTGAGTCCACATAATACATGGGCCTACCCGATGCGCGGGCACTTGGTAGGTGGACAAACAGCTGTCTGTTTCCATTTGAAATGCCATTTGGACAGATTCAACACTTTCTCAAGCTTATGGTAAAAATAAACACTACAAATCATTCTCAATGTGGAAGGTATTGAGTACAATTTTAAAACCAAACACAGGCATGCTCCCACAGCCCCCAGAGCAGGCTGTGTACCCCTGTTTTGACCTCAAACACCACTGTTTACAGAACATAAAAACTCCCTGCTGCATGTCATTTGGACATGTCGCATTGCTTCATATTACTCTGGCACTGATTCAGAAGAAAAATTTTCCATTACGGCATGATGAGAGAAAAACAAATCCATGAGACATAAACGATGGTTAAAAACAGTGCTCTGTGAACAGTTTCCAGGAGCTTGAATGCATCAGTGAAGTCAATTCCTGTTTCTTGGCGAAGATCTCTCCTGTCTATCTTTTCAGTCACCATTTGCTTCCACACAGTAGAGACAACAGACAAAGCCAACTGAGACCAAGTTTTCGTGGTAAAGCCACTTTCGAGGGCATCAGAGGTTCACTGTGAAACCTGCTTATGCCACATGAACCAAGAATTCCTGGAGGGAGGAGGAGGGCCCTAGGCCATTTCAGAAGAAAGCTGGGTCTTACATGTTTAGATCCAACAATCAGGAAGACTCAGGGGGGTGACAGAGAAGGGGCAATGATACACACCAGACAGAGGACAGACGCCACACTGCGCCTTCCTCACACAGGATGTGCGGGAGAGACCTGGCGGAACATGGGCCGAGGACCCAGGAACTGGCATTTAGAAAGCACATCCCAGTGACTTCCCCCCCACCGCCCAGTTCATCGCCTGCTTAAGCTCCCAGGAGATGAACTGGGGACGCGTACAATTCCGCCCCTGGCTGTAGACACAAGTGGCAGCAGCAGAAGCCTCTCCGGCGGCTTAATCAAGTCTGAAGTGAAGGCGGCCAAAGGTTTCCCACTGTCACTCATTCCACCCCTTCGGCTGCTCTGACCAGGTGAGTCAACAGCAACGGTGTTGAGGGGCCGTGTTAGTCTCGGATCAATTTATCGAAAAAATTTTTGGGTTCCCTCCTCCCCAGTTTTTAACGAGATTACAAAAGCAAATTCAAAAGCTCCCTCAGACAGACTGAGAGACTCCTGGGCTAACTTTTGTATGTGAATATGGAAAAAATGAATTACTTGATAGCTGTCAGAAGACTCTAGAAGGAGGGAGGGCCACGCTGCTGGGCCCTGGCCCTCACCCCTACGCGGGGTATGGACACCTGGAGGCCCCGCGGTGGGGGCCGCCCAGCACTGCCCGGTCACCGGGGAAGGCCGCTGTGGGAGGGCTGTCCTGGGCCGCTGAGGGGAAGACAGGAAGCCGCGACTGCAGGGCTAACCCTGCTTCAAGCTGCGACTCTGTGGCATCCGTCAGAATGGGCAGAGCCCTGGCCATTTCCGCAAGGCCAATGCAACCCACCACACTCGACTAAAAGGAGAACAGGACAGCGTATAGGAAAACATGGACACAACAAGACCTCTCCTGGCCTTGGATCTGGGCCTTTTGTAGAGAGAAGCCAAAGCCATGTCCCTGGGGTTTGAGAGAGAACAACCCTGCAGAGAGGGAGAGGGCACAGGATGCGGGGACCTTGCTGAGGGAGCCCTGAACCCGTCAAGATGGATCCTGGGGGGCCTGACTATGGCTTATCCAGCGAGGAAATCCACGACAGAGCTTTCTCCCAAAAGTGGGAAGAGAAAACAAAGACTGTCACAAATATAAAAATTGCTTACAAAACAATGATCTAAAAAGTTCAGTGGGGCTGGGTGGAAAAGAAGGTGGTTTTCGCTTCTGATCAGTCACAATGGGACTCAGGGTTTATAAAAGAGAACAGCCCACTCCTGGTCTCCCTCCATCGCCCCCCCCCTGCACTCTGGAGCCCTCCTGCTCTTGATGCATCCCCCCCTCACCCAACCCACCCCCACTATCCCCAGATGAGTTTGCCCCGAGCCGGCCCTGAAGACACACGATTGTTGTGGGGTTTCAATTTGATGGGGAACCTGATGCCCCAGATGGTGCAGACCCGGGCGGTGCAGCCCTTGGGCAGAGCTCCTGAGCCCCGGCCGTGAACTGAGGTAAGGAAGGCCGCGCGCGGCCCAGGGGTGCTCTCGGCTGTGGGCACCACAGGGCTTGTCGTCGTCCTCCAGGGGCCTCTGCCACCTCCCCCTCTGGTGAGAAGACTGCTCTTCACGGCGTCGCCGAGCCCGGCCGCTTGGCTCCCTCTGAGGTGCAAATCTGGATGCAGGGCCCGCCGGCGAGCAGAAGTCACAGTCCGCGGTGGGCCCCCCGCCCGGCCGGGGCATCAGCAGTTGTATAGACAGATTGGAAAAAACTAGCATTTAATATAAAAAGTGTTTTTCAAACGGTGTCCTTTCCTATATTTCCTAGCGTCCTCTGGAGATCATAATTCTTCACGTTTCTGAAGTCCTGCGTGTGGAGAAGGAGGACCATTGAAAAGAAAAAAGAGATTATCTTCAAGTTATAAAAATACAGATTGGGCATTTTTTGGCACTGAAACCTACTGTTTGTACCCCACCTCCACTGTATCTCTCTTTTTAAGTTTCTAGGAGCTTCGGTTTGGTGTGTTTTTATTATATTTTGAAACCAAAAACAAAATCTATGGTTAAATTTTTAAAAGCATCAAAACTACCTGAATACCCCCAGCTCCACCTAAATTGTGCTCACAAGCACAGTATTTATTCCTAGTGAAAATGGACGTATGCTTAGTTGGGAGCCTTCTGTTTTTCATTTAATAACAGACAAAAACATTTTCCTATGTGGCAGTGTAAGCTCATTTACCATTCTCTATTCTTGGATGTTTAAGCCGTTTTTAATGCTTTTGGCTTACAAATAATGGTAAAATAAATGTCTCCATGTATATGATTTTTTTTCCTGTGTTGAATTATTTCTTTCAAGGTAAATTCTCCAGAGAAGAATTATTGAGGATATAAACATTCAGTGGCTTCTGATGACTGAGTCAGTGCATTATAACAGGATTGTACAAATGCATGAAGATCAACAAGGTACACCCAGGAGAGTTTCACCACTATCTCCCCAACAAACGGCATTATCAATATGTACATTTTTCTATGTACTATATATTAATTCCTTTAATTTCATTACCGTTTCCTCAAATTCATTTATTATTTGTGTTTTCCTCTTATTTAAATAGTATGCTACATTCTTTGCCCATTTGCCTATGAAAATTCCTGAAATTTTACTCATGAATTTCAATTAATTATTCTCATGATGAATATCTAGCCTTTAAGCTGTGATTTTTAGTATCATGTTATAGTTATATCTAGGTGAATCACTCAAGATCCATGTTCTATAATTGCTTTTTTCTAGAGGGGGGCAGGGGAGGTAATTTGGTTTATTTAATTTGTTTATTTGTCTGTTTTAACGGAGGTGCTGGAGATTGAACCCAAGACCAAGTGCATGTTAAGCACATGCTCTACCACTGAGCTACACCCTCCCGATCAACTGCTTTTTAGAATTAGTTTTGAGCTGAACAAATGAAAATCCAGAGCCCAGCTTACTAATGGTTTACAAAAGGTCACTTTTGTATCCTAATGATTTTTTCAGACTGGCTACCATTCAAGATAGACATATAGCAGAGGAAACAGTATATGAAGACTAAGTCCTTTCGATTTTTGGTCTAAATTAAATATAAACACTCCAAACCCAGCCCAATATGCCTGTTTGAAAGAATAATACTTTTTTCAAACCAATATGTACTTTGTCTTGATCCTAAGTGCGTTCATTCACTCGTGCCTAGACAGATTTAATGGAAAGTCAAGGAATCTGACAAGAGGGCCCCAAATAATGTCAGGTTTGGGCTATGTATAATAAAACTTATGAACCTAAATAACAGTAAGTACAATTAAAGCACCCTTTCTAAAAGAAAGAAAAGAAAAGAAAAGAAAAGAAAAAAAGAAAAGAAAAGAAAAGAAAAGAAAAGAAAAGAAAAGAAAAGAAAAGAAAAGAAAAGAAAGGAAAGGAAAGGAAAGGAAAGGAAAGGAAAAGAAAGAAAGAAAGAAAGAAAGAAAGAAAGAAAGAAAGAAAGAAAGAAAGAAAGAAAAGAAAGAAAAGAAAAGACAAAAGAAAAGAAAGAAAAGAAAGAAAAGAAAAGACAAAAGAAAAGAAAAAAGAATAAAAGGGCAGCAACTCTCTTTAGTAAATACTGTTTAGAAGCCCAACTGAATAAGGAAAGTGAAAAATACACACTAGCAGATATCAGGATGGAAGGATTAACAAATGATTCTTCTTTTTCCTTTTATTCATTACCCTGTTTGTGAAACCAACAGAAGTCAGAAAAGCCAAGAAGCTTTACCTAAAGCCAAAAGTCTGTACTCACCTTCTCGGCTTGGCTCTTTTGTCGTCTTGTCTCTGAACAGTGTTCCCGATTCCTTCTCCTCCTGAAAGCGGGTCTGCAGCTGTTTGATCTCCTGATCGTAATCCTGCCACTCCGGGACAATTCGAACAGCCGCCTCCAGCTTGGGCTCTTTGGTCATTGGATTGTTACACTGCACAAATCGAAACGACAGACTTCAACTGATGTGAAGAAAGGGTGTGTTACACAGAATTCAAAGCTGTTTCTGTTCCTGGGCTACAAGTCCCAGCTGGACAAAAAGAACCATACTGAGGAAACAAATGATGTATTTATTAGCAGAAGCAATGTGGCAGCGGGTTATATGAAGCTTCTGCAAAGAAGCTGTGGAGCGCTACCAGAAGGTAGGAAGAGAAAGTCCATTTGGAAAATTACAAGGCACAGAGTGATCTTGAAGACAGGCAGTAACATCACTGATTTTCAGCAGTGAGAACGTCCCCTCCAGACACTAGAGGATTTGGCTTCCCGCCAAGGTGCGAAGTTCTGCAGTCCCTAAACTACACAAGACAGGGAAAGGCTAAATAACTGTCTAGCTGTACGTCACACTGGACCAAGATGCAGAAAAGAGCCACAGGCAACTCACCAAATCAATTGTTTTTGCCTTCTTCTTAGAGGCATCATCACACCACGTTTCACACCAAAGCCATTCTTGAGGAAGGGATTTAATTGGCACCTGATGGATCATGTTATTGGGCAAATCCTGTTTGGTACAGATGATAAAACACAACAACCTGAAGTTTGGGAGAAATCTGAATACATGCACAGCAAATGAGTGAGGTGAACTGCTTACATATCACATGCCAATCATAAATATTTAGAACGGAAATGGTCCTTACCAAAAACCTCAGAGAAGCTAAAATATTGATTTATGGTGTTTTTAAAAACCACAAAGTTTAGAGGGTCCATAAAATATCCACCCATAATAAGCACCTGAAAAACCTGAGCTTAAAACTCACAAACAGCCTGAATGTAGACTTCCCTCAGTGACAGCGATTCTAAGTCAACTAATCATAGACTGTGGATCTTGTCCTTCACACGGTCTTACTTAAAGGAAGCTCTGAATCCGCCCTGTCTACTGAGCCCACGTGTTTTCTAGCCAACTGTGCTCTGTGCTTTGAAGCTTTCTTCTCAGGAAAACTTTTGAGCTTGACACAATAGAATGTGCCATTGTCCCAAGCCACAAACCACTGACACGATTCAGGAATTCCACCACTTCTGGGTAGATACACAAAAGAACTGAAAGCAGGGGCTCAAAGAGATACTCGTACTCATACACCAAATGTCAGAAATAAACCAAATGTCCAACAACAGATGAACGGATAAACAAAATGTAGTACACACATACAATGGCATATTATCTTATCTCAACAGGAAGAAAATTCTGATACATGCTACAACATGGACGAATCTTGAAAACATTCTGCTGAGTGAGACAAATCGAACACAAAAGGAAAAATACTGTATGATTCCAAAAGTACCTAGAATAGGCAAGTTCATACAGACGGAAAATAGAATGGAGGTTACCAGGGGCTAGGGGCAGGAGAAAAGGGAGTGAGTGTTTATTGGGTGCAGAGATTCTGTTTGGGACAATGAAAAAGTCCTGGAGCTGGACAGCTGCACAACACTGTGAATGTCCTCAATGTTACTGAACTGTACAAGTACAAATAGTTAAAATGGTACATTTTATATTATGTACATTTTATTTTACCACAATAAAAAATAATCAAGGTAAAATAAAAACACTCCCAGACAACAAAAACTGGAAAAAATGTGAACTTGATGCTAAGGGTTAAAAGTAAAGGATAGTCTTCAGACAGAAGAACAGGGATCCAATATGGAAGCCCAGAAATGCAGGGAAGAATACAGAGTAACCTAAAGGGTGACTGCAAGGAAACCCGAACAGATACTGACTATTTTAAACACAGATTTATAATACAGAGATCTAAACTACATGGCACCGAAGCATGCGGGGTGAATTCTAACACAGCATGTGGACTTGCAGCAGAGGCTGCTAGGAATGCAGGTTCCTAGGCCTGATCACACACCTACTGAATCAGCCTGTGCAGATGGGGCCCAGAAATTAATGCTTTAATAAGTTCTTTGCATGATTCTCTTACATATGCTAAAATCTGAGAAGTGCTACTCTGATGTTTTCGCATTATCTGGTAAAGCAGTAAAATATACTAATTAATATTAGCCTTTGCAAAGTCAGAAATGCGTACTATAATCTCTAGGATAATCATTAAAAATTATTCATAAAAAGTGATTACTTTAAGCTAATAGAGGGAAAATGGAATTATAAAAAATTCTCAATCAATCTGAAAGAAATCGACTAAGGAGAAAAGAGCAACACAGAACACATGGAGTAAGTAAGAGGCCAGAGAAAAGCCAAACTTCTCAGTGATTTTACATTAACTATAAACGGACTAAATGGCTGTCACACCAAGGAAAAAACAAACAGGTATAAGCTATTTATAAGAAATAGAACTAAAACATAAGGACAAAGAATGATTGAAAATAGAAGGTTAAACTAAAAACTACCATGTGATACTAACCAAAAGGAAAAACCAGTGCAGCTGCACTCAGATGAGACACACTTTAAGCTCTCCCCACCAAAAGCATTAACAGAGATAATAAAAGGTTAATTTGTCAGAAATACATATAGTTTCTAAGTTTCTAGGCACTAAATGATACAGCCTCAAAGTACATCAAGCAAAATTGGACAAGACCAAAAACAAGAAAGATTTCACAATACGGAAAAAGATTTTTAACACAGTTCTCTCGGTAACTAACAGAAAAAACAAACAAAACAAATATAACAACATTTTGCTAAACCTGACCTAACAGACATACATAGAAAAACAACACACCTAACAACTGCAGACTATAAAACCACATTAAATGTTTACCAGAACTGATCATATCTGGGCCAAAAAGCAAAGCTCAACCAACTTCAAATGCCTGAAATCATATAGGATACATCCTCAGACCAGAGCAACCAGGCTAGAAATTAATAACAAGCACACAAAGTAGCTGGAAAATCTCTATGTATTTGGAATCACTTCTAAATAACTCAGGAGTTAAAGAAGAAATCACATGGGAACTAGAAATATATTGAGTCAAATGATAAGAAAAATACTACATATAAAATACGTGGAATGTAGCCAAAGTCTTGCTGAGACAGAATTCAGAAATTCCAAATGCATATACAAGAAAAGACTAAAAATCAGGAACTAAACATCTATCTCAAGAAATCAGAAAAAAATCAACAAATTAAATGAAATAAAAGGTAAGAAAACAATAAAGAGCAGAAATTAGTGAAACAGAAAAGAAACACATAGACAGGATGAAAACCATTTAAAGCTCGTTCACTGAAAAGACACATAAAAGTGATTTATTCCTGATGAGTTGACCAAGGGAAAAAAGAGAAAGCACAAATAAACAATGTCAGGAATTTAACAAGAGAGGAGGAGAAAGAGAGAGAGAGAAAACATCAATACAGACTTTACTGACTTTGAAAAGATAACGTGATGAAACCATTCTGGCTCTTAATATACATTTTTCATAGTTGGTTAAACAGTGCCTTTAAGATCTGAGCATGTCACTGTATATAAATTATATCTCATTAAAGACAGACAATGAGAGGATAGTATAAACAACATTAAGACAACGTATTAGGAAATTTAGGTATAACTTAACATAGATTTATGAAATAGAAAAAATGTCAACAGACCCATAACTATAAAAGAAAGTGGGTCATAATTTAAACACAAAGGAATGTCTATGTGGCTTCACTGGTGAATTCTACCAAACATTTAAGAAAAAAAAATGAAGCCAATCTTACACAGACCAATTACAGGTAAATGAAAAAGAATAAGACCCAACTCATTTTATTAAGCCAACATAGCTTTGCTATCAAAGCCTGACAATATTACAAGGCACTGCCATATAAATACATACATGCAAACTTCTTAAACAAACACCAGCTCTGAAACGTCACCTCTTCATAAAGCAACCAAAGAATCATCAAACATAGAATCAACTTTTTCAGAAGTTTGCAATTAATGAAAGGCTTGCAGCAATCCAAGGAGTCAACAAAAATGGCTGAATGTTGGTAAGAACAGTGAGCTTTGTGGTGTTTTAACTTACCCTATTCCTGTCAGTCTCAAAAAATAACAGCCTGCATTTCCATACTGGGGGCAAACAGAACAAGGCTGGAGGTCTTTCAAAGCTTCATTCCCAAAATAGACTCATCACGTGACTGGTGGCTCAACCTAACTTGAACTTGCTCAATGTGAAAGGCTTCTCCTTGGCAGCACTTGTTGGATGTATTACGCTTCCTAAGGCTGCCTGAGGCAGAAAAGAAGACTAACCGAAAATCGTAAAAGGAGAAGCAGAAGAACAAGATGTCCACAGGAGGCTTTGAAAAGAGAAGGCATATTCCGGGAATGCAGAAGGCAACGTATGTGCGTAAGGCTCTGAGTGTGCTCGAGGCTGTGTGCGTAACCAAGAAAGACCTAAGAAGGTTTAAGGTCTCTGCTCTGGCTGACCTTGAGGCTCCAGGCAGGGAAGAAGGCTAAGGTAGAGTTGGAAAGTGCCCAGCTGATTCTTGAAGGTGTGTCCCAGCATGCATCCAAAGGTCTTTAGCAAAGACTGGGAGTCTTAGTGGTTCTGAGCACTTAAAATAATTTCTGTCCAATTTTAGGTGACCATAAGCTAATCAGGCAGACAAAAAAATGCAGACTTCACAGAACTAGTTTGGAAATCACAAAAACAAACAAGCAACTAGTACAAGTAGCAACAACAAACCCTGGAGAGGGAGCAAAATCTAATTTCCAGAGTTGCTACACTAGATTATTTGAAATGTTCAGTTTCCAACAAAAATGAAGAGACACAGAAAAAAACAAAAACTAGAAACTATGACCCATATATGGGGGGGAAAAAGCAATCAATAGAAACTATACTTTTGGAGGCCCAGACATCGGACTTAAAGACAAAGATTTTAAATCAACTATTTTAAATATGTTTAAGCAGCCAAAGGAAACCACGTCTAACAAAACAAAAGGAAAGTAAGAGAATGATGTTCCAAAAATTAGAGACTATAAACAGAAATTATACAAAAGAACCAAACAGAAAATCTGGAGTTAAATACTATAATAACTGAAATGAAAATTCAGTTTGCCCACAGATTTGAGTAGGCAGAAAAAAAGAATCAGGTCAATTGAAGATAGGTCAATTGAGATTATCCAGTCTGAGGAGCAGAAAGAAGAAAGAATAAACAGTACCTCACAGTTCTGTGGGAACCATCAAAAATATCAACATACACATAATAGGAGTCCCACGTGTGGGGGGCAGGGGGAGGCAGGCACAGAAAGACTATCTGAAGAAATAAAGAAAATTTGCTGAGTCCGATGAAAAACATGAATCTACACATCCAAGAAACTCAATGAACTCCAAGTAGGATAAACTTTAAAAAGACCGACATATACAAATACTATAATCAAACTGTCAAAAGACAAAGAACTTTGAAACGAGCTGGAGAGATGGTGACTTGTCACAGACAAGGCAGTCTAAGATTAACAGGTGATTTCCCAGCAGAAACCATGCAGGCTAAAGGCTGTGGGACAATATATTCAAAGTGCTGAAAGAAAAAACTGTTAAGCAGTAAGTCTATATCCACCAAAACTATTCATCAAAAACTGACGGAGAAACTCACAGATACAGAGAACAAATCAGTGGTTACAAACCAATCAGGGGAGAGGTAAGGTGGGAGGGGAAAGACAGAGATATGGCATTAAGAGACACAAACTACCACATAAAAAACAGATAAGCCACAAAGATATACTGTACAGCACAGAGAAATAGAGCCATTATTCTGTAATAACTTTAAATGGAGTATATAATCTATAAAATATTGCCTCACTATGTTGTATACATGAAACCAATATAATATTGTAAATCAACTATATGCCAATAGGAAAAAAAAGAAAGAAAGAAATTCACACATTCCCCAACAGTGTGTAGCTCTGGAGCCACCCTACCAGAAATACTAAAGGGGTCCTTCGGGCTGACATGAAAGGACACTAGAAGTAACTCAGAGGAGAAATAAAAGCACCAGGAAAGGTACAGAGGCAAATATAAAAGACAACACCAATGTATTTCTTGTTTGGAGCTCCTTTTTTATTCTCCCATCTGATTTTAAAGACAGCAATGAAAAATGATAATTCTAAACATGTGTTGACGGGCACACAGTGTAAACTGCATGGCAGTAACAGCATGGGGGGGGGGGTGGAAATGGAGCTACCTAGAACAAAGTTTCTGTATACCACAGGAAATCAAGTTGTTATTTATTCAAACTAGACTGTCATAAATTAAAGTGTTCGTGATAAATCAGGACAACCATGAGAAAACAACTAAAAAATTCATAGTGGAAAAAATAGGAAGGGAATGAAAACATCTATATAACATAACTGAAGGCAGTAACTAGGAACTGATAAACACAAAAGACAAGATATAGAGAAGACAAATAGGAAATGGTGTAAATCCTATCTCACTAATAATTACATTAAATATAAGTGGATTAAACCCTCCAATTATAAGCCACATGGGATGCCAGCTCACATCTACCAATTTAACAAATTAAACAGTAAGTATTAACCAAAACATGGAACAACAGGAACTCACGCTGCTGACGGGAGTTTAAATTAGAACTATTTTGGAAAACTGTTTGCAATTATGTAGTAAAGATAAAGATGCACCAATCTGATGACGCAGCAATCTAACTTGTAGTTGTACACACAACTGAAATACATACAGTACACACATGCCTCTATCAAGACATGTGCACGAACGGTCACAGCAGCATTACCCATGGAAGACAAAAATGGAAAATAACCCAAATGTACAGTGAACAAAACACCACTACACACAACAACGTGGATGAATCTCAGTAACATAATAACGTTGAGAAAGAGAGGTCAGACTCAGCAGAGTTCACCTTTTATAATCCCACTGAGACAGGCAAGACTACAGTGTTTAAGGATACAGTATGGTAATACAATACAGAAATGGGTGCTGGATACTTCTGTTACAGGAGAGGGTGGCTTCCAGGATGCTAGTAATGTTGTATTTCTTGAACTGGGTGGTGGCACATGGGCATCTGCTCTGTGGCAAATTCACCGACACATATGAATATGTATATGCTTAAATATTTTGTACACTCGCTTTTCTTTAAGGATGTTATATATCACAATAAAGGTTTAAAAATGTTTAAGACACACATAAGCAAAACAAAATGTATGAAACTATGTATCTAAAATACAAACTATAATCTCACCTTTAAAAAATGTTTAGAATTAATAAAGCAGTGATTCAGCTAAACTTCTTAACAAACACCACGGTTTCTGACACAGAAAAAAGGTTTATTGTGATACCATATTCTATGCTGTGAATCCTGAGCCAGTTAGTTCCTAATGAAGAGTGACAAACTGACCCTAGCAGGCAGAGAAACTAATTTGTCAGACTAGCTTGGGTACAAAATTAAAAGATACGGTGATTGTTTGGAGAGGCAGCATCCTCCTTCCACCGCCCTCCCCAAACCAACATCAGGCCTAAGACATTTTTCACTACTATGTCCTCCCTTAAGGACACATAAAAACCTCCCCCCAACACACACAATTCCTTTCCATTAAGAAACAAAACACAGTCCCAACAGAGGAGACTACTTCATTTTCTGACACAGCATCGTATGCCCATCACTGAAACTGTTCACCAAAAGAATAGCCACTTACCTGATCAAGATTGGAAAGGCTGTTAGGATCCTGGCTCAGACCTTGGTACTGTCCCCTGAGTCTGTCACCAGCAGCTATTTTCCTAAACTTCTTCAGATCCACGACATACAGTGCACTAGACAGAGAAGAGCCATCTGTTATAACCATGGATTATGGCAGAGCAAGTCCCCCCATTGCCCCGCTGATTCATGGATCGGATCACCAGGCAAACCTTCTGGCTTCTCTTTGAAAAGGCTGAGACCCGGCAGTGGGGCTCAGAGTCAGGACTGCTACTTTGAAGATGGCTAAGGAAGTTAGTACAAAACCCCTGTTCTGCTACCATCAGCTCACAACGACACTCTTCCTGATTTAACTGCCCTCCAAAGGAAATAATCTCTGGCAAAAGCTTTCTAGCAAATGTCAGCAGATCTGGTTTAATAAAAATGGACAGTAATTGATGATATTCTGATGATGTCTTAAATGTTACAAGGAAAAATACCCCAGTGTTACAGTTCTATTGGACCCAGAACATAAAGTATAATACTGAGATCACCACACCTCAACATTTATCCTGCCAGTCCACTAGCCTCCAAATCACACTGGGCCCAGAGGTGATGCAATGTTCACCAGAAAAGCAATGAATGCATACTGTTTACCCTGGGAATTCTACTTCTAGGAATTTATCCTGCAGATATACTTGAAACGTACAGAAGTTCGTATTTAATTATTCACTGTAACATTGTATGCCACAAGCCAAGACCATAAATAATATATATCCTGGAAAAAATATATTGATGTAAAAAGGAAAAAGGTCTCTCTCTCTCCCTGTTGATAGGTTTACTAGAGACGTTAAGTGAAAAAAGCAAGGAACAAAACTGTAAATAGGATAGTACATGTTTTATGTAAAACAGAAGTAATAGTTGTTTACATAAGAATTAAGAAACTCTGGAAGGACACACAGTAAACGAATAGAGGAGGTTATCTGGCTTGGGAGTGGGAACTGGGCAGAAGAGAGCCAGAATTGGGAAGGGTTTTTTCTCACTGTACATTTTTAATACTTTTTACTTTTGATGCACATTAATGTATTACCTATTCATGATTTTAAATATGCAAAATTAATTTTAAAGGAAAAACGTCAAACAACAGCATCCGAAGTCCTCCTTTTTCAGTACCTGATGTGATACTTCCGTCCCGCTAAATGACTGGCCCAGTAGCCCGACTTCCAGAACCTGTAACCGTCCATCTCTCTTCGGCTGTCACAGAAGGGAGTATAGCCGTAAGGAGCACCGTCCAGATTGAAATCTCTCAACTCTTTCAAATCTGTTCGTACAATCTGAAGAACAGAGGATCACAGTCATTTGTTAAACAACCACGCGGACAGCAGTGTCCGTAAAATACACGGTGTCTCACTGTGGCACCGTGGAGGGCAGCTCAGGGGTCAAGGGCGCCAGGGGTAGACCCAGTGTGAGCCCGGATTCCTCTGCTGAGTGGCTGACCACCCTCACTGACATGAAAGACGCTTAGCCTAATGCCTCGCACATGGGATTCTGAGTATTCAGAAAAAGGAGAAATAAAACGAATTGGCACCGCTTAGACTCAGTTTCCTCATGTGAAATGGAGACATCACAGGGTGGCTGGGAGGATACACGAATTACTGTAGGGACTGGAGGGGAAGGGGGCCCGGCACCCAGGATGCGCTCAGCAAGGATTCAGTGTGATTACAGAAGAACTGGGAAAGCACGCTCAGGTCGAGCCAGAGGGGACGTTAAGTGAGCCAAGTGAGGCGAGATTCCAAAGAGTGGGATGAAGTTTTGTCCCCGTGACTTTGGCACACGTTCGGTCACTTCCATGCAGATGATGAAGCTGGGCTTCCGCCAGCTCAGGGGGAGAGGGAAAGCTGCAGGGCTGAAGTGTATTTGCACTTTCTGAGTTTGCACACTCCAAAATTACAGTGTGTTCCTCTTCATTAAGTCAAATGTTGCCCACAGGGGGCCATCCGAAGAGTCCTGCATCATCAAGGCCAGGCTCCTGGCTTCCCGTCTCTTACCTATGTCAGTAACTCCTAGCTCAGGGGCAAATAACTGGAGATGATGGCAAGCACTGCTAAACCTCAGTTTTCCAGAAGGTAGGGGGGTGGGGCAGGTATAGCTCAGTGGAGGAGCGCCTGCTTAGCCTGCACGAGGTCCTGGGTTCAATCCCCAGTCCTGCCTTTTAAATAAATAAATAAAACTCAATTTTCCAACTTTTAGTTAGTATGTTAAATGAATTAAATTTACGATGCAAAACTGCGCACGTGATGTAATCACAACTATGTAAAAGAGGCATAGGAAAAAAGATGAAAATACTCTAAATAATGTAAAATTGAGCATGTATTTTAAATAAGGTAAAATACATTCTTCAAAACCATATAGTCTAAATAGTGTAAAGCAAGCATGTATTTTTCCCACAACTGTAAAAATAAAATCATTTAAAAAGGGAAAGGAAGTCTAATGCCTTTAATACCAACTTGCTGTTGAAACCTGGCCTTTAAGAGCTTACCTGATCGGCATCCACGAAGAGGAACTTGTCCACTACAAGCGGGAAGAGCACATCCAGGAAGAGGATCTTGTAACCCCAGATGATGCGCTGTTTTTCCGTCTGTTGATGAAGCCACCGGGGCCATTTGTACTGAACAAGCTCATACTGAAAATTGTATTTGTTTGCCATGTAAGGTATAAACTCCTATTTTTTGAGACAAGGAACAACAATCATTTACTTTTTTTTTTTAAACATTTACCTTAAGAAAAACAACTTCATAAGTAACTCAACCAACCAGAATTACAGCACCAGTGACATTTACCACGAGTAGCTGAACAAAGAAATGTCACCCTGACTCACTTGGACTATACAAAAGAACACATACAAACTTTTATCAAACCTTCATTTTTATGGCTTCTAATCACCACGTGAAATGAGAGAAATCTTCAAGTGAAGGCTTTTAGGTAACTAATTTACATCTGTGTGTGTGTTTAAGGGAAATGTACTTTTAAGTTCGTCTGTCTAAACTTGATTTCAGTAAAACATTTTTTTACCTTGATTTTAAGCCTTTTTTCCCGCCAGGTCTAACCCAGGGCAAACCCAAATACTTTGACCAAATTTGTTGCAGTAACTCTTTCAGGTTCTAAACAGAAGTAATTTCAGGGAACCAGAAGTCAATTACTTATCCAGGAGACGTATTACTGAATACATTAAAAGTTGCTCAGTAAATTCTATAGAACAACAACAAAAAAGATGCAAATAAATAAATTCAGATGACATATACTAACTGATATAAATAAAGCAGGAAACTTTGCAAGTGTGTTTTTGTTTTGCACAGATGAAGCATTACTTCCCTAGATCACTGGGAGCTGTTCACGATAGAACTAATCATCCTGCTCACTAGAAACCAGAACCGTGCTTTCCAATTAAATGCGGACATGCATGCTCAGAGGAAGAGAATGTGACTTCATCGAAACAAAAGATACAGACTCTCCCCTCTTATGATATCCAAGCTTCAAACAGGTCATAATTTTGCGTTCAGTTTTATAACAACTATTTCCCCCAAAACAGACCAGTCTGGAAGAATCATCAACACAGAATTACACAACTGAATTAGGGTAACTTTATACAAAAATTTTTTTAAATTACACAGATAACGTAGAAGTAGTAAAAAATATATTATACTGTACATATCTCCTTAATAAGAACGTTTTCCTTTTCAAAGCCTAAGGAACGAACCTTGAAGGTGGGGGACAAATAATTCTTCAAGAACCAGAATTTCACAGGAGTCTTGGTGTTCTTCAGCACTGATAGCATCATTATGCTGTCAAACAAAAGGAAGTAATAGTAACAATCTTCCAAATCTTCTTTTAATTTATATATAATATAAATAAACCTAATATATATGTGGGGGTAATTAGGTTTATTTATTTATTTATTCTAATGGAGAGACTGGGGATTGACCCCTGGACCTCTTGCATACTAAGCACATGCTCTACCACTGAGCTATACCCACCTCCCACCCCTAATCTTTTTAATCTCAACAAAATCAAGCACAGTCAATCATGAGACCACTCAGTGTTCTTTATGGCAGAGGTGACTCGTGGCTCAATCAGGTAAAGAGAGACTCTCAGTAGTGGAAAATGGGAAACTGCACTTATTCGCACTTATAGAGTATCACTGGCTGTGAAGAGTACTTTGTACCTATCGAAATATACCTAACTGATAAAGGCACATGTTTTAATTACGTTATACCTCTAACTAAACTGCTTCGTGAACTGATACGTTAATTATGGTACAAATGAATAACGGAGGTTGTGCTTAACTGACTCCTGCAGCTCGTGTAAGCACACTGCCTCCCACCGCCCACGCCCGCCGGGGAGGGGAGCCTGGGGAGGTAAGGGTGGCAGAGAGTGGTTACAATGGCAGGATTCCCTACTTTGAAAAAAATAAAAACAAATTTCGAGTCAAGGAATTTGATTAAATTCAGTTGTCACTAACACCTGACATGGCTATTCTTTAGGTTAGATATGATTCCCTGAAAATATGAGGGTTAAACAGGAGTGAAATGACACTTGACTATTCACTATACAGGTTTGTAGCAGAAAATTAAGAGGGAAAAGAACCCTGGCGTTAGGAAAGCTCCTCTCAGGCACAGCCGGGCCCTGCTGACCACTGTCCACAAGGCGCTCCTGGGGGCCTTCCCCTGGCGACCGCTGAGACAATCAGCCCGAGCCTGTGCCTCTCCTTGGCTCTTGCTGGGTGACGTCAGATGCGCCCCCATGCCCCTCAAGTCTCGGCCTGTCTGTAAGAACTAAGACCCCTGCTGGCTCTAAAATCCTATGACTCTTTAGAAGGCAGGCCCTGTTCCATCTCTATTCTCTACGTTAACCTCCTAATTTCAGGTTTAAGCGATGCTTGGTGGACAATTAACACCATTCTTCACCATGTGTGCACAGTGATATTAAAGGTTTATAGCCGTGTGATATCCACACAGATGCATTTACTCTACAGTGACACTCCACAAGACTGGCCAGATCAAAACCACCACAATTATGTACAGTAATCTATTCACCATCCAGAGTGCTTCAAATACACAGAAGTACAATGGGCAGAATCCCATAAAACACATCCTCCCTAAGTAAGAAGGCTGCGACAAATTCATGCATCTGTCCTGAAATAACCAGCATGACTAACCGAAGAAATCTTTCATAGAGATGACCAGATGCAACGGAGAAAATGTTAATTATGTCATCTTTGTCTTGTTTCACTTCCTCCGTCTTTTGTCCTCCTGTGAAGCCCCTGTAATAATAAAGGTAAAAACAAGGACCCGTGAAATGCTGGCAGGGACACACTGCCCTTTGAGGGGAGGGGTCAGGAGACGGTGCTTTCTCATTCCTGCTTCCTCCCCACGGTGCGGGCACTGAGCATCCACTCGTGCCCTGGGGGAGGGCGTGAGGACAGCAAAGCAGCCCATGGGACAGACAAGGAGAGGGATGCTGCTGGACACGGGCTAGTCCACAGAACAATGCAAAATGTACGACTGAAAGTGAACTGAGCAACTAGCACTCAACTCTCCAAGGAGAGAGAGGCAAATCCAACTGGTGTCAAGAAGGATGGCACAGAAGTAACCTCACCACGAGGGGACACCGACCTCTAGTCAGTCAGTGGGACACACTCAGCTACACTACGCACGAGTGCAAGATGTCGGCCGCACAGAGCGGAATCTGAAAAGCCCAGACAGGATTATTATACTCAGGTGAAGGGAAGGATGGTGCTTATATCTCATTTTTCCCTTAAAAATAGTACTTCTTTATGATTTACCATTTGAAGGAGTCCCAAAACCCAGACTCATTCTCATTGGTTCCATCACTCAGCAAGTCTTCATTCACCATGTCCGCCTTCTTCTGAACCTGCAATCAGCCATACGAGAAGAATCTCACCCTCCTATTGGGTTTCATAGGCATTAAACTGCTTTTCCCTGGACGTACACGGGGAGTACTGGCCACAACAGGGAGTTAGTTCTCCAGCCAGCAGGCACAGCCCGCCCAGGGTACAGACATACGCAACAGAGCTACGTTCGTCACATCACAGTAAAATCTTAAGTGAGGAGACAGCAACCTCGTTTAATTAGACAATAATTGTTTGCAGTGAGAAAAATGGGCAGAGAACCTTAGAGTCTGAGTAAAAACAGAAGCACAATTCTCCAGGCTAACAGCCAGTCCCCGGGAAAGAGTGCAGCCCACAGGACTCACTAGTACAAAGAGGGGCTGAATCTTCTCTACAACACGGGTCGCTTTCCTGCTCAACC
Source organism: Vicugna pacos (assembly GCF_048564905.1). NCBI lineage: Eukaryota > Metazoa > Chordata > Mammalia > Artiodactyla > Camelidae > Vicugna > Vicugna pacos. Next base: position 3,411,949 of record NC_132991.1, read on the forward strand.
ACATGTGGCCTGCTTTCGATTTTACTGTGCGTAATGATTATTTATTCCGTAATATCGTTTCCTTGAATTTAAGGCACCAAAATTCTGAGAACGGAAAGCAGAACTTAAATAGCGCTACCATTTTACTGCTGTTGAAATTTTCATTGGCATTCTCTCCAATTTTCTGAGAATAAAATCATAATAATGTGAATTGTGGCTATACCAGCAACACGTTATCTGTGAAAACATTTTACGGAAAGTGCGACTTGTACTGCTCACTGAGATTACCCAAAAGGTGCAGTCTCTCAGCTGAAGAAAGTCACAAACTCACATTTACAGAAGACATTTTGCCTCTCGAGCAGCATTCCTATAAATGCTACAGTAAAATTCCAATGGTGAATTAAAGTCTTGGGCTGGTTTCTTTCTTTATTCCTCAGCTTTACTGAGGTATAACTGACAACAACACTGTAAATGTAAGGTGTACAGGGTGATGATTTGGTGTAGGTAACTACTGTGAAGCCATACCCAAAATAGGAGCTTTTCTGGAGTTAACACAGTCCGTCACCTCTCACAGTTTGGGGCTGGTTTCAAGATACCTATTTTCACATAACAGCCGCCAAACACCAAATTGCTGCTGCTTTTACCAACCCTAATAGAGCAGATGCCTTAATATACCAAACTCACCTTCACTTTAATAATTTTGCTCTTGAAGTTGTTGAGGACAACAACAACTTCGTCAGCGTCTGGTGGAGAATCTGTGCCGTCATGACTGAGGGAGAAAAACAAGGGAAGAAGGTTAGAGAGAGAGATTACAAACCGCAGTTGCCCACATGCAGGAAGCAGTCTGACGTCAACCAGCTGTATCTGTCTGTCACTTTTATCACAAAGGAGATTTTTCTGAGCAGCCTGTTTTCGCACAACCTGCAGGAAACCCCTTCAAGCTGCACGGAGCAGCTGTCACAATCTCCACCTTACACGGTGAGCGTGCCCATGGCTCACGGCCCGGGCTTTCTTCTTGAGTTCGAGTTTCTCCCACAGGAGAGGCCCCCGGTGCTGACAAGCACTTGCTCACGTGTAGGAACCGTGTGTTCCCGAGGCCTGAGCCGAGCGCAGTGTCTTCAACAAAGGTGTGCCCGTGGCCCGGGCCACCGCCCGGGATATGCAACCCTCCAACTCTGCAACAGGCAAGAGCAGAACATGGCTCGAGCTCTGGTTCAGTAAAGGGGTCTGCTCTGTCCTTCTTCCTGGAGCCATACAGCCAAGTCCAGGCCCTGCCCTCGGTCTGGAGGAAGAACTACCATCAGTTCTATCTGCCAGCAGACGGGGCCGAGGAGGAAAAATTAAAAACAGTATTTCCCTACTAACCAACTGCAGTGCCTAAAATTCTCAGTTGCCAGTTTTTAAGGTGTTAGCTACAGAAAGCCACGATAAAATATGAATTCCCTGGCTGCTCTGTCACCTGGCAAAGGTGAGATTCTGAGAGGGAGCAGGAAATGTCCCAGAATCTCGGAGGCACCGGACGAAGAAAGCCCTTGCCCGCTAGGTGCAGAGGAGGCATGTGTGCTCTGGCCACCACAGAAGAGTGGACAGAAAAAGGACACACAGCAGGACAGGGTTTAGAAAGACAACAGATAAGCTTTTAACGACAATATTAAAATTCTACAAAACCGTATTTGGGGAAAACACTGGTTGGAAAAAAATCTACTATTTTTTGAAGGCGTTAATAAAATAAGAAATATGCAGACATCACATTGCTCTCATGTGTGTCAGGTAATCTATGAGGCTCAGGTGAGGACACAACAGAATGATGTTTTAGATCAACAACAATGGGAATCAATCCCTAAATGCACCGACATGAAGTCTTCTCACACAGCTTCAAATTAATTTAAATTGAGTTAAGCAGAATTTAGACCATGCTTTTTTAAAAGGCAGTATAAATTTTTTTCGAATTAAGAGTCACTTGTAGCAAACCTGAAGGTAAAAACCAGGCTCCTGACCAAATGCTCTGGGAGTATTTCCATACACAGCCCTGGAAAGACAAGGCTTGCACAAAACCTCCACGGCCGAAGCTTACAAGTCCTGTCAGTCTCCAACTCACTCCTGGTAAAGAAATATACCATCCTGGGTTGAAAAGTCTGACTGTTCATCTCTTTTCTCCTGTCTTGAAATGACTCAATTTCTCATCTGCCCATGGTTTTTTATCACAGTGACAGAATGATTTGATTCTGGGACTTTGTTAGCACAGAAGAATGACTGAAGAATCAAACTTAACTATATGTGTTATTACTATTCATCCTGCTTATTATCCAATTATACCCTGACAATTCTTCCATATTTAATTTCCTGGAAAAGCACTGTTTCATCACATGCAATTGCAAATTAAATTCTTATTGCCTGGCCAACTTTGTAGTAGTTAATGCAAACTGATTTGTCTTGCAGGATATTCTGAAAAAAATGTACTTGCATCACTTAATCCTACCTGTAGATTCTATAAATATCTTCAGACCGTCCTTTCCTTAGTCTCAGAATCCAAGCTCCTGGGTTGGCTTTTAACTGGAAGTAGCCCTACATAGGACAAAAAGAAGAAAAGACATATTTCAGTTCTCTTAGAAACATCAAAACGCTACTTCTGAGGGATAGTTATTTCTTTTTCTGATATATCAGTCACCTCTATTTTAAATAAGATAGTTAACAACCCAATGCAACTCTTCAAATCTACACATTAGAAACACTAACAAAATACAGGCCCATCGAGCCGAGAAGCCTGCCCTTTAGCTGTACTTCAATGAAGAACCAATGTGTGAAGTGTGAATAAGCTTAAATCTCCCCCCAGCCCCCCACCAAAAAAAAAAGAGAGAGAGAGAGAGAAATACTGTCAGCTCATAAGCAATGCATTTTCAGGGGCCAGTCCAGTTAGAGCATAATACTCTGGCATGTTTTCTTATTTAAGTTGTCATGTAATTTCAATCTACAAGTTTAGCTAAACTGATGATTTGTATATTGACCAAAGTCGGTGAATCAGGAATTTTAACCCCACACAGGCTCAGAGCACTAACTGCTAACTGCTCCATCATAAACTGTAGTGACTGAATCAGGACGACTCAGCATCGCCACCTGCTGGACCGACACTTTACCAGATTGGCCATAACAATAGTATCCACGATGACTGGCTGGGCGGAAGTTCCTAATGTGAACTGCAGTCCCCGCGGGGGCTGGCCCGTGGTGATGTCATAGCAGTGCCCCTCCAGTAACAGGTACTCCAGCTCGTACTCAGCAGCCACTACGCTGTCCACCTGCAATATCAACATTAAATCCCTCAGGGCTAGGGAGGGTATACAGTGGTAGAGTGCATGCTTAGCGTGCATGTGGTCATGGGTTCAGTCCCCAGTACCACTTCTAAGAATAAATAAACACTAAATAAATCTAATTATATCCCCCACCAAAAAAATAAACTTCATTTTTAAAAATCCCATTAAAAAAATTAAATCACTCAAAGACTACTCAGCAATAACAAGAAACAGAATACTGAGACATTCAACATGAACGAATCTCCAATGCATTATGCAAAGTGACATAAAGGGCTGTATACCATATGATCACATTTATAGAAAACTCAAGAAAAGGCAAAACTATAGTGACAGAATGCAGATCAATCGATGCCTGGGGCCTGGGGAGGAGGGGACTGTCTTCAAAGGGGCATGAGAGAACTCTCTGGGGTAAGAGAAATGCTGCGTCTTGATTGTGCTGATAGTTAATAGCACACAATTTAAAAATTCAGGTGGGTTGGCAGGAAAGTCAGGAAAAGGGACACAGAAAAACAGTAAGAAGGTGGGGAGGGTACAGCTCTGTGGTTAGAGTACGTGTTTAGCATGTACGAGGTCGTGGGTTCAATCCCCAGTACCTCCATTAAAATTAATTGATTAAATGTTTTTTTTTTAAAGAATGAACAGATTTAAAATATAAATAATGGAGAAGATAGATAAGACAATCCTACAAGGATTAGCCTATATGAGAAAACAGAAACAATGAGAAAGATCAGGAAAAGTGCAAATTCATCCTGGCCTTGAAAATATAGCTGAAAATACTGCTGTTCTTAATGTAAATGCCCAAGACGTATTTCATGGCTCCATAACAGCATGAAATCATTCACAGTCTACACCAGCTGCCTAAATTATTGCTAATTCTGTGCAGAAAATATGATTGCAAGGTCTTAGGGCAGCTTGGCTTTAGCTAATTAAAGAGTTTCTATCCCAGACTAGTTCAGGCTTGATTTTATAACCCTATCTAATGCTCACAACGAACTATTTGGAGCTTAACATGTTACTGCAATACTAAATTCCAACAGCATAATAATTAGAGGTAAGAGGTAAACCTCCATATGCTCACAAGTCTCGGGCTCTATGTTGTCAACGGAATGCAGGGAAAACGGGAAGAACCCTAAGAAAGAGCAGCAAAAACTCTGGAAGATCCAGAAGAAACCTACTTTGCATTTGATTCTCTACTTCTTTGCACTGTTCTTTAGTGCTTTTTGTGGCCATTTGATAATCTCTTCAACAAATCCTCAAAGGCAAAAATTGGATTCCCTATTTGTTAAAAGCATGGTGTACAGGACTAGGGTGGAGAAAGACAAGTGTGTGCATGTACGCACACACACACTCTCTCTCTCTCTCTTTCTTTCTCCCTCCTCCACCAACTCAGTACCTAAGGGATCCTTCTTAAAGAAACTGGAGTTATTCAACCTCATGAAAAGAGGGCTGCAAAGTCCTTTGGTTATTAAATCTTCAAGATCCCAGTCTCTCAATTTCCAAGGAGACAGAACCAGAAAACAGGCTTCAATTTTGTTGGAGATATTGAGACCAGACATAGAGACAAATGTCTTAAAAAGGAAGGAGGCTCTGAGGCACTGTAAGCTCCCTGGAAGTAAAGACCACATCCCTTAATTCCTTTGCTAGTACACTCAGAGCTCAGGATAGAGTGAGGGACGAGACATCTTCACTATCTTTGAAAATGGATTAGTGAAGAAGGATCATTTTCCTCAGAAACTCAAAATACAGTCATATGGAAACAAATTACAGAGAATGGAAAAACAATAAAGAAAAACCAATGACACCAAAAGCTGGTTCTTTGCAAATATCAACAAATTGACAAACTTTTAGCTAGACTGACCAGGAAAAAAAGACAGAAGTGCCAATTTGCTGAAACCAGCAAAGAGAAAGGAGACATCACCATTAAATTTAAATTAAAAAGACTACATGAAAACGCTCTAAATGCCAACAAATTAGATACCCTAGATGGAATGGATAAATTCCTAAGTGACACAAACTTTGAAAACTGACTCAGAATAAATAGAAAATCTAAACAGACCTACAACAAGAGATAGTATCAATAGTTTAAAATTTTTTCCAATTAGGCAAGAAAATAATATAAAAGGCATCTGGACTGAAAAGAAGTGAAAACTACCTCTATTTGCAGATGACAAGATCTTGTACAGGCTTGTAGGCTAAGAACTACAAAACACTGTTGAAAGAAATTAAAGACCTAGGTAAATGGAAAGACTTTCAGTATTCATGGTTCACAACACTTACTACTGTTAAGATGGCAATACTCTCCAAATTGATCTAGGGATTTAACACAATCCCTATCAAAATCCCAGCAGCCTTTCCTGCAGATATTAACAAGCTGATTCCAAACTGCAAAGAACCCAGAATAGCCAAAGCTACCTTGAAAAAGAAGAATAAAATTGGAAAACTCACATTTACTAATTACAAAACTTACTACAAACTATAGTAAACAAGATGGTGTGGCACTGCCCTAAGGACAGACACAGAGATCATTGGAACAGAACTGACAGCCCAGAATTAAACCTTCATATTTATCATTAACTGATCTCTGACAAAGGTGTAAAGACCATTCAACAGGGAAAGAACAAGTGTTTAAACCAAATGGTGCTGGGACAACTGGATATCCATATGCAAAGAGTAAAGCTGGAACCCTACTTCACACCATACATAAAGATTAACTCAGAATAAATCAAACACCTAAATGTCAGAGTTTAAAATTGTAAAAGCCCTAGAAGAAAACACTGGAGTAAATATTTGTGACTTGCGATTAAACAATGGTTTTTTGCTATAACTCCAAAAGCACAAGCAACAAAAGAAAAAATAGGTAAATTAGACTTTATCAAGATTACAAACTTTTGTGCTTCAGAGGATACCATCAAAAAAGAAAAAGAAAAGAAAAGAAAAGAAAAGAAAAGACAACCTACAAAATGGGAGAAAATGCTTATAAAGCATATATCTGATAAGGAACTTGTATCCAGAATACATAACGAAGTCTTACAGTCAACAATCAAAAGACAAGCCAATTTTAAAATAGGCAAAGTATATGAATAGATATTTCTCCAAGGAAGATACAGAAATGGCCAATAAACACATGAAAAAGTGTTCAACATCATTTGTCATTAGGGCAGGAACGAAAAATGATGCAGTCATCTTGGAAAACAACATGGCAACCCCTCAAAAAGTTAAACACAGAATTAACATATAATTCAGCAATTCCATGCTTAAAGATATACACAGGGGAAATAAAAGAATGTCTACAAAAACTTGTATACAAATGCTCACAGTAGCATTATTCAAAATAGCCAAAAAAGTAGAAACAACCCAAATGTCTTTCAATGAATGGATAATTAAAATGTAGTATATCCATACAATGGACTATTATCTGGCAATAAAAAGGAATGAATGTACTAATACATGCTAGACCATAAATGAAACTTGAAAATAATTAAAATGAAAGACACCAGTCACAGAAATACTGTTTAGATGAATGTCAGAACAGGCAAATCTGAAGAGACAGAATAAATGAGTGGTTTGCCAGCAGGGAGGGGGAGTGAGGAGTGATCACTAATGGGTGTGGAGTATCTCCTAGGGTGATGAAAACGTTTTAAAATCAGACAGTGGTGATGGCTGCACAGCTCTGTGAATATACTAAAGCCACTGAACTGCACATTTAAAAAGCGTGAATTTTATGGTATGTGAATTAGATCTCAATGAAGCTGTTATTTTTTTAAAATACAATTATACTGGAACATTAATTTCTCAGAGGCCCACTGAGGCTGTGATCCGGTCTGTTCAGAGACTACCACCAGCACCTTCGACAGGCTTTACACATGATTAGACACTTGGAAGTAAAGATATTCTTACCTCTTCTAGATAAATATTATCAAGATCATACGGTGTTCTGACAGACTCCACCATCCAGCTCTCAGGTGTGTTCAAATTCAGGGTGAACAGAGGAGACTGTGGCATATCCAAAAATTTGGCTATTGGACCCTTAGCAAAGCCATTGTCTGAAGTAAAAGAAATCTCTGGTTCCAAGACATAACGGTAAAAACTGAAATTGAAAAGGAAAATGTTTATTTTTAATGCAACCACTGCCCTTGCTTTTACAGGCATCCATACAGGTAAATAACTGGCTTAGGAAAAACTGGATTTGGAAGCATATCCTTCTGGATTGAGCGAAGTGTTTCCAAAACTATCTCTTGACCTAACTGTACCTCCTGCAGTTGCTGAGGATCAAGAGGAGAGCAAGAGGGACGGGACTGAGGGGGGAGGTCATGTCTCCCTGTGCTGTGTAGGGAGGTACTGCTGGGGTCGCCAGCATTTCCTGGGCACCTGCCTCCCTGTGGTGAGAAAAATTCCTTCTCTCTCTCTCAAAAGCAAAGTCCAAAATAGTGACTTAGTTCTCAGGCAAGCCCTGAAAACATTAATCATTTAAATATGTCCCCTATACAAAGACAATGTTGAAAGCTAGAACCCTTTTGCTACTTTCAAACCCTGCTTCAATTCACTTAGAATCTAACCTATAGAACCCAGTACATTTGCAAATTAGGAATTTCTCATTGTCCCCAAATGTGCTATACTATTACTACTAACTGCTTTTTTAATAACTTTTTTTCATAAATGACCATCCCACAGCTCAGACAATATACAGCTAAGCCTGCCTTCCTCTTCAAGATACATGCACATGAGCCTCAGCAAGCTTCCTGTGACATACAGATACTCCAACTTAGAAATGACTGCTCTTCGAAGAAAAAGTATATACACAAGTGTCTTTCTGCATAAGGGCACATTTTAACTACATAAATTTGATCCAAATGTTTTTAGAGAATCATACAATTTTGACAAAAAAAAAAATAGAAAAAAAGCAAAAGAAAAGCAAACTACAGGTGCAAGGACCCTAGGTTAATGCCACCTAAATGCTCCCATGACCACACCAAGTTCCTGGAACTTTTGATTGCAGCAAAAATTTGGCAAAGCTGAACTTCAATAAGTGATTTTTTCAAACATGACGTCCAGATACAAGCCCACTTGATCCTTAACATTCAATTTCACTTTCAGATTTAGTGCAGTTCTTCCCGTTGCTGATTCAATAGCTTGTGTTACCTTTTTAAAGGCATGTCGGAAAGTTTAGATTGGCAGTTCATAAACACTCTTAGATTCATGTTGATCAGCTGAGTTAAAACCTAAAATAAACCAGAAGAAAAAACATCAAAATTTTCCTGCAAAGTGACTGATATTTGAGACAAAATATTCCCATTTTCTCTTCAGAAATTTTATCACTTCTCACTGAGGTAAGAGAGAACATTTCTTAATATGCCACCAAAGGATACAAAGACAATAAATGCTATGAAGTCTGCAATGGCTGAATCTCTGGAAATCACAACTCTGGTGCACAGTCTAAATCGCACACATATATGTGGGCAGAAACACGGGAAGTAGGCTACTACACATTCCTGCTCCCCGTGGATATGGGGAGGCGAGCCAATGGGTAGCCGTCTCCACAAGGAAGGTTTTCCAGGTTCATCAGTGACGCTTATATACTATCGTATGAAAAAAATATATAAACGCCCACAAAAAAGGTTATCTGATTATACTTGAACAAAACCTCACTTAAAATACAACTCAAAAAAAAAAAAGAAAAAGTTGAGGCAACTATTTTTGGCAGAGCGCTTTTAAATTTGCTTAGAAATGCAAGATCTTACACATATCTAAAGGACATGCAACCAAAAATGCTAGTTATAAAGAAGAAAAATGATAAAATAGAATTCGCCTTTTTTCTTCACCAATGTAAATTATGGCATAAATAAAAGTAATGCAAAGGCATCTTGCTCTAAGATAATTCTTTTTTCTTAATTGCATAAGGTAATCAAACTTGCACCAACTTTCTAAGGTTATACAGTTGTTTCCAGAGCCATTACCACTCTTTATGAGAACATGTGCTCTGCCTAAGATTTCCAATGCCCTTTGGACACAACCTCAGAGAATCACAGGGCTTGTGCCCACTTCAGATAATGAGGACGTGAACACCCTGTGCAGCTGTCCCTACCAAAAGCAACGGGGCCAGTTTCTGTGCTTCTCTGGTGACAGGGTCAACGATGGCCACGACATCAAAGTACGTCTCGCCTTCCTTTGGCTTCAGTTTAATTGTACTACAAGAGATCAGAAAGAAAACATTAATCTAGAGGAAAGCAGGAAACAAAGTTGAGGGGGACGGGTGAAAGGGGCCATTCCAACATAACCAATCAGCCCTCTTAGAATTAAAAAAAAACTCTTTAGACCTAAAACAAGGCTACATGGCGGTCAACTCTGTAACTGTGTCTACCTCACAGTTTGCAAAACCCTCTAACGCTTCTGATACTTGTCAATGACAGTTACAGAACATTATGCCAATTTTCCTTTCTTGGCAAGAGGGTTATGAGAAGAAATTGATTTTTTTAAATAATAAAAGGAACATAAGAACATTACAAAAAACTTGCAAAAGAGAGAAAAAGGAAATAAATAACTGTAAAATCTTACCATCCCATCTCAACTACTTTGTGGTATATTTCTACACAGTCCTCCTTAAATGCCTGTGTAAATCATCCTTTTTTTTTCTTTGAGTTTTACCTCAGTAAATATAATAGACATCCAGTACTGTATACTTTTTTGTGGGAGGGAGGTAGTTAGGTTTTAAATGCCTATATAAAGATCACATGCACCTACAGAATACCAGCAATTTTATAACGATTTCATTCCTTCCCCTAGAGATTTATTATAAAGATTTTCCATGTTGTTACACGTCAAATATCCCATAAGAATCTTCTATTTACCAAGTGAATCTGCCACAGTTTACTGAAGCTATTCCTTTTTCTGAAATTTATAAATGTTGCTGCTTTATTTTGCTTTTTGCTTATTTGTTTGTTTTTTATGAGGGGGAGGTCATTAGGTTTATTTATTTATTTCTACTTAGAGGAGGCATTGGGGATTGAATCCAGGACCTCGTGCATGCTAAGCATGTGCTCTACCACTGAGCTATGCCCTCCTCTATGAAGCTATTCCTTAATGCTACACATTTAGACAGCCTCTAACCTGTAAAGAACTTCACACAGTTTTTTTCATACTTGGAAATTTCTTTAGCATGAATGAAGTTCTAGATATGAGATTACTGAGTCATAAGATACAAATATGTTTGTGGCTAATATGTCCTGTCAACCACATTTCCTGAAGAATTAAACAATTTTACAAGGTCAAGAAATGAACGTCACCACATCTTGTCAGCATTACTACAGATTTTATCTGTTCTTAATAAGCGAAGAATGACAGTTGGTGAGGTTTCCATTTGTCCTCCTAGGATTCCTGGGGAGAATGTGCATCTTCCCAGGTGCAGTTTCCAGTGACATGGCCTCCTTCTAAAGCCACTGTGTTTAGGTGATGAGCAAGAGCCTCTGATCCATTTAAAAAAGAAATAAACCAGAACGGATTTAAAAATCCACCCAAGTTTTCCCAATTAATTGTTGAAATCAATGCTTACCTTTGCTTATTCTGAACAATATATTAATGTGGTTTCAATATCAATCAACTTATTATGCAAGAACATACCACTGTATCAAGGTTAAAGTGCTGAGCTTTGCTACTAACACTGAGATGTTCCTAGTATTCAGGAGACACGTGGCGAAGAATTTAGGGACGATATATAATGACCTAACACACATGGATAAATGTAGCAGAATGTTAACAACTGGTGAATCCAATTAAAGATATTTGAGAGGTCACCGTGACACAGTCTTTCAACTATTCTCAAGGTCTGAAAATTTTCAAGACAAAAAAAACTGGAAAACAGAAGACAAAGACTTCCTCATTATGCTATACTTATTTTTATTTTATTGAAAACAAAGCAGTTTTCAATAAAAGGTGAAAAAGACACATGCTCTAACAAGGTGTTTACTCTTGAATATCAGAAACTCACAACTGATCTGTTTCATTAAATGTCTTCTGTTTTCTTAATGGGTGCTTTCAGAACTATTTCAGACTTATTTAGAAATAAATGCCAACTCTTATGCAACTGAGATCTGTTTATACCAGTTTTACATAAGAATATAAATATATATGAAAACCACATGCCCAATTTTCCATTCCTGTAAAAGCTGATATACACACTTTATACAGAAAAATAAAGGAGATGAAGTCAAGGTAAATATGCACAAATCTGACATTGGTTCTATACCTGTGTCTGTCTTCGAAAAACTGGTACTCAATTCTCGCATCCCCTTTGGGCTGAGCTGACAGGAGAGCGTCCACCTTCATTACCAAGTCACTTGCCCTGAAAGGCACGGTTGGTAAAAATTTAGCATCTCTGTAACTGAAGGTCTTCTAATTGGTGCCGAACATAATATAATCAGCTTAACAAGCTGGCGTGGAGAAAGTATACACTTTGTACCAGGCATGAGGAAAAAGTACAGATTTGGTCACTGATTCGTTTTACAGCCTCGGGGAAGGTGCTGATTCTTGCATATGTGAAATGGGAGACAATGCCTACTTTGCACAGTGCTCTTGTAAGTACCGCACTGACTAAACATATAAAATAAAGCACCGCTCACGGTCTGGCCCATTACAGACGGTCAGTGTTATTTACATTCTCCCTCACCCTCTTCTAAATAACTTTATTACTTTTTATGATCATCAGAGTAATAATTCAATGGAAAAACATGCAGGAAAAAATACAAGGAGGCAATAGAGATACAAACAACAGCATTTTCAAGAAACAAGTACTGGTGACATTTTGGTTCATTATTCTTCTATATTTTTAAATACATAAATATCTACACACACAAAAGTGGGATTGTATTAGTTGGTAACCTGATTTTTCCTTTAATATATTATAAACATGCAAAAATATATTATAAACATCTTTTGTTGGTTAATAAATATAAGGGTGTATCAGTATTTTCAATGACTGCATGCTATTATATCTCTGGCTACACCACCATCTATTTCACTATTACAATCAGCATCACAGTAAACAACAGAGAAAAAGTGTTTCTGCTTTCCTCTCCCCTCCTAAGTTGATTTCTAATCAAGGAAGATCTTGAACTAAACCACGGGACTGAAAGAAATGCTCTGAACTGTGGAACTGAGGACTAAATTCTAAGAACGCTAAAAGAGCACTTGTGAAAATATCTGAACTGGAATCAAGCCGACACAGTCTCTCTTTGAACCAAACAACTATACTGAATTACCTCTCCTGGCACTTCTCAGACCTAACTCTGAAATACATATAAGACAGACCATTGGTTTCCTGTGATGTGTCCACACTGTCACAGAACACGTCAATGGGCATTTGGTTACGTGACTAGGATGAACACCATGACCAAAGAGCCCACAGCTGAGCTTCCGAGAGCTGAAACGGCCTGCCGGCTGCAGGTCTGGGTTGCGCATGGCTGTCCCAGGGGCCACTGCAAGGTGGAGCCGCCCCGGCATGACCAAAATCCTAGGCAGGCAAAGTCATCCTGAGAACACCAACAGTTTTAGCATCAGTCTTTTTTGGCAACCCCATGCCTACCTTGTATCCCTAAATTCACCCAGGACAGACCCAGAGCTATCTGTGGCTGGCAAAAGGCAAGTCTTTTGTGCACAGTCTGGCAATTATCAACCCCCAGGGACTCCAGGGGCTCCCCTAGAGCCTCCACAGAGAGAGGGAGTGGTCCAAAGGACAGCACACCACGCCTATGCCTGTAACAAGGTGGCTTCAAGTCATGGGGTACCTCCCGGCGTTCATCAGGGAAGTGTTTCACAGGCGAAAACGGAGCTTCACTGAGAACCACAGAGGGAGAAGGCAACCGCTTTATCTGCAGCCCCTGATTGGCTGAGATGAAAAGATTCCTTCCCACTTCACACAGAACTTGGCAAAGGGACTCCTCCGGCAGTGACCAGAGTCAGCACTTCATTAAGACATGCATCTTGAATTCTTCAGCAAGATGGTATATGAAAAAGATGAAGGAAAAACCAGAAGAACTTTAAAATTTTATATCCTCCAACTATGCATCGAAGGACACTATCAAGAGAGTCAAGACAACCCACGGGGTGGGAGAAAATATCTGCACACCATACAGCTACAGGGGATGCACACCTAGAATACGTCATGAACTCCGACAATGCAACAACAACAGAGCAAACAAGTAACAATGAGCAAAGGACTTGCACAGACGTTTCCCCACAGATACAAAAATGGTCACTACACACACGAAAAGATGCTCAACATCACTAATCACTTGGGAAGTAGACATCAAACCACAAGGAGATACTACTTTATGCCCATTAGAGTGGGTATTACTGAACAAAACAAACAAAATAATAAGTGTTGATGAGGATGTGGAGAAATCAGAACCCTTATGAATTACTGATGGGAAAGTAAGATGGTAGAGCCTCTGTGGAAAAAAGCACAATGGTTCCTCAAAAATTAATCATGAAAATATACCCTCCAATGACACATTCATTTGATATTTAACGCAGAACTCATGTGTGTAAGACTCTGCGCTCCAGGGGTACAGCAAATACACAGACCAAATGATTAATTTTCTTCCATTGGGAAACAACTTATTGAAATATATAAGCTAATAATAACATTGAAAGAATTAAAGTAAAAATAGAAAACCAACAATAACCAACTCATCATTACCTTTGGAAGATGCAAGAGAAACAATTGCCTACTCCATATTAGCACTCCATATTAGCATAAAAGGCACAGAAGCATTCAACCTGCCTTTCTTACAACAAGAACCCACTGTACAGCACAGGGGACTGTATTCAATTTCTTGTGATAACATACAATGGAAAAGAATCTGAAAAAAATACATATATGTATATGTACAACTGAATTGCTTTGCTGTGCACCTGAAACTAACATTGTAAATCAACCACACTTCAATTAGAAACAAAAACAAAACAAAGCTTGCCTTTCCTTTCCTAAACAAAATAAAACTAAAGGGTAATTAAAGAGATAATAAGGGAAAGTATTTCTTTACATACGTAATCTAAGGAAATAACTCAAACCACCTTTCTACTTACGTATATGTTTGAAAGTTTCCACAATCAAAAGTAAAAAAATAAAAATAAAAATGGAGAGAACTAATGCAGTTCTTTCAATAGCTGGCTACAAAATAAATTCAACTTTTTTCTACAGAAGCATAAACAAACACTTGAGTTGAAGAACATTATTTTAGAGCTGGAAATAAAACATCTTAGAAAAGGCCGCATGAGAAAAAGCCCAGCTCACAAAGCCCCCATGACTGTTTTCTCCGACAGCAAAACTTACACATCTTCTTCTACCCGAAGCTGTTGAACATGAGATTTGATTTTCTGCCCTGAAGTTTTTAAGATGATATTTTCCAGGAGGTGGAAATCATCTTGATTAAAGAGTTCACTGTCCGCCAGGGGCCCAATGACCTGAGAGGAAGAGCGGGGGCGGTCAGTGTGACAACCAGTGAGCTGTGGAGCAGTCCTTTGTTGTCCTCAGATTATCCTATAAATCAAATCACCTCAGAGCCCCCAGACATGTTCAAGACTAAATCACATCAGTGAAAAACGTGAAAACAAAACCCCAGTCGACTCACACAGTTATTCACTAGTTAATTCCCCAACGACACAGAGTGTATGTAGACTTGAATACTTTGCAATATTTTTACAGTGAGCAAACTCTGAGGTCAAACAAAAGAGCAGTATTGTTTTCATTGCTTCTCACACTTCTCACTGAATATAAATAACAAAGCCAAAATAGAAACATAGTGGTAGATATCAGAGATTTTACCCTAAGAGCTAAGAGTTTAAAGTCTGGTGTGTCCGCCAGTCTCATTTTAGTGGCCGAAGATACTTATGGATTATTCTCAGCCTAACCCAGTTCAGTTCATACAGACGTACAAACCCTACACAGGGTGCCGTGCAGGAGGAACACTGTGTGTGTCAAAGGCCTTACTGAGAGCCATCACACTGTTAACCCCCTGCACGTGGCAGGACAAAGTTAAACAGGAGAAAGGTGTCACATGAGGACGTTTATGTCAAAATGAGCAAACTCCCTTCGAAACAAGGGAGCAGAAAGGACTGTCAGCACTGGAGAAGCCCTAATCACCTCCGGGAAAAGAGTGGCTCTGTTGGAAGTGTTACTAGCTTCAGAGGAGAATGCTGCCAGGACTGTTCACTGATCTAATCTGAAGTCAACCTTGTCAGGACAAAATTCTCACCCTTCCGTTGCTGATCACTGCCCTCTGTCCCTTCTTCAGCTTCAGAACGTCCCTGCAGTACATGGCATGAGACAAAATGAAATCCATTTTGGAAGACTCAAAGACCTCTTTAAATAGACTGAAATCCATGCCCTAGGAAAGTAATTGTTATTAAGGAAAAGTAATTGTTATTAAGATCATCAAAATGAAGAATCATATGAATAAATCATAAAATGCTCTTTCAGTAGAAAGAGTAACTAATTTCTATAATTAACATTATCTCTCCATTCTCCACTCTCCCATTTTTCCCCAGCCTCCCACTTATCGAGTAATGCTTATTTCCTTTTCCTGTTCCTTCTGCGACTGTTCAATTGGCAAACTATAGTTCATAACACCTTTATTCTGCATTTTAAAATCTTGCTAATTTCAAGTGAGAGCCTTTTTGTCTAATGGAAACATCACGTACATTCATCATTTTATAAGAAATTTTAAAACTACAAAACATTTAGTCAAATCAATGAACATGGGCTTATTTCGGAGACACATCAAGAAGACATACGCCTCATGAAAATGAATATATGTATGTTCGTGTATGACTGAAGCATCATGCTACACACCAGAAATTGACATGACATTGTAAACTAACTATACATCGATAAAATCTATATATATATGTATGTGTGTAAAGAACACATAAGCCCCTAACTCATAACTCATTAAGTGGCTTAAATCTCTATAAGCAATTTTTTTTTGCTCTACAAACAAATCAAATATTGTCTATCTTTTAAAAACTATACAAAACCAATGGCTTTGTGACTTAAAGCATACATAAACCTTCTTAAAGCATATCTAGAAACCTAGTAAGTTTAAAAGTAATAAAGGGAATATGGCAGAATTGTTATTTCTTGGAAAGATGCTTCCAACTTAAGGAAAAAAAAAAAAAACTCTCTGAGCTCAGAACGAAAATCACAAATCCTGATTAGGAAGACGAACGGGTCACAGCAGCCCGTGCAGCCCGGGCAGCACAGAGACTCACCCCGACGGAGAACTCCCTGATATCCACGCCAGCAGCCAGGGCCTCTGCCGTCTCCTCCTTGGCCATTTTTGTGATGAAGTTCTTAGCATAGTTGGAGGTCTGCGTTTGGAGAGCCGCCCAGATTGCCCTGGAGATCTGAGTTTTCTCATAACTTATATCTTCACTGGGATTATTGATCATGCTTATTCTAACATTGTTACTGGATTTCTATGTACAAAATGGGAAATAAGAGTTACGTGGTAGATGTCTTGAATTCAAAAAGCAGCATTCACATCAGCCATACTCCCTAAGTAGCAAATAACACTCCCCTCTAAGTCTTCAGTAGTTTTCCTCTGCACACTGGATACAATTAAATGCTATAAACCAGGCATTCTAACCGCTACGTGAACTGGCCCCCAGCCTACCTTTCCAACTTCATTTCTAACCATTCCTGTAAAAACAGCACACATGACAGACCGTCGAGTCCTGTATTTCCCCAACACATTTTGTATTCCTCTAATAAACGCCATGCCTCACACTGGCATGTGAACCCCATCTACACCACACTTTACTTCCTTAAGTCCCCAGCATTCTTTAGGGCTCTGCTCAAACCCTTCTTCATTCACATGGCCTCTCCAGATTGCTAGCAAAAATTGTCTCCCTGGGTGGGAGAAGCCATGTGGGAGAAGATATCTGGAACCCACAAAAGCAAAAAAGGGTTTGTTTGTATCAAGACTGTAAGCGACAGAAAATTCATACTTATGCACGTCTAAAAACATGCACAAGAGTATTATTCACCGCAGCATTCTTCTAGCCCCAAACTAGAAACAACCCAATTATCCATCAACTAGACTAAACAAACAAAACTTTGGGGTACACCCACGATTCAATACTGCCCAGTGAAAAAGAGCTAACGACCACTACATGTAATATCATGGATAAGTCTCAGTGTGGAGTAAAGAAATCAAACACAAACAAGTACGTATTATAAGATTCCATTTAAATAAAATAAAAATAGACAAACTATTCTCGGATGTGCGCAGAGGGCAAGGGGAGGGAGAGTGACGAGGTCACAAGCAAGCGCGTGCTTTCGGGAGTTAGCTAATTCTCTACTTCTTTACCTGGGTGGTGGTCACAGGAGTGTGCTCGCTTTCTGACACTGCACATCCAACAGTTTGTGCTCTTCTTTGGAACCCATATTTCACTTCAGTTAAAATATTTTAAAAATTCAAATCTCCTTCCCAGTTCTCCCACTTGACCATTTGAGCATTTACTGATTAGAGTCAGAGTGTGTTACACACACATCTATCATCCTTCGCTAGAAATACCCCTGATATAACTTTGAATTGACCACACCATCTAGTCTGTTCCCTTAGACAAGAAAGGTACTTGGCACTTCAGTGAAGCCGAAACTATTGTTAATTTCTCTATTTCAGTAAGTCTCCTTGAGACACGGGGTGGCAAGGGGACACAGGAGGGGTGTGAAAATTGGATGGAGATCCAATCTGAAACCACTCTGGAAAAGGAAATGTAACGTCTCACTCTCTGACAATGACAATCTCTAGAAGAGTCCACTGCTTTTCAACTGTTCACCACTGCTATTCACCCCACTTCTATGGTTTATATGCCGCATGTACATAGCTTTTCATAGACAGAGCTATCTTTAGCTTTCAGACCACCTGTATGTGCATCCCGCTGCGTGTCTACACCTACTTCTATGACGTGTGCGAGAATGTGCCTCCATGGTGTTTCTCCCATATCGGGACCTCTCTACTGTAACAACCCGGTCTCTCCCATATAATACACAACACGATCTCTGCAGCATGTCCACGGCAAGAACATCAACAGTCACACAACCAAAACTTGTCTATGACGAAGAGCTCATTATTTTTCCCTCTCAAAGAATCTATTCCCTGCCATAAAGTCAGGATATCGCGGTATTCTTTGTTTTCTTACTAGCTGCCAGGCCTCTGAGAAAATAATGCTCCCTTCCTGCAAGCACTAAAAAAGCAGGACTCCAGCCTCCCCAGCAGAATATCAGCACAAAGATGCCCACGAGGATAGCTGCAGCCTCAAAGGCACAAAATAAAGCTGTAGGTACTTGCCTGATGTTTAATGGCATCATACAGTAACTGCCTTCCTGAAGGGCTGTCGAAATCCCCAACAATCCAGAAAGTTACTGGCCTAATAAAAGAATCATCTATAGAAAAACAAAAACATACTGAGTTGGGAGGAAAAAACACACCATATGTTTCAACATTGTTATGAATACAAATAATTTCTGAAAACCATGCAAAAATTAAGAAAACGACAAGTTTAATAAAGACACAAAGCAAAAGCAGTGAAACTCTTGATACGAGAATGAAAGCAGGGTAATCTTCCGTGTGGCTTAATTACAAACTAGGAACATGCACTTATTAATTCTATTTTGGTTTGGGCATCTGTTAGCGAGTAAAATGAGAAAGAGTCTTTGAATGTGTGGGTAACATATTATATAGGCTTTAACCATATTCATTTGTAACTTTGTGAAATATAATTCTTTGCAAACATTTACACAAAATTTATCTGCATTGATAAGTTATCTGTTACCCACAGGTTCCAGAAACATGCCAATAGTGTCAATAAATTTGAATTACAAAGGTGCCTGAAACCACTTAAGGTAATTAATAAAAGAAGTAGAACATTCTGAGGCTTAAAGTCACCATAGATTTCCTTGGAGGACATTCCTGGATGAAAGTGAAGGAGAAAGAGTAGAAGAAAAGTAAATGTTATTTCTGTAATTAATGCCTATTGTAAAAGTCAAACTTTAAATACTGCCCAACATGACCTATGCTTCTTTCTGTTCCTTTATCCCATGGAGTTCTAGCACTATTCCAGTGCCCCTCAGAACCAATTTCTTTGAGAAACCAAAGGGAGCAATTGCCTGTACTTCCATGTATCTGGGAAACTGAAAGTTCTCTCTGGGAGATGACCACAATGAGGATAAAAATAGCTGCCTTAAATGACAGTCAGTGCTTTGCAACGGTCGTAAGTGTGACTAGAGGGGAAGAGCCTTTGTCTGCCATTAAAAGGACATCATTTTACACAATTTTAATCTGAATAAATAGCTACATAAAAATCAGTTTAAAAATGAACACAAGGATTTCTTGAGCCAAGTTTATCTTCTAAATCCCCCCAAAATTTAACCCAATGTTGTCACTGAAGAGGCAAGTCAAACCAACATTCAATCCATTAACCTATTTTTCCATCATAATTGTTTTTTCATTGGAACCATGAAAAAATTTTCTTTCGCCTTTACTATCTAATAAAATTTATAAAGCTATCTGAATTTTCAAATATATACAAAAAATTAAATTTTAAACATACTTTCTAGACTCAAATAATTATACAAATTAATAAAATTATGGAATCCCCCAAAAGACACTGAAAATTAAAAATTTTTGCAAACACTAAAAAGAAAAAAAAGTTGAATTCAAGATAAGCTTAAAATGTGTTACCTTTCTTAGACAGGTAATTCATACTATTGGCTATAGCAGCAGTCTTGCCTTGGGAATCCAAGATAGAAAATCGAGCATAATCATCCACAAAAAAGTTATCTGAAAAAAATATTTACAATTAATATGCCTAAATTCAACCTAATATTAATATTCAATGGATAATCTGATTTGACCTAATATGTTCTAAGGCGTGAATGAAATACATTGTTTCATGTTTACTGAACAAGTTCACAACATGATCTCTACCCCATTGATCACATTTTAAGACACAAATGTAAACATACACATCTCTCACATCACTCTATTATACGTATTTGTCAGTTTCATGGTTTAAGTTGATTCTATTCCCACTGTTTTCACTTTACAACTAGAGGATGATCTTTCATAGCGGTCCCCTTAGCTTCATCTCTCCTTCCATAGTCCGTCCCCACAGTGAACTCTTCCCTAAACTATTTGGGGGTGGAAGGGGGCTGAATGAGAGAAAATACATGAAAACTGTTATTATTTCATGTCTATCAAAATATCATATTTTTAACTGTAACAGAAACGAAAGGTCATTTTCAGATACGTATCTTCTCCTTAGTGCCCAAGGGCAAAGCTCTTATTAACCATTTCCCCCTCTTACTGAAATCCCATTTTCATCAAGTCACTCCCCTGCTCTAAACACCTGGCCATTTCTTCCTACCTACAAGACGGTCTCCAGTGTAGTGTCATAAACCCACTTTCTCCAGCGGCCTTCCCAGGCTCACACGTTACTGACATCCCAATACAAATGCCATGCTTCTCGCACGGTCCTCCAAGCACAGCCTGCCCGCCCGCCCTCCCCTCGATTCCCCTGTCCACCCACTCAGTCATCTATCCGTTCAGTCAACAAAGCACCGCGAGGGCCTCCCGTCTGTTCAGTCACTGGTCTAGTGAAGGCAAGCCCTGGTGAATAAGACAGACACAGCCCAGACCGAAAGCTTGCTGTAGCTGAGACGTGTCTGAATACAAAAAAAAAAAAAAGACAGACACAGCCCATGACACCATGGGCAGGAGGGGAGGAAATACCAAGGCCTTAGAACTTAGTTGCAGGATAGCAGAGGCCAAGAGCAGCGTAGGTGGTGGGGCCGTGACCACTGAGTTAGGAGGATGCTGGCAGCTCTTTCATTGATTGCTCCAAAATGCTCACCAAGCAAACTGCATCCTGGCCACTGTGGACTAGCGGCGTTTCACTGCTGATTATTACAACACTCAGTGGAGAAAGACATCCAAAAACACAGAACGATTTTTATGTTCCTTATTCACGAGTCCTCCAAAGATAACCCTTTACAGCTGACAAAGACTCAGAATACTGCTTGCCTTGCTCTAATAATACTTCTGGCAAAAAGCTAAAATCTAGCTGTGAAGAAACAATTTAGCTCACTTTCTTACAACTTTCTTTTTCAAATAAAAGCATATATGTGCATGTTCTTCTGCTTATATTTAAGCATTTTCTTCTGCCTGAAAGATAAGGAATTTAGTTTCAAGTAGAATAGTGACAGTTGCAATAAGTTAACAACCATAAAGAGACCTATATATTTAGCGTATTCAGTTACAAGTGCCCTTGGTTTTGACTTCACCATCACACATGTCCCTTCTTTCCCAATGAGATTTCCTGGGCACGTGATGATAGCTCTGCTTTGTCTCCAGCAGTTTGTTGAAGTGGCCTCAGGGTCCCAAGAGAAGCAAAAGGAACAAATTGCACCTGGGCTTAACCTCTTAAAAAGGTATTCTTGTGGAAACCACCTAAACACTCATCAACTGAGGAACAGATAAGCAAAGTGCGGCCTCTCTATACAATGGAATACTTATTCGTCATAAAAAGGAATGAAGGTCTGAGATTGGCTACCATGTGGATAAACCTAAAAAATCTTAGGCTAAGTGAAAGAAACCAGTCGCCCAAATCTTCCAAGAATACCAAAATAGAAAATACCCAGAATAGAAAAATCCATAGAAACAGAAACTAAATTAGGAGTTGCTGATGGACAGAAGGGGGAAATGGAGAGTGACTACTAACGGGGTACGTCATTTCTTTTCGGGGAGATGAGAATGTTCTAAAATTAGTGTGGTGACTGCACAAGTCTGAGAATATACTAAAAATCATACACTTGACAATTGTATACTTTAGGAGGTTGAGTTTTTTGGCATGTACCCTATTTCTCAATGAAGATTTACTTTTTTAATTTACTTTTTTTAAACTCTTTGGGGGGAGGTGGGGTGGGGAGGTAATTAGGTTTATTTATTTATTTTATTGTAATGGAGGTACTGAGGATTAGATCCAGGACCTCATGCACAGTAGGCATGCACTCCACCACTGAGCTATACCGTCTCCCCCGAAGCTTTATTTTTTTAAAAAGGCATTCTTAAGTTCTCAAGAGTAAAACTGCCCGAGATTTGTCAACACTATTGCTGACTGATTCCAAAATCAGGATGAAGACAGCTGCTTACGAGCTCTAGGACTGTAAGAAAGTCAACAGTCCAGGTCCCTTGTTATCACCTAAGGCCTGAGTTCAGTTGGTATTTAAAAGTCATTGACTATCTTTCAGAGTTTACACACATTTATCCCAGAATGACTTCTCTCCTTTTTGTGAATTTAGAAACTTATATAATGAACTCAAGGAGCAAAGCTTAAACATAAAGTTGAGTCACAATCTTGGGTTATCTTCTGAATGTTACAATCCAACAACTGCAAAGATTCCAAAAGACCAATCAAAAAAGCCCTAAGTTGTTCCTGAAATCCTCCTTACTGCTTGCTGTTAAATCCAGGTATTCTCGCTCAGCGGTCAAAATCCTAGAGTTGATGCGTGGAACGACGTTTGGCTGATTCATGATATACTCCACCACATCTCGGTCATGGGCCAGTTCACCCTGCCGGAAAGAAAAGAAACAGGGTGGCGGCAGGATGCACATTAAACAAACGGTCAATAACAATTTACTAAGAACTAAAAAATCATTAACTTTATAGTATCTTCTTATGGACTGCTTAACTCTAAAAGTAGAACTTACCACATTAGAGGTTCCTGTCACAGCCAAGCATGGTGCTCTAAGTATAGTATCTCTAATGCAGTCAACGATGTGAGGAAGTTGTGGCACAGAAGGGTTAAAAAACTTACTCCAAGTCACAGAGCTAATGAGAAGTGAGTATGACATGCAAACCTGTGTTTATTTGATCTCTCCACTCGCCACTGCGCTCCTCCAGAAGCAAGCAAACTCTACAAATTAGTTAAGAGTTAACACAATTCCACCCTGAGATCTACTCATGGCTAGCAGCTTCTCTCCAAAGAAGAAAGCCAAATGCCTTGTCCCAAGCAGTTGCTATACTTTGTAATAAAAATCACCCCAAGCTTTTTTCAGTTGCAGGCATCCAAGTAATCCTACATTTCCAGAGTCACAGTTACACTGGGGGAGAAGAAATCATTTATCATTGATTCTTCCCCTTCATACCTCTCATATTATAGAAATATTTGTATTTCACGAAGGTGATTCTAGTGTAAATGGCTGTGAAACTTGTAAGTTTTTCACACTTAAAATATTTCATACAAAACCATATTTCCACATGATTTTCAGGGGGAATAGATGTGACTCAAATATACACAAGCCTTAAAAATTCCAATCAGACATCTTCTGTGGCTGCTTACCCCAAGAGAGATAACTCGCATACAAATTCTCAAACTATAAGCCAACAATGAGCGTATGAGCCAAGGACACAATTCAGAAGACTTACAAAGGTACTCGATGACTGTAAGCCCATGTATAAAACTTTGGTTTCTATTATATATCTGAAATGATTCCAATTAAAAGCCTAACTAGCTCGAGGTGGGCAATTTGACAACATCTATCAAAACTGTAAATGTACATACCTTTTAATGCAGCCACTTACAAACACACAGACACACACACAGACATACACACACAGTAGTTGTTCCCAGAAAGAGAAGATGAGTGGCAGGGGAACAAGAGTGAATAAGTGACAGTTTCTTTTCACTTATATCTTTACACATGCTTTGAATTTCACCCTATCTGCGTATCATATCTTTTTATAGTGAATTTAGTGCAAAATTTAAAATGTACATTGCCCTCTGACACAATTCCAATCACTGGTATTTCTCAAAAAACTTACAAAGTACAAAGATGTACATGCTAGAATATTTATTGAGCACTATTTATAAAAGTGAA
Source organism: Vicugna pacos (assembly GCF_048564905.1). Taxonomy (NCBI): domain Eukaryota; kingdom Metazoa; phylum Chordata; class Mammalia; order Artiodactyla; family Camelidae; genus Vicugna; species Vicugna pacos. Next base: position 3,436,172 of record NC_132991.1, read on the forward strand.
AATCTACAAGCAATATCCAACATGAGGGGATGAAATGACTGTTCACTCTTAAAAAGGAATACTATGCAGCAATCTAAAAGTTTTGAGGCAGAGTTGCTATGATCAGAAGTGCAGTGCTAAGATATATTCAATTAGAAAGGTAAGCTAAAAGGCTAAAAAATGCACCAAAAGTATATACAAATCAATATACATGGAGACACAGGGAAATATTCCTCTAGGGATTGAGATGAAAGAAAGAATTTTTATTTTTACTTTATACAATTTAATATTTCCCAAACTTACTAATTTCTAAATATGTGCAGAAGCACGTACGACTTTTGTCACGATATTTAAAATAAAACTTAACTGGATCAAACTAAAATTCTCACTGGCAATACAAAGGGATACAGAGGAAAACTAGTATTCAAAGAGGGAATAATGTTTGAAAATGATCATTCTCTTAAGCCACAGATATGTTAGTACCTGAAAAACAGGAAAAGGAAACTTCAGAATTTTTACATCCAATAATGTTAAAGAGAAATGTGTTAAATGAAGGCTGAAAAATCAAAATGTTTGAATTATCTTTTACGTTTTCATTAATATCACTAAACAAAAAGAAATAAGGTAATCACCATTTCTTCTGAACTATTCTTAATTTTGGAAAATAAGTCAAATCCATGCAAATGAAAACTGTTTTCACATTTCATTCCAATAGCTCCATGAAGAACAAATTCCTTAACAACACTACTAGGATGTATCCTTATTCATGAGAAGACATGCAGTTGAATTTGGCCAATGACATTTCTTTGTGTGTGAATAAAGGCATTAACAGTCAGTATAAGAAGTAGCTTCTTTTTAAAATATTATTTTTTTTTAACAAATGATGTTGGGAAAACTGGATATCCACATGCAAAAGAATGAAGTGAGACCCTTACCTCACACCACATACAAAAATTAACTCAAAATAGACCAAAGGCATAAGCATAAGAGTTAAAACTATAAAATTCTTAGAAGAAAACATTAGAGGAAAATCTTCAAGACATTGAATTTGATTTCTTTGATATGAGACCAAAATCACAGGCAACAAAGAAAAAACAGATAAACAGGACTTCACCAAAACTAGTTTTAACATTAATAAATATTATACAAAAGTTATATGTGCTTCCACATATATTTAGAAAATACTAAATCTGAGAAATATTAAATTATATAAAGTAAAAATGGATCCCAATTTCTGGAGAAATGTTTCTGTGGTCTCCATCTATACTGATTTAGATATACTTATATGTGCATTTTTTAGCTTTTTAGCTTACCTTTCTAATTGAATACATCTCAGCACTGCATTTATGATCATAACAACTCTACCTCAATACTTTTAGATTGCTGCATAGTATTCCTTTTAAAGAGTGAACAATCATTTATTTCATCCCCTCACATTGTGCACTACTTGTAGAAACTTGTGCATAAAAGGACACTATCAAGAAAGTGAAAAGACAATTGAAAGAATGGAAGAAAATACTTGCAAATCATATGTTTGATAAGGGATAATATCAAAAATACCTAAAGAACTCCTACACTCCAACATCCAAAAACCTCAATCCGTTTCGAAAATGGACAAAGGACCCGGACAGATGTTTCCACAGAGAAGATACACAAATGGCTAATAAGCACCTGAAAAGATGTTCAGTCTCATTAGTATTTTTGGAAATATGAATCAAAACCATAATGGGATACCATTTCGCACCATCCAGAATGGCTATAATCAAAATAACAGAAACTGACAGGTATTGGTGAGCATGTGGAAGAATGGGCATTTTTGTACATCTGCTGGTGGGAATGTAAAACAGTATAGCTGCTATGAAAAAGTCTGCTGGTTCCTCAAAATGTTAAACACAGAATTACCATATATGACCCAGCAATTCCACTTCTAGGTCTATATCAAAAAGAATTGAAAGCAAGGTCTTGAGCAGGTATTTGTACACCAATGTTCATAGCAGCATTATTCACAATAGCCCAAGGGGGAAAACAACCCAAATGTCCATCAACACACGAATGAATAAACCAAACGTGATATACATATCATTCAACGTTAACAGGAAGGAAATTCTAATACGTGCTGCAACATGTATGAATCTTAAAATAAGCAAAACACAAAAGTGACAAATACTGCATGATGTTACTTACACAAAATATCTGGAATAGGCAAACTCACAGACAAAGAAAGTAGAATAGTGGTTGCCAGGGGAGAGGGCAATGAAGAGTTATTTTGGAACGGGTAGACAGTTGCTCTTTAGGACGGAAAAAAAGTTCTGGAGATGGATAGTGGTAATAGCTGCACAACATTGTGAATGTACTCGATGGTGCTAAACTGTATCCTCAAAAATGGTCAAATGGTAAAATTTTATGTTTTGTGTATTTTACTACAATAGATTCTTAAATATACATATTTCTCCTTAGGGTTACTGTTATATGAATATTATACAATAAAATAGTATTTGAGAGTGACATTCAGCAGAAATGGCAGAGTAAAGATCTTTGAAAAACCTCTCCCCCTAAAGCATCAGGAACACTAGGGGAAAAAAAATTGTCAAATCAAACTTTTTCAAAACTCTGGAAACTAACTAAAGGCTTGCAGAATTCCAGGGGACTTTTATTCAAGAAAAAGGCTGAATAGGAAAAGTAACCCTTATGACATTTTGACTTGCCCTATTACTCTCTACCTCTCCCCAGCTACGCAGGAACCTCAAAAACCAACAGCCCTGCAATAAAGGTGAAAACCAGCAGACTAGGAAAATTCCCAGGCATTCTCTTCATTTGAGCTGAATCAGACCTTACTCAGTGCCAAGTGTCTTTTCCCTGGAGGTGTTTGTCAAAAACAATCAGGGATAACTGCTTAATGTCTCAGATGCTTAAGTGGTGATGGCAGTTGGAATGAATACAAAGCTGGTGAAAGAAACAGAAGAAAAATTTAGGGAATGAGATGTCTACAAGGGGTCTTGAAAAGCGCTCATATTCCTTGGACTCTGCATACCCCAGCATGTATACAGACACCTTTGGGAAAAACTGGAAGACTTTTTTGGATTCATGCATTTAAGAAAATTTCTGTTTATTCGTTAGGTGACAATTAGCTAATAAACAGAGACTTAAGAGGTCACACATGACCAAAAAAATACATATTTTAAAGTCACTAAATACAGTCAAGTCACTAAACAAACAACAACTGCAACAACAACAAACCTTGGTAGGGCAAAGACTGATTTTTAGAGGTGTCACATGCCATTAATTAAAGCGTCCAGTTAACAACAAATTTTGGAGACATATAAAGAAACAAAAATGTGACCCATACTCACGAAAAGAAGCAGTTGGTACATACTACTCCTGAGAAACCCCAAGCATTGGACTCACTACACAAAGTTTTTAAATCAATTATTTAAATATATTCAAAGAACTAAAAGAAATTCTGTCTAGCAAACTAAAGGAAAGTTTGAGATTTATGTCTCACCAAATAGATGATACGAATAAAGAGAAAGAAATTAAGGAAAAGAAACAAATAGAAAACTGGAGTTAAAAATATAATAACTGAGGTGAAATATTCACTAGAAGGGCTAAAAAGAAGATTCTAGCTGACAGTAAAAAGAAATCAGTGAACTTGAAGATACAGCAATTGAGATTATCCAGTCTAAGGAACAGAGAGAAAGAGACCTGTGGGACAGTAGATGGTATCAATATATGCATATATTTCAGAAGGAGAAGGGAGAAACAAAGGACCAGTGCGTAATAAAGAGTTTGGCTAGCTCCCTGGTTCCTGGGAAGTAACCTCTTAATCCGGAAATTTCCTGGAAGGTAGGAGTGGTGTCTTTGTTATTTACGGAGGGCCCCAAAGACCACATTTGATAGTTTATACTAAGGAGGTGGTTCATGGTGGGCCCTCAGTTCATGCTAACAAGATGACTCAGAATGGAAGCTGCCTAGGCCAGAAAGACCAATAATGTGATTAGAGGATTGGAGTGTTGCTGTTTTCTTTTAAGTTAAGTATAGTCGGTCACAATGTGTCAGTTTCTGGTGTTCAGCACAATGTCCCAGGCATGCATATGGTTTTGAGCAGCATGACCTCCACAAACAGGAGAGGGGCTGGGGACCGAGTTCAGCTACATGGCCAATGATTCAATCAATAGTTGCTATGGACTGAAGCCCCAGTAAAAACTCTGAACACCAAAATTTGGCAGAACTTCCCTGGTTGGCAGGACCCCACATGTTATCTCACATCAGTGACCTGGGAGGGTAATGTAACCAGACTTCATGGGGAAAAGACACAGAATTTTTAGGTTCCAAGCTTTCCCAGACTTGCCCTATGCACCTCATTCTTTGGCTGGTTCTGATACATATTCTTTTATTAAATAACACTAATCGGAAAGATAGCACTGTGCTGAGTTCTGTAAGACATTCCAGCCAATTAACAAAACTGAGATAGCCCTTGCAGTCGTGGCCAGCTGATCATAAGCAAGGGTGGCGTGGGGACCTCGGAACTTGTGGCTGTTGTCTAAAGTGAAGACAATCTTGGGGAGGACCATGTCCTCAGTCTATTAAGACTATGGCCTAACTCTGAGCAGTGTGGTGTCAGAAGTCATAAAAGGCCAAAAGACTATTAGAAGAAATAAAGGATAAAAAGTTCCCAGATTTGATGGAAAACATTAATTTATATATCTAAGAAATGTGATAGGGTATATCCATATAATGTATGATTTCTCAACCTCAGCACTATTGACATTTTGGACTAGATAACTCTCTGGAAGGGAAGGGACTGCCAGGTGCATTATAAGATGTCTAGCAGGGTTCATGGCTCTTACTCACTAGATGCCAGCAGCACCCCTCCCATCCCCCAGAACCAATAATGTCTCCTCACACTGCCAAATGTGCCAAGTGAGGCAAAACCGCTCCTGATTGAGACCCACTGATGTGATGGATACTATACAGGTATCTAAAAAAACTGAGAATACTCTATGAACCGAACTAGAAAGACCTATAATTTAGAGTTTGCTAAGTGAAAAAGCCAAGGTACAGAATAGTTACATAATATACTACCACTTTTGAATAAAGGTTAGAAAGGAGTAAATATTCATTTAGCAAAACACAAAAATACTTTGGAATAATTCAGAGAATCCTGAAGCACACTAAGATTTTCTTTGCCTACACACTGGTTTGGGTTCCTGAAACGTGTACAGTCAGTCATGTTTTGAAAAATGAAAAATTAAGAGAGTAGAAATACTGTAGGGAGGGAAGAGAAGGAAGGTACAACAAGTACGAAAAACTCAAGAGCTCCACACCTAGACAGAATTACTAAGTGTCAAAAGTGAAAGACAGAAGAGGATCCCCAAACAGGAAGAGAGAACAGACTCCTCAACAGACCAGCTCCTCAATAAGATTAACAGCTGATTTCTCAAGACAAACCACAGAGATCAAAAGGCAACAGAATGACAAAGTGCTGAAAAGACTGTCAATCAACAATTCTATACCCAAGCAAATTATTGTTCAAAAATGAAGGGTAAATGAACAATTCCCAGATAAACAAAAATGTAGAGAATTTATCACTGGCAGACCTAACCTACAATAAATACTCAGGTCACTGCTTCAGGCTAAAATGAAAAGGAGCAAGCCAATAACCCAAATCCACACAATAATTAAGAGCATGAGTAAAAGTAACTATATAGGTAAATATATAGAGTATAAATACATTTTTATTTGAAACCCTTTTCTTCTATCTCATTTAAAAGCCAACTGTAAAAGGCAATAGTTATAAACCAATGCTAATGGGCATATAATGTGGAAAGATGTCATTTATATGACAATAGCAACATAAAGAAGGGGCTAAATAAAGCTATATAAGAGCTAAGTTCTTCTATATTATTGAAGTCAAGTTGATATAAAAAACATCAATATACTTAAATCTACAAATACTAAATAATGAGGATTACACACCATAACAGTGGGATTTACCCCAGGAATTCAAAGTTAGGCCAACATATAAGACCAATCAACGTAACACATCATATTAACAGATGAAGGACAAAAACCACATGATCATCTCAATAGAAATACAGAAAAAGTATATGACAAATTCCAACACATTTTAATGAAAAAAAAAAACACTCAACAAATTGATAATAGAAACATCCATAAACCAAAAAAAGAAATTTGCAAAAAACAAAAACAAAAGCCAACAGCTAATATCACATGTCCTGGTGAGTGACTGAGAGCTTTCTCCCCTGAGATCAAGAACAAACAAAGAATAAAATTCAACACCCATTTATGATAAAAACTCTCGCCAAAGTGGGTATAGAGGGAACATATCTCAACATAATAAAAGCTATATATGACAAACCTACAGCCAGCATAGTTCTCAACGGTGAAAAACTCAAAAGCTTCCCACTAAAATCTGGGACAAGACAAGGATGCCCACTATCACCACTCCTATTCAACATAGTCCTGGAAGTCCTAGCCACAGCAATCAGGCAAGAGAAAGAAATAAAAGGGATCCAAATTGGAAAAGAAGAGGTAAAAGTGTCATTATATGCTGATGACATGTTACTATATATAGAAAACCCTAAAAGGTCCACACAAAAGCTACTAGAGCTGATCGAAGAATTCAGCAAGGTAGCAGGTTACAAAATTAATGTTCAAAAATCAGTTGCATTTCTTTACACTAACGATAAATCAACAGAAAAAGAAAGTAAAGAAACAATCCCCTTTAAAATAGCACCCAAAGTAATAAAATATCTGGGAATAAATCTAACCAAGGAGGTGAAAGAATTATACACAGAAAACTATAAACCATTGATGAAGGAAATTAAAGAAGACTTTAAAAAATGGAAAGATATTCCATGCTCTTGGATTGGAAGAATCAATATTGTTAAAATGGTCACCCTGCCCAAGGCAATCTACAGATTTAATGCAATCCCTATCCAATTACCCAGGACATATTTCACAGAACTAGAACAAATCATAATAAAATTTATATGGAACCACCAAAGACCTAGAATTGCTAAAGCATTACTGAAGAGAAAGAAAGAGGCTGGAGGAATGACTCTCCCAGACTTCAGACAATACTATAGAGCTACAGTCATCAAGACAGCATGGTACTGGTACCAAAACAGACATATGGACCAATGGAACAGAATAGAGAACCCAGAAATGAACCCACAAACCTTCGGTCAACTAATCTTCAACAAAGGAGGCAAGAATATACAATGGAATAAAGACAGTCTCTTCAGCAAATGGTGTTGGGAAAACTGGACAGCAGCATGTAAAACAATGAAGCTAGAACACACCCTTACACCATATACAAAAATCAACTCAAAATGGATTAAAGACTTAAACATAAGACAAGATACAATAAACTTCCTAGAGAAAAACATAGGCAAAACATTATCTGACATACATTTCAAAAATTTTCTCCTAGAAGAAATAAAAGCAAGAATAAACAAATGGGACCTAATGAAACTTACAAGCTTCTGCAGAGCAAAGGAAACCAGAAATAAAACAAGAAGAAAACCTACGGAATGGGAGAAAATTTTTGCAAGTGAAACCGACAAAGGCTTGATCTCCAAAATATATAAGCAGCTCATACGACTCAATAAGAAAAAAATAAACAACCCAATCCAAAACTGGGCAGAAGACCTAAACAAGCAATTCTCCAAGGAAGACATACAAATGATCAAAAAGCACATGAAAAAATGCTCAATGTCACTAATTATCAGAGAAATGCAAATCAAAACTACAATGAGGTATCACCTAACACCAGTCAGAATGGCCGTCATTCAAAAATCCAAAAATGACAAATGCTGGAAAGGCTGTGGAGAAAGGGGAACCCTCCTACACTGCTGGTGGGAATGCAGTTTGGTGCAGCCACTATGGAAAACAGTGTGGAGATTCCTCAAAAGACTAGGAATAGACTTACCATATGACCCAGGAATCCCACTCCTGGGCTTGTATTCAGAAGGAAATCTACTTCAGGATGACACCTGCACTCCAATGTTCATAGCAGCACTATTTACAATAGCCAAAACATGGAAACAGCCTAAATGTCCATCAACAGGTGACTGGATAAAGAAGAGGTGGTATATTTATACAATGGAATACTACTCAGCCATAAAAACCGACAACATAATGCCATTTGCAGCAACATGGATGCTCCTAGAGAATGTCATTCTAAGTGAAGTAAGCCAGAAAGAGAAAGAAAAATACCATATGAGATCGCTCATATGTGGAATCTAAAGACTCATGGACAGAGAATACAGACTTGTGGTTACCAGGGGGGTAGAGTGTGGGAAGGGATAGACTGGGATTTCAAAATTGTAGAATAGATAAACAAGATTACACTGTATAGCACAGGGAAATATACACAAAATGTTATGATAAATCACAGAGAAAAAAATGTGACAATGAGTGTGTATATGTCCATGAATGACTGAAAAATTGTGCTGAACACTGGAATTTGACACAACATTGTAAAATGATTATAAATCAATAAAAAATGTTAAAAAAAAAAAAGAACAAACAAAGATGTTCACTCTTACTACTCCCATTCAACACAGTATGTACAAGAAGCTCTAGTCAAGGGAATGGAAGGGGAAAGGGAAGAGCATCCCAATCAGAAAGGAAGAATCAAAACCACCTCTATTTGCAGATGACATGTCCTTGTCATCTGAAAGATGACAGTATTTTCCATACAGAAAATGTTAAAGAACCCACACATACACAAAAAGAATACACAAAAATAGTAGCATTAATAAACAAGTTCAACATGGTTGCAGCATGTAAGAACAATATACAAAAATCAATTGCATTTCTATTTACTATCAATGAGCTGTCCAAAAATTAAACTAAGAAACTAATTTACATCAAAAAAGGCAAAATACTAAGGAATAAACTTAACAAAAGAAGTGTAAGATTTCTTTATTGAAAACTACAAAACATCACTGAAGGAAAGTAACAAGACCTAAATAAATGGAAATACATCCTATATTTATGGGTTGGAAGATGCAGGATTGTTAAGATCTCAATACTCCCCAAACTGATTTACAAATTCAATGCAATTCCTACCAAAATCCCAATGGCCCCACTTTTGCAGAAACTGACAAGTTGATCTTGAGTTTCACGTGGAACTGAATGAGACAGAGAAGAGTCAAACATTCTTCTCCTTTTTTTTTTAAGGAACACCAAAAGCTCATCCTGTATTTTTATTTAGATAAAAATCATTTCTCCAACATATTAAGGGCATAGTCAGGCTAAAGAATGGCCTTGTTTCTAGCAGGAGCCATGTCACACTACACAGCTGTGGTCATATTTATGGTGGCCTAGTCATTTTCTCTCAGTAGCCTACGTGAGTCCTTTACATTTGTGTAACTAAAGAGCCCAGATTGGGACTTTTTCTAAAAACGTTAGACTGCTCCAAAGCAGAAATGATGTCTCCACCTCCCAAAACTAAAAATTGTTTAAAGTTTTAAACAATTATACCCCAATTTCAAATCCTCCAGTTACACAACTTCCATGAGGAAGGGAGCACCCCAGCCGTCACCCTGCCACCAGGTATGTGGGTAAGCTCCTGTGTGCACACATGCATGCATGTGTTTTGTGTGTCCATCAAAGACTGGTAACAGGTACACAATCACAAATGGTGGCTAAGTCACAGTGAAGACTGTGGGCTATGTTAATTGTCTTTTATTTGCATTTTGGGGTTTCTTTTTGCTTGGATTTTTAAAGTTCACCTGAAGTTGAGCAAGCACAAAGCACACAAGCTAAGCTAAGCTTTAGGGGCTTTTGCTGGTTTTAAGCCCCTAATATTTTTTTTCTCTTCCCTCGATTTCTCCTAAAACAAAGCCCCACATGTCTGATTAATTAAAGTTAATCGGATTTTATTAGGTATTTTACAAATTTTACAAAGTGGCCTGATGCAAAATGGCAGATGGGGCCCACCTGATCACAGAGAGAAGCCAAGTGAAAAGAGAAGCCTGGAAAGCAAAGGTGTTCATTTAAATCAATGGGATCTGAAATTGGAAGATTTTGTTTCAAGAAACATTCATTTTAGCAAATAGTGAGTTGAAATTAGTGCTGTTTATTTAAAACTACATAATAAGTTTTGAAACCACAGGGGCATCTTAATTATCCTGTCTGTAGCTCACTCTTTGGACTTGATTCTGACTTCTTAAAAAGAAAATTTAAAAGTTTGGTTTTCTCTGTGCTTGAGCAGTTTTCTATCTGTCAGGTGGCCGATGGGCTGGTGCTTTTCAAAATACCTTTTTATTTCAAATTACCAGTGTAATGCATATTCATTGATGAAAATACCATACATACAGAAGAGTCCAAAGAAAAACAATCATCCGGAATTTCACCACGCTGTTCATGAAAATGTTGCTCATTTGAGGTGTTTACTTCCAGCCTAATACACACACACACACACACACGTACAGACACACCTACCTGTGAACACACCTACCCAGACACACTCACATACATTCAGTAACACTCTCAGCCTGGGCACAATGCTTTATAATCTGCTCGCTCTAACTTGGCAACAAGTCGTAAACATGTCTTGAGATATTCTTAGTTAGTATCTTTTAAATGGCTGCATTGTGCTCTGACGTAACATTGTATATTTAAGTTATTTCTAATTCTTCACTATCATAATGACTGCTTTGGTGTACATTTTTTTTGGTGTACATTTTTTTATTTATTATATACTTATGAAGTTTTTGTTCACAGAAGAACCAAACATTCTTAAAAAAAGAGAAAGTTGGAAAACTCACTTGATTATGACAGTAATCAAAACTGAAATACTCACATATGAAAAGATATATAGGTCAATGGAAAACAAGACCATCCCAAAATAAAGCTATACCTTAACAGGCAATTTATTTCTTATAAAGGCACCATGACAATTTAGTGGGGAAAGAGTTTTTTTTTTCAATAAATAGTGCTTGGGGCGGTTGAGCATCCAAAAAGCTATCCAGTTGTATGTTAAATTGGATTAAAAAAAAAAAAGGTGGATTCCTACCTCACTCCACATATGAAAATGAACTGAAGACAGATCAGAGAACTAAATGTTAAGAGAAAAAACTACAATATACTCAGAAGAGGAAAAAGAAATCTTCATGACCTAGGATTAAGCAGGTTTCTTACATGCGATAAAATGGCACAAGCAACAAAAGAAAAAAAGTAACTTGAACTTGATCAAAATTTAAAACATCTGTCCTATAAAAGACATTATCAATAAAGTAAACAGAAAAACTAGAAAATGAGAGAAAAGATTTGAAAATCATATATATAATAATAAGGAATTCATATCCAGAATACATAAAGAATTCTTACAACTAAACAGTAACAAAAGAAATAACCCAATTAAACACAGGCCAATAATCTGAATAAACATTTCTCCAAAGAGAAAATAAATGGTCAATAAGCACAGGAAAGAATGCTCAACGTCATTCGTGTGTGAGTAATGCAAATCAAAACCACAGTGAGATACCACTTCACACCTACTAGGCTATACCCAAAGACAGACGATACCAAGTGTTGGCTAGAATCTGGAGAAAGTGGAGCTGGTAGGAATGTTTAAGAGTGCAGCTGCTCTGGGAAAACAGTTTGGCAGTTCTGTTAAAAACAGAATTACTGTTAAAAACAAAATTACTACATAAGCAGGCAATTCCACTTCTAGGTGTATACCCAAGACAACTGACAATACATGTCTACACAAAAACGTGTCCACAATTGTTTACAGCAGAAGCATTATTCATAGTAAGCACAGATATGTATCAACTGGTGACTGGGCAAACAAAATATGGTTGCTATATCCACTTGAGGGACTATTATTTGACCATGAAAAGGAATGAAGTACTGACACATGCTCCAACAAGGATAAACCTTGCAAACATTATGCTAGGTGAAAGAAATCAGTCATGAAAGACCAGATAGTACATGAACCCCTTTATATAAAATGTTCGAAACAAGAAAATCCACAGAGACAGAAATTACATTCATGGTTGCCAGTAGGTAGACTAGGGGAAAATGGGGTGTGATTTCTACTGCATGTCAGGTTTATGAACCTAAAAATGTTCTCAAATTAGATGGAGGTGACAGTTTCAAAACTCTGTGTAAATACTAAAAACCACTGAATAGTCCACCTTGAAAGGCTGAGTTTTATGGCATGTAATTATATCTCAACAATAACCACATATATAAAACATTTGAATTTTTCTAAGTCAAAATTCCTTACAAGTAGAACAAATGCCTCTTAGAAATGCTATGTTCTTAAGAATTTTTAAAATAAAATTTAATCTTGAAGGCAATAAAATTAGCTATTTCAAAAATAATCTACAGAAAGTCTCATGGATATTTCCATTACAGCAGAGCTTGCTGGCAGTCTGCAAATCAGTTAGGAGTGGTGCATAGAAAACAGTGATCCTTAAAGAATTTTATGCCTACTACAGAGACGACACAAATATAAGCAAATCATTCTCTTTCAAAACCAGCCCTGAAGCACTACTTACCAAGTACACTGCTCTTTGGAAGAAGGTTGTGGTCTCCAGGATTTTGTGCATTGTGATGGTTTCCAACTCATCAGGGTCTAGCTGCTCCTTTTCAAAGGGCATGCCATTGAACAGAACGACAGGGAGTGGACCAACTCCCGTCTGCTCATAGTAGGCTCTTGCTTCCTGAAACACATGGACCCACAAACCACATTATTGTCCTTCATGGGACAAATGGAAGAAAGCATTCACACATATGTGTTTTAACAAGAAAAAAAATCAACAGAAGTATGGAAACCAAGAAATAACTAAAGAAAAAATTTTTAATATATAAAAAAAAAATCATACTTAGTATCCTACTAGGTAAAGCTGAGTTTAAATGACTGTATTTTAAATAAAATAAAACCTTGCAAATTAGGAAGTGGTTGAAGGTGAGGGAAAGGTGATTTTAAGCAGTCCAGACTACCAGACCTGAATTACATCACTACAGCCAAAGCTACTTAAACGGCCTTTCCGCAGTGACGGAGATACTCTATCCCCACTGTCCAAGGCAGCAGCCACTAATGACATGTAGCTATTGAGCACATGAAATTCATTAATTTCCATGTTAAAAACCATGTGTGGCCACAGGCTACCATAACGGGCAGCACAGGTATAAACTCTCATAAGTTATTAGGCAGATAACTTAAGATGAAATGTTTATACCCAATTCTAAATTAAAAAGGGTCCCTATTACTAAAAAAGAAATTACATCTATAGAAAACCAAACAAGGTTGGTGGGAAAACAGTGCTCAAAAGTCACTCTAAAATATACGAAACTCAATCTTTTTCCTTCTCCAGGACAAAAGAGGTTCCCTGGCAGGAAACACCAGGCAAATACATCTGTGGTGGCAAATGTATCTGGGACTTTTCCAACTATCAGCACACGTATATTTCTCCAGGTATCTGGGGGACATCTCCACTATTTCAAGGAAGTTCATAAAATCTCAATTTTTAAAATTAAAAAACCTCAATTTTAATAACTTTGAGTTTTGAAAATCAATCCCCCAAGAAAACAAAACAAAACCCACATTATAACTTTCAGTGACAATAAGAAGTAAGTAACACTGCTTTTCTCTGGAAGTGGCAACTGATCAAGAGTCAAGGGCGGGAGGTAGATGTTTTTGACTATACATTTTCCATTTTTACAACTTGCAAATAGATTATCAGACCAAATAACAGAATGCAGGCCAATTATCAAAGAGTCACACTTAAAAGTTACATGTGAGAGTGTCTGTCAATTGATCACTACAAATGTTAATTATACATAATTTTAAAACATTAACTACAGGGAAAGTCATGAATGAGCCATTCATGAATGATAACTGAGATTAATAAAGACTCAAGAGTTAATATGCCAAATGTAAAATGTCTACATGTATAAGTTAGAACTTTTCTCAAGTACTACTATCTACTGGCTTTGAAAGATAAATGTGCACCCCTCAGACTATATTCTCTTCAGTTTAAAAGATGTACTTTAATTGTACTACCTCATTTTAGAAATAATTACTTCTTTCAAATATCAGAATCAGAAGATGACATAACTTCAAATTTATAACAAAAGGTAGATATTTGTCAGCATAATAACATTTGCTAAATGCACTCATTCTTCTCTTTTAAAAAAAATGCACTCATTTCTTCTTTTCAGAATACTCTATTTTCCTGGGCTTTTTCATATGGAGGGGTGGTACGGTTCTTGCGACTTAAAAAATCTTACTGATACTTAGATTCTTAGAACCTCTGGGAATCTTACAACATCCTTCTCTTGAGAGTACATGTCTACTTCAATAGCTGGGGAATTATGCTCTGTACATACGAGAAGGGCCTCTAGTCAACACAGATGAGGAAAATGGCCAGGTCTGAGAAGCTACTAAGGACCGAGTTCTGTGATACTCCCGACTGATTCTTCAGCAAAATCAAGATGTCGGTGTATTAAAGACAACATTTAAAAATATCCTTTCCCCCAGTTGCCCACTGTATTCAATATTTTTCAAGCAACTACTTTGATGGAGCAATCATCCACGAAAAAAAAGGCAACATGTACTGTTCCTTCAACAGGATGATAGAAAACTAGAGCTAAGCATTAAGAAAAAAAAATTCCAAATGTGAAATATGACAAAATTCTATTAATTTCCTCAAATATTCCCAAAGTGTCCTTCTTTTCTTTTATTTTACCTTTTCTTTTTCTACAGAGCACTACTCATGCTGTTTGTGAAAATGTGACAGATCACTGGGTGCCCATATCAACAGTATTTTATTTTTTAAAAAACATAAAAGGTAAGTGACTGAACAGAAGGTTGGAATACAGTAGTGGAACCATTTTCAGTCTAAACTGAGGAGATCTCCTGACCAGCTTCAACTCCAAACCTGGCTGGATATATCATAAAACAAGGAGATTTAACACTGAAGCAGGAATGATATTACCAGCATCATGGCTGGATATGATGTCCCTCATCGCTGTCTCCCACCCAGAACAACAGCGATTCAGCATTCATCTATGGATGCATCCAAGTGTCTCAGTGGGAGCTTTGAGATCCAGCACCAGAGAAGTGTCACCCACTTGTAACAGGTAACAGGCAGGTAACAGGCAGACAGGCTTTGACCTTGACTGTGGACTCTGCATTGGCCCATGAGCTGGCTCCAGGCCACAGCCTGGGAACCTCAGGGAAAAATTGTCTTAATTAATCACCTACAGACAAGGGAGCCTTCGTGGAAGTCTAGGTTTGCAGAAGAGGAGTTCCAGGACACCATTAGAGCAAAAAGATATGAGTTTGGACACAGTGGAGAGGGTCAGAGAAACAGTCTGACTTTACTCACACCACCCCTCTCCCAAGACAGCACTGTTTAGAGCTGTGAGACATCTTCTGGGCCCATGATTTCTCCTACAGGGGAAGTGAGGGCAAATGATTGAGTGCTCAACATCCCCAGCTATGTGAGATGCCGTCAAAGAGGCTCATTTCTCTACCTCTCCACCCAGAACACCAAACTGTGAGCTGCCTCACCAGGTAGCCGGGAGGGCAGCAGACAGTGCTCGAAGGGAGCTTTTGCACAGCAAAGGAAACCACTGACAAAGTGTAAAAGCAACCTACTGAATGGGAGTAAATATTTGCAAATGCATGACCAGTAAGGGGTCAATATTCAAAATATACAGTTTATACAACACAACATTAAAAAATACTAAACAACCCAATTAAAAAACAGGCAGAAGACCTGAACAGACATTTTTCCAAACAGGACATGCAGGTGGTCAACAGGCACATGAAAAAAATGTTCAATATCACAAATCATCAGGAAATGAAAATCAAAACCACAGTGACACATCACCTTACACCTATCAGAATGGCTGTCATCAAAAAGACAAAAAAAAGTTGATGAGCACATAGAGAAAAGGGAACCCTCTTGCACTGTTGGTAGGAAAGTAAATTGTTGCAGCCACTATTGAAAACAGTATGGAGATTCCTTAAAAAATTCATAGAACTACCATACAATCCAGCATTTCCACACCTGGTTATTTATTCAAAGAAAACGAAAACACTAATCAAAAAAAAAAAAACATGTGTACCCCTATGTTCATCACAGCATTATTTACAACAACCAAGATACTGAAACAACCTTAACGTCCACCAATGGATGAATGGATGAAGAAGATGTGCAATATACACACACAACAGAATACTACTCAGCCATAAAAATGATGAAATCTTGCCATTTGTGACAACATGGATGGACCCTGAGTGTATTATGCTAAGTGAAATAAAAAGACTAATAAATAAACAAACAAAAGCAAAACAAATGAACAACTCAAACCAAACAAAAACAAACACACAGACAGAGAAGACAGTTGTGGACACCGGGAGCAGGGAAACACATGAAGGAGACCAACTGTACAGTGATGGATGGAAACTCAATTTTTGATGGTGAGCAAGTTGCAGGGAATATGGACATAGAAATACAATGCTACATACATGAAACTTACATAATGTTACAAATCAATGTTACTTCAATAAAACAGGAAGGAAGGAAGGAAACGAAAACAACTTGAATGACTAGAAAAACAAAAAGGAGAAAGGCTAAAAACAACTGGTGCCCAATTAAGTGTGGGTAAGACTTGGGAGGGATATTACACATCCAGGATTCTGTAGTCTGATATAAGAGAAATTATAAACACATTACCAGTATGGTTTCTAATGGAATGATAGTTCGGATCTCCAAACAGCAGAACCAATAGCCTGTCCTTCATTTGAAAAAAAGTTGGTAAATAAATATACTTCCATTGTTTTAAATTAAAACGTTTCAGAAATGTATTTGCTTCCCTTGCCTTCACATTTACTTTCAATAAACTGACCACCTCATTCCTGCTTACAATAAAAGGTCCTTTCCTGTGCTTACAGTCTCACAAGAAACACTATTATCTTTAAATAAAAATGTTTAAAAATTTCCCTGTCTTTATTATCACATGTTGCCATTCTGTTTACTACATTTCTTACTACATCCCCATCTTTAGCCTAAACAACTAGATACAAGGCACACATTAAGCCAGACACTCTATCCCGACAAGCATACATCATATACTCCCCGTGATTTTACCCAGAACATGTATCACACAAGCACCACCACTGCATTGTAAAAACAAAGTTTTTCCATTTTAATAGTTCACAGGCCAGCTAAAAATCAATGATATTGTCACACAATTGAAATATAAACTATATTTGCAAAGACAGAAAAGTGATTTGGTTTCTAAACTTTTAAATGCCAAGTACCTAGATACTTTACCACCATCACCTTTATTGACAAAAACCCTCAAAAAGGGGAGGCAAGGAAAGTACCATGTTGCAGCCAATGTCAAGTGCCAAAGAAGTCTTACCTTCCGATTCTGATCATAAGCAGAATCAATCCCCAAAATGCTATTCACTTCCACGTAGGGATATTTCTTCTCCAGGACGCTGACTACGTGTTCAACTTTCACTTTTTCTCCGGTCCTTACTTTGTTATATATCTGAAGAAAGAAAAACCGGGTAACCGACTACACTTTGAAATCCAAATTTCAGAGTATTTATTATAAAAATTTCAGAATGTAGAGGAAAACATAGCTATTTCTCTTAAAAAAGCAAATGGGCTATATCAACAATTCTCTCTTCCAGGTACTTCCTTATGCCTTCTTATGTTAGAAACTACATATTCTGAAAATGACTCAGTTCATACATTAAGTCTTAAATGCAAAAATGTGTTATTTTTTCAAAATCTGAATACCTATAAGTAATCCTTGAAATAAGACCTCATGTCCATGACGTTTAAGGGGAAAAACATTTCAAAATATGTATGGCACAATCCCTGTTTTTAAAAAGCAGACATAAAACAAATAATACAACTGTGTCTGTATATGTACGATTAAGTACCTGGAAGGATACAAGGCAAGCTTTTAAACAGTGGCAGCCTTTATGGAGCAGGAGTAAGGAGGGAGAGACAGAGATTTTAAACTGACACACTTTAATATTATTAAAAAAAATTGTTTGCAATGAACATAATTCTTTTTACTTTTGCGATTAAAAATAAATAAAAAGGAGTGAAACTCACTATCCCTTCCTTCATACATGTAGTTATGAGGGGAAAAAAAACTTTCAAAAGCAGACTAATTATCCTCAACGATGTCTTCTGAACTTATTTCGTTCTCCAAGCCCTTCTGCTCACTGCGGTCCACAATCATTTCCCACAGAGATCACAGCAACAGCTCATCGACTCGTATCTGTGCCACTTTCTTTATTCTTCATCAGCTCCATCTCCAAGCATCAGAATGAGGTTTTTAACTGGAGTTTGACTCTGCAATCTGGACACCTGTTATCCAGCCCAGTGGCCTCAAAGACCAGGTTTCCATCTCCACTCTGTCTCACAATGCTCCACTCAACTCACACGAACAACTTGGAATCACCACCTCTGATCTGTAGCCATTGTTCAGCTGACTCCTGTTCTTCCTGCACTCAGCTGGGACAACTTCCCACGCCACAAAAACACCCAGGGCCAGCCCCAGTGGAGCGAGCTCCCAGGGCTGCTAGAGCCCCTGTGCTCCCCACACGGTACTGAACCATCTGAGTGATGGTGTCGCCCACCGGATTCTACAGTCTTTGAGGATGGGGGAAAATGTATCCCGAGCAGCTTCTCTGTATCCCGAGCAGCCAGTATGGCCCTGGCAAATGCCGAGTCTTTAACAGAAGTTGGCCAAATAAATCAACGAACATTCTAACTAATAAAAAAATGCACCAGACTGAATCTCTGAACAATAAACATGACAAACATCATAAACAGCACGTTTACAGGTAAAAGCGGTGACAATCAATTACTTTAAAGATGTGTTTTCAATAATTAACACTACCCCGTAAACAAAAGAACTATTAGTTATAAAGTTTTTTATACTCAAAAATAGAAAGAAAAAACAAAAAACAGGGAGAGTTCTCTGTCTGAACTTGACCAAGTATCTTGAATATATATGTAAATGTCAGGGTACTTCAGACTTTCCAGTTAAAACAGAGAAAACAGACAATAGGGATTTTATGACTTGACTATTAAACTGATTCCTAATGAAATATCATGCTGGTCTCAAAAGGAGGAAAAAAAAACATTCTTTTAAGCAAGTAGAGAACATCACATTTAGCAAAAGGCATTAATTAGTGATTTCACATCACCAAAAGGTAGAAGACTAAGATACATTAATGTATTAGTATTTAAGGAATTAGGATCTAAGGAATCTTAGTTAAAATCACAGCCATCTATTAGTAACATTGGTGTATCAATAAAGGCAACTCCAGAAATAGAAAACGTGTAAAGTTTGTGTAAATAATTTACCTTTTTCTCTTTACAAAAATTTAGAATCCCCTTACCACATACTGTTTCTTAAAGTAAGTTAGATTCTAAAAAATTATTCGTCATGTTGAATGAAAACATACATGCGTCAGAGTCTGGAAGGCATGATAATCATCCACCTCCTGGGCAACATAATTATATGCTCTCAGAACAGCCACTCCAGCATCCTGCATCCCATCAACATCTTCAGAGTCATTAACCACAAAGATTAAACCAAGTCTGGAGGAGACAGGGAAGGGCAAAAAGAAGAAGAAGAAACATCTCAAAGAATGCAACCAGTTAAAAAAGGAAAGGCATCCTTGTACCCCCACCCCCCAGAAATACTACAGCTAACAGAAGAAGGCTATCCTCTCTTCAAAGACACAGCTCATGCCATACTGGAACATGGCTGGCAAAGACATTCATCACTCACAAAACAAAAAAGCAGGTTCCCAAAGGCGGCTCAGACCTTTTTCACTGTGGAAGCAAGCTGTTTCCACATCATGAAACGAGGCTGTGACTAACATGAAGGGTGTTGCTATAATTTTAGATGGAGATTTTACTCTGTTTTTAAACAAGAATTCGGGGAACTGAACATTTTCAGAATGTGAAAATATATAGAAAACGAGGGATTTGGAGATTTAATATCAGCAATATGAGCTTCATAGGTCACTGGAAGGCATAAAAATATTTACTACTGTCCTCAAACAAAAAGCTACAATCAAAGTTAAAGTTTACCACATTTTAAAACTTAAAGGAATAAACAGTGAGACACTATTACACCTCTACAGACGGGCCAAAAAAATCCTGCACTGGCCATTGTAGAGGCCACTAGCCTCCACACTGAAGCAGAAGCAGTGGAGGGAGGACAGTCTTTTTAACAAACGGTGCTGGAACGACTGGACATCCACCTGCAAAATAATGAATCCAGACAGAGATCTTACACCCTCACAAAAACTAACTCAAAATGGGTCACAGACATAAATGTAAAACACAAATTGTAAAATTCACAGGAAATAACAGGAGAAAATTAAGTGATCTTCAGTTTGACAATGACTCATTAGATCTAACTTTAGATGACCCACAACAAAAAGAATTGATAAAGTGGATTTCATTTAAATTAAGAACTTCGGCTCTGAGAAAGAAACTGTTAAGAGAATGAAAACAAGCCACAGGCTAGCAGAAAATCTGTGCAAAACACCTGTCTGATACAGGACTGATGTGCGAAATATACAAAGAACTCTTAAAACTAACAAAAAAAGTTTAAAATGGGCAAAAGAACTGAACAATCACTTCCCCAAATAAGACATACAGCTGGCAAATAAGCTCAACTTAAAAGATGCTCAGCATCCTATGTCATTAGGGAATTTCAAATTAAAACCATAGTGAGATACCACTACGCATGTATTAGAACAGCTAAAATCCAAAACTCGGACACCACCAAATTCTGGAGAGGATGTGGAGTGCTAAGAACTCTCACTGCTGGTAAAAACGTAAATGGTACAACCACTTGGAACACGGTGTGGTGGTTTCACGAAAAACTAAACATGGTTTTACCGTAAGATAAAGCAGCCCTACTTCTCAGGATTCACTCAAATGAGCCGAAAACACATCCAAACAAAAACCTGAATACCGATGTCTGTAGCAGCTTTATTCATAACTGCACTAACTTGGAAGCAAAGACGTCTGTTAACAGGAAAACAGATTTAAAAAACTACAGTACATCCATATAATGGAATATTATTCAGTGATAAAAAGAAATGAGCTATCAAGCCACAAAAAGGCATGGACAATGCCTAAAAGCCTACTCCTAAGTGAAAGAAGCCAATCTAAAAATGTTACAAACATCATGATTCTGGAGAAGACAAAACTATGGAGACAACAAGGTCAGTGGTTGCCAGGGCCTGGGAGAGAGGGACCAAAATGGAGCAAAGGGGGTTTTTAGGGCAGTGAAACTCACCTGCATGACGCTACAGTGGGGAAAGGTCATTATTCATTTGTCAAAACCCACAGAGTGTACAACAAAAACAATGAACCCTAATGTAGACTAGGGACTTCAGTTAATAATAATGTTATCAATACCAGTTAATTAATCAACACTGTTCTAAAAAATACAAAGTCAATTTTTTTAAGTACAGCCTAAAAATAGGAGAAGAAAATATAAACATATATCAAACATTACACCCTAGAATGTGTGTATACATGGATGAGGTGGTGAGAGAGTCTCTTTTTAGATGAAAATTGTCTTTGTTTTTTTTTAAATCCCACTTATGACAGAAATGATACAAGTAAGCTCCAGGCAGAAATGACCTAAATATTATTCTAATGAAAATAAATTACGGGCTAGCACCTAATTATCTCCTCACAAAGTAATTCCCTTTCCCAAGTATTCAATTTCTAGAAAGGACATCAGAGTTTCCTGTTAGCTAGACCTCAAAACTCAGACTTCTGAATTCTCAGATTTGTCCCCTCGTCTCCTCAGGGCCTGGTGACAGCTGAGCATATAGCACATCACCTCAAACTAAGGAAACCAGCAGCTGGTCTGCCCCGGGTCTTCCCGCCAATTGTCCACAACACGTCTCTTCACTGCCTATGAGTTGAGTGTCTTCTTCTCACCTGCCTTTGCAATCTGAAGACCACATTCCCTCTCTCTGTCCCTCAGTGCAACTCAGTAAGTATTTAATTAGTGCCCACTGCATACTTCTTCTGTGTTCTTGTACTTCTCTTGTAATCAAAACATAGAACTGGCTATAATTCAGTAGTTTATTCATCTATCCAACCAGGGAGTACTCATGTGTTAAATTAAAAATGTAATTAAACTCAAAATCTCTGCTCTTCCATCAATGAAAACTCATCATTTTCTTCAAAGCCTATCTTAAATCCAACTTTGCCATGAAATCTTTGCCCTTCCCAAATATCTGCCCATAATCTTTTGTTTCCTGAAATTCTAAAGCACTTATAACTAGTAGGACATAACCTAGCACTTGATCAAATATCTTACTGGAAGTACACACAGTATTTTTTTCCAAGAAGGTAGAAATGTGGCTTATACACCACTCACAGCACTTAGCTCAGTGCTGAGTGCAGAACACACAACTGTTAGCTGAACAGTTCTTTTCTTCTTTGTTTTCATGTTTCCTAAGAATTCAAGTTACCAGAGACTACATTATTCAGAATGTAAGTGAGAATGTCTTAATCTTTATATGTAAATCCTTGAAACACTGTTCTTAAAAGGCACCGTGGAACCCCAGCCATTCCAGTACCCTGTTGGCAGACTTGGTAACACAAGTGACATACATGTGTCTGTGTGCATCACAAAAAGCTGTATAAACATCTGGACAGTCTAACAAAAGTTCTTGGCAAAGGTCCTCATCTCTCCTGAAAGTGGAAGTAGGCTCTGTGACGTGGATGCTTACCTAGGAGGGCTCCCTTTCGCTGGGAGCAAGATGAGACCACGTGCTATTTTTAAACAGGCTATTTGTTAATAATTCAACAGTGGTAAGATTCTATTCCTTGAGAATCAAATTCTCTATCCCAAAAGATACTGGTTTCATACCAAGCAAAGATAAAACTGCTATTAATGATCCCCACTATTAATTATCCTATAATTCAGCAGCACCAGAGCCGCTCTTTAGACAAACACAACCTCAGCTAAATGAGACGGACCGTCAAATCAATACCGCCATTACCTTAGTGGTATATGATTACTGAGGAACATCTCAGCTGTGTTCATCAGCTCTGCAGTGCTCTCATGGGCAGGGTCAACTAGGAAAACCTGCAGGGGAAGAAAAAGGAAAACATGAAATCACATTTACTAACATGTCACCGGGCCAATAAAAATGACTTCTTCTTTATACTTGCAGGCCACCTTCTTTCAGCCACTTTTGATCCACACAGGAAAGGAGTTACATAGCACCTACCCTCCCTTTGTGTTGAAAGAACGTGGAACCGAAAGGCTCAGTGATCTTCCCCTGGTCTTATGCTAATAGCGTGGGCTTGTATCCAGGTGGCTAACACCTAGTCTTTACTCAAGTTCTACTAACCCTCCCGCCTTAGAAAATGGAGATTAGCTTCTTGTGTACTCATTTCAAAGGACCTCTGAATTAAGAATTCACTTAGAACCCAATTTTTAGACCACAATACTAGCTGTCATGTATTAAGCTCTCCTGATATGCTTTAAAAAATAATTATTTCATCTAATTTTATTTAGTCAAAATTATCATTTAATAAATTATCTTTCGGTAAGCGAAAAAGAAACTGAAATTTTGACTGGGAAGGAAAAGAGTAGTTTCAAGAGTGAGGGAAGTCAAGAGGACCGTTTCCCTTGCATGTTTTGAGGAGGCCAACCTCGGCCCTCACCTGCACCTGTCTCTTCAGGAGCTGCATGAGGGAAGGGAAAGAAATGAGGAAATGGGAAAAGACAGCCAACCAAGAATCTTCCTCCTCTATCTCTCCAAAGCAGTGAAATAAGGAATAAAAAGTAGGAGCTGACAGCAAGACTTATTTAAGGGAATAAATTGAACCATTAAGTTTTACAGATTAAGATATTCAAGAAAAACGGTAGCAACATACTCATCTTCTGAGGAGAAAAGAACCTTCTTAAAACTCAAACAACACAGCCTGAACCTTCAGGTTAAGGATGAGAAGCACTCCTTATATGCTGACATCTTTCTAGCTGTACAAACGATCCGCACATTTCCAAGTCCTTTCAGTTTTAGGATGGGGCTAGACAACGGGCACATTTAGCAGTGGTAGTGGTGGGAGAAGCAGCTGGGGAAGGAGAGAAGTGAACATTCGCGATATGACAGGATGGGCGGGGACAAGGCACAGGAGAAACAGAGATCATGGCCAGGCAATGTGGAGTTTTACTCACCATGTTATGCAAGTTCTTCCTGATCTGGCGGATAACACCGGGAAACGTGGGGCGAAGTAACTCCTGTAGACTAGAAGGCCATGAATTATAGCGGCTGTCAACCTCCAGGTTGTTGATCCACTAAGAAAAATGAACACAAACCCATGCATACACTTTAGTCACTACCAGTGAAATCTGCAGAGGCAACAATAAGATTTTAAATTATTTTAAGAGGAATTACACGGGAAAAGACCATTTTCAAAAATACAAAGATTAAACAGAAAAATGAGTGACTAAAACACAAGCCACAGAATTGAGAAGGCAGTTGCAACCTACAATATCAATTCAGGACTAATGTCAAGAATATCTATAGAAATCTAACATATCAATAAAAAAGGCGAGCAACATACGAGAAACGGAAATGAGTCAAGAACATGAATAAGAACTTTACAGAGAAAATTCAAATGGGCAGTTAACACAGAAAGATGTATGCCTTCATTAGTAATTCAAGAAATATAAATTAAAGCCACAATGAAATTTCACACTCATTAAACTGAAAAAATATTTTAAGTTTGTCAATATCCAATCACAGGCAAAAACAGAGAGCAATGGGAACGCTCACCCAATTCTGGGGTCTGGAAAGGTCACTTTAGAGAAGATGACCTAATAAAGCTGATGCCTTTATTACTATTCTACCACTAGTACTCCAGCTCCAGGTATCTACCCCAAATAAATTCTCACACGTATGCAGGAAGAGAGGGGTACAAAAAGGCCAAAACAGCATGGCTTGTAACAGCAAAAAATTAGATACAACTTAATATCCGCAAGGAAAGCAATGGATAAATAGTATGTAACATTTGCACAGAAAGAGCAGGGTGGGAAGATATTCATGTATTACCTTGCTCAGGTGGATATAGAGTATTTCTGGAAAGGTATACAAGGAATTGATAATGCCTGTTGCTTCTGGGGAGAAAAACTAGACATCTGGGTGAAGAGTCTTTACAACAAATACTCTTTCGCATGTCTTAAATTTTAAACTGTGAATTTATAAAAGATACTTAGAAAAATAAGTTAAAATATAAAACACGGTAATGATAAACTTGACCTATATGTATCAACCTACTGAGTCTTGAAAAAACTGTTGAGTAAATGAAAAAAAATTGATGAAGGTTACTAACATGGCATTTTTCAAAATTTTAAAGGATACAATAGGGAAGAAAATGATCTAGTAAGGGACAGGAGGGAAACATGCCAACCTCAGAAGAGGAATTACTGCAGGGAGAAGAGGGGCGGGACTGGGAAGGGATATAAGGAAGGCTTTGGCTGAAACATTTTTTCTTCCAAGACAACAGACCTGACACAAAATGATTAAATGTTAACATTTAGTAAATATGCTGATGGGTCACATGGCTGTCAATTACATTCATCTCTTTACTCTTTGTAACTAAAAAACATTTTAACAGGAAAACAAATGGCATAACAGTATTAATCAAAGTAACAGTTATACCATCAAATGAGAACTCAAATCGTTATCTCTACAGTCTATATTATTTCTCTCTCAAAAAAAATCCCTCAAATAAATGCAGCACAGACACCAAGAAAAGGGGACTAGAGAGCTGAGGGGGTGACAAGCATGTCTCCATCAATGATCTCACCTTCACCACCACTGCCCGAGACTGCCCACGACTCCCCCCGCTTCTTTCACAGATGAGGAGACAGAGGCCCAGATACATCACAGAGCAGATACTAATCTTTATAAATCCTTCAATATAAAATATCAAAGTCGTTAAAGAAGTTTATCAGCTAAAAATTGATGTCTGTAAACAAAATCACATAAGACTTGGGAGCAACTGAGAAAATATAAGCCAAATACTTTCCCAGGAGATGCTCAGCTGAATCCTAGAGGGATTTTAAAAGGCGGGAAAATCACTGTCTTAAGCACATTAAGCAGAATAGCTCAACTTTCTGGAGCATTTAAGAGCCTACTTTGTTATATACACATAGTCCCATATAAGCAGTTGTAAATCTTTGATGCCAACAAAAGAGACGATAGGGACAACTTACTTCTCACAAAAGACAAATGAGAAAACCACAGTAACAAACATGGCCAGAATGCCCCGTAGACACGCCCAGGGACACCTACCGAAATGGCAGGGCTCCTGATGTCCACGGCATAGTCGGCCTCAGAGGGCTGGATGTTCAGCTTCAAAACGTTATGCAGGGAAAGGCCTTCTATTCCCAGTCTGTGCAGACCCTCCATGACCCGAGCTTCATTCCTCAGTGTATCAAACAGACTGAAAAAAAAAAAAGACAAAAAAACAGGTATTTAGTAGAAAAAGCTTTAAAAAAAATTCTCATCATGAAAAAAATACACCAGTTCAAACTCAACGTCCTACCAAAGTAGTTGAGAAGTCAAAAAAGGGAGCTCTTCCCCTGCTTCATTTTCTCCAAGTATGTAGAACAAAGCAGGTAGGACTTGCTTCATGGTTCATGTTTATTTATATTTATCAACGTATACATTGCTTATAGAAATCATCTCTAAATAAGGTAAGCAAATAGCAAAACATCCTTCTTTCTTATGAGTAAGGTATATTCCATTACATATATATGTTGCATCTTCTTTATCCATTCATCTCCTGGGGTGCACTCAGGATGCTTCCATATCTTGGCAATTATAAATAATGTTGCTGTTAATAGCAGGGTGTATATATCTTTCTGAATTAATTCTTCTGTTGTGGTTGGCTTTATTCCTTTAATAACTATGTAAGTTTAAAAAGATAAAGCTCTAATCTATTCTTAGAAACAATAAACAGTACATATACGTCAATTAAAAAATATGTGTAGTATATTGTGTATATGTATTTACATGCAATATATTGTATATGTGCAGTCAAATTGTAACAATTCTACCTAATAAAACTAAAAACTGAAAGGAGGAAGGAAGGAAAGAAAGAAAGAGCGAGTTATGGCAACTTAAAAAAAAAAGAAATCATCTCTGAATAAAAACACACAACTTGAGAATGAAATAACCCTAAGTCTGGATTTTATGTTGCATGTTTTTAAAAATACTAATTCCTCTGAATATTTCTTACAACTGCACATATGAACCTACAATTATCTGAAATTAGCTTATTAAAAAACCCCAGAACACACTTGATAATATATGTTAATATGTGCTTTAATATCAGTATCAATTTACACAGGCACACACATGTACGATCACAGAAAAAAGGTCTGGAGGAATTCCTACCCAAGTTAGAGGTATGCTGGGTGAGGAACAAGAAATAAGAAGATGAAATGAAGACTTTACTTTTTAGTTCCTTTATCTCTGTATTATTTAAAACTGTTTACAATAAGCAACTACACAGTTTGTGATACTACAGAAAATTAAAGAGATATATACTTTTTAATAAAAATACAGGCAATCTTTTAATGTGTCATTTACTAATTTTTTACTAGCTCTGTAAAGCAATATGTGGACATAAAAGCTTAATTAAAATAATTAATTTGAAAAATATCATACTCTGGAAGCTACTTCTTCTGAAGCCTAGGCAATAGCTACTTTTTTATGATTACGAAGCCACAGTGTCAACTGTATCAATTTTAATTTCAAGGATAAAATCTGAATTCTACCTGTCCATTACACCCACCCCTAAAAATTCATGAGGACAATTTACAGCAATTTAATCCTGAACCACATTTTAACAGAAAAAGACAGTTATTTATATAACATATGTAAGACAAAACCCCTCTGAGAAACAACAGAGGCCACATTTTGAATGAACTTACATCACATTGTCCCAGAAGCCAAAGACCCTGCTCTTTTCTGTTCCCATTGTTGACAGGAAAACTATGGCTCTACAAGGAAATCCTCAAAAGACACATGGGCCTTAGAAGTCCAAGGCTTCAGATAAAATGGCACCTATCATGTGCTCAGAACACAGGCACATATACACATACACCCTAGGCCTGGGACGTCATCAGGCTTTGCAACTAACTACATCAAGGAGGAACCAGTCTGAACACATCACCAGGGGCCACAGGTTGTAAAAACTTTTCAGAGAATGAAAGATGTCACCCATACCTGAATATATCCTGTGTCTCTAAATCAATGTGAAGTCCATTGATGAACAGGGCTGACTCTCCAGGCTGTAATCCTAAAGTTCCTTTGAAATACTGAAACATCAAAAATTTATTAAGAAGCAGGAAGAGAATGTTCAACAACAATTTCCATGTTCGGGGCTTTATTCTATGTACAAATGTTGACATCCTCTTATTTACTATGGGAAACTTCAGGCTGGGTTAAGATTTCCTTTAATGGACCCTCACAGACTGTTCTTAGCACTTACTACACCGGGATGAAACTGCTGGTCTACGTGGCTTACCCCTCACCCCTCTTCCTCCCTCCTTCCCTTCTTCCAATGATGATTAATACCACTGCTTCCTACAACGTCAGGGGGAAGGAGGGTACTAATTAAGCCAAGTGCTGAGGGTCACTTGTCTGTTAGCCTTCCCTGTCTGTGATGCCAGCCAAGGCTGCGCCAGCAGCCATTAACAGCTGAGCCTTCTTGATAAAGTCCAGGGATCTGCTCTAAAAGAGTTTCAAAACCCCACGCCTCCCTTAAACCCTTAAACCTTCAAACAAAGGCCCACCAAGAAACTGTGAGTTGCTGCGGTGAGGACAGCACTTACATGCAGCCTAGTTCTCCGAGACCTGACCTCTGTGGGGCCCTCCAACTCCTGCTCCCTGCGACGACGGAGCATACGTGACTGCAGCCCGCGCAGCCCTCAGACCCGCCTGACCCATCAGAAACATCATTTTGGGGCCATATTGTAGCTTCTGTTGATTTATATCCCCTCCATTCAATTCCTCTTCCTCTCCAAGGAAACTGGGGCTGCTATTCACATATCTGACACCACACAGTAGGCGAAGGAAGAAGAGGATCAGATCCCACGGACAGAACTTGATCCATTAACTCTCCCAGGGCTGGAGGAGAGGGGCAGGGACCACTGAGCTCCCTTTGCTCCCTAGCAGTCAGGGGACCAAGAGGAATGAACTCTAAGATCTAGCACTGTATGGGACAAACACAAACAAAACAAAACAATGTGGAAGCCATGGCTTTTGCATCTTTGCCCTGCAAGGATTAAATGGCAAGCAAGGTAAGGGAAGAACACAAGAGCTCAATCAATGAGGATCAGAATTTCTTGCATGGGAAAGAAAATCTTCATGTCCACTCGCTCCCAGGATGCAAATACAGCACCCTGCGACTGGGAGAAAGACTGACGCTGGCCTGGTAAACATAGCGCAGACCTATTTCTAGATCTGGATGCTGGCAACACAGGTGGGTTCCCTTTGTGAAAATGCATCACACTAAAGATGCAGGATTTGTGCACATCTTTGTATGTGCCTTATGTTTTTGTATTTTATACTTCATTAAAATATTTTACTCAAAAAAAAAAAGTAGAAGTAGAAGAACCCATGAAGTACCAAAATACAGCCTGTGTAATTTAATATTTTATCATCAGTGGAGGGGAAAAAGCCCTAAAATTAAGGTCATATTTGATACTGTTATTCTGGGAATTTAAAATTAAGTAAATAGAAATGGTCAATAAGGTTTCTTCAGTTTAGTAAATATCTGAGGTACATCTGGATTACTTATTCCTTGGATCTATTTAATTAACTAATATACATAAAGATTAAGAAAATCTGGGGTAGAGAGTAGACTGAACACAAGCATTTCTTCTTTTTTCCACTCCTGAAACTCCCTTGCAATGCCATTTTTTTTTTAAAGGGCCTCTTTTAAAGTTGTAAGTCTGAGGGAAGGGTATAGCTCAAATGGCAGAGCACATGCTTAGCATGAATGAGGTCCTGGGTTCAATCCCCAGTACCTCCTCCAAATATAAACAAATAAGTAAATCCAATTACCTCCCCCTCATAAAACAAAACAAAATGCAAAAATAAATAAATTTATAAATCCACAATGACGAAGAGAACAGGAAAGAAAAAGGGCAACTTATTGTGGAAGCTGGAAAGGAGATGTGGGAGGAGCAGACGTCCCAGCAACCCTGAGAAAGCCAGATGCTAGGCTGACAGTGGGAAAAGCCAACAAGAACCCCAAGTGGCCTTGTGGAGCTCCCCCAAAAGGCTCAGAGCTGGCAGCACGAAGAACACATGCATGAAGAGGTAATTAACAGGCAAAAAAAATGGCTCTGATAGAATATCTTTTCAAGATGAGAGCCCCCAGACTCCCCTGCTGATTTCATGCAGGCAGATGACTGCAGTCATGACTCCCTCTGCTCCACAAAAGTGGGGCTCATTCCCTGGAAAGAGGAAAACAGAAAATCTGGGAACTATGTGAAATGAAACACAACTGAGGGCAGGGATCCCACACTGAATACAGGGGACTGAGTGGAAGTTACCAAATGCTCTTCCCCTCTGGCCTTCCACAATCCTGCTGGCCAGACCTCACCCTCCAGGCAGAAGATCAGAAGATCCTTTTCTGGAGACCAAACAGCTCAAGAGGGAAGGTTTAAAGATTCTGCCATTGGAGTTCCCTAGGAAACGGCCAGAACTCCACAGCCTACAGTCAAAAAAGCTACACCGTTAGGGCTTCCAATCAGCTTTTTATTGCCTCACTCCTCAATATGAGCGGTTTGCCACGGACCATCAGACATCTAAGGAGTATCTAACATTAAAGACAAGAGAACAAGACAAAAAGAAAGGCAACTTAAGAGGCAACAGACCATGCAGAGAGAAGGAATCATGCTCATAAAACACTGATATCTTCAGAAAGATAAGAGAATACTATAAAAAGAAGAATCCGAGAATAACAATAACTCTTGTAAGTTAAAAATTTGACAACTAAAGAAAAAAACTCAACAAATGAACTGAAAATCCTTCCCAGAAAGTTTAAAAATAAAAGACAAAAGAACTAGAAAATAGAAAAGAAGAGATTTTTAATTAGGCCAGACTAGTCAAGGAGGTATAACATCTTAAAAATAAGCAGAGTTCTAGGAAAACAGAAACCAAAGGGAAGAAATGCAAAGAAATAATTTCAGAAAATGTTCCAAAACTAAAAGAAATGATTTTCCAGGCTTAAAGGACCCAGCAACCACCCAACAGTACAGAGACTTTTAAAAAGGGCATATCACTGTGAAATTTTGGATTACTAGGGTCAAAGACAAGATCCTAGATGATTCAAGAAAGAAAAACCAGATCTCAGACAAAGGCTTCAGACCTCCCAAAAGCCACAATGGAAACCAAACTTTTAAGGAGCAATGCCTTCAAACTTCTAAATGACTTCCAATCTAGAATTCTATACCCAGCCAAGCTATCAACAAAAACAGAAATGAAAACTGGTTTCTTAACAGTCTGACATTTACCTTGCATGCAATTTTTCTCATGAAGAATGATTTGCCGCACCAAAATAAAGGAGTAAACCAAAAACAAAGAGGACTTGGAATCCAAGAAATAGGCAATCCAACAAGAGGTGAAAGAAAAGTCCCAAGAGAACTGGTATGCACTAGACATAAAGAACCACCAGTCCACACGAAGCAGCTCAAACACTGATAAAACCACAACAACAATACAGGGAGGGTAGGGAGGTGGGGAAAGTCCAGTGTGGAATACTGGAAGATACTGAGGGGAGATGAGGGACAGGAGTGAAAGGTTAAACCTCATCCTTGCAATAGAAGGCCAACACCTAAGATTCAGAATGGAGAAAGCACCAGTTTAAGCTTGCTAGAAGTCCAGAGGTAAATAACAAAAGACTCAACCAGGAGTTGAAAGCAGATGCTTCTGGGAAGGGGGACACCCAGGGAGTAAGACATATTGGGGAGGTGCCATTTTTCTAAAGAGACTGGTAGCACCATTTGATGATTTGAATTATGCTCATATTCAACTTTCATTAAAAACTATAAATATAAAAAAGATTACAGAAATGAATCAAAACACCACCATCTTTGATAAAAGAAGACTAAAACTGTTAAATATCACTGATTTAACCCAGACTTCCTCATCTTTAAAGATATTATACAAAATGGAAGGGCCACTGTTTTCCATTGGTTAATACCTTCTGATTCTCTTCCACTTCAGTTCGAAGTTCTGAACTCACAGCTGTCTTTGTTATTGCTCTGAGGAAATAAAAACATGATCAGTGCTTGGCTTAGTATTTGATAGAAACATCTTCTATTTCCCTATATTTAAGCATGAAACAACACATTGCTCAATAAATTACAAAAAAACTGATGAAAAAAACCTTAAAGCTTTGTAATTGATAAATATATTTCTCCTCTCGGATATCTGTATTTTTTTCATGATCACAAGACACAAAGCCAAGGAAAAGTCACAGTAGTAGCTGCATTTTAGTGCAAGTGCAGTTATTTCCAAGACCTTAGTTAAATGCATGTAATTCTCTTCCCGTATAAGATCTCTCCAGCTCATGGGCTAAAGGATAACGTCAAATAAATTAAGGCAACAGACTGCTCATCCTGTTTAAGCACTCCCAATGGAGGCAGAATCCTGCAGGGGTATCTTCAACAGCATGCTTGACTAAATGAGAATGTACCATATGATTGACAGATCCCGGCTGAGAAGGATTTTCTAAGACTAATCAAATAAACAAATTTATTTACAAGATATCTCATATCAGAAGTCAAAACACCTCATACAGTGACTCAGGAAAAAGACTGACTATCATTTACACTTCTAAAAATTTGACTTTTGAAACAATTTTGCCTTGAATTTATGGGATGTGGAAGACCATTCCATGATTGAAAGCAATAGCAGAAAAGCTGCATTCAAAATCTGAACCCATCATTATGAACAAGTCAGCCTCTATAACTCGTTTCCTTCATCAAGATTGAGTAAGATGATATACATGAAACTCTTCAGTAAGAAAAGCACCAGAGTCATGCCAGACCCTAGATTAGTTATGGCTGCGTATATTAGACTTTGTTAATTCATCTAATCCTGAAAGGTAGGTATTGTTATCACCATTGTACTGCTGACGAATGTGAGGTCATGGGAGGTTGTTTATTTGCAAAGTTCACATGCCTGGCAGGTGGCAGTGCCAGGAACACAACCTAGACTGGGCTCCAACCACACAACGCAGCACATTGCTGGTGGGGAGAGGACTCTTGACTTCTTAAGCATTTTCATATTTGAATGGCTTCACTTTACATATAAACATGAGGATGATTAGGTACATATCTCAAAGGCTTCTCCCTCTATATTACCTGGCTTTGGTAGGAAAATTTTGACTAAGATCCTTCATAATCACCAAAGCTAGCTCAACAGGAGCAGCCAAGATTCGGGCAGCAGTCTGGAAACTTAGATCTGCAACAAGGCCAAATAAAAAGTAAAGTGTATTAGTCTAATGCAGTGAGACATAGGGAAAAACACATTTATTTCCCACTATGTTCTTGGTAATTAAGAATGCCCTAGAATGTCACCATTTCAGAGAGTGCCCCATGGTTTAATGTCAGGTTTTATTCACTTCTGAGGCCCCTGGAGTGTTTATTGTAGCCATTCCTTGATCTTCCTGCATAAACATCTGGGCATACACCAACACACTTAGCACAGAGTAAGTCCATCCCAAATCCTGTTCCTTCTAAATTTACAACATGTCACAAAGTCTAGAAAAAGACATTGGTAAATTATGTTGTAAAAAAACCTTGATATATAGTTCTTTGGACCAGAAAAGCACACATCCATCCTGCTATAATCACATGCCTTTAACATCCAACTGTTTAATAAATGTATACACACAGAAACAGAAAGATTAAGACACGCTTCTTTCTAGTATTACAAGCTTATGCATCTGGCCACACAGAAAACGATCTGGCACTCATTTATAAATATGTATTACTTGAAAAGTGTTATTGCCTACAAAAGGACTTTCTTCCTTTCTTTTCTGATAAATCATAAAAAATCACATGATTCTTAAAATCTATGAATAAATATAATTAAGTTCAAATTCTGGTTTTTAATATCATAAAACTTAGGCCTATGATTCCTCTATGTTTTTATCACCTTGCAACTGCCAAACTTTTAAAGGGGCCATTTCATTGGTGCTCTCCACAAGATGCTTTCTGAGTTCTTTCAACTGTCCCTTCAGGTCAGGGTGCAGGTCTCTGAAAGAAACATAACATCAGTCCTTTTCACATGACTTCTCTTTCTCAAAGAACATTTAGAAGTTGACTCCAATTTTATCTACATGATTTTCCCCTTTTAGTAATAGGAAAATTCCTACAATGTAGGAAAAAAAATATACTTTTCTTTAAAAAGAATTTAATATAGAAAAGTATAAGTTAATTTAAAAACCATAAATTTTACAGATCAAGCCATGACTCACTACAACAGTGACCCCTATGCTGGGAGGGAAAGGAGTGGGACTGAGAGCAGGGGACAGAGGGGATTTCACCTCTACCTGCTGTGTTTCACTAACCTTGTTTCTCTCTTTCTTTAAGTAAAAGAAGGCATTATGTTGTGGGGAGGAAATCCTTAGTAAATAGATCTTAGGTACAGAAAAGCAAGTAGGATAGCAACAATCAGCTCTGGGTGGTGAGCACATGGGTGTGTTATGCTAGTCTCCATCCTTTCCTGAATCTTTTTAATTTCTCAAAGTAAAACTGGAAATACACTACTGCCAGTCCCAAAATGAATTACTTTCTGCTACACGCTCACAAGTCCTTTAGTCACATGAATACAATTCAAGCTAACCAAGATTATTTGGTTTTGTTTAGTTTTACCTTGAAATATAGTACATTCTATTTCAAGTTAGTAAAACAGAAGTTATCAGAGGCAGAAATACATCATTTAGATCAGACAGACAGATGGAACAGAGTAATTCTGTTTTTAAATACTAGAAACTCAAAATTTCTTAAATGTAACATGCAGAAAGTAAAATTTTACTCAGATCCTTCACCTTCCAAGAACCAATTCCGGTTACTACCAACTCTTCTTCGCGATAAGAATATCTTAAAATGAGCCAATTACTTTAGACAGCTAAATAACTACTTTGAATGTCTAAAAGGAAAATGTCTTTATTATTCTGCATGCTATCTTTGTGCTAACTAAAGCTCATCTACAACATGAATATCAAAGGGATTCTGGAAACTTGAGTCCAAAAAAAATGGAACCTGACTGCATACTAGTGAGGCCACAACTAGTGTTAAACACAAAGAAATGGACACGTGTGTAGGATGAAATCAACATGTGCACAGTAATTTAACGTGGACTATGTACGTCATCTGTGCCAAACGGTTAATCTCGTTAAGTCTTTCATCAGCCAAATGTTAAAGTATATGAAACTGCACCTACACATACTAGTTCCATTAACAAAAACACACTGCGGATGTCCTAATTAACATTTCCAGGTAAAGCAGAATTCAGGGTTCTGAACAATTATCAAGTC
The DNA here is from genome assembly GCF_048564905.1 of Vicugna pacos. NCBI lineage: Eukaryota > Metazoa > Chordata > Mammalia > Artiodactyla > Camelidae > Vicugna > Vicugna pacos. Next base: position 3,471,814 of record NC_132991.1, read on the forward strand.
TTACCAGAAATAATTGCAACAGGGGAGAGTACAGCTCAGGGGGAGAGTATAGCTCAGTGGTAGAGCACGTGCTTGGCATGCACAAGGTCCTGGGTTCATTCCCATGTACCACCGCCATTAAAAAATTAATACATAAATAAACCTAATTATCTCCACCCCCCCCAAAAAAAACCTACTAAAACAAAAAAAAAAAAAAAAGAAAGAATTGCAATAATTAAAATAACAGCCAAGAACACTTTTCAGCTATAAAATTCTGATGCTTTCATAAAAGTTGCAGAATTTTCTTCAGAAAAACATTTCCTAGCCTCTTTCATATAAAGCAAATTCTAATAAAATGTGTTTCAACTGAACAGGCATAAAATCTACTACACCTCCCACTACACCTCTTTTGCAATTTTTCAAACTAGTTTAGCATAAGTAAATAGTCATGACCTCTCTAACTTAAAATACATTTGATTTTCTCAGGAAAGGACTGAGGGAATCAATCAGATTTCTCCTATTACAGGGATAAAAAAATGGCATGTTAACTTTATACCATCAACTGCAAGACCCAGAAAAGGAAATCAATTTGAGCCATAAGCAGGCAGCCATGGTATCATGTCAGAATAATGTGCTTCAGAATTACCAGAAATCAGGGGGAGGGTATACCTCAGTGGTAGAGCACATGCTTAGTTAGCATGCACGAAGTCATGGGTTCAATACCCAGTACCTCCGTTTAATAAAAAAAATAATAAGAATAAATAAGTAAATAAACCTAATCCCCCCCTCAAAAACAATTAATTGTATTTCTATACACTAGCAATAAACATACAGAAATGGAGTTACACAATTCCATCTACAATAACATCAAAAGAATAAAATGCTTAGGAATAAGAAATGCAAGACTTGTACACTGAGAACTAAAAAAAAAAATTAACAGAATTAAGAAGAAATCATAAAGTGTCCTACAAACCAAGTGGTCATCTACCCCTGTAAGAATTCATATATAAAGCACTGTTGGGAGGTCTGTAGCTCAGACAGTAACGAGAAGGACGATCTCACACAGCGAAGAAGCCTGGAGGTTTAAAGCGAATAAGATCACTTCCCAAAAGAATATACACACCTTAATTTTCCAAAGAGGAATCCTTGAACTTCATCAATAGGATCGTTTTCACCAATCACTGTGGTGTTCACTTCAGTTCCTACAAAAGCACAGCAAATACATGTCTAATCACTCAGATTAGAAATAAAAATATTAACTTCATGAAATTTGAAAATTGTAAAAAAAAAAAAAAAACAATTTGAAACACCTGAAATTGTAACAGCTTTGAAAACGTTGAATACCTCAACTAAAATTTTTGTAGTGGTAACAAACAGAATAAACGTGTTTTTGATAGAGCCTGTGTTCCTGGATAAACAAAGAATGTGTTTTTCCTTAAACTCTGGAAAAATTTACATGTTAAATATTTCAAAATTAATATCTTTAGAATTATGAATAACAGTATTCAGTATCAAAATTCTGAGGAATTTGTAACAAGGCAACTTAATCCTAAATACAATTATTGAGAACAGAATGATGATGAGGTAGTAGGCTATCTTATCTTCATGCACCAAAACCAACCATTTCTACCTTGAAAACAAGCCCAAAAGACACAAAAAGATGGCACATAAAATTTGTTAAATAATTAATTCAAAATTCTAGAATATTAGAATAGGAAGTACCCCCAGTAAACTGTACCAAGTGTAGAAAATAATAAAAAACATAAAATTGTTTGTTGATTATATGATAGTTTAAGATTTCACATCGGGTCACAAATTAATCACTATTTGGAAACTACTTATCATCAGTAACAACAGCTACTACTTACTGAACCTTTCTGTGCAAAAAACTTTGTTGAATTCTTTACCTATATATCTAATATTCTCCCTGCAAATACTTTAAGAGGCATATATCATCATCATCTGCACTCAACAGGGGAAAAAATTAGGACCTAGAGAATTTGTCATCCAACTCAGATATAATAGAACCAGAATTCAAACACAGGTTCATCATACTCCTAAATCTATTCTCATTAAGGAAACAAATTTCTCTTTAACTCATATTTAAAGCCAAGAAAACACGTTGGTCTTAATTTACAAATTCACCTTTCACCTGAGTATCATCCTTGGCCTTGTACTCAGTGCTCTTAATGGCCAATTCCACACCGTAGCCAGAGAGGTAAACAGGCTCCTTCCTGGGATTCTGCAAGCAGAGCAAGTATTCCATCATTATCACCCCGTTCGTCCTGCCATTACTACTGTCTCGCTCTTTACGCCTCACAGCATGCAGAGCGCGACCATGTTAATGCCACAGAGCCATCACTAAGGGTTATTTACGCATCCAAAATATGCTTGAACTTCCATGGCAACCCTCAGATCGTGGATCGTGCCACAAGTGAGAGAACAGGAATTCCAAGGTAGAAACAAAACCAGACGAAGGGACGGCTAAGGGGGCAAAAGTAACCACACCAAGCGAACAAATGGAAAAGGCAACAACAAAGTTCCAGAATCTACACAGGGTTGAAAACCAGTGAGGTTTCAAACCCAGAGTGCTTTGTTAGGACCATGTATACAAATACGTGTGTGTGTGTGTGTGTGTGTGCATGCACTTTTTTTTATTGAATTTAAATGTTTTCAGGCAGGGTTTGGGCTGATCAAGTGTCACAGGCTCACCACTACCCTGAATAAGGAAGGCCCTTTAGACATTTGAATCTTTAATGCCAGCGATAGAGCCTGGAGGCAGGGTTAAAAATTGGATATTGAAAAATCTGTTTCTGCTCATACAAATTTTCATTTAAAATTTTTAACTTTATTTTTGCATGGACATAGCATCCAATATTTACTGAGCTCATTATGACATAGAAACTTTAAAGGCTGAGAGTCTTTAGATATAAATATTTTAAATACTAAATATCACACAAGGTTTTAAAGGCTTAATTTTAAATCAATTCTGCCTGATTTCACCCCTTTAGAAATCTTTCCCCTTCCATCAAATGAAAAGATTCCAAAAAGAAAAATAGTTTGAAAAGGAACTGAATTTAAGAATCAGTTCCATAGTATGATGACCACATTAAATCTGGACAAAATTAAATATAATTTATGTGGTTTATTTTTAAATAGAATGTAAACTTTACATAGCCATTTTTTAAGCATAATTGTTTTACATTTCTTCAGAAAGGCAAGCAAAGTACCTCCTGTGTGCAAATAACAGATCTGATGAAAGTATTACATTTCTCAAAAAAAGTAGTTCAAATCATTTTATAAAGGGGCAAATTATTAGCTTAAGTGCTAAGGCTATGCTGGGCAAATTAATATTTAAACCAGTTACAAAATGAATCAATACTTACAGATATATAATGTCTGAATACGTAATTGATTTTGCCTGCATTGCTTTCCGATATAAGTTGTTGGTGGAAATTATAAAATTCCTCAGAGCCAATCTCAGAGTAGAAAATAACCACTGGGCTTTCAGGATTAGATGAGGGGTATCTGTGATCTCCTTTGAACAATAAAGGTTTGGGTCTGAAAATAAATATTAAAAGCTTAAAGTTGTTAACTTAAAAAGTTTTTAAACATTAAAAACAGTACAAAATGTAGCTGCAGCAATGATAATGCAAGAAAGGATTATAAACATTTTAATATAAAGAGTATCACAATCACAGATAGTTTTCAGCTAGTAAGAATACTAACAGGTATGAGTTTTTATTTGTTCATAATTTAAAATAATAAATGTACATTATATACATACTATGAAACGTATACTTTGACTAATAATTGTTACCAATTCCTAGAGCAGGGGGAAAAGCCAGGAAAAGGATATATATTTAGATCTCATAGTACTAAAGCTTTAGCAAATTATTCTACCATATAAATAGAATATAATGATCTCTTTATCTGAAAACCTAAGTGCAAATAATGCAGAGATGACTCTAAGCACATAAGTTCCCAAGTACAGCATCTTCCTCCATCATTTTTACTAGTATGAGCCTCCTACTAACAGATCTAACATTTAAGTTTTCCTCATAAATTTTAAAGCCTTGTCCTCAAGAAAGTTTCTCTAAGAATGGCATCAAGATATTTACAGACCCTAATGCATAAGACTTTATGATCTACCAGTCCCTCTGAAGGAGGCACACCTACATGTACTAAGTGGAGGACGCTGTGCGTAATAATAAGCCTACCTACCTGTATAAACGTATAACCACAGAAAAAAGTATAAAAGGATACATGCCAAACTATTCAAAATATTAACCGCCTCTCAGAAGAGGAGACATTACCACTTTTTTCTTTATAAAGGTCTGCAGTGCATTACTGTGGTAACAAATCAAACAAAGAATTTTTTAAGTCCGTCAATTTTGTTTCCCCACAGGGCACCACCATACCTCACCCCTCAGAAGGCTGAATGCTCACTGCACTTTTTGGTTACTACCCCGACGAAGAAGCACTTGTGTCATTTAGTGGGCAGGGGACAGGTGCTGGGCAGATCAACTTACTAAAGAATTTTCCCACCTAAAACACCTTTGGCACTTCTGGTACAGCAGAGCAACATCACAGAAAGATCACTGCTGTCCTCTGTATAACAGCATTAGAGGAAGTACAGAGGGTTCCTGCCCTAGCCAGACAGCAAGATGTACCTGGTATATTTGTCCACCACAGGAGACCTACCTTTAAGCCAAAAAGCCAGCCCATCAAGTACCAATTTAATATTCAAATTAAGCTCGCAGTTACCTTAGCGTCTCCTTTGGTGGGGAGGGGTATAGCTCAGTGGTAGAGTGTGTGCTTAGCATGCACAAGGTCCTGGGTTCAATCCCCAGTACCTCCAATAAATAAATAAATATATATATAAATATATAAATACATAAACAAACAAACAAATCTAATTACCATCCCCCCAAAAGGTCTCCTTTGTCTGAAACTAACTCTATCCTGAGAGCTTCAATACACAGAATATTCTTTACTAAGCTGACGACAAAGCCTAAGTAATCTCTCTGATACAGTCAATACCAAACGACAATCATATTAAGTACTCTTACTATCTTCATTTCGAAATGAGATAAGGAAAGAAAGGTTATGTAATTTGCCTAAGTTCACAAAACTATTTTAAGTGATGGAGCTGGGATTAAAATAAATCTAGTCAGTCTGGTTCCAGAATCCATATTCTAAACCACTAGATCTCAGACTGTAAAACCCGTAAGAGAAACCAGAAGGCGGACTTGATATAGAAGAAAGCACAATGAATGCACAACATTTCAGTAAAGAAACACACAATCTACCTTTCAGAAGCTGTCAGGAGAAGAGTCTCAAGGGTATCAAAATGACAACTCTTCTTTCCATGCACCGAAAAAAATGAATTACATCCTGCTGGTGGAGGTTCATCAGCTGCTATCTGTCATTTAAGACACAAGATGTTTTTGAAAATAATTTCTAACCAAAGATAAGATAAAGACATGAATATTCTAAGTAGGTAACAAAATAATAAAACAACATCAATAAAAGTAAAAATTAGTATCTACTGAACATCCATTATGTAACAGGAAATAAGAGCTTTAAGTTTCACCACTTTCCATTTATTATCTCATCTATTTCCTCCCAATATCACCCCCAGAGGTAGGTGTTATTATCCCCAAAACAGAACTTTAAAATTCTATCTCAGAAGAAATCAACAGATATCCAGGGAATACAATATGTACCTTTTAGAAACTAAGCTTACAAATGTCAACTGTATGTTCCAAAGTATACCAATGCAGCCGAATTAAGTATACTATGCAGACAAATGTGAAGCCCCTCCCTGAAATAGGAAGAACGACATTGAATTTTAAAAAGCAACTGGGCCTAAGAAAAAGAGTAGATGGAAAGGCTGTGAAATTATTCAAGAAGCACAGGAAGATATTCAAAGGAAAGGCTTAAGGAGGTAAGAGTTTATGTTTGGACTGAAATGCGTGAATGCCAAGGCATAATGAGACAAGTTCAACTGCAACTTCATCAAGGGGCGCACTGAGCAGCATGAGGGTGAAGAGAGGGACAGAACATAAAATTAATGGAAGAGGGAGCCATGCCAACCTCTAAAAGTTAAGGAGAACTAATGTCACATCAAATTGAGCAGAAAAAGGCTCAGTGTCAAATCCCATACAAAGCTATTGTAAGAAAAGGGGTGGGGGGTGGGCAGAGAACAGAATGACACTCTTATGCTTATACATGAGTGCTGTATAGGAGAAATTTCTGCAAGGACAGAAATCTACGTCTGCACTGCCCAGCAGGGTGGCCACTGGCTACAGGTGACTATTGAGCACCTGAAATGTAGCTAATGCAACTGAAGAGCTAAGTTTCTCATTTCGTCTAATTTTAATTGGTTTAAATTTAAACAAAACACACATGGCCAGTGGCTACCATACAGGACAGCACAGTGACAGTCAATGAAACCATGTCAGAAACACACAGCTAGAAGACAAACAGAATGTAACCCACTGCGGGGGAGGGTAATAGCTCAGTGGTAGAGAGCATACTTAGTATGCACAAGGTCCTGTGTTCAATCCCCAGCACCGCCATTAAAATTTTAAAAATTAACAAATAAATCTAATTACTTCCCCCATCCCCCCAAAAAATAAAAATTAAAAATAAAAATTAAAAAGTAACAATTTCAAACAAATTAAAATATATTAAGAAAATTATATAAGATGTAGAGAAAAACCTAAGTCAGAATTAGAGAAATTCAGAAATGAGGTGACAGACTAAAGAAAAAAATTAGAAGTAAAACAAAAATCATTTTAGAAATGAAAACTAAACTAGAAGGAGTACCAAAAAAACAAAAACAAAAAAATGAAAAAAAAAAGTAATGACTTAAGAGAAAGAGATGAATGGAGGAAAAAAATTTTTAATTGAAGAGAAATAAAGAAAAGAGAGATTCAAAGGAAAGTGACAGATAACAAAGCTGAGCAAAGAAAATTCACTATATGGATGATATGAATTCCAAAACAAGGGACAGAACAAACTATAGTAAGTTCTTAAGAAACCTTTCTTGGAATAAAAAAAATGATGTGAAACTCTGTATTAAAAGAGCATACTGTATACCTAAAAATACTGAGCCAGGACAATCACTGCTAAGCTTTATTCTAGTAAATTATGACTTTAAAGAAAAAGAAAAAAATCCTTTTCAGTGCTAGACAAAAAAAGCAAGAGACTTTTAATGGAAAGGAACTCCTATTATCTTCACATTTTCGGTAGGACAACTTCGTGCTAAAAGAAAATGAGACAGTATGTTTAAGATAGTCAAGGAAAGAATATATGTCCCAAGGATTTTATATCCAGACTATTATATAAACAAGCAAAAACTGAGGAAATACTGCTCCCATTAGCCCTTCCTGAGAAATCTTACTGGTAAGCAAGTGTCAGAAAAGCCAACTGACTAAAGATATTTGGCAAAAGGACCAGTGGTGAGCGTTAAAGATACAAATTATTTATAAAACAAAGACTAACTGAGGCTAAAGGGGAGACAGTATAATAAGAAACGTCTAAGCTCTGTGTAGAATACACTCATTTTTTAAAATGGGGGGAGGAATGACAGGGTTGACTAGGCCAAAAGAAAAAATTTTAACTGTTTTCAGTAACATAGTTGTGGCCACAGTATGACTGTTATTAAGGCTATTATGTATGTGACGTGGATAAAACAACTGAGTAACCATGAGCTAGTCCAATTCCATCGTCCCTTATATCCTTGAGAACTAAGATCTCGATGTGGAAGAAAAGAAATGTATGTGTAACATACAAACTAAGTGATCTTCAATTCGAATTCAATGTATCAGAAAGAACTCACGCAGTATTTCATCTTACATGGCTTTGTATATGTTGTCTTTAGATATATTGGTAGTTATTTCCTATCTCCACCTACGTAGGAGGCCTAAGAACAATGACCAACCCATTAGCAGTGATGCCTAGAGGACTATGCTCTTAAAATACCATTTCTCCCCCAACACACACACAAAAACAAAAACAAAAACTTCAGTGAGCCTCTTAGCAAAACAGTTGACTGCAAACCTAGGACCAGAGATGTACAAAATGAACCTGAAACTTATTATACCAGATAGCAAGGAATCAATCAAAGACTAGTAGAGTGGCATCAAAAGACCTCGATAGAAGATTCATACTTTCAGATTTCCCAACTTACTACAAACCTAGAGCAATCAGAACAGTGTTGTACTGGCTTAAGTACAGACATACAAACCAATGGACTAGAGCAGAGCCCAGAAAGAAACCCTCACATATATGATCAATTGATTTTCAACAAGTGTGCCAAGACCCACCAACGGAGAAAGGACAGTCTTTCAACAAATGGTGCTGGGAAAAGTGAGTATCTACATAAAAAAGAATGAAGCTGGACTCTTACTCTATACCATATACAAAAATTAACTCAAAATGGATCCAAGACCCAAAGTTTAAGAACTAGTATTACACTATGGAACTCTTAAAAAAAACATAGGGGAAAAGCTTCCTGACAATGGGTTTGGTAATGATTTCATGGATAGAAAACCAAAATCACAGGCAACAAAAAGTAGGAAAGAAACATATAAACTGGATTTCATCAAAATTAAAACCTTTGTGTATCAACAGACACCATCAACATCAAACTGAATGATGAAAAGCTGGGTTATTTGGGGTTTTTTTGGTGTTGGTTTGTAGTTCTTTATATACTCTGGGTATTAATCACTTTTCAGATATGTGCTTTCCAAATAATTTTCCCATTGTGTGGGTTCTTAGGTATTTTATTCTTTGTGATGCGATGGTAAATGAGATTGTTTCCTTAATTTCCCTTTCTGATATTTTGTTGTTATTGTATAGAAATGCAACAGATTTCTGTATATTAATATCATATCCTGCAAGTTTACAGAATTCATTAATGAGCTCTTGTAGTTTTCTGGTGGCAATTTTAGAATTTTCTGTGGATAATACCATCTCATCTACAACAGTGACAGTTTTCCTTCTTCCTTTCCAATTAGGATTCCTTTTATTTCTTTTTCTTCTCTCACTTCTGTGGCTAGGACTTTCAAAACTATGTTGCATAAAAGTGGTGCTGGGAAAACTGAACAGGTACATGTAAAAGAATGAAATTAGAACATTCTCTAGCACTATATACAAAAATAAACTCAAAATGGATTAAAGACCTAAATATAAGACAGAATACTACAAAATTCCTGGAGGAAAACATAGGCAGAACATTCTGTCATAAATCGCAGCAGTATTTTTCTCAATCTGTCTCCTAAAGTAATGGAAATAAAAGCAAAAATAAACAAATATGACCAAATTAAACTTAAAAGCTTTTGCACAGCAAAGGAAACCATCAACAAAACAAAAAGACAACCTACAGAATGGGAGAAAATACTTGCAAATGATACGATCGACAAGAGATTAATTTCCAAAATATACAAACAGTTTATACAGTTCAATAGCAAATCAATCAATCAATCAATAAAACAACTCAATCAAAAAGTGGGCAGAAAACCTAAACAGACATTTCTCCAAAGAAGATATCCAGATGGCCAACAGGCGCATGAAAATATACTCAACATCGCTAATTATTAGAGAAGTGCAAATCAAAACTACCATGAGGTATCATCTCACATTGGTCAGAATGGCCAGCATTAAAAAATCTACAAATAATAAATGCTGGAGAGAGTGTGGAGAAAAGGGAACCCTCCTACACTGTTGGTGGGAATGAAAATTGGTGCAGCCACTATGGGGGACAGTATGGAGGCTCCTTGAGAAACTAAAAATAGACTTACCATATGACCTAGCTGCCTCACTCCTGAGCAAACATTCGGAAAAGATGAAAACTCTAATTCAAAAAGATAACATGCACCCAATGTTCATACAATAGCCAAGACATGGAAGTAACCTAAATATCTGCTGACAGATGAATGGATAAAGAAGACGTGGGGTGTGTGTGTGTGTATGTGTGTGTATATATACACATATATATATACATACATACATACACACACACACACACACACACACACACAATAGAATATTACTCAGCCATAAAAAACAATGAAATAATGCCATTTGCAGCAACATGGTTGGACCCAGAGATTATCATACTAAATGAAGTAAGTCAGACAGAGAAAGAAAAATACCACATAATATCACTTATATGTGGAATCTTAAAAAATGACACAAATGAACTTATTTATAAAACAGAAATAGACTCACAGACATAAAAAACAACCTTATGGTTATCAAAGGGGAAGGGGTGGCGGATAAATAAGGAGTTTGGGATTAACATATACACACTATTATTTTAAATTAGATAAACAACAATGCCCTTCTGCTGTAGGACAGGGAACTATATTCAATATCTTGTCATAACCTATAATGGAAAAGAATCTGAAGAAGTATATATATATGTGTAACTGAATTACTATGCTGTACACCAGAAAGTAACACAACATTATAAATCAACTATACTTTCAATTTTTTTAAAGTGTGTTTACAGAGAAATGTATTAATCCAGTAAATACATTGTTAGTGGCTTAGTTAAGTGCTAGACAGTAATTTTCATTTTTATTGTTTTAAAATTTATACTAAGGGGGAGGGTAGAGCTCTAGAGTTAGAGTGCATGCTGACTGAGCATGTACCAGGTCCTGTGGTTCAATCCCCAGTATCTCCATTAAGAAATAAATAAGCAAACCTAACCACCTCCCCTCAAAACAAACAAAAAAAGTACAAAAAAAATTTATACTAATAATCTATGAAAACATACTATTAAAAATGAAAAAATTCAAAATATTTTAGAATAAACATAAGAAGTTCCCATTCACGGCCGTCATTCAAAAATCCACAAATGACAAATGCTGGAGAGGCTATGAAGAAAGGGGAACCCTCCTACACTGCTGGTGGGAATGCAGTTTGGTGCAGCCACTATGGAAAACAGTGTGGAGATTCCTCAAAAGACTAGGAATAGACTTACCATATGACCCAGGAATCCCACTCCTGGGCTTGTACCCAGAAGGAAATCTACTTCAGGACGACACCTGCACCCCAATGTTCATAGCAGCACTATTTACAATAGCCAAAACATGGAAACAACCTAAATGTCCATCAACAGGTGACTGGATAAAGAAGAGGTGGTATATTTATACAATGGAATACTACTCAGCCATAAAAACCGACAACATAATGCCATTTGCAGCAACATGGATGCTCCTAGAGAATGTCATTCTAAGTGAAGTAAGCCAGAAAGAGAAAGAAAAATACCATATGAGATCGCTCATATGTGGAATCTAAAAAACAGAAACAAACAAACAAACAAAAACAAAGCATAAATACAGGACAGAAATGGACTCATGGACAGAGAATACAGACTTGTGGTTACCGGGGTGGGGGGCGGGGTAGAGGGTGGGAAGGGATAGACTGGGATTTCAAAATTGTAGAACAGATAAACAAGATTACACTGTATAGCACAGGGAAATATACACAAAATGTTATGATAAATCACAGAGAAAAAAATGTGACAATGAGTGTGTATATGTCCATGTATGACTGAAAAATTGTACTGAACACTGGAATTTGACACAACACTGTAAAATGATTATGAATCAATAAAAATGTAAAAAAAAAAAAAAAAGAAGAAGTTCCCATTCACTAAAGATAATCTGTGTAAACAGTTTGCATTCTTTGGGGGCTTTTTAAAAACGCATTTTAAAATATTTACTTTTTGCAGGAGTGGGTATAGCTCAGTGGTAGAGCATATGCTTAACATGAACAAGGTCTTGGGTTCAACCCCCAGTACCTCCATTAAAAAAAAAATATATACACACACACACACACACACACACATATAGAAATAAAGAAAGAATTTATTTTTTGACTTTGAGTTTTACTACATATGTACAAAGGCCTCCCTTATTCCATGAATTTAAATAAAATAATCATATACTTTCTCCTTACACAGGGTGACCAGAAGTTCTGGAAGCATAAGTATACATAATAAATGGCTTATTGACTTTGTGTTACAATAAATATATTCAGTGACATTCATGATATGTTCAACGCGTTTATCCCTTATTAATGCTACATAGTTCAATGCACTACAAATTTGCAGCAAATGTGGTACATTAACATGGAATTTCCACATGTCCCTGCACATGCATCTGTGATACACTGATTTTTTTTCTCTAATTTTCACTGGCTAAATCTGTGCCTGTAGCATATCTCAGAAGATGTCATCAAAGACGTTCAGTTTGTAAATATATATTTATATTCACATTATATTATAAATATGTCTCCAAAAATAAAAAAGGAAAAGAAAACCCAAATAAACCAATTCAAAAATGGGTAAAGGTCTTAAGTAGACAAGCTTCCAAAGGAGATATTCAGATGGCTAATAAGCACATGAAAAAATTTCCCACATCACTGATCATTAGGGAAATGAAAATCAAAACCTATGATACCAATTCCCACCTGTCAGTATTATAGTCATTTTCAAAAAAAAACAAAAACAAAGTAACAAATGTTGGCAAGTATGTGGAAAAAGTGGAATTGTGGTGCATTTCTAGTGGGAATGTAAACCAGTGCAGCTGCTCTGGAAGAGTCTGGCAGTTCCTCGAATTGTTAAACAGAGTTAGCATATGATTCGTAAACTACACTCCCATGTTCACATTCAAAAGAAGTGAAAATAGATTCAACCAGACACCTGTTTACCAATGGTTCACAGCAGAATTATTCACAATAGCCAAAAGGCAGAAACGATCCAAATATCCAATGGATAAATAAAATGTGTTACATATATCCAATAGAATATTATTCAGCCATAAAGAAGTGAAATTCTGACATATGCTACAACATGGATGAACCTTAAAAACATGATGCTATGTGAAATAGGCCAGACAGAAAAGGATAAACATTTAGGAGTTCACTTATATGGGGTGTCTATAATGGGCAAATTCACATGGAGAGAAAGTAGAATGGTGGTGGCCAGGGGTTGGCAGGGACAGAATAGAGGGAAAGGGTAGTTCTTATTTGATGGACATGAGTTTCAGTTTCACAGGATGAAAGGGGTTCTGAAGATGGATGATGGCGATGATCACACAACAGTATGAATACCACTGAACTGTACACTTAAATGCGGGTAAGAAGATAAATTTTAGTTTATGTATATTTTACTACAATTTTAAAAAGCTGAAGCAAAAAATTTAAAGGTCAAAGTAAAAGGAAGCTTGTGACTCAAGTGCATTTAGAAATCTGGTATTTAAATAAAAGGAAAGAACCATGCACTCAGCCTTTCATATGTGCACAATACCGTGACGTAGGACCACATGAGGGAGGGGGCCTCTTCTTTTTTTAATTTTTATTTTTTTAATTGAAGTACCATCAGTTACAGTGTGTCAATTTCTGGTGTACAGCACAATGTCCCAGTCATGCATATATACATGCATATATTTGTTTTCATATTTTTTTCATTAAAGGTTATTACAAGCTATTGAACATAGTTCCCTGTGCTATACAAAAGAAACTTTTTTAAATCTATTTTTATATACAGTGGCTAACATTTGCATATTTCAAACTCCAAATTTATCCCTTCCCACCCATTTTCATAGGTAACCATAAAATTGTTTACTATGTCTGCGAGTCTGTTTCTGTTATGTAAATGAGTTCATAGTGTCCTTTTTTTTTTTAAGTTTCCACATATGAGTTATATCATATGGTATTTTTCTTTATTTCTGGCTTACTTCACTTAGAATAAAAATCTCTAGGTCCAGCCTCTTTGCTGCAAATGGCATTATTTTATTCTTTTTATGGCTGAGTAGTATTCCATTATATAAATATACCATACTTCTTTATCTAGTCATCTGTCCATGGACATTTAGGTTGTTTCCATGTCTTGGCTATTGTACATAGTGCTGCTATGAACATGACTCTTTATATCCAGGCTCCAAGAACAAATGAAGAGAAAAGATGAAAGAGTCACCACTTTACCAACCCCAAGAATTAACAAGTTAAGCATAGAGTGGTAATGGCTGCTAAATCAAAAAGAGAAGAAAGCACACACTAGATGCCTCCTGATGGAAGAACGGCACACCACCAACAGACTTGCCAAAGGGATGAAACACAATTTGGACTAAGACTCTGGATCCATCCACCAATTTTCAGAAACACAGACCAGAGGAAAATGCAGAAGGTACCATGCATCACAAGTGTGTGATCAACAAAATGTAGACTGTGAAAAAATCTATAGGGCACACAGTCTGTTATTCATCAGAAAAGAAAGGGATGGAGGGAGAACCTATAAATTAAGAGACTATCCACCCCTCAAAATACGATCAAATTTTTAAAAATTGGGCCAGGACTAATAAACTCTACTGTGTAGAGATGCTCTCTTGGGTAATAAAATGATTTAAAAAAAAAAAAAACAGCAAGTGATTCCAACAGAAGAAAGTGATTCCTCCTGAAGGGCAAAGGCAGCTGTGACAACGGGGACAGAGCACATGAAGAGCTCACAGGGTGCCTGGCTAAGTTCTAGTCTATTTCTTAATCTGGCTGAAAACTGCAAGAGTGTTCACTTCATAATAATTCATTATACTATATGTTTTGTGAGTCATTTTCTATACCTGTTTTATTTCAGAATTTTAACAATGGTTTTAAAATTAACATTTCTTTTATACTAAATATATAATTGGTGTACACACATCTTTGATTGTCTTGCTCTTTACTTTTAACAAGTTTGTTCAACTCAAAATTCAACAAGATCTACACATGCATTAAGCTGACACATTTTTTTAAGTCTCTATTGAAGTTAGTTCCTCCTTCCCTCTTTTCTCCTCCTTCTAACTTACTTGCTGACAAAATCAGATCATTTGACCATAAGGTTTCCCACATTCTAGATCTTCCTGACTGTCTCATATGATATGGCTTCATATTTCCTACCTCCTGTGAACTGCTTTTAGATCCACAGGCTGTGATCAGACTCTAGGGTTAATTGGTTTAGCAAAACTACAGCTCCTCTCTCCTGAGCTGTGTTATATAAATGAAGTTTTTTGTGTGCATGTTCTTTTTCTTTTTTCCTTAAATGAAAAAATTGGGGGGGCGGAGGGATAGAGCACATTTGGTAGAGTTCATGTTTAGCATGCATGAGGTCCTGGGTTCAATCCCCTGTAGATCCATTAAAAAATAAATAAATATATTATAAAACTCCTAAAGGAAAACATAGGCAGAACTCTGTTGGACACAAATCACAGCAATATAGTTTGAACTAGCTCCTGGAGTAATGGAAATAAAACCAAAATAAACAAATGGGGTCTAATTAAACTTAAAGGTTTTTGCACAGCTAAGGATACCATGAACAAAATGAAAAGACAACCTACAGAATGGGAGAAAATATTTGCAAATGATGTGACCAACAAGGGATTAATTTCCAAAATATACAAACAGCTCAAACAGCTTAACATAAAATTAAAAACACAAGCAACCCGATCAAAAGATGGGCAGAAGATCTCTATAGACATCTCTCCAAAGAAGACATCCAGATGTCCAACAAGCACACGAAAAGATGCTCAGCATTACTAATTGTTAGAGAAATGCAAATCAAAACTACAATCAGGTATATCACCTCACACCAGTCAGAATGGCCATCATTAAGAAGTCTGCAAACAATAAATGCTAGAGAGGGTGTGGAGAAAAGGGAACCCTCCTACACTGTTGGTGGGAATGTAACTTGGTGCAGCCACTATGGAGGACAGTATGGAGGTTCCTTAAAAAACTAAAAATAGACTTACTGTATGATCCAGCAATCCCACTCCTGGGCATATATCAGGAGAAAAATGTAATTCAAAAAGACACATGTACCCCAATGTTCACAGCAGCAGTATTTACAATAGTCAGGACATGGAAACAACCTAAATGTCCACTGACAGATTAGCTGGATAAAGAAGACGTGTACACACACACACACACACACACACACACACACACACACACACACGGAATACTACTCAGCCATAAAAAGGATAAAATAATGCCATTTACAACAACATGGATGGACCTGAAAATTGTCGTTCTAAGTGAACTAAGCCAGAAATATAGAGAAACATGTCGTACAATATTGCTTATATGTGGAATCTAAAAGGGAAGACACAAATGAACTTATCTACAAAACAGAAACAGACTAACAGACATAGAGAACAAACTTATGATTATCAGAGGGTAAAGGAAGTGGGAAGGGATGAACAAGGAATTTGAAAATTCCACCTCTTGGGGAGTGACGGAAATGTTAACTATTTTGATTGTGGTAGTGGTTTCATTGGTGTATATATCTATCAGAAGTCATCAAATTGTACATCTGAAATATGTGTAGTTTACAGAAAGGAACCACACCACAATAAAGGTGTTAAAAATAAATAAATATATACTTTTTTTAAAGTTTTTAAAAAATAAGTGCAAATTATATTTTTTATAATGTATGATTTAAGTATTTAATATCATCAGCTTTGCTTATTATTTATGAACACACTGTAAATCTAGAAAACCTCAGGCAGAAGAGGTCTAGTTGTGTAACACAACTCCAGGACAACTGCAACATATCCAGTCATGTTACACAAGCCCTGAAAACACTGTTATGTGGAAGCACTGAACTCACCTGTTGGAAGGCTTGAATTGTAGCTGAGTAGGCACGAAGAGACAGACAAAATTTCAACAAATTCTGCTGTAGTGGTGACAGAAACTGAAATGCAGTTTCCAATATCGCATGATAATAGGAATAATCAGTACCTGTCAAGAAGAACATTAATCAAAATCATCATACACGACTAGAGCCATCCAAGTCAGACAGCTCATGGAGAACACGATCGCGAAATTTCTCCGCTATACTCTCTCGAACCGCTGGCAAATGCTTGCAATTCCTTGGTGCTCACAACGCAGTTGGACACTTCCTCTCCTTTTCCTTTGCTCAGACTCTTCCCTCTCCCTGGACTGTGATGTTCCCACTTCCCTGGATGATTGACCCCTACCTACTTTCTCATGAAGAATTCAGCAGCGAGATCACCTATTCCAGGGAGGGGCCCCCAATCCCCACTCCATGCCTCACTGGACCAAGTTCATCTCTTCTGTGCTCCCATAATATTTCACTGTCACATCATCTACTAAATTACTTATTCACTATTACATCTCCCCAAATGGTCTTTGAGCCCCCCAAAGGCAGAAATTATGACTTGTCTTTGTGTCCCCAGTGCTGGGCACGTTATCTACTCAAATAACCCAACAAAACTGAGCAGGGTGATGAGGAAGTTCAAGGTATTAAAGGATACTGAAGAAACTGTAGTTTGGGGAGAACCATTAAAACAACAACTGAAAGTGAGGATGGTATATAGCTCAGTGGTGGAGTGCATGACTAGCACGCACAAGATCCTGGGTTCAATTTGCAGTACCTCTGCTTAAAAAAATAAACAACAAAAAAAAAAAAAACCAAAATTACCTCACTCCCTTAAGAAAAAAAAAAAAGAAAAAATTGAAAGAAAAAAAAGGTAACAAACAAACGACAACTGGAAGAAACTATCTGAGGGAAAACAAACATGTACCAGTATGAAAAAACCCCCAGGATATAGTAAGTGACAAGTACAAGGTACCAAACAATGTATATAGTACACTTTTTATACTGTAAGAAAGAATAAAAAAGAATAGATACATACGTGTTTGTTATTAAAAAAAAGGGAAAAAAAAACACTGAAAGCTAGACAAATTAATTTAAATGCCTATAAAAATCAGGAGAGAAACAGAAGAAAAGGAAGATTTTTCTGTTACAGACGTTCATATAGCTTTGACTTTTAAATCACTGTTATCTATACATAAAAAAATTTTAAGAAAAATATTAACATTTCAAATAGCAAAACAGAAAATGCTTCATAAGGCATTAGCATCTTCTAAGTAGAAAAAGAGATCAGAAAGAAATACTTCAAAAGGTTGCCAGAATGTTAACGGTGAATATCTTTGGGTAGTGGGACTATAAATAATACTTCAAATAAAATGTTTAACATACTTTTATGATTATTTCCAAGAACTCATACTCCCTAATTTTCACAAGAACACATTATCATTTATATTGAAGAAATGTCATTGTAAATGTCAGAGTTCGAATTTCATTTAAAACCCACTTGATAAATTTGTTTTATGAAATCGTAAACTAAAATTTTTTTTTTTTGGATAACGCAAACAATTCTACTTGACTCTCCATTCCATCACTAAAGCTGGGAGATGCTGGTTCAAAACCTTTAATTTAGGTACTTAAATCGCAACAAAAGAGATTCAGATTTTTTTCAAATATATATTAATTTTTTAAAAATCAAAAAGTTAAAAATCGGTTCAGCCAAATATTAACAGCAGTCATATAATTTTTACGCATTTTCTCTTCAACAAGGACTTATGCCTGTCAATGTAATAGTCAAGGTTTTACAACTCCTGTATCAGCATCTTTGACAACTAATGTGTACACTCTACGTAGCTTCTACTGAATTAGAAAATGTTTGTCAAAGTACATCAGAAACTGTGAACAACTGCTACCTTGACAGTCGAGTTGTGGGTGGCTGGCATGCAGGATGGAAAACATACTGAATGGCACTGACTTAGTGGTAACAAACAACGGATAATAGAGCACTTGTGAAATCAGTTTGTAACTGAAATCAGTTTGTAAAGAGTGAATCAAATCGGATGGTTATTAAGTTAATACTAAATGATTTTAAATGAATTTGACTTCCACAAAATATTCACACAGCACTTTCAATAAAAGAACTCAAAAGAATAAAAACAAGGGGAGAAAAAAAAATCAAAGGTAGTTCTTACAGCCAGTTATAAACTTCAAAAATAATTATTAGTTTGTGTTAGTTCTGCTGGTGACCATCATAACTCTAGTCATTAAAGATAAAAATGTTTTCCATTACCTGCAATGTCACACATACTCTGACAGAAACCAATTTTTCTAATATTTTCCCAGACACCAAAGTCACAGAAACATTTGCTTCAATTTTACCATGATGATCTGATGATCCAAAGTTTTGACTGGCTTCTACAAAATTCCAAAATTTTTCTTGACTGTCTTCTGCTAAAAACTCACTGGGAGAAAAGGGGGAAATACCAGAAATTAAACAACTTAGTAAAATCTTCTAATATAAGCTATATTACTGAGGAGAATAAAATTCATTTTTTAAGTTTCCAAATGTCCATAGTTTGGCTTTTAATTTATAATAGATATTATACACAAACATGTATAACATGTTTTTTAATGATAAGCAAGTCTTCCTAGCTGATTAGCTATTAATAGATAATTAGCTTAGTAGTTTATTCACTTAATAACTTAAAGAGTATGCATTAAGAAACCTAGAATAATAAAAACAATGTCACAACAGGGAAGTCCCAATATAAAGAAAGCCTATGAAATCTCATTTGTGAAAATGCTGTCGGCACTGGAAGCAGAATTAGGAATTGATAATTCCAGTACTAGTTCTGCTCACTCATTTTCTGAAAAACTTAACCAGGAACAAAAAATGTGTTTGCCTAAGGTCCTCCCAAGGGAAATATAAACCCTAGAAAGATGTCTAGGACACGAAAGACAGCATGTTGTAGTCTTTTAATATCCATAAATTCACATTTTTGAGATCAAATTTTACTTTAAAGTTGGCACTAATTTAATAAAATCGGATCTCCGAATTTAATGCCATCTTAATTTTTTTCTTGACTTTATATTGCTGCCCTAAAATAATGGCTATGCTAAATTTCCCTTCATTCAAAAGTCTAAAATCCCTTTTTAAAAAAAAAAAAAAAGCATGTTCTAATTGAATGGTTCATGTAAATTGCTAATCTTCTCCTCCAAGCCACAGGGATGGACTGGTGGTCTTTCCCTGACTTAAAGCCAACTACAGATCTGGGTCTCAGCTTACCTAGCCAAAGGAAGACTTTCCCATTACTTGTCAACACTGGGCTGTACAACTCTCACGCTACTCCACAGCTAGACACAGAAATATGGGGAAAAATAAGAAGCATTTCCTAGTAATGCACAGCTTCTCTAAAAATAGGTTTCTGAAAACACCCATTATCATAATGCATTAAATTATCTAGGGCCTCCTTGCGTGGGACATTTTCCTAGGCTTTCTAATAACTGACACAGACATCATCCCAACCTTATAATAGCTTATAGTCTAAGAAAACAGGTACCGAGACAGATGGATTATGATATGCAAATACACACTAAATTCATGAATTATAGCTGCACTTACAAGCTAACAGAAGAGGGGAGAGAGAATACACTCGTCAGTTGTGGTGAGAACACGGATTCACTTAAACTAAGACCCTCCTACAAAGGCCACTTGCTCATAGATATACGCTTTTCATATAATTACAGGAAAACTTCTTAAACACACAATCTTTTGCATCCCACTGCATTTATAAGTCTTACAATACATAAGTGTCAAAGAGTCTTAAGGAAATTAACTACCATATCCATTGAACTAATCCATGGGAGACAGGAACAATATAAGGTATTATTAAAAGGAACGCTGCCAATTGTTTACATTACACTTACATGTGTTTGCTTTTTGTTTTAAATTGTTTTGTAGCTTCTTATACCTATTCCACTCAGTAAAAAAATCTAGTTTTACAGATGAAATTGAATGATGTCTGGGATTTGCTTTAAAACAGTTCAGTGGGGGAAGAGAAGAGTGTGGTGGTGGTGTAGTTATTGGACTTGAGCTGACAACTGCTAAACCTGGGCGACAAGTAGAGGGAGGGAGGGCACATTCTATACGCCACTCTCTCCACTCAAACGTTCTGAAATGTCACAATAAAAAGGTTTTCACCTATGGCAAAAGAAAGAAAAACTAGAACAACCCGAATATCCACCACGTAGCAAATACCTGGTAGTAAATTTGTTTAACAAGGTTACTGTGGGAGATCAGAATTGGTCTTCCTTCTATACAGAAGGAAGGGGAAGGGAAATGCACATTTAAGAGGGCCTACGACATGACAGGCACTGTGCTCAGAACACTCCCCCATGTCCTCAAACCCTCAGAGCCACTCTGAGTTACAACCATTTTTTACAATAAAGAAACTGCAATTCAGAGAGGTTATTAACTCACTTAAAGGCACAGAGTTAGGAAATGAAAACTGTAATTTACATTCCAATCTCAATCAATCAAGTCTATCATGCTGCATTCTTGGGCCATTACAATATCAAAGGACTCAATAAATGATCATTTGTTTCAATTTTAATAATTACTTTATTTACACCTATTTCTGTTAGTAACCATAGCGGCTCAGAACATATTCAGGGGTCTACCTAATTAAATATGTATCACTCCATGGACAACCAGAAAGCTACAAACCCTACGTCAACATCAGGTTCAATCTAAAAATACACATGGGAGTATTTTTAGTCCCTAAGAGCCAGATGCAAGGAAAGCAAAAGGTCTGTGTGAGCCACATGCCTCGATGTGTGGATAAAGAGTCTGTTCCTTCTCCCTCCCGCCATGGACTGTGCTGGGATCCACCATCAACGTCCACCCTGGACCCGGAGGGAAGGCATGGCCTCAGCCTTGGAGGTGAATGTGGAATGATTTCAAGTAAGCACAGCTCATCTCTGAGTTGCCTACGTGTCCCATTACCTTGGCAAATTGTCTGCAAACAGCCACAAGAGAGGACTAAAAATAGTGAACCAAGATGGCAAATGGCCAGTGTACCATGAAAAGTGGCGACGCTTGCGATAGGTAACTTGGTGAAGTTTACAATACTCCCTTCAGAGATCAAAGAAACTGAAAACAACTGATCAATTAAGGTGGACAATTTTAGCATACTTTCTCAAAAGTCCACACGCGTATGCATCAGAGTCTTCTAAGACAATATACTAAAACCAAGAAATATGTTAGTGTGAGTGAGAGGAACACAATATCACTCAGCTAAGAACACTAAGCAGAATATATAAAACATCTGCTACGGTGAGTTGCACAAAATTATTTAGAAAGTGATAGTAAGTCTCACTGACTTAGTTTTATACCAGACAAGTCAACCAGACTAAGGGCAGCAGAAAGGAAGAAGAAATGTTCAGTTATGAGGCTCAGGCTGTCTAGGACCGCAAACAACCTTCAGCCACTTCACTCTGACAACCACCCAAGATCTAACAAAGTGCTGAGGCCTGAGGAGCGCCACCCACTGATCAAATCAGTTACTGTAACATTGCTATGAAATACATGCAGTGGGGGTCTAGGGTCCGAGGGGAGAAGGGGATTGGTTGGTTGGGTTTTTGGGGCTGTTTTTGGGTTTTGCCATTTTGTTGCTGATATTGCTGAGAAAACGGACAGACAAGTGATGGGAGAGAGTGTGTTCAGCAGAAAGTCCCGGAGGCTTCTCAGCAAGTCAAGACCAGCTCCTACGTGGCCCACGTTCCCACTGGCCTCTCAATACCACATGGGGCTTTTCCCTAGGAGATACAACTGTTCATATACACCATCAACATAAACTTTTCACTCACATTCTTCTAGGGATTAAGGGGGAAGACGTTCAAAGATAAAATTCTAGGTTGAAGCTCACAAAAGTAAGACCACAAAGTTAAGTGAAATAACGCAACAGTTCACATTTCCAGCACTGTCAAATTCTGAGGATTTACCCAATGCTCGCTGTTAAACCCACTTAAAGGTATGCTTTAGAAAGATCCTCTAGGAGGAGGGTAGAGCTCCATGGCAGAGGGCACACTTAGCATGCATGAGGTCCCAGGTTCAATCCCCAATACTTCCATTTTTAAAAAAAGAAAGAAAGAAAGAAAGAAAGATTCCCTATAGATCCTAGCTGTATGTTATCTGAGATACAATACAAATAAATTCCTATCTATTAACAAAAAACTGGCTAAAAGAGAGGCATCTGGTTGTATTTATATTATGCACACTAACTAAACAGTACACTTGGATTATAAAATCGCCCAAGAAATCACTGACTATATTGCATTTTATCAATCTGAAGACACTGTCAATTTTAAGACATGTCATTATTTTATGAAACACTAAGAATGAAAGATGCTAACAATTTTAATTGTAAGCTAACATTCATTTTTTTATTGAAGTACAGTTGGTTTATAATGTTCTGTGAGCTTCAGGTATACAGCAAAGTGACTATATATTCTTTTTCAGATTCTTTTCCATTGTTATTACGTGATATTGAATGCAATTCCCTGTGCTATACAGTAGGCTCTTCTTGTTTACCTATTTTATATATATATATATAGTAGTGTGTATATGTTAATCCCAAACTCCTAATTTATCCCTGCCCTCCCTGGCCTACCATATCTTTCTGCTTTTGTTAACCATGTAAGCTAACATTTTGATTTGATGAAATGCATCCTGACTTCGGAGAGGTTAAAATTAGATCAACTGGGGCCACTTCCTCAGTCTCCCCTGCACTCTCTACCCCGGGAGGTCTCCTGCCAAGTTCTGAGGGGCATGTCCTTGTCCCCCTCCCTGTCACACTCCCTTCTCTTCCTTTCATTACACACCTCTTAACACCTTCGGATAAACAGAAAATGTCCTTTAAGTACAATTATTTCTTTCCTTTTGACCACATTTATACTTTTCCTGGAAGATAACATAATAATTTAACCAATTTAATAAATTTGTCTAAAGAAGTCCCTAAGTATTATATTATAAATATAGTCGTCGCCTGCTGACAGATGCTGGGTGCAAACGGCCTGTGAACAGCACACAGCACAGTGTGCCCTGAAAGAGGCTCTTACTAAATGCATATGATGGCAACCACACTCCCTAAAAAAGCTCCTGAACATTCATTAGCTGAGCCTACATTTTTACTCTAACATGTGAAAAAGAAAAAAGGAAAAAGAGGCCTCCTTACCTGGCTTCCAACAACAAGGGAGTGGAAAACCACTTTGTTGTAAGAGAGGTTGTGATGGCTTTTGAATCTGCCTTCACTGAGGAAAACAGCCACAGTCCAGTGAGAACAATCAAAAGTCCCATTTTATGGCAAACGCCTAAAAAGGGAGAAAAAAAATGTTTTGTTACAAGGCAATGTTTAAACCTGAGTCCTAATACTTAGAGACACACAATAACATGAATATTACAGAAATAGAAATGCTCCCGAAACCAAACAGCACCCACCGTCTAGACAGTTCAATAGATAATCTGCGGAGTGACCGACAGACAATGAAAGGTGTGTGGTTCATTACACTCTTTCCCACAAAGGCTCTACTTGGTTTCCTGGGCGCCTACACTACACAGAAGTGTAAAAGTCATACTTTATGAAGCATAGGAGGAAAGCTGAGACAGAAGCTCAGCTTCTGGATGGATGTAACAGGCTGACCTGTATGCCCCAAAAAAGATACGGCAAAGTCCTACCCTCCCAGGACCTCGGAATGTGAACTTGTCTGGAAACAGGGTCTTTACAGAGGTAATCAAGTTAAAATGAGATCATTAGGGCAGGCCCTGACCCAATGCCTGGTGTTATAAAAAAAAGGGGAAATTGGGGCAGAGAGACAGGTACACAGAGTGAAGGCTACGGTGAGGAGACACGGAGAGCAGGCCAGGTAAAGACGGAGGCAGAACTGGAGTTTATACAGCAAGCCGTGAACACCTGGGGCTCCTAGAAGCTGGAACAGGCAAAGAAAGATCCTCCCTGTCAGGTTTCAGAAGGAATACGGTCCTTTGACACCTTAACTCAGAGATTCCAGCCTCCATAACTTTGTAAGACAATAAACGTTGTTCCAGTTTATTTGTTTGTTGTTTGTGGTCCTTTGTTAGAATGGCCTTAGGAAGCTAGTATGATAAGTCTTGAACGAAAACTCAAATCTAGGTTTGGGAATGAGGAAATGTAGGAACTCAATAGGTCCCCATCTACAAAATAAGGAAGTTGGGGTCACTAGTAAATCTCACGGCCATAGGATGCAAGCTTCCTAAATCCCCAGCTTCCTCAGCACACTGTGACCCTCATGGCATCCACATCATTCCAGAAAAAGGTCTTCAGTTGCAGACTTCTTTGATATGATTTTTCAACAGAACCCTAACCAGACTTCCCCTGGGCTATAGAAAAGTCCACATCCAAGTCCCACCCATCTGAATGGAAACACAAGGGGACATGAATCCGTGGGAAACACTAAACCAAACTTGTGCTTCTGAATGTTAACGGCTCACCCCAATTCCTTGACACTAGTTATAAAACATACTGTTGGGGGAGACATAATCCAATCCATATTGCAGTGACCAATCAGTATCTTCTTTTTACAAAAAGCATTATTTTCTTTGTGTCAACATCTTGCTTCATACAACACACAATGTCTCTGAAGAACAATGGTCAAAAGCAAAATCAATTATAAGAAATAGAAAAGTTGCTGTTACAAGAGTTTTAACTTTAGGCACTGCCAGTTTCTTTGGAAACAAACAAAAAAGAATAAACATCCCATTCATAAATAAGAACTTAAAAAAATCAACACCGGTAGAGATTAAGACTAAAACCCAGGGCAGACCTCTGACAATGAAACCTGCCAACAGTGGCTCCTGGCTTGGGGATGCGGGCGTTGTGGTGACACACGCCCCTTTCAGAATGGAGCAATAGTTACTGACATTTCCTGCAGGGGAGCAAGAAGGACCCTAGCTCTTACATCCAATGTCAGATCATTCAAAAGCTCTCTTAGACACCCTCCCCTGGAGGTCTGTGGACTGCAGCATCAGAAACCCACACCGCATGAGAACACAGGCTAGTAAAAGAAAACCTTTAGAGTCAGGGATCTGTGAGCAATTCCTGAGTTTGCTACTTGCTAGCAGTTTAACCACAGCTAGGCGCATTACCTAATAACTCCTCCGCCCTCAGTCTCGCACACTCTAGAATAGGAGTAACGGTACCAGCCACACCAGGTCACTGGGAGACAGGGAAAGCAATGTGAAAGTCACTTCGTAAAGTGCCAAGGACTATACCAGAATCAACTGTTCCAGTAAAATGGGTCATCACAAGGAAAAGAAACTGAAAGCCATCTTCTACATTATAGAATAACCCTCGTCTTTTTACATGGTCTCAAAAATAAGTCTTGGAAAGGTATCCTCTGTGGCTAGGGGAAAAAAATCCAAAAAGTTCTCCCCCAAAGTCTCTTAGCTTCTAAACTGGAGACAGCACAGGAACTATGTTGGAGCAATATTATGTTCCGGCTATGTTTACAATGTGTCCTGAGGGACCTAGACGTGCGCTCCCCAGAAGTGGTGATTCCAGGTGAGAGATGGGATGCCACTGCGCGCTGATCCACGCTGACAGCATGCACAGGGTGGGCAGGGGCCTGGGAGTGGGAGAAGGCCCCAAGAAGACACCAGCATTTATTGAGCAATGACTCCCGGCAAAATCACCCTGGACAGCAGCACTGTCAGGGCTCGGCATACACCACATTATCCCGTCTTCCACACAACACCCAGGAGGCTGCAGCTCCTGAGGGTGGCTGCCTCGTCCTCTCTGCTCACCACAGCCAACAACAGACAGCCCACAAATACACTGCTTAAGGAATGAAACACTATCAACCCCACTTTAAAAATAAGAAAACTGAAGCTCAGAGAGGCCAAGGAACTTGCCCAACTAATAAACAGTGATGCTTGGAGCCCACATCTGCCTGTTTTAAAAAGTTCTGCAGTACCCTGCTCTCTGCCCTGGCTCTCTGGCGTTAGAAGGGGTAAGAATTCACACTGCAGACCCAGACTGAGGGAAGGGCTTTATTGTGAGACCCCAGGCAAGGCCAAGGATATTCTAGGGGCAGAGTCCTTGGGACATGGGTGGCTGAGAGAGGGACAGTTTCAACCTGAAACCAAGGGTGCAGGCCTGAAGTTGCAACCAGAACAAATGGAGCAACTAGCCCAACAGATCCACACTTGGGCTGGCTTTGGGGACAGCACATGAGCTCCTCCAGAGCAGGGAGTTTCGTCTGTCACAGTCACAGGCCCAGCACAATGCTTGGAACACGGGAGGCACTCAAAATGAAATAAACAAATGTGGGCTTTGTTCACCGAGGGATGAATGAAAGCCACCAGAAAAAAAGATGTGGCACCAAGAGCAAAGACGATACGAAAAGCCTAGGATTTGAGAAGGGTGAAAATGAAAACTCTATGCACTGTGACTCACCCAGAGATCCCCTTGTTCCTGGGAGCACAGTACAGCACCAGTGTGGATGAGAAAGGGAGGAGAGCCATACATGAGAGAAGAGCTTTCCCACCCAGACCCCACCTCCTAGATACCACAGGGGACACCAGAGGCAACAGCTGTCGAGGAAAGCTGAAGTAAGAACCTCACTGACATGGCCTTTTGTTTGAGGATGCCTTCATTTTATGAGATCTCTTATCCCTCTAACCCTCATGGTTCTTAAATGTTGCTTATAAAGAGGAACAGTCTCTGAAATAACTGTCAGAATCCTCAATGTGACACTGCGTGACTGTAGGCATACTGCTTGTGGCATGGTGGAGAAATTAAAAACAATCTTTAGTAAGTTCTAGGCCCAAATGTGTATCATCTGTAAAATCTAGTATGTGGCTCGGTTTCTTTAGTTTAAATTAAAGACACTCTCTTTTGCTTATTTACCTACAGCAAAGTATCAGAAATGTTAATCAAAATTATATCATGGCAAATGTTTTTTGCTTTAGGAAAACAGAAGAGATACAAATTTCTACGTCATTACCAACTTTTTCTTTTTCCATTTTTACGCTGAAGAAAACAGCTAGCAAACTTCCAAAAATCAACTTGCAGCCTGCAAGTTAATAGCTATTTGAGTTTCCACATATATGATAACAGCAAGGAAAAAACATTAGGAAGCACCCTTGCTGAGAAATAAATTTATTTCTGAAATAACTAAACTTAATATACATTTATACATATTTGTTAAAAACCCATTTCCTGTGAGCCACATAAATCTAATTTCTGATTAAAAGATAATACACATCTGATATGAAAATGATCACAAGTAACTGCAGAAAAGGTCTAACAGAATTTTCTCCATAGTTCAATTTATTCCCCTCAAGTTAAACGTGCTCTGTGAAGGTGCCAGGCTGCTGTACAAAGCCATATTTATTTCCTACAATAAAAATGAGTTTCAGCCAAATTTATCAAAGCAAGTCAAGTAGAAAGGCTACAATCATCCCTAATTTTGTGATGCTGTTATATAGCTATCTAAAACGTCTTCAAACATCACACTAAAATTGGCTGGCCAGGTGCATGATGAATGTTTCCAAAATAGTGTGGCATAGTAAAGCGTAAGACCTCAGGACTTCAAATGAACAAAATACGCCAATTCTCAAATTGGGCAAGAAATGGAAAACAATCCAGAGATTCCGGCCAAGGAACGCGAGCAGCTCACACCCATAACTTACTGGCGATGGACGCGGATCTTATTCTTCAGGCAGGTCCCACACGAAAAGTGAAACCGGATCACTCAATTTCCATCCAACAGATCCCCACATTAATTGAAAACGGCAACCAGTATTCATCACCCGAATTCATTTTAGGGAAGACCGAGATCTACAAAAAGATCCAGTCGTTCTCCAGTCGGGGTCCTGCAAACTGCTGGTCCTCCACCCAGTCAGGGTCAGGCTCGGGCTAAATTCAGGTTAGGGCACTTCCCCCATCTCTTCCTGCATTTGGGCACACGGGTCTCAGAGCTCTTCAAGCAGGGCTCTCAACGGCTCCAGAGAGCCGTGGCCACCCTGGCAGAAAAGGCATCCTGCCCAGAAGACACTGAGGGGCAACTCGGGGCGCTCACAGGGAGGGGGAGGGCTAGGACATGGGAGGGAAACTGAGTCAGGGAAGAAAGAGAAGCTCAAGGTGACCCGGACTCAGAGCGGCCTCGCGCCCAGACCCTCGCCCGGTCCGCGCGACCTCCCTCCGCCATCCCGGGGGTACCTGTCACCGGCCGCGCGGCGGCGGCACACGCGCCGCTCGCATCCCCTCTCCACCCCATGTCGGGGCCGCGCTCCGTCCGCCACGGCACCTGCCACAACGCCTGGACGGGGCGGGGCGGCGGCGGAGGCTGCAGCAGCTGCGCCAGTAAGCAGCCGACACGCGCCTTTTTCGCGGCTCCGCTCGCAAGCCGGCCTCGCACAGCAAGCGCCCGGCCGCCCACCGCCCTTTACTTCCGCTTCCTACTCGCCAGCCTCGGAGGACTTCCGGCTACCGAGTCGTGGTCTGGCCGCCCAGAGCGCCGCGCGCGCCGCCATCTTACATCTGAGGAGGCCCGCCTCTCTCCTTGCTTCCTGCCGTCAGAGTGGTCGAGGAGGTCGTCGTTGTCCAGGTTCCGGGGAGACTTATCGGCCTGACCGCTGAGACCCAAAAGCTTTACCACGTGCTGAAGCCAGTTAGGGGTTTCGCACTTTTTTCTGATTTGAACTCTGGGGAGCTTCAGAGTCTACTTCCTTAAACCCTTATATTAAAAGCACTGTTGCGCAATGAAGGACAAAGTGACTTAATGTTTCTGAGCATCTTTGTTTTAAACCCTGAACTTCAATAGCTTTCCCCTTTCCAGGGAGCAGAGGAAAGGATTTTTTTTTTAATTTTACGATTTTTATGATTTATATTTTATACTTAATCTGCGATGATTACTTTGTCTTTCTGAACTTTTTTGGGGGGTGGGGATAAAAATCAACTATGTAAACTTTGTTTTAGAATATGTGACACTGGTCAGATCATTTAGCCACCCAGGAAATGTCTTTACAGTGTGTATTTTTAACTGTTAAGGTGAACTAAAAACCAGAAATACGTTCAGAAGTACATAAAAAGTGTAAAATTTTAAGTGACTTTTGATAATATGACAGTCATTCCCTTGAGAATACCAGAATGAGGACTAAAACCGTTTATCTTAATCTGATGTCTGTACTGTGCTTAAGACCTGGAACTGACTGTTGGGTTTTCTGTTCCTTGCTGGAATAAAAGGAGTTCAAATCATTGTAAGGAATGGAAAGGACCTTATTAAAATGTATTTCTCGAGGGAGATTTTGTATTAATAGCTTTCCACTGCATGTTTTCTACATCTTTTAAAATCACTTCAGGTGATGCTTCCATAAGAAAGGAATTTTTTAACCTTTTTTTTGGGGGGGGGTGTAATTAGGTTTATTTATTTATTTTTAGAGGAGGTAGTGGGGGTTGAAGCCAGGACCTTGTGCATGCTAAGCTATACCTTTCTCTCCCCCAAGGAATTTTTTTAACTGTTTTTTATTGAGTTACAGTCATTTTACAATGTTGTGTCAAATTCCAGTCTAGAGCACAATTTTTCAGTTATACATGAACATATATGTATTCATTGTCACATTTTTTTCGCTGTTAGTTACCATAAGATCTTGTATATATTTCCCTGTGCTTTACAGTATAATCTTATCTATTCTACCCAGTCTGTCCCTTCGCAACCCCCACCTGCTTGGCAACCACAAGTTTGTATTCTATGTCTATGAGTCTGTTTCTGTTTTGTATTGATGCTTTGTTTTTTTCAGATTCCCCATATGAGCGATCTCGTATGGTATTTTCCTTTCTCTTTCTGGCTTACTTCACTTAGAATGACATTCTCCAGGAGCATCCATGTTGCTGGAAATGGCATTATGTTGTTGGTTTTTATGGCTGAGTAGTATTGCATCATATAAATATACCACATCTTCTTTATCCAGTCATCTGTTGATGGACATTTAGGCTGTTTCCATGTCTTGGCTATTGTAAATAGTGCTGCTATGAATACTAGGGTGCAGGTGTCATTTTGAAGTAGAGTTCCTTCTGGATATATGCCCAGGAGCGGGATTCCTGGGTCATATGGTAAGTGTAAGGAATTGTTTTTTAATTCACCACAGGACAGAGTTTACTCTTTCTGTTTTAACTTGGTTTCCTACTATTGATGCATTAACAGCACCAATGTTTACTTAGTTATAGTAAACTGTCAACTGAAGTAAAATCACACAATGTGAAATTTGTGGGTTAAGTTTCATTTGGGGCAAAATGAGGACTATAGCCTGGGAGACAGCATCCCAGAAAGCTCTGAGAGACTGTTTCAAAGAAGCAGGGGGAACTCAATATTATATATGATTTCAGTGAAGGGGGGACATGCAGTCAAGCACATGTTTAGACAGGCTGCTGCTAGTCATGAGGAGCAGATGTCACCATTAATGATTTTAGTGCTTTTCTAGATATGAGGAGATACAAGAATTAGGCTCATAAAATCTTCTGAAAATAGCTAACTATTTGAAGGCCTGTTCAGCCGTTTTCCCAGAGCACCTCATTCCTGACCTCCACCCTGAACTCCTTTCAAGGCATGTTGGAGGTCAGCAGCTGCAGCAGCTCTAATTTAATACAAGCAGAGTTAGATGGCAAGTGCCAATGTGACACAATCCTTGTAGAGGCAGATGGCAAGTGCCAATTTTTAGTTAGCAATACAGTAAGTGATCATGCATCTCTTCTAAGAAAGTTGGGTTTCTCTTTTGCTGAACCTCTCTCAGAAAATTCAATGCTGTGTTATTTGAACCAAAACAGATTTGTCCTTACTGTTTTAACTTTTTCTTGAAATAATTACAAAGTCATAAGGAACTGCAAAAATAGTACAGTGAGGTCACATGTAGCATTTACCTGGTTCTCCTGATGCTCACAAATAGCTATACTACTGTATCAAAGTCAGAAAATTGGCATTGGTACAATGTGTTTGTATGGTTTTGTCATTTCATCACTTGTGTAGATTTATGTAACCAAAATCAAGATATATTCCAGCACCAAAAAGATTTCCAGTGCATAAGGCGGGGAGGAGAGACAAATAGGTGGAGCATGCAGGATTCTCAGGGCAGGGAACCCATTCTGTATGATATTCTCATGGTGGATTCATGTAGTTATACGTTTGTCAAACCCGAAGACTTCACACCAGGAGTGAACATCAGTTGTAACAAATGTATCACTGTGGGTGCTAGTAGTGGATAAGGCTGTGCCTGTGTGGGGTTGGGGTATACTAGATGTCTGTCCTTTCTGCTGAGAATCTAGAACTGCTCTAAAAAGTAAAATATTAAAAAAGAAAACCATTAATGTTAAAGATGGAAGGAGTATAAGAAATAACCTAATACTCTATTCTCATTGGAAAATGAGTAAACATGAGACTCAAACTTCTAAAAACAATTAATAGACTTTATTTTTAGTAGTTTTTATTTTACAGAATAATTGAGCAGATAGTACATACATTCTGTACATCCATTCCACCCCAATACCTATGGAGTGGGATATCAGTATGGAGTTCCCCCTATTATTAGCATCTTCCATCAGGGTAGTACATTACTGTTACATCCTTATAATGGAATATGTGGAATAACTTTCTTTTTAAAAAAACATTTATTTATTTATTATTGTATTATTTAATTTTGGCAGGGAGGAAGTAGGTAGGTTTATTTATTTTTGGAGGAGGTACTAGGGATTGAACCCAGGACTTGGTGCATACTAAACATGTTCTCTACCATTTGAGCTGTACCTTCTTCCCCAGAATAGTTTTCAAATGGAATAATCCCCAAACCACACGTCTGACAAAGGACTTGTATCTAAAATATATAAAGAACTCTCTAAACTCAATATTGTAGAAATAATACTGATACATTAGTATTAACTGAAGTCCATAGTTTACATCACAATTCACTCTTGACGTTTTACAGTTTTATGAGCTGCACAAATGCATAAAAATGTGTATCCATTATTACAATTTCATGCAGCATAGTTTCACCACTTTCCCTGTTCTTCACCTATTCACCTCTCCCCCAAGCCTGACAACCACTGATCTTATGACCATCTGCTGTACACTGAAGATTTGCGTTCTGCCCCTAAATTCATGTGTTGAAACCTAATCTCCAGTGTGATAGTATTTGAAGGTGGGACCTTTGGGAGGTGCTAGGTCATGAGGGTGGAGCCCTCATAAATAAGATTAGTGCCCTTATAAAAAGAAAAAGACCCAGGAATCTCCCTTGCCTTTCTGCCATCTGTGGACACAAAGACAAGTTCTTGTGTGTTGTCCACTTTTTCCATTAACGCCTTTAGCAGATTAAGCAAAGTTACTTTAACATTCTAGTCTGATAATTCCAAAATCTCTGCCATATCTGAGTCTGATTCTGATGCTTTATATCCTCAGATTGTAAGACTTTCAGTTTGCCTGTTAATTTTTCCTTAAACCTAGACATGATGTACTGTGTGGTGAAAGGAACTGAGGTAAATAGGCCTTGGTGTGAAGTTTTGTTTTTTTGGCTAGGAGTTAGGCTCCTGTTTGCTGTAGTTGTATGTGTCAGAGACCTAAGTTTCCTCTGCTGTCCTTGTTTTGGTCTCCTCTGTTGTATGTGCATTTCCCTAGAATCTGCTTCTTAAGTAGAGTCTTGGAGTTACAGTTCTTTCAGCTCAAACCCACATATTATACAAGAGCCCTGAAACTTTGGCATTTGGAATTGGGGGAGGGCTTCCAGATCTTGATTTTCCTTGAGCACTTCTATACCCCAGGGGCCTTTGTTTAACAAGATGTCTATGTCAAAATAATTTCTTTCTGTTCTTTTAATAGAGGTTCAATTTAATATGGGTTCATCCTCTCATGCCTGGGCTGATTTCAGTTATATTGTTTTTTTTTTAAGCATTCGTTATTTTTAAATTTTTTTTATTTTATTTATGTATTTTAACAGAAGTACTGGAAATTGAAACCAGGAACTCATACATGCTAAGCACATACTCTACCACTGAGCTGTACCCTCCCTGCCTCAACTATTCTTAAAGAAACTTGAATAATTACCTCTTGGTGAATATAGTTCAGATCTTCATTCTGCTAAAATAAGGTAAAATATACTTTTTTTAGACTACTTTTTAAGATTGCTTCAGGAGGTTGTGGGGAGGTTTGAAGAGGATCCAAAGATCCTTGCCTCCTAATATCCACACCCTTTCGTGGTCCTGTGATACTGTGATTTATGAGAAATATATGTGTTTGGTCATTCAAATGACAAAAATATACCTCTTATATGTATTTGGTTTTTATCCACAATTCCTGGCTCATAGTTCCAAAATGCTTAGAATTTCCTAAGTGATGAGCACTTAAAGGTGTCTTTTATATTAATGAGATAACTTTTGAAAAGCACAGAAGATTGGGGGCTGGTTGCCAGGGGAACCAACCATGTGATTAGAGGGTTGGAACTTTCAGCACCCTCCCTCCCCCTCCTCCCAGGAGGGGAGAGGGGCTGGAGGTTGAATCAATCACCAATAGCAGTGATTTAATTAATCATGCCTATGTATTGAAGCCTCAAAAAAAAAAAAAACTCAAAAGGGAGGAGCTGGGAGAGCTCCCAGGCTGGTGAACACATGGAGGTTTTGGGGAAATGATGCTCTCTGAGAGGGTGAGGAAGTTCTGTGCCTTTTCCCACACACCTTGCCCTATGTACCTCTTCTATCTGCCTCTGCCTAAGTTATGTCCTTTAATAATAAACTGGTGATCCAGTGAATACAATGTTTCTCTGAGTTCTGTGAGCTGCTCTAGCAGATTTATCAAAGCCAAAAATAAAGTCATGGGAACCTCTGATTTATAGCCAGTAGTCTCACAACTGGCATCTGAAGTCCAAGGAGAGGGTTGTGGGAACCTCTAATCTGTAACCCATCAGTCAGAAGCACAGGCAACAACCTGGGTTTGTGACAGGTGTTTGAAGAGGGGGTGAGGAGTCAGTCCTGTAGGACTGAACCCTTAAGCTGTGGGATCTGACTCTGTCTCTAGGTAGACAGTGTCAGAATTGAGTTGAACTGTAGAATACTCCACTACTGTCCAAGAATCGCTTGGTGTTGTGTGGGAATCTTCCCCTGCATTGGAATTGGGATCTGGACACTTTTAGTTCCCCTCCACACTGAACATGGATGACTTGGTAACCAATAGAAAATTGTGGAAATTATGGAGTCTGTGTTTTGAGATTAAGTCATAAAAGACATTGCTACTTTCTTCTTTCTCTCTCTTGCGTCACTTGCTCTGGGATAAGCCAAAGGCCATTTTGGTGTTGAGAGTCCAGCAGCCCCAAGGAGAGGTCTGTGTGAGTAGATGGGCAGGCATCAAACTCATGGCCATGTGTGTGTTTCCATGGCGTTGAATGCTTCTGTTGGATACTGTTTGATGGCTGCAGTCTCTGCCTGTATCTTTTTTTTCGATGTTTTTACTAAAGTGTAGTTGGTTTACAATGTTAGTTTCAGCTGTACAGCAAAGTGATTCAGTTGTACATATACATACATATACATATTTTCTTTTCAAATTCTTTTCCATTGTATGTTATTACAAGAAATTGAATATAGTTCCCTATGCTATACAGCAGGTCTTTGTTGTTTATCTATTTTGTATATAGTAATGTGTGTCTGTTAATCCCCAACCCCTAATTTGTGCCTCCTGGCCCTTTCCCCTTTGGTAACCATAGTTTGTTTTCTATGTAAATGAGTCTGTTTTTGATTCGTAAATAGAATTTGTATCAAATTTTATAGACATGATGTATGATTTCTTAAAATTTTTTGTAAGTGATGTATGATTTTTTAAAGTGTTTTACTGAAGTGTAGTTGATTTACAATGTAAGTTTCAGATGTACAGCAAAGTGATTCAGTTATACATATACATCAGTATACTTTTTTTTTAGATTTCACATATAAGTGATATCATATGGCATTTTTCTGACTTACTTCACTCAGTATGATCATCTCTAGGTCCACCCACGTTGCTACAAATGTCTCTGCCCATATCTTAATTGCTCTGATGAGAAGTGGCAAGCCAAAACCAGTTAAGCTCTCTGATCCCCTAAGTAGTTCCCCTGACTCACAGGAACTATGTGAGATAATGATCCTTGTTTTTTAATGCCACCATTTCAGTGTAATCTGTTACACATCCCAAGGCCACAAAGCAGCATGGCCCTGTGCCAGCGCACACAGAAGGGCCTGGGGCACATCAGCCCAGGCAGAACTGGAGGTGGATGGGAAAGGACTCCCCATGCTGGGAGTAGAGGCAGCAGCTGGAAATTGTATCCTCATCACTCTGACCAGAAATAGAGGTTTGATGGGGAGCAGTCCATGCTTGTTTTATGTAATTTCTGAGGAATCCCTTTTCCACATGGTCTATAGCTCAAAGATGCTTTGGAAAGAAACCCTCTATTCACTGGGAATTCTTTTTTTTTTTCTTACTATTGTGTCTTTGTAAACAGTCTTGTAGAAAAAAATGTCTAACATCCCAGAACCCCAGACTGTTTGAACATGAGATGAGGCCCTTCCATAGCAGCTGTATTTTAATGGTACTATCTAGAACGATCTAGAACCCTGTTTAGACTGCAACAGACAGTAAGTAACATGTTTCATTGTGACCTAATGCTCTAAATGTATGTAGAAAACTGAAAAATGTTTTGTGAAGCAATACTTCAAACTTGCATATTTGATCATGTAAAAACATTGCAAAGCTGATTTTTAAATATTATTCTATTCATATATATATATAACCCAGGAAAAACATAAACAGTACAAAAACAAAAAATTAGAAATGGCTTTGTTTAATGACAGTTCATGAATGTATTTCAGCCCCAAACACAAAAGGACAAAGCTACTATGCACATATCTGGTTGAGACTTATCTGAACATTCATAATTAAAACTCAGTGGAAACCATAATTAAAACAAAAAGACAACCTATGGAATGGGAGAAAATGTTTGCAAATGAAACCAACAAAGGCTTGATCCCCAGAATATATAAGCAGCTCATACGACTTAATAAGAAACAACCAAACAACCCAATCCAAAAATGGGCAAAAGACCTAAACAAGCAATTCTCCAAGGAAGATATACAAATGATCAATAAGCACATGAAAAAATGCTCAATATCACTAATTATCAGAGAAATGCATATCAAAACTACAATGAGGTATCACCTCACACCAGTCAGAATGGCCATCATTCAAAAATCCACAAATGACAAATGCTGGAGAGGCTGTGGAGAAAGGGGAACCCTCCTACACTGCTGGTGGGAATGCAGTTTGGTGCAGCCACTATGGAAAACAGTATGGAGATTCCTCAAAAGACTGGGAATAGACTTACTGTATGACCCAGGAATCCCACTCCTGGGCTTATAGCCAGAAGGAACCCTACTTCAGGATGACACCTGCACCCCAATGTTCATAGCAGCACTATTTACAATAGCCAAGACATGGAAACAGCTTAAATGTCTATCAACAGGTGACTGGATAAAGAAGTGGTATATTTATCCAATGGAATACTACTCAGCCATAAAAACTGACAACATAATGCTATTTGCAGCAACATGGATGCTCCTGGAGAATGTCATTCTAAGTGAAGTAAGCCAGAAAGAGAAAGAAAAATACCATATGAGATTGTTCATATGTGGAATCTAAAAGACAAAAACAAAAACAGAAAAAACAAAGCATAAATACAAACCAGAAATAGACTCATAGACATAGAATACAAACTTGTGGTTGCCAAGGGGGTGGAGGGTGGGAAGGGTTAGATGGGATTTCAAAATTGTGGAATAGATAAATAAGATTATATAGCACAGGGGAATATACACAAGATCCTATGGTAGCTCACAGAGAAAAAAATGTGACAATGAATATATATATGTTCATGTATAACTGAAAAATTGTGCTCTACAGTGGAATTTGACACAACATTGTGAAATGACTATAAATCATAATAAAAACTCAGTGGAAGACATTAAAAACAAACTCATGGTTACCAGAGGGGAAAGAGAGTGGGAAGGGATAAATTGGGAGTTCAAGATTTGCAGGTACTACTATACGTAAAATAGATAACCAACAAGTTTCTACTGTATAGCACAGGGAACTATATTCAGTAACATGTATAGTAACCTACAATGAAAAAGAATATGAAATGGAATATATATATATGTACATGTATGACTGAAACATGATGCTGTACACCAGAAATTGGCGCAACATTGTAAACTGACTATACTCAATTGAAAAAAACCTCGGTGAAAAATCTCATACTTGCTAAATATAGATAAAATTCTCATGAATTTCACAGGTGTGAATTATGTTCATGTTAATAACATCTTGATAACAGTCAAACTGATTGTCATTTACTGGTAAATCAAATGACACCTGTAAACAAAAGCTTGAAACACCAGTAGTAGCCAATGTACCTCCCTGGCACTGTCTCACTCAGAAATTTGTCATGACTGGCATCAATATTTGTCACAATGGGTGCAGTTTGGGGGTAAGAATCTGTGAAATGCACTGTGATAATTTTCTGTTCTTTTTTATTTTTAAATAGTTGTCATAGCCCAAGGATTTGGAGGGTTGTGATCTGCAGATTTGAAAACACTGGGTTAGAAGCTTTCAGCTTTTGCACAGATGCTGCATATGGTTTCCTGCTGGTATTAGTTTCCTATTGCTGCTGTAACAAACTACCACGAACTTAATGGCTTAAAATGACACATTCCCTTACAGTTCTATAGGTCAGGAATCTGACATGAGTCCTCCTGGGCTGCATTCCTCTCTGGAGGGTCTTGGGAAGGACTCACTTCCTTGCTTATCAAGGCTTTCACAGAATTCAATTCCCTGTTGTTGTTGGATTGAGGTCTCCACTTCCTTGCTGGATGTCATCTCAGGCTACCCTTAGCTCCCAGAGACCTCTCTCCGGTCCATACACACACACACACCCTGCAGCTCAGAGCCAGTAACAGGGCACTGAATCTTTCTCTTTGTCCGTTCTTGCATTTGTCCCACTGCAACTTGGAAAGTTTCCGCACTTTTAAGGACTCGTGCGATTAGATTGTGCCCACTTAGATAATCTCCCCATCTCAACCTCCATACCCTTAGTCACATCAACAAAGTTACTTTTTCCATGTAAAGTAACATTTACAGATTCCAGAGATTAGAGCATAGAAAATATTGGGACTATTAGTCTCCCGACTGCACTAACTTCTAGGCATGTGCTTACCTATGTACATTTTATTGATAACAAAGCTTTGGATTGCTGAACGTAAGTATTTATCATCCCTGAGGAGGTTTTAGATGCAGGGCTTTTGGGAACATGAACCTTATAAGTTCCATCTGGTGCTTTCTCCATAGACCTCAGAAAGCCATTTGCTTTTCCAGAAGGTGTTTAACACTGATACATAAATCTGCATACACACAAAAGCACACAGGACTCACATTTAGGTGGAAACTCAGAATAATATTAAAGATAAAAAGGAAACATGGAATGTCAGCTCATCGATTGTACCAGATATGCTACACTGATGAGGGATGTTGAGGGTAGGGGAGTATATATGTGTGGGTGGGGAGGGCTTTGTGGGAACTCTGTATTTTCTGCTCAATTCTGCTGTAAACCTGAAACTGCTCTAAAAAAAAAAAGTCTATTAAAAGAAAAAAGTTCTCATCATAAGGAAAAAAACTGTAACTATGTATGGTGGTGGGCATTAACAAGACTTACTGTGGGTATCATTTCACATTATAAACATATGATTGAATCATTATATTGTATACCTGAAACTAATATCATGTTATATGTCAATTATATCTCAATAAAAATTTTTTAAAAAGAAACATGGAAAAACAATCAGGTCCTGCTGTATAGCCCAGGGAACTATATTTAATAATTTGCAATAACCTGTAATGAAAAAATATGAAAAAGAATGCATATATATATATGTATAACTGAATCACTATACTGTAGAGCAGAAATTAACACAACATTGTAAATCAGCTATGCTTCAATTAAAAAACAAAAGATTTTGGAGGCTTGAGCCGTGGGCACTACAAAGGGTACAGGAGGTACCTCCACAGCTGACACAGGATGGCCTGCGGCCTCGGGGAAGATGCTTTGGGAGCAGGATCAGGAAGCATTCAGGACACCGGGACCCTAAATGAGCCTGGGCAGCAGCACAGGGGCAGTTCAGTCCAGGCTGGCGCTGGAGGTACCACCCAGGCCACATTCAGGAAGATTAATGAAATTTCTGCTGTGGAATAGTGGTAGGAGGTCCTTCCATGCTCTCCAGCCAATGTACTGCTGCTTTATTTTACTTCTGTGTAAACCAAGACTTTGCCCCATCACAGAAGATCCAGAAACTGCATATCTTCCACACTGCTCAGAGCTCCATGACAGTTAATTGGGGAGAAATTGCATCTGCGTGTCTGTCCTACATTGCAGATTTGCTGTCTGTCACCTTCAAATTTTCCTTTTCACATCTAACAAATTACAAGTAAAGACTGGCTGGGGGGAGAAGGAATATCTCAGTGGTAGAGTATGTACCTAACATGCACGAGTTCCTGGGTTCAATCCCCAGTACCTTCATTAAAATAAAATAAATAAACCTAAATAAATAAATAAATAAACTGCACGTATTACAATAATCTCTCAGTTCATCCATGTTGCTGCAAATGGCATTATTTCATTCTTTTCATGGCTGAGTAGTATTCCATTGTATATATGTACCATATCTTCTTTATTTAGTCACGTACTGATGGACATTTAGGTTACTTCCATGTCTTGGCTATTGTAAATAGTGCTGCTATGAATATTGGGGTGCTTGTACCTTTTTGAATTGGAGTTTTCTCTGGATATACGCCCAGGAGTGGGATTGCTGGATCATAAGGTAATCAGTTGCATTTCTGTAAACTAACAATAAACTATTAAAATGAAAAATTAAGAAAACAACATTTACAATTGCATTAAAAAGAATAAAATACCTAGGAATAAATTTAACCAGGAAGTGAAAGATCTACTCTGAAAAACTACAAAACATTCATAAAAGAAATTGAAGAAGACACAAATAAATGGAAAGATATTCTGTGCTCATGGATTAGAATTAGTATTCTTAAAATGTCCATACTACCCAAGCTATCTACAGATTCAAGGCAATCCCTCTGAATATTCCAATCGCATTTTCACAGAAATAGAACAAACAATCCTAAAATTTATATGGAAACCCACAAAAGGCCCCAAATAGCTAAAACAATCTTGAGGAAGAAGTTCAAAGTAGGAGATATCAAGCGTCCCAATTTCAAATGATACTACAAATCTACACTAATCAAAACAGTATGGTACTGGCACAAAAACACACAAAGATCAATGGAACAAAGAAGACAGCCCAGAAGTAAACCTACACATTTATGGTCAATTAATCTATGAACAAGGAGGCAAAAATAAACAATGGAGAAAAGATAGTCTCTTCAATAAGTGGTGTCAGGAAAGCCAAACAGCTACATGTGAAAAAATGAAGTTAGAGCAATTTTTAACACCATATACGAGAATAAACTCAAAATGGTTTAAAGACCTAAACATAAGAGCAGAAACCATAACACTCTTAGAAGAGAACATAGGCAAAACACTCATTGACATAAATCATAGCAATATTTTTTTAGATCTATCTCCAAAGGCAAAGGAAACAAAAGGAAAAATAAATAAATGAGACCTAATTAAACTTAGAAACTTTTGCACAGCAAAGGACACCACTAACAAAATGAAAAGACAATCTACTGAATGGGAGAAAGTTACTTTCAAATGATATGACTGATAGGGGTTAATATCTGAAATATATAAACAGCTCATACAACTCAATGTCAAAAAAAAAAAACACCCTCATTAAAAACTGGACAGAAGACCTGAATAAACATTTTTCTGAAGAAGACATGCAGCCAACCAACAAGCACAGGAAAAGATGCTCAACATCACTCATCACCAGAGAAATGTAAATCAAAGCCACAATGATAAACAACAAAGTCCCACTGTACAGCACAGGGAAGTATATTCAATACCTTGCAATAACCTATAATGAAAAGGAATATGAAAAGGAATATATACTTATGTATAACTGAATCATTATGCTGTACACCAGAAACTAACACAATATTGTATACCAACTATACTTCAATAAAACACACACACACACACGCACACAGAAAGTGATATCACCTCACGCTTGTCAGAATGGTATCATCAAAAAGAGCACAAGTAACAAATGTTGGTGAGGATATGGAGAAAAGGAAACCCTTGTACACTATTGGCAGGAACATAAATGGGTGTAGCCCCTATGGGAAACAGTATGGAGTTTCCTCCAAAAAACTAAAAATAGAACAACTGTATGATCCAGCAATTCTACTCCTGGGTATATATCCCCAAAAAACAAAAACCACTAATTAAAAAAACACCCGCACCCCAATGATGGTCACTACATCATTATTTACAATGGTCAAGATATGGAAGCAACCTAAATGCCTGTCAGCAGATGACTGGATAAAGATGTGGTGTGTGTGTATATATATATACATATATATATATATATATATACATATATATATATATAATGGAATATTACTCAGCCACAAAAAAGAGGCAGTAGACATACTACTTGGTATTTTTAACAAGAAGTTGTATGTCATTAACTTTAGCCTCTATTAACTACTAATCTAGTGAGTTAGATTATGTGGTTGTCAGACTCTGTCCCTGAGCCTCCCACTCCCTACTGCACCTCTAGAGTGAGAGTTGATATTTTGGGAGTGCCCCTCAAAAGGCACCACTCAAACCTCAGCTGCTTTCATGCACTTACGTTCCTGTCCCTCAGGTCCTAGGGGGATCCACGGGCAGCTGTGTGAATCATTCACCAAACGTGTGCCGGCGTCTCACAACTCTGCAACTCCAAGGTCCTGTGCAAATCACTTGTAGGTTTCACTGGGAATAAAAAAAAACTCTGCCCCTTCCTTAGCACTCACCACTTTTTTTTCCCAATTTTTTTTATTGTGGCAAACTACACATAACATAAAATTTACCATCCTAACTATTTTCAAGCAATTAAGCATTTTTAACCATTTAGCCAATTTTTCATAAATCCTTATTAAAAAGATATAGGAGAAGAGTTCCTGTGACCTGCACTCTGCTTATGGTGTCTGGTGCTGAAACTGGCTTCAGGAAAGGGCTGAGTCTCATCTTCTAACACCACTTAAGTTGAATAATGTCAGAGTGGAAAGCATGTCCCAATTGTCTGGTCTGCTGGGGAAGATTATTTGAGTGTATGGAGAAGGAAGCCCCC
This sequence comes from Vicugna pacos, assembly GCF_048564905.1. Classification (NCBI taxonomy): domain Eukaryota; kingdom Metazoa; phylum Chordata; class Mammalia; order Artiodactyla; family Camelidae; genus Vicugna; species Vicugna pacos. The sequence continues at coordinate 3,514,855 of NC_132991.1, forward strand.
AGGTTTTATGATCTCCATGGCTTTGATTAGACCAGAGAGCAGTCATCTAGGTCACCGAAGGGATACAGATTCAGTCCTGAGAGGATGGTTGGGTTCATCAGGATTTCATCAGGAAAACAGAAGCCACTCCAGAGAGTCTAAGGAAAAATAAGAGGTTTACACAACTGTGCTGAGAAGGTGCCAAGATGGCCCCAGTGGTCCCCTCTCCTGGTATGTACACCTCATGTAATCCCATTTCCATAAATATGGACTGACCTAGCAACTTGCTCCCAACCGGCAGAATGCAACAAAGAGATGCATTCTAAGAACATCAAAGGAGGTCACCTTGGTGAGTAGGATACAAGAGATTGTGACATCATCGTACGAGGGGACTCTTTCTCCTGCCTCTTCTATTTGTGTTGATAAAACAAGCAGTCGTGTTGTAAAGGTTCAATGGCACAGAACTAGGGTGACCTCCAGCCAACATCTAGCTGGAAACGTCACTCCAACAGACCACAAGGAACTGAATTCTGCCAATAATCACTCAAGCCTGGAAATGAATCTTTCCCCACTCAGACCTTCAGATGAAGCCCCGACCAACACCTTGATTTTCAATTCAGCTTTGTGAGAAACTCTGAAGCAGAGGACCCAGCGAGGCCATGGCCAGACTTCTGGTTCAAAGAAATGGGGAAGTAATACATGCCATTTATTTTAAGCTGCAATTTATGGTCATTTGTTTTGTAGTAACAGATAACTAACAGAATAATTATTGGGCTTTGTAATAACCTCTAATGAAAAAAATATGAAAATGAATATATGTGTTTATGTGCATGACTGGGACATTGTGCTGTTCACCAGAAATTGACACCTTGTAACTGACTGTATTTCAATAATAAAATAAATTTTAAGAAACAGAATAATTATCGCGAGGCTCAGGGAGTGAATGTCCGGGGAGCTCTTACTGTCTTAGCTGCCTACAGCACCAACGTGGTAAAGAACTTCTGCCCTGCATCTGAAATTGCTACCATGGATTCTCTTCTGCCTTCAAAATCTTGTGCAAAGGAGAACATGAGTCTGGAGCATCTTGGATGCCATAAAATAAGGAAGGGCTTGAATAAATATGGGGGGATGCTGAAAGAACACACAGCCAACCAGAAGCTCCCAATGGCCAATGCTCAAGCAATTTGGGAAAGAAACTAAGTAATGATAGTAGGAGACAATAACTCATAGCATACACTAAATATTCATGACTCCATACTGATATTAATTAATAATTGGAGAGAAGGGACAGCTTTTCCTTATGGAAGAATACCAACTATAAATGTAGAAGGAATAAGAGAAATGTAAAGTAACCATCAGCAAACACCATAGCAACAATTTCTGGAAGCAGGTTTCACCAAGGGATGCTAAAATCTGTGGGCAGAACAGGATGTGAGCATCATCTCAGAATATCTCCTGTAGGACATTTATCAACTACAAAGGGGGAAAATTGGTAATTTCACCTGGAAGAAACCCAGCAAATAACACCTTAACCAAGTGGTCCAGGTCCACCTCCTGATATGACACACTGAGAAGTACACAACAGCCCATGTATAGTTTCAATCAAATCACAAGAAAATATCAGACAAACCCAAACTGAGAGAGATTCTACAAAATTCCTGACAAATGCTCATTGGAAGTGTCAGGGTCATGAAAGACAAGGAAATGAATTAAAGCAAAATAAAGAAAGATAAGTTGGAGGAGACAAGGATATCTAAAAGCTGGATGCAATTTGGGATTCTAGAATGATTCCTGGAACATCTAAAGGGACTTAGAGCATAAACAACAAGGTTCTACTGCATAGCACAGAGAGCTATATTCAGTATATTCTAATAACCTATAATGAAAAGGAACATGAAACTGATTGTAACTGAATTCATATATAACTGAATTATTGTGCTGTACACCCAAAATTAACATATTGTGAATCAATTCTACTTCAATAAAAATAAATAAGTGAAAATTTTTATAAAAGGACATCAGAGGAAAATGTGAAATTTTAAGGTCTGTGATTTAATCAATAGTATTGTAACATTGTTCATTCCTGATTTTGATCATTATACCATGATTATAGAATCTGTTAATATTAGGGAAAGTTGGGTGAGGACCCTAAAATTTATACCATTTTCACAAATTTCTGTGAGTCTTAAGTTTTTCTGAAACAGAAAACTCAACATACACACTCTCCTACTCATATTTGAAGTGCCAACAAACAGCAATCATCGCATCCTCCCGGTTCTGCCTAACATCAGAGACGCCCTCATGCCATCAGAGACGCTCTTCTGCTCTCCCCAGGAAGGTGAGCTCCTGAGTCCTACAAGTCATTGTGATATTCACTCCTTCTCTAGATCAATTGCAGTCCACTTTTGCTATATTGTCATCTAAAGCCTGAATTACAAGGTTACTATTAACAAATACAACTTAAGTTCAGTACTAGCATATCATGCAGAACCACCTATAAACCCAGCCTGAGGGAAAATCTAGTCTTTCTCAGTCAATTGGTCATAGGAAACTCCCCCAGGAAGCCAGAATGTGGGTTGAGAGAGCGGTGTAGATGCAGCAGGAGGAACTACCCAGGAACCTAAGCCCTCACAACTCACTTGTGTCTTCAGGACATGTTCATGCGCAATCTTATACATTCTGCTTCTGCTTGATGTTGAATTGCTGATACGCATGACCAAGTTTATGGCGTCAGAGATCCAATAACACTCAGATCATGATCAGCTTTACAGCTTCAAATAACACTTAGATCATGACCAACTGAGATCAGATAATAACTTGGCTTCCCTTTGGTCTCTACGAGGGCTAAGGAGTAAGTTAGGAGCTGTTCCTCAAAAAAAAGGAGATGGCATTCAGAAGATGACATTACTTTGCTCCAAAAGCCTGGAAGTCTGAGCTGAGATTCCCTATTGGGGTTTTCAGGAAGCCCCATCATAGCCATCCAACTGTCAGATACTTTGGAACCGTTGAATCTGCTGGGTTATTAGCCTCGAGTGGCGGGGCAGCTAGCAGTAAAGTGAAAGTAACTGTCATGCCTTCTCTTGCTCAAAATGGAAATAGTGTGTAGGACTCAGTAAATGGGTCAGAAGACACACTCAAATGCATATGTTGCCTCCAGAATCCAAAGTGACCCGCTGAAATGTTATGCCTCTTTGTTAGTGGTGGGGGCACACACTGCAATTACTCGTTTCATTCAGGGTTTGGGGGGCGTATCTCAACTTACCCTCAGACCAAAGAACCTCTAGAAATGTCAACAAAGTGACAACCTTTTGGATTTTTATGAGGTTTACCTCCTAATTCAGTCATGCACATGTCTTAAAATGAAATCTAGGGTATTTGAAGCACCTTCATTATCAGATCCAAACAGTGTCACATGCTCACTGTCATAGACCAGAACGATGACCTGATTTAAGAAGATTGTTTCCTGCAGGCTGCATTACGACACAGAGCCAATTCAACATCTTTGAGGAAAGATAAGTATACTGCTGCTATGGTTGTCAGGTCAAAGCAAGTAACTTCTGAAAGTTTTTTTAATTGATATTTTTTAATTTTTTATTTTATTTGATTTGCCAGGTCAATTGCTGCAAACCAGTTACCAGATATGCCAATTTGCTCTGAAAAGACAATATTATGAAATCTGATGCAACTGGAATTAAATTGGCAATAATTCTCTGTTCTCCAAAATCAGTCCTTTGCACAAAACTAACAGGCATGACAAATGGGGAACCATTACTCTTGTGTCTTTCTTTTCTTTCCTGGTGACGTTAAGCTCTGAAATTTCCCACAGCATGCTGTATTTCTATTGTGGTGTGTCAGGGTAACTCCTGGGTCTCCCCTTGGCACTTCCTACCGTAATAGCAGCCTTCTCTACGGGTCAGAGGGCTACTGTGGGCTTTTATCAACTATTGTGTTCAGAGAAAAAAAATGCAGAGAGTGTTCACAGCCCACTAAACCTACTGTGAGGTGGACATGGACAAAACTCCATTTATCATATGACTCCAGAAGTCACCCATCTGACTAGTAAAAGGCAAAGTCTCACAGTTTTGGAGATCAGAAGCTTAAAATGGGTCAGTAGGGCTGCATTCTTTCTGGAGGCTCTGAGGAAGAATCAATTTCTTTGTGTTTCTCAGCCCTAAAGGGCCTCTCTCTTTCCTTGGACCACGGCTCCACACACTTTGACCACACCTTTTGTCCTCATATCCTCTTCTCTCTCTCTGACCCACCTGACTCCCCCTTATAAGAATCTGTATGGGAGGAGGGTATAGATCAGCGGTAGCGTGCCTGCTTGGCGTGCACGAGGTCCTGGGTTCAATCCCCAGTACCTCCATTAAATAAATAAATAAACAAACCCAATTACCCTCCCCCTGAAAAAAATGACCCTTGTGATTACATTAGCCCCATCCGGGTAATTTAGGCTACTGTTTCCATCTCAAGATCTTTAAGGACACCTGCAAAGTCATATATTCACAGGTTCCATTCTATTCTGGGGCTTAGGTAATGAACTAATGTGGGAGGGCTCTTCAGCACACCACACAACGGTTCATCATAAAACAGCATCAATTAAGTGACAGCATACAGTAACGCTTGGAAATTCTTGGTGTTTTCCTTCCCACAATACACAATTACTCTGGTAAATGGCCACAGATCCCGTGAGGAAGGCCTGGAAGAAAAATAGCAGTTCACACTTGTGGCCACGTGGCAGGGTCTTTCCTCGGAGAGTTTTCCCTGCCCTTCAACTGAAGGCGCCCTAGATTTGCAAACCAGCTCAGGTGTGAGAATCAGGTGAGGGACTCTACAGTGTACGGCTCAGATCAGATCTGTGGACACCACCACTAGGACATTTAATACCAAGTAAATCTTTAGTGGAATTCTCATATATTTTTATTCCTTATCATGTTTAATAAGCCAACAGCAAAGCTATCTTGAGTGAGCCATTCTGATTATTGCTCCATCTATGCTTGCTGTCCCCTATGTAACTATGGCTGTTTTTAATGGTATTTGGCCTGTGTCTGGCTTCTCAAGCAGAATCAGGCCCAGGCCCAGGCCCAGGTGAAGCATAAACGGCAGGCCCAGGGACTGGGCCTTGGGAAGAGCTTGGCACCTAGTGGCTGCCCCTACTGATGTGGTGCTGGAAGGCCAATCCTCCAACTGAATAACAAATGGCCTGGGGTCCTTGGGGATGGGGAGCTCATCAGAGCCACTTTCACGGTATTCAAGTTTGCTAGGAGAATGTTCTTATTCTCAGGAAATGCATACTGAAGTATTTTAGGGTGAATCATCTTTAAAAAAAACTTTAATATGGTATGATTCTTGCACAGTAAACTACACATATTTGAGATAAACAATTTGATGAGTTTTGATAGATGTATACACCCATGAAACCACCACCACAATCAAGATAGCTAACGTTTCCATCACTCCCCAAGAGGTGCAAATTTTGAACTCCCAATTTATCCCTTTCCACCCCCTTTACCCCCTGGTAGCCATAAATTTGTTCTCTATGTCTGTGAGTCTGTTTCTGTTTTATAAATAAGTTCATTTGTGTCCTTTTTTAAAAAGATTCTACATATAAGCTGTATCATATGGTATTTTTCTTTCTCTTTCTGGCTTACTTCACTTAAATGAAAATCTCCAGGTCCATCCATGTTGCTGCAAATGGTATTATTTTATTCTTTTTTATGGCTGAGTAATATTCCATTGTATAAATATACCATATTTTCTTTATCCAGTCATCTGTCAATGGACATTTGGGTTGTTTCCATGTCTTGGCTATTGTAAATAATGCTGCTGTAAACATTGGGGTACATGTGTCTTTTCAAATTACATTTTCCTCTGGATATATGCCCAGGAGTGGGATTACTGGATCATACAGTAAGTCTATTTTCAGTTTTTTGAGGAATCTCCATACTGTTTTCCACAATGGCTGCACCAAACTGCATTCCCACCAACAGTGTAGGAGGGTTCCCTTTTCTCCACACCCTCTCCAGCATTTATCATTAGTGGACTTTAAATGATGGCCATTCTGACTAGAGATATCTAGTGTGAGATGATATCTCATTGTTGTTTTGATGTGCATTTCTCCAACAATTCGTGATGTTGAGCATCTTTTCATGGGCTTGTTGGCCATCTGTAGGGTGAATCATCTTGATAGCTGGACTGACTTTCCAATGGTCTAGGGGGGAAAAGTGAGTGTAGACAAACACAATCACATAGAAAAGGATGAGTGAGGGCACAAGGAAAGCAGATGTTAAAAACTGTTGTGCAAAATTGCAGAAATGGAGAACAGATAAGTGGTGGTCAGGGGTTAGGGACTGGATGGGAGGGTGTGGAGAGAGAAGGAGATGGGTATGACTGCAATGGGGATGTTTGTGGTGATGAAACAGGGCTGTATCTTGATGGAGTTGATACACAAATCTAAACATGATAAAACTGCATAGAACTTTAGACACACACAAGTGCATATAAAACTGGAAAAACCTGAGTAAGATTCGTGGATGGTACCAATGTCAATTTCCTGGTTTTGTTGTAGTTATTAAGACATTACCATTGGGGGAAACTGGGTGAAGAGTACAAGGGACCTCATTGTACTTCTTTTTATACTTTCTGTGAATCTATAATTATTTCAAAATAAAACAATTATTAAAAAAGAAATCTTGAAAAAATTGTGCAAAATGTTGCAAATTGTTGAATCTAGGTGAGTGGAAACTAGCTGGTCATTATGCAACACTTTCAACTCTTCTTTGTGTTTGAAAGACTTCTAAATTAAGAAGGGAAAAATAACATAGCGGCTAAGGGCTCCTAACAATCAGCTTAAAGGCAAAAAACAAAGCTAAGTGTGGTGCAGAGCATTGTTTAGTCTTAGGCAGAAGACTGAATGTGATTAGACAGATACACTGGTCCCAGACTGGTTGCTTTCCAGATAGACTCACTGCATCTGTTTGTTAAAATCAGGCATCTCCATGAAGGGAGGGCTTGGGTGCTGCTGGTGAGGCCTGGCTAGGCTCAGCAGTCAAGCATCTACTTGGATCAAGACCCCCTACATAGATCATTGTTGGCAGTGGGCAGAGACTGGTGGGAAGCCGACCAGACAGAGTAAATCAAGTAGGGCACTCCTGCCCAAAGGACACTAAAGGACATCAGTGAACTTAGGGTATGTGGTGGAGACAGGAGCCCCATTCCCCAGGACGGTTGTTGACCCAAAGTTCCAGCTCCACATCCCCTGAAGGCTTAGGGCTACTCCTCCTCCTCTTCCTCATTCCTGGGGCTCCCTCTAGAGGCCAGAGGGTGCCACTGACACAATGGCCAGGCAGGAGCCCCAGCACATGGTGGATCACCCACCCAGGGGGTGGGGGGAATGTGGGGCGGGGGGAGATTTTGCATGGTCCTTGCCCCACCCCCGCCCAGAAGGTATCACTCCATTCTTTGTGGAAACATAGAATTAACTCTCCCAGTGCAGCCAAGTGGGAGTGCTGTGTGCCTGGGGAGGCCACAGGGAGTGGAGACCCTAATTACAGTGAACTGGCAGACAATGCACTATGGGAGATGGACACACTCCACATGGCCATCGAGGGTGGGCCATGGACACGTGGACATCTTGGGTGTGGAGGGCTACAGATTCAGGCCATGAGCTGGACGTCTAAATAGGAAATGAAGTGGTTTGAGAAGCCACAAAAGTAAGGCGAACACCCTCCGGAGGCAGGGGAGGTCCACAGGGCCTAGAACCGAAGGGTCTCCTTCTGTGCTGCCAATGTTATGTTATCAGCTGTTTTTCTAATGGCCAACAGCTCCTCGGGTGCCTTGTGACCCAAGGCACCTTCTTCTGGCTCTTCCTCAGCATTCCAGAAGGCAGAGCCCTGTGGGGCCGTTTCTCTGGCCCTTGGGCCTCCCTGCAACAGTAGAGGTGCAAACACAGAGGCTGCTTTTGGGAAGATGTCAAGTCCAAGTTAGAACTGAAGAAGGTCCTCAGTGAAAAGAGACTGGTCAGAAGGAGAGTCTTGCTCGTAACCAAAAAGATGGCAACAGAAAGAAACATGTAAGAAAGGACTCAGATGAAACTCGGCAGAGGCAGGACCTGAGGCTATAAAAACAGAGCTGGGGAGATTTTTCTTAACCAGTTAGCTGCCACAGACCCCCTTTGACAGCCTTGTAAAGTCTAAGGACTCTTCTCAGAACAATGTTCTTAAATGCATAAGCTGAAATACCTAGGGTTCCTAGGGAAACAGATTATATACAAACATGGTTATTATCAAAATATATATATTTTAAAAATCTGTGCATAGTAATACAAGTGCTCCTTTATTAATATATCAAGGAGGGAGGGTATAGCTCAGTCGTAGAGGGCCTGCCTAGCATGCATGAGGTCCTGGGTTCCATCCCCAGTACCTCCATCCTCCAAAATATATATATATATATATATATATGTATTAAATAGCAAGCTAGGTCAGTAAATCTAATAACCAGTATACTTTCAATATAGGGAGAGCTGCAATTTGTATTCTGAGGTACAGCTTGTGTAATACAATATGAAAATACATGTGATTTCAATTGGTGACAAATTTACAGGGACTGTTCAGGTTACCGCAGTCTGTTACTTCTATTTATAATGGAAGGAAATGGTTGTTTTCTGGTAGACTTTAGCAAAAATAAGCATGTAACTTTTTTCTCTCCAAGTTCACAGGCCCTATAAATTCTGTCCCCAGACTCCACTCTGGAACACTGTTCTAGAGTCATTTTCATAAGGAACCCAAAGCCTTAGAGGCCACTTCTTTGCCTCAGCCCCTCCGTGGGAAAAGTGGAGCCAAAATTTCTCTAAATTTGCCTAGTGGAAAGTTCTAGTTCAGGTGCCTGGTTTTAGAACTGGGAGGCAAAGCCCTTCATTTCTTCCAGCTCAATGTTTTTCAAACATTTTGACCAACAGCCCATAATAGGAAATGTATCTTGCAGGGAGACTCAGTGCATGCACACCCAACTGAAACTAAAATTTCATAAAATAATACCCCACTGCATATAGGATACATATCGTATATAGTTTGATGGGGTTGCCATAACAAAATATCACAGATTGCGTGCCTTAAACAGCAGAAGTTTATTTTCTCATATTTCTAGAGGATGGAAGACCAAGAGCAAAACGTCAGCAGGCTGGGTTTCTCCCAAGGGCTCTCTCCTTGGCTTGCAGACGGCCGCCTTCTCTCTGTCTTTACACGGACTTTTCCTCTGTGCAAGCAGGTCCCTGGTGGCCCTCTGTCCTAATCTCCTCTTATTAGAAGAACATAGATCAGATTGAGTTAGAAACTACCCTAATGACCTCATTTTAACTTAATCACTTCTTTCAAGGTCCTATTTCCAAATATTGTCACATTCTAAGATACTGGAAGTTGGGAATTGAACACATGAATTTGGGGTAGGGAGAACATACATTTCAGCCCATAACATATAATAAAGTGAAAACATAACTATATTTACATAAAATGTTATTTACTAGTATTTAATGTAACAGGTTAACCCTCCCCCCCAAATAAAATTAGGAAAGATTTTATGTATATTTCAATGGATGTGCTTGATTGGTAAGTTTAGTACAGCCTGAAACACACGGGACAGTGTGACTTGCACAGCTGATGTCTTCTCAAGCATTTCTTTTCATTTTTATCAGGTCAAGGTTGAAAATTACAGTTTACACTAATAGGTCACTGAGAATAGTGATTATAATAATACACTCTCTTTTTACTTAACAATTGATTTTCCTCTTAGTTAATGTCTTAGAGTCATCCTTCAACGTAAGTGAGAAACCAGCTTGTTCTTCAGACTCCAAGTATAATTCAATGACCAGCAAATGGATATTTTCTCTAAATAGTTTTCCTTAACGTTTCATATTTTTCTTCTGGAAAGTAAAGAACAAAAGTTTCAGATAGATAATGTGAGAGGCAACAATATCTCTAATTGTGTTTGTTCATACCATCCTTTTTTTTCATTGAAGTACAGTCAGTTACAATGTGTCAATTTCTGGTGTCCAGCACAATGTCCCAGTCATGATTTTCTTCATGTTGTAATGAGGGCAATCACTTTAGTTTTTTCCCAACTTGCTGTAACTATTATGTCTTTGGGGCTTTTAAATACCCTGAATATGTGGAAATCATGCTTCTCTGTGGTTTCAAATTTAGTTTAAAAGGATGCCCAAAATTAAATTAAGTATGCCAATTGTGTTGCCCAAATATCAGCTTTAAAATATTTGCCAAATGAGATTGATTTTCAACTAGGAAATGTGCGTCTCATTCAAGTACTATACCCTGTGCTTGGTATTATTTCTAAAAACTTGAATAGAATACAATGAGTACTTCTGATTTGCCCCAGCTTCTCATAAGAACATGTCTCAAATCTGGCTAGTCAGCAACCTGACTTTAATAAAATCAACCACTTCCACTGCATTTGTCAGGACATCCATGAGATTTGGCAAAATTTCTTTGGATACCAGAGTTTCATGATGGATAAAACAGTGATTCCACCCAGCGTTGCTATAAGCAGCATAGATATTAACTATCTGTGCTATGTTCTCTGATAATATTCACTAATCCGTAACTCCTAATTCTTTTACTACATTTTTAATTTAATTTATGTTGTTCAACCTTGTACTTTTCCAATTCTGTACATTTCCATTCATGTTCGAGGTGGATTTCAGACAGCATTAAGTTACAAGGGCCATGAGAAGAGGTCTGTTTTGTTCACTACTGTGTCTCCACCACCTGGAATAATGCCTGGCTCACAGTATGCGCTAAATAAATGTGTGATAAATATAAGAACAAATACTACCTACAACAGTCTTGCCACACAATTGGACATAAATGTAAAATGGTTGCACAATTTATACCATCATTGCTGTCATCAAGTTGGACTGAAAATTCTGTAAGTATTCTTTTAAATGTTTGTCAGTGGCACAGGTTAGCTGAAATATTCTATTGTTCACTTAAGGATATTTTTTAATGTATTACTTGATGTATCAAAGTCAAATGTCCTATTTCCATGCATGATAGGGAAATAGTTCTTTATATGTCCTCTTCCTTTGCCACAAAATATGCCCTTAAAATATGACACCCATAAGGCATTTGCATTAATATTTATATAACAATTAAGAAATTAGATGATAATTTTATTTTTTTCTTTCTTTTAACATATTTAAAGGGCTTATCCATATGTGCAGCATGAGTTACTTTTTATCTATACTTTGAGGTGGGAGTCAAAGTTCATTTTTCTTTCCATACAAACATCCATTTGTACCAGCAACAGTTATTGGAACGCTCCACTGAATTACCTTTGCACCTTTTTGAAATGCAGTTAATTGTGTAAGAGATTCCAAGATTTTCCGTTGAATGGCCCATCTATCCTTACCGAAATACCACGTGGTTCTGATTATGGCAGATTTATAGTAGGTCCTGAAAGACTTGATATCAGAGAGTATAGGTCCTCAGAATTTATTCTTCTTTTTCAAGACAGTTTTGTCTCTTTTAGGTCTTTCGCATCTCCTAATTCTCAAATGAGTATCCCCAAACACATATTTTTCTCTCCCAGTTAAAATTCATTCACTGGGACTAGTTGTGCTTCTGCCCCTAGATGAAAACTTCTGAAAATATTTGTGCAGTTATGAGGCGCTATGGTAAGAAACTGACACAGCCAAATTACATAATAATTAAAACCGTGAGCTTATTTTAATATTAAGATTCATGCCTTCACCGACACAGTCCTGGTTTCCAAACACTTTTTAGAATCAGCTTGTCAATTTCTGCAAAAAGAGCTTGCTGGGATTGGAACTGGGACTGGGACTGCACTGAATCTATAGACCAATTTGGGAGAAATTGTCACCTTAACACTTAGTCTTCTAATCCAAGCTTTTGCTCTTAGGCTCCCTCTACCCTCATACTCTCCAGGGAACTGACTTGTTCCACCTGTCCTGAGTCAGCTTGTACATGTGGTTCTGCCAGTCGGTTTACCAGGCCATGAACTCCTGGGGCGGCCTTCTAGCTCAAAGATAGAAGTGTCTGACCGGGGTTGGACAGCTGACTAGAGCAGAGTTGAGATAGAAATCAGACCCCCTGATCCACAGGGATTAATCAAACATGTAGTATAGTAGGTAAAATGATGGCCTCCCAAAGATGCCCACACGCTAATCCCTGGAATCTTACAAGACGAAAGGGAATTTGCAAATGCAGTTAAGTGTGTGGACTTTGAGACAGGGAGATTAACCTGGATTATCCAGGTGGGCCTAGTTTAATCATGTGTGTCCTTAAAAGCAGAGAATCTTTCCCCACTTGGTCACAGAAATAGATGAACAAAGAAGGAAAGGAGATTTAAATCCTGAGAGGGACTTACCCTGCATTGCTGGCTTCTTAAGGATGGAGAAAGAAGCCAAGACCCAGGGGTGTGGGTGGCATGGAAGCTGGGAACAGCTGTCAGCTGACAGCAGCAGGAAAAAAGGATCTCAGTCCTACAACCGCAAGGAACTGTGTTTTGCCAACAACCCAGATGAGCAAGGACATGGATTCTCTCCCAGATTCTGCAGAAGAGAAAGCAGCCTGACTGGTACCTGATGAGATTCACACTGGTTGGGTGACTCACAGGACAGGAAGACGATCCATATAGGGTCTTTATGTTTGTGGTGATTTGTTATAGCAACAACAGAACACGAATTCAGATACATACTGGAGGGCACACAGAACCAAAGGAATAGCTGAAGCAGCAGACTCGGGGTGGGGACATTCCAGAACCTCGAGGGGCTTCCACGGGTGACTGGACTCCACGTACGCTCAGTCTCTGCACAGCTGCACGCAAGTCTCCCATTCATGTGAACGAATCCACTCTTCCAGTGGGCCCCACACCCATCCCAGGGGTCAGGGGACAGGGCCATGTGTGGGTCAAAATTCCACTTGGGGTTATGGAGACAAGGGGTCCCTAACAGGAAGGACCATAGATCAGCCAAAACACCAGATGCTCCCTATGATGTTTAATCATGGTTCTTCTACAAAAAAAATTTGAACAATGGTTCTTTTTTTTTAACTGAAGTATAGTCAGTTTACAGTGTTGTGTCAATTTCTGGTATACAGCATAATGTTTCAGTCATCCATATACATGCATATATTCCTTTTCATATTGTTTTTCATTATAGGTTACTATAAGATATTGAATATAGCTCCCTGTGCTATACAGAAGAAACTTGTTTTTTATCTATTTTATATATAGTAGTTAGTAGCTACAAATCTCGAACTCCCATTTTATCCCTTCCCAATCTGTTCTCCGTGGTAACCATGAGTTTGTATTCTATGCCTGTGAGTCTGTTTTTGTTTTGTAAATAAGTTCATTTGTGTCTTTTTTCTTTTTTAAGATTCCACATATGAGTGATATCATATGGTATTTTTCTTTCTCTTTCTGGCTTACTTCACTTAGAATGATGATCTCCAGGTCCATCCATGTCACTGCAAATGGCATTATTTTATTATTTTTTACGGCTGAGTAGCATTCCATTGTATAAATATACCACAACTTCTGCCAATGGGCATTTAGGTTGCTTCCACGTCTTGGCTATTGTACAAACTATAGTTCTTGACTGAGATTTCCATGGCCACACATGCCAGGGAGTAAAAATGTTGTCATAGTAATGGTCACAAATTCTTAGTTCTTTTCTTTTAAAAATTGTTTTTGTCTTTTGTGTGTGGGGGGGTAATTAAGTTTGTTTGTTTGTTTGTTTGTTTATTTAATGGAGGTACTGGGGATTGAACCCAGGACCTCCTGCATGTTAAGTACACGCTCTACCTCTGAGCTATACCCTCCCACAAATTATTCGTTCTTTTACTCTGTCTCCACCTCACTGCAGGGAAGTTTTATTATTTTTTTGTGATGCTCCCTGACAGTGGTGATGGACCTGTTTTGTTGGGCTCCACATACCTGGCCTCTGTGGAGAGCTCGTCACTCAGTCCACTGGTAGAGTGCATGGCCCATCTTCCTGTCTGCTCCAGGGGGCGTGAGCCATTGTCTTCTCCTCTGGTTGCTAGGGTACTCTCTCCTGTCCCTGCTGATAGGACAAAGACAGTAACCTCGCCTCTGATGTGGGCACACTCACCTCTTATCTGGCAGCCACTCTCGGGGGTACAGTCCAGGACACTGGCATTTTGGGGTTTGTTTGTTTTTTTTTTTTTTTACTATGGAAACTGCTTACAGCCATATTTAGTGGTTCCTTGACATCGCAACTTCCCACAAAGTGAAAGAACTTTCTTTCTGTCTTTTGTGTTCATCTCTATCCTTTGGGTAAGTTTTATGCAAATACCTCTGATTGCCTACCAAACAGCCAATCTTCCCTTCTTTCTTCTAAATATTTTTAAATTTAAAAAATCATTATTTTTCCCCAAGCTTTATTGAGACATAGTTGACATGTAGCACTGTGTACTTTTTTTTGGAGGGGGTGAGGGGAGGTAATTCGATTTTATTTATTACTATTATTTTTAAATGGTTTGAACCCAGGACCTCGTGCTTGCTAGGCATGCACTCTGTCACTGAGCTATACTCTCCACCTCAATCTTCCCTTCTTTCTTAAAAATAGTATTTTCAACTTTTAACTAGACACATAGCTGTCAAGGTGAAACTCTATGTTCCCCAGTTCCCTTGCAGAATGAGAGGGTGGGGACTTCCAGCTTCCTAGCCTCTAGGGATGAATGGAGAGCTGGAGACTGAGTTCAGTCATGTGGCCAATTGTTTAATTCATCATGCCTAAGTAGTGAACCCCCAACAAAAACTCTGGACACTGAAGTTCAGAGGAGCTTCCTGGTTGGGGAACACGTTGATGTGCTGGGAGGGTGGTGCACCTCAGTTCTATGAGGAGAGGGCCCGGAAGCTCTGTGTTCTCCCTAAGACCTCGCCCCATGTGTATCCTTTATAATAAAACTGTAATTGTAAGTATAGTGCTTTCCTGAGTTCTGTGAGTTATTCTAGTGAACAAGTGAGCAAATTCATGGGAAACCTCAAATTGGCAGTGAGTCAGCCTGAAGTGTGGGGGTCCTGGGGACCCCTTGAGACTCATGGCTGACACCTAAAGTGAGGGCGGCACTGAGGAGGACTCTCTCCTCAGCCTGTGGGCCTGAGTTAATTCTGGGTGGTTAGTGTTGGCACTGAACTGCAGTCCACTCAGCATTAGACCATTGGGGTGGAAACAGAGTAGACGGCTGGAGCTGGTGCTGGTGGCTTGGATCAGGAGGCAGCAGATGAGACCTGGCAGAGTGGAAGACAGTACTCTGAATCCTTACAGATCTCCAGCCATCTGATCAACTCTGCATTGTCTACCTCCAGACTTTGCACTTTAACTTGACAGCTTTCAGCTGCCACAATCCAACTCGCTCAAGTTACTGTGAATTTATCAAAAAGTTACTTGTGGTGCTAAAGAAGATGGGTGTTCATGCCGTGTCATGAAGAGTGGGCTGCAGAAGAAAGTCCATGAGGCTCCTAGTCAATTCCAGAGACTGAGCTGGCTGGTTGTCCCGCTTGCTCAGAGGTATTTGTCCATCTGCCACCCTGTACCTGGTGAATTGACCTTTCCCGGTTTCTGCTTCCCCAGGCTGCCCCTGCCTGCCGGTTGCCTCTGGGAACCCCATGCTTCTCTTTTTTTGTCCATGACTTCAGCCCATTTCTGGCTCAGTTTTCTTAGGGCTTAGAGCCTGGAGGCTCAGGCTTTTCAGCTCCTGCTCCTTCTAATCTCTACATCACTTTCCAATTCTGGGGCGAACTGAGAAGGTTGGTTAACTGCATTCCTTCTAGTTTGGACGGAGCTTTCCTTTCAGACAGCTTATAGAATAGCTGCCCTAGGATCAGATGCCATCCTACTCTTGATGTATTAGTTAGCTATTGCTGCATAACAAATCACCACAAACTCAGCAGCTTAGACCAGCACACACTGATTATCTCACAGTTTCTGTGGGT
This sequence comes from Vicugna pacos, assembly GCF_048564905.1. Taxonomy (NCBI): domain Eukaryota; kingdom Metazoa; phylum Chordata; class Mammalia; order Artiodactyla; family Camelidae; genus Vicugna; species Vicugna pacos. The sequence continues at coordinate 3,530,821 of NC_132991.1, forward strand.
CAGGAGCCCAGGCATGTGTTAGCTCCATCCTCTGCTCAGGGTCTCACAGGTTACAATTAAGATGTCAGCTGGACCAGGTTCTCATCTGGAAGCTCAACTAAGGAAGAATCAGTTTCCAAGCTCACTCAGGTTGGCAGAACTCATTTCCTTGCCATGTAGGACTTAGGGTCCAGCCTCCTGCAGGTGTGCAGTTGGAGGTCACCCTCAACTCTTAGAGGTTGTCTGCAGTTCCTACAGGCCACCCCCACTTGCTTGCCATCTGACATATGGCTGCCTCTTCAGGTCAGCTAGGGGAGTCTCTAGACTGAGTCTCACAGCTGACAGTCTTTTATAACGTAACATGGTCAAGGAAGTGACATTTCATCACCTTTGCCATAGTCTATGGATTAGAGGAAAGCCACAGGTCCTGGCACATTCAAGGGAAAGGAATTATACAAGGGCATGAATACCAAGAGGGGGATCACAAAGGGGCATCCTGGAGTCTGTCCACTGTACCTAGATAGGTCCACTTGGGCTAGGGACAGTGGTATTGAATGTGGTGCCTGGAGGAGACAGATTGTGAGTCTGGCCTGGGTACCAGACCAAATAAAGGTAACAAAAACAACAGATGTGGGCAAACTCAAGAGCTTCATACTCTTTGTGTGTGTAGCTCATTTAATCTACACAATAAGATTGAGCTAAGTAACAGTACTCTCATTTTACAGATGAGTTAAGTGTAAGGGAATAAGTTTCCTTGGCTGGGGAACTGGGCCAGAAGGAGTATGTGGACTTAGAGGAACCACAGAGTCAGTATCATTAGACCACCAGGCTCCAACTGAGAACCATCTGGGTTCAGTGGCAGAGGCCAACGAGATGTCATCAACACTTGCAGACCACCCACTGACATTTGACTAACCACCACTTGCATTGAGAACCTTTCCTGTTTGTTGGCAGAGGACAGTATTCGTTCCCTAGTCAGCCACCCAGAAGATGTGGTTCCTGATGATGTCTTTGTTCAAGCCATCCAGACTATCTCACATGGACATCATTTTCAAGGACCTGAGATACTAAGGAGCCCTTGCAATTGGCATGGGGGCTTGAATACCTGAGAAGTGTGGAAGGTTCAGCCTAGCTGGGGCACAAGGAGGCTGTCTTCAACCCACTGAGCTAAGTGGATGGGAATCCTAAGCTCTAGCAACACAACTATGGGTGAAACATCTGTTTTCCTTCAAGTGTCCACTCTGTGAGGGACTAGAGACATGAGTGAAGAAAGCAAAGACTGTCCCTAGTAACAAAGGAAAATGCAGATTTCATTCATGTACTATGGATGTGTCTGTGTTTATACTCAGCAAACATTTATTGAATCCTTCCTCTTGATGGGAGATATAAAGATGAATAATTTCTCTCTCCACCTAGTCCAGGAAGAACACAGGGTAGATAGATCAATGCTAGAACAGAGGTACTGAAAGAGTTCCATGGAAGTATCCTGGCGGGTAGAGGAAGGAGAGGAATTCAAGGAAGGCTTCCTGGAGAAGATACATCATTTTCTTCCCAGCTGGGCATTGTAGAATTGAAAGCACTCTGCCATATGACTGCTGAAGGGTGAGGCCAATAGAAGGCATTGTGGCTTGAGCCCTGGAAGCCAAACTGTGTGGAGAATTGGTGGAAGCTCTTGTTGAGAAAGCACCCAGTGTTTGGAGAGGTAGAAGAAACTCAACTATCACAGCCTTTGATCTAGGGTTAGGGGTTTTGAATATACTCAGAAGTTACTGGAACATCAAGATGGGAAAACAGATTCAGATGAATGCTTTACAAAAAGGACTCTGTGGAGGACAAGTTGGGCGTAGGAAGAGATTGGAGTGGGGGCAGCCCTACTATAATCCAGACAGGAAATAATGAAAGGTTGAACCAAGGCTGTAGAAGCAACAGGAAAGGGGATACAGAGGCACACAGGGTGGGTGATTCTGGGAGATGAAAGAATAGAAACTGACAAGGAAAAAAATCAAAGGCAGAGAGGATATAATGCCATTAACCAAACCATTGACCAAACCCAGAAATCAGGAGGAGAAGTACAAAGGTGGGGCAAATCAGTAAAGGTGTTCAATATGTTAAGTCTCAGGGGCTTATAAGAACAAGACATATTTGGGGAACTGTAGGTGTACAACTCAAGACGGGTCCTCATGGGGATACAATTTTGAGTCATTTTGAGAATGATATTTGGAACTGTGAGAGTGCATTAAAATAGTTTGAGAGATAGTATAGCACCGAGAGAGGGCTGGAGTCTAGGAGAGCGCTGTACATGTGAGAAAGAGGAGGTATGAAACAGCTTAATAGGGATAAAAGTAGAATCAGGAGAGAATGTGGTTATGGAGGCCAAGGGAAGAACGTTTGAAGGAGGAATTCCTGTCGGTAAACCGGACAAGATGAGAACTAAGCAAGGACCACCAGGTGAAGGTGAGTGTCACTGGCAACTTTGGGGGAGCAGTTTGAGAAGAGTGGCAGGAGCAGAATCGACTACCTAAGTAGAGAGGAGGCTAAAGTATATCACACCAGTTACTTCTAGAAGAAATTTGAGAAGGGAAGTGTGAGAAAGTGGCTTGGGGAAGGAGTATTTGAGACATCCTTGTCGCCAAGAGCTACTCCCGTCCGAGCAAGAAACCATCTGTGCACGATAAGAAAGGATTTGAGCTCCCATTTATTTCTTTACATAAAACTCCAGACCAAAATTACCACCTGGGAAGGGAGGAAGGAGAGTTAATGTCTATCATCACATCCAAATTTTGCTTCAGCCGCTTTGGCTAAGACTTCTACAGCTGTCTAAATGCCAGCTCTCCACTCCAAACAAAACAACAAAACACCACCCTCCTCCGCTTCTCCGAAATCTGGAAAAATCGAGCAGGTGCACCGTGCCCGAGTCCGGCGCCCAAAGCCCCGTTCCGAGCTGGCTTTAACCCGGGGATGCTCGGCTCCGGGGCGGGTCTGGACCAAACCGGACAGAGTCGCTCCAGTTCAGCAACCCCGATCCTCCCGCGATGCTCAGGCCCTGCAGTGGCCTCGGCGGGGACAGCAAGTCCCATATACGGTGCCGGGAAGCGAGCAGAGTCAGGAAAACCCTCGGCCCTGCCGCCGGCTACTTCGGCTGGCCACAGTCGGCCTCCATTACCCGTTTCCCGCGCCGCACCTCCCTCCAGAAAATGAAACCTGGTGCCGTCAGCGGAGGCAAAGGGGTGGGAGCTTTCTACTATGCAAGGAGAAAAGGCAGAAGCGACTCCCGACAGCAAAGAGGTGCGGAGACCCAGCCAGGTCGCCGCAACGCCCCGCCCAGGCCCGCCCTCTCGTCGCCAGGGACCACAACTCCCGGAGGCCTCCGCGGCCCCGGGGGCGGGCCCGTCCGCTCTCACCTAACGCTGAGCGGTGACTGGCTTCCCCGGAGGAGGGCGGGGCCTACCCCAGCCAATAGGGGAGAGGCTCGTTACGGCAGCGGAAGCAGCGGCGCTGGGCTGAGGGGTGGGGGGCAGAGTGCTAGCGCCTCGGCGGCGGCGGCGGGTCTGGGAGCCCGAGGACGTCGGGTCCACAGGCGGAGAGCGCACGGGAGCGAGCTCGAGGCGGTGCGGCGGCCACTCGGCACAGCACCCAGGTAATGGCGGGACGGGCGCCCGTAAGGGGAGGGAAGGGGAGGGACGAGGGGGCGGGGCGGGGCGGCCGAGCCGGGCTGCAGCGTCCGTCCCGCTGCGCGTCCCCGGGGAAGGGCAGCGGTGCCCCGTCTCCTGCGGCGCAGACCTGGGCTTTTTCGCGAGCTGAGCACAGCTGTTGAGCCAGCGGCAGGGGCTGGGTGTCCTGCGGCAAGGAAGGGAGAGGCGCCGGGAGGGCAGGGCGGATTTGGGCGTGGGGGCGTGGCGGGCGTGGGCCTTGGCGGGGAAGCGGAGCGGCCGGGGGAGCGCGGGAGGGCGGGCGGGCGGCCCAGGGAGTTTGGCTCCTGAAGCAGTTTAAAGTGACTCTCCACATCCGGGCCCTGCGCCCGCCGCTTTCAGACCCCGACTAAGGCGGGGCCTCCCAGCTCCCCGCCCCTTTCGCCGGCAGCGCTCGTCTTCCTCTGCCATTGGCTCAGCCTCGAGGGGTTTGGGCTGCCCCGACGAGCCTCGCGCCTGATTGGCTGGCAGTCGGCGGGAGGGTGGGGCGGGATCACCGCGCGCCGGCCACCGCGGATTGGTGCGGGCCCTGGAGTGACGCGCCCGGCGTGGGGCCAATGGGCGGGCGGGGGAGGTAGGGGCAGGTTCCGGGGAAGAGGGCTGGAGCCGAGCGGCGGCCGGGCGGCGGGGGTGAGCGGGGCCGGCGGGGCTGGACAGCGGCGGGCCCGAGGCGCGCTGCGGCGCGAGTCCTCCTGGCGATCTCGGAGCCTAGCGCTGCCACCGAGATGGGTCCTCCGCGGCACCCCCAGCCCGGCGAGGTGGACTCGGGAGGGGCGGGCGGCGGGCGGCGGCTGCAGGTAAAGAGGCACCCTGGTCCTGGGGCTCCTCTGAGCGCCTGACCCGGCCCAGACCCGATGTCTTACAGACCCGAAGGGTCGGCAGACCTGTGCCCTCGGGTCTCAGCCGGGGGCTTCAGAGTGGGGGTAGGAATCCGGGCGAATCGGAAACATCGGCAGAGCTTAGCTCCTGCGGGAAAAGTGGGGGTCGATTTTAGGGAAGGTGGTGAAGGTCTCGGATCCCTTGGGCTCAGTGCGGGTCTCTGAAGAAGGGTGGTGAGGAGAAATCCGTAAATGAGGCCTGTAAGGAAAGCGTTTGAAATTTCCTCTTGAATCAGGTCTTGATGTAAGGTTCCTGATCCTCCCGTAGGACAGGGCGTCTGCCCGGATTCCTCGTGTGACATACTGATGACAGTTCTGTTCACATTGGTGTGAGGCTTAAGTCTTTCAAACGCACATACCATTTATCGTGAAACTTTACACAGATACACATGTATTAGTACCTGTCATGTGGCTATTGTCCAGGATGCAATGTCGACTTTTTAGTGTGGCAATCCACAAGTGTACGGGGTAGGGAGGTCATAGTATCCCTCAGTGCCACATAAACGGTTTAACCATTCGTCAAACCTATGTACTTCAAAAACTTACAGAATTTAGACCATTTCTGCATTGTATATTGATGACAACTGTTATTTTAAATAAATGATACTGCATTTGCTTTTCTAAGGGGAAATATAGGTACTAAGATGCTTTAATTTCTCATCACTGATTCCAGTCTCAGAATCCAGTAATAACCATATGACTGTGCACTGCAGGTGGAAATGAGTTCTCAGCAGTTTCCTCGGTTAGGAACCCCTTCCACCGGGCTAAGCCAGGCTCCTCCGTCACAGATTGCCAACAGTGGTTCTACAGGGTTGATAAACCCAGCTGCTACAGGTGAGATGTGTGATCTTCTGTATTACTTCTTGCTTCAGAAATGTTGCCAATTTTCTAGTTTAAACATTAGCAAATTCCTTGTGGGGTTTTAGTAAATATTAGGTTATTGAATTTGAAGAAAGAAAGTATTACAATTCTAATTTAAATAAGGGTTTTTTTCTTCCAGTTTTAACCATTTTATTTACATGTACCAGAGTGTACATGAAACTCACAGTAAAGCATGCCTATAAGAACTGTTTTTTAAAATGTATTAATGTGTTCTTATTTCATTAAGGCCCAGAAGTATAATAGTAATGCCATGAGGGAGCGCAAAAGTGTGTAAAGCGTAGGTCTTGAGTTTTAGGAGCTTACTGTCTAGGAAAAGATTTTTTCTAAGTATGTACATATATATATGTGTATATATACGTGTATATATATTTATATACACCCATATACGCAACTTGATTTTTAGTTGTACAAAATGCTGTAGATCAGAGGTCCTTCAGCTGGTGATGATTTGGCCCCCCAGGGAATATCTGGCAATGTCTAGATACATTTTTGGTTGTCACAGGTAGAGGGTGCTATTGGCATCTGATATTTAGAGGCTCGGGGTACTGCTAAACATCCTGCACCAGACAAGACAGCCCCCCACAGCAAAGTGTCCAGTCCAGTCAGCAGTGCTGCAGTTGAGTTACTCCTTCAAATAATGTGTGTATTGTATGCGTCAAGTGGGAAGATGGTATTGCAAAGTGAAATAAAGTACTCCTTTTTCTATTCCTTTTCCTTTACTGCCTGATTCCTGTGTTCCTTATGGGAAATGGTACTACCATCTACTCATTGTTCAAACCAGAAATGCAGGCATCATGTTTAATTGTTCTGTCTTTGTCTCTTAGCTCTGAGGTATGGCCCTTTGTCTAATGTTTCAGCCTCATTTTCTGTTGTTCTGCCTCCTTCCTGCCAACTTCATTTTTGCTACAAATTTATTTTAGTTCTCTGTAGACTTGAAGTAACTTTAAGCTCCTTTAGTCTCCTGCTTAATAGTAGCTGCTCATATTTTCTGAATGAATGATAAAAAGTTCCCAATTTTCTTGACCTTGGGACTTTACATAGTCTGGGGTTTTTTGGGTTTTGTGTTTCTGGCTACAATTTTTCTTCTCCCTTTCCACACTTACTTATCTGGCTAATTCTTTGTTCTTCCTTGAGGTTTCATCTCAGATGTCACTTTCTCTGGGAAGTCTTTGCTGACTCCATCATCCACAACAATTCAGGGTAGGACCTCCTCCCAGAGTGAAGGCCAGGACCTGTCCTGTCTGTCTCATGCTCCTTTGTATGTGCTAACTTGCTGCAGTGTAGATGTCAACAAATTCTTACAGAGTTCTTTACTTCTTAACAGATATCTTTGACAATAGTTTGGCTTTGGTATAAATTCATAGCAGAGTAATTTAAAGGAGCATAACTAGGAGAATATTTCTGAATATATATTTGCAAGGAGTTACAATGCTTGTTAAAAAAGGTATCAATTAATAATAATTGCCCTCAGATTTTGTTGAGAAGGAAATCATTGATTTAAACCAAAATTGTCTGTAATTTTACTGCTGAAATGTGTTTTTTCCTTTCAATTGCTCTTGAAAAGAAAAAGGTTTTTCCAAGTGGTTATTTATCTCTCTGTATTTCCTATTGCTCTTATTGGAAGAAGTCTAAGCATGTCAGGATTTCAAGTGTGTGTTCACAGTTCAGACGTATGGATTACAGCCAGTTCTCTTAACTACTGCCTCAAGAGTTTTTTTCTGATAAAAATTAACTGAAAATAAAGAACTCCAAACGTCTGGAAGAAAACAATAAAAGGTTCCAAAAAGAGCTTAATAGGAAATGATCAGTGTGGTTCTATCTTAATGAAACTGTCATAAATCAAGGTCTTCCTGGACCAATAGGTTTGGGGAAAAGTTATGAAATTGTCCATTTCCCCTAAAATTTTAATTAGGAGAAAATCTGTTTGGACAAGGGGAAAGGTTAAAAATTAATTGATAATGGAAAGACAGAAGTACAATTGTCTTTATTCACAAACATGATCATGTATGCAGAAAATACTAGAGAATGTTTTAAAAAAGCAATTAGAACTAAGACTGAAATTAGTAGGTGTTGCAGGATTAAAGTTCAGTGTATAGGAATCAATTATATTTCTAAATACTAGTCATGAACAGTGAAATTTTTAAAATGTCATTTACAGTAGTATCAAAAAAAAAAAACCCACAAAATACTTAGGAATAAATTGACAGATTATGTGTAAGACTTGGGGTTAGAGAACTGTGTAAAACATTTGTTGAGAGAAGTTAAAGACCTAGATAACATGAAAAGATTTATCATGTTCATGGATTGGAAAACTCAGTATTTTCCTTTACCCAAGGGGGTGTATAGATTCTAACAAATCCTAATCAAAATCACATCAGGTACTTTCCTAAAAATTGATAATCTGAATCTAAAATTTATGTGGAAACCAAAGGACCTTAGAATAGCCAAAGTAGTTTAGACAAAGAAGAAAAAGAAAAAGAAGGAGGAGAAGAAAGTCAAGAGGACTCTACTACCTCACTTCAAGTCTTACTGTAAAGCTGCACTGATCAGGACAGTGTGATATTGGCATAAATCACTGGCTCATTAGAACCGAGTGGAAGATCCTGAATAAACCCGCACATAATGGTCAGTTGATTTTTGATAAAGGTATATAGATTCGATAAGAGATGGTAGTTTTCTCAACAGAGTAGTGCTAGAATCCCAGCCTATCCATATGAAAAAAAAAAAAATGAGCCTTGACTTTTCACCATGCATGTAAATTAGCTCAAAATGTATCGTTTTTGGCCCAAATTATAAAACCTAAAATTTCTATTAAAAAAAAAGCTAGGAGAAACTGTAACCTTGGGGTAAGTAAAAATTGCTCAGGGCACAAAAAACACTAACTGTAAAGGAAGCAACTAATATGTTGTACTTTATCAAAATTAAAAGTGACTGCTCTTCAAAAGACACCATTAAGAAAAAGGCACACCACAGAATAAGAAGACATTTGTGATAAATGTATCTGCAAAGGACTTACATCTTGAATATACAAAAAACTGTTGTAACTCAATAGTAAAAAGGCAAACAGCCTGGTTTTTTAAAAAAAAATCTGAACGGATACTTCACCAAAGATGCTGTATAAAGGCCAGATAAGCACTTAAAAGGTATTCAGCTGTATTAATCCTCAGGGCAATGCAAGTGAAAATCACAGTGCATATCTGCTATAAGTGGACTAAAATGACCGAAGTAAAAAGACTGCCGTTACCAAGTTTTAATGTGTTTGTGGAGCAAGTAGAACCCATACATGGGTGGGAATCCAAAACAACCTAGCCACTTTGGAAAACAGTTTGGCACAGTATCTTAAAAAAAAATTAAACAGAAGCTTACCATCCAATCCAGCAGTCTCATTCCTAGATATTTACCCAATGAAAATGTGTGTCCTACGTACAAAGACTTCTACTTCAGTGTCTATAGAAACATTATTCATAATATCCCCAATCTGGAAAGAACCCAAATTTTATCCAGTTTTTTTTTGCTCACTGGATAAGCAAAGTTTGGTTGATCCGTACAATGGACAATTGGACGACAGTAAAAAGAAACAAACTTCCAGTGTACAGAGTAATGTGGAGGAACCTCCGATGCATTATACTAAGAAAGAAGCCAGACACAAAGGACTACATACGATGTGGTTCTGTTTATACGAAATTCCGCAAAAGACAAAGCAGTAGTGTGGTTTCTAAGGAGTAGGGGTGGGAGGGAGGGGACTGACTGTAGAGAGGCGTGAGTGAGCTTGTCAGAATAACAAAAAATGCTATCATAATGCTGTTGTGTCTTAGTACCCAGTACATTTGTGAAAATTTAATTTTATCCAAAAAAATAGTAGATTTTATATGTAGCTTGTACTTTGGTCAGTAAAGCCGATGGATTAAAAAATGGACAAAAGATAGGAACATATACTTCACAAAGGAAGATATATACAGATGGCCCGTGATCACGTAAAAAGAGGTCCAGCACTACCAGTCACCATGGAAATGTTGACTGAAACCACAGTGGGATCCCCAGTGCACTCCCACTGGAGTGTCTGTGTCAGGCACTGGTGAGGATGAGGAATGCCCGGAGCTCTTAAAACACTGCTGTGGGAACACAAGATGATACAATCACTTCGGAAAGTGCCTGGGCAGTTTCATGTGAAGTTTCCCACGGGGACCCAGCCATTCTGCTCCGAAGTTGTTAGTGAGAATGTAAAAAACAAAACATCGTTGAACTCTCTACTCTTAGAATAGCCATCTTACTGTATGCAAATCATACCTCTGTAAAGTGGCTTTCAAAAGCAAGGTTTTTTAAAATGGGGGGGTAGGTGGGGAGGGTGAGCTTGAGGTCCTGGGTTCAACCCCCAGTACCTTCACCGAAAGATAAATAAATAAATAAACAAATGAAATTTTAAGTCTGAATGACCTAGGAGAAAAGTCAATATATAGTGGAATATAAAATACACGTTAAAGAAATATATACAGCAGTCTTTTCTCCCAGCACTTGGAAAAAATTAGAAAATTGTTCCTGAGGAGATCATGGAACGAGGACTAAAAGTACGCACGGATATGTACTCCACAGTTGTGGATAGTAGCAAAAATTTGGAAATCACCTAAAAGCCCATCAGTGACACAATGGTTATAAAAGCTATGGTACATCTAAGCAATGGAATTCCACTTAGCACTTTTAAAGTAATGTAGTATATATTCTGTATTACTCAGCGATTCCACTCTTAGGTACATATCCAATAGAAATGATACAGAGGGTCCCCAGAAGACATATATGTGAATATTACTCATACTACTATTCACAATAGTAAAAAAACTGAGACCGATTTAACTGCCTACTAGCGGTCAGATGGCTAATTTGTGATTTATTGACGCGATGGTACAGTATACTGAGAATGAAAGGTTTATAGCTGCGTGCAGGAACATGCGCATATCTCATACCGGTAAGTGAAGAGGCAGGACAGCCAGGTATGTCTGTTGTGAGTGTATTTATATAAAGTTCAAAAGTGCACAACAGTCATCTGTAGTGTTAGAAGTTAGCATAGTGTCTTCGGGAGAATGCAGACTGGAATCAGGCTGCACGGAGAGTTTCTGGGGAACAAGGAATGTTCCGCTCCTTGATCTAGGTACTGGATTACTCAGGTGTGTTCAGTCTGTGAAAGTTCAATGAGCTATCCCATCAGTATGTGTGCACTTGTCTTTATGAGGGTTACAGTTCAATAAAAAGTTAAATAAATCAAAACTCACCCAAAATTCAAGAGGCAAAAAGCGTCTGAAGATTTTACCAAAATAGTAACTGTTGGCTCCTTGGGCAGGGTAGACCGTGGGAGCAGCTTTACTTTCTTTATCGTTTTCCAAATAATTAAAAAGTTTTACATAAGTGTAATGTTTATGTTTAGAGAAATAATGTTGTTTTGGAAAAATGACAGTGCAAATTAATATTTTGACAAACTGTCTTTTTTTATGTAAGTTCCTTGATTTTTTTTAACTTAATTTTTAAATAGGCTACGTGTTCCCACGGTCCAAAATGCCAAAAGAAAAAAGAGTATACGTGAAAAAAGTATCTCGCCCACCCCTGTCCTCCAGTCATCCACTTTCTTTCTCTTCAAGCAATCACGATGCTTTGGAGATACGTTATACAAATACAAATACAAATGCAAACGCATGTATTAGAGGGGAAGGGTATAGCTCAGTGGTAGGGTGTATGCCTATCATGCATGAGGTCCTGGGTTCAATCCCCAGTACTTCCACTAAAAATAAATACACAAATAAACCTAACTACCTCCCCCCACGAAAAAAGAATCTGAAAAAACAAAACATGCATGTATGTTTGTGTGTATTTACTTTTTCACTATTCTGTACCTTTTTATTTTCCTGTATTTTTCCATAGTATATGTTATACATTTCTCCATAAGAGTACCTAAAAAGCTGTCTTGTTTTATTTTTATAGTTATGTGGTAGTCTGTTGGGTGAGTATACCGTAGTTTATATAGCCAGCCCCCTATTGATGGACAGGTAGGGTTTTTGCAGTTCCTTTCCGAGTATAAATATGCTGAGACAAATCACCTTGTACCTTAGTCATTTTACACATGTGTTTTGTGTCTATAGGACACATTCCTGCAAGTGAAATTGCGAGTCTCTCAAAGGTTGAGTCTATTCAATGTATCATAATAATGATAGAGGTTTACATGCTCACTCTAGGGATTTGGACTGAGAAATTTGTTTTGGAATACTACATGTTCTTGGACCTAAAGTCTATACTTAAATTATCTTTTCAATATTAGTTTCTTATAACCTTTTAAATAAATATTTTAAGTGAAATTGTCTTGAATCTTGTCTTACAGTTTCAACCATTTGAGCCCATTTTCAGTCCTTGTCAGGTCCTATGTTCGTAGCAGTGGGAAAGCCACAATATCTAGACCAAGTCCCGTGTTCCCCAGGTGTGACTTTTGGGTTTGATATCCATCAAGGGAATCGAATGCCCTCATTCTCCTTGTTCAGAAAAATCTCACAAGGAAATGGGTCGGTTTATCAGCCCTGAAACTTTAACTGTGGGGGCCCCTCTGGCGTGTGCTGTTACATTCATTAATACTGTTTCACCTTCATGTCTTTACCAGTCAACGATGAATCTAGTCGAGACGCTGAAGTCACTGCCAGGGAGCACATGGGTTCCAGCAGCTCCCTACAGGCCCGTGAAGAGAAGCAAGAGCCTGTTGTGGTAAGGCCCTATCCACAGGTGCAGGTGTTGTCTACACACCATGCTGTTGCATCGGGCACACCTGTCACAGTGACAGCCCCACCAGCACATCTGACGCCAGCAGTGCCACTCTCATTTTCGGAGGGACTTATGAAGGTAATGGAGAGGTTTAAAATTTCACATTGAACCACAGCTAAGACTGGCTAGCATTTCTGACAGTTGTCACCAAGTGTTAGGCTGTAGCCTCGGATCCTAGTTTTTCCCCGTTGACCTCTCAGTTCAGCCGTCTCTGTAACTCAGAGTCCTGCTGTTCTGCAGTGCCTAGTCTCGTGCCGCTGGGCAGTGGGCATCCCAGGACCTTTCTAATACCCGTCTGACATTACTCGGTTCACGTTATGGGCATGCTGATAGTTTTTCTCTTGGAGTGGCACTCTTCTCCAAGGTTTTGTTTTAATCACTTGCTAATTTGGGGGTCTCTGAGAATATCGCTTTGTGTATTACCTTGCGGATATGTTTCAGTTACTGGGAGTTTGGGAGTTCTGTTTACTTCCCCCCAGACTTGGGAGGCAGCACTGTACAGAGGAAAGAGTGTGGGCTGTGAGCCATGCAGCTCTGGGCTTTATTCCCAGTTTTAGTCTTGGCTGTCTGTGTGGCTTTGAGCAAGTGACTTAGCCTTGCTTTGTATGTTTTCTCACCGGTAACATGGAAGTGCCAGTACTTCAATGGAAAGCCTCTGATACTAAGATAAAATTCAGGAGGCTTCTGGCATCCTTCCTGGCCCTCTCCAGGTTTGATTTGTGTACGTGTATAGAATGAAATGCATCACTAGTAAAAAGCTATTGATATGTTTCGTGTGGTTTTCTGTTTGCAGCCACCCCCGAAGCCCACCATGCCTAGCCGTCCCATTGCTCCTGCTCCACCTTCTACCTTGTCACTTCCCCCCAAGGTTCCAGGGCAGGTTACCGTTACCATGGAGAGTAGCATCCCTCAAGCTTCAGCCATTCCTGTGGCAACAATCAGTGGACAACAGGTTTTTTTCCTCTTAATTTGCTGATTTTCAAACTGAGATGCCCGACTGTTGATCATTATTTCCTGAATGCCAGCAGTACGTTAGGCACTGTACTAAATAAAACATGAAGTGGTCACTGATATCTGCAAGGGGGCAGTCGTAGAGGTGACAGCGGAGGATGACACAGGGAATCAGACGAGTGTGCACAGCCGTCTTGGTCACTGAGCCCAGGGGTGTTGACTGTCTGCTGTGTGCGATGCACATCCGGATGAGACAGCCGAGACCGTGAGCTCACAGCCCGGCTGTGCTTGGCTCCGGAGCAGCCTCACAGCAGTAGTGCTCCTCTGGGTGGTTCTTCCCCTGAGGTGGGTGCACCTCCTGGGCGACCGGCAGGTCCCCTCCACGGCCCGCCAGTCGTGAGCATTTACTCTGAAGTCTCATGTTTTAACTTCATTTTTTTTCCCGAAATTGCAGTCCTACTCCATAATACGTATTTGGTTTATTTAAATATTTTCAATGACTCATCCGTGAAAACAATGTCAAAGCTCTTTCCCTTTATGTTTTCAAGAAAAAAAATCGGTGTTCTGAAAAGAAGCACCAAGTTTTTCTTTTATTTTGTCATTCTGCCGAGTCCTCACTCCCAGAAGTGCTGGAACAGCCACCGGAGAAGCACTGGCGTCAGGGCTGGGCGGGCGTGAGGAGGGGACACCTCGGGGTGACTGCAGAGCCACTCAGAGGGTGCCTGTTGGATGCTAGCTATAAATTTACTGAGAAATCCGGAGAGCTTGCGGGATGAATGAATGCCATGGGGTGTAAAGGAAGTAGTGAGAATAAGGAAAAACAAGCTTTTGGCCAAGACAGAGAAGACAAGCATGATAGGCTAACACTGAGAATGAGAGTATCTGAACGTGGACAGTCAGATGTGTCATCAGCAGTAAGGATCTGGCCGCTGGCTAGACTCCAGGCAGTTGATGGTCCTCCCAGTCGCTTACCACGCACCTGCTGGCACAGGTCGGCCCTCGATACACTGACTTAAAAACCCAAGCGCCCTCTCCCTCGGGGTGCTCACTGCCTAAAAGGAACAACCTGGCCCACATTTGGAGGCAACTGACTCCCTAGAAGCAATGGCTAAGCATCAGTGGCTCAGACCAGGCATGTGAAAGTAACATGCCATCCTGTTTCTTGCAGGGACATCCCAGCAACCTGCATCACATCATGACCACAAACGTACAGATGTCTATCATCCGCAGCAATGCTCCGGGGCCGCCTCTTCACATCGGAGCTTCTCACTTACCTCGCGGTAAAGGCTGCACGTTTTGTTCAGACTTGTAAAATGTGATGGCACAGACACATTTAGTAGAAGATAGGGTAACACAAAGTATATCCAGAATCAACTTGTTAAAGTGTCGGGCGGCCGAAATAAACCCAGAGTCATACACCTCTTTAGAATGGTCTTACAGATAGTTCTTACAGTTGTATTATAACAGGTGTGTGTATGTTACATAAACTTAAGGCAATTTAAATATTTAGTGTGGTCTACAGACATGGAAAACCAACTGCAGAGGGTGGAGGTAGGGAGGGACAGATTAGGAGTTTGGGATTAACAGACACACATACAACTACATATAAAATAGATAAACAACAAGGACCTACTGTATAGCACAGGGAATTATATTCAATTTCTTATAATGAGCTATAGTGGAAAAGAACCTTAATATATATATATGTGTGTGTGTGTGTATATGTATAACTGAGTCACTTTGCTGTAGACCTGAAACTAACATAAATTGGCTGCACTTCAATAAAAAATAAGACTTAACAAAAAAATACTTAGTGTGATCCAAAAATTGTCCTTATAACGAGGAACTCCTCAAAGCTGTGGTAATCTAACCATGGTCTTCATTTTTAATAAATAAGTCACAAATATTAATACTGAATATTTTTGAAATTCAGTGATAAGGGTTACTCAAATCTTTTTACTCACATAACAATAAGATGAATTTATTCTTACAGTTAAGTTGTAATAGACCGTATGGTATTACATTTAATGAGGTTTTTCAACTACTTGATCAGAAATCATCACCTTCTATTGGAGAGAATAAAATTATTGTTGGCAAAATCAGGCCAACGGATACTCGGTCATAGTGTAGCTTCGTGGTTCTCAGAGTGAAGGTCACAGACTGCAGTGGGGGGTCTGTGTAAGGTCAAACCTAAGACATCATGTGCCCTTTTCATGGTGTTTTAGGTGCACCAAGGGTGCAGAGGCAGTGGTGGTTCAAATGAACTCACTGTCCAGTGGTTAAACTGCTGAAGCCTGGGCCTGAATTGTGGTGATACTTGCAATTTAAAAAAAAAAAAAAAAAAAGGCAGCCAGTTTCACGTAAGCACATCCTTGAAGAAGCAGTTCAGATTTCAGTCTTACTAAATCTCAAACCCTCGCGTGCATGCTTTCTGAATTTTCTACGTGATGAAGTGGGAAGTACCCTTAAAGCGCTTGCACTGAGCACTGGCACGCCGAGTTTATAGGGCATGTGACTGGGGCTACTCAAAGCCATACTGATGTCAAAATACCGTCTTTCCAGGGGCCGCAGCTGCTGCTGTGATGTCCAGTTCGAAAGTAACCACGGTCCTGAGGCCAACTTCCCAGTTGCCAAATGCAGCCACGGCACAACCGGCGGTCCAGCACATCATCCACCAACCGATCCAGGCACGTCGCAGCTGTGGGTAGCCGGCCAGCCAGGATTCAGGGCCTACTCCAAGTTATCCACTCTGCTAGGCACCCTGCGAGTCCTTTGACCTCAAGTGACTTTCCATCTAGTTGCCAAGGGGTAGAGAAGGTTGAGTCATATACAATGTCGTGTGATCACAGTAGGAATTTAGGAGAGAGGTAGCAAGGCAAGGCTTCTGGTTGGGATGGGTATGGCCGTGGGGATTCAGAGAAGGGAAGAGGAAGTGGTGGGGGCAGTGCATGAGCAGTGAACAGTGCAAGGACGAGAGGGATGGTTGTCCACAATGTTGGGTGCAGGCTAGTCAGAATGAAGGGATTCTCATTTGGATGGTGTATGCGAGCCCTGAAACATTTAGGCACATTTTTATGCACATACGTATGCTTTTTGAGGAGTTCAGTCCATGCCTTTCAACTTGTTTTCGAGGAAATCTATGACCCTTGCCATAAATGTATTACCAGGTGATGCTGTAGTGTCTCTGCATTTGGAATGCTAAGATACTGAGTATAAACTGATTATGTACACAGCAGAGAGCCACTCTGTGTTTTTTTAGTATAGTGAATATATGATCAAAAAGTTTCTTTGAAAGATTAATCTAGCCAAGTTACATACAGAAGGCGGAAGTTCAGATGCCTTTGTGGATCAGGCTGGTAGGATGTGTGAAATGGCTGGATTTCAGATAGTAAGGAAGAGGGCTGAGTAGGACACTGGTTCTACATGTCTAGCCTGGAGCTGTCAAATTTAAAGCAGAAGAGCTTGCTGGCTACCAACACATCTGAGACCATAGGGCCCCGGAGAGTAATGATCTGTAGGAAGGACTGGAGAGCGAGGAGACCCTGGGTGCACAGCTCACAAGTGAGGGAGACAGAGCTGCAGTCCTGGTATGAGACAGCAGACTGGACCAGCTGCGTGGTGGGAGGAGGCCTGGAGGTGAGAAACAGATGGAGGATGGGCAGAGTCTGCCAAGATAACTGCCCGTGTTGGGATCAGGAAGGAGGGGCTGCACAGGAGAGCTCTGGTGATAGGAGGAGTGGGCAGCGGATGAGCAGGTGAAGCCCAGTGTGGAACTGGTTTGGCAGGTGAAGGTGGGGCACACGGGTGGAGTGATAAGTGCATCTATATGGAAACATCTAGAAGGTGTCTGGGCACCGGGCATCGTCTGCTGGGAAAGAAGACCAGTACCACGCGTTTTCCTTTTGTGCACTTAGATGCCCTGAGAACCAACGGCTCTGTCAGTGCTGTTGGGCCCTCTGTGGGAAGCGCTGGGTGGTGTAGCAATGAAAGACATCTACTCTGGGACCAGCAGCAGTTCTCTGGGAACTGAGTCTGATGGGCCAGCTTCCAGTTTGTACTAAAAGTAGGACAGAATTTTGAATCTGGTCTTATTTGGAAAGGAGGGGCTGGTGTCCTGTCCAACCAGAACTGGATTTTGTTGATGCTTCTGACTCTTGGTCTTATAACCACCTATTTAAAAAGAGAACTTCATCAGGACAGTGAGAATTTATTTTCATTTGGACATAAACATGCTTATTTAGAGGCCCAGATTAGACTTTTAGTGTTTGACATACTGGATTTTGCTTTTCATTTTAAATGAAATTTTTTTTTTTCTCTTGTAGTCTCGGCCACCTGTGACCACGTCCAATACCATCCCTCCTGCTGTGGTAGCAACCGTGTCAGCCACCAGAGCTCAGTCTCCTGTCATCACTACAACAGCCGCACATGCTGCCGACTCGGCACTGAGGTATATCTGGGGGTCTAAGATCAAGCTGTCCCCCCCTCCTCCCTTCATCTCGCCCTTCTTACTTTCCTTCTTTCCTTTACTTAACTCACTAAATATTTATTGAGTGCTTCGTAATGTTCTGCATACTGAGGAAAACACAGTAAACAAAAAGAAATGTCTGCCCTCAAAGAGTTTCTATTTTTAGGGACTGGAGACATACATTAAAAAATAGATTTTTTAGGTGGCAAAAAGGGCTTTGGGGAACAACTAGGGTGAATGGGATTTGGGGTGACACTGTAGGCAGTACAGGGGGCTTACTAGTCCATATAAAGTGATCAGGGAGGGCTTTGTTGATAAGAATACATTCAAGCAGAACACTGAATGGTGAGCTGAACCATAGGGCTGTCTAAGATGTGAGTGTCCTAGACAGTGAGAATGGTAAGTGCAAAGGCCCTGAGGCAGCAGTGTGTTTACCGTGTCAGGGAGCCACAAGAGGCTAATGGTAGGAGAGTGGCCAGAGATTATCTTAGGAGGTAACAGGGCCCCAGTAAGGGCCTTAGGACCCACTCCAAGGATTTGGACTGTGCTGGGGTGCAGCGGGAAGTCAGTTCTCAGAGCAGTGTTGTGATCTGAAGTGTTGGATCAGCCACCGGGCTGGAGAGAGTAGGCAAAGTTGGAAACAGATTGTTTAGAAGGGTTATGGCAGGAGTCCAGGAGAGACGATTATTGAGGGTGGAAGGACACGGTTAGATTCTGAACAGGATTGTACAGACTGTCAGGATTCTGGGGACTTACACATGGGACTAGGAGAGCACGAGGAAAGTCGAATTATGCCCACGCTCGTCGGCCTGTGCAGCAGGGAGGGTGGAGTTGCGTTCATGTGAGTTGGAGAATGGGGGGGAATCCCAAACTTTGGTTTTCGATATTTTAAGGTTGTGCTGCCCTTGGAGCACTCACATGGAGCCATAGAGATAGGTTAATAAGAGTCTGGAGTCCATGGAAGAATTCTGGAGAGATAATTTAGGAAAACAGTCTGGATGGGGAAGAGCTTCAGGGAGAACAGGGCTCCCATTGGGAGGGAAGCCATGTTCTCACGGGAGGACCATAGTTCCTTAGGGCGGGAGGGTAGAGGGTGTGTCCGCAGAGGTTGAAGTTATTGGGGATTTTGCTGAAGGTGAATTGTAAGTCCAGAGGGTATAGTGGAAAGGTTGGGTGTTTGACAAGTGAGGATAGTACAGTTAAGAGATTACAGAGCTGCACAGGAATGACATCCGGTCGATGAGGGATGGTCTCTGATGCTCCTTGGGGGTGACACAGTCACAGTTGAGGACATGGCGGTATTTGTCCTCATGCTCCCCAAGCATGTTGTGGAGGTGAAGCTGTGAAACTGGGGGAGGGCAGTGGGACACGAGTCTTGTCAGGAGCGTACAGAGGTCCAGTGGTCCTTGATTCTTGCCATCGGTTGTGTGGCTGCCAGGGAAGGAGCCTTTACACTTAAACAAGAAGGGATTCATTGAACAAAAGGGGTAGTGGGCATGGGGAACAGAGCTGTCACAGACCACCCAGAAGACCTGATGGCCAGTTGGAAGCAGTCCAGAGGTGCCTCCTTGGTTTCTTCCTTGCCTGACCGAGTAAATGGAAAGGGAACAAGGGAGAGAAAGCAGGTTTTAGAGAGAAGGCTGAGTCTTGGGATGCTGAGTTTATCTGTGGAACAGTCAGAAGGCTGTTGTCAATAGGTGGTTGAAGGCTGTCTGTGCCTAAGACAAGGAGTTATGAAGTCATCAGCCTGTGGGCTACTGGTAAAGCTTTAGGGATCTGAGTCCAACTAGGAAGAGGGCCTAGAACAGAAAGAACTCTGAAGAAGGTAACATTGAAATGAAGAATAGTGCCTGGGACTTAACTTTCCCCCAGCTCTGTCATTGACTAGCTGTGTGACATTAGGCAAGTTGATTACCTTCCCTGACCCTTAGTCCCCTCTTTAATAAAATGAGAACGTTTTACTGTTTGGTCATTGATATATCACCTGAGGCACAAAGAGACCCAACTACCTAACATAAAATAGACTATGTGTTACTCATGTTAACTTTGTATTGCCTTTAAAAAACTAATTTATTCAGATGGCAGGATGAAATTCAAAAGGTATAAATGTGTATACAGTGAAAACTAGGGTTAGACTTTTTTAAACCATGTTGTTGAGTTATCTGTCTTTTCTAGTGTATTGAGTTTTTAATTTAAAAAATGGGTATTAGCGCTCACTTCAGCAGCACATATACAAAAAAATGGGTATTAAATTTTGTCGGATGTTTTCAGCATTCACACCTACAACAGATACTCACTATGTGCCTCTTACGTGCCAGTCACTGCTCTAGGCCCTAGAAATACACTAGGGAATTAAACAGACAAAAACCCTAATGATCAGATGATTTTTCTATTTGCAGTATCTCTAATGATAAATTCCTAACCTCTAACTCCCTTTAAATTCTAGGGATAGAAAGTTTAAATGGACCAATTTCCATAGAAAAAAATAGAAAAAAATTTCAAAGCACTATCTCTCAGAAAAGCATCAGGCCCAGCCAGTTTCACTAAATTCTGCAAAGCTCTCAAAGACCAGATAAACCAATAATTAAATTGATTCAAGGCATAGAAGAAGATAGAACATTCCAAAATATTTAAGTGGTACATCTTACTCCTTCTGTTAAATGGATTCAATCCTGTCTGCCAGTTCTTTGGTGGTGGTGGTTTTTTTGTCATCACTTAGGTAAATGAAATTTATTCTCTTACTTTCGTCAAGGGCTGATGGAACCAATATTTTGAGGTTTTGCATGCTCTGACTCATTTCTCAGATATTCTTATATTTAAGCAGTAGTTTGGCTAACAGAATTTTTTTGGTTTCTGTAATCTTTCCATGAGTACTTTATAAGTATTTTTCCTCTGCTTTCTAGAACTGGATAATGCTGTGCAGTAGTCTGAGTCTAGCCTGATTTTTTTTTTAACCTCTTAAAAAGACCTAGATATTTTTGCCTGATTGCTTAAGATTGTTTATCTTTGAATTTCAGCAACTTTACTAGGATGTGTTTCATAGTGATCAATGTGTATCAGTTTGTTCTGGAACTTGACGTGCCTTTTTAATCTGTAGCACAAAACTATGAAAAATTTTCTTGAGTAGTATCTTTATATACTCATTCTTTTCCATTCTGTTGGCAGGGAGCCAATAATGTGTTTGTTGGATCTTTTTGCATGATTCCTTATCTAAATCCTTTTAAACGATTTTTTTCCCCTTTTGGCTCTGCTTATATTTTTCATGATTTTCTCTGTCCCTGACAGTGTTTTCAGCACTGTGCCTCATGTTCATCTTTCAGCTTTGCCTTCATTCCTGAAACAGATGGGTTTTTCTTTTGTTTCTCTCTTGAGCTCTGCCCATTGATTTTGCCTTCTTTTGTTTTCTTGTCATCACTTGGCAATGAGCTCTGACATCTTTGCTTTGTGTTTTCATTTTGTGGAAGCAGTTGTGTCATTAAGTTTCTTAATTCATGGCACCATTTCCTCTTAGTAGGAGCATTTATAGTGAACTTCCTCATTTCTGTCCACCTTTTTATTGTAGCTTCTTTAAATAGATCCTGTTCTAGTTCCTTTTTGAGTCCTCATCTTTCAATGAATTGGATTTATTCTGGGTCAACTGATTGTAATTATAATTGGAGGCTGAGCTATATGCTGGGTTAGGAGAAATTTTCCTAATGACTCAGGATCCTGGTTTTGAGGTTTCTTGGTGGCTATGTCTCTCCTGCCGGTGAAGATGCATACACTGCTCAAATGGCAGTTTCTCTTCCTGGGTTCACCATACAGCGTTTCCCATGTGGGCCTTACCTGTGTCTCTGTGATTCCTAATTCATGCCTTACTTCTTGGATCTTGGAACTGGTCAGGGTCCAGGTTCCACTTTACTGCCATCTCCCCCTGGTTTGTTGTTTGTTTGTTTGTTTAATTTTATTGAGTTATAGTCAGTTTACAAAGTCAGACGAGGACCCAAATGAATACTGGAGGATGGTCATGAGTCCACCTGTTGTTAGAGAACCCCTATTTTCTGTATCTGTCAAGTCTCTAAATTGGGTCTCTAGCCCTAGAGTCACCTTTACATGAGGCCATTACAAAAACCGATCACTGGGAGAAATAGTATAGTGATTAAGACAACAGATCTGGGAGCACTTTCCAGCCAG
Organism: Vicugna pacos; assembly: GCF_048564905.1. NCBI lineage: Eukaryota > Metazoa > Chordata > Mammalia > Artiodactyla > Camelidae > Vicugna > Vicugna pacos. The sequence continues at coordinate 3,552,630 of NC_132991.1, forward strand.
CTGATCTTTTTTGTGGGGAAGGGGGATGGCAGGAGTTGCTACTGTGTACTCAGGGATTTTTTTATTCCATGTGTATTAATCCACATCCCTTTCTTTTTCTTTAAGTTGCCCTAAATTTGGCTCATGAAAACCCCTTTGAACTGGCTCAAGGGTCCTTTTGATGAGTCCTATAAAGTCTTTAAGTACATCCTTTCTAATACATGGTGAATCAGGCTTCCTTTTACTTCCTCTGCTTCTCTGGTCTTGAAATCAGCCATTTCTCTAAGAATCCTTGATTCCTTTCAGTGGAGGATGATATTTAGAACCCAAGATCTAGGTACTAGGAGTAGACTTGCTTCTGGGTTATCACTGCTTTGGGGCCCTTTCTGTGGACAGAGGTAGTCAGTATGTAAAGATAGTCATATTTCGTACTGATACTTCCAAATGAAGTTTAACACTACACATTTTTTCTTAGATTTTATATTTGTGCATCTTTTTCTCTTATACTGAAAACCTCATTTTCCAAAGACATTAATGTAACTACTTGGGTTTTTGTCCTCAGACTAGATCCCACTAAGCAGAGGGAATGTGTCCAAAAGTCACTTGAAGTGATTCTTTCCTCTGTGGAGTATGCAGTAACATTTTCTTTTTCCTAACATATATTCACCTGCTTCCAGAATAGCAATGTGTAAAAAGGTGCACAGTGAGGAGCTGTCATCGCTCTCATCCCTGTCCCTTGGGTACCAGCTTCCAATATTCTTGCTCCTCGGCTTTCTTCGTAGCCTGTTAATACTTTTCTGGTTCTTTCCAGTGGGTGTTTATTGTCGTTTAGCATACAGTTAGGATTATTTGTTTACATTTGTTTCTAATTTTAGAATTTGCTTTTTGATTTTATTTTGTAAAATATGTAAATGACTGATTTGGTTCAAAATCCAAAGCTTTATAAAAAGATGACTCACGAATATCCCCGTCCCCTTCCAAGTGGCCATCTGCTCCTAGTAGGTCACCAGGTTACTCCTCTCTGACTTGGCCTCTTAGGAGTCCCCCTAAGGATTTCTTTTTATGAGAATAAGTGTACACACAGATAAACACACTTCCCTTGTTTCTGCTCCTTTCACACGGAAAAGACAGTATATCATATTTCTGTATTTGTGTCACACTTTGCATTTTTCTCTTAACAGTATATTCTGGAGATGACTCCAGATCATCCGTGCATGGAAATATCTATCTTACTCTTTTTTTTTTTGGCCGCATTGTACCCTAGCTTATGGGTGTACTGATGGACCTTTTGGCATAGGCTGTTGCATGTTAGTGATTGTGTACTGTCAGGGTGTATTCCTGGACGTGCAAGTGATAGGCCAAAGAGTGAATGTCTCAGTTTCCTCACCTAGGAAATGGTAATATTGCCTACCTCTATATGTAAATATTAATGTGTAAAAGCACCTTAGTATTTAAATATGTGTATCAGTACTAATATATAAAGCACTTAAATCATGCCTGACATGTAAGTCATTATGTAAATATTGTTACTTTTCATTAGAGTAAATGAAAATCAAAGACTGTTCTTTTAGGAACATTTAATGTACCTAAATACTTAAGAAATATTCTTTTGGGGGTATATTCTTGGATGAGCGGGACCTCTTAAAATATGAGCACGTTGAAGTTTGAATTTAGGAGATCCTTTTGTGAGGATTCTGTTGGCACTCTTTTTTGCTACAGGTATCTTCAGAATTGTTCCCGTAACTAGATTCAGCCATCCTCAAATATGTTGTCATTTTAATTAAGTTTCCATGTGTCTCTCTGAATGTTGTTCGCTGTAAGTCCTGGGAGTGGGTGGCTTTCACAGCGCTGTACTTGGTGACCTGTATGATCAACTATTCACAACCCAGGCTCCAGTCGTAGGCTCTCTCCTCCGTGAGTTCCCCCACGCGTCACCGCTGCACCTGTGGCCAGGCTCTCAGCTTGCCTTTGACCTTGAATGAGAAGCTGCTTGGTTCTCTTTCTGTAGGGAGAAAACCATCCTCTATTCAGTTTATAAACTTTATTCACAGAGATCCCAGCAGGTCGGATTTTAAAACATTTTGAGAGAGGAAACCGTTGCTTAGTTTGGTTACGTGGAGTCCCAATCACGTTTCACCTGTGCAGCTCAACTTTTCATGTTTTCTTCTTCCTAATCTATATTCACATGGTTCCAAAGTAGAAAACCGTAAAAATATAGACAGTAGGGAGTATCACTTTATCTGCCGGCTACCAAGGCCTCTGTTCTTTGTCTTTCTAAAGTAGCATGTTAGTAGCTTTCAGGGTATCCTTCCAATGTGTCTTAAATACAGGCACATTCAAATGCAGCTCTTCATTTTTATCCTTTTTACCCAAAAGATTGTTTAATTCATGTATTCCTAAGCTGCCTCTCAGCGCAGCCAGCAGCGTGTTAGTCTCATAATTCACATGTTCTCCTTTGGTTTTTTTCGTGTAACAACACACATTGAAAGCTTTCCATTTCAGTACTTGGAGCTTCATCATTCCTTTAGTAGCAGTGCGCTGATCCTTTGTATGAACGGATTTGACTTCACTATCATAAACAGTATTGCGGTGAATAACTTTATACTTAACGTCAGTATGCACGTGTGCAAGAATATCTGTAGGATAAAGTCCCCAAAGTGATCAGAGGGTATACATGGGTGTAATTTATTACCTGTGTCTTATTACCTTCCATGGGGTTCATACCAATTTACACTCCGTCCAGAATGTTTAAAAATGCTTGTCTCTGTACAACTGGAACAACAGAGGACACTGTCAGTTTTTTTTATTTTTGCCAATCTGATAGGTGAACGATGATATCTCCATGTATTTTGTGATATATTATATTAATTTATTTTTAGTTTGGTTTTTGTTGGGGGGGGATTAGGTTTATTTACTTAGTGGAGGTACTGGGGATTGAACCCAGGACCTCGTGCCTGCTAAGCATACACTCTACCACTGAGCTATACCCCCCACCACCTTCTCAGTGTATCTTAAATGGCTTTTCTCTTCCTATGAGTGAGACTTAGAATCTTTTTCTTTTGTTAAGGGGCCATTTGTGTTTTGTTTTTAGCAAACTAGTTATTCATATCCTTGGCCTGTTTTTTGGTTTGTTTTTTTTAATTGGGTTGCTATTTTTCTCATTGATTTCTAAGAGCTCTTAGTATGTTAAGATTACACTTTCATCTCTGAGTCTTTTTACTCTTCTTGTAGTTTATTTTGCTGTATTAGGAGTTTTGCTTCTTTGTTCATAGAGTCAAATTTATTGATCTTTTATAGCTTTTGGATTTTGAGAGCTTTTAATTGTTAGAAAGCTCTCCTGCACTTCAAGGTTATAAAAGAGTTTTCTTTTCCTTATATACTTTTTAATTTTCCACTAAGTCTTTCATCATTTTCTTATTTATCCTGGTGTACCATGTGAATTATGGATCCAATTTTATTGTTTTCCAAATGGCCATGTAGTCTTTACAACATCATTTATTAAATAGCCCATGTTCATGGCTCTGACTTGAGATGTCTACTTCCACGTACTGTCAAGTTTTCTTGCCATTTTGGCAATTTCAGTAGCTTGCTACCAGGTAAGCTGACATGCCGTCTGGGTTGAGATCCCTTCCAATTATTAGGCAATCATAAATGTGACTTTTTATCATGTAGTAAGGTATGATATGAATTGGGGGATGGAGGTCAGTGCTTCAAGGGTCACAGGTTAAGCTGTGAATCAAGGATGTCTGTCATCTTCCCTTGTAACAGTTAGAACCTTGGTGTATATCTCCAGCTTGGTCCACAGAGTGATGTGTTTGTCATAATAAGGCTTAACTCAAGATTGTCAGAGGGTGCTGGTTAATTGTATCAAGGACCCTGAGAATGACTAAGGGTTTCTTTATTCAGTTCAAGGAACACCTTCATCCTATTTTTTTTTTTTTGAAATACGGTCAGTTACAATGTGTTAGTTTCTGGTGTACAGCACAACATCCCAGTCATCCATATACATACATGTATTCGTTTTCTTTTTTTTTTATTAAAGGTTATTACAAGACACTGAACATAGTTCCCTGTGCTATACAGAAGAGACTTTTTTTAAATCTATTTTTATATATAGTGGTGAACATTTGTAAATCTCATACTGCTGAATTTATCCCTTCCCATCCCCTTTCCCCCGTAACCATTAGATAGTTCACTATGTCTAGGAGTCTGTTTCTGTTTTGTAGATGAGTTCGTAGTGTCCTTTTTTTTTTCTAATCACTTTTAAAATGAAGCTTCTGGCAGTTTCTGGGAGAAACCCAGCAGGCCGTTTCCTTCCTTGGTTCACCTGCGGGCTTCACAGATGTGTGAATAGATAAAACCCCATGACTGTGATCCAGCACCAGGTAGCCAGTGGCCTGGACTGCCTGCGCTGCGTCTGGAGACACGGTATAAATCGTAGTGTCTTTTCTGTCTTTCCAGTCGGCCCACTCTGTCTATCCAGCACCCACCGTCTGCAGCAATTAGTATTCAGCGTCCTGCCCAGTCTCGGGACGTGACCACAAGAATCACACTGCCTTCTCACCCTGCTCTGGGGACGCCAAAACAGCAGCTTCATACCATGGCCCAGGTAAACCAGAGGTGGGGCACTGCCTGTCTGCCCCGGGGCAAAGGCAGGATCGGGCAAAACTTGTTCTGATCGAAAGCGCGATTGCTTTTCAACTAGATTCAGTGGGAAATGTTCTCGTTGGTAATTCTGTTGTGGGGTGTTTCCCCGCAGAAAACCATCTTCAGTACTGGCACCCCAGTGGCTGCAGCGACAGTGGCACCTATTTTGGCGACCAACACGATTCCTTCAGCCACCACGGCCGGTAAGTCAGCGGGCAGCCCTGCGCCACCTGCCGGGGAGGAAGGAGCCGGAAATCCTGGGTTAATTTTTCGTTTCTCAGCTTCAGTCAGAGAATGAGAATTAGCCTAGAAAAATTCTCGTAGCTCTTCCCAAGAGCTTTTCTCGGGTTTGGGAGCATCCATAATGTGTGCAGAGAGGCCACTGTTGAAGACTTTCCCTCTCTCTCGTTCCAGGATCTGTGTCACACACACAAGCTCCCACGAGTACCATCGTTACCATGACAATGCCCTCACACTCATCCCATGCTACTGCCGTGACCACGTCAAACATCCCGGTCGGTAAGTGCAGCCTGCAGACAGAGGCTTATGAGGAATATTTCAGCCCCCTTGACTGGGGGTACACTTAGGTGGCCAGTATCGATTTTTATTGTTGATTTGCAAAGCAATACTGCCTCCAACTTGCAATAGTATTTGATATACAGATTCAGCATTTTGACGATAGGGGGAGGAAGAGAAGATAATCTTGGAGAGCTCAAAGTAAGCTATTTTAATGGCACTTTTGACTTCCTTATCAAACTTTACCTCTTCTCTGTGGACCTTTAAGAAAAGTAAGTTGACTTTACAAGAGCAGCATGAGACGTGATAAAGAATCCGAGGACTGGAATGAAGAGAGCTTGTTCCCTGATAGATCGATCGTTCAGGAAAAATCTCAGAAGGAATGCAACGAGGGAAGGAGTGTAAACCTGAGGCTCTGATTTGAGTGCCATCCAAGATACTTCACAACCATCCTAAAATTCCTTCTAGGCTTTGCTTATTCCCCTTTTAAATGTCTGTATTAAAAATTCTTTGAAATGACAAACTCTTTGAAGAGTTTCTGGCAGGCAAACTGTAAATGACCAAGAGCAGGGATTGGCAAGCTTTTCCCGTCGGGCCAGGTAGTACGCGCTGTAGGGTCTACAGGCCTCGTGGGCCTGTGCCCCAGCCACTCAGCTCTGGGCGATACGTAACCAGATGGGCCTGGCTGGGTTCCAGTAAGACTTTTACGGACACAGAAATTTGAATTTCATGTAATTCCTTCTTAAAAAGCTTTTCAGTTTTATTATTTTTTAACTGAAGTATGGTCGATTTATAATATGTTAATTTCTGTTGTACAGCATAGTGATTTATTTATACACGTATATATTTTTTGTATTTGTTTTCATTATAGGCCATTACAAGGCATTAAATATAGTTTGTTGTGCTATATGGTAGAAACTTGCTGTTTATCTATTTTATATATAGTAGTGTATATCAGCAGATCCCAAATTCCCAACATCCCTCCCTACCCCCTTCCCCCTCTGGTAACCGTAAGTTTGTTTTCTATGTCTGTGTGTCTGTTTCTGTTTTTGTAAATAGGTTGATTTGTGTCTCTCTTTTTTAGATTCCACAAATAAGTGCTATCATACAGTATTTTTCTTTCTCTTTATGGCCCACTTCACTTAGAATGATGTTCTCCAGGTCCATCCATGTTGCTGCAAATGGCATTATTTTATCCCTTTTTATGGCTGAGTAGCATTCCACTGTGTTTATATACCACATCTTCTTTATCCAGTCATCTGTCAATGGACATTTAGGTTACTTCCATGTCTTGGCTATTGTAAATAGTGCTGCTGTGAACATTGAAGTGCATGTATCTTTTTGAATTAGAGTTTCCTTCAGGTATATGCTCAGGAGTGTGTTTGCTGGATGATAGGGTGAATTTCATATAATTTTCATGTATCACAAAATATTCTCTTGAGTTTTTTCCCTCAACCATTTGAAAGCGTGAACCCGTCGTTAGCTCAAGTAGAAGCAGGCGTGGGCAGGGTCTGGCCCGCAGGTTGCCCTCACCTACCTGGGAGCTGCTGGCTCCTGTCACAGCAGAGACTGGCTGTGAGGCAGAATGCTTCCCTCTGTAACCTCAAGTCACAGGTTTTAGTTTCTCATGTTACCTGTGCCTTGGTTCTGTTAGTGTGCTATCTGCCTGTTCTTCACTCCCAGAGATGTGGGGCAGCCACCGTATTTTCAGTAGACTGCACATGTAGAAGTGAGGATACGTTGTCACCCTTAACTGTCAGAAATCTGATGGCCAGACACAGAAGTGCGACTCCCCTGCTGGCCGAGTCCCAGCATTGGGGGTCCCTCCCCGCCTTGCTTCCTCTGCCTGGGAGATGGGCTGCAGCATCACCACCCCCTTAGCAAACTTGCAGGACACTTTTCCAGAAGAATGTTAGGACCCAGGACACCCTTATTCTCTTTCAGATCACTGGGCCATTCCAGCCCTTAAGTTGATACTAAGCCCCAGCTAAGGCTTTTAGCAGACTTCTCTCACACCGTCTGAATTCAGTTTCGCATCTGTGAAGTTACTGTGTGTGTGTGTGGTTTCAGCATTGATGTGCTTTTCTTGAAAAAGATCATTGATCGTTCTGTGTTGTCATTTCAGACCATTTTCTGGCTGTACTTTGCAGTGTCATCCATTCCCCTCAGTGCTGTAAAGTCAGAGCCATGGTTGTTCTGTTCATTTTTATAGTCCAGAGTCTCACCAGGGAATCTATAGCTCCTAAGAAAATCAGACCAGTAAAGAGGGGCCGTGTACCCTACAGGGGCTCTCTGGTTTTGTCTGGAACTCTCTCTGTGAAGAATTACTCAGAGATTAGTTCTTGTTAATGTCACTGTCTTCCTCAGAGTAACACTGTGAAATAACCTCACAAAAAGCACCAGCAGACAGTGTTCATTCATTTGGCTTAAACTGCCAGCTTTTTGCCTTCCGTGAGTTACTGTGCTGCTGTACTCTGTGTCTCCCCAGCTCTTTTACCTTTGAGTTTTAACCATTCCCTAAATTGTAGACACGAAAATCATCTGTCAGGGTTGTTCAGATATAACATCTGCCAGTTAATGTGATTGGTTTTGTCTAAGTTCCGGCAGGTTTATGCTCTAGTTTTGTCTTCCTCTTTGATAGTATCCCAAATATTTATTACACCATAAGAGGATTTCCTGTACAAAAGTACCTCAGTTGAGAAGGGAAACCTGATATTAAGTCCAGAGCACTGATTTTTCAAGATGGGGCTATAAGAGATACATTAAAATCACCTCAGTGGCTTTTTCTAAGTGTCACTTGCTTTCTCCAGCTGAGATAAAATTTTAAATTCAGCCATTGTTATTAATAGGAATGTTATCGATTCCTTGTTATTAATAGAAATGTTATTAATTCCTTGTTATTAATAGGAATGTAATAGAATTAAAGGGGAAAAACCTGATTAACCACGAGCGTAGGGTTTTCACCTGCAGTGAGTGCCCCTCCGCAGCAGAATACCATCCTCGTTTTCTCCACACAAGATGGTGGTCTCAGAATAGAAAAAGCAGAGTCAGATGATCACAGCCTTCAGAAACCAGGGATTATCTTTGGAAATAGCCCTAACTTATGATTTCTGCATTATGTTTTTGTAAAGTTTTTTTCCCTAATAATTGAGGATAAATGGCTTTTTTTTAAAACAGTATTATTCTTTTCAGTGGGGGAAGGCAGTTAGGTTTATTTATTTATTAGTAGTACTTTTTTTTAATAGAAGTACTGGGGATTGAACCCAGGTCCTTGTGCATGCTAAGCACACACTCTACCACCGAGCTCTACCCTCCCTATTAATGGCTTTTTTAACTGGAAAAAAAAGCGTGTGTGGTCACCAACCTCTGTTCAGCTACTCTGTCAGATGACAGCACATTCCCACTGTTTTCTTCTACCTTTTACGGGCTTTTTCAGTGAAAAACCAAGACTTAAGTTGCTTTTTAGTCAGCACCCTCTCTGCTTCCCGCTGATGGGAAATGTCATGCCGGCTTCTCTCTGTGTGAGCCAGGAGGTGCCATCCTCAGTAGCCGACCTGGCATCCCACCCCTCATCCTGCAGAAACTTCAGCGGCTCCCCCAGGAAGCCGCTGGGCGTTGTTGGGGTGTGTGCTGCCTGCCTGCCGGTGTGCAGTGCACTGCGCTTTGGCGATGGGTTGCCATCAGTCTAGTCTCTCATGTCAGTGGTCTTTACCTACATGGCAGCTGTCCCTCTGTCTTCTGAGGTCACAGCTCTCCTTTTCAGGTTCCCAGTCACAGCGTTAACACACAGATCAGTAAGAAGGGTTCAGCTCTACCTTGTAAACAAGATTTGACTGCAAATTGTAGAGGAGAGCCAGCTTTGAACCTCAGATTAAACTTGAAAACCATGGTCAGTTTAATTTTGCCACAAAGTAAATTATGCAGAATCACAGGACATTTCGGGAGACTTTAGAAATTAAGCAACTATCTAGAGAAGGCCTCCTCACGGACGAGGAAACTGTGACTTGGAAATGGAAATGATCTCATTAGCTTCATATTACCAGGTGTGTGCGCTGGTGTAGAGTCTAAGGTGTTTGCTGTTTCTATATTCAAATTTTTGTTGGATTTTTTTTTTAAGTTTTCTCCTTTTTAAACAAACGATCTCCAAGTACCTCCTCCAAACATAACTAAATGAATAAACCTAATTACCTCCCCCCTTTAAAAAAAAAAAAGGAAAAAAAGTCTCCTCTCCCCAAAAGAAATAAATAATTTTTTTTTAAGAAGAAAATAAAAAAATTAATTAAAAAAGGTCTCCAAGAAGCCAGGTCAGGGGAAAGGGACCTGGTGGCTGATACTTTTGTTGAAGTCCTCATGTTGAAATGAACCCTGCTTCGACAAATAACAGAATGGTTGTATCAGTGGATTATTACATTGAAATAATTCTGTTGAATCATGTATCCTCATCTTTCATTTTTCATCTTAATGAAAACTAAGAATGCAGGCTTCTTATTACCGTTTACCTTCTTAAGACGGTTGCTGTCTAGGAATGCGTCGGCGCACCAGTGAAGGCGCGTGAGAGTAACGTAACTGGATTCTTTCTCCTCTTTGTAGCTAAGGTGGTGCCTCAGCAGATCACACACACTTCTCCTCGGATCCAACCCGATTACCCTGCAGAGAGGAGTAGCCTGATTCCCATTTCAGGCCATCGAGCCTCTCCGAATCCCGTGGCCATGGAAACCCGAAGTGACAATAGGTAGGAAGGAATGTGTCCCATTGTGTCACGTTGTCCTGATTTTTCAGTAAAATACATTGTCCTACAAATACGGCATATATTTACTTATTTTCGAATTTGCCCCTGAAGGTAGTACTTTGTCATTTCCATTTCAGTTTTATGAAAATGTGCTGTATTTATTCCGTCATTCTCCTTGACACGGGTCTTCTCCTAGTATCCAGTTGTTTGATTTGCGTATTTCTGGTTGATTTACTCTGAGAGTAAGGGTGGCGGCATCGTGACCCTTCATCCCTAAGTATTTCCATTTTCACCTCCAGAGAGCAAAGCTGTTCTTTATGTAACCACAGTATGGGTATCTGAAACAATCCTTTAACTTTCCGTTCTGTTTCACACGTTGACATTTTTGAGGAGTACAGATCGGCTGGTTGTTTTTGTAGAATATTCTTCAGTTTGGGCCTGTCAGATTGGTCCTCGCAGTTAGATGCAGGCTGTGCATTTTGGGAGCAAGTACCACTCAGGTGTGGTGGTGGTCTCACTGGTGCCACATCGGAGAGCTCACGTTGTTCCAGTGTCAACATTCCTTACTTAGTGAGGGTGACGTCTGCCGGATTTTTCTACTGTAAAGGTGCATCCTCCTTTGTAAGTAACTAATCTGTGCCGACCTACCTGAAGACTATTAATATCCTCTCCCCCGTAAGCTTTCACTCAGTGGTTTTAGCATCTGTGGATGATTCTTGGCTGAATCAGTTGATGCTTGTTGCAATCCGATGGTTGCAACATGGTGACTTTTTCCATCACTTCCACATTTATCCGTTGGCATTCCGAAGTAAAGAAATTTACTCATCTCTGTCCCCATTCATTTACTGTGTTGTGTGTTTTATTTTTTAAAATCAGCATGAGCTCATGGATTTGGTTTCCTTTACTCCATGACTGTCATCTGTTTAGGTGCTCAGATCGTCTCCAGGTTAGTCTCTGGGAGCCCTTTCATACCCTTCCTGTGGGTCTGCTGTGCCCTGGTCGTTCTCGCCCGTCCTGCCTCCTCAGCACAGTGAGGTACTGGCGGCTCCCCCTACACTTGGTCTGTCTGAGCCCTGGAACCTGCCATCCCTTTAAGGAGCACTGGCTCCTTCTCATCGTTTAGAAGCCACAGTCTAGGTGTTAGCTCTGTGTTGTTACTGGATTGTCCTTTCTCCTGGCCCTTCCAGCAGGCAGAGGTAGGAGGGACATAGCATTTTAAAAACCAGTACATTCTGGTGCTTCTGGTTCAGCCTCCTTACCTGCCCCCATTCCAGATTTGTATCTCCCTTCTTCCAGTGAGAACCTGGTGAAGTGCACTTGAAGTGATTTCAGAATTTAATCATTATATGTACTCTTGTTTGATTATTATTGTACATAGAAATGCTTAGTAAGTTTCAGTATACTGGCCGTGTGTCCACCCACTTTAGCTGCCTGTTAGCTCTGAAAGTTTATAGATTCTCTTGGCTCTCCTATGTGGATGTCTGCAAATAAAGACAGTTTTTTTGAGGGATAAGGGAGTTTTTCCATTTCCGTTTTGTATACCTGTGTTTTTCTAACAGTTGGCTAGAGCTTCTGATATGGTGCTGAATAGAGCAGAGATGGCGAGCATCCTGGTCTTCTTCTCGACCTGATGGAAGTTCTTCTGAAATTGCATTACAGGTTTTGGTAGATATGATTTCCAGTGTGAGGAACAAAGTTTGTTTCTATTTCTGCTTTCTTAGGCATGTATATCACGAATAAGTATTGAACGCTGTTCCTTTTTTGGTATATCTTTCGTAAAGTTTCCAACAATTGTTCTCTTAATTTTTTACTGTGATATAAAACATTAATAGAAATTCTGATATTGAAGCATTCCTATCCTCCTGTGAGAAATCTTACTTGATCATGATGTATTTAATTTGATATTGTACTTAATTCAATTTATTTAGGAATTTTTGTGTTGATGTAGAAAGTGAGATTTGTTTATAATCTTATCTCACACTCCTTGTCCAGTTTTGGTATTAAGGCTATGTTAAGTTCAAAAAATAAGTTAGATCTCTTTTCTCATTTTTCTGGTCTCTGAATCAATTTGTGTAAGTTTGGGATTATCTGTTGTCTATATGTTTGATAAAATTAACCAGTAAAAGCAATCTGAGCTTAGAGTCTTTCATGTGGAATTGAACAGGGAAAACTTTTGATTACTGAGTTTTTTTTTTAAATTTTTATTGGGGGGGTGTTAATTAGATTTACTTATTAAATTTTTTTTAAAATGGAGGCACTGGGGATTGAACCCAGGACCTTGTGCATGCTAAGCACACGCTCTACCGCTGAGCCATACCCCACCCCCGATTACTGGGTTTTTTTGAGTCCGTTTTGATAATTATTATTCTGTATATTTTTTCACATTTATTGATGTAATTACGTATAGTATCCATTTATTTTTTTAAATATTACTCTCTCCAAGTCTGTGTCCTGTGGTATAATGTTTGGGACACAATTTGGGAAATGTTGGGTGGTGGTTAAAAGTGTGAGGAGGAGGATGATGGGGGTAGGATCATCTGAAGGTGAATAGGAAAATAGACCGTTTGAGTTCATATTGTCTGTGTTTCATCTGTAGACCATCTGTTCCTGTTCAGTTCCAGTACTTTCTGCCAACGTACCCACCTTCTGCATACCCACTGGCTGCTCACACCTACACCCCAATCACCAGCTCTGTGTCCACCATTCGCCAGTATCCAGGTATGAGCCCCACTGTGAAGATGACTTTTAACATTTTAATTTTTGCAAGCAGTGAGGTGGAAATTAATCACTGAGTCTTTTGAGTATGGATTTAATTACTCTTTCGTTTTCAGATGCAGATAAGGCTAAAATCTGAAGCTTTAAGATTATAAATCATCTCAGTGACCCATAAAAGGTTGTTACTTACTGGTGGTATTCGCATGATTTTATCCCACCCCTAGGATAATTATGTTAACAGTTTTTATTATCCCTTAAAATGATAGCACAGTTGAAATGAGCAAAGCTGTACTCTTAGGGGCTTCTGTTGTTTTGTGGAATATTTGTTGCATTTTTGACGTTAGTCCAGGTATGCTTAACATTCACCATCCAGATGTGTGTTCTTTTTGCCAATCCAGAATGAACAATCCTTAAACCTCAGAGTCTATAGTGTTTTCCTGTGGAACCCTCAGCCCACTTCAGGTGGAAGAAAGCCAGATGGTTCAGGCTGTGGCTCTCGCCCCTCTGCTGTGCGGTCCACGACTACAGCCTGGCCATACAGGCCCTTGAGCCTTTGAAGGGGGACCTGGCACAGAAGGAGAACTGAATTCTTTGTTTTACTTAATTAAAAGGAGAGAATCTTCAAATATGTGTGGAACAGCTTGTGATGCAAAACTACTGTTTTTCAAAATTGTAGATTTTATGGAATTAAGGTACAAATCAAATACTTCTGATAAAAATTTAGTATCTGAATTGAGATGCATTTTAAGAGTAAAATGTACCCTGAATTTTAAAGATATAATATGGAAAAGAGAATGTAAAATATCTTACTGATAATTTTCGTAGTGATTATGTTTTGAAATGATAATTTTTGGATATATTGGGTTAAGATATATCATTAAAATTAATTTGACCTGCTTTTTACTTTATTAACATGGCTATTAGAAAATTGGAAATTCTGCGTATGACTTATATTTCCATTGGACAGTGCTAGTCTAAAACTTTCAAATGATAAGGTATTAATATTTTTTTAATAGACTGTATTTTTTTAGAGTAGTTTCAGGTTTACAGCAGAATTAAGCAGAAAATACAGTTCCCACACAGCCCTCCCCACCCACATGTGTATACTCCCCTACCCTCAACACCCCTCATCAGTGTGGCATATTTGGTACAATCGATGAACCAACATGGGCACATTTTTATCAACCTAATTCCATAGTTCACATTAGGAAGACACTAAGGTATTTAAATAGCTTTGAAAACAGGTTCCTCCATCACTGCATTGTTTTGGTTTGATTTGGTTTGGTTTGGTTGTATTTTGAGGGGCTTTTTTTGTGGGGATGGCTATTTATTTTTCAAAACTCCCCCCAAGTTTTATTTTAATTTTTCCTCTAGTGTGGGAAAAGAGCTAAATTCTGACTCTTCTGTCCTGTTTTGCTGTACCTCAAAGTGATAACATCTTTTTAAAGGAGATTTGTAACAGCATTCTTTATTAACGATCTTACAAAGATAAAATCACGTTTAATTGATCGTTGCCAGAAGTAGGATGCAAAAAGTATCATAGAAACATATTGACAATTAAGAAGTAAATTTCATGCTCTAAGTTTTTGTGTGTGTGTTTGTCTGTTACATGGATTGCTTAAAGTTCTTTTTTTTTTTTTTTTTTTGTGAGGGTGATAATCAGGTTTATTTATTTATTTTTAATGGAGTTCCTGGAATTGAACCCAGGACCTCATACATGCTAGGCACACCATTTTATATCCTCTCCATCACGCCCCGCACAAGCCCCCCCAAAAATTCTTAAGTCTCCTTGTCAGTAACAGCACTTGACTTCAGGTTCCTTTGTCCGCTACTTGGGCCAATTGATGCTTCTATAACAATGCAGTCGGTTTGCCTTTCTCGAGAAGGTAATTCATGGCCAATATGTGTGTCTTGGAATGCTAACCAGCTGGAAAGGATTTACAGCCTCTCTCTTGAGCTCCAGCCAACCATGCAGACACTCTTGCTTTATGCAAACATTTATTGTGAAAATCCATCATAAGACCCCTGTCTACAGTGTTGGGGGATCTGCCAGTCATCTCTTTCTCCACATTATTCTTTTTCCAAGTCTCTCCTTTCACCCCTGCAGTAGCCCTGCTGGACACTAATACAGAAAAATGAGTAAGACAGTCAATAACACTTTATTCCTTCCAGTACCAGTACTGCCATTGCTGGGCAGAAGAGAAGTGATATATTATTTCTCAGTCATATAAATCTATACATGGAAAAACACAAATGAAGAAATGATTTATTAACTGGCTTACAGTGTCTTATTTTCAAGTGTTATGGATTCATTAGCTCATTTTAAAGCAGATGTCTTCAAGCCATGAAGAGAACAGGAAAATTTGTATACAGTAGGCTCTGATCTTGTCAAATATGAGATTACTCTAATACATAGTTTATGATAGATTAGAATCGTTGTTCATGGACTCTCGTTGCTTATAAAGACAGAATCTTGTTGGTTTCTCAGTTATAAGTTAAATAGAGAGGTGAATATATAATTGTGAATGTAGATACGTAATCTACATAGTTTGTAGGAGCCTTCGCATATTTTTTCTGAAATTTCACTTGTTTCAGAGATGTCTTCCATTTCATTCATTCATTTATTCCTTCATGCATTTATTAATGCATTCATTCCACAGGTATTTATTGGAACCCTACTGTATGTAAGGTCCTGTGCTAGACTTCTATTTTTAAAGTTGACTTTTAAGCAGATGTTGCTTTCAACACCTTAGAGTCTAGTAGGGAGATTAGACATGAAGAGATATTATAAGGTGCTAAATCCCAAAAGAGAGGCTTTGATGACTGAGAAGAAGTCTTTTGTGTTTGTTTTCTTTCCACAAATACTGAGAAATCCCTTCTTTTTTGTTGCTTCCTGGAAAGGTTTTGTTTTCAATTTTGTGGTGGTTGAGTTCATTTGTTTTTAGCATACACAGTAGCTGATACATTTGCCTGAAAGGAAAAGGGAAACTTGATTATTCTCTGACGTCAGTGGATATTATAGAATTTAAAACCCACAGTTACGGTATTTCAGAAATGCCTGTGATAACGGTTCTGTCAATTAAAGGGAAGATTCCTGACCTGGAGCCATGGATGTATCAGAAGTTTCATATTAATTATGTACACAGTTGTCTGGCTCACATTTGGCATTTAATAAATGATTGCTTTTTTCTGGCTTTCATGCTATTTCTAGTAATCTGCAGAAAGATCATATCGAATTGGTAGGAAGTAAGGAGGGAAAATCCATAATATGTAGAGTTTTATGGAGTACTTTTTTAAACTGAAGATTCAGGTCTTGAAAAGTGGAAAATTTCTGATTTTTTGCAGGGGATGGGTGTGATTAGGTTTTTTTATTTATTTGTTTTTCTTATTGAGGTACTGGGGCTTGAACCCAGGACCTCCTGCAAGCTAGGCATGCATTCTCCCTCTGAGCCATCCCCTCCCCCCTGAAATATTCTATTTTGATTTTAGTGTTTTTCTCCTTATACAGACCATGTCTAATCAGAGCTGACGTTCTTGTCCCTTTTTGCACCATTTTCAGTTTCGGCTCAGGCTCCAAACTCTGCCATCACAGCTCAGACTGGTGTTGGTGTGGCATCTACAGTCCACCTGAACCCCATGCAGTTGATGACAGTGGATGCATCTCATGCTCGACACATCCAGGGCATCCAGCCAGCCCCCATCGGCACGCAGGGGATCCAGCCGGCCCCCATTGGGACCCCGGGAATACAACCAGCACCAATTGGCACACAGGGGATTCACTCGGCAACACCAATCAGCACACAGGGACTTCAGCCTGCGCCAATAGGGACCCAGCAGCCTCAACCCGAAGGAAAGACCTCAGGTAATTTTAATTTTTGGCTTGGAAATTGATGTGAAAGAAAGAGGTGCACTGTATTTAAATCAAGGGTCTGCCACGTGCTGGCTCTGTGGCCTCGGGTAATCTTGCTCAGCCCTGGTCTCTTTGTAACATGAGTTGCTTAGAACTCACCTGTCAGGATCATTGCAGTTACTAGAAATTACAGTGATAAAGAGCCTACTATGCATTTGCACGTGGGAAGAAGCACTTGAAAAGAGCTCTGAGTTGAGAGAGTACATTTACCTTATAGGAGAGCATTCTCATTCCATTTTAAGATACTCTTTGGAGTTGTATGTAACGCTGTGAAGTTAAGATAGATTGAAATGTTGGTAACATTACTAGGGACGGAGCAGCAGTGGTATTTTACCAAAAAGCCGTAGGAGAATGTTTCTTGAAGTCTACTGTATGCTCTGTGTAACTTGTCTCATTTATTAGTAATCACGAATGTAGGGCAAAGAGAACTGGTTATTGATCGTGCGTCAGTGGACTCTGTGACCTCCCTCTCTGCCATCTGCTTTTTGATAGTGCACACTGTGCTCTTATTCCTTACCTTCTTGAAATCGCAGTCACACACAGGGAATCTTAATTCTGGTGGGCTGGTGGTTTTTATGTGACCTCTTTGTCATGTCTCTTCCATTCCCTCTCTCCATCCTTCCTTCTTGACCTCTCTGTGTCCTCCAGCAGTGGTGTTGGCAGATGGAGCCACGATCGTAGCCAACCCCATCAACAGTCCGTTCAGCGCTGCCCCAGCAGCGACGACGGTGGTGCAGACCCACAGCCAGAGCGCCAGCACCAGCGCTCCGGCCCAGGGCTCCTCCCCACGGCCAAGCATCCTCCGGAAGAAACCCGCCACGGACGGGTGAGTGGACCCGGTGCTGCCAAATGACACCTCTGGTTCTGGATAGAATCGGTGTAAACAGTAGGCACTCATCCAGTGCTGAGAGCCGACTCTAATTTCTTGCCTCCTGTGTTATTTTTAAATTTCCTCCAACATAACTTGACCGCAGGCGTGCTCAGCAGAGCCTCGCCACGCTCAGGCTGTGGGATGGTAAGAATCTGAGAGCCAGTTGGGTATCCGTTGTGAGCGTCTGTTGCGTAGTTCTTAGGAGTTCTCTCGGGTTTGGAGAGTTTAACCCTAGAACCCTGAAGTACTGAACTCTAGGCTTGTCCAGCTTGCACGTTCATGTGTATTGTATACTTTTCCCTCATCATCCTCATGTTGCTCGGGACATGCAGTTTCCCAGTGTGTTAAGGGTCGTATTTAGTAGCACGCAGTGTTCTGTGTTGTCATAGATGCTTCCGAGTCTGCGGGTCACAGGCAGAAAGGGGTGTGCCAGAGTCTCCATCTTTTAATGACAAGTCAGACCAGGGCAGAGTAACCTTGTCGATGAAAACACAAGGCAGAGCTTGGAGTTAAGACAGGAGATTAAACACACACTTCTAAATATTTTCGTCTCCAAACCCGATAGAACTTGTACTAAAGAGGCTTTTAGAAAGATTGTAAGCCCACAAGGATGGGGGGAAAGGAGACAACACAACAGGAACCAGGCTTTGGAGCTGGAAAACAGCCAGGCAGGCAGTCACCCACCCCCTTAGCTGTGAGAAAGGCAAATGTTCGGTCTGCAGAGAGGGGCGTTGAGAACCATCCTTTAAATTGCAGTATCTTTGAAGGACCAGGAGCAGACCTGGGGGTACAAGGAGGCGGTTCAAGAGGTGGTTAGAGTCCTGCATCCGTTTCCCCACCCGCATCGTGGGGGTCACAGCCCTCTCCCATCCCAGAAGACTCCCGGAGGTCTCAGCTCTGCAGGTGGTCCTCTGGACCGGCCAGCACAGCACGGGACATAGTACCGTCCCAGAAGCAGATCAGGTGTCCGAGCATTTGGTCGGCACTGAGGCTTCCCAGTTCACTTCTCCCTTTTGGCTGGCGCAGCCCTGGCAGTTGAACTTAATTAACTCTTCTGACAGCCAGTGAGAAGAGGGTTCTATGCTCCCTCGGGGGTCCATCTAGCCTAAGGGGAGGAGCTAAAAATACCAACACTTTTTTGTCTCCAGGGCTGTGGAATTTCATGATAGTTTATCGCGGTGCGTCTGCCAGCTGACTGGCACAGTCTGCTGTCCTCACGCGCCCCCCCAGGCAGCTGTGCCACCCCTGCTGCTCCCTGAGCTCCCCCCACCCATGTCCACCCTTAGCTAATGCGCGTGCTGCCCATGTTCTTGAGAAAATGGAAGCAACCAAGAGAGAACTTGACAAACTTTGGCTGTCACATCTCACCCGCCAGCCTCACCCCCGCTGGGCCTTCCCATCCCTCAGCCCCATGAGCTCTCAGGGCCTTTCCCACCTGCTCCTGCCCTTCTCCCCTTTCCTACTCTGTCAGTTCTTTCTTGCTAGTGGATCAGCCACACAGAATATCAACGTGCCGATGTTTCTTCCATCATTTAAGAAAAATCTTTCTGTGGAGCCACTTCGTCCCACTCTCTGCCCTCAAGTTGCCCCTATTTGCAAAGAGTAGAAAGGAGTTGTCTCTCTTTGTGAGCTCCACGTCTTCCAGTGTCTCTTTCTTCCAGCATTTTCACTGACGTGTAGAAAACTGCACAGATAGTGTACAGAAGGCATAATGAGTTAGCACAAAGCGAACGCCACATGCAGCCGCTCCATAGGTCAGGAAACACCATTACCAGCATTTTCTCCCAAAGGTTACTAACCAGTTTTCCTTTTTATCCTGTGGATTTGTTTTGCCTTTTTTTAAGCTCCCGTAAAATCACATATTATACTTTTTTGTGTGTGAGCCCGTCTTTCACTTGATTTGTGCAGTACATCCATGTTACTGGATGTGATTGTAGTTTTTTCTATTGCTCTATAAAATGCCCTTGTATGTATAATACCATAGTTTATCTATGGAGATTTGGGTTGTTTCCAATGTCTGGCCAGAATGTTATCCTGAACATCTTTGTGCGTCACCTGGGAGGCATCCATAGATGCCTTCCTGTTGTGTGCGGGGAGGGGATTTGCCGGGAGGTAGGCTGTGCTCGGGTTTGGCTCTGGCAGGTGATGCCCACGATTTGTGCAGGTGTCTGTATTTACACTCTCACCAGCAGTAGGGTCTGTGCCTTACACCACCAGTGCTTGGTGTTTGGCACTCTTTTTAAGTTTGGTCATTCTGTGGGTTTATAATGGTGTATCTCATTAGAGGTTTGAGGGGGCCTTTCCTTGTTTTGGGGGAGGTGAGTGGTGGACTTGGTCTTGTTTTTTTTAATTGAAGTACAGTCAATTACAATGTGTAGGTCTTGCTTTTTTGTTACTTTCTTACTGTTTATTAATTTAAATTTAAATTTTAAATTTGTTCATTTAATCTTGTTAGTTTCCTTCTATTGTGAGATCTTTAAGCATAATACACACTTGACCATATGAATTTATACCCCTCATCCAACTTCAGGCATTCACTTACCAGCTCATGTTTGCCTGTATACCTCCCCTCTCCTTCCCACTGTGTTATTCTGAAGCAAATCCCAGGGAACATGTCATTTCACTTGTATATATTTCTGCATGTGTTTATTGAGAGATACATACTAAAAAAAAAAAATGCAAAAACCCCTTAATGTTATCAAATATTTAGTCATTGTGCAAACTTCCAGTGATCTCAGATGTCACAAGTTTTGTTTTCTTTTACATTATTTGAATCAGTATTCAGATAAGGTACATGCATTAAGATTAATTGATATGTCTATTAGACTCTTCTAATAAAGAAGTTTCCTCCATCTCTTTTTTTTCTTGCAATTTATCTGTTGAAGAAACTTGGTCTTTTGTCCTCTAGACTTCTCCAGAGCTTTTCCTCTCCCCCACTCTCTCCCTGAGCTTAGTCGATTGGATTCGCGTTGTACTGGTTTCCTAGACTGCTCTAACAAGTTACCACAAGCTTGGTGACTTAAAACAACAGGAGTTCATTCTCACAGTTCTGGTGGCTGGAAGTCTACAACCAGCGCGCGGCAGGGCTGGTCCCTTCTGAACGCCCTCCGGGAGAAGCCCTCCCATGCCTCTCCTAGCTCCTGGGGGCCCTTGGCAGTCCTTAGAGTTCCTTGGCCTGTGGATGGACCAGACCACACCGGCCTCTGCTTCCATATTCACGTGGCCTTCCCTCCGTGTGTGTGTGCAGCACACCTCCTCTCCTCTCTGTTACAGGGGCACCAGTCTTTGGATTTGGGGTCTACCCTAAATCTAGAGTGATCTTACCTCAAGATCCTTAACTTAATTACATTTGCAAAGACCCTGTTTTTTTCACATTCACAGGTACCAGGGATTAGGACTCGGATATGTCGTTTTAGGGAACGCAATTTAACCCACTGCCCCCTGAAACTAGAAACTGCCTAGTTCCACGTGTTATTCTCTCCTCTACACTTTCTCTTAACGTGTTACTTGGATCTAAAGGCTTGGTTAAGTTTGCTTTTTCTTCCCCTCTTGCCAAGACTCCTTCATGAGCGATGGTTTAGTCTT
Organism: Vicugna pacos; assembly: GCF_048564905.1. Lineage (NCBI taxonomy): Eukaryota > Metazoa > Chordata > Mammalia > Artiodactyla > Camelidae > Vicugna > Vicugna pacos. Next base: position 3,573,582 of record NC_132991.1, read on the forward strand.
TTACTGGGAGAACTATGCTGGCTGGTGGTGGGTCACCCTTTTTGAGATGTTAGCAGTCTTGATGGTGCGCGTCTGGATCTATTAGTGACTAGGCGTTGCAGGAAGGTAGATTCTGGTTCTGGCCATCTTCTCTCTTTTCACCACCCTGCCCAAATGAAACACATCAAGATCGCGTATGACTTTCACGTTGCTAAACCCCAGGAGTGAGTGATCGGTCTGAACCCCGCGTGGCCCCTCTGCTCCCTGACACAGTTGATGACCAGCTGCCTGGTCAGCTCTTTTCACTCAGTTTTAGGAACTTGCTCAGGTCACTATAAATACACAGATCTGATAATGATTATAAATGCTAAATGGATTTATTTTTGTTTGTTTGTTTTCTTTTTTGCTTTTGTGGAGGGGTGGCAATTAGGTTCATTTATTTATTTTTTTCAGTGGCGGTGCTGGGGATTGGACCCGGGACCTCGTGCGTGCTAAGCACGTGCTCTACCACTGAGTTGTACCTTCCCCTACTAAATGGATTTAAACTTTACTGTTAAGTAGAAAGGAGATGTTAGAAGAAGCAGGTAAAAGAGTCACAACAATGGAGACAGAAAGTGGGGAGGGCTGGGGAAGGGATCTGCTGTATGTCATCAAAAGATGTTCAGTTCTCTTTGGCTTTTTACGTAAGGTGCCTTTATTACTTTGATTAAAGTTTTTTTTTTTAAATACCTAGCACTGTAGTGCAGCACAGCGAAAGCACTGCATTGGCCCGGCTCTGCTTGGCAGATGTGTGGTTCTTCTCCTTCACTGCCCTTGGACTGTTGGATTCCGGGTTTGTCTCTCGTCTCTTTCAGGATGGCCGTGCGGAAAACCCTCATCCCTCCTCAGCCTCCGGAAGTGGCCAGTCCCCGAGTGGAGAGCTCTATGCGGAGTACGTCCGGGTCGCCGAGGCCTGCAGGGTGAGCGCACGCTTGGGGCGGAAAGGGGCTGCTGCACATGACAAGGTTCCCATAATTTGCCTGTGTGCGTCTTTTTATAGCCACTTTCTAGCTGCGTGATCTGGATGTGTCTCTCAACCTCTCTGATCCTCATTTACCTCATTTATCAAATGGGCATACTCATGACATCTGCTGCAGAGGATTCTTGTGTATTTAAAGCACTTAGAACAGAGCTGGCCTCCACAGTAAAGACCCAGTTACTGTTGCTATCAAAAATGGCATCGTGACAGGAGTTAATACATGCTTTTTTCCTTTCTTTAGCCTTTATCTTCTTGATTCTAAAAGTAATATTTTGGAAAAGAAAATGAGACAATATAAAAATATTTTAAAGTACGGGGGGGTGGTATAGCTCAAGTGGTAGAGCGCGTGCTTAGCATGCACGGTCCTGGGTTCAATTCCCTGTACCTCCTCTAAAAATAAATAAATAATAAAAATCTAATTAAACCCCCTCAAAAAAAGTTAGTCAAAAAAATATATTTTAAAATACAAAGTGAAAATCATTGTCCTATTCTCCACCCATCTCTCCAGTCCCACTCCTCAGAATAATATTGGTTGGTTAAGTTTTGTTAAGTATCTTTCCACATCTTTTTTTTTTTTTTACATTCACAGGTAGATACGTTGATAGATTCTTAAAAACAGGATTTTGTTGATTGCTTGTTTTATATATTGCATTTTTTACTTACGTCAGGAATAGCTTACCATATTCATGAATTTGTAGCTACTTCTTCATGAAGCTTCATTCAGAAAAAAATTATGAATGCCAGTTGGATGCGGAGTATCATTTTAGAATCTGGGATATGAGTGACTAAAGCAAAGTGTCTGTTCTCCTTCAGCTTACTACCTGTTGAGCATAGAGAAATAATAAGTATATGAAGACAAAGAGGGCAGTGTAAAGAGAGTATAAGTGATAAGGAGAAGGGGTCATTGGTTTCTGGAAAGACTGCTGTGAGCCGAGGTTTCAAGAGCATGAAGGATGGAGCCACGTGCTCCCGGATGTCAGACTGTGTCAGGCAGAGGAAGGAATGGGGCCCAGGGCCCTGCTGTAGGAGACCCGCAGCCATCACTGCACACTAGTGCAGGAGCGTGAGGACAACCACGCACACTGGAAGTTGCACGGTTACTTAGCATTGTTCCGTGACTTTTAAATGAGGAAGAGAGTTGTATAAAATGGTTCAGAGATGTAACTGAGGGCCGGACTATGTATGCAGGGCTCTATGGGCCATTCAGGGTCCTGTGCATGTTATGCTGAGCGAGACGGAGAGCTGTCACTGGGTGGGGGCACAGGAGTGATGTGATTTGACTTATTTCTGAAAGGATTGTTCAGCCTGCTGTGCTGAAAATGAACTGCGAGAAGGCAAGAGTAGAAGCAGTAAGATCAAGTGTGAGGTGATGACTGCCTTAGACTGCCTTAGTGGCTTGGACCAGCGTGGAGGTAGTAAGTCTGAAGAGAGTTCAAGTTCCAGTTATGTACTGAAGGTACAGCTGTCGAAATTTCTGATTGGGTGGAGAGAAAGGGAGGGAGTTTTTGCCTGAGCATCTACATTTAAGGAATTAGCCCTCCTAAAGTGAGGAGACTTGTGGAGTAGCAGAGGGGAGGGAAATCAAGAGTTTGGTTTTGAACAGTTTACTTTGAGATATCCAAGTGGTTAGACACTCTCAGGCAGAGATGTCAGGTGCTTAGAGTTGGTTATATAATTCTGAAGTATCTACAGTTCTGGAATTGAAGATAGAGGTCCATGCTGAGGGGTAAGAGTTGGGAACTAAAGCAGGTACAGGCACACCTTGTTTTATTGCGCTTTGCAGAAACTGTATTTTTTCATATATATTTAGGTTTGTGGCAGTCCTGCATCAAGCAAGTCTATTGGTGTCTTTTTTTTTCCCAGCATTTTCTCACTTTGTGTCTCTGTGTCACATTTTGATAATTCTCACAGTATTTCGGACTTTTTCATCATTATTATATCTGTTACGGTGAGGAGTGATCTCTGATGTCACTGCCATGATTCCCTGGGGTCGCAGATTGTAGTTGGCTTTTATTAGCGACAAAGTGTTTTTTTAATTAAGGCATGTATGTTGTTTTCTTATGCATAATGTTATTGCACACTTACTAGATTACAGCATAGTGTAAACATAAATTTCATATGCACTGAGAAACCAAAAAATGTGTGCTCCTCATTTTACTGTGATATTCACTTTATTGCAGTGGTCTGGGGGCAGACCACTGCGTTATCTCCAAGGTATGTTGTGTAAGTGCTTTTAACACCGTGAGAGCGGAAAAGATCCACTGATCACAAGTGTAGGTAGACAACAGAAGTGGTGCAAGGACCAGAGCATAGGACAGACCGTCTTTAGAGGTCGGGAAGATGCAAACCTGGAAAAGGAGCCTGTATTCCTACACTGTGTGATGTTCCCAGCTGTGTTGATGCCATCCTTAAGTCCTCAATTAATGAACATTTATTTCCATTTATCGCTGTAAAAGCAATACTACAGTGAATCTCATTGTTCTATCATTGAGTCCCTTTGCAGACATTTCCCTGGGATACGTTTCTGCTTGTTTTGTTTGTTTTATGAGGGGGAGGTAATTAGGTTTATTCGTTGATTTCTATTTGGAGGAGGCATTGGGTATTGAACCCAGGACCTCGTGCATGCTAAGCATGCACCCTACCACTTGAGCTATCATACCCTCCCCCCGGAATATATTTCTGGAAGGAGCATTGATGGGTCAAAGGAAATGTGCAGTTTAAATTCTGATTTCCAATCACTCTACTACCTTTTTACATTCTCATAAAATATATGTTCCCATTTTCTCCACATTCTTGCCAACACTAGAAAGTAAATTTTACAAATGTTATACATTATCTTCCATTATTTAAAATGTTTTTTCTTAAAACAAAGTAGCGTATGAAGTGACTTTTAAAGTAGTAAAGAGAAAAAAATACATCTCTGAAGGTGAAGAGCACACTAAAGTACAGAAGTACATCCCTCGTGAGCAGCGTGTGCAGAAATGTGAGTGAGGTGGGAGACGCCTTCCCGGGCTTAGGATGGTTCAGAGAAGTTGTGGGGGTCGGGCCCCACACAGGTACCCACGCTGGCCCTTTCTGCAGTAGGCAGTCTGTTTCTGTGGTACCTGGAAGGAGAGAGCATTTGGACTGCGGAAACTACCCAGCGGAGAGAGCAGTCCTCACGCCCCCACGCCCAGGCAAAGAGGATGTCATGTAAATGGCTGTTGTTTGCAACAGCCCGGCTCACTCACTGATGAGTAATAACAGACGGATTGATGTGAGGATAACTAACAAGTCGGAAAAGAGCAGCAGTATAGACTCATTCATTCACTAAGAACGCTCACCAGAAAAGCGCTTACAGGGGACGGATGACATTTGTAACAAACTATTTGACTACGAACATGAATTACTTAATGAAATAACCACCGCTTCTATGAAGGAAAACACAAAGATGAAATGCAAAGACTCCCAAGAAGAAATGACAAAGATGACACACGAGTTGACAGAACTCAGCAAAGATCTGGAAGAAACCATCAGAGAATGAAGGCGAAATTACAACAGAAAATGCTGTAGGCGTAGAGGGTAGAAATGAAAAAAGTGAACAAAAAGTTTAAAAGAAACAAAGCACAAGCCATGTAGAACATACTATGATACAAGTAAGAACAAACATGTACATGTCACATCTCTGAAATCAATATATAACTTTAAATTGATTGCATGGTAATACTCTGTCATTAATTAATGTATTTTTAAGTGGTACCCAAAAATATCAGTGTGTTGTGTGGTGCTGGCAATTTCGATTCAACAAAACACTGAACTGGAGTGGTATTGTGCAGAGATGGCCATGGATGAATTTAAGGAAGGAGGGAGAGCCTGCTCAGTACATCTTCTGAAACGTGTCAATACTGATTTAAAACAAAACATTAAGGAAAGTTAAAGTATTATAAAACAGTAGACTTAGAAAGTATATCCAAAAGCTAGCAAAATATAAAAATGGAGTTTTAGAAGAAGTCGCATAGCACTACAAGGCTTCTGCTAACGTCAGCTTAGGTTTTCCCAGCCAGTCACTGAGTCATCCTCCAACTCTCCACCAAACCTATAGAGAAACTCCAAATACAGGTTGCCCTGTCAGGCCTCTGTCAGCTTCATTTCTTCTCTTCTCGATGACATCCCTCCAGTCTGCACTGGCTGCCCTCTAGACGTGCTGCCCAGCTCAGCTCGTGTCCCTGGTGCCTCCTTTGTCTGTGCTGGGTTCCCGTCAAGCCAGCACCTGGAGCCCATTTACTTCCTCTTAGTTTGTGAGAGCACATCTTCTGTAGCAGAGAAAGAATACGTATTTTTCAATTCTGTAATGTCCACCTGGTTCTTTTTATAGTTTTGAGCTCTTCTGATCTCTTCACTGAGATTTTTCTATTTTTTTCAAGTGAATATGTAATTGCTTCCTGAAACATTTTTAAACTACCTGTGTTAAACTGCTTGTCAGATAGTTGCCACGTCATTCATCCCTTATTCAAGTTGTGATTTTCCTGGCTCTTGATTGGGTGAATGATTTTCTGTTTGGGCCTGGACATTTTAGGTATTATGAACGCTGGAATAACAGTGGACCCTTGAACAATACAAGTTTGAACTGCACAGGTCCACTTCTACACGGATCTTTTTCAGTAACCACGTCCTAGAATACTGCACTACGCTTCTAGAGATCTGTAGTTGGTTGAATCTGCAGAAGGAGCACCTCGAGTATGGAGGGCCGATCATGAAGTTCTATGTGGATTTTCCACTACACAGAGGTAGCGCCCTAACCCTGACGTTGTCCAAGGGTCAGCTGCATATACAGCTTTGTTATGGCTGTCCTCCTCAGCTAGGGGAGGGAGCATTGCCTTACTAGCACCAGTGTGAGAGTTGAAATCCAGGCTCCCTGCTTGGGCCCCTTTGGTACAGCTTTAGGAGTGGGATGGGGGAGGATTAAGGTGTGTCGTTACAGCCTGGCAGGTGTGGAGGTCTGGGTCCTCCACAGCCTTTGCCAGAGTGAATGGGGATGGGGCCACGGTGTTCCCAGGGTGTTTCACTGGAGGAGAGCCATCATTGTCTGAAAGTTCTCCATCTTGCTGAGCTGCTTTTTTCTTGGTTCATTGGTTAGAGGGAGACTTTCCTTGGGATTTCTTTCTGTCCCCTTTGATATTTCTGGGTGCCAGCTCCTCAGCACTCAGTCTGGGATACATGAGGCAAAAAGGAAACCCAGGGAACTCACTGCTGTGTCACTCCAGGGATCCTGAGGTCCCAGCCGGTCTGTCTACTCTTCACCTTTCAGCAGCTTTTTGGTTTTATACCTAACACTTGTGACTTTTAGCTGTACTTCGCAAGAGGAATAGGAAAGTTGTATCTATGGCATCTTCCCATAAACAGAAGTCCTACCACACTCTTAGATAATATAATGACTGGGAGAATTTTTAATTGGAAATCTCTTTTGTTTGTGGGCAGTATCCTCAATTTTATCTTACAGCATTCTCTTTTTAAGTTCTTAATATGAAAATCTATAAATGTAGAGGAAAATAGAGAAAATAATATTATTCAACTAGATTTAACTATTTTAATACTTGGTCATATATTACCCTTTTTGGTGCAGTTAAATTACAGAGTTTCACTCTTAAATCCCTTCCTATGGAATTTGATAATTTAATTATGATGTGTCTAGCTGTAGGTTTCTTTTTAATTTATCCTTCTTGGAGTTCATTGAACTTTTGGGTGTAGAAGTTTCCCCTGCTGTCTGAAGGTAGAGTGTTCCTGTGAAACCTTTTGTAAGCTGAAATGGCATAAAGCAGTGAAGCAGTTACCTTAGGACACATTTGCTAAGGGATGCACAGAATACATCAAGATAAAGAAAAGATACTCAGACAGTTCAGAGCAGTGGCAGCTGGATGCTGAGATGCCGAGTGTAGTTCCCAGGGAGGGAGCTCGGGGCGCACTGCCTCTAAAAAACAGCTCACTGCAAAACAAATGCTGAACGCTGTTTTCACTGTTAGCCTTTTTCATGAAAGCGAAAATCCTCTTGGGATTTCTTTCAGTTAGTGAAAACAGGTACTAATGAAGGTCTATTGTAAAAGCAAAGTGGTGTAAAGCACACTTTTGACAAGCAGGGGATACCTGTATAGATTAATGCTTTTCACCAGATTTGTGGAGATTTTGGCCATTATTTCTTCAATTATTCCTTCTGCCCCTCTCTCCTTTTCTGGGACTCCCATTATGCATATATTAGGTATCTTTTTTTTTTTTTACTTTTTTTATTGAGTAATAGTCACTTTACAATGTTGTGTCAAATTCTAGTGTAGAGCACAATTTTTCAGTTACATATGAACATATATATATTCATTGTCACTTTTTTTTCTCGCCATGAGCTACCACAAGATCTTGTTAATATTTCCCTGTGCTGCACAGTATAATCTTGTTTATCTATTCTGCATTTTAAAATCCCAGTCTATCCCTTTCCACCCCCCACCCCCTTGGCAACCACAAGTTTGTATTCTATGTCTATGAGTTTGTTTCTGTTTTGTATTTATGTTTTGTTTTGTTTTGTTTTGTTTTTAGATTCCTCATATGAGTGATCTCATATGATGTTTTTCTTTCTCTTTCTGGCTTACTTCACACTTAGAATGACATTCTCCAGGAACATCCATGTTCCTGCAAATGGCGTTATGTTGTCGGTTTTTATGGCTGAATAGTATTCCATTGTATAAATATATCACATCTTTACTCAGTCATCTGTTGATGGACATTTAAGCTGTTTCTATGTCTTGGCTATTGCAAATAGTGCTGCTATGAACATTGGGGTGCAGGTGTCATTTTGAAGTAGGGTTCCTTCTGGATTTATGTCCAGAAGTGGGATTCCTGGGTCCTATGGTAAGTCTATTCCTAGTCTTTTGAGGAATCTCCATACTGTTTTCCACAGTGGCTTTCCTTGCTTCCCTCTCCCACTCTTAATGATTTAGATGTCTTCTTTTACAATTTTGTAATTCTGTAATTACAATTTTTGTAATTCATGGCAGTTATTTCCTTTCCAGTTATGAGGTTCTCATTTTTGTAGCATCCTGCTTCTTTTCTATTTAGAGTAGACCTGTCAGTATTTCTTTTAGCATGGGTTTAATGTTGTTAAACTCTTTTAGTTTTTGCTTGTCTGTGAAGTTCTTTATCTCTCCTATTCTAAAGGATACCCTTGCTGGATAGAGTATCCTAGGCTGCATCTTTTTTTCATTCAGGACTTTGAATATATCTTGCCACTCGCTTCTAGCCTGTAGTGTTTGTGTAGAGAAATCAGCTGAGAGCCTTATGGGGGTTCTCTTGTAACTCACTGTTTGATTTTCTCTTGCTGCCTTTAGGATCATTTCTTTATCCTTGACTCTGGCCATCTTGATTATAATATGTCTTGGTGTGGGTCTGTTTGGGTTCTTCCTGTTTGGGACCCTCTGAGCCTCCTGTACTTGGATATCTGATTCCTTTAGGTTTGAGAAGTTTTCAGTCATGATTTCTTCAAATACCTTTTCAATTCCCTTTGTTCTTTCTTCCCCTTCTGGAACCCCTATTATGCATAGATTGGCACACTTTATATTATCCCATAGGTCCCTTATATTGTTTTCATTGGTTTTTATTTGTTTTTCTCTCAGCTCTTCTGATTGGGTGCTTTCTGTCGTCCTGTCTTCTAGGTCACTTATTCGTTCCTCTGCATTATCTAGCCTGCTTTGTACAGCCTTTAGGTCGGCTCTCATCTCAGCAAATGAGTTTACTAATTCTACTTGGTTCTTCTTTATAGCTTCTATTTCATTTTTGACATATTTTATATCTCTAAACACTATTTCTTTCAGTTCCTTCAGTACTTTGATCAGTCCTTTTTTGAAATCTTGATCTAGTAGGCCATCAATGTCTATTTCCTTGATCGTGCCTTCAGGGGATTTCTCTTGATCTTTTAATTGGGAGTGGTTCCTCTGCTTCTTCATATTGCTCATATCTGTCTGGCACTGTGGCTTAAGGAGTATCAGTTATCTTGTTCTCCTGGAGACTCTGTGCTCTTAATGATTTTATCAAGAGGTCTTTATGTCTTTGTCCTGTTTCAGGAACTCGGCTTGCTGTTTCCAGAGGCCCTCTGTTGGCGCCCTCATGTGTGCTGCTCCCAGCGGCTGTCAGCTAGCAGATCACGCCCCCTCCCAACATTGGGTCAGGGGCTGAGCTCTTATCCGGTGGGTGGGCGGGTCACTCCCCCTCCCGATGCTGCAGTCAGATGCTGGGCTCAGGGGAGGCAGGTGGGCGGATTGCGCCCCCTCCCAGCAACGTGGTCAGGTGCTGCGTTCCTGCCAGGAAAGCGGGTTGCCACCCGCCCTTACCTGGCACCGGTCACTCCGCTGCTCTGTGCAGCTGCCAGCTCCGCCTTGGGTTGGTGTTCCGAAGGCCAGCTCAGGGGAGACTGCGGAATGGCCCTGCCTCTGCTCTGGCCAAATCATTAGCTCCTTGTTTGTCTTGGCGGCACGAGTTCTTTGAGGTGCCAGGGCAGAAAGATCCTACCTGCCTCTAGCTGTAAACAAGTCTCAGTCCTGCCTAGGAGGTTGCGGAGCCCCCAGGTGTAGATTCAGGGCTCGGCCCCGCCCCCGCCCGGGCGCTCGCACAGGAGGAGATGGCGGCTGTGGCTGCGCCGCGCCTCTCTTCTCGCAGGAAGCGCCAGTAATGGCGGCGCAGTTCTGAGGAGACTAAGGCTACTGCGCCCCTCCCCCCAGCCCACACCAGGAGTGTTGTTTTGCTTTTTTCGCAATTTATGGGGGACCGAGGTTGTTCTGCTCCGCATCCCCTCCCAGCCACGGCGCGCAGCCCCCTGCAGTCCCCCGGGGCCGCCTCAGCGCAGTCGCCCCTCTCCTCCACCCGGCTCGGGCGGCCTGTGCCGGCCCCCAGCTCCCGGCTTGGGTCTCGGGCTGGGTGTCACGGGGACCCTTTGTGCCCGTTTAACACCCTGTCAAGGGGTGCTTGGGGCAGATCTGAGCCTTAGAGGCTCCCCCTCCGTCCCACTGACCTCTCCGTTGGTGGGGGGAGACCCAGCAAACGAGCGTCAGTCCTCCTTTGCCATTCCCTCCCCGTGGGATCAGTCCCGCACTATTTTGCATTTTCTTCTTTCTTTTTTCCTTTTTCCTACCAGATTTTTGGCGTCTTTGTCTTTCGAAGAGGGCAGTGTTCTTTCGGAGTTCGGCAGGTGCTCTGGTTGGCTGAGTGGGTCCGTAGATGTGAGTTTTGGTGTATTTGTGGGAGAGGTGAGCTATAAGCGTCCTTCTCCACCATCTTGCCTGTAACCCCTCGGTATTCTTATTACTGTCCCAAAGATCCCTTAGGCTCTGTTTATTTTACATCCTGTTTTTTTTTTTATTTTATTTTTGTTCATTTTCTCAAACTGGATAATCTCAATTGATCTGTCTTCAAGTTTGTTGTCTCTTATGCCCACTGACATGTGCTTTTGAAGACCCTCTAGTGGTTTTTTTTTTCTTTTAACTTTTATACTTTTCAACTCTGGAATTTTTGTTTTTTGTTTTTTTTAAATAATTTTTATCAATTTATTGACATTCTCAATTTGCTGAGACATCATTTCATGCCGTTCTTTAGCCATGATCTCCTTTAGTTCTTGAAACATATTTAAAATCACTTAGTTAAATTCTTTTGACTAGTAAGTCTAACATCTGTGTTTCCTCAGTGACGATTTCATGAATTGCTTTTTCCCTGTTTCTGAACAATGCCTGTCACTTTACATACCTCAGGACTTTTTTGTTGAAAACTGGACTTTAAACTGTATAATGTGGCAAATCTGAAAATGCCCGCTTGTTGTAGTTATAGTTGGTTGTTTAGTGACTTCTCTGATCTAATTCTTTAAAATCCTTAGCTTTGTCTAGTGTGGTCACTGAAATCTCTGCTTGGTTTACTGTGTAGTCAGCTGATGATAGAGCAGATTTTCTTTAATGCCTAGGACCAGTAAGTCTCTGTCTTTGCCAAGGAGGGCTGTGTGTGTCTTGGATCCCCCATCAACACGCGGGCAGGCAGTTTGCAGCTCTGCTTTGCCCTTCTCCTCCTCTTTGCACAGGGCCTCAAGGTCAGCCAGAGGTGAGAGCTTAGGGCCGTGTCAGTTCTTTCTTGGGCATGTGCACGGCCCCACGTGTGCACACGGCCCCACGTGTGCACACAGCCCCACAGCTATGTGTTTGTTGCCTCCTGGATTGCCAGAAACAGAGTTTTTCAGAGCCCCTAGGGATATTTCATTCTCCAGCATTTCCTTCAGGTTTTGGGGTAGCTCGTTGTTTGCCCTACCCAAAAGGATGTTACCATCATCTCAGTTAGCCAGGAAGCTGATCCATTGCCTCTGATTTTTTTCCAGAAACACCCTAAGAGAAAGGGCATTTGCACTGACAAGCTCCAATTCAGGTCACATAAGACAGTCTTGCAAATTGGACCAACCAGACAGGTCGCGTAACGATAATTCTCTGGTAAAGAGGGTTTGTAGTGGCTCCAGCCCCGCTGGCTGGTTTTCCCTGTGAGTGTGGACTGTTGGCTGATAAGCCTTCCAGGGAGTTGGAAGAATGGAAAACAGCAGTGCAAGTCAACACGCCACACAGTTTACTGTTCTCACTAAGATTCAGCCTATTTTCTTGAATAATTTTGCCAAATTGTTGAAAGCCTTCAGCTAATTTCTGGTGTTCCAAAAAAGTTCTGACTTTTTTTTTTTTTGGCCAGTTTTCGGTTGCTTTTATGAAAGAGGATTTTCAGAGGTCCTAACTCCCATATTTTTGCTGATGTCTTTGATTACTTTATCTTTTAATTCTCTTGAATTCTAGAATAATCCTTAACCTCTACCCCATCCTTATTTTTAAAACACTTACTCTGAAATAATTTAAGACTCAAAAGAAGTTGCAAAAATAGTACAGAAAGTTCCCATAATACGCTTTATCTAGCAGCCCCCAATGATTACATCTTACATACATCTAGTACATTTTCAAAATGAAAAAAATTGGCATTGGTATAATGCTGCTGAATTAACTGCAGACTTTATTAGAATGGCATCAGTTTTTAAAATGCATTTTTTTTCCTTTTTGCATATACTGCTTTGGAATTTTACCACATGACTAGATCTGTAACCACTATTATAATCAGACTCTGGAATTGTTTCATTACCACAAAGACATTCCCTCATGTTCTCTGTGTGTGTATGTGTGTGCGCGCGCGCACATACATATACATATATATGTACATACACACGTGGCTTATTTTCACTCAGCATAGTACTTTTGAGAGTCATCCAAGTGGTAGCCTCGTAGCAGTTTGTTCTTTTTTGGATGAGTAGTGTTGTGTCATGTGGATGTACCAGAATTTCTCTGTCTGCTTATTGAAGTCCACTGGGGTTGTTTCTAGTTCTGGGCTATTACAGAAAAAGCTGCTGTGAACGTTTGTGTACAGTGTTCTTGGTAGACACACATTTTCATTTCTTTAAGGTAGAAATCCTAAGAGTGCAGTTGCCAAATTAAGTTGCATGATATGTGTATTTTTTTTTGAATTGTATAAGAAACCTCCAAACTGTTTTCCTTTTTTTTTTTTTTTTTTATAAGTAAAGGTAGATTTATTTAGAGAGAGAACATACTGCATAGAGTGTAGGCTGTTTCCAAAGGCAAGAGAAAGGCCACGACGTGTAGGGGTTGGGAGCTCAGGTTAGAGTAAAAGTAGATACACACTCCATAGACAGGGTGCGGGCCGTCTCCGAAGGGGAGGGAGTGAGAGAGGTGGCCAGGACTGTACCGTTTTAAATTCACACCTGCAACACATGAGACACTTTTGTTCTTCAGCCCTGCTAAGTTCACTGTTAGTGCTCGGAGGGCTTTTCGCAGCTACAGTTGCTACGCATCCTTCCTGCACTTGGTACCACAGGGAAAGGTGTTTTCACCATTCCGGCAGGTGTGTGGCTAGGGGTGGTCTGTCATCGGAGTGTTGCTTTGCTTGTCTCTAATGGCCAGTGGTGTTGAACATCTTTCTGCATGCTTAGTAGCCATCTGAATATTCTCTTTAGCAAAGTGTGTTATTCGTGTCTTGTACCCTAATTTTACAATGGGATTGTTTGTTTTCTTACTGTTTACAGAGTTCTTTATATCTCCTGAATATAATTCCTTTATTAGGTGTGTTTTGGTTGTTTTTTTTTTTTAAACCCTCTTAACCATTTTTAAGTGTATGTTTCCGTGGTGTTCAGCATATTCACACTGTGGTGCATTTGATCTCCAGATCGTTTTCACCTTGAAGAGCTGTAACTACAGACCCCCTATTGTCCTTCCCCTCAGCCCCTGGGAACCACCATTCTATTTCCTTTTTCAATGAATTTGGCTACTCTGGGTACTTCATATAAATGGAGTCCTGCAGTCCAGACATCCGTCAGTATGCTCAGGGCATTGGTCCATGACCCTCGCCCCTGCAGGTACCAAAATCCCTGGGTGCTCAGGTCCCTTGTATAAAACGGCACACTATTTGCGTGTAACCTACACACACCCTCCTAGCTCTAGGGGACTTACAGGTGACTTCTAATACCTAATACAGTGTAAATACTGTGTAAATAGGAGCTGGCATGCTGCAACTTCAAGCTTTGCTTTTTGAAACTTTCTGGAATTGTTTTGTTCCCTAAATATTCTCAGTTCACTGTGGTTGAATCTGCAGGTGCAGGGCCTGCGCATGTAGAAGGCCGACTGTGTTTGTCTTTGTGATTAGCTCATTTTACTTAGCATAGTGGCCTCGGGCTCACCAAGTATGTGCTTTGCAAATATTTTTTTCAATCTATGCCTTGTCTTTCCAACCTCTTGAAATGGGCTTTAGCAAAAACAAGTTTTTTATTTGGATGAAACCCAGTTTATCAGCTTATTCTTTTATAGATTGTGCTTTTGGTATCATGTCTAAGAACTGTGATCTTGGGTTTTCTTTTGTATTTTCTTATAAAAGTTCCATACTTTCGCGTTTAGATTTATGAACCATGTTCAGTTCAGTTTCACATATGGTGTGAGGTTTGGGTCAATACTGAATTTTTTGCCCATAGAAATACAGTTGTTTTTGGCCTTGAACTTGAGGGTATTGTCATGTGTTGCTTTTGATATGCTGGAGTTTCAGCAGTAGTAATGTAAATAGGTAAACCTTTATAGCTATTAAATGAAAAATTTACTTAGCAAATGTTTAAGAAGAATTTGTAGTGACATAAATGAATTCTTCTTATAAAACAAAAAACAGGATATACATTTTTGAACACTGTATTTGTTGTTACTTTCGATGTCTGGAGTCTCTGGCAAAACATACTGGAAAATTATAAGAATGGTGTCCCTGGGTAGAGGGCTGGGTGTGTGAAGTGGAGGGAAGTTATTTTCAATTTGTATTCTTTTGGATCTTCGCCATGTGCATGAGTTTCCTCTTTTATAAAAAATAGGTTTACAAGGAGCTACATACGAAGTGTGAGTATAACTGTAAGTTTTTTAAAAAAACTCTTAAGGCAACATATGCGTTAAGGAGGTCTTGGAGGAAAAAATACATGAAGCTAATGAAAGTTGAGTCAAGAAATAGAGTTTTAGTTGTGCTATGTGTTGAATTGGGCAAATATTCATCCTCTGAGATGTTGCAGATTAAGGCACTTTTCTGTCATTTGCTACATCATCTTTGCTTTTGTTTCTTCTTTTTTTAATTGAAGTATAGTTGATTTGTATTAGTTTCCAATATACAGCACAGTGATTCATTTGTACACGTATATATATTCCTTTTCGTATTCTTTTTCATTACAGGCCATTACAAGGTGTTGACTGTAGTGCCCTGTGTTCTGCAGAAGGACCTTGTTGTTTATCATCTTTGATTCTGTGTTTCAGTGCCAAACCCAAGTCAGAAATCCACGTATCAATGGCCACTCCTGTCACTGTGTCTATGGAGACCATGGCTAATCAAAACAATGACCAGCCCACCATCGCCGTCCCACCCACCGCTCAGCAGCCCCCACCGACCATTCCAACCATGATTGCAGCAGCTAGTCCCCCGTCCCAGCCGGCGGTCGCCCTTCCAACCATTCCCGGAGCCGTCCCGGTCACTCCACCCATCACCACCATTGCCGCCGCCCCTCCGCCGTCAGCAGCTGTGGGTGGCAGTCTCTCATCCGTCTTGGGCCCTCCTGTACCTGAGATAAAAGTTAAGGAAGAAGTGGAACCAATGGACATCATGAGGCCGGTTTCCGGTAAGTTCACTCTCAGATGCTCTCTGTTGGCAGTGGCCCCTTCCCTCATCCACACCCTCCTCAGAGTCCAGACTCTCATGTGACCCTCAGCCAGGGAGTCTGACTCCTTGGTGCCCGTTTTTAAATCTGCATTTCATTCTTTCTTCATAAATAGAAAAAGTATTAAGCATCTTTGAAAACTAAATCCATTTTGCTGCCCTTTTATAATTAATTTTATCTCTTACAAAGTCATGAGAAAGATCATCATTTCAACAAGAGTATCTTTAAACATATCTTCTGTATGCATTAACTAAATGCTATCATGTTGAAGGGACTCAAGATATGGTCGTGGCTAAATGCTGATTAATTTATAGCTTATTCCCTACCGATTTTTGTTGCCTTGCGTATGCAGTAACGTAAGTTTGTTGAAAATCGTCTCTTGATGATCTTGTGACTAGTAAACTCTTAAACCTATTCATTACCTTTTCCCCCTCATCTTCTCAGCTCTAAACTTCCAGTTTGTGAAAGGCAGGTCACTTTGGAGATTCTCTATTTTGTTTTCTGGGTTTTTTAAATAATGTGTTGTGAAATCTTATCTTTCCTGACTACAAAAGTAACATTCAGGGTATGAAATTTGTGAAATACAGACAAAGCCAAAGTGGAGAGCAAGTTGCTTTGCACTGTGGTGGCCCCGTGCCCCCATCCTTGCCTCTCTGTGTGGAGGTCCCCATCTCCCGTGCCCCATGCTTAGTTAAGAGATGTGGCCACGCTGCATCTGCAGGTTTTAAACCTGCTGTTCATTCGTTGGCTGCTTTATTTCCATTTATGGTGCCTGCATTGTCCTCCTGTGGGACCCACATGTAGTCTCCGCACTTCCATGGAGAGGCACGGTGGATAACTTCGGAGGAGTGATGTGGTGGTCCCCGCCTTGCTGTGCGTCTGTCATTCTTGAAAGTTCCCCTCACCTCTCTCTGCAGGGAGCCAGCAGGAGTCCTTCCTCAGCCGCAGGCTCCGCACCAGACTTTGTTCTACCACAGTAGAATGAAAAAACAGAATCACACTGAAGGCACCGCCTTGTACAAAACAAACACACCTCCATCCTTGGGAGCTTATATTCTAGCAAGGGTGCCAGGCAGTGAAATACAGCTGGGGCCAAATATGAGGGAAAGCTAGGGCTAGAGCTGTGATTTTTTAAAGAGTTTAAAGGGAAAGCCCTACTCAGGAAAAGATCTTTGAGTAGGGACATTAAAGAGATGCTGACCACGAAGATCCCTGGAAAAAGAGCTTTTGAAACCAAGAGAGCAGGAAGTGCAGAAGCCTGAGATGCAGCCTGCCTGCCGTGCTCAGCGAGCAGCAAGGAGGCGGAGGCAGGAGAGCTCAGTACGGAGGGGGTGGCAGAGACAAGGTCAGAGAACCAGGGTCACGGCGGTGACAGCCTCTGGGCCACCGCCAGGACTTTGGCTTTGCCGAGGGTGGCAGGGGGACCTGTCATTAGAGGGTTTTGAGCAGAGGAGAGACATGAGGTCACCTCTCCTCTCAACAGAAAGCCCTGGCCGCTGTGCAGAAACACCGTGGGGACGAGGCTGGAGGTGGGGAGATGTGTTTTGAGACTGCTGCGTTACTTGCAGGGAGCGGGTGAAGGTTTCGGCCGGGGAAGTGGCAGCAGAGGTGGTTGAAGCAGACAGCTCCTGCATGGATTTCTGAAGCAGAACTGAAAGGATTGCCTTACAGCTTGGAGGCTGTGAGAGAAAGGCATTAGTGTCCACTGTGAAGTTGTGGCTCTTAGTGATGGAGGTGTCAGCTAAGGGGCAGGTTGCAGGGACGGCGTTTGTAGGTGGGGGGGGGGTTGCTCTGGTGAGCTCGAGGTGTCCGTCAGACCTCCAGATGGACTCACCAGGTAGGCAGTTGGATCCCTGAGCCTAGCTTTTCGAAGAAAATTAAGTTGCCAGTAGAAATTGGGGGGTAGTCATTGTATGTATGAATTATGTTTCAAGCCACGAGCTTGGATAAGATCACCGGAGGAATGAGCGCTGATAAGAAAGAAGCAGTTGTGAACTGAGCCTCAGGGCCCTGCACCATTTTGAGGCGGGAGCAGAGGCAGGAGCCAGCAAAGGAGACCGCATGGAGGGGCCGGAGTGACAGGGACAAAACTTGGAGTTGGTGATATTCTGGAAAGCCAGGACAGAAATACTACAGAGAAAAGGGTCCCAGCTGTTGAGACCAGTGAAGGTGAGGACCGAGCAGTGACTGATGGACTTAGCAACACAATGGTTGTGGAGATCTGGAGAAGAGCAGCTTCCATGTGATGGTGTTGGGCACAGCAGGGTGGGGAGTGGGTTCAAAAGAAAAATTCCTGGGAGTGGAGTATCAGAGACAGCACTTGAGGGGCTTGTTATAAAGCGATAGCAAAAGGAAGGGCACTCAGTACCCGGAGGGAAATGATGCCGAGAGGAAGTAGGATTTGTGTGTTCACGAGAGTGACAGAATAGGGCGGGAAGGCTTGGTGCTGCAGGGAGAAGAGATGAGAGTCCTGGAGCCGGGTCTGAGGAGGTGAGAGTGGGCGGGGCTCCACCTTCACTGAGAGACAGGAGATTCTTGGTCACCATGCAGGTAAGGCAGGTGCTGTATGTGGTGGGAATTTACGGCCGTTTCCTTCTGATTATTTCTGGGGTTTTTTTCTTCCAGTAAAGTAGAAAGCAGGGTCATGAGCTGAGAGTGAGGATGGTATTGGAGGTGTAGAGAGTGAATGACTTGGCAGACATGGGGGTCTGTCCAGCAGCAGCGACGGCCCACCCGAGCTCGGTGAGCACGCTAACCTGAGCCCCATCAGCCCTGCTTCATGTCTTTCTCTGGTCCACCCCTCTGCATAGGTGCAGACTAGTTGGAGAGTTGGATTTAAGCTGTTGTCCTTTTGCTCAGTGAGCGCAGTGAAGCAAGAGAGGGGACAGTAAATGAGTAAAGCAAATCAAATTGATGGGAGAATTAAAACCCAGGGAGAGGAGGGAGGGGACGTTAGAGGGATGAGAGACAGCAAAATAGTGGTGTGATTACTGGATAATAATTTCTGATGGGGTCAAGGAAGTGTTGGAGGTGAGTTACTGAGAGGAGTGACCTGGAAGGGTGGTTGGTTTGGGCTGGAAAGTCAGATGCTGGAAGCTGAGATGTGATGACGGGGCTTAGGGTATGACTATGGGGAGTGGGTGGCCGAGGAGCATGTGGAGGGAAAGGATGGGCCCGGATGCGGTGCAAGAGTTGAGGCCTGAACACACATTGTTGACTTCATCCTAAGAATGCCGTCTGTCTGGAGGCAGTGGTTCAGGAGTGCAGTCTCCGAGGCCAGCCGCCTCCATCCGCCCCCAGCTCACCTGCTTCCTGCCCGCGCAATTTGTGCCGCGTTTTCTCATCTTTTCAGCTGGCGGATAATAGAATGCCTGCTTGCTCAGATTATTTGTAAGAGTATATAAGATCATGGGCTATCGCCTAGAAATTAATGCTCAGAGGCTTGAAAACTAGTGGCTTGAACATGGAAGCTTTTGTCATCTCCCTTGAAGCAGATCCTGAGGCAAACAGTCCAGAGATGGTATGTGGACTCCATAAAATTATTAGAGATCCAGGCCCCTACTACCCTCAGCCTTTGACCCTCGTGCTCCTGATTCAAGATAGCTGCTGGAACTCCAGCTATCTCATCTGAGTCCCAGGGGCACCGAAAGAAGACAAGTGGGTCATGCCTTCTTGCTTTTAAGGAAACCTCTTGAAAATGCTACAGAGCACTTGCATTTGCATTGCAGACGGCCATACCTGACTGTGAGGGAGACTAGTAAATGCAGTTTCCGCTGGGTTGCACGCACCCATTTCCCAGGAGGGCTCCTCACTTGTGCTAAGGAGGGTGGAGCTGAGGTGTTAGGAAACCATTGGCAGCCTCTGCCACAGTTAGGGTGCTTAGCACTGTGCTGGGCACCTGGGAGGACGCAGTCAGTGTTAGCTTGCCTTCCTGTCAGTCTTCCACATGGATGGACACCATTGACGCTCCCCACGACGTGTGTGGGTTCTCACACGCGTGCACACTCTTCTCCCTTGACAGCAGTTCCTCCCCTGGCCACCAACACCGTGTCTCCATCCCTCGCGTTGCTGGCTAACAACTTATCCATGCCGCCGAGTGACCTGCCGCCGGGCGCCTCCCCGAGGAAGAAGCCACGCAAGCAGCAGCACGTGATCTCCACGGAAGAGGGGGAGATGATGGAGACCAACAGCACCGACGACGAGAAGTCCGCTGCCAAGAGCCTCCTGGTGAAGGCCGAGAAGCGCAAGTCTCCTCCCAAGGAGTACATCGGTAATGCCCGCTCGGCCAGCTGGGTCCCCGGACCTCCCCCCACAATGCAGTCCCGCCGGAGATGTCCCACCCGGGGCTGTGTCCCCGCCGGAGCGCACCTGCAGGGGCCGTCCCGGGGGAACTGCTGCAGATGGGTAATAAGCTGTTCAACACCTTCTTTTTCTTCTCTCTTGAATAGATGAAGAAGGTGTGAGGTATGTCCCCGTGCGTCCAAGACCCCCCATCACTTTGCTCCGCCACTATCGGAACCCCTGGAAAGCTGCTTACCACCACTTCCAGCGGTACAGCGACGTCCGGGTCAAAGGTCAGTCTCCCCAGAAATGTCCGGTGTTCATGCAGGTGGCTGGTCTTCCAGTGGGCTGTATTGAAACCACAGTAGAATAAAAAGACAGAATCACAGTTTTCCAGTTTCAAAAAGAGCCATAAATTTTTGTTATAAAATCTTGAGACTTTAGCAGGGGAGGGTAGAGCTCAGTGGTAGAGCACATGCTTATCAAGCAAGGTCCTGGGTTCAATCCCCAGTACCTCCAATAAAAACAAACGTGTAAATAAATAAACAAACCTAATTACCTCCCCCGTCCAAAAAAAAATAATAAAGTGAAATCTTGAGACTTTAGTGTTTAACTTAAGCAAAATATTCAGTTGAGTATAAAATTTGGAAAATCATCCTTTGCCTCAGAAAGCTGTGTGCACTTTTATTGGACACTCAGTCTAGGGAGTAAGTGACAACATTGCTTTTAGTTAAGTTCATGTGTTACCAGCTCCCCAGGTGGTGACAGACGACCTCCTTAGCCCTTAGCCCCTAGAGTCGTTGGGGAAGAGCCCACTAGATTATTTGAAGCAGTCCACAGTAGTCCCTTGGATGCTCAGATATACAGGTGTCATAAGCCCCAGGAAGTTTATTTTCCAAAAGACCTTTTGTTTAACATGTGTGAAGCTCTTGGAATGGTCCAGGGCAGGCGCTAAGTAAATGTTTCTATTGTTAAGCTTGAGAATAACATCCTAATAAACCCACACACATGTGATAAAAATGGCTAATGGTACCTTGCAAATATCTGCAACTATTTCTATGGACTTTGTACCATTAATCTCAGGTATAATTGTTTGCACAGAAAGTTTATGTTTTCAGAGAATTGGTCATGTTTCCCGTTCCCTCATATAAACTCTACTTGGAAACTTCTCTGAGGGTTTCCTTGACCCTCAAGATGAGTCTGAGTTGGATGGTACTGACTCGTGCCTGTTAGCAAGAGTGAAAGTCCTGGCGGTTCAGTCTCTGGACAGAAGCACAGAGGGGGCTGCACTGCCCAGCTTTTCTTCCTCACAAGTATACCCCAAGCTTTGAAAAGAGGGCGGGATTTCACACCCTCTTTGGTTTGGCAGAAGCAGGACCTGAGCCGCTAAACATCTCTCCACACCACGAGAATTCCATCCTAGCAATAAAATACTTACAGTTTTCCCTGGTGACACTTTAAGCCATATTAGAAGGTTCTTACTGCTTATTGGGACTCATTCTTCAAGAGCTGTCTCAAGAAAGATAATTTGACAGCTGAAAATATTAGTAATTCCTGAATCTTCTCTTTGGATATGTACGTATTTATCACCTTGTGCCAAGTCTTTTTTTTTTTTTTTTTTTTTTTTGGTGGGCAGGAGGTAACTTGTTTTATTTATTTATTTATTTTTAGAGGAAGTACTGGGGATTGAACCCAGGACCTCATGCATGCTAAGCACAGACTCTACCACTGAGCTATACCCTCCCCACCTCCAAGTCTTTTGACTATTAAACTTTAATTGAACTGCTTTGGCTGAACTTTAAAGTCATATTCATATAAAGAAATCAGGATGGAATTCTAAAAACAGGTAATTCACAGGAGGGAAAGAAGAGAGGAAAAGGGAACAAGAAGCACAGGAAACAAACAGAAAACAAGTAATAACAGGGCAGACTTAGCTTTACATGTCAGTAATGACCATAAACAAAAATAGTCTGAATATACCAGTTAAAGTACAGATTGGCAACAGATGCTGACGGAAATGTGGAGAAAAGGGAACCCTTGTGCACACTTGGTGGGAATGTAAATTGGTGCAACCACTGTAGAAAACAGTGTGGCGGTCTCTCAAACAGCTAAAAATAGAATTACCATCTGACCCAGCAATTCCACTGCCAGGAGTGTTCTGGAGAAAAGGGAAACACTAATTTGAAAATGCACCCCAAAGTTTATAACAGCATTGTTTACATTTGCCAAGACATGGAAGCAACCTAAGTGTCCATCAACAGATGACTGGATAAAGAAGATGTGGTGTGTATACACAATGGAATACTTCTTAGCCATAAAAAAGAATGAAAGTTTGCCATGTGCAGCAACATGAATGGACTTGGAGGGCTTATGCTAAGTGAAATAAGTCAGACAGAGAAGATAAATACTATATGATATCACTTATGTCACAGATACAGAGAACAAACGAATGGTTACCAGTGAGGGGAGGGGGCAGTAAAGGGTTAGGGGAGTAGGAGGTACAAACTGTTGTGTGTAAGACGGGCTCAAGGATGTATTGTACAAGATGCAAAATATAGCCAGTATTTTGTAATAACTGTAAATGAAAAGTAACCTTTTAAAATTGTACAAAAATTTAAATTTTTTTTAAAAAACACAGATTGGCAGAGAGGATAAAAAAAATAGTTCCAAAGTTCCAACTATATTCTGTCTCTGAGAAAGTTCAGATACACTATATGGATAGATTGACAGTAAGAGGATGGAAAAATATATACAGTGCAAAAATTAATCAAAAAACAAGAGTGGCTATATTAATATCAAATAAAGTAGACTTCGGAGGAAGGACAGTTACTAGAGACAAAGACACTACATACCAGTTAAAAATATATAGGCAACAAAAACCAAGAGCTTCAGAATACATGAAGCAAAAACAGCTGAAAGGAGTGATAGACAAACGTGCAGTTATAGTTAGAACGTCAGCAGCTCTTGGCAGTTGGCAGAAGTGCCTGACAGAAAATCAACAAGGATATAGAAAAGGAAAGAAGGAAGGAAGCCAACCAGCATCACGCAGACGTTTGCAGAACACTTGAACAGCAGCAGAACACATGCTCTGTGCACTCAGGACAGGTAAAGATGGACCACACTCAGAATCATTAACCTCAGCAGATTGGGAAGAATTGACAACACATACAGTATCTTCATTGACCATAATGGGAAACAAACCAGAAATCAGTGGCAGAGCAGTAACAGGAAAACCTCCAAGCCATGAAAGTTAAACAGCACACTTCTGCATAACTGGTCAAAGAGGACATCTCAAGGGAAATTTTTAAAAATACTAAAAACCGAATGAAAATGACAAAGAAGAGCAACATAAAGCAAGGACGGGAAGAAAATAGTAAAGGAAGCAGAAATCAGTGAAATTGGAAACAAAAATAATGAAATCAGTGAACAAAGCGAATTCTTTGGAAAAAATTGGTAAAATTAATAAATCTTTAGCAGGACTGATGAAGGTAAAAGAAGACATGAATCATGAGTATCAGCACGAAACAGGACATTACCACAGAGTATGCAGCCATTAAAAGCATAATAAGGAAATACTACAAAGTTGACCACTTAGATGAAATAGACCAATTCCTTGGAAAATCAAACTACCAAAACTCAACCAGAAACAGACAATCTGAATAGTCCTATAACTATTAAATCATTTGAATCCATAATTTAAAATCTTCCAAACAGAAATCTCCAGACTCAGATACTTTTACTGAGAAATTCTGCCAAACATTTAAGGAAGAATCAACACCAATTTTCCTGATGCAAGAATGAGACAGAGTACAAAGATAGAAAGCTACAGATCAATATTCCTCAATGAATACAGAGGCAGAAATCCTTAACAAAGCGTTAGCCAATTGAATCAAGCAATACATACATAGAATTTTACACCTTGATCAAGTGGGATTTGTTACATTGATGCAAGGCTAGTTCAGCATTTGAAAGTCAGCTTAATTCACTGTTATTAATAGGCTATATAGAGGGGGGAGGATATAGCTCAATGGTAGAGGGTGTGCTTAGCATGCACGAGGTCCTGGGTTCAATCCCCAGTACCGCCATTAAAATAAATGAATGAATAAACCTAATCCTCCCCCTCAAAAAATAGGCTGTATTAATTTCTCAGGGCTGCTACAACAGAGAACTACGAACTAGACAGCCTAAAACAACAGGTTTATTTTCTTACAATCCTGGAGACTGGGAGTCCAAAAATCAGAGTATCAGCAGGATCATGCCGTCTTTGAAGACTGTAGAGGAGAGTATTTCCTTGCCTCTGGTCATTGCCAGCAACCCTGGGTATTGTTTGGCTTGCAACCACATTACTCCAATTTCTGCCTCCATCTCCATGTAGCATTTTTCCTCTGTGTTTCTTGACTCTTTGGCTTTAGGGCCAACCCTAATTCAGTATGGCTTCTTCTTAACTTGATTACATCTGCAAAAAGACCCTCTTTCAAATAATGTCACATTTGCAGGTACCAAGAGTTAAGACTATAACATACCTTTTGGAGAGAGCAGTTCAATCCACAATGAAAGCAGAAGAAGAAAAATCACATGATCATATCAATTGATGGCAGAAAATTTCCTTGACAAGATTGAGAACTTTTTCATGATAACATCTCATAAATAAGAAAAGAGGAAGACTGCTTCAACTTGATAAAAGATCTGCCAAAAAAAGAGAGAGCTAACATTGTATTTAATGGTGAAAGACTGAATGCTTTCTACCTGGGATTAGCAAATAGACGAGGCCAAGGCTGTCTTCTCTCACGGCTCTTACTTAACATAGATATGGAAATTCTAGCTAGCCTGGAAAGCAAGAAAAAGAGATAAAAGGCTGTACAGATTGGAAGGAATAAGTAAAACTGTCTCTATTTGCAAATAAAATTATTGTCTACACAGAAAATCTCAAGGATTATACCCCAGAAATCTCTGGGAACTAATAAATAATTTCAGCAAGGTCACAGAATATGATATCAACACACAAAAATCTACTGTATTTGTAGAAACCTGGAATAAACTTGTGGAAATGTACTGAAAACATACTATCATTTATAATTGTCTCCCCAAAATGATATACTTAGGTACAAATCGAGCAAAACACATACAGGACACATTTACTGAAAATGGCCAAATGCCAATGAAAGAAATGAAAGAAGATCTAAAGAAATGAAGAGACCTACAGCATTCACCGTAGGAAGAACTCAACATAAAGATGTCACTTCTCCCTCGATTGATCGATAACTTTTACTACAGTTCCTACCAAAATCACAAAGGTTTTTACATACAGTAAAACTTATCCTAAACATTATATGGAAAGGCACAGGAACTAAAATACAGTCTTGAAAAACAAGAAATCATTCTTACCAATAATAAATCTAATTTAGCTACAGGACTCAAAACAGCATCATATTTGCAGAGGGATAGATGTGTAGATGATTAGAATAGAAAATGCAGAAATAGATCCTTGCAAATATGCCCAACTGGTTTTTGAGCAAAGCACAAAAGCAATTTAATGGATAAAGGAGAGTCTTTTTAGCAAATGGTGCTGGGCATCAAATGTTTTCCCAAAAAAAAAAAAAAAAAAAGAAGAAAACCTCAACCTAATCCTCACACCTTATACAAACTACTCAACATAGATAAAATGGATAATAGATTTAAACACAAAATACAAAACTACGAAACTTTTCAAAGAGAACCTAGGGTGTGGTGAACAGTTCTTAAGGCATGACACCAAAAACACCATCTATAAAAGAAAAACAGTAAATTGGACTTCATAAAAACTTTGTATCTGTGAAAGACCCTGTTAGGAGGATGAAAAGCAAGCTCTAGACTGGGAGGGAACACTGGCAAACCACGTATCGCATAAAGGATTCATGTCTAAGATATATTAGAAAATCTCAGTACTTAACAGTAATGAAAACAATAATCCAGTTAGAAAATGGACAAAGCATGAAGAGACATTTCACCAAAGAGAACATATGGATGGCAAGCCACTGAGATGTTCAGGGGAACATGAATCCTAGTCCGTAAGTGTGGGCTGTGTAGTGACTTTCATCCAAAGTGTGCAGTGTGGAAGAGGATGGGGGAAGAGTAACGTTACAGTGGAGCACCTGACAAATGTCACCTCAGCCAGGTGATCAAGGTCAGTGTCGGTAGCAATGAACCACGTTAATAGTACGTGCCCTTCACAGTGAGGCTTCTCTGTCTCCTCTCAAAAACCCGTAAGCACAGTCTAATCCTAACAGAAACATTGGACAAATCTGAATAGAAGGGCATTCTATGAGATACTTAACCAGGACTCTTTAAAACTGTCAGGGTCATCAGAAGCCAGGGAAGTCTGAGAAACCAACAAGCCAAGAGGAGTCTAAGGAGACATGACAAGGAAGTATAATGTGGTGTCTTGCCTGGATCCTGGAACAGAAAACAATGAAATCTAGTTTTTACAAAATGTTTATCCCTAGCTGTTAGAGGAATTTAAATTGAGATACCTATCAAAAGAGCGGAAATTAAAAATACCCCTAACGCCAAGTGCTGGTGAGGATGTGGAGAAACTAGATCTCACATACATTCCTTTGAACATTTTGAATCTATTGTCCCACTGCCCTCCAGCCTCCATTGTTTCCTCTGAGGAGTCGGCTGTTAATTTCATCCACTATCTTGTAAGGGATGCTTCATTTTTTTCTCTTGCTGCTTTGAAGATTTTCTCAGCTTGGAACATTTTTACTGTGATGTGTCTGTGAATATCTTTTCATTTCTTATACTTGGAGCTCCTTGAGCTTCCCCGGTATATAGGTGATCGTCTTGCAGAAAATGTGGGAAATTTTCAGCCATTTTCTCTTTGAATATTTCTTCTCCTTTCTCTCTTTTTTTCTGGCACTTCATTACCATGTGTTGCTGCTCTCAATGGTGTTTCACATTTCCCTACAGCCCTGTTCATTTTTCTTCTTTTCTTTTTTCCCTCAGTTCTTCAGCTTGCCTGACCTCTATCCATCTGTCTGCAACTTCACTAATTCTCTTTTGTACCAGTTCAGATCTACTGTTGAGACCCTCTACTGGATTTTGAAAATTTCATTGTATTTGTTTTAACTTAATATTTAACCAAAGGCAAGATTTTTTTTCTTATTGACTTATTTATTTATTGACATATAGTGGATCTACAACGTTGTGTTAATTTCTGGTGTCACTTTTGTACTTTTTAACTCCAGAATTTCCACTTGGTTCTTTTCTTAAGAAGTCATTTCTGTCTTCTTAATGATAGTCTCGATTTAATGGGACATGATGATCACACCTTCTTTTAATTCTTTGCTCATGCTTTCTTTTCATCCTGTGAACTTACCTGTTATGGCTCCTTTGAAATCTGATAAATCTGATACCTGGTCACTCTCTCAAGCAGATTCTGGTGCCTTGTCCCTTTTTCCCCATGTATGGGTCATACGTTCCTGTTTCTTTGTGTGCCTCATAATTTTTGTTAGAAACTGGACATTTTAGATAATATACCCTGTAGGACCTCTGGGTACCAGTCTCCCTACCTCTTCCAAGACTTGTTATTGTTATTTGCTTGTTTGTTTGTTTAGTGACCGGCTGGATTCTTGTAGTGAAATCTAATCACCTCCACCCGATCGGCACCACCAAGTGTTAAGCCTCTGGTGTTACTCCTGAGGGAGGCGTAGCTTTGGGTGTGCCCACAGTCGTCCTGGGGTGACAGTGACGTTAGTAGGGCTCTCTCCCACTGTTTCCCAGACCACATCCAGCTGATAAGCCGCACTAATTGCTTGCCATTTGATCCAGTAGAACGCAGTCCTGGAATTTGCCCTGGAACACAAATTCCTTTGCAGACTCACCCCGTCGTACCTTAGCTCCCTGCCGGAATGGCCTGTGAGTTCAGTGTGTGATATTTGCTCTGCCCCCAGGAGAGCTCCTGCCAGCCGTCTTATCCTCTTTTCTCTCCTGCAGACTAGTCAGCCCACAGTCTGGGCTGTGTCTCGGTAGCTCTGTGCATTTCCTCGCACTGCCCTTCACTGCCCCCTCCACTCTTCCCGGGTCTCCTTCTAGGCAGACTCTCTGCGCCCAGGGCCCTGGAGATGGAGGGGTTTGGTGAAGATGGGACAGTGGCAGCCTTCCCTCCCAGTAACAATTTGCTCCAAGATGAGCATTCAGGGAAGGGAGGAGGGAGCAGCCTGGAGTCCACTGGGCTCGCTGCTCCTAGTGCGAAGCCACCGTTTCACAAGCCGGGAGAAGCATTCTCAGCCGCCTTGTCCCAGTGCAGTCTCCGTTCCACAAGTGGGGATTGAACAGAAGGAGGGAGCCCCCATATGAGTTAGCCTGCCCTGGGACAGAGCCCTGGAGCAGAGGTGTGAAATGCCCCGCTCTTCCTGAGAGGGGAGCCTTACCCTCAGCCGCTGGAGGAGAGGGGCCCTGGGTCCGGGCGGCAGCGGTCTGGAGTGGGGTCTCCGCTGGAGGAAGGAGGAGGGAGGGAAGGGCCTCGCTTTGGTGACCGCAGGCTTGCTGTTCTTACACACTTTGTAGGTTTGCTCGAATAGATGTTTCTGCACTTGCTGTTTGCCCTGAAGACCTTTCCCAGAGGTTTAGGTGGTTATTTCAAATATTTCACCACTTCCACTGGGGAGCAGCTCAGTAGAACCTGTCACATCACAAGTCAGTTGTCTCTTCCACATCACCGAGCTACTCTGGAAAACAGTTTGGCAGTTTCATAAAGACTGAACATAGACACTGGGGGAGGGTACAGCTCAGGGGTAGAGCACATGCTAGCATGCACGAGGTCCTGGGTTCAATCCCCAGTGCCTCCATTAAATAAACAAATAAACCTAATTACCTCCCCCCTCCCAGAAAAAAAGAAATAAAAATTAAAAATTAAAATATTTAAAAGAAAAAAGACTAAACATGCACGTATCATAGAACCCAGCACTTGCACTCCTGGCCATTCATCCCAGAAAACTGAAAACCTGTGTCTCCACATAAATCCGTACACAAGTGTTTATAGCAAATTTTGATGATAACCAGAAGCTGGAAACAACACAAATGGCACTAAGTGGTTAAACAGACTGTGGCGCCATGGAGAACTGCCCAGGAACGGAAAGGAAAGAACTCTTCCTCATGCAACAGCCTGGATGGGTTCAAGGGCATTGTGCCTGCGCTTGGTGGAAAAAGCCGATGTCAGGACACATACTACCCCCCCCAAATACCATGTGATTCTATCTATACAGCAATCTCAAAATGCCAAAATTACACAGATAGAGAACAAACCAGTGGACCTAGGGGGGATGGTAGGGGAGGAGTGGTGTGACCGTAAAGGTATAGCACAGGAGAGTTCTGAATCCTGACTGTGCTGGGGTCACATGAATCTCCGTGTGACACTGTGACACGCACTCACTTTGCGTCAGTGGCAGTTTCCTAGGTGCCGTACTGGACTGTTGTCATTAGGATGTAAACAGTGGGGGAAAATAGGGAAGCAGGACCTCCTGACCTCCCTTACTGTCTTTTTTCCAATAATAGCTTTGTTGTAGTTCACGTAGCATACAGTTCAGCTTTGAAAACATACAGTTAGTGATTTTCTAGTGTATTCCCAGAGTTCCACATCTGTCACTGCAGTTCGTTTTAAGACACTTTCATCACCCCAGTAAGAAGCTCGCCAGCCCTTAGCCGTCTTCCCCAGTCCTGCCGTCTTCACCCGTCCCTGCCTCCAGCCCGAGGCAGCCTCTCACCAGCTTTCCATCTCAGCAGATGTCCCGGTGCTGGACATTTCACATTTCACTTATCAGGTGTCTGTGACCAGCCTGTTTGACGTAATGTTTTCAAGGCCCATCCGTGTAGAATGTATCAATACTTCATTCCTTTTTCTTGCCAAATAATATTCTACTTTATGGATGTATACTGAATTTTATTGATTCGTTCATCCCTTGTTGGGCATTTGGGTTGTTCCCATTGGGGGTTATTTTGAATAATGGTGCTGCAATCCATTGTGTACAGATGTTTGTGTGAACCCCTGTTTTCATTTCTCTTGGGCATACACCTAGGGATGGAATTTCTGAGTTGTTTGGTAACTATATTTCACGTTCTAGGAACTCCCAGATTGTTTCCCAAAACGAGTACATTTTCCTTTCCCACCAGCAGCACATGAAATGTTGATTTCTCTACATCCACACCAACGCTTACTGCCTCTTGTTTGATTATAGCGTCCTAATGGCTGTGAAGGGGTATCCACCATGTGAAGGGCTGTCCACTGTGGTTTTGACTTGTGTTTCCCTAATGCCTAATGATGTTGAATACCATCACATGTTTGTTGGCCCTTAGTATATATTTTTTGGAGAAATGTGTCTGTTTGGATCTTTTGTCTTTTTTAGTTGGTTTATCTTTTCTATAATTGAGTGGTAAGAATTCTTCCTGTGTTCTAGATACAAATCCCTTATTAGACTTAACCTCTATACTTTCTTTGCAGCTTCTGTGAATCTATAATTATTTCAAACCAAAAAGGGTTTTGAATGCTTATAATGAAATAAACATACGTCTGAAATTGGTTGACACCTGACTGGGGTCAGTAGATTCTCTCAATGTCAAGGCTGTGATATGGTCCTGTAGTTTTGCAAGATGTCACCACTGGAGGAAACTGGATGAAGAGAGCACAGGATCTCCCTGAGTTATTTCTTACAATTACATGTGAGCCTACAGTTTTTTCAAAAAGTTTAAAAATTTTTTAATCACATTCATGCTATTATTTGCCTAGATGAGGGTTTTTTTTTTCAGTTGCTCTAAGAAGTAAAACTTGTCAATTTTAGGTTCGCAACAAAATTGAAAGGAAGACTGAGATTTCCCATGTCCCTCCACTCCGCACACATGCAAAGCCTCCCGCTGTCGACACCCCTCACCACAGTGGTACTTTGGTTACATTTGATGACCCTACACTGACATTTAATCATCACCCAGAGTTCATCATTCACATCAGTGTTCAGTCTTGGTGTTGTACATTGTATCGGTTTTGACAGTCTATAGATTTTTTTTCAAGATTAATTTTTTAAGTAAAATTTTTAATTTTTAAAATAATTTTTCATTTTCCATGTAACATGTAAATACATTTTGAGTCCTAGTGCAACAGTAATATTCAAACTTCACAGATACAGCTAAACGCACCTTCGACAAGTGCCCCTCAGTCCTGGTTTGCCTTTCCCCAGTCCAAACGATACAGTTCACACCTACTTTACTACAGTTCTGGTTGCTGGGCTTTTCTGCCCAAACGTAAATGTTACTCCGATTTGATCCCTGTGATTTCTCCAAGGTCGAGACAACAGCTTGGAGCTGCTACCACTTCGTACCCAGCCTCCACCTGCTTCCAAGCATCACACATGCCATGGCTCCGACCCACTCAAGACCGCTTCCCTTCTTTTAAGAGATTAGAATATTAATTTATTCTTTTGAACTCACTAGATTTGAAGAATTCCTCTAGGGTGGACAAAAAGAGCTCTTATTCGTGTCACGACCTGTATCTTCAATGACTTAAATGCAGAGGACTGATCTAAAGATATTTAAGTGCAGACATTTTTGAGAAAATAGTGTCTTAAACGCAAATGACTTTAGCACTCTAAAAATCAGAATACACTTTTTTTTTTAACGTTTCCAGAGGAGAAGAAAGCTATGCTGCAGGAAATAGCTAATCAGAAAGGAGTCTCCTGTCGTGCCCAAGGCTGGAAAGTCCACCTGTGTGCCGCCCAGTTGCTGCAGCTGGTAGGTGGCGTTCCCGCAGCTGTGACGTCATGCTGGGGCGGCTGGATTCCCTGAGTCATTCTGAAGCATTCCCAGTTGACACGGGTCATGGTGGAAGTTCTGTGTGTGCTGTGTAACATAATTATCCTGTCTATTCCATGGATGTACTGTAATCTGAGCACATCTTAGCTCTGGTACCCATAACTGCAATCTATTGAACAGCCGTGGTGTGAGACCTGCAGTTCGGGTTCTGTGTTAGACGTGTTGCTGTGACATCTGATCAAGGAGCCTCTAACTGTGGTGTGACGGTCTGACAGTGAGCCCCACCCCTCGCCATTCTGCTCCTTATCATGGGACCAACAGCGGTCCCACTTCTCCACAAATAGTGGGCCTCAGTTCTCTGCCCACTTGCGATATTCAAGTAAGCCAGTCACACCCTCCCGTGAGCACCGGGGGCACCTCTCCCCCTGGATACTACAAAGCCTGCCTCCTGCAGCCCCTGCTGGTTCACGGAGTGCAGCCCCCACGTGGCCCTGCGTGGTGTGCAGTGTCCTCTTCCCCTCAGCTGTAAGTATATTGACCAGTAAACTGCTGTTGATCTCACCTGTCTGCCATTTCCATCCCCCTGGGGTGGCAGTCCTTCCTTCACCAACAGGGTAAAGAGGAGGCGATCAAAATGGTAACCTCACAGAGTTTGCCCATCTTTGGAATAGAGTGATCTAAAGAACATTGTCTTTACTGAGTTTGTTTTTTTTTAAGGTAGTGCCAGGGGAGGGTATAGCTCAGTGACAGGGTGAGTGCTTAGCATGCATCAGGTCCTGGGTTCACTCTCCAGTACTTTCATCTAAAAAAAAAAAGAAGTAGTGCCATGGTTAGTTTTTGTATTTAGCAGAAATACAGGACTTGTAGACTTGTTTTGCAGAGGAATTGTGAATTCAGGGCAGTATTTAAAAGTTATCCTTGAAGGTGGACGGTGCCTTACAACAAATTGTGGGGTAAATTGTTGTCGATCGGTTTTCCTTGCTGTCCTGTACCTTATTCATTGGAAGAAACAGTTTTATCAGCGAAACAGATCTTTTCCCAGTTTACACAGGTGATTCAAGGTGGGTTTATTGGCCTGAGTTTGACAACAAAGAGAATCTCTGAGGTCACAACGCCCTCTTGTTTGTTGCAGACGAATCTAGAACACGACGTTTATGAAAGACTCACCAACCTACAGGAAGGGATTATCCCAAAGAAAAAAGCAGCAACTGATGATGATTTACACCGAATAAATGAACTAATACAGGTTTGAAGGGGTCCTCTCCCTCTTCTCTTAACTGCTCCCTTTTTCCCTCCCTCGTCCAGTAATGTCTTGAGTCAAAACCTGTTACTGACTTCCGCCCGCATTATCAGAAACACGAAAACCACACTGTCTTGAAGATGACGGTTGGTGACATGATGTCTCTCGTTCCAGGGAAACATGCAGAGGTGTAAGCTCGTGATGGATCAGATCAGCGAGGCCAGAGACTCCATGCTCAAGGTCTTAGATCACAAAGACCGCGTCCTGAAGCTTCTAAACAAGAACGGCACTGTCAAGAAGGTGTCAAAATTGAAGCGAAAGGAAAAAGTCTAGACCCCAAATCAGGACTCTGAAAACAGAATTGATGAAGAATGACGTTGGGGGTGGGGGGAGGGCTCCAGTTATTTGCAAAGTGGATTTTCCTTAATTCACATGTGAAAGCAGAGGGACCCGTAGCACAGTGACGCGGCGGGATCAGAGCTGGTCCGACACGGTGGATGCCAGTCTCTCTTCCAGGCGGCTCCCTCCCACACTTCCTGTCCCACACGTGACTTGTGATGCATCAGTGTCTCCCGGTTGAAATCAGTGACAAATGACCGGCTGGCATTTCTCGGCCTTCCAGCCGACAAACTGAATTTAGCTGATGGATTCCTGCAGGACCTATTCTGAGCCTGGACTGAAAGTATCCACTCGGACCATCTGTTCTCTCTCCACTGAAACTCAGACCTCTCCCCTCACCCCAGCCGGGTCTTACTCCGTCTGCCCTTCAGATGCCCAAGCTGGCCTTCGAAAGCAGTGCCATGGCACCGAGCGACCTGCCACATCTCACACTCTAAAGGGTTTGAACTATCGAGTCTCGTCGTTTTTTTAAAGAACCATTTCACAGTGAAATTGTTATATTGTCTGTCCTGCGTGTGTCTGAGTTGGGTTTTTGTGGAGGTGCCGAGCCGGCAACACCGTAAGTTGCTCTGAGATCCCTGTCCTGAAGTACATTCTTGGTTATCTGTACTTCTATAGCTGGTGTGATGCTGTTAATCGTATGTACCGCACATCTCCAAACGTTAATAAAGGACTCAAAGAGGTTTTTGTACATAAGCAGTTTGTATCTTTTTATAAAGTTAATCAGTGCCGTGCTGCACGTGTCTTTGAGTGCTTCCCCTCCTGTGGTTTCTCACACACCGTGGGTCTACTCCATTAAAGTTTTGTTATTCCCCACAGAATTCCATTTACCCTGGTGTTTTGAAGATGTCACAGATTGTGAAGTCTGATGGCTTTGGGTTATCTTAAATACAAGACGCTGTTGTATCCCATCGCACATAGAAGCTGGTCACACTGTGGAACAGTTGAGGGCTGCGGAACATCCGGGAGGGTGGATTTCCTTTACGAGGTTGCTCTTGCTTCCTGTGAACTTGCTGGAATGGTGAGGTGGCTGAGGCTTGCTTTTCGCCCTGACCTGAAGAGATCTGAGACGAGTCCATGCCAGTTCTGATCCCGTCTTCAGGACGAAGGTTGTAGCTCTCCTCCGACTGGCTCACCTGAGACGGCCTTCCTCGAATGGGAGCGGTGAGCGCTCATCTGGTGTAGGGTCGGAGAAGAGAGAAGCCAAGCAGGTGTTCAGCCTTCCCCAGGCTAGAGCACCCACCCGCAGAGCCTCGGCTGCAGAAGTCCTCGGACAGGAGCAGTCAAGGCTGCTACACCAGTGTTTCCACTTGAAGATACGACTGCCCGTGTCCTGGATGCCGGAGTAGTGTTTGACATGGTGGGGTGTGGCTGTGCCAGAACAGTGTTCTTTGCCTCAGCTTCTCATCTGTGTCTCTTCCCAGGGACACGTGGTGTGCCGGCGAGTGAAGGACAGGACTCAGGTATTTGGGACTCTGCATTACAGACCTGTTCTCCCGAAAGGTAGCATTACCTCCCTTAAACAGCATCGATAACCCTGGTCAAGGAATCTGTTCGGGGCAAGCTTACTGTCAGTGCAGGTTAGGACAGTAGCGTCTCCTGTTCTCCCCCGCCTTAGGAGGACAGCACGATCTGAAGTTGGGAGGGCATGGGGGATGAACCTTGTCTACAGTACAACATTATTGAAAAACAGCCTTATCGAGGACTGATGGACATACGGTGAACTAAACATCTTAAAGTGTACAATTTGGTAAGGTTTGACACGTGTATGCCCTGAGAGCATCACCACAATCAAGAGTGAAAATCTCTATCAGACTCCTAAGTTTCCTCGTGCCTCCTTGTGACATCTTACCTCGCACCCCTTCCTGCCTCCGCGCCTCCAGGCCAACATTAAACTCCTTTCTGTCACTCTAGATTATTTGCATCTTCTGGAAATTCATACGAGTGAAATCATACAGTATATTCTCTTTTGAGGGATGGAGTCTGCCACCTTTTACTCAGCATGGTGGATATTTATGCTGAGATCTGCTCATGTTGCTCATGTCCATAGTTCCTTGCCTTTTAATTGCTGAGTAGCGGGCATTCCATGATGTGGCTCTTCCACAAGTCGCTTGTCCGTTCACCTGTAGAAAGGCATTCGGGTTGTTAGGTCTGGGTTATTACAGACACAACCGTTTTACACATATCTGATCTTTGGACAAGTGGTCAGTGTACAGCTTAATTGGTGACTTTGTTAGTTGTGCTTTCCAGGGATTCATGACCAGGAGAGAGCACTGAGAAGGCCACACACCCAGTGGCTCTTGGCCCAGAAAACTATCATCCACATACTGAAAGATTAGAAAGAATTAGAAATACATCGGAGGTAAGACTTCAGTATTTGGCTTCTGTTCTTTACAATAGAAAAATCAAAGGAATGTGAATCTGGGGGAAAAAGTTTTAATCCATCTGCTTGGTCTAGAAAATTCTGTATTTTTTAAAACCTGGGTATTTCAAAAGACTATTAAATAGAAAGTGCCTTATAGTGTTATCCTTTTCAGTGATTTTATCATAGGAATAATAATCACACAATTTTAAGAGTTTAAAGAGTTGTTTAGAGGTTATATAGTCCAACCCAGCCTGTGATGAAATGCACACATTTGAAAAGATGTAAATTTTCGTACTTTTTTTTATTGCAGAAGACAGCACAGATTCAGAAACGTACATGAAACAAATGCATAGCTTTCATAAATCCTTAAAAGAACAACTTGACTATGACTACCCAGAGTAAGACACAGAGCCTTGCCAGTCACCTCAGGAGCCCCACAGCTGCTTCATTCCAATCGCAACCTTCTTCCTGCCCCACAAGTAACCACTATCTTGACGCTTTTCCGCCAATTTTATCATGGTATGATTACATGTAGTTAAATACCCAAAGCTTTTTTTGTATGAGTTGATTGTGAGAAATGAAGGGTCTTATCCAGGAACCTGGAAATGGGCAGACACATCTCTTTCTCAGGAACGTTCTGGTTTATGATTTTGGCCTGATGACTCACCTCACTTAGGAAGGAAATGGGAAAGGGTTCCAAGTCACTTCGCAATTACATTTCTCAGAGAAGGTCTGTGCACATCAGTCACCCAGCCTTGCCCTGGAGCATGGTGTATGACATCCCTGACGGTTTTAGAAACACCTGAGTTCACGCCCCTGCCCGAGCCCTGGGCGCACGCCACTGTTAGCTGAATTTAGGTTTGAGTGAGTGCTTATCTCCAGCTCCTGAAGAATTTGTTGCTGAAGTCGCCTGGACCCTTGCCAAGGTCCTAGCCCGGGCGGAGACCTCTTATTCCATTTGGGGAGGTTCTTTTTATGCTCAGATTTGCACAGCCAATCACAAAATGATGCTGAGACAGGAACAGCACAAGCTTTGTTCAATCTGAAATACACAAATCTTAAATTTACAGTTTTGTGCGCACTGATAAATACATACAACCATCTAAATAAAGATACATGACTTCTGTAACCCCAGAAACAGGGCCCCTTTGTAATCAGCACCCTCTCCACCTGACCCCACCCCCGCCAGCCCACAAGGTAAGCACTGATCTGCTGTCCCTGATCATGGGTTAGTCTTGTCTGTTCTTGAACTTCACATAAATGGGGTCATACAGTACGTACTTGTTTGCATCTGGCTTTTTTGCTCAACATAATTTGAGATCCTTCCGTTTGCTGTGTGTATCACAAGTTGTTTGTTTTTGTGCTGTGTGACTGCCACAGTCTGCTTACCTGTTTCCCCACTGAAGGGCATCTTGGTGCTTCCAGCTCTTGACTGTTATGAGTAAAACTGAACATTCCTATGCAGGTTCTCGTGTGGAAGTAAATTTTCAAGTCAGTTGGGTAAAAACCTAGGAGTGTGATTGCTGGATCATGAAGTGAAACTATCTTTAGTCTTGTCGGAAACTGCCAAACTGCCTTGCAAAGTGGCTGTACCATTTCACATTCCCACCAGTGACAAATGAGAGTTCCCGTTGCTTCACATCCTCGCCAACGTTCTGTGATGTCAGAGCGTAGGTTTTAGCCATTCTGACAGGTGTGTAGTGGGGTCATTGTTTTCCTTTGCAGTTCCCTAATGACATGATGTGGAGCATTTTTTCAAATGCCCATTTGCCATCTTTATATCATTTTTGATGATTTTGCCCATATTTTAATTAGCTTGTTTTCTGATTGAGTTTAAGAGTTCCTGGCATATCTTAGATACAGTCCTTTTTCAGATACGTTTTTTGCAAACATTTTCTCCTTGTCTGTGGCTAACCTTTCCAATTACTTAATAAATTGTGCCTTTTGAAGAGCGTAAGTTTTCAATTTTAATGAAGTACAGCATCCATTTTTTTCTTTCATGAATTGTGCGTTTGGATTATAGCTAAAGACTCATCACCAAACCCAAGGTCACCAAGATTTTTCTCCTGTTTTGTTATAGGAGTTTTTTTTGTTTTTTTTTTTTTTTTTTAGTTTTATGTTTTACACTTAGACCTCAATGATCCATTTTGAGATAATTTTTGTGAAAATTGTAAGGTTTGTGGAAAGATTTTTTTTCTTTTGGTACATGGATGTCCAATTGTTCCAGCACCATTTGTTGAAAAGACTATTCTTAATTAAATTGCCTTTGCCCCTTTGCCAGAGATGAGTTGACTGTATTTGTGGAGGTCTATTTCTGGGCTCTCTATTCTGTCCCATTGATCTATTTGTCTGTCCTTTTGCCAGCACCATTCTGTTTTGATTACTGTAGTTTTTTAGGAAGGTTTGAAGCTGAGCATTTATCAGTTTTCCAACTTTGTTCTTCACTGTTGTGTTGGCTGTTCTAGATCTTTTGTCTTTTCATATAAACCTTAGAATCTGTTAACATCTGCAAAACAGCTTGCTGCAATTCTTATTCGGATTACATAAATCTATAGATCAAGTTGGGAAAGAATTCACATCTTAGTAACGTTGAGTGTTCTGCCCGTGAACATGGACTGTCTCTTCTTTTATTTTGATCTTTGATTTATTTCATCAGTTTTGTGGTTCTCCTCATATACAACCTGTACATATTTCATTAAATTTATATCTAGGTATTTCATTTGTGTGTATGAGCTATTGTAAATGGTACTGTTTTTTTTATTTTGAATTCTACTTGTTCCCTGGTGGGATATGGAACGCAGTCTACATTTTTATACTCTTAGCCTTGTGTGCTGTGATGTTGCTATATTCACAGTTTTTTTTGTCTGTTCTTCGGGACTTTCTACATAAACAGTAATTCCATCAATGAAAAAATACGATTTTATTTCTTCTTTCACAGTTGGCATAGATTTTATTTCCTTTTCCTATCTTATTGCACTGGATAGGCCTTCCAGTCGGATGCTGAATAAGAGTGGTAAGAGGGAATATCCTTGCCTTGTTCCCAGTCATGGGGGTAAAGTGTCCCATTAAGTATGATGTTGGCTGTGGAGTTTTTTGGTAGCTTTTCTTTATCAAGTTAAGGAAGTTCTCCCCTATTCTTCATTTGCTGAGAATTTTCAATCACAGATTGAATGATGGATTTTGCATATGCTTTTCTGCATCACTAATATGATCATATTTGAGCTTTCTTCTTTAGCATGTTGATCTCTTACTTCACATTAGGTTTTTGGGGGCTTTTTGTTGTTGTTGTTGTTGTTGTTGTTTTACTATTGAACCAACCAGTCAAACCAGCATACCTGGAATAAATCTCCCTTGATTATGGTGTGTAATTCTTTTTACACTTTGTTAAATTCAGTTTGCCAGTATGTAGTTGCATCTGTATTCGTGAGAGATTGGTCTGTGGTTTCTTTTTTGTACATGTCTTTGTCTGGCTTCAGTGTCTTGGTAATGCTGGCCTCATAGAATGTGTTAGGGAAAGTTCTCTCTGTTCTGTTTTCTGGAGGGGATTGTAGAGAGTTGGTACAATTTCTTCCTTAAATATTTGGTCAAATTCAACAGTGAAAACGTCTGGTACTTTCTTTTTTTGGATTATTAATTATCAATCCAGTTTTTAAAATAGACATAGGCCTATTCAGATTGTCTCTCTCTCCTTGTGTGACTTTCGGTAGTCACTGTCTTTCAAGGAATTGAAGCATCTCATCTACGTCATTAAATTTGTGAGTATGGAGTGGCTTATAGTATTCCTTTCCTTTCCTTCCCATGTCTTTGGGCAGAGTAGCAATCTTCTTTCATTTCATCTTTTTAAAGAAGTACTTTTGAGCTGTAGCTCACATAGCATACAATTCATCCACTTGAAGTGTGAAGTTCAGTGACTTTTCCTTTGCATCCATCACCACAGCCAGTTTCAGAATGTTTTCATTGCCCCCAGAGCAAGCCCTGCACCCTGTAACCATTGCTCCCACTTCAGACATTAATCTGATTTGAGTTAATGTTTGCATCTGATGTGAAGTCAGGGGTGTCCAACTTCATTCTTTTGCAGGTGCTTGGTCTATTGTCTCACTGCCATTTGTTGGAAAGACCATTCTTCCCCCATTGACTTGTCCTGGTAATTTGTCAAAGTCAGTTGTATTTGTGAAGGCTTATTTCTGGATTCTCAGTTCTAGTCCATTGATTGAGCCTTAAGCCACCGCCACACTGTCTTGTTTACTGAAACTTTGTAGTGAGTTTTGCAGTTAGGATGTGTGAGTTCTACATTTTGTTACTGGTTTTCGAGATTGCTCTGGCTGTCCAGGGTCCTTTGAATTTCCAGGTGAATTTAGGAACAGCCTGTCATTTCTCTGCAAAGAAGTCATCTGGGATTTTGATAGATTGAATCTATAGACACATTGGGAAAAATTTACCCCTTTAACATGAAGTCTTCTGATCTATAAACTTGGACTGTTTTTTCCATTTATTTAATCTAATTTAATTTCGTTCAAGTGTTCCATAATATTCAAAGTTTTTCCATTTGTCAAACTCACTCTTAACTTTTATTATTTTCATGCTACTGTAACTGAAATAGCTTTTTTTTTAATATCAACTATTTTAATTTATTATACAGCTCACCTAACACATTCAAGTGGAATGACAGTCTCAGGCCAGAGGAAGGCAGTTTCTTTTCGGCCCCCACAGCCCCTGGTTATTACAGATTTAATAAGACAGTCCCTGCTGTTGTCGTGGACTGTTCGTGTCATTACGGCTGCCTGCTGTTGACACATCACTACTGACGTTAGCAGGTGTAGGAGAAATGTTGTCGTCTGGTTTATGCAGCAAAAACATTCACGAGAGGCCTCTTTGGTTATCTTTTTTTAAATAATTTTTTTTATTGAGGTATAGTTGATTATAATATTATGTAGGCCTCAGGTGTACAACATAATGATTCACAATTTTTAAAGGTTATTCTCTATTTATAGTTATTATAAAATATTGGCTATATTCCCTGTGCTGTGCAAAACATCCTTGTAGCTTATTTATTTTATACCATCACAGTTTGTATCTTACAACCCGCTACCCACTTGCTCTGTCCCCGCTTCCCTCTCCCCAGTGGTAACCAATAGTTTGTTCTCTGTATCTGTGAGTCTGTTTCTTTTTTTTGCTATATTCAGTAGTTTTATTTTTCAGATTCCACATGTCAGTGATATCACACAGTAATTGTCTTTCTCTGTCTGGCTTATTTCACTCAGCATAATACCCTCCAAGTCCATCCATCTTGTATCAAATGGCAAAATTTCATTCTTTTTTATGGCTGAGTAGTTGGAATAACTTTCTTAATTTCATTTTCTATTTGGTCATTGCTACTGCATAAATACAATTGATTTTTTAAATATTGTACTTATTTATTTTTTTAACTTTTTTTATTGAGTTATAGTCATTTTACAATGTTGTGTCAAATTCCAGTGTAGAACACAATTTTTCTGTTATACATGTACTTATTTATTTACGTTGAAACAGCTTGACAAATGTAATTAATGTACTATACAATTTACCCGTTTAAAGTGTACAGTTTATTCGGTTTTGATATAATTACATTATTAATTTTTTTATTGCAGTATAATCTGTTACATTGTGTCAATTTCTGGTGGACAGCATAATGTCCCAGTCATGCATATATGTACATATATTCATTTTCATATACTTTTTCATTAAAGGATATTACTAGATATTGAATGTAGCTCCTTGTGCTATACAGAAGAAATCTGTTTTTTATCTATTTTTGTATATGGCAAATATTTGCAAATCTCAAACTCCCAAATTTATTTTTAAATTGTAGTGAGAAATACATAGCAAAAATTTGCCATTTCAAGTATACTATTCAGTGGCACTAATTACATTCACAATATTATGCAAACTTCACCACTGTTTCCAAAATGTTCTTATTATATTACCCCTTCGCAACCATTAAGCAGTAACTCCTCATTCCCCCTTCCCCAGCCCCTGGTAATCTCTAAGCTATTTTCTGTCTCTGTGGATTTGCCTGTTTTAGGAACCTCATGTAAATGGAATCATACAATATTTATGCTTTTGTGTCTGCATTATTTCACTTAACATGAGCTTTTGAAGGTTCTTCCAGGTTGTAGCAGGCATCAGAACTTCATTTCTTTTTATGTCTGCATAGTATTCTGTTATATGTACATAATCACATTTTATTCTACCCGTTTATTGGTGAATGCTTGGATTGTTTCCACCTTATGCCTATTGTAAATAATGCTGTAATGAAAATTGGCATATAGGTGTCTGTTCGAGTGCCTGGTTTCAGTTCCCTTGGTATTTCTAGGAATAAAATTTCTAAATCATGTGATAATTCTGTGTTTAGCTTTCTGAGGAACCATCGAACTATCTTCCATAGCCGCTATACCATTTTACATTGTTAAGTTTTTTTTGATACTGTTGTAAATCTAATTGCTTTTTAAATTCACTTTTGACTTGTTCATTGCAAGTATATAGGAATACCATTGATTTTTGTGTGTTGATTCCGTATCCTGCAGGTTTGCTGAATTTTTTAGCTCTAACTGTTTTCTGTGGA
Organism: Vicugna pacos; assembly: GCF_048564905.1. NCBI lineage: Eukaryota > Metazoa > Chordata > Mammalia > Artiodactyla > Camelidae > Vicugna > Vicugna pacos. The sequence goes on from NC_132991.1 coordinate 3,615,509, forward strand.
ATCATTAGGTTTTTCTACATGTCAGATCATGTCATCAACATACAGAGAGAATTTTACTTCTTCCTTTCCAGTTTGGATGCCTTTTATTTCTTTTTCTTGTCTAATTGCTACAGTTTGAACTTCAGAACTATGCTGAATGGAAGTGATGAAAATTGGCACTGTTGCCTTGTTCCTAATCTTAGAGGAAAGGTTCTCAGAGTGTCACCATTGAGTATGACATTAGCTCTGGGTTTTCCACATGTGGCTTTAATCATGTCAAGGCATTTCCCTACTATCCCTGGTTTATTGAGTGTTTTAACATTAAGTTTTATAAAATGCTGCTTCTACAGCAATTAGAATGATCATGTGGTTTTATTCCTTCTTTCTATTAATGTGATTTACAGTGTGTTGTTGACCTTTAGTGTGTCAACCGTGCTTGCATCCCAGGAGTAAGTCCCACTTGGTCATGGAATGATCCTTTCCATATGCTGCTGAATGTGGCTTGCTAGTACTTTGTTGGGTATTTGCATCTATATTCATAAAGATTTTACCTGTTGTTTCTTTTCTTGTAGTGCCTTTGTATAGTTTTGGTATCAGTAATGCTGGGCTCAAAGAGCGAGTTAGGAAGTGTTTCCTCTTCTTCAGTTTGTTGAAAGAGTTTGCAAATAATCGCTATTGATTCTTTAAACATTTGGTACAGTTTACCAGTGAAGCCTTCTGGTTCTGGGATTTTATTTGTTGTGAGGTTTTCCATTCTGATTCAATCTCCTTACCACTTCCATTTACCTTAGTTTGGGCTGCTGGAACGGAATACCGTAGACTGTGTGGCTGAAACCACAGACTTTTATTTCTCACAGTTCTGGGGGCTGAAAAGTCCAAGATCAGGATGCCAGCATATCTGACGTCTGAGGAGAGCCCTCTTCCTGGTTTGCAGAGACTGTCTTCTTGCTGTGTCCTCAGATGAGGTGAGCAGAGGAAGGGGAAGCCAGCTCTCTCTTGTCTCATCTTAGAAGGACACTGATGCCGTTCATGAGGGCTCCACCCTCATGACCCAGTTACCTCTGAAAGGCCCCACCTCCTGATAGCATCACATTAGAGGTTAGGATTTCAACATATGAATTTGGGGAGGACACAAGCATCCAGTCCATAGCACTTACACTTAATGTGATTGCCGATAAAGAAGGATTTGCTTCTGTCATTCTGCTATTTGCTTCCTGTGTGTCTTCCATGTTTTTTCTTCCTCATTTCCTCCATTACTGCCTTTCTTGTAGTAAGTTGGGTTTTGAGTTTTTTGCAGTGTACTATTTTGATTCCCTTATTCTTTCTTTTTCTGTATATTTTTCAAGTTCTTTCCTTAGGAGTTAGCATGATGATTACAACGAACATCCTAAAATTATGATAACGTGCTTTGAATAGTAGTTCAAATAGTACACAAACACTTTGCTCCTATGCATCCCCATCCCTCCCCCTTTATGCTAATATTGTGGTAGATTACATCTTTATACATTATATGCCCATTAACTTCCCTTCATCCTTGAGGGATAGTTTTGCTAGATATAAAATCCTTAGGTGATAGATTTGTATTTCAGCACTTTAAGAGTGTTATTCCATTGCCTTCTGATCTTCATGGCTTCAGATGAGAAATCTGCTGTTCACCTTATTGAAGATCCCTTACACATGAGGAGTCACTTTTGTCTTGCTGCTTTCGAGATTCTCTCTGTCTTCATGTTTTAGCAATTTGACAATAATGTGTCTCTTAAAAAGATCCTGTTTAGAGTTTGTTGAGCTTCTTGGGGGTGTGTATTCATGTCTTTCACCAGATTTGAGAAGGTTTTGGCCATTATTTATTTAGATTTTTTTTCCCTGCCCTTTTCTATCTTCTCCTGGGATTCCTATAACACATATCAGTATACTTGATAGTGTCCCACAGGACTCCTAGACTCTGTTTACTTTTCTTCATTCTTTCTCCTTTCTGCTTCTCAGATTGGATGATTTCTTAATATCTAATCTTCAAGTTCATTGACTCTTTCTTCTTCTTGGCTCAGATCTACCATTGAACCCTCTGTGGGTTTTTCATTTAAGTTGTTCTGCTTTTTAGCTCTAGAATTTCTTTTTGATTGCTCTTTATAATTTCCGTCTTTTATTGATATTCTCATTTTGTTCAGACATCACCTTACTAATTTCCTTTGGTCTTTTTGCATGGTTTCCTTCAGCTCATTAAATGTAATAAAACAGTCAGTGTAACATCTTTGACTAATAATAGTATGTGAGCTTCCTCAGGAATAATTTCTGTCAAACTCTTTATTTCCTGTAACTGGACCGTACTTTTCTGGTTCTTCATATGTGTTGTATTTTTTGTTGAGAAGTGTGTATTCCAAGCATGATGTTGTGCTAGCTCTCTGGAAATCTAATTCTCCCACTCATCAAGGATGACAGTTTCTTTGTTGATCACTGGAGCTATCCTTTTGTGGCTTTTCCATACTGTTTTTGAAAAGTGTATATTCTTTGTGTGTATGTTCACTGAAGTTTCCCTTCTGTTGTCTCTACCATCAGCCAGTGTCCTGACAATGACTTCCTTAAATGGCTCCCAAAAGAGACCAAAAAAAAAAAACTGTTTCTTTAAATTCTCTCATGTCTGGAAGACACTTCAGCTCATGGGGGTTACAACGATGGCCAAGCTGCATGGCTGCCACTCAGTGATCAAAACCAGGATCAGAATCCACAGCTTTTGAAGGACAGTGTCCTTATTACCTACTCTGGGTCCAGCAAGCCACACCAGGCGTGTGTGTGGGCTGCTGTCTCCATAGCTGCCTGCTCCAGAGCTGGAGGATGAGGAATAGTAACCACCACCTCCCTAAAGTGGAAATTAACAAAACTTTCCAGCCTCTTCATCCAGCTCTCTCCCAGATGCTGCAAGTGTTCTGCTCTACTCGTGTTACAAGTAGTTGCTTCAGATAGTTCCTGGCAGTTTGATTGTTGGGTCAGTGGAAGGATAGATTCCTGGAGCCATCTTCCCTGATGTCACTACAATATATTTGGTACTTATCCATGTACAATCTGTATGTTTGCAGGGTCTTATGTCCTGCAAACTTGCTAGACTTGCTTGTTAATTCTAAAAGTTTTTTACTGGATTCCTTAGGATTTTCTATATACACAATCATGTCATATGCAAAGAGAGATCGTTCTCCTTCTTCCTTTCCAATCTGGACATCTTTTGTTTCATTTTTTAATCTAATTGTCCTTGTAACTTTCAGTAAATAGTGAATAAATGTGATGACAGAGAACAACCTTGTTTTTTTCCTGATCTTAGAGGAAAAGCATTTAGTCTTTCACAATTAAGTTTGGTGTTAGATGTGGATTTTTCATAGATGCCCTTTATGAGAATTGGGGAGTTCCCTTCTATTTCTAATTTGTTGATTGTTTTTATCATGAAGCAGTGTTGCATTTTGCCAAATGCTTTTTCTCCATCTATTGAGATGATCATGTGGACTTTGTCCTTTATTGATGTGGTGTATCACATTAATTGATTTTCAGATATTAAATCAACTTTGCATTCCTTTGGATATATACCATTTGGTCATGGTGTATAATTCTTTTTATTTATGAATGGATTTATTTCACTAATTTTTTAAAGTGTTTTTAGTATACATTCATTAAAGATATTACTCTGTACTTTTGTGTGATGTCTTTGCCTATTTTGGCATCAGGGTAATACAGGCCTCAGAATGAATTGGGAAGTGTTCCCTGCTCTCCTTTCTTCTGGAAGAATTTATTAAAAGATTTGTATTAACCCTTTCTTAACATTTTTTGGAATTCACCAGTGAATTCCATCTGATCCTGGGGTTTTCTTTGTGGGAATTTTTTGGTTGCTAATTCAGTTTGTTAATTTATTATAGATCTATTTGGATCTACTGTGTCTTAATGAGTCAGTGTTGGTAGTTTGTGTCTTTCTAAGAATTTGTTCATTCCATCTAAATGATCTAATTTGTTGACATACGGTTGTTTCTAGTGTTCCCTTATGATTCTTTTTATTTCTGTAATGTCAAAAATAAAGTCCTCTCTTCAATTTCTGATAATAGTAATTTATGACTTCTATTTTTTTCCTTGGTTACTCTACCTAGAGTTTGTCAATATTTTTAAAGAACCAACTTTTGGCTTTATTGATTTTCTCTGTTAATTTCCTGTTTTCAGTTTCATTGATTTCTGTTGTGGTTTTTACAGGTTCTGCTTATTTTAGGTTTAGATGGCTGTTCTTTTCTCTAGTTCCCTGAAGTGGAAGCTGAAATTATTGATCTTCAATCTTTCTTCTCTTTTTACTCTTATGTATTTAAGGCCAAACATTTCCTTGTAAACACTGCTTTCACTGCATTCTACAAATTTTGAAAATTTGTATTTTCACTTTCATTTGGTTCAAAATATTTAATTTATCTTGAAATTTCTTTGACCCATGTGTTATTTAGAAGTGTGTTGTTTAACCTCCAAGTATTTTGGAATTTTCCAACTATCTTTCTGTTATTGAGTTACAGTTTAATTTCACTGTGGTCTGAAAACATTCTTCATATGATTCTATTCTATTAAATTTGTTAAGATGTGTTCCATGTCCAAGAATGTGATTTCTTAGTAAATCAACTCTGCCATTAATGGACTCCTCTCTCTTGACATTTATGGTAATCTCAGTTTTGCATTTCTCTATGATTTTAATAACCAATTGTGGATATCTTAACATTACAGTTTGTTTTGCCTGTTTTCTTGTTGCCTTTGGTATGCCTTTTAAATCTTTAATCTATAGGTGGCCCTTTTGTTCTTTTTTTCTTACAATTTATTTGTTAAGATATTCAGTCCTTTAACTTGTAATTTCCCACAGTCTGATTTTTGCTGATTGTACCTGATAGTATAGTTTAAACATGAGTCTCTGTCCTCTGGACCCGAATTGTGGTCAGTTCATATTTCATTTTTCTTTTGGTAGGACTGCGTGTGGTATTGTGTTCTTTCCACTGGAGTTACTTAGTGTCTAATTATCTCTTTTTGTGATGTCAGCAGCCAGCAGGAGCATCTTCAAGTTGACTCTTTATTTTTCTTTTTTTAATGCAGGTACTGGAGATTGAACCCAGGACCTCATGCGTGCTAAGCACGCACTCTGTTACCCTCCCCGCCAAGTTGACTCTTGATTCTTTTTTTATGGTCTTGCTCTGTGGTATGGCAAGATATTCTGAATATACCTTGTATATTTCCTGCTTTTCAAGTTGGTCATTTCTCCAAGAATCCCTGATTTCATTTACTGGGAAGTGGTGTTTAAACAACACAAGCTAGGCAGAGGGGCATAATTATTGCTATTGGGCTTGTAATCGTTTCTAGGACTTTTTAGTAGACAAATCCACAAACACCTGTCCAAGTGAAGTGTTTAACTGTAAGGTTAGCCCCCTACTCCTTTCCAGAAACTGATCTTTAGAAGCAAGTCACTAGGTATAGCTCCCGTTCAAGGGGTGAGGAAGTAAGCTCCCTGCAAGGTCTCCCTCATTTTTTAACAGTTGTGCTATACGTCTGAGGTCAGCACGTCAACAGTAGTCAGTATCCTATATTCTCCTTTTCAACGTTCAATTAGTATTAATTCTAGAAATAACTGTGTATTTAATGCCTACCATCACCCCCTATGTCAACATCCCTCTTCATTCTGCTGTCTGAAGCTTGTTCTCCAGTGAGTTCTTCAGGAAGGGCTGGGAGGCAGAATATTCCTTCAGTTCTAGTGTTCAAGTAATAGTTCGTCCACACCTTTTATTAATTGAATGTCTGACCGACTTTAATAAAATTCTTGATTCACATATAGTTTATTTTTTATTTTACAAAGAGGAAGTGGAAACTTTACAAAGAAAGTGTATATAATCTTTTCATTCAAACTAGCCTACCAGTGTTTTAAAAAGTCTCACTTATAAGTTAACTTCTACCACTTTAATAGCTTGCGATTTTTTTTAATTAAAAAAAATTTTTTTTACCCTTAAGGGAGGCGCTGGGGATTGAACACAGGGCCTTGTGCATGCCAAGCACACACTCTACCTTCCGCACCTGGTGGTTGGTATTTTTAAAGCACTCTCAGGGATTTGCGGGTACCAGGTTGCTACAATTATTGCAGTCCAGCTGTGAATCACCCCTGCTTTTTCTTCTTGTTACATTTATCCTTATCCATATGCTCCGAGTTTTCCATGCTGCATAATAAATTACCACCAACATAAAACAACAGTATTTATGATTTCAGTGTCTATGCTCTCGGAAGTCAAGCACAGCGTCACACCACAACCCCCATCAGGGTTTCGCGAGGCTGCTCTCCTGCTCACCGCCAGGGTTGGGACCTCACCTATGTCCTCTTCCAGTAGCTTCCTGGCATAATTCATTTCCTGTTGAACTCATGGTGGCTTTGCCTCTTCCGGGCCCAAAGGAGTGCTTTTCAGGCTTCTTAACTCCAAAGGCCAGGTGGGCATAGTGACCACAATGGACGGCAGAGTCAGAACGGCAGCTGGAATAGTTTGACCAGCCATGGTGCACAGACCAATGGCGTTGGCGACTTAATCGTGGTGCTGCTAGAGGTGAAATAGATGAGAAGCCTAAATTTGCTTCCTTGATCTGGTTAAGCAGAAAAGTTCTGGGTCAAGTGATCAAAGTCTAACTCCAGTCATAAAAACAGAGAGTCACACCCCCTCAGTCAGTTCTCAGACATGAGCCAGTTTACAGACCCAGAACCTCTTAAATGAAGGGGAGTCTGGGTCCTCTTGAGGAAGGACCCCGGTCACTCCCGAAAATGTGTACTGTTAATCTTTCTCCCAGCCTTCCCCAAAGGGACAAGCGGCCTTTCCCTGGGACAACTATGCGTTGAGGAAAAGGAAATAATCAGACCTGTCAAGGACACTGGCTGTGAAGGGGCATTGATCCCAGGAGACCTGAAATGTCACTGTGCCCCCTAGTTGCAGCAGGAGCTTATGGGGTTCTGGTCAGCAGTGGAGTCTCAGCTCAGGGCCATCTCAGAGTGGACCCAGTAGGTCCTCAACCCCACCCTGTGGTTATTTCCCCAGGTCCAGAAGGCATCATTGGAACAGACGTACTTGGCAGCTGGCAGCCTCCCCACACTGGTTCTCTGACCTTCAGAGTGAGGCCTGTTACAGTGGGAAAAGCCAGATGGAAGCCGTTAGAACAGCCTGTACCCAGAAAAACGATCAATCAAAGCCATACTGCGTTCCTGCAGGGACTGCAGAGGCCAGTGCCACTCTCCAGGCCTTGAAAGTTGAAAGTGGTGGTTCCCACCTCATCCCCATTCAGCTCTCCCGTGTGGCTGCACAGGAGACAGATGGATCTTGGAGAAGGACAGTGGATTATCACAAACTTAAACAACTGGTGATTCCAACTGCAGCTGCTGTACCGGATGTGGTTCCATTGCTTGAGCCAGTTAAGTCATCCCCTACCCCTGGTATGCAGCTATCCATCTGCAAAATGCCTTTTCCTCTCCGCCTGGCTGTGAGTCTCACCAGAGCAGTCAGCTTTCAGCCGGCAGGGCCAGCAGCACAGCTCAACTGTGCTACCTCAGGGGGCTGTCAGCTCTCCAGCCCCAGGTTACAGTTTAGTCCTTGGGCATCTTGATCCTCTTTCCCATCCACAAGATGTCACACTGTTCCTTTACATTAAAGACATTATGCTGATGAGACCTACCAAGCAGGAAGTAGCCAACTCTAGACTTACTGCTAAGACGTGCGTCAGAGGAAGAGAAATAAATCCAGGAAAATTCAGGGACCTTCCACCTCAGTGGGATTCCTAGGGATCCAGTTGGGTGCAGCATGTCAAGATAGCCCTTCTCAGTTGAGGGACAAGGCCTTTCCTACAACCAAGAAGGAGGCGACCCAAAGTGGGCCTCTGGATAGTGGGTGCGACATAGCTTCATCACAGTGTGTTATTCCAGACCATTTACTGAGTGACCCCCAGGCTGCTGGTTTCAGGTGGGGCCCAGAATGAGAGAAGATTCTGAAACAGGTCCTGGTTGCTGTGTCCTGTGATGCATCAGATCACATGACCCGTCACAGCCAGTGGTGCTGGAGTGTCCACGCAGAGGGGATGCTGTTCGTATGTGAACCACATCACAGGCCCTTAGGATTTTGGAGCAAGACCCTGCCAGCCTCCACGGGTAACTATCTCCTCTGAGAGGTAGCTCTTGGCCTGCTACAGGGCCTCAGTAGAGACTAAATGCTTGACCGCGGGCTGCCAAGTTATCCTAGGACCTGAACTGTGCATCACGAACTGAGTGTGATCTGACTCATCAAGCCATGAAGATGGATGTCGCAGCAGCACCCCATCCCCAAACGAAAGTGGTGTAGATGTGTCTGGGCCTGGGCAGGCCCTGAAGGCACAAGTAAGCTACTTGAAGAAATGGCCCTGATGCCCACAGCCCGCATTCCTGCTGCATTGCCTTCTCCCTCCCAGCCCGCACCCCTGGCCTCATCAGTAGCTCCCTCCGCTCCGTCTACAGAGGAAGAAAAGACTCGGGCCTGGTTTATAGATGGTCCCACGTGACACACAGGCACCACCCAAAAGTGGACAGCCACAGCGCTGCAGCCCCTTCCGGGGACATCCCTGAGGGGCAGTGTGATGGCAAAGTCCCCCAATGGGCGGAACTGCAGACAGCACACCTGCCTGTTCACTTGGCAGGAGGAATGAGCAGATGTGTGATTATATACCAGTTCATGGTTGTGGCCACTGATTTGGTTGGATGGCCAGGGACTTGGAAGGAATAGGATTAGAAAATTGATGACAAAGAAATTCGGGGAAGACCTATGTGAATAGACCTCTCCAGGCAAAAGATGTGAATATATTTGTGTCTTAAGTGAATGTTCACCAAAAGGGGACCTCAGCAGAGGAGGATTTTAAAATCAAGTGGATAGGAGGACCTGGTCAGTGGGTACCAGGCAACGTCTTTCCAGACTGTCATCTCCCAGTGAGCCCGTGAACAAAATGGCCATGGTGACAGAGATGGAGTTTACTTGTGGGCTTCCATTCATTAAGACCAGCCTCTCTCTGCTACCAGCAGCGGGGGTCAACCCTGAGCACCCCTGTGGCCCCATCCCCCTGGGGTGATTTGCCAGCCACCTGGTGGCAGGTTGATTACGTTGGACTGCTTCCATCGTGGAAGGGGTGACATTTTGTTCTCACTGTAGTAGACACTCTGGACATAGAGTTGCCTTCCTTGCACACCATGCTTCTGAGAAAACTACCATCCATGGACTTACAGAATGCCTTATCCACTGTCACGGCATTCTACACGGCATCGCTTTAGATCAAGGAATTCACTTCGCAGAGAAATAAGTGTGGCAACCGGTCCATGATCATGGAGGTTACTAGTCTTACCATATCTTCCACCATCCTGAAGTAGCTCACTTCATAGAATGGTGTGATGGCCCTTTGAAGACCTGGCTACAACACCAGCTAGGTGGCTGTGCCTTTGAGAGCTGGGTGAAGGTTTTCCAGAAGACTGTACATTGTCTGAATCAGTATCCCATCTGCGGTGCTGTTTCTCTGATACCCGGGATTCACAGGTCTAGGAATCAAGGGATGGAAATGGGAGCGGCACACTCATTGTTACCCTTAGTGACCCACTAGCAAAATTTTTGCTTCCAATTCCTGTGACTTTGCTCTGCTGGCCCAGAGGGCTTAGTTCCAACAGGAGGAATACTTCTACCAGGAGACACGATGATGATTCCACTGAACTCAGAGTGAAGACTACCACCCGGCCTCTGTCAACAGGCAAGGGAGGGAGTGACTGTGGTGATCCATCCTAACAACCAAGGGGAGACTGGACTGCCATGCCATGATGGAGGTAAGGAAGGGCGTGTCTGGAATACAGGAGATCCCTTTGGACGTCTTAGTATTTCCATGCCCTGTGATCCAGGTCAATGGAAAACCATCCAGGCAGAACTACTAACGGCCCAGACCCTTCAGGAATGAAGGTTTGAGTCACGCTGTTGGGTAGATTAGATAGAAATGAGCACTGGGCAGAGGGAGAGGAACGGGAAAGGAACAATCCAGAACACAAGGAACCTGCACTGTCAACTAACCAGAGCACAGGGAATCAGTTAATCAATCGATTAATTAATCAGTTACAAAACCAGGATATAAAAACAGGAGGAAGGAGAGAGCGGCGCCGTTTTCCCCCTCTTGGCTTGGCCCACTCCCAGTTCTCGGGCGTGTACTATCTTTCACTATTTCGTCTACTTCGCTAATAAAATTTTCCTTAGCACTCCTTTTCCTGTCTCTCGTCAAAAATCTTTTTTTTTTTTGAGTGACGAAGAACCAAGGTGATTCTAATTTTCCTTTTCCCGGTAACAACCCCACCAGGTGAAGGACCATGACCAGTTGAGGTGCCTGCTGAAGGCAAAGTGAATATAGAATGGATAGAGTTATAAATACCATCTTGGGAGGTGGGTGGCACAGCTCAGTAGAGCACATGCCTGGCATGCATGAGGTCCTGGGTTCAGTCCCCAGTGCCTCCACGAACAAACAAACAGCAAAGGTAAGATAAATACCACCTACGACCACATGACCAGGTAATTCTCATGAGTATGTCCTCCTTATGAAAACAGACTGCATTATATCACCAGCTTTCTTGGTTCCCCAGTTTACAGACAGCAGAGGGTCGGACTTTCTTGGCTTCCATAACCATGTGAGCAAATTGCTATAATAAATCTCTTACATTTGTATCTATTTATCTATATGTCCTATTGGTTCTGTTTCTCGGGAGAACCCTAATATATACAGTTTCCATGATTCAGGAGCTCAGGATAACATAACTGGGAGCCTGATCAGGGTCTCATAAGGCAGCAACCATGGTATCATGCAGGGCTGGGGTATCATCTGAGTCCTCGTCCAGGCTCCCATGCTTTCTGGCAGAATTTGTTCCTGTTGAACTCATGGTGGCTTCCTTCTTCGAGGCCCAAAGGAGTGTCTTGGGCATCTTTTAAAGGGCTCGCTTGATTAGGTTAGGACCACCCAGGATGGTCTCCCTTTTAATTAACCTAGAGTTGATTGATTAGGGCCCTTAATCACATCTGCAAAATCCCTTCAGCTTTGCCACGTGATGAAATCAAACCATGAAAGTGAAATCCCATGATATTCACAAGTCCCACCCCCACTCAAGGGGAGCCACCCTAGATGTCTATAGACCACAAGCTGATTTAAGAGAGGTGGGGATTTTTGTTGTTGTTGTTAAGTACGTAACATAATTGCATTTTGGAAAACACACTGCTTTCTTTTCTGATCACATCATCATCACGTCTTGAGTTTCTAATGTGAACAAGGCCTAGGGTTACGTCTGAGGACAGGGAAAGCAAAGCATGTTTTATTGTAGACCGTACATAAAGAAGAAAAGCAGCAACAGACAGCAGCACGCACTAAGCGGTAAATCAGGTGCATAAAATAAGAGTGCTTCCAGGGTTTGGAGAAGGAGATCATCACAGGATAGGAATGACAGAATGAGGTTAGCAATTGAGCTACATCTCAAAATTGAACAAATATTTATTAAGCCCCAAGTGACACTGTGGGGATTGAAGGATGAATCCGTCTCTGCCTTCCAGGATGGTAGAGTCTGGGAGGAGAGACAGATACTGAACAAGATGAATGTGGGCAGATTAAAAAGCTGGCAGGTTAGAGGCAGAAAATACATAGGGGAGAAATCCTGTTATATTAAAGGATAAATAAGCATCTGCAGGAAAAGGGAGAAACAAGAAATAGCAAAGCTTGACGGGCTAGGGGCAAGAGGAAGGCGGAACAAGAGAGAAGCCCCCACGTGGTCCAGGGCCTCGGACTCCCCGCTCCAGGGTTTTGACTTCACCCTAAGAGCCCTGGGAATTCTGCACAGGCTGGAGAGGGACGTGGAGGGCATTACAGGCACCACGTAGGATTTTGCTTCCCACATTTTTTCAGTTACCCCCAGGAAAGCTAATCAACATCTCTCAGCCTCAACTGCCACGTCGGTTAAACTGGGATAATAATAGTTCCCATTTCTGAGTTGTTGATGAGATGATTAAATGGAATATTCTGTGCAAAGCCTCGGAGAGTGTTCCAAAGGGCCAATACTCAGACAGTGATGAATATTTAGCTACTTGGCCAGAGATGAAGAATCTCTAGGTCAGAAATTAGTAAAGTGTTGGGGGAACAGGGAAATCGGGTGAAGGGGGTCAAAAGATACAAACTTCCAGCTCTAAGATAAATAAGTAAGTCCTGGGGCTGTAATGTACAGCACGGTGACTCCAGTTAACAATGTATTTTGAAAATTTGAAAGGTGCTAAGAGAGTATATCTTAAAAATTCCCATCATAAGGGGAAAAAATGTGACTATGAGAGGTGATGGATGTTAACTAGACCTATTGTGAACATTCTGCAAAATATACATTTATCAAATCATTATGCTCTACACCTGAAACTAATACGATATTCCATGTCAATTATAGTTCAACAAAACCTGGGAAAAAAAGAAATTAGTAAAGTTTGACATTGCAGTGATAGTAAGGAATGAAATCACTCCAAAACATGCTTAAAGGCATTTGAAAAACTTCAGATGATGACTTTTTTGTCATGTCTGACTTTTATATAAAAATTATATATTGTCATTATTTTTAAACTAATCCACTCAGAGAGGTACAAAGAAGAAATTAATAAATTTCCTAAAGTTCTACCACTTAGAAAAAAAAATCAATGTTACAGTGATCATAGTTCTGGACTTTACTTGGATGACGGGGAGGTAATTGATATGAAAGACAGAAATCATTTTATAGAATGGATTATACCACACACTTTTTTATATAAAAAGCATTAAATTTTATTAATTTAAAGACCAAAAAAACTAAAGTGAAACGGGGAAATTACAGAATTTTATACAAGAGATGTTAATTCTTTTTTTAAAAAATCTCTCTTTTCATACACAGTATATGTTATGAACGTAACTAAACTGCACATCAAAGGGACAGACATAAGGAAAAAGGGATACAGGAGAGTTGCTGCAAAAACCCTACCTGGTTAAGTTTCTGAACTTCAGGGACAAAAAATTCTTCAGACATCCAGGCAGAAAGAGGAAGCATCATGTGAAGACAATTCAGTGAGGAACAAATAGTCTTTTCCACAAATGATACCAGGGAACTGGGTATCCACATACGAAAGGATGATTTTGGACCCTCTCCTTGTACTATATGCAAAAACTGGGTCAAAATGGCTCAAAAACCTATACACAAGAGCTAAAATGATAGAACTCTGGGAAGAAGACCCGAGACCATTGAGTTAGGTAATAATTTCTTAGATACGATAAATACCAAATGCACATGTGATACTTAAAAAAAGTTGATACTTGAAACTTTATCAAAATTTAAAACTTTTGTGCTTTGAACAACACCATCAAGAGAGTGAAAAGGAAATCCTCAGAATGGGTGAATATATTTGTAAATCTGGTATCCTCTAAAGGACTTGTATCTAGAAAGTTTAAGGAACTCTTACAACTCAATAATAGGTAACCTGATTTTTTAATAGGCAAGGGTGATGGAGGTTATAGCTCAGTGGTAAGAGTGCATGCCTGGCATGCATGAGGTCCTGGGTTCAATCCCCAGTACCTCCATTAAATAAATAAATAAACCTAATTATCCCCCCTCCCCCTCCATGAAAAAAAAATTAAAAAGATTATTTCAGTAAAAAAAAATAATAAATGGGCAAGGGATTTGAAGAAACATTTATTCAAAGAATCTCTATAAATGGCCAGTGAGCGCATGAAATGCTTAACATCCTTTGTTATGCAAATTCAACACCATAAGAAGAAACAAATGCACACCCTTTAGGGTTACTACAATAAATAAAATGACAATAACAAGTATTGTCCGCAATGTGGAGGACTTGGAACCCTCATATGCTGCAGGTTGGAATGGGAAATCGGGTAGCCACTCCGGAAAACATTCTGACAGTTTATCAAAGTGTTAAACATCGTGTTACCACATGATCCAGCAATTCCACTCCTAGCTCTCCACCCAGGAGAAATGAAACGTCTGTCCACACAAAAACGTGTACATGGATGTTCATGACAGCATTATTCACAATAGCCTAAAAGTAGAAACAACCCAAATATCCATCAACTGATGAATAGATAAACAAAATATGATCTGTCCATCCATACAGGGGAATATTGTTTAGCCATAAAAGGGGATGGATACACGCCCCACCTGGATGAACCCTGAAAACATTATGCTAAGTGAAGGAAGCAGACACCAAAGACCAAACATCACATGATTCCAGCTACCTATGAAATGTCCAGACAGGCAGGTCCAGTGTGGATCACCGGTTTTGGAGGGAGAGAACGGGAGGGACTGCTAATGAACAGGAGGCTCTTCGGGGGGTGATGAAAATCTTCTAAAATTAGATTATGGTGATGGTTCGCAAACCCCTGTAAATATACCAAAATCCATTAAATTGGACACTTAAACAGGTGGATTTTATGATATGCCAATTATATCTCAGAGCTTTTTTTTTTTAAAAAAAGCAGGTGGTTTCAAGGGTCAAAAATGGGACTCACCTGAGACTTCTCCCTGCCAACCCCAATCACAGAAAGCTATGGGGGAGGGGGAGGGTCTGGCTCAAGTGGCAGCGTGCATGCCTAGCATGCACAAAGACTTGGGGTTCAGTCCCCAGTGCCTCCTTTAAAAATAAATAAACCTAATTACCTCCCCCACCAAAAAAAAAGGAAAGAAAGCTATAGGGCAATGTCTACAAAATTCTAAAGGAACGACTGACCTAAGAATTTCATACACAGTCAAGGTACCTATTCAGAGACAAGAACAGCAGACAGACTGCTGACGAAACTACCAAAGGATGAAATCTAAGCAAATAAGTAAGATTCAAATTAAAGAATTCAACAACAGAGAAGCCGAGGTAAAAGGATTGGAGGAAAAAATTATTTAAAGCAAGTCAAATATAGAACCAAGATGAGACAATAGACAAAATAGGATTTGAAATAAAATGTCAATATTATCAACAAAGGAAGATAATTGACTCTCACCGATGAGGAGGAAAATGTTAAACTTCCTTCCTCTTCCCCTCCCTTCCTTTTGATTTTGTTGTTTGTATGTGGTTTTCTTTTTTTTTTAATTGAAGTATAGTTGATTTACAACGTTGTGTTAGTTTCTGGTGTACGGCATAGTGATTCAGTTATACACATATATATATATATATTCTTTTTCATATTCTTTTTAATTATAGGTTGCTACAAGCCATTGAATATAGTTCCCTGTGCTCTACAGTAAAAACTTGTTGTTTCTTTTACCTAGAGTAGTTCATGTTTGCAAAACCCAGACTCCCAAGTTATCCCGTCCCCCCCATTCCCCTTTAGTAACCATAGGTTTGTTTTCTATGTCTGCGACTCTCTTTCTCTTTTGTAATTAAGTTCATTTGTGTCTTTTTGTAGATTCCACATATAAGTGATATTATATGATATTTGTCTTTCTCTGTCTGACTTACTTCACTTAGTATGATGATCTCCAGGTCCATCCATGTTGCTGCAAATGGCATTATTTCATTGCTTTTTATAGCTGAGTAGTATTCCATTATATATATGCCACAACTTCTTTATCCAGTCATCTGTTGATGAACATTTAGGTTGCTTCCAAGCCTTGGCTATTGTAAATAGTGCTGCTATGAACACTGGGGTGCAGGTATCTTTTCAAATTAGAGTTTTCTCCAGATATATGCCCAGGAGTGGGATTGCTGGATCTTAGGGTAACCCTACTTTTAGTTTTCTAAGGAACCTACATACTTTTCTCCATAGTGGCTGCACCAGTTTACATTTCCACCAACAGTGTGGGAGGGTTCCCTTCTCTCCACACCCTCTCCAGCATTGCATGTGGTTTTTAAGGTGGTCATTAGAGGCTTGAGTTTAGACTGTTCCACGGGAACAAACAGCTGCACATTCTCAGTGGCTCAACAGCGCAGGTGTTCCTAGCCCACGTTCCTCCGTACCTAACACTGGTGGCCCCAGGACTCTGCTGCGCACAGTCACCTAGAGACCCAGATGGACAGAAGTTTACTGTCTCATGGCTGCAACTCCAGGAATGCCAGGCTCACAGTCAACATGCCAAGGAATACCCTGCTGATCAGGGTTCCTGATTCACACAGGCAATGAGATGCTTGAGCCCAGAAGTGAGACTTGTCACTTTGACTCAGCCCATCACCCCGTCTCAGCTGCGGGGGAGCAGGAAAACGTAACTTCAGATGTCCCCGGGGGAGAGGGCGGCCTGAATATAGACAAGCTCTAGAAGGGTCGTCCCCGGCTTTGAATATATCACTGAGATGCAAAGCATCAGGAGTGGCAGAATCTTGGCTTCTGTGCTTTTGAAAAAGACCTCCCCTGTCCCGGGGAGCTAATGCCCGCAGCCCTGTCCTGGGTGAGCCTGGGGGTTCAGTACTGGTCAGCGGCAGCCTTGTGGTCCTCGCAGGCGCTGTGGGAAGATGCAGTCTTGATTGATTCTGCCCAAACGGCCTGGAGCCCAGCGGCTTCTCTCAAGAGGCGTCCATGACTGTCCACAAATTCTTCCCCTCCCTCAAGCAGCCAGAATGGATTCTTGTCATTTGAAATGGAGAGCCCTTACTGACAGGGGCCTGCTCTGCACATGGCAGTTAGGATCAGACAGCGGGGGAAATGGTCCATTCTCATCAACTTGGTCTGTGCTGAGATCTCATGATAGGAAAACCACCTCTGTGGGCTGAGTGCAAAAGATTTTACTCCCAGCTCCCAAATGGGGCCGCTACCAGAATCACCCTTGTTAGCTTGGCTTTTGCAAGACCTCCATGTCCTTTAAGAACAAGAACAGCAGAAATAATGCATCCAGTCAAATATGCAAGAACACGGCCGAACGTGCCCCATTTCCTCCTCAAACCTGAGGACATTGGATGCTTTTTCATTGGTCATGGAACACTATATCTGTCAGCCCTTCAGGGTGAGAGAGAGGAGTCATTTCTCAAGTGCTAAACTGCAGCTAACTGCCAAACTATCTTGTGCAGTTTCCAGCTACGAAAAGGACACATGCAACACACAGGCTGGGAGAGAATGTTGGCAAATCGCATATCGGACTTGCATCCAGGATACATAAAGAATACTGACAGAACAACATTCAAGAAGATGATCTAATTATAAACAACAAATTCATACTGTAGAGCACAGAGAACAATATTCAATATCTTGCAGTACCCTGTAATGAAAAAGAATATGAAAACGAATATGTGTATGTTCCTATAAGACTGAAGCATCGTGCTGTACGCCAGAAATTGACACAACATTGTAATCTGACTATACTTCAATTTAAAAAAAAAGATCCAATTAAAACAAAGGCAGAGGATTTGAAGAGCTATTTCTCCAAAAGAGATACACAAATAAACAATATCCACATCAAGATATTAGAGGAATGAAAATCAAAACCACAATGAGATACCAATTCATGCCCAGTTGGATGGCCGGTTATAATTTTAAAAGACAGATGATAACAAGTATTGTCGAAGACGTGAAGTCATCGGAGGGTTCATACGTTGTTGGCAAGAATGTGCAATGGTGCAGCCATTCTGGAAAACAATCTGGCAAGTTCCTCAAAATACTAAAACTAGAGTTTCCAGAGTTACCGTATGAAACAGCAATTCCTCTCCGGGTACGTCGCCAAGAGAAATGGAACACGTCCACAAAAATATTTGTAAGTACATGCTCACAGCAGCATTCTCCATAATAGCCAAAAAGTGGAAACTATTCAAAGGTCCACCCTCTAATCAGTGGATAAATATAATATGCAATGTACCCATACTACCAATTATTACTCGACCCAAGCTGTAACACGGAGGGACCTTGGAAACATGATGCTGAATAAAAGAAGTTGATCACAAGATCACACACTGTATAATTCCATTCATGTGAATGGTCCAGAGGATGCAACTGCGTAGAGACAGAAAGTCGCGTAGTGGTTTCCAGAGCCTGGGAGGAGGGCTGAGAAGTGACTGTAAAGGGGGTGGGGTTTCTTTGGGACGATGCCAACGTTCTAAAGTGAATTGTGATGGTTGGACAATGCTGAATATACTAATAACCGTGGAACTGTAGACTGTAAAAAAGTGAGTTTGGGGGTATATGAATTATATCTCTATAAAACTGTTACTTGCTAAAAGTACACATAAACAGCTATTTTGCTCAGGTTATTTTTAAGATTTCAACAAGTGTGTTTTTCTCATTTTCAGCTTTTGAAAGTAATTCTGTAAGAAAGCAGGGTACGGTATAGCTCAGTGGTGGTAGAGTGTGTGCTTAGCAGGCACAAGATCCTGGGTTCAATCCCCAGTATCTCCATCAAAATAAATAAGTAAATAAATAAACCTAATTACCTGCCCCCAAAACAAAAAACAAAAAACCCCTAAATAAATAAATAAATATTTTAAAAAAGAAAGTAATTGTACAGAAAGAAAAGCGATAAGCCTCTTGCCAATAAGACGAGGTTAAATTTTGCTTTGGGAAAGAACGGATTTGGGGCTAAATCCTATTAAATGTATTCAGTGCTTAACTGTCTTCCCACCTCCGTCTTCCTTTCCCTGTCAAAGAAGCATTTTCCAAAGACCAAAATGAGAGCTTAAGCATGTTGACCTACAATCATGTCCAGGGTTTGGGGACAGGAATGACCTCAAATGTCTTGTCCCGGTGCCTGGGACGTAAAGCCTCAGGATGCAGTAGGAGGGGCGGACCCTCTGCCAGAGGGTCTAATCCCAACATGCAGCAACACCCCTGCATCATAACTAATCTCTGATCACAGATGTCCAGCATGGTTCATATTTGGATAGGAGATATTGCTTTTAAAAAAAAATTTTTAGTATTTTTTTTACTGAAGTACAGTCAGTTTACAATGTTGTGTCAATTTCTGGTGTACAGCCAATACGTCAGTCACATAGGTATGTACATACATTCATTCTCATATTCTTCACCATAGATTACTACAAGATATTGAATATGGTTCCCTAGGCTATACAATATGAACCTGTTTATCTGTTTTATATATATTAGTTAGTATCTGCAAATCTTGAACTCCTAATTTATCCCTTCCCACCCCCTTTCCCCCCTGGTAACCGTAAGTTTGTTTTGTATGTCTGTGAGTCTGTTTCTGTGTTATAAATAAGTTCGTTTGTCTTTTTTTTTCCAGATTCCACATATAAGTGATATCATGTGGTATTTTTCTTTCTCTTTCTGGCTTACTTCACTTAGAATGACATTCTCCAGGTCCATTCATGTTGCTGCAAATGGCATTATTTTACTCCTTTTTATGGCTGAGTAGTATTCCATTGTATAAATATACCATAACTTCTTTATCCAGTCATCTCTCCATGGACAGTTAGGTTGTTTCCATGTCTTGGCTATTGTAAACAGTGCTGCTATGAACATTGGAGTGCATGTGTCTTTTAGAGTTAGAGTTTTCTCTGGATCTATGCTCAGGAATGGGATTGCTGAATCATGTAGTAACTCTATTTTTAGTTTTTTAAGGAACCTCCATACTGTTCTCCATAGTGGCTTAAAAAAAAAACTCCTTTTATAATTATTTCTATTTCCTTATTTTAATAAAAATTAATATCAACCCCAGACATTTTATTTTACTTATCTGCATTAATTTCTACTAGCAACTTTTAATTTTATTTGTTGTTTTTTTTTAATGGAGGAACTGGGGATTGAACCCAGGACCTCATACATCCTAGGCTTGCACCCTACCACTGAGCTATACCCTGCCCCCAGTTTTATTCTTATTAAAGGGGTAAAAGCTGTCAATGCAGTGTTGGCTAGCAGGTCCAGTATGAGTGGGCCCCCACTGATGTGAATAATCCACATTGGTTCCTTCTGCTTTCAGGCAGAGTCAAAGGAAGGAAAAAGAACAAGAGCGCAGTTCACCTCTCCCCCTGATCTTCCATGTCTCCGAGCACCTCTCCCCAGGGGACCACTGTTAACAGCTGTGTGTACCTCTCCCATCTTTTGTTCCATACAATCACATGCACACAGATAAGCACATACAGGGACACATCACAGTGATTTTACCTTAATGAAATGGAACCAAGCAGGTCGCTGGCTTTTTCCCTTCACAATTTCGTCACAAGTTTTGTCAGCATGGAGTTCCACCAAGCCCTTGACCCCAGCGACACAGTTTTCCTAGTATGAATGCAACATGGTGTGTTCTAAACTCGGCTTCCCTAGTGAGAAAATTCAGTGGTCAGAATTCTTCTTTGCATCATAAACAATACTGCACATCTCGTCTTCAAGACTTTTGTGGGGGGTAATTAGGTTGATTTGTTTATTTTTTTTAATGGAGATACTGGGTATCCAACCCAGGACCTCATGCTTGCTAAGCATGCACTCTACCACTGAACTATACCCTCCCCCCATGATCGATCATTTTTACCTATGTTTATTATCCATTTGCATTGCTTATGTTAGTCATTGCCTATCCATATTAGGGCTAATTTTTCTCTCTCTTTTTTGTTTTGTTTTTTTTGTTGTTTTTTACTTATTGGTTTGCAATTAGCCTATACTCATTCTGGGTATTAACCTTTGGACTATGAAGAATGTTGCAAATATTTTTCCCAGGTGACACTTCAGCATAATTTTTTCTAACAATTTAACCAATTTCCTTTCCTTCACTGTCACGTCAGCAAACATTTGCTAATGCTTTGGTGTTATTATCCCATTTCAAGAAGAAACAAACCAAACAAAAACTGAGCTCCTAATTTGCCCTCTTTTGCTCTGCTCAGTTCTCTCATGCCTGGACATGAAACGTTCGTGCAAGTTAACAGGAGCCAAGTTAACCAAACACGTCTTTCCCCCCAAGAACATTCAGGAATATTTATTCTGAACGTCCCATTCGCACAGCAATAGGATGACACTTCTGAGCGCCTTTCTTTTCCCTTTTTGGCTTAGGGAACACACATTTCTTCAGGTTGCCAGTGCACAGGCCCTCCTCCTTTCAAACAGCAGGTCTGCAAAGACCGGAACGCCAGTGTCCACCTGCAGCGCGCTCAAAGGATGCTTCCTCTGCGGCGCGCGTGTCTGGCTCTGCGCCTTAGACACGCCTACTCGTGCTTGTGCTTTGATGTACATATACCCTCGGTGTATTATGTGACCTTGTCTGCCTAGAACGTCATGATGTGTGGCCTTTTAGTCCTTAAAGGGCCAAAGCGACGGGGTTGGGGGGGAGGCTCTGGGAGATAAGACTCCCCCTCACCTCTAGCTGTTAAGTCAATCCTGGAAATTGTCGTTACCATGGTAACAGGTGGATATGCCGACCATGTCTGTCTTCTAGCCGGTCCTGCGTAAGTGGTAATTATTCCTGTGCATGGTACTATACGTTTAAATTAATGCTTCCACAGACACTTAGTTGTATGACTTTACCTCCTAAAATGCACAGTACAGCCAAGAGGCATTTTCATCTGCACCAATATAATTTCCTGCTGAGTTTCCTAAAATGTCCAGGCTGTGACAGAGGCAGAAGAGGCCAGGATTGGCTCTTGTTGGCAGTTAACAGGGAAGAAAAGCTTCCATAAAACATAAAATGTCCATTAGCTTAATTTGCCTAAGGTCACTCGGGAAGGCTGTACCCGGCAGGATTCTCTTGGCACTGCCGTGACCAGCAAGAAGCATAATGTGAGGACGTGGCAGCTGGAAGGGCAAATGATTTCCTTGAAGGTAAATAGTGAACAGTGTTTCTTGGGAAGTGTAACTTTCTAGAGCCACGTTGAAAGCTTTGGCCAATCAAAGCTGAGGGGCTGAATGCGGTTGGAGAATCTGTGTTACAGGCTGCCTGCCCAGCCGTCCGGCAAACCTTGGCTGCGTCCAAGTTTCCCATCCATCACTGTCAGATTTACCACTCACTGAGCATGGCTGTGTGTGCACAGGTAGAGAGCCAGGACAAGGCCTTCCTGGATGTCCTGTGACTTTGGCAGCTCACCTGTTGGACAGTTATTAATCAGACAAGAAAACCAAGGCTCAGAGAGGTTAAATAACCTGCTCAGGAGCTGGAGGAGCTGAATGCAAACCCCAAATCCATGCACTTGTCTCCCTGCACCCTGTACTCAGGGACTGCTGATGCTTTTGTCTCCCACTCTGGCCATTTGCATCCTCATTTGGCCTTTCATGTAAGGAGCAGAGCAGGGTTGCCCAGTGACTCTAAAAAGTGTGTCCTGGGGAGGGGAGGGGATAGCTCAGTGGTCCTGGGTTCAATCTTCAGTACCTCCATTAAAATAAATTTTAAAAAGTTTTTTTTAAAAACCTAATTACTTCCCCCATAAAATTAACAACAACAAAAAAATTCTTTTCTAAAAAGTGCATCCTGTGGGCTAAAAACTGTCAGGTGCCTGACGTGTGTGATCTCTGAATCCTCACAGTTGAAAGAGGTGATCACCTTTGAACTTTTTATTTGAATATCATCACTTATTTTTCAAGTAGCGAGGACATCCAGAAAAGTACACGAATCTTAACTAGACAGCCCAGTGGAGTGTCACAAAGTGAACACACCTGTGTAATCACACCCCGCTCAAGAAACAGAACAGTATGTGCTCTCTCCCTCCCTCCCTCCCTCCCTCCTTCCCCTCCCCCCCAACACATTTCTCTCTATGCAGCTGGCAGGAGGATTTTTGTGTCTGATTTGGAGAGGGCAGCAAATAATTAATGAAATAGAATTTTTTTCAAAATAGAGGTTTCATATTTTATAAACTCAGAATGAGGTCGAGAAGCCAGTCCTCTCCTGTCGTGTGGGACCGACTTCAAAGTAAAGGGCACAGATAATAATTTCAAATCAGAATCTTTGGTAAATGTCCTCCAACTTTTACTAGACTATCCTAAATGTCCCACATCACCAGACATTTCAGTAACACTTATTACTAGTTTTTAAAATTTTATTTCTTTATTTTATTTTATTTTTTGGAAAGTTTTGCAATTTTTTTTGATTTACAATGTTGTATTAGTTTCTGGTTTACAGCATCGTGATTCACTTATACATATACATACATCGTCTTTTACATTACAGGTTACTACAAACCACTGAATATAGTTCTGTGTGCTAAACAGCAGGACTTGGTTGGTTGTCTGTTCTGTACCTAGTGGTTTATATCATACTTATTACTTACTTTCTTCTATAAGTACTGAGCATCTCATATGCACCAGATCTTACCAGCAGGCCTGCCTGCCCAGGCTCCTTCCCCACAGACATCTCTTTTTGGAACAAGACAAAAGGCCACCTGTCATTGTGGTTCTGACACCACCGCTGGGACATCTGTTAAATGTCCAACAATTCAGTTCAATTCAATTCTGACATGAACTACCTAGGTAGCCCCCATGGTTTAAGAAGTCAGTTCCAAAAACAAAAAAAAACAAAGTATAAATACAAAGCAGAAATAGACGCATAGACATAGAATACAAACTTGTGGTTGCCAAGGGGGCGGGGGGTGGGGAGGGATAGACGGGATTTCAAAATTGTAGAATAGATAAACAAGATCATACTGTATAGCACAGGGAAATATACACAAGATCTTATGGTAGCTCACGGAGAAAAAAATGTGACAAAGAATATATATATGTTCATGTACAACTGAAAAATTGTGCTCTACACTGGAATTTGACACAACATTGTAAAATGATTATAAATCAATAAAAAATGTTAAAAAAAAAAAGAAGTCAGTTTCATAAGACCACCCCCACTTCAGATGCCAACTGCAAGTCTCAGGGGTGGGGTGCACGCCTAATTCTAACAGACCGTCTCCAGATCAGGGGTTCCCCCACCCTCTCCCAGCTTCAGTAGTTCACCAGAACAACTCAGAACTCAGGAAAACACTTTATATCTGATGTTCCTGGTTTCTGATCAAGGACACGAGTCAGGAGAAGCCAGATGGAAGGAAGCACTGCAGAGAGCAAGGCATGGGGAGGGGCTTGGAGCTCCCAAGAATGGATTTTGGAGGGACACAAACATTCAGTCTACTGCACCTCTTCTACTGTAATTCATTTTTTTATTTAGTTTTTTTTTTTTTAATGAAGGTACTGGGGATTGAACCCAGGACTTCGTGCAACCTAAACATGCAGTCTACCACTGAGCTGTACCCTCCTCTCTCCCTGTAATTTCTTTTTAAAAATCACTTCCTTCACAATTATTTGAAAGGCGTGTAGTTTGGATTTCTTGGGGCAGTTCCCATTTTCTATCAAGGTCTCTGAAATGTCTCACAAAAAGGGTCCATTGGTAATGAGAATTTGGGAGTTCTTTTCTGCTAAAATAGTTGAAGTCTCTGGGCCAGAATGATAAAGTTGGCTAATATAGCTTATTACAATATAGTAGTTTGAAATAGGGGGCCAGTACTCCATTTCACGTGGGTGAGGGAGATTGTCTTTGAGCTCAGGTGACTGGTGGGTTACTTGTGCCTTAACCAGGCCCCAGCTCCTTGGTGTCTCACTCTTCTTGTTAAAAATTAGGATTAGTTCAGAACAGCACTATTTACAATAGCCAAGACATGGAATCGACCTAAATGTCCATTGACAGATGGTGCGTAAAGAAGTTGTGGTATAGTTATACAATGGAATACTACTCAGCCATAAAAAAGAATAAAATAATGCCATTTGCAGCAGCATGGATGGACCCAGAGATCATCTACTAACTGAAATAAGTCAAAGGAAGACAGATATATGATATCACTTATATGTGCAATCTAAAACAATGACACAAAACAGAAAGAGACATAGAAACAAACTTATGCTTATCGGGGGGGAAAAGGGGAGGGAGGGATAAATCGAGAGTTTGGGATTAGCAGATACAAACTACTATGTACAGAATAGATAAACAACAAGGTCCTACTGTATAGCACAGGGAACAATATTCAGTGGCTTATCGAATCATTAATGAAAAAGAATACATACACGTATAGCTGAATCTCTATGCTGTACACCAGAAACTAATGCAACATTGTAAACCAACTATACTTCAATTTTTTTTAAGTTTTTAAAAATAAGATGTGAATGCTAAATAAACAAACAAACAAAAAACACACCAAAAAAAACCTATTCAAAACAGATCAGATCAGCCCCTCAGATAGACTGGAACACAGGAACAATAACCCGGCCCTGGGGCCTGCCACTTCCTTGGCACCTGCGGATGGAGATGAAGGCTGATAAAAAAGGACCAGTTTCCTTGACGCTGCTAAATCAATATTCATGTCCCTTCTCCAGCGAACTCTGGAATGTGAGAAACCATGGTTTCTCTTGAGACCACGACCCCCCCGTGTACATACACCCCCCAGTCCTGGCTCTAGGGAAGGGAAGGAACATTCCTCATTGCTTGTATGCCCCTGGATTTTGAGTCTTTCTCTTTAGAGTCAAAAGAACCTGATTCTGGCTCCAGTGATGGAATCAGTTAATGAGACAGATACAAAGCAGGGTCAGAAAAATGAGTCACTGGCTCCTGCAAAAATCTTCTGATTTCTTTAGGCCCTTCAGTCTTTATGAGGCTGGGAGATGGGGCTTAGGGAACAAAGAATAATTCATCTCTGATGTACCCCTCCTTCCTGTAGACTTTGGTTGTTCAGCAAATCCCTCATTAAGAGCAGAGACCTTTTTGCTGTCTGCGGCCCCTTGAACTGTTCCAGGGACACTTTATAGTTTGTTTGTTCTTTTCATAGAAGACATAATTTACTGTGCACATCAGGGGTGAATCTGGGGGTGGTTTTACCTCCAGCGTGTTGGCATGGCATGATTCAGAGGCTCAGACAATACAATCAGCATGGTTTCCTTCCAGCTCCGCCGGGTCACGTGCTACACCGTGGCAAGACACCAGCCAGCAGTGCCAGGAGAAAGACAAGCCACCGCTCTTGCTCTGCACCGTCTTTGGCCTGAATTGGGTCATGGGATCAGGCCTGACCACCCAGTGGAAGAGGAGGCTGAGATGCCAGGTCTAGTTCCATCCTGCCCTTGTGAAGAGTGAAGTTGAGCTGACGTGAAGCTCAGGCTGGAGAGGAGGGAAGCTGTGCTCCCTTGGGACCTCACTGCACACGGCCCCCAGCCGTTCCTGGAGTGCCCTCCAGGAGGGGGCTGTCACCAGGAGTTTGCTCATTTTTTTTAAGGGTATAAAATTTTATTATTTTTTAAATTGAAGTCTTTTTAAATTGAAGATGGACAGAGGAAAAACTACGTGAAAACACAGGGAGAAGACAGCCATCTACATGCCAAGGAGAGAGGAACCACCATTTCTGACACCTTGATCTTGGACTTCTAGCCTTCAGAACTTGCTATGACCTCTACAGGCTAGAAGCTCTCTGAAGGCTGAGGGTCTGGGAGAAAGATAATCCTGTGTACACAGGCAGAAGAGCATCTCTGTGCACACTCTGGAGGGAGAAAACGTCTCTGATTACTGGTATGGAAGATGTTTTTATATATTCTAGTTTGCATTTTTTTCTGAAAATGAATGTGCATGTCCTATGCTGATTTATCTGTTAGAGATGTAAGATTTTCATAAAATTAAACACATAATCATTATTTATTAATCAGAAAAATTGAAGTCTAGTTGATTTACAATGTCATGTTAGTTTCTGGTGTACAGCATAGTGATTCAGTTTTATATATATGTATACATATGTGTGTATATATATACATATATATATGTTCTTTTTCATTACAGGTTATTACAAGATATTGAATATAGTTCCCTGTGCTGTACAGTGGGATCTTGCTGCCTATCTATTCTGTATATAGCAGTTTGTATCTGCTAATCCCAAATTCCTAATTTATCCCTCCCCTTTCCCTTCGGTAACTGTAAGTTTGTTTTCTATGTCTGTGAGTCTCTTTCTGTTTTGCAAATAAGTTCATTTGTGCCATTTTTTTACATTCCACATGTAAGTAGTATCATATGACATTTGTCATTCTGTCTGACTTACTTCACTTAGTATGGTAATCTCTAGGTCCAACCATGTTGCTGCAAATGGCATTCTTTCATTGCATTTTATGGCTGAGTAGTATTCCATTGTATATAAACTACAGCTTCTTTATCCAGTCACCTGTCAATGGACATTTAGGTTGCTTCCATGTCTTGGCTATTGTAAATAGTGCTGCTGTGAACACTGGGGTGCAGGTGTCTTTTTGAATTAGAGTTTTCTCCAGATACATGCTCAGGAGTGGGGTTGCTGGATTAGAGGGTAACTATTTTCAGATGTTTTGTTTTGTTTTGTTTTTTATTTTCAGATTTTTAAGGAATCTCCATACTGTCCTCTACAGTGGCTGCACCAATTTACACTCCTACCAGCAGTGTAGGAGTGCTCCTTTTTCTCCTCACCCTTGTGGACTTTTTAATGATGGCCCATTCTCACTGGTGCGAGGTGATCCCTGATGGTAGTATTGATTTGCATTTCTTTAATAATTAGAGATATTGAGTATCTTTTCATGTGCCTGTTGGCTATCTGGATGTCTTCCTTAGAGAAATGTCTATTTTAAAAAAAACTGGGGAGGAGAAATTTGATTGATTGATTGATTGATTGGCAGGAGTGGGGATTGAACCCAGGACCTCATGCACGCTAAGCACAGACTTTACCACTGAGCTGTGCTCTTCCTGAGAAATGTCTACTTAGTCTTCTGCCCATTTTTGATTGGGTCTTTTGTTGTTTTGTTACTGAAGAGCCTGTTCATTTGTACGACTGAGCAGCATTCTAGTTTTAGCTGCACTGACGATCGTTTAAGGTCACTGTGAGGACATAACTTTTCACTTCTCTAGGATAAATGTCCACTGGTGCAATGGTCAGATTATATGGTCAGTATATGCTTAGTTTTTAAGAAACTGCCAAAACTGCCAAATCATTTCCAAAGTGGTTGTACCATCTTAGGTTCCCATCAGCAAGGGCTGAGGGACCCAGTTTCTCTGCATCCTCGCCAGCATTTTGCATCACCACCACTCTTTATTCCAGTCGTCCTGAGAGGGGTGGAATAGCATCTCAGCATGGTCTTAACTTGCCTAGTGGCCACTGATGCTGAACGTCTTTCCGTGTGCTTATTTTTCCTTCCATATATTCTCTTCAGAGAGATGTTTTCTGATGCATTTCGCCCATTTTCCAAGTGAATTGTATGTTTCTTACTGTGAAGTTTCGGGAGTGCTTTATATATTCTAGATATAAGTCCTGTATTGGATACGTGACCTGCCAACACTTTCTCCCATTCTGCAGCTTGGGTTTCCATCCTCTTAGAGAGGGTCTTTCACAGAGAAAACGTTTTTATGAAACACCGTGTATCATTTTTCTCCATTTATAGATGTTTTCCTTGGTGCCACGTCTGAGAATTGTTCACCAAGCCCTAGATTCTAAAGATTTTCTGCTATGTTTTCTTCTTCTAAAAGTTTTATAGTCTTACATTTTACTATAAAATATATGATCCATTCTGAGTTAATATCAAGTAAAAAAACAAGCCTTAGTATCGGTTAAAAGGTGCAAAGTTAAACCAAGATATTTTTTCCTTTTTCTTTTCATGTTTTTGGTTTGGTTTGGTTTGGGTTTTTCCCTATGGATGCCTAATTACAGCCCCATTTGTGGAAGAGACTCTTTTTTCCTTCTTGAACTGCTTTTTCATCTTTGTCAGTCAGCTGTACTTAGGAGTCCCATCCTGGGTTCTCTATCCTGTGATCTTCGTGTTTGTCTCTCACCTGATACCACAGTCTCTTTCTTTCCGAGCTTCATTGAGAAATAATTGACATACATCCCTGTGTAAGTTTAAGGTGTACAGCCTGATGGTTTGATTTACGCATATTGTGAAATGATGACCACAATTGGTTCAGCTAACGTGCATCACCTCATACAGAGACAATAAAAAGAAAAGAAGATTCTCTGTGATGAGAACTCTTAGGATTTGCTCTGAACAATGCTCCTGTACACCATACAGCAGTAATATATACACCATATATATTAGCTATAATCATCGTGTTGTCTGTTTCATCCCTAGTACTTATTTATCTTACAGCTGGAAATTCATACTTTGTTGTTTTTGTTTGTTTGGGGAGATAATTGGGTTTATTTATTTAATGGAGGAACTGGGGATTGAATCCAGGACCTTGTGCGTGCTCAGCATGTGCTCTACCCCTGAGCTATACCCTCCCCCCAACAAAGTTTGTACTAATTTTTAATCTTTTTTTTCAGTTTTATCAGGTAGAATTGTTACAATTTGACTGCACATAAACAATATATTGCATGTAAATACATATACACAATATACTGCACATAATTTTTAACAGACTTTATTCTTTTAGAGCAGTTTCGGGTTCACAGCAGAATTGAGCAGAAAATACAGAAAGCTTGCACATAGCCCTCCCCACCCACGCACATATACTCCCCTACCATCAACATCCCTCATCACTGTGGCATATTTGGTACAATCAATGAACCAACATGGGCACATTATTATCAACCGAAGTCCATAGTTTACATTAGGGTTCAGTCTTGATGTTGTACATTCTATGGGTTTTAACAAATGCATGATGACATGTAGCCATCCCTATAGAATCATACAGAATAATTTAATTGCGTAAAAATCCCTTATGCTCCAACTATTCCTCCCTCCCTCCCTCCCTCTCCCCCAAACCCTGGAAACCACCATCAGATATCTTTTTGAGTTAGTGTTTTTGTTTCCTTTGGATATACTCCCAGGAGTGGAATTGCTGGATCATATGGTAGTTCTATTTTTAATCTTTTTGAGGAGCCTCCATCCTGTTTTCCATAGTGACTGAGCACCAGTTTACAATCCCACTGACAGTTCACAAGGCTTCCCTTTCCCCCACATCCTCCCCAGCATTTGTTATCTCTTGTTTTTTTGATGATGACCATTTTTACAGGCCTGAGGTGATACCTCATTGTGGTTTTAATTTTTATTTCCTAGTGACTTGTGGTGTTTAGCATCTTTTCACATGACTGTTGGTCTTTCGTGTATCTTCTTTGGAAAAATGTCTATTCAATACCACAGTCTTGATTACTTTACCTACATAAGTAAGCCTTAAAATTGGGTAGAGTGAGTCTCCCTGTTTAATTTTTCTTTTTCAAAATTATTATAGATATTCTAGTTCCTGCTCCTTTCCATATAAATTTTAGAATAAGTTTTTCTATGTCTACAGAAAACCTTGGTAGAATTTTTACAGGAATTGCATTAAATCTTTATATAGATCAATTTGGGGAGAACCAATATCTTCATATTAAGTCTTCCAATCCATGAACACAGTAGGTCTGTTCATTTTTTAGATTTTTTTTAACTTCTTTCATAAGCATTTTATATTTTCCATTATACAAGCCCTTACATATTTTGTTAGCTTTACAGCTAAGTATTTTGATTTTTGAGCAATTGCAGCTCATATACATTTCTAATTTCAGATTTCATATGTTCACATAGACATATGATTGATTTTTGTATGTTGATTTTGTATCTTGTGGTCTTTTTGCTTGTTTGCTTTTGGTGGGGGAGGGTTAGTTTTATTTATTTACTTATTTATTTTAATGGAGGTACTGGGGATTGAACCCAGGACCTAGTGCTTGCTACGCATGCACTCTACCACTGAGCTGTACCCTCCCCCTTCTCCTGTGACCTTGCTGAACTCACTTATTAGCTCTACGAGTTTTTGGTAGTCTCCTTGGGATATTCTATGTAGACAATCATGACTTTTTTAAATTTTTGTTTTTGTTTTTTGCTTTCCAATCTGTATCTTATTTCCTTTTCGTGCTGTATTGCATTGCTTAGAACTTCTAGCACCATGTGAAATATATATTTCACTTTTTAAAAAAGAGAATTTAAAAAATCCTTTTTTTGATAACAATGTTTTTTCTCCTAAACCATCTTCAGCATGTTTCTTTTTTTTTTTTTTAACATTTTTATCTGTTAAACATGTATTGAGCATGTGCTCTGTGCTCTGCTTGCCTCTGTGCTGAGAGCTAAGGAGATGGAAGTTAATGTTCTGTTTTGGAAAGGCTGTCATTCCAGAGGGATAAACAGACAAGGAAATAAATAGTAACCCTCCTGGGAGGGGCCAGCATCCAAGGAGGTGAGTACAGGCTGCAGGTACAGGCACAATGGCTGCTCAAAGGAGCCCATGTTTCCTCCACTTCCTCTTCCCGGGTGGTCTTTGGAAGGGTTGGGGTGGGGGGTGGCAATGCAAACCTGCAGAGAGGCCCTGACATTCCCAGCACCGATCCTGGGAGCCAGTCCTCCTCAGAGCACAGGATTCCATGGTCCTAGAGATCCAAAAACCTCACTTCTATGAGTTTCAAGTAGTATAATTAAAGAAAACGGATAGGGGAAAAGTCAATTCTGATGGGGAATTTTTTCCTTATTTTTTATTTTATTGTTTTAATTTTCTTTTTTGTGATAGGGGATTTTTAAGTCCTCTCTGAGTAGACAGGAGATAGAAATATGTAGAAGAGGTCTTCGATCTAAACTGGGCTGCTGGCAGAAGCTGAGCTACTGTTGTCCTGTCAAGGGGCTAAGTCAAAAATAAACTGTGTTTAGAGGCTAGAAATACCATAGTCATTTCCCAGCCAGCACAACCAGAGGTGTGTCTACCTGTGCCCACGTCCATCCTCTCCTGCCTCTGTGAGCAGAGATGCTCTGTGCCCCTTCCCCATCCTTGACCCTCTCTGCTTGCTCTCCCTGCTTCCTCCTTCCTACAGCTTTGTGTAGTTTAGAAGAAAAACGACCACTAGCTTGAGATGCCTGGGTCCTCTGTTTCTCTGGAGAACTGTGTACCCCCATTTCTAAGGCTCTAAAGTTTAGGAACTCAGTTTCTTCATCAGTTAAGATCCCTGCCTTGAGAAGTAAGAAAATATTCCTGGCCTTTGAAAATCACTGAGGTATTCGCATGTGCCCACTGTTGCTATGTGGTACCTCATGCTGTGACTTGTTCAACACACCAGCCGAGTAGCTTCAGCTGGAAAGCCTTCATGAGTGCTGGTGGGCAGCGAGGGACAGCGGGGTCGGGGAGCAAGGATCAGCGATGCTCTCGGGCACACTGTGCTTCTTTTACTCTGCTTTGGTTGCCACCCTCAGTGATTCAATGTTTTCTACTGTTCTGTGTCTGTTCAGTGAATTCCACTCAATATGATTACTTCCGATTTCCCTGAGCAAACCTCACGCTAATTGTAACCTTCCTGACCACGAGTCATCAGTCTCTGTGCTTGTGGCTTCTCCTCAGCGCCTTCCTTCTGGGTCCCCATATCCTTCCTTTCCTTTTGTAGGGGTTAGATGGTAACTGTTTATTCAGTCTGCACATAAAGATATCCTACCAAGACAGTGAAGGAAAAAAAAGATGGTAGTCTTCAATTGCTCTCATTTGTCTCCATCTCCAAGAAGCATTAATTACATTAAGGGACTCCTTGTAAGATCTATAAAGTATTGACTTTTGGAATGTGCCCCACTGACCTCAGATAAGACGGGAAAGCTTAGCTGACCTGCGGCCCCTTCCTTCCCCTGCTGGGTCTCTGATCACTGCAGCTCTGGGAGCTGGAAGTTCAGGAAGTCAGCAAGCCCTAAGTTGCTCGACAGTTTGGGGACGGTGCCAGCTTTCAGCATTATTGGGAAAAGGCCCAGAACATCTAAGGTTTCAACCCAAACCTGAAGGGACTGTTACTGGCTTATTTCCAGAAAAACCAGAGAGCAGTCTGATTTTGGTGAAACCTTGAAGTCATGGCTGTGACGTTATCCACCTCTGACTGCTCAGGACACATTCCCTGGCTCAGTCCCACTCTGCGATGCTGGGCCTGGCGTCTGGAAATGACATTTCCCAGACTCCCTTGTAACCTGATTTCCTTTCAGATTCTGCCAATAGGAGGCACTGGGGGGAAACTGGAAGTCAGCAGGGAAGAAGGGCACCCTTTTTGTCTTCAGCTACTGTGGCTCTGCACAACAGCACCTCTTGAAGGCCCGAGCACCAGCTGCCCAGACCCTCTTAGAGGTCCCAGTACCAGACGTACAACAGCCTCTCAATCTAGCCCAGCCAGGGGTAGCCCATCCTGGTACCAAGTATCCTATCAGTTAAGATCCAGGAAATGCAGTGTGGTTTCTATCTCCCGGATCCTAACTGATAAGATACTTGGTACCAGAATTAGGTGTTATTTCCTACCTCCTGGAACATGCAACTTTCTAATGCATCTGAGGTCCTTGCCACTTCCTGCTCCTCAGGTCTCTTCAGCAAGATATCACCAACGTAGTGGCTCAGTGTGACGTTCTGTGGGATGTCAGGAAGATTAAGTTCTCTGCTGGCAGGATTAGGAGAAGGATAGGTGACAGGCCCCGAGGCTAGACAAGCAAAGATGCATTGCTATGTCTGAAATGCCTCCTTCCTGACTGGGTCCTGATGGATATAAGAGCCACTTTTAACCACTGCAATTTAAGGATGAACTACACTGAGGTTGCAAAAAACCAAAGAGAGAAATTTTGTTTAAAAAAAAATCTTAAACCTCTAGACTCAGAGACGGGAACAAGGTTGTTTTAAAATAATGCTGGAGAATGGGGGAGGGTATGGCTTAGTGGCAGAGTGAGTGCTTAGCATGCACAAGGTCCTGGGTTTGTTCCCCAGTACCTCCTCTAAAAGTAAATAAATAAATAAACCGAATTCGCTTCCCCCACCCGCACAAAAAAGAAAAAGAACATTAAAATAATGCTAGAGAGACAAAATGTGGCATAACCATTCAATCTGTATTGAATGACATTAGCAGCCCACGGAGCAAAGCAAAATAATCGGTGATGGCTACATATAACCAAAGGGATGAATTCCTGGGACATAATGTTTAGCAAAAGAAACTAGACATAAAAGAAAACCTACTGTCTGTGTCTATTTCAGTGACATTCAAGAACAGGCAAAACTATTCCATGCTGATAAAGTCAGAAGAATGGTTATCTTTTGAAGGGAGATTAACACCTGGGGCGGTAGGCTGGAAGCCTTCTGGGCTGCTGGAAATCTCTACATCTTAGTTTGGATGGTGGTTACAGGGATGGATACTAATGCAAGAATTCACCAAGCTGCCCACTTAAGATTTGTGCATTCTTTGTTTGTATATTATCTCATACAAAGCAATACAGAATTCTCAGTGCAGGCTAGACATTAAGAGTATTTACAGGATCAATGGCTGTGTGACTTGAGCTTTCCAACTTGGTTTCATTTATTTCACCAATAACACTAGTAGAAGCTTAGAAACTTTTTGATGTTAAATCGTGTTACCCAAGTGACATACAAAGTACACATCTTTTCTGAGTAATGTGGTTTAACTCCACCACAAACAAAATACCGTGGGTCTTATCAGTTTATTTAAACTACTTCATATTTCTGAAATAGTCAACTCATGTACCCATTTGTATATCCAGATAAAGGTTTATTTTAATTGGGTAAGTATTCATCATTGCCTTTAAGCGCCCAGCTGCAGACCCTGTATCTCCCACCAAGACCAGAAGTCATGTCAATCTGGAAAATGGGACAAATGAAACCTGTAACACCCATCAGTATCTCCTGTGAAACCTTATTTCATTGCCACAGGTTGGCAAATGCCCTTGGTACATAAATGCATTGCCCACCCAAGGTGCACATCCAAAAGAATGCATGTGTCTGGGGTGCAGGCTAATTTCATGCTTATCTGACACCCTAATACTAATGGGGCACAGAGTTATTGAGCATTTTCTGACATGCTAACCCTATAATAGCTTTATACATATAAACTTATTTAAATCTCATAACAACCGTGAGTTAGGTACTCATAACAATCCCCATTTTACAGATAGTAAAACAGTTACTGATATACTAACTCTCCTAGGTTCACAGGTATTCACATCAGGGCTAGAATTTGGAACCAGGCAGTCTGACTCCATTCTTTCCTAAGCATTAACATTTATTCTGTTTTTGTTTTAATGAGATACAACTGACATATAACTTTGTATAAGTTTAAAGTATACACTGCGTTGATTTTTTTATTTTTTATTGAAGTACGGTCAATCACGTGTCAATTTACACTGTGTTGATTTGACACATCCATCTATTGCACTATGATTGGCACCAGTAGGGTTAGCTAACACCTCTATCATGTCACAAAATTATCATTTCCTTTTTTGTGGTGGAAACAATTAAGTCTTTGAGTCTGTCTGTTTTACAAATAAGTTCACTTGTGTCCTTTTGAATTTAGATTCCGCATATAAGTGACATACAGTATTTTTCTTTCTCTTTCTATGATTTACAGACATAGAAAACAAACTTATCGGTACCAGGGGGAATGGGAGTGGGGAAGGATAAATTGGGAGGTTGAGATTTGCAGATACTAACTACTATATATAAAATAGATAAACAGCAAGGCCCTACTGTATAGCAAAGGGAACTATATTCAATACCTTGTAATAGCCTATAATGAAAAAGAACATAAAAAGGAATATATATATGTATAACTGAATCACTATGCTCTAGATCAGAAATTAACACATTATAAATAGATGACAGCTTAATAAAAAAAATCTGATCTTTTCAACCATTCAAGGTAAGAGATGATGGAAAGCTATGCATCAGGGAGGCAGATGATTTGCTCTGAGGTATTCTGATAGCCTGGTACAACCCCATCTCAGCAGAGTGAGGTGACGTTTCAGGACCAGAGGGCTTGAGCCAGCTAGCTTTTCTACAGCTCTCTTTTCCAACTACATCATGTTTCCCCTGCTTGCTGGCGTTGTTCTCCACTTAATTACTCAGGCTACAAATAATTATAGTATGCCTACTGTGTACCAGGGGTGTGTGTGTGAATTTTTCCTTTAATTGAGGTACTGGGGATTGAACCCAGGACCCCATGCATGCTAAGCATGTGCTCTACCACTGAGCTATACCCTCCTCTCAGGTTTCTATATTATGTGCAGGAAATGAGAAAATAAGACACGGGCCCTTCCATATTTACAGCTAACATTGCCCTTCGTTTTCTCCTCTTGTTCTCAATTTCATTCGGTTTATCTCTGCATTGGTTCAGACTGTTGCTTGCTGATGTGAGGTGACTCTGAAACAACTTTTTCAAAATCCTGACCCTTTGCCTTTTGACATCAGTAAACAACAGCAGCAGTATCTGGGTTCTACTTCTCAAAAAAATGCCTTTTGACAGCTGGAAGCTAGGTTTGTTTTTGTTTTAATTTGGGAGTGTTTCAAGTCCATCTTAGTTCCATCATTTACCCCCTGGCAGCTTGATAACCAGGGAGCTATAACTCCCTTATCTGTAGGCTGTTTAATACCAACATAGTACCACCCTGGGAGCAATAGACTGGGGCCCATTTCCAGTTGCCATGTTTTAAGACTTTCAATTGGAAAGACCTGTGACATTTATTCTGATTATTTTAAGTCAGGATTTGGTCTTCTTATTCAGAAGCAAACCAACAAATGACTTCTGGCTTGCTGCCTCCTGCATTTCTGGCTGGAGGCCATGTGATCATCTAACTGGTAGATTTTTCAGGAAGACAGAGGTTAGAAACTGGCAAACGTGGTCTCATCAGCAGACAAGCACATCTGTGTGTCAGGAATCATGAAGACTGCTATTGATGGCTTTTTTTCCTTTTCTTTTCTTTTTTAACGGCCTCCTGTTCTACAAAGCATCACTGTCTTCCTCCCACTGTTGCGCTCTGCCAGGTTCTCTGAGAGTTCCAGGTCCAGGAGGACCATCACTCCGTTTCCGCTGCCTACAGGTAATTATGCTAAAAGTTTGTAGTAGTAGACTTTATTATGCTTTAGTACATTATGCATTCGAGAGCAGAAGGTTTTTGCTGGAAAGCTCCACTGTTAGATATGATTTACATTCTTAACTACTTTCCTTTGCTCCTTGAGGACAAACATGTTAAGGATCCCTTGTGCATAAATAGAACAGCAAAGCACAGAACAGTCTATCTGTGGGCTTGAGTCTGTGTTCTTAACAAGCCTGGCAATGCTTTAAGACAGGGCATGCCTTTGCTGCGGGGACTAAACCGTTTGTTGGAGGCAGTTAGGGTGTGGGAGCAGGGCAGAGACAAGACTTTCAGTACAACTCCATCTAGAATTGAAATAAAAGTGACAAGTCATCAAATAGCAAGCATATTAAATTATACAATGACTGACTCCTAATTTTTAAACAATGCTCTTTTTGAGGCTTAGTCGACCTACTGAATGAACCTTGGTACTGTGCATAATTCCACCTGAGTCGTCCTCAGGCTGAGAATTCGGGGCGCCATGGTAGAGATGGGCTCGTGACACCTCCCGGGTGTAGTCGGCCCTCTTCGGTCCACGAGGAGGCTCGCGCGAGCCTGGAGCCTCTCCTGCGGGCCTGGCCGGAGCCAGAGGGTCGGCTGCACGTAAAGCTGGTCTGAGCTGCCTCTTACTGGTGCTTTCGCAGGCTGCGGCCGGGTTGGGTGAAGAGACGCGAGGCTGGGCGCTCAGGGAGAAGAGCCGTGGGGAGCTGAGTGTCCGGTGCCAACGCGGGGGCGGGCCGGGCAGCAAGGCCGGGAATCCCGACCGGCGTCCCGCGCAGGCACTTGGACAGCCCCGCCGACAATGCCGCTCACCCGGCCGCACTACAACTCCCAGCGCGCTCTGCGCCCGCTCTGGAGCCACGGCGGCCCGGCGTTCACTGCGCCCGCCGGCTTGACAGCCCAGCCCTGCTCTGCCCGCTCGGGGACCTGCGTGGCCGCAGACGGCCCCCTCGCGCGCCTCGCCAACAGCCCCTCTTTATCCCAACAGTCTGAGACTCAGCCCCGATAGTGGAAAGCAGCCCCCTAAATGCAACCCGTAGAGTAGGCGCCAGCCAATAAAGTGCGCGGGCTCGAGCCACGTGACACTAGCGGGGCGGTGCTCCGACGGCACCCCCATCTCTATGGTCGCGCAATTCGCTAGAGGGCGTGTGGTCCACTGGAGGACTCCCTACATTCCTCCTCCATTACCTCACTGCCTCCGGTGGCTGCTGGGATACCGGAAGACTCGGGTCCCGGCTCGGTTCAGTCCTCCAGCTGCCCGGGGAATACCTCCAGCAGTTCTTCCCTGCCGCCGCCGCCCCGCCGCTTCCTCCTCCGCCCGCCCCCCGCCGGCCTCCTTCGCCCCGCCCCGTCCGCGCCGCGCGTCCGGCCCGCCCGCGGCCCGCTTCTCTCGGGAGCCCCCACCCAGGCGCATGGCTCCATGAAGCAGGAGGAGGAGGCAGAGCGCGAGAGGTCCCGTCTGCCCGGGCTGCGTCTGGGCCAGGAGAAAAGGTGGGAAACTCGGTCCGCGCCGCGCCCTTCTCCCCCGGCCCCGCTGGGCCGGCCTCCCTCGGGCTGCCGCCCTGTCCGCCGGGCCTCCTCACCCCGGGGCGGCCCGAGGGGCCGGGGAGCGGGCCCCGGGGTCCGGGCTGGGGTCCCGGGGCAGCGCGGGGGAGGGGCTCCGGGCGTCGGGGACGGGAGAGAGGCGGGCATGCGGGGCCTGCGAGCGCGTGTGCGGGCTGAGGGCCGGGGTCGGGGGCCGGCGGGGAGGGGCGGGCGGGCGCCCCTGTCCCGGCCCTCCGGCCGAGGCCGGGCCCCTTTCTGCACTCCCTCCGGGAAGCAGCTGCGGGCTGGTAAAGTTTGGTGGTCTCCGGCGCCGCCTGGCGGCCCTCGCCCCCCGTCCCGCCGCCCCCTCCCCCGCCGGGCGTCTGGATTCCACCCCCGCGGCTCGGCCCTCGCCGCCCTACCCGTCGCTGGGTCGTCACCTGGCTCCTCCCGGCGCCCCGCGCTCTCCTTCCGCCCCCTTCTTACCTCTCACCTTTCTTTCTGCCTGCTTCGCCCCTCCCCGCTCTGGCCTCTCAGTCCCCGCGGGGTCCCGTCCTTTTCCTGCCCAGCTCCCGCACGCACGCTTCCCTCTTCCTCCTCTTTTTCCCAACTCCACCCTCATCCCGCCCTCCCTTGTGCCCCCGGAGCCCCCACGTCCATTCTTCCTCCACCTTCCACTCCAGGTTTTCTGCCGCCCTCCTTCCCAGGCTGTGGGTTTGCCCTTCATCCCTTGCCCTCCTCCCTTCCCTGTCCTGATCTGAACTCCTCACTTTGCCACACTCCCTCACCCTTATCCCTCTGGGCCTATCCTCTTTCACTGCCCTCTCCTTGGATAGAGTGGGTGGGGCCTGGAGTCTCCTGTTTACATCTTTGGGAAGAACTCAGTTCTCTACTACTGGGGGGTGGGGAGAGTTGGTGAAAAGATCGTGAAGAGATTTCCGCCAGCCTCCCCGAATAACGATGGGTGACTCTTACCGACAATTGTCACCTCCACCTGGGATAACAAGACGGCCCGTCCTCAGGACCCTGGCAAACTGTCCAGCAATTCTTCAGCACCATCTTTGCAAAGGATTTGGGAATATGTTTGTGTTCTGAAATCAATGGAGAACCTTGAAATGGTATATCTTGGCCTGAGAGCAAGTTTTGATCTAAATTAGTGATGGAGGAAGTTTTAATGTGTGTCTCAGGTTCAGGTTCAATAAAAACCTTTGATCCTCATTGGCCTCCCTTCTTGGCAATGACGCCAAGGATGAGGTGATTTAGTGCATGGGACCGCCACTGCTGCCTTATGTTTAGATTTTGAAATGTTTTGAATTAAGGAAAGCCTGTTCCTAAGCTTTTTTTTTTCCCTAGAAAGTGCCCCCTTGAGTTGTAGTTTTTCAAAAACCATCTCTTACCTTGGCACTACCTTGATTTTGTTCATTCACTGCACCTGCATTTCCATCTTAGGTACAGGAAGAAGGAATGGAATCGGAAGGAAGAAAATTCATTTCAGAGACAAAATAGCTCCCCTCCTCTGTTATAGCTGTTCCCCTGGCAATACAAACTTTCTGCTTTCAGTGAGTATTACCTTGGACATGCTTAGACTAGAATTTTGTTGCCTTTTTGTTTGTTTTGGTTTGGTTTTAGGCCTGTGCTAGGACTTCAGGATGTAGGTTTACTTTGTTCACTTCTGTTTTTCTACTTCCATGTGGGGGTCCTAATGTTGATGATGTTCCTTCCAATTGCTTTCTTTTAAAATAATGCAAATATGTAAAGACAAGTTTATTTTTCATAATCCCAATAGGGTGACTCAGATGGTGGTGCAGCATTACACTTACCCCTCATGTTTTTAGTACATAAGGTCTGCCTCTTGCCCCTTGCCCAAATTACTCATTTTTTAAGACAAAGATCATAATCCTGAGGTTAATGCAGTTTCTATCAAGGTCAATTATTGGGTGTCTTTTATTTGGTTATAATCTTCAGAGATGTTTGGAACATTTTGCCCTAGATCTGCTGTGGTGATACTGTTTTCTTGAAAATTATTAAAATTCTACACATAAAGTTTTAGAAAAGTTTTTATTACTGCTGTGTCCCTTTGAGTTTATTAATAATGATATGCAAACAATTAATAAACATTGCGTTTGCTAATTATGGTATGCAAACATACCATACCAGTTTTTTCAGAGTGCTTTACATCTTATTGGAGCCTCACAATCCCTCTGTGAGGAAGGCAGGGGACAAATACTTTCATTTTACAAATGAGAGAACCAAGTCCCAGAGAAATCTGGCACCCTGCCATAGCTCACATAGTAAAGGGAGGGGATCTAAAAAGAAAACAAAACTTTGGATTCCTTTTATTAATGTTTTTCTATAAGTTGACATGAAAA
Source organism: Vicugna pacos (assembly GCF_048564905.1). NCBI lineage: Eukaryota > Metazoa > Chordata > Mammalia > Artiodactyla > Camelidae > Vicugna > Vicugna pacos. Next base: position 3,656,143 of record NC_132991.1, read on the forward strand.
TGTATAGTTCTGGTATTTTTCTAAATCTATAAATTTTAAAAGCATTGTATAGGTGCGTGTTTTTTGCAGGCAGAATTTGCACATAGCAAATGTTTTGGGTGGATTTGTGTGTGTGTGTGTATGATGGGGTTTCAAAACTGTAGAAGTTATTATTTGAAATGATTACCAGAATGTTTGTGGGGTTTTCATCAGTTTCTTGGAATAGTTCCATAAGTAGGCCAGAATTATAGCTCAGGTGCCATTTCACTACTCATATAATTATTAAATTGAATTTCAGTTCAACTCTGTGTCACAAAGGAAACAGCGGCCTGTTCGCTTCTGTATAAAGCTTGATTTGAATAGACATCTGGATACTGAGTAATAACAGAAGAAAATACAGAGACCCCCTTTTTCTTTGTCCTTTCCTCCCAAATCTGTTTTCTTTGTTATAAGGTCATGTCCCCCAATAGGATGTTTTCAAGCTTGTCTTCTGAAGGTAAATCTAGATTTTTTTCCATCTCCAGGATTTTCTAGATATTTTAATCCAGTTATTGTTGGAAATCTACTTTGGTACAGTAGTTCTTTTGGTACTCAATATATACCAAGATTTCTACAGTGATAGCACATTTAGTAAGTCGGTTTCTTTTCGGTGTATGGTTGTGAGCTTCAGAGAGGACCCGGGTAAAGGAGAGCTGTATACAACTCTCAGCCCAGCATTCCTTTTCTTTTCTGGTGTCTCACAACGACAGGAACATTGGATGATTTATCAGAAGCATGGCTCTCCAAAGAGGAAAAGCATCAAGGTCATTAGATTAATAACCCCATACTAATGATGCCATCTTTAAGTTTACGTGGTAGTTCTTAATAGACTTTTATTATGAGGACATTTATTCCTCTAGAAATTGGAAGAACTCAGAGCTATGTTATTTTCATAACCAGTCCTGCTTTTGTCAGTAGAGGCAGTCTAAGTGTTAGTAATAGCAGAAGCTTTAATGAATGGCAGATCTGTGCCAAAGAACTGTTAGGAGTTTTTCATGTCTTGCTCATCAAATGGTCACAAACCAACCCTCTATATTAGCAGGAGCCCAGGTCCACAGGGATGTGACAGCCCCGCCAAGTGTGCATAGCCAGGACCTGGTGAGCCGGGTTGGGATTTGAGCCCAGACGATAACCCTAAAACCTAGCCTCTGTCCTCTGAAGATGGGAGTTGTTCCAGGAGGGGGTCAGCTTTTGTTCTCAGTGGACTTGGGAGTCCTAGAAGACCCCCAGTGAGGGAGGAAGGCCCTCCCACCCACCCAGCCAGCCAGTCAGTCAGGGCTGCCTCACATCCTCCCCCCAGCTCTGGTCTCCTACCTTGTTTGCAAATATCAGCAATTTATGAGGCGTTTGTATTAACTCCTGAGGCCATAAACTGCCCTCCAGGAAAATATGCTCCAGTGGGTAACTCTTAAAGCCCCCCATCATTCAAAAAGAACAAAAAATTCTTCTCAAGTGCTGTTTAGAACCTAGGTATGGCCTTTCAAAGGAAAGCCATGAGCAACCTAAGATTAAGTAGCACCTGAGCCAAGTCCTGGACTGACCAGTTACCGTGTTTAGCAAAGAAGACAGCTACCAGCATAGATCAAAGCAAGCCGTTAACGTAGGAGATGTTTGACCTGTTTTTTAGAGTGGATTGTCCATGTTGGCTATCCACTCTGCTGTGAATTAAACCATTCCTTGGTTTGAGCTGAGTGGAGTTGACATTGTTGATAAGAATAGATACTTGTAACTCAGTCACTTTCAGCTTCTGACACACAACAGTCAGCACCTCACAGTAGAACCAAGTATCTAAAGATCAGGTTGTGCCATAAATACTCTTTTTTATTAAAAAGGCTAACTTAAATGACATGGCTAGGAGGGCCCTAGGTAAGATTGTCAGTGTGTGGGCACTGTGTTAGGTGTTATGAAAGGAAAAACACAAATGCAGCCCGGCCTCTGACCCTACAGGTGTTGGTGAATTCCATGCTGGCTGCAGTTTAAGAGGCTTTGTGAGCCACCCGGTGGCCCAGATCCACGGAGCCCTGCAAGGCTCCCCCACGGACAGGGCAGAAGAGATGCCTTTGTGGTGGGTTCTAATGAAGGGCTGGACTCCCTGAGTGATGTGGCAGTAGAGGGTGTGATGACTTTGTCACCACTGACAGCAGCTTTATTTGACGCATGCTACATTAAAAGGTCCTAAGAGGTGAAACCATGATTCCTGTGATTTCCTCAAGCTTTTTGTGGAAGTGTGGGTATTGTCTCCATCTGGTGGATATCCAGTTTTAACTCGTTCATTCTCATTGATTGTTCTAAAGTGGACAGACCGTGGGAAAATGAGATCACTACTCTTGGCCCTTAAGTGGCCCTGGGGTTTCGCTTTGAAAGAGTAACCAGCTGAAGTGTTTGAAGGGTCTGAGTGGTATATTCATTTATAAAGTAAAGGCTTTTACCTGATTCCAGTTGTTTCGGTTGAGCTGACTTCACAGTTCATTCAGTTACTCAGACTATGACCCCAGTACCATTGTTGGTAGTTTTTATGAGGTTTAAGGGAAGGGTGAGGACAGATGCACTCAGTTTTAGAAGAGGTAGAATACGTGATTAGGGGTATTTGTTTTTAGCTGGTCAGACAGCAGGTTGGTCTGTTGTACTGAAATGCTGTTACTCTGAGGGCGCTTACACTGTACTCAGAAGCTGAGCTGTTGGAAAAGCAAGTGTGTCTCTGATCATTGTAGGTCCTGGGAGCTGTGGCTGGGACACTTAGTTGTAGTGCAATGCCTAGTTTGTTGGAGTAGGGTTACAAAAATCTCGAACTTAAAGAGAAACTTGGAGAAATTGATGGATAATGTTTGATGTTGGTCCTTACTACAAGCAACTTCACATTCTTTACTGTAGGTCACTTAGTATTTGCTTTATGCTGACAGATCGGTAAATACTGGCCCCCTTAAAAACAAACCTTAAATAAATTCAGTAGGAGGAGGGGAGATGGAGTAAGTAGGATACAGGTAAATTATAAGATTGTCCGTATGTTGAAAATTGTTATAGCTGGATATTGGGTTCATTATACTATTTTACTTAGTTTATGTTTGAAGTTTTCCATAGAGTTACATTCACAGACTAAATTTTTAAAGAAATGCCTTCTAATATATTTTTTGATGCAGAAAGTCTCCTAACTCTGCTTTTGGTCACTAGTTGAGAATATTGATTAAATTGTTGGCTTAGTGGCCTCCAGGGAAAGCCTAGGCCAAAAGAACCACAAAATTTGGGTTGGTTCTGTTGATTACAAATCACAGTTTGGGAAAGTGTGGGGAAATTGTTGAATGTAATCAGTTGATGTCACTTGTGATCAGGCCCCACTCCAGGTCAGTGATTGTATGTGATGTGTAGGCAGAATCTTCCTGGACTGGAGTTCACCTGCCTTGGCATGGTTTGAAAATCATTGATAATACCTGCAGAGGAACACCTGCTTGTCACCATCTCATGACATGTAGCTCTTCTTCAGGTGTGCTTTGGTGTAAGAACTAGGAAAGCTTTCTTTTTTTAACCTTTGTATTTCATCCCTTCTCTTTGCTTCTTTGAATTCTGAGGCTCTCTAGAGGCAGAATCCCAGGGCCCTGTTGGTGCTCTTAAAACTCTAGCCCTTGAGAGGTGGTCCTGCTGCTTCAGTCGTCTTATGCCTTAAAGCCCGGCCAATGGTTGTGCACAAGGTAGGAAGTCACGGAAGAGCTCAGAGGGCAGTGGCATTCTTCTGGACTGACAGCGGAGGGGGAGTGGTAACTGTCAGGGTGATGGCGGAGATGTTGTCTTTGGGCTTCGGTTTTGATTTTTTTTTTTTCTGCTCCATTTTTGTTGACAAGATTTTGTAAACTCTTAGGTTGGTTTTTAGTACACTCTTGATTTTTTTTTTTAATCATGCTGTTAGGAAAGGGACTGAATCCAGTGCGTATTGTTGGCAGGCCTCATTCTTTGTAGCTTGGTGGGAAGACCCAGGCCTTAGAGTCTGACAGATAGATTGTGGCCCAAATCCTGGCACTGCCACTTAGAGGCAGTCTGGCTCTGGGCAGATTATCTTGTTAATCCTGAGGTTCCTCCTTTGTGAAATGATGGTAACACCGTCTGCCTTGCTGAGTGGTTTGGAGGAGTCCGTGAAATCCTGTTTAAAGAGCACCTGTCGGTGCAAGCACTGCTCTAAGCCCCGAGTGCACAGCGAAGTCCTGGCCCTCCGGGAGTTTCCAGATGGTAAGAGAGGAGTACCTGACGCCGAATGAAGCCTGACATCCAGTAACTCCATTCTCTTAACCACCTGTGGGGCAAGTACTATTGTTATTTTCATTTGGCGGAAACAGAGGGAGAGAGAGGTTAATCCTGGAGGAATTAGGATTTGAACCCAGGCCATTGGGCTCTGGAGTCAGCATTTTTAACCATGACATTCTGCTCCCTCTCTTAACAGTCTAAACAAGACAAGGACATCCACGCTCAGAAACAATCTAGTCATTGGTGGTTTTATTGTGTATGTGCATACGGCTTTCTCAAAAAAAGAAGCCCCGTTTCAAGCCAGACATTGAAGTGTTCAAGCTGTTGTTCGTCTGCTAGAGACAACTTTCACCCCCTCAGAATCTCCTGAGTACAAAACCGTGTGCTTCGTGATGGACCAGCACGTATCAGGAGCACAAGCACAAAAACTTGTGAAGTTTTTATATCTCATTCAGCCTCAAGTGACAGGTTGTTTTTGTAGAAATAATGGCATTGCAAATGGGTACGTAAATACCTGATTTGAAAGATGGTAGAATTTGCAGCCAGAATACTGTGTTGCAGAGCAGTGCCTGAAAAGGCACTTACGTGTTGTGTGTTCAACTCAAAAGAAAACTTTTAGGTAGGACTTACACACACACACACACATCTAATGTTGCGTGGGATGCTAAAGCTAACGTGTAATGACTTGAGAAGACACAAAAACATACTTTTCTCAGGTCAGCAGGATGTTACCAAGGTTGGTATCACCGACACTGACATAAAACTTTGGATCTGTTTGCCTCCCCCTGTTGATCACTGAAGCAGATGACAGGGAAAGGATCTGGGTCATTGTAGCCACATATCTTCACCTTAGGCTTTTTAAGAAAAAAAATTCATGAAAGAAGTTTGCTCCCTCCCCATCACGTTGTCAGCTGGGCCTCTGGTTTCCTGGCCCATCTGCCGGCCCATTTTGTGGCATTGGGTGGCTCTGTGTCTGACCGCCTGTGTGACAGGGCAGACAGGGCTACCTCACAAAAGGACTGTGAAGCCGGGGCCATCTATGGGAACACAGGTTTCCACTGGGCTGTGGCTGGTGTTGAATGGGGTCTTGAAAGGCTGGGAGGGTAGGAGTCGGAACAGATTGAGAGGAGAGGCAGAGAGGATGAGCGGGACTGTGACCATGGGGGGCCAGGGGCTGGGCTGGGAGCCGGGCTGGGAGGGATGCCGGCAGCACAGAGGTCCAGCCACTCGCAGCTGGAGGTTAGTGTGGAGGCAGGCAGAGAGGACGGGTAAGGAGAAGCATGGAAGCTCTTCTGGGGTTCTGTAGAAATAGGGTGATTCAATTTGGAGCCTCCAGAAAGCATCCTGATGAAGGGTGTGTCTGGCCAGCTGCCATCTCCCACATCTCCCAGCCCCGAAACGGCCCCTTCAGCTTCACACTGGCTTCCTCCCATCTCATTTTGCCCCAGGGGTCCTGGGCAAGAGGGGGCTGCGTGTTGCCAGCCTCCGTCCACAGTGATCCCAAACTTTATGGGAAATAAAACCAGTTCCCCTCAGGAAAGGTCAGGAACCCCGGGCTGGAACCCATGGTCCCTTCCAGCCCTGCTGGTTGGCGGCCCTTTGTGACCAGCGTACCCTGGGTCAGAGAGAGTCTACCGGCTCCTGCCCTTCCAGGGAGATGCCTCCCCTCTGGTGTTTATGTCCCCTCCTCACCAGCCCTTGAATGAATGCTTGCCTGTTCTCTCTTGGGCTAGGGTTCTGCAGCATCCCAGACCTCAAGCACGGAATCAGGATGGGAAAGAGACGCTGTGTTCCTCCCCTCGAGCCCAAGCTGGCAGCGGGCTGTTGTGGGGTCAAGAAGCCTAAGTTGTCTGGAAGTGGAGCGCACAGCCACGGGAACCAGTCCGCCACTGTCCCCGGCTCGAGTTCAGGACCTCTTCAAAACCACCAGCATGTGGACAGCAGCAGTGGGCGGGAGAATGTGTCGGACTTAACTCTGGGACCCGGAAACTCTCCCATTACACGAATGAATCCCGCATCGGGAGCGCTGAGCCCTCTCCCCCGGCCCAATGGAACTGCCAACACCGCCAAGAACCTGGTGGTGACCGCAGAGATGTGCTGCTACTGCTTTGACGTCCTCTACTGTCACCTCTATGGCTTCCCACAGCCACGGCTCCCTAGATTCACCAACGACCCCTAGTGAGTAAGCCGGCCATGCGCAGGGGACGGTGAGAAAGGCACGGTGGTGTCTTCCTGCGATCGTTCTCTTGAGACGGTCGCTACATATAAAAAGCTTTCACACGATTTGGGCAAAGGGTAATGGGAATAGGATGATGAGACATGTCCAGACAGCACCTGGACATGCAGCGGGTTCAGTAACAACCAAAGCCGTGTTCGTGGGAGCCATGGTCTTGTTGCCGTCACGGTCTGGGCATCAGCAGAGCGGTGTTCTTGGTCTGCTGTTGGTTTGTGTGGCGGCGGGTAGGCCGGTGCCTCTCCAGTGGACACATCACACTGTCATGGACCCAGCACTGTTGAAGTCCAGGTGGACCACAAGTGGCTGAGGGCCAGACTGGAGACCGGGCGCCGTGATGCTTGCAGTCAGGGTCCCCAGGCCTGTGGGACTGCCAGCACCTCACCCAGTGTCAGGATCTGCTTTACTGTTCTTAGTTCAGGATTCTGTTGTTTGTCCCAGGCCCCCTCAAGGTGCCAACGACTTAAATAAGGAATATGCATAAAGGGAAGAGTAGGGTGAAGAAACTCATGCCAGTGTTGTCTTTGTCAGAACTGGAAGCAGCTGTGAGCTGGCTCTAAGGAGCACTGCCACCTTTTTTTTGGTGGAGGGGAGGTAATTAGGTTTATTTATTTATTATTTCTTGCACTGGGGATTGAACCCAGGACCTCGTGCATGTTAAGCATGCGCTTTACCACTGAGCTGTACCCTCCCCCCCCTTTTAAATTTTTATTATTTTAGGAGTGGCTTTTACAGCTTTCACTGACTGGCCATTCACTCCTCAGCTGTTGGTGCCACACTGAGGCGGTGCACGGCCCCCGGGCAGGGAATAGGGGAGTGTGAAGAGAAAGTCCTTGCTCTGGGGAGACTTGTTGAGTTGGCCAAGCACTCACAGAAGCTGAACAGTGTGTGTGGCACCCTGTCTGGGCAGAGGCAAAGGGGAAGTGACTCCTGGGGTTGTGTCACAGGAGAGAAGTGGGGAAAGATGTGCTGACTGGGGAGGTGTGCCGTGGAAGACTGTTCAGAACAGCTCTGCCTGAGTCGGTTGAGCGTCTGAGCCTGCATCCGTGGACTCAGGTGTGTCCCTTGCAGGAGGAGCAGGGGCTGGCCGCAGCCTTGGAGGCAGTGGAGATGGTGGGATTCGAGTCCATTTTGGAACGTTGACGTTGGCTGGTGTGTTCAGGTGTTTTGTTAGAAGGAAAAGATGAGCAGGTGGGAGATGGGCTTTGTGATGACGATCGAAGAAGTTAGGTAACTTGACAGTTGTAGCTGCTTTTTAAGAAGTGTTGACTCAAGAATCTAAGAGGTAAGGGCATGGAGGAATTTCAGGAAGAAGGGACAGCCCTCTGACCTCTTTCTAAATAACCTGTCACTGCCAACCTGATGTAGCCTAGTGAAGCAGGACTTTGGCCCAGAAAGTAGTAACTTCTGCAATAATAAGCTTTCCTGAGGAGATGTGTTTTTTGTGTTTTGTTTTTTTCAGTTTTTTCTGGACATTATGAGCAGGAGATATTTGTAGTTGGCGGAGGCAGGAGAAATATGGGATCAGTGTGGGGTTGCAGGGAATGCTTGCAGATGAGGAGGAGCAGGTGTCTTCCCGAAGGACGGAACTGGGGACGTGGACACGTGAAGAGAGTACAGAGGAGGAGGAGGACGTGGAGGACTCGTGGAGAACAAGTGGAGTCCCGGGCCGAGGACCAGGAGGGAAGTACCCACCTGTGATGTCAGAGCGGGGCGGAGCTGTGAGCAGGGCCCACAGGCCAGGCCGCTCAGAGCCTTCCTCGCTGGGCTGTGGTCCGTCTCCAACCCGGGGCCGCGCCCTGGAAGGCAGAGGGTGTCCCGAGCCAGCATCAGAGAACCACCCTTCTTGGGAGTAACGGAAATGAACAGGGGTAAAGCCAAGGTTTTGTTCTTACCGGGATTGTCCTGCGTTTGCTCTTTCAGCCCGCTCTTTGTGACGTGGAAGACAGGGCGGGACAAGCGGCTTCGTGGCTGCATCGGGACCTTCTCAGCCATGAACCTTCATTCAGGACTCAGGGAATACACGCTAACCAGGTAACGGCCCCTCCCGGCAGGTTTGTAGGTGATGGGCTAAAACAGAACAGCTGCCCGCCTGCCTGCACTTCTTCTGAGTGATAGAGTTGGCGTGTTCTCTCTCTGATAATCAGGAGATGTGGGGGCTGTACTCGGGTGAGTCACAGATCAGTTGAAGTAGAGACAGTTAAGAGCATCAGGCTGTTTCTGGCGGATTCGTGTTGATGGATAATGGCTGTTTTCTGCACAGCTCAAGATTCGGAAATGTTCGGGCTGATGATGTTGGCTCCAGCGCCAGGGCAGCCTCACTTATGTTTTCTGTCCCCTCCAGTGCACTTAAGGACAGCCGATTTCCCCCCCTGACCCGAGAGGAGCTGCCTAAACTTTTCTGCTCTGTCTCCCTCCTTACTAACTTTGAGGATGCCAGTGATTACCTGGACTGGGAGGTGAGAACAGCCGCATTTGGAACTCTGCATCTCTCGTTGCATTTGGGTTCGGGTTAGTACATGGTAATGTACCTCCTTCATTGAGACAGGGTATGACAGAGGGGAAGCTGAGTCTGGAAGTAGTTGTAGGCAGCTTGGGTGACAGAAAAGGCACTGTGATGTTAGGAGTAGGAAGAAATGTGAAGGCTTTCTGTCCCCACCCCCACCCCCAGTCTGCTCTGTTGCACAGCCTTCTCCCGTGTCTAATGAGAAGTGATAATGGGGATAAAGGAGAGTATTCCAGGTCCTTCTTGGTAAGCCTTGACTGAAAGGTGTTATCAGGAGCCACATGTGAAGAGTCAGGAACCCAGATGGAAACCCTGTGGTGTAGGTTTTTAATGGAATAGATGAAAGGTAGAATGTTGAGGATTATTGGATGAGCTGTGGTGGCCGCGGCTAGACTCACACAGCCCTCAGGCTGCAGTCTCTCTGGCGTGTGGACCTGAGGGAGAGTCAGTCGTGGAAAGCATGAGGCTCTCCTCGTCTCAGACCTGGGGCAGCGGTCAGGGGCAGTGTCAATTTCTGTGTGGATGATGGGCATCCCATTAGAGTAAGTAAATGCCATTTATTTGGTTGTGTTTTTTGTAGGTAGGGGTTCATGGGATTCGAATTGAATTCATCAATGAGAAAGGCGTCAAACGTACAGCCACGTATTTACCTGAGGTTGCAAAGGAACAGGGTGAGTTCGATGGGGGGGTGGTTCTGCAGACGGTTCTGGTCGAGTGCTGCCAGGAGGAGGGTGGGGGGAGGAGTGTGCTCCCTTCCCCCCGGCCCTGACCAAGGACGAGCTCCTCCTTCCTCTTCAAGTCAAATGAGAAATAAACGCCCCAAAGTTGTGGGAGCCGGGGAACGAGAAGAGACGGAGAGCTCCCTGACACAGCTGCTGGCCTCTCTCACTGTAGTGAGGGCTGCATCCTGGCCCCCAGAGCTGCAGCGGTTACTGTAGGGAAATTGCAGCAGCCAGCTCAACCATATTGCAGGGTTCACTGTAAAGGGAAGCTGCCCATATTAGCGGGCTTTGAACTTTCAGTCATAAATTATTACACAGTGTTATAATTGGGAAAATGCAAAACGTAATCTGTCCTGGGTTTTGTTGTCATCTTTTTTTTAAAAAAAAACTGAGGGGTTACTGAATTCTAACAGTGGGACGTTAAAGACAGGAAGTGGATGGGCAGGCGTTCTCTTTCAAGGAATATTTAGAAAAGTACTTTAAAATGCTGCTTCTTTACTCTGCGATGAGCAACCCAGTTTTCTTTCTTTTTTGGAAAATAACATGTTTCTGTTGGGTGTGAATCTGGAACAGAGAATGATGTCCAGTTTGGTGCATCGGTGAATGGACGGTCTGGAGGGTGGCTGCCTTGTTGGTTTCCATCGTGGTTGTGTTTAAACTCTGCCAGAATTAGAAGAGGGCATGGCATAAAAGGAAGCCTGGCTGCCCCTTTGAAATCATAAACCTGACGTTTCTGTACAAGGAGGCATACCAGGGGTATTTTCTAATGTGAGATGTGATGATAACTTAAGTAGATAGTCAGATTCCTCTTGCCATTTGAAAATTAGAAACATTAAAATCGGGGCACCTAGTGCAGTAGTTTAGGGGGTTCCCTTGGTTTTCAGTGTGGCATATTTGGTTTTATCTGAAAATCTGCAAGAACAACACAGCAGTATATGTGTGGACTACTTTCCCATCCTTCCTAAAGGTGTCCGTGTGCAGGAGCATGAGCTGCAGGGTCTGAATTCTTTTCCCCTAGAACAGCCCAGGTGGCAGCTCTAGGCCAGCGGGCTGGTCTGAGGTGGGACCGTGTTTGTTCCTAGACAGTTGTGCTGGAGTCACACATGACAGGAAAGACTTGGGAGCAGGGCCTGGGGACGGCCACTGATGGGTGTCCGGGGCGGTGTCTGCCATCTTGAGTTCCCCTTGGAACGACTGCCAGTGAGGCCGGTGGGCTCAGGACACGGGGCTGGTGCCCAGGGCTTCCAAAGCCCCAGCGAACCTGGCTGCTTCTCTGTCCGTGTTAGAGCGGGTCCATTCTTGTCAGTGTGTGCTGACCTCCGCGTGCATCTTTCCCCTCAGACTGGGATCAGATTCAGACGATAGACTCCTTGCTCAGGAAAGGTGGCTTTAAGGCTCCCATCACCAGTGAATTCAGAAAAACCATCAAACTCACCAGGTAAGCCACTGTTTCATTTTCCTTGTCAGCTTAATTTAGTTGGGATTGGATGGAGGGGACTTTTGATAGAAAGGGGAAGAAAAAATTTTTCTTCGCTTATGTCTCTAAGCCAGAGAAGCATGGGTGAAGTGTAAGCTCTGAGGTTTATGCATCCTGGGCATCTGCACAGCTAAGCTGCTAGCAGAGCGGGAGCAGAGCATGCTGCCGAGCTCTCGGGGTGTCTGTGTCGGGCCCACGATCGGGAGGCTGAGGGGGGACTGGAGGCAGGAGAGAAGGCTCTTGGTGCAGAAATCCATGAGCAGTTGAAGCCACATGCAGTCAAGTGGCATGTTGCTGGAATAGTCAGAAACTGGTTTTTACAGAGTTAGGAGGAAATGCCTCTGCCTGTTTGGGGCGAATACCTCTGTGGGGAGGCTGCCTGGTGTAGTAAAGTGTGCGTGGATTTGGGGTCTGAATCCCAGCTCCACCACTCCCCAGCTGTGTGACCTGGGCCAGCTGTTCTGCCTCTCTGAGTGGAAAAAAAAATTTCCTGTCTGTAAGAGGTAAATGAGAATGCCTTGGGGTGTCGAGGGTGTGGTAAGGTAAGGAGTTCTGGTCCAGGGCCAAGCAGTATTGTAGGTGGTCAGCAGACGCCAGTTCTCTTCCCATCTCTGTTGAAATTGGAAACGTGGAGAGGTTTAACTTCTGTGGGTTTCTGTGGGCCTCTGTTGGCCTTCTCATCTGTAAAATGCTGAATAATCATACAGTAACCTCACAGGTCTATTTGGAAGATAACCCAGTGTTTTTGAAATGCTTTGGATTCCAAAAAGAAAAAAGAAAGAATTCTTCAAATACAAAGCATTATTATTATTATTATTATTATAATTTATTTGAACAGCCATTTCCCTGTCAAAATTCAGGAATAATCACCTTGCAGTGGAGGAGAGATTACAGTGGGAAAGAGATGGCTCTGGGTAAGGATTGTCACGCCCAGCTCCTGTGGTCTGTAGCAGGCTCCATAGGTCTGTGACGCCCCATGCTTCGCATCCTGACTCATGGCTCTCTCCAGAGCAAAGCCGAAGTGCTATGATTCTGTCCTGATGACCCTGTGATATGATACGGCACATTCATCGGGGAAGCGACCCCATCCTGTGTAGCCCCAGGATTTTTTAACCTGCTTCACCAGAATTTGACCCAGAATTAGGTATCTGTGCCCCTTTTTAGTTATAAATAACTTGTTTGTTGCTTTTCTGCAAGTTGAGGTTGCCTTCTGTCAAATTTATCATGTTTGAACCTGAAAGTAGATACGCATTTTACACTGGGCATCGGTGCAGCCATCTTCCAATCTGCCACCCGTGTAATCTGACCTTGAAACTCTTCATCCAGACCCCGGTAGCAGATTGCTTAAAAGCAGCCTGATGATAAGCATATGCAGTGTTTAAAGGTGGGACGTGCAGAAAACACATCCTCGGGTGAATTGTGATCGTGCTTTTTCATCTTGTTCATTTGTAATAACAACACTGTTTTCTCGTGCTGTCATTCATTTTCTGTAAGTAAGGTTGCTCTTGGTCTTCCATTTTATTCTTTCAAAATGTGGAGTAAGCTTTTGGTTTTCTCTGCTGAGTGACTACAAACTGAAGTGTTCTGGGTTCCTAATACCCTTCCCTGTTTCCTTGCACAGGTACCGGAGCGAGAAGGTGACAATCAGTTATGCAGAGTATATTGCTTCCCGCCAGCACTGTTTCCAGAACGGCACTCTTCATGCCCCTCCCCTCTACAATCATTACTCCTGACACACGGCTGCATGACCAGTCCCACCCCGCCGTGGCCACCAATGGCTATGACATCATTGGAGCAGATGCCTCCTCTTCCTGGTCCAGTTACTTCTATTACTGCACCATTTTATGATGCTAGCTTCCGTTGCCAAGTCTGCCTCCAGCCGACTGAGGAGGGGGGCGGGGTTATATTGAAAGAAACAGAACTTGAGGGGCCCAAGCCTTATCTCAGCCTTTCCTCAATATGGGTTCCGTTGGATTGGGGCTCCTCCATGACTAGAGAGAATGCCGTGTGGGTTCAGAAGACCCTTGGGGTGCAGGTGCCGCTGGTGATCTGCTGCCGGTGTGTTGGCCACAACAGTGGAAGCTGGAATTGACGGTCCGAGAAGGCTCACCCCACACACAGCCCTGCGGCCTCCCCAGATCAAGTAGGTGTATTCCCCTGGCAGTCTGGGCAACGGAGACCAACAAGAAACATTTTTAGGTTGTTTTAAATTCCTTTTTTTAAACTTCCAGTTTATTGCGTACCAAGAGTTGATCACAACCTCCACGCTTCATAAGTGGACGCCATGTTAGGGTTGACCGTGGGCGCCATGAGTCCTCTGGGCTCCTGGACAGAGACCCACATCAAGATCGGAGGCCCTGGGGATGGCGTTGCAGATCTCATCGCTCAGTTAGCCTCGAAGGTTTTAATTCTCATCCCACTGTCAGTTGGATTTTCTGGCACTCTCCCTGCATTGAGTCTCCTGGCACTGAACACAGCTCCGTGGCGTAGCCTGCTGAGGAACGGACTGGGATGCCCACGGGAGGGCCCAACGGCATCGCAGCATGCAGGGTCAAAGGAGAGGCCTCTTCCTTACCACCCGGCTACCTCACTCCTCCACTGGTAGCAGTGCCTACAGCTGGATCTAGGTTCTCAGAAGGCAGAGATGTTCAAACAAGCACTCGGGTTGGGCTCTAGAAGGACACGTCGTCATAGGAGAGAATCCAGGGTCTCCAAGCTGTTGTTCTTTTCAGGCAAACGTCCTGAGGGACCTTTAATAAGAGAAGTTCCTTTCTGTCGTTTGCCTGTAGATGTGGGAAGACTGTTGCTGTTTCAGTCCTATACAGGACTTTAGAACAAAGCTGTGTAATTAATTAAACAAGGTGAATCTTTATCTTGCCTAACATGCTGGGAATCTTCACCCCACCATGGCAAAGTTCCAAATAGCTCATCTTATTCTAGGTCATTCATACTTTCACGTGGCATATCCCCCTTTCCCGTTGTTGCTGATTCCGAGTAGCTGTTGGCAAGTTTCTCCTCCCTCCTGCCTGTTCTTCACTCATATGGTAGCAGAGTTCATAGAAGTTGGGGACTTGGAAGATGCTTTGAAAGCATTGTCACAGAGGCACTGCTGAAATGAGTCACAGGAAAAGGTGGCCAGTTGGAGGCAAGGACCCTGAGGGTGGTAACACTGGTTTTCAGCAACATGCTTAGAGAACTCTTGGAGTGGATTGGGGTCAACCCGGTGAACAACAGTGTTTTGATTTAATTTATTTTTAAAGTTTATGTGGTGGTGTGGCTTTCTGAAATGGGCAGATATTTACGTGAAAAGATCTTTTGTGTTTCTTCTGCCAGGAGTGGGGGAGGGGAGCAGGGACACGGTCTCTGCTAAGCACAGCTATCTCATTTCTTGAAGAGGTGGGTGAGGGTGAGCAGGCGTGCTCGGCACTGTCTCTGGGAGGAGGTGGGCCGAGCTGGGGTGGGTGTAGGCCGATCCTCAGCTGTGCGGGCCGAGTCCCACCACGTTCCCCTTGTAGTAGTCATGAAAACAGGCTTTTGAAGACGAAAGGGTTGTTTTATGATTTCCTGCTGCTGAGAATAATAAATGCCTGGTTACAAACATGTAACAACAGTACTCTTAGGTGCCATGGATTGATGTCAGGGTGGCCAGCTCTGGACTAAACCACCCACCTCCAATTTGTACAACAGTATTGATACATAGGGCTACACTCATTACTGTTCATGTCTTCTACGTTAAAAGTTGTGTTTAATTTCTAAAGTTTAAAAAAAGCAAAAAAATTGGTGCTAAACTTTCACCCCGAGCTCAGTGAGACTGGTCATGCAAGCATTTTCAGTGCCATGCTCTTGCAAGCCTATTTTTTTCTTGTAGAAATGTTGCCCTATTTGTCTTCCCCAGTGTATAGTATGTTTTTTTATTTTATTGAGGGTAGGGTAGGATACCTGCCATTTAAGAAAATGAATAGAAAATTTTAAAACCCAGGAAATGGGGAAAAAAAAATCAGTGCACAAGAATCGGGCTAGTTAAGCCCAGCACCACGCTGAAGTGGGCGCAGTGGTTTTTGGAGTGAAGAAGCCTTACTCCCTGCACATTCCCTCGTGCTCCCATCCAAGTCCAGCAGTGGAGATGCTCGAGTCCCTCTCGCCTTGGCAGGGGACTCAGGAGTCGACCAAGGAATAGTCTTTGGCCCTGGGAGGAGTGGCACAGTCAGTGTCTGTCCTGAATGGAGCCTAGTCAGGAGGCGGTCTGGAAGCATACAGTCACGATCACCTCCTGAAGACGTGTGGCAGATGGCTCTCAGGAAAAATACTAAGTCTGGATCATCCATGTGGCAGCTTTGCATAGGGAGATGATGGCTCCGAACTGGAAGTGCACTGCCTTCCACGCACCCAACCAGAGCAGTGAGGCGGATGGCCGGTACCCGTGGGGTGGGCGGTAGGTTTACAGGGAAGGGAATGTTCTCTGCTCGGTGTTTCCTTTGTCCTTGGGCTGCTCAGGCTGGACAGCAGGTAACCACTGTTTTCACGGATACAGCCGAACTTGGCTGGTTTGGTTCGGAGTTCGTTTGATCCCTAGCTGTGAGTGCCTTTTGGTCTGGAAAGTTGGCTTGTCTCATAATACCCACAGCTGGGACATTGTCTCCATAGTTGCGAATTGTCCTCGTTTTACATTAACTGAAAGAGAATGTCTTTGATCACTAGAGTTTGTCGGTGTTGGGTTGTTTCCACCGTGAGGTTCTTCAACTTTATCGCTTCATAATATTAAAGCAACTCATGTTAGAGACTCTTTCAATACGAAAGGTTTGTAGTTGAGACATTACATGTATTTTATTGTTTATAATAAAAATCATCTATACAGAAGTCCTGGGTGTTAATATTTGCACAAGATCTGTTTTCCATGATATGTTAACACCTACAGTTTCACCAATTGTTGATGTTATTTTCTATTGAGATTCTGGAGCCTAGGGAGATATATGTTCTTTCTGTTTACTTTTGTTCTTATTTCCCTGAAGCAAGAGACTTTGTATGGCCTTCAGTGCAAAGACTTCAGACCAATTCTTTGTATTACACTTGGTTGCCTCTTGGCTATATAACTTCTGAGTGCAAATCATTGAACTCTTTAACAAAATATTGTAGAGAATAAATCATAATGGGTAAAACTTGTTCTTTGTCTTGCCTCTTGTTTTTCGTGTCTTTTGTGGGGAGGGGTGGAGCATAGTAGCAATAGTCATTTTTTGAAGGCAGCCAACCAGATAGTATTTATTCAGTCTGCATGTTTTGTGTGGTGTTCATGACCTCCAGTACCCTTGCACTGCTACATTTGTTTGTGGTTGGTAGCAATGCCACTGGTTTTCTTAGAGCCAAGTTTTCTGAACTAAGGTTTGTGAACCCTTTAAATTTTGGATTTTTCTAGAAAGAAGGTTCATAGTTCTCAGGTTTTCCAGTGAAACCAACCTTCCCCAGAAAGCTACAACTTGAAGGGGGGTCAGGGGGAAGATGCTCAAATTTAAGGTATCATTTGCTGAGGTTATTTAGAACAAAGACCCTGGGACATTGGTGTGGTCTGACCTAAAGGAAAATATTTCTTGCTTATGGATGGCCCAGACAGGATGAGGTATGCTTGGAGGAAATGGCAAGGAATAATTTTTCAAACAATAGAAATGTTCTTACGCTGATATTGTCAGCCTTCAGTTTAAATGTTTATTCACAGGGATGTAAACTTTTTTTTTTAAGACAACCAGTTCAACCAGTTCTGAGGCCCTTACACTTGGTATACATTGTCGAGGTTAAATGATAATTTTGGAAATAGATTACAAACAACTGGTTAAGCACTGACTTTGGTAATAACTTGGATGTGTGAGAGGAATTGTTTCTTAAGAGAAATTATGTGGTTTTAGAGATTAGTATTCCATATTTTTAAAAACAAAACAAAACATGGAATTCCGTATCTGTATGTTTTGTGGTTTTCGTTTTGGGTTTTTTTTTTTTTTTTTGGTGGTGATAAAATACATATAACAAAATTTGCCATTTTAACCATTCCTATTGTCCAAAATGAAAAGCCATGTGGTCAGTGATCAGTGGTCTAATACTTGTGAATGAGGGTGGGGGAGGTGCTCTAAAGCTGCTTCCAGATCAGTCTAGGGTCTGTGACCTTGGCTTGAATATCTGCCTTTGATTGGGCAGGCTGAAGGACTGACTGAACCCTCAGCGTGCAAAGAACCATAGTAGCATCCTGAGGAACATCATGACCTTTCTGTAGCCTTCTATATCGCTCATCCCACTTGCTACTTTGTCTTTTATGATGGAATATAAGTCCAGATCTTACATCAACTACTCTTAGTGAGCTCTTTTGGGGAGCAGCTCTATGACTGAGTCATCTTTTTAACTCCAGGGCCCTGCATGTGTTTATATAATGGCTTCCTGAATGAAAAATGTGTACAAACCAAACACTGTATATGTTATTTGCTATTCTCCTTTCTTCTCTTCACCTCCTGACTTGTCTCCCGCTGTGTGTGCACAGAAGATATTAAGTGCTGGGTATCTGGCTAGGCCTTGGGCCAGCCCGTGGTAAGGCCTAGTATGTAGTAGGTTCTCTGTAAAGGTCTGTTGGGTGGGTAGATGGAAGAAAGAGGTCGACACTGAGTCCCAGGACCGTCCTGTGATACCACACCCAGCTGTGGCATCATCAGGAGGGCAGTCTGCAGCTCTGATGAACTGTGGAGTAAAGCACTTTGAAGAAGTGATAAACTCTGCCAATACTATAAAACCTACCATTATTTTACTGAATGCATTTCTAGAAACGCAGATACAGTGCAAATTAACTTTGTAAAAATTATATTTATAAATCAATACTGGTACATATTCTTGTCTGGTTATATCTCAGTTCATTTTTTGTTAACAGAGTTTGCATAATACCTAAACACTGTTCACTGCTGAGCCAAATAGTGCACTATGATTATTTCCTTTATGGTATAACCATCTGTTTTCTCTCAAGTTGGAAACAGAATCGTTTCTTATTTGCATACTTTTCGAAGTATCATCCAATTGTTCCAACAGGCCTCCCAATATCACTACCTACATGATCAGAAGTATTATAATAATCCAATACAAATCAAAATTTTTCTATGTTTAAGACACTAGAATAAATTCTGATGTTTTCCGAGTCGCTTACCCACCTTTCCATCAGAGGGAGTTGCTTGGGTCAGACAGCGCGTTTCTGCATCTCATCAACCCTTCTGCCGCCCTGGAAAGCAGGTATCCTCATCCACGCTTCACAGGTGAGTTCACTGAGCTCAGAAAGGCCAAGTGACCAGTCCCCACGAGGCCCGGCAAGGGGCGTATTGGAGAAGAGAAGGATGGTTTCTCCCGACAGGGTCAGCGCAGGACACCCCTTGGAGACGGAGTTAACTCTGGGACCCCGAGTTTCCGGCCCGCGGATGTCTCCTCCGGGTCCCGCCCACTACCGGGCCCGCCCATCCCCAATGGGGCCACGCCCCTGATTCCAAGGCCACGCCCTTTCCGTGGCCACAACGCTTCCGCTTCCGGCGGTGTCCGCTGCTGTGCGCGGGAAGGTGATGGCGGCGGGTGGCAGTGACCCGCGGGCTGGCGATGTAGAGGAGGACGCCTCACAGCTCATCTTTCCCAAAGGTGCGGCCTGGGGCTCCCTGACTGTCCCCGTTGTCCCATGTGGTCGCCGCAGACCTTGCTGCGGCGGGCCGGCGCGGAGAAGGGCAGGGAGGAGGGGGCTGCGGGCCGGGGAGGGGCCTGAGTCCACACCTGCGGCTCCGGGGCCCCCGGCCGCCGACCCCTCACCGGCCCCTTGCTCCTGTTTAAGTAGTTTGTTTTATCTGATAAACTGGAAAGTGTTGAAGGGATGTGTCAGAGATAAAGGGGGTACTGAAATGGTAAGGACAGATTTAATCAGTAGTATACTGTTGCCATGGAGGAAAGAGTCCAGGGGTGACTGGGCGTTTTAAAGGGAGAATGAAGGGGTGAGGGTATGGCGCAGTGGTAGAGCGCGTGCTTAGCATGCACGAGGTCCTGGGTTCAATCCCTACCAAACAAATAAACCTAATTACCTCTTCCTCTCAAAAAATCTTTTTTAAAAAAATAATAGGAGAATGAAGGAATAGGGGGTGAGTGAGCAGGTGCTCAGTAGGATCAGGGATGTGAGTACGAAAAGCAGGAAGGGGATGGGGGGATTGGTCTATTGAAACCCATCTGGATTTGTTAACAGCCGCTTTTGGGAATTAGGCTCCTACCCTCTTCCTCCCTCCTCCCCACTCCGGTCCAGACTGGGAGAAAGGGGCCCTTTCTTCAGGTATTGGCTGGAACAAACGAGTAAATGATTCCGGCAGCCTTCAGTTTTCTTAGAAAGCCACCTTAACGGAGCTAGAATCGTCCCAGGAATGCAGCCTTGAGCTGTTAGAAATCATGTTAATGTTTTGTTCACGTCTTTATGGGCCATAATTGCTCAGAGGAGCCTGCTATATCATGGAACTCCCTCTGTGCAGCGTGATGTACTAATTTGTAATTTAGAAACGCAAAATAAGTAGAAAGCTTAAGATTTTAGAATACCGAGGGAATGCTCAATGGTAGAGCGCATGCTTAGCATGCAGGAGGTCCTGGGTTCAAATAAATAAATAAACAAACCAGATTACCTCCCACGGAAAAAAACAAGCAAAATGATTTTAGTTCAGTATCTTACAGGTACTGAAAAACGCAAAGTAAGTGAGGGAAAACGTAACAGTACCTTTTACTCCTTTTTAAAAGATTGCTATATCCACGGTAAAACGGAAATTCCACACCCTTTCACTTAAAGGAAACTAAACACTTAAGTGCTTATTCTTGAAATTAATTTTATGCTCACTTATAAATATGTGCATACACTTTTTTCTTTGCAAAAACAGGATTATGCTATAGAAATCATACAGCTTTTTAAAAATTTTGACATGTTGTATAGAACTGTTCTGTTTCTTTTAAAGGGCTAGATAGTACTTAATGGTTGTCCTATAATGTATTGATAGATACATGGTTGCTTCCAGTAGTTTATTTCAGACTCAAGGTCAAACATTTTCATAGGATGGCTTCATGGAAGTTTTGGGCATAATGGAAATATGTTTGTTTTCTTTTTTTTAAGGTGTAATTACTAAGAGGGAGATGGTTTTCTTAATTTCATTGATGAATTAAGCCAGTTTGTGATACTTGGGTTTTGTCTAGGTGCTTTTTATTTAGTTTTTTGGTTTGGGGGGTTTTTTTGGTTTTGTTTGCTTGCTTGTTTGTTTTTAAACACTGTACAGTTGTGGAATTTGAAGCCTCCAGATTTCTGCAGGGGCAGAGACTTGCCAATCGTCTCAAAGATAA
Source organism: Vicugna pacos (assembly GCF_048564905.1). NCBI lineage: Eukaryota > Metazoa > Chordata > Mammalia > Artiodactyla > Camelidae > Vicugna > Vicugna pacos. The sequence goes on from NC_132991.1 coordinate 3,676,689, forward strand.
AATTTAGAATGACTTCTGCAGGAATAGTTTCAGCTGACATTTGTGCTTCTCACAACAGAGTTTGAAACAGCTGAGACACTTCTAAATTCAGAGGTTCACATGCTGCTGGAGCATCGAAAGCAACAGAATGAGAGTGCAGAGGATGAACAGGAGCTTTCTGAAGTCTTCATGAAAACTTTAAACTACACAGCTCGCTTCAGTCGTTTCAAAAACAGAGAGACCATTGCCAGTGTCCGCAGGTGAGTGCTGGAGGGAAGTTTTTATTAATCCAAACTGTTAGATACCTGCATGTAGAATGATGTCCTCCCACCACCCCCATGGCCATCCCCTGTACGATTAATGTGAGTAAAATAATGCCTTTGTCAAAAATTTAAAAATAGCTTATAAGACTGAAATCCTCCTTGGCCGCCTTTTGCCTGTATCCAGATCCCAGTTACCTCCCTGCAGAGTGACTGCTGTCAGCAGTTTGTTCTTAGGCCTCCAAAGCTTTTTCCATGCATTCTCATACATACACGTGCAGCAGAAACACACAGCATTGTTTTTGTTTGTTTGTTTTAATAAAATGGGCGTATATATTTACTATTTACCTGGTATGTCCTAGAGATCTTTATAGGTTAAGAAATATAAATCAGAAGCATTTTCTAGGTCTTGGCTTTACCTTTCGAAAGATGACCAGCTTTTAGCATTTTTTCCTGATGCATTGCCTCTCAGACTGGGTTGGATGCATCTGGTGCGGGGGCATATAGGAGGCCCCTGGGAAAAAGATTTCTTTGATTTCCTTGAAGGTGAATATTATTTCATATGAATTACATAGACATCTGAAGTTCTGTGATATAAATTGACCCATTAGGTAAGTCCATTTTATAAACTAAGTGTCATCTCTGCTAAAGTATCAGCTTTACTTGACGGTAGATGATTTAAAACATTCCTGCATTAAAGCACACAGATACCAGTATATTGTGGAGTAAAAGAAAAAATGTGTATGATTTCTTGAATAAGATCATGAGGCTTAAAACCTAGCAGTTGCAGAAAATCATTTCCACCTATTAATCCCAGGTCACTTAGAGGTACTGGTTTGCTCTACTCTGGTGAAAAAGTTTGAGAAGTACTGTCCTAAGGAAAAGCGGATGTACAAAAAGATGTATATATAAAGATATTCTTCAGAGAGCTATTTATAATGGTCAGGGGTGAAAAAAAACAACCTAACTACTCAACAGTAATAAATGTGGTAAATCCATGTGATGGACTACTATATTGTCATTTAAAATTGTGGTAGAAAATGAAATTGAAAGATGTTCACCTAAGTAGATGGGCAGCAAATGAAGTGATTACTGTATGTGAAATAGAACCTGTTCAGAAAAGTGTGGATTTTGTGTGAAGAACAGATCAGAAGGAACTGTGCAGAGCTTCCATACAAGGCTACAAACTGTTGGACCAAAAGGATGACTTGAATGCATGAAGGTAGACTTACACACATTCATGAATAAAAGGTCTTAATACTGCAAAGATGTCATTTCTCCTCAAGTCAATGTATACATGTAGTGTCATTCTAAATCCCCAAGGGAATTACACATATTCAAATATGCTCAAAACTTTGTAAGTAGGATTTTGCATGACAGTGCATTCATTGTTACACCACCTTGAACATTTGTAATTTGTTTTGTGGCTGTTACTGTTACTCTGCTGATAAAGCATAATTTCCCATATAATTCAGTTAAGATGAGGTGGTAATAGGTCATTGTAAACAAACATTGTGGCTGGGGCAAGACACTGATCACCTGAATCCTGCCTGTAAATAGTACAGTCTACCTAAATGATGCCAAGGAAAATACATCCTCAGCTGTGAAAAATAAATAATAAATAAGTGACTACCCCCTCAAATAATCTTGACTTTGTAAGAATTGTCAGAAAAAAAAAATTTAAGAAAAATGAAGGGGAATTTGCCCTACACGTTAAAAAGTGACAGTAATTAAAATGGTGACACTTTGGCGTTAGACTAGGTAAATTATTGGAACAGAATAGAAAATTCGGGAACAAATTCAAGTCCAAATCTGTTATATTTCAGATGAATCCAGTATATGGCTGAGATGGCACTGTAAGTTAGAACATATTTTAAAACGAAGTTTGGGCTCTATATACCCTATACGAAAATAATTTCTGAAGGAATTAGGATTTAAATGTAAACTATGATGTATAAAATTGCTGTGTAATAACAAGAGTGAATATATATATAATTTTGACTGTGACTTCGCATGTGGGGAAACTTGATGAACTTCAGTTGGCTGCAGGCTTTGGGAGGGCAACGACTTGGTCATATTGATCACTGTGCCAGTTTCATTGTAGGCACTAAGTAAATTTTAGTTGAATAAGTAAACCAATGTCCATAAACATCTTTAAAATTCTCTATATCAAATAAAATGCCATAGGTAAAATGTAAGTCTGAATAAACTGGGAAAAGATTGATAGCTTTAATGTTAAGAGCTCTAGCAAATAAGAAAGAGATGACACCCAATTTATAGAAATAGACTTAGTCTCTAATGACTCGATTTATATCAGAACTTCAGAAGACTGTCTAATTCATGTGAAATAATGTTCATCTGCAAGGAAATCAAAGAAATGCTAAAGTAACTATAATTAGACTTTAAAAGATTGAAAAGAATGGGAAACCTAGTGTAAGAAGTGGGAAGGAGGCACTGTCTTATTGCTGGCGGAAGTGTATACCGGTAAGGCCCGTTTAGGGCACTGTCTCTCACAAGCCTTCCAGACACTCAAATCTTTTGACTAAATAATTCTACTTCCAGGAGTTTACACACAGCAGTCAAATTCACAAAGCAGTATGCATTTACAGTGATGCTCAAAATGCATTGTTTAAAATGGTGAATAACTGGAAACAACTGAAATGTTCAATAGCAGGAGATTTGATTTGATTTATAAATTATGGCGCATCCTTTCAGTTGAACAACATGTTCAAGGTAGAGTTATGTGTGTACTAACATGGAAAACAGCAGCTGAATTGTTGAGTAACAGGAAGACCAGTTACAGGATAACATTTATGATTCCTTTTGTGTTTTAAAAAACAAAAAGGAAGGGAAAGGGCTCTCCATGAAAATGTTAACACTTGTGATTTCTGGGTAGAATTTCAGATTATTTTCACATTTTGGGTTGTGTGTTGTTTTGGGGGGGGTTGTATTTATAAATGAGCATGTGTTCATTTTACAACAAATCTCTCCATATACATACATGAGCAGAGATTCATAATGTTTATGTAACTGTTTGTGATATTTTCTTTAAAAAATGAAAATAGCTTTATTAGATGACAAAGAGTTACAAAACAAAATGATTGAGTTTGCAGTGTGGTATCGCTTCACACTGGTCAGAATGGCCATCATTAAATGTCCACGAACAATAAATGCTGGAGAGAATGCGGAGAAAAAGGAACCCTCCTACACTGTTGATAGGAATGTAGTTTGGTGCAGCCATTATGGAAAACAGTATGGAGATTCCTTTAAGAGCTAAAAATAGACTTGCCATATTACCCAGGAATCCCATTCCTGGGCATGTATCTAGAGAAAACTCTTCTTTCGAAAAGATACGTGCACCCCAGTATTCATAGTGGCACTACTTACAATAGCTAAGACATGGAAACAACCTAAATGTCCATCAACAGATGATTGGATAAAGAAGTTGTGGTGTGTGTGTATATATAATGGAATACTATTCAGACATAAAAAAGAATGAAATAATGCCATTAGCAGCAACATGGATAGACCTAGAGATTGTCATACTAAATGAAGTAAGCTAGAAAGAGAGAAAAATACCGTATGATATCACTTATATGTGGAATCAAAAAAAAAAAAGATACAAATGAACTTATTTACAGACCAGAAATAGTCTCATAGACAGAAAACAAACTGTAGTTACCAAAGAAGGAAGAGAGGAGGGATAAATTGGGAGTTTAGGATTTGTAGACACTAACTACTATATATAAAATAGATAAACAACAAGGTCCTACTGTACAGCATAGGGAACTATACTCGATATCTTGTAATGGCCTGTAATGAAAAAGAATAGGAAAAGGAATATATGTGTGTATGACTGAATCACTGTGCTGTACACCAGAAGCTAACAACATTGTAAATCAACTCTGTTTCAATTAAAAAATAAAAATACAAACAAAAAAGTGATATTGTTCCCTCAATGAAATAAGTAAAATTTTAAAAAAGAATGAGGGAGTTCATATTCTAAAACAGAAAAATGTTTGGAATGGTATACTAAGATGATAATATTGATTTTGTTTAGGTAGTGATACAGGTAACACTAATTTTTCTGTCTTTCTGTATTTTCTTAATTTTGTACAGTAACTAATGTACTTGTGATCGAGTGAGAAGGACAGTAACTGTTTGTTTCTAAACAGATAAGTAAGGTCCTCTCTGAAACCAGGTTTACCACGGACAACCTCCACTGTAAGAGGTTGATGTGTGAGAATCCAAGGTGATTTGTATTAACAGTGGGGTTTTTTCCTTACAGTTTAAACCAGAAGTACATTTAGAATAAGATGCAGTTTATACATAGATTTGTGCAAAGTAAGATATGCCCATATTTATTTATTTTTTAGATACATTGAAAGGAGAATTTCCTCCAAGTCAAAATGCCTAATAGATTGGGGACATCTAACATCGTGTGTTTGATGTAAAATTAATAACCAGGGAAGCAAAGAACAGTGGTGGGAAGAGCAGAGAGTAACAAAATAAACTGTTGGTGGGGAAGGCTGTGTAGTCCTAGAGTTATGGAGCAGCTTTTCAAAAGTTACAGTCACAAGGTTCTCTGGCTTGGGGTACTCTCCCACTTTCATTGTTCCTGCCTCGTCTCCTCGTCACCTCCTGCTCTCCAGGAACAGGAGCTTGAAGTGATGTGAAAGGGGCTTCGCAGCCGGCTGAACCGTAATGGAAAGACTGCCAGTGCTTTCCTGTTTCTCTTCCCTGCCAGCTGCATTCGATCCCTCTGCCTCTTCAGCATTCCTTGATTTTGTTTGTTTGGTTTTCTTCCCTGTGATCAGCTTGTTGCTCCAGAAGAAGCTTCACAAGTTTGAGCTGGCCTGTTTGGCCAACCTTTGCCCGGAGACTGCTGAGGAGTCCAAGGCTCTGATCCCGAGGTTAGTACTGGTTGTGATAAGCCCCCTGCGATTAGGTCAGTTCTTGCAAGTAGAATGGCTGTGTCTAAAAGATGGGTAGATACCACCAGCATTGGATGAATGCCTTTGTAATGAGATTGAGGGTCTCACAGCACGCCAGCGGTTAGCAGAAACGTGGGGCAGCGGCAGCTCTGGTACAGAGGACTAGAGTGCAAATTAGGGCAGTGGCTTTGGAGAGCAATTTGGCTACATCGAGTGAAGTTAAAAAATAGATGCCAAGACCCAAAGATCCATTCCTGGGTACATGCCCTCAAAGCAGTTCATACGTAGCTTAGAAAGGAGACATGGATTCCAGCGTTTATTCCAGTGTCAGTGGTGGGAGAAACTTGACAACAACCTGCAGTCAACAAGAGAATGGATAAGTGAATCATTGTGTGATCATACAGTGTGTATTATATAACAGTGGGAAAATGAGTGAGTTAGAACAGTGTGGTATATATAACGTCAACAGATGTCAAAATGAATTTTGAATGAAAAAATTGCAGAAGGGTACACAGTAGTACGAGGCCATTTCTTATGGTTTGAAAGCAGTGCCGCATATTATAGACATGTTTCTGTATGCCGTAGTAAGAATAAAGATGTGGATAGGGATGATGAATGCCAGATTTAGGAGAGTGGTTTCTCCTGGGGCAGGAGGAGAAGGTACTGGGACGGGGCAGGGCACACACAGAACCATCAATTTGTTCTGTTTATTAAAGAATCAGGTAGGGACAACTTAAAATTTGCTTACGTTCTGTACCTTTCACATGTTTGAAATATTTCATAATGTTTTTAAAAGGAAAGGCAAGAAAGAAATAGAGTTGAAACCTACAGGTGTTGATGTTGGGGGATAAGCGGACAGTTGGGCAAGTGGTGCTCGAAGGTCAGCACACAGGAAGGAGAAGTGTGGGGGCCATCACCCATCGCCAGGACACTCACACACTTGGCTCTCTTCTTGCAGCCTGGAGGGACGGTTTGAAGACGAGGAGCTGCAGCAGATCCTTGATGATATCCAGACCAAGCGCAGCTTCCAGTATTAATCTAGAGATACCAGCCTGCTGCCAAGGGAGCCATGTCACATCCCAGCACAACACCACTGTCCCAGCGTCTGGGGCAGACTTGCAAGTCTGTGGCACAAGACACTTGGGCTTCCTTTGGGTAGAAGAACCCAGCGCTCAGTCTCCATGTGGGTTGCTATGTCCGTACTTGACTGCCGGACCGCGATGACCAGTGTGGCCTTAGGCCTTGCAGTGGCTGCCTGAGCTTGCCTTTATGAACGGTGAGGTGGGGTGATGTGCGTGTAAGCTACGCTGTGGACTGCCTCATGTGGGTCTTGGCCCTGATGTTATTTTTGATGCCTAATATTTCATGTTTTAATTTCAGTGTGTTTGTAGTTTTGAAACTATACTGGAACATATAAAACTGGCATGGGAAACAGTCTTACCTAAATGCAAAAGAAGGGATTAAACCAGACCCATGTCATTGTTTGAAATTCTTAAAGAAAAAATAATAGAGCCTTTGGCATCACTGTGTTTAACCCAAGAGACAGGGAAGAGGCGCACCAAGGAAAGCAGGTACATCTGAGGATAACTGCTGAGCGCTGAGGGGCACGTAGCCGTGAGGTGGACAAGTACTGTTCCTTGTTTTTTCTCCAGTTGTTGCAGAACATAGATTTGGAGTAAGTGGTCTTAAAGCACTTATTTTTGTCACTCTCAAATTCAGATTTTTTCCTTCCTAGGCCAGTGTGGTGAAGGTATGAGCACATTGTAGTGCCCCCTTTTGGGGCATATGGTCCAAACCTTTGGCCTGCTGCTTAGCAAGCAGATGCTGTGTGATGGGCTATTTTGGAAGCAGGGCGCCTGCCCCTTCCTGAACCCCTGTGGGGAAGTCACTTGCCCTGAGGCTGGTCGGAGGGGAGACACGTTAATAGGTCAACACTGTGGTTCTGAATTTTCTAAAGGAAAATGCGCCTGTTTTCTTCACAATTTGGAGACTTTTCCTTGAGATACTTGTTGGCTCCAACTGAATTCGTGATCCAAGGAAAAGGTTGGGGAAAGAACAAAATTGGCTTCAAAAGTCCTGGTAGTTTTATGTCAGCTGTGGCTAAGGCAATAATAACATTTTCTTATTTTTATAAATTCTTTTGATATCTGAAATGACATGGTTTCTTAGTCACCAGTATTCTTGATCAATATTTGAAGGAAATGTCGATTATAACTTAGCTAAATATTTGAAGAAATAATCTTTTCATCCTTGGGCAACTTCACTTCTTTTAGACTCATTGTTCCCTTTAGTGTAAAATGTGCATAATAGTGGTATCTATTCCATAGGTGTGTTGAAGATTGAATGAGACAATTATTAAAAAGAGCCTAGTGGGGGCTGACATTCTGTACCCCGATAAGCATCAGCTGTCGTTAGTATTGTAGTCAGTGGTATACGTCGGTAATCGGTCAGCTTACTGCAGAGAAATTCATGCAAGGATGTGATAGCATACCAAACTGTGAAAACGAGCCAGACCGCTTACTCCTTGAAGTCTGCAGTATTAAAATGTTATGAGAGAGGCAGTTACATGGTTGGCACCAAGCACTGGGACACAAACAGACCCAGATGGCAGACCTGAGTCCTGATCCAGGTGTGTGTGCCGTATGGTGAGTGCAGTGCAGTGTCACATCTTCGTTGGTGTGTCCTCTGTGAGCCAGGAGGCTGTGTGCTCCCTAAGAGTGTTAGACCATGGTAGGTACCTGGCATATAGTTAGGCACTGATAAGTGGTAGGTAGTAAGGTGACTAGAAACAAATTAAAAAAACAACTGGTGGGAAGGGTGTAGCTCAAGTGGTAGAGCGCATGCATGCTTAGCATGCATGAGGTCCTGGGTTCAATCCCCAGTACCTCCTTTAAAAATAAATAAATAAACCTAATTACCCACTCCCCCCAACCCCCCCCCCCAAAACCTAACAACTTATTCTAGGGAATTAGTTGTAAAAGGAACCTCATGCTGCATTACCTCATCTACACCTGCTGAACATCGCTCTCTGGAGCAGCTCCCTGTCAGCCCACAGGAGACCCTGAGGCCCTGAACGATCTTTCATCATCTGTGAAACATCGTTAGACTCACTGTACTGTTGGCAGAAGAGAATTTGGAAACATTAAAAGAAAACAAAACCTTATGTCAAAACCTCACTTCACCAGAAAGCTAACCAGACAACATTTTCTGAACATTCTAGTCATTTCAGTTTTATAAAAATTTATTAAACTTGAGTCTTGAAAACTTGAAAAGTAGCATTACTGAATGGGGCCTGAACACAAGCCATTCTTACTAGAAATGACTTTTTTAAGCTTCCTTCTAAAACCATCAAAGCCTACGCAAAGACTTGTGTGTGAATAATCCTTGCAGCATTATTCATGATAGCCAGAAACTGGGAACAATCCAAATGCCCACCAGCTGGTGAGTAGATCTTAAATGTGACATACATTTAACAGCTGTTTGTCACATTTGCTTTATCATATTTTTCTAGGAAGCATTTGAAAGCAGATAGCATGACACTTCACTGAAAACTTAAGCATACATTTTAAGATACACTTTCCTCTGTAAGTATGACTCTTGCTCTTAGGAGGAACATGGATAAGAATTTCCTGATAATTAATATTCAGATTCTGATTTCTCCTAGGGAGAGTTCTGGGCCAAAGTTCAGTCCCAGTGTTGGTATAATTTAGTATATATGAGCGATGACCATTAAGGATCTAAACTGACACTTGTGAAAAATGTTGAAGAAATACATGTGGTTACTGCCTGCAAGTTGCTGTGAGGAGCTCTGACTGGATGAAAATAATGTTTGCAACCCTTAGGTGGAAAATGTCGTGGGGTGCAGGTCCAAAACAGTGAGCAGTAACGTGTCTGCATGTGGCTCTCCATCTGTTCCTTCAGCAGCAGGAGGGCAGGTGGGACTAAACAGAACGGGTGAGTGGTGACAGCAGAGTGCAGGCAGGTCTGTCTAGACGCCATCAACCTGGAGTTGCGTGTGCCTGGCTTCCCTCTGCTGAGCACACAGGAGATGCTTAGTAGTCAGTGACGAGTAAATACACTGCCCCATTTTCAGAAGGTCGGCACAGAGTGCAGGGGATCAAGAATGTCCCTGAAATAATAAAACTGGAGGAGAGGGCTTCTTGAGACAGAGTAGAGGTGCCCAGAAGACAGCTGGGAATGTTGGGAGATAATAAAGGCAAAGCTGTCCGATAGAATTTTCTGCAAGATAGAAATACCGTCTCTGCACTGTCCGGTGTGACGGCTGCTAGTCACAGGTGGCCTTTGAGCACTTGTCACTTGAGGATCCGAACTTTAAATTTTGTTTAATTTTTAAATTTAAAATTTGAAATTGTCACATGTACTAGTGGCTGCTATATTGGACAGCACAGTTCTTAGGTCCTAGTACAAATGTCCTGCAAGCTGTGGACATCAGAGAGCACTTCAGCAAGACTGACAATGCTTACGAGACCAGCAGTAACAGTGGGGAACCATTAATCAAAATTCGGTCCCCAGCGTTAAGGTCTAAATATGTATATCACTTTCTGTACATCATTGAGTCCAATTTTTATGTATAACACAAATTCTGGTTTTAAATACCTGCCTTGCTGCTACTAATGCTTGTAGACAAAATTTTGGACGCTGTTTTTGTTTTGTTTGGGCAAGGGGAGTAATTCGGCTTATTTATCTATTTATTTCTAATTGGAGGTACTGGGGATTGAACCCAGGACCTCATGCACACTAAGCATGCACTCTACCACTGAGTTATACTCTACCCTCTATGGAGGCTGTTTTAAGGAAATATTTAGAAATAGTGAAAAGATTAATACCTCATCTTTTGGTGAGAACCTCTTTCCTAATTAAGTTTGCCTTTTCAGTAGGCTGGTAACTTGTATATTGAATTATAAAAAGAAACGCCAAGATTTATTATCTTTTAAGGCTAGCAATACTTGTATTTTATAATTCTGCTAATAAATGTGGTCCAGGCACAGTATACTGCCAGATTCATGGACTGATGCCCTAAATTCAGACCAGCCTTTATCTCCAGAGCCATATCAGCACCAGCCTGTGGCCGCACACGTCCTAAATACATTCTCCTCTTTAATAGAGAACTTACCAGTTCATATTCAAAGATGATTTACTTTAGGAGATATTTGAAAAGCAGTACTTTCTCAACTTAGTGATAGAAGAAATTTAAATATGAAAGACATTACAAAAAATTTTAAATTATGTAAAATCACTAACTTGGAAAGGCAATTGACAGACTGGTAAAATTTATAGCAGAGAAGAGGGGAGGGTATAGCTCGAGTGGTAGATCGCATGCTTAGCATGCACAAGGTCCTGGGTTCAATTCCAGGTACCTCCTCTAAAAATAAATAAAGCTAACTCTCCCCCACCCAAAATTTGTAGCAGAGAAGATGGGCAAAGGGTAAAGATGTTTATTTTATAAAAGTTTTAAAAAATAAATTTTAAAATATTAAGACCCCAATTTCAAAAAGGGCAAAGGATATCAACATAAGTTACACCCAAGTAACAAATAAATGGGGAAATGTTCAACCTAATTAGTTTTCAGAGGTATTTAAAATGAGGTGGTGCATTAGAAAAAATTTACAGAAGAAGAATGTATTGGCATACAGGGAGCAACTTAATTGTGTCCAGTGCTACTCTGCACACACGATACAGAAACAAGGCAGGATGACTCACAGAGCCTCAGTGGTATACAGAAAGAGAAAACATACTTCCTGTTCACCATGCTCTTCCATCTGAGCTGTTTTCTATTTCCAGTCTTCCAGTGGAGTGAGTGTCAGTGCCTCACCTTCCTTGTACATATTGGGAGTTACACCTTCCTTATATTTTCAGTGGTTACCCTTAGAATGTTAACACTCATAATTGTCTTCATAAAGGCTTTAGAGTGTGGTGTTAGTTTCAGGTGTACAGCAAAGTGATTCAGTTATACATATATGTGTATTTTTCAGATTCTTTTCCATTACAGGTTATTACAAGATACTGAATGTAGTTCCCTGTGCTATACTGTAGGACCTTGTTGTTCACTGTTTTATATATAGTAGTGTGTGTATATTAATCCCAAACTCCTAATTTATCCCTCCCCCCGCCCCTTTCCCCTTTGATAACCATAGTTCATTTGCTATGTCTGAAAGTCTATTTCCAGTTTGTAGATGTTCATTTGTGTCCTTTTTTTTTCACTTTTCCACGTATAAGTGATATCAGAAGATATTTGTTTGACTTTACTTAATATAATAATCTCTTAACATCTATGTTGCTGCGATTGGCATTTTATTCTTTTTTATGGCTGAGGAGTATTCCAGTATATAAATATACTACAGCTTTATCCAGTCATCTTTCGATGGACATTTAGGTTGCTTCGATGTCTTAGCTATTGTAAATAATGCTGCTATGAACATTGGGGTGCATGTATCTTTTCAAGTTAGCGTTTACTCTGGATATATGCCCAGGAATGGGGCTGCTGGGTCATATGGTAACTCTACTTGTTTTTTAAGGAACCTCCTTTCTGCTCTCCATAGTGGCTGCGTAAATTTACATTCCCACCAACAGTGTTAGGAGGGTTCCTTTTTCTCTCAGCCTCTCCATCTTTTATTATTTGTAGACTTTTTAATAATGGCCATTCTGACTCGTGTGAGGTGATACCTCATTGCAGTTTCGGTTTGCATTTCTCTTATAATTAGCAAAATTGAGCATCTTTTCATGTAATTTTTGGGCATCTGTATGTTTTCCTTATTTCAATAACTGTAGTTTTCTATTTCATTATTTTCAACTTAATATTTTCCAGGTCAGCCTGTTATTTTTTCATCATATCTTCTATTACGTCTTTTATAGTTTAAAACATTTGTTTCATATTCTCTTTCAGGCTGATCTTGTTCTCCATATATTTTATAAGCATTTTGATCTTTCCTGGGGATTAGTTTTACTGTGGAAATGTGCCTACGTTTGTAGGAGTGTTTCTACAGTGGGGTCTGCCCTTCTCCCAGGCCTGTAGTATCAGTGGCCCAGAAATATTTCTTCCAATGATTTCTCAGGTTTGAATTCAAACCCACATGTGGCACAAGTTTCAGGTTTTGGCTTCTCAGAAGAGCCTTTTTTTAACCTGAAACCTTGAATACTGACAAGCATCCTTGTCTTCCTGGGCCTTGGCAGAGCCCACCTTTCACTGAGGGGACAGCCCTTCAATTTCCTGGCTTTCCGCAGGGGCTCAGTGCGAATTTCCTGCGAGCCCTGTCCCGAGAGCCCACCTCGGGGGATAAACTGAGCCTCAGGCCAGTCAGACCTGATACCACCTCGCTGACTCCCACCAGGGTTGCTGTAGCATCGCTTGGAACTTTGCCATTCTGGCTTTTAGTTCCCAATATGCTTCTTGCCGCTGGAGATTTCCTTGCTTTCCTGGATGCTCAGTTGTACAATAGCTCTCTTACTTTTATTTTTTAATTTTTGGTTGTGGTGGTGGGTGGTGCCAGGCATGTAAACACATACATGAGATAATTTAACATCCCACCCATCGTCCTTCCACAGCTCAGCCACAGTGATCTCAAGGTTCCAGAAACCAGCCAGCGCTGCCTGTCTTGAGCAGAGCGTGCTGCTCCCCCTGTTTAGAACGTCCTTGCCTTCTTGTCCACTCAGCAGATGGTTTCTAGTCCTTCAAGGCTCTGCTTAGCCTTCCTCTGCTCTACCTGAGCTCCTTGAGCTCCCTGCAGATTCAGCTGCTAATGCTTTCCGTTCGCATCTCAGTTGTGTTCCGCACGGCCTTCGTGAGTTGGATAAATGCACACTGAACGCCTGTCGGCCCTCTGACAGGGTTCCAGGCTCGAAGGACACAGGGATGAGCAAGTCCAACGAAGTCCATTCAGGAAGCGTACATCCAGTAAGGGGAAAGAGGACCATTTCCGGTTGTGATGAATGTGAGAAAAGAAAACGGATAACAACCGAGGGGCTGAGAGGACTCATTTAAGTTGCTTGGTCAGAGGCTTCTCTGAGGAGGCCCAAAAGATGAGTGAGACACAGCCCTGTGAAGTCGGGGTGGAACCTGCAGGGTGGAGGGAATACAAAGTGGAATGGCCCTAAGGTGGGGATGAGCTTGGAAGGAACGGGAAAGGGCGTGGGCCTGGGGGCCGTGTGTAAGTGTAGGGCAAGGTTATGGGAGTCTGGGTGAAGGGAACAACTCTGGAGCAGGAGCTGGCAGGGGACAGGGGGGTCAAGAGAGGCTCCTCCTGGAACAGAAGATGCTTGTGCATGTTTGTTGATGGCAATGACCCTGGGGCTGAGATTGGCTCTTGGGGGTGGACAGGTGCAGGAGCACAGCCCACAGTGAGGAGAGCAGAAGTGGGGCCTGGCGGCTAAGCGGAGAGGGAGGGAAGGAGCAGAGACGGGTCATCTGTCTTGATAAGAAGGCAAGAGCACACGGGCACACGGGGCGGGCAAGTAGGTGCATAGGTTTAATCCTGCAAAAACAAGTGTCCCTTAAATGCAGATAGCCTTTGTGTCTAGCGGGCCTCACTATGCTTTATCCAGAATGTGTGTTCATTTTATGAAGTACCCGTGTCTCCGAACTTTGTGTGGAACGCTTCATAACCTTGAGCATGCAGTTGCAATAAGTCATGACTGATGAGGGAGGCTGGAGAGAGGGAAAGGTATGAAATAGTGGACAGTGGGAGGTGGAGGTTGAAGGATCAGGGGAAATGAACGTGGTCAGATTGTCTGGGAAGCCCTGAGGCTGTCCCTGGGAATCTATTAGAAGTACTAGAAACCCAACAAAAGTACAAAAAGGGGACTTCTTAAAAGGGTAATGTCTTCATTGAAAGAAAATTGAACTTCCAAACTTCAAGAAGAGCAGGGAAGCAGGAACAATGGGAGCCAGGCGCCCTGGTACCCTGTGTCTCCTGGTCTCTGCTTCTGTGCATCAACTTTGCTCCCTCCTGCCTACCTGCTCCCATATCGCAGAGAACAGGCTTCTAACTGCTCCTGGCTTTCATTCTCTTGACCTTTTGCCACCTGAAAGGTGGTGGGTTCAGGCTGTCTTTGGACTCAGATTCAGAGGTCCCCGAGAAGGATTTTGACTCAGCTGGTTTGTTTCTGGTACCCACCCCTGGGCGTGGTCGTGTCATTGGCATCTGTACAAATGTAGCTCCCCAAGGAACCGCATGGTTGCAGGGACAGAGCAGGTGGAAGTGGTGGTCGCAGAGGAGGGAAGACATTCCTGGCCAGTTACAGGAACAAAAACGTCCCCTCAAATGGATCAAGTTCCAGAAATGTTCACACTCTAACCTAGTGATACCATTTCTGAAAATTGTCTTTTATATCAAATATCTTGAGTACAGAAACAGTTCTACAGCAAGAGCTGATACTCACTCTTTTTCCAATAGGGAAATGTCATACCACATTGTGGTGACTTGTTCGTGGAATATTAACTCACGTATTAAACAGGTGAGCTTTTTTTCAGGAGCTAAATGATTTATAATGAAAGCATTTTGGTGGGCGAGGGTATAGCTCAGTGGTGGAGCATGTGCTTAGCATGAACAAGGTCCTGGGTTCAATCCCCAGTGCCTCCATCAAAAAATAAATAAATCTAATTACGTCCCTCAAAACAAAACAAGTTTTCACCAACAGGAAAAAAACTGAGGTGATGGATGTTACCTAAACTTATTTTGGTGATCATTTTGCAGTAAGTATCAAATCATTGTGTTGTACACTGTAAACTAATACAATGTTTTGTGTCATTTGTATCTCCATAAAACTGGAGAAATACATCAGACTTAAAATTTTTTTTTGATTTGACTTTAAAGTAAAAGATACTTGAGTCAATGGACACAAAAGAGATAAGCATTTGTATTTCCTTAAGGAACACTTGAGAAAGGAACTTGCTTTCTCGCCCAAGTCAGCGTACTTCTGTGTGGACAGGGAAGTGCCCAGTGCCCCCCACTTCTTCCCCAGGTGGACATGCGCATTTGGATGCTCAGGCCGGCTGCACGCCGTTCACCCCTAGTTGAACAGGGACAGCCAGGGCTCCAGAGACAGCTGCAACCTGGGTTCAGTGCCACCCCTTTCTGGGGCCAGCCTGCTGGCGTCCCTCCAAGTCGCCCACTTCCCTTTTACAGCAAACTCACAGCTGGGGAAACCACGGCGCTTCATTTGCAACCTCAGAGCTTTCAACATCTCTATTTGCATTTCAGTATCCGTTGAAGAGGCTGGCAGTTGTATATGCTTCTGAGAAGTAGAAAAACCATATCAGTGTGTCCTGACCTTGGTGGATAAAAATGGGCTGATTTAAATAATAATAAATTTTTGTCTCCCCATGCAAGACTGCACAGAGGCAGCTCTTGGCAAAACTTATTCTTTTCAGGGTCTAGTCAGAGCTCATCTTCTCAGTAACTTGTTTCTGCCAGTTTCTAATTTTCAATAAGCAGGGATGGTCTTCAAAATAGTTAAGAAGCTAGAGACCATTGGCTTATTGCCAGATGGTGGTGAGGTCCTGGGGAGATGGCATTGGTCACAGGTTCCTTATGGAGATATTTCAATATTTTACTAACTGATATGCCCCTGGGGTAGTCCTGGCTGAATCTCTCCTCTCTCTCTCACACACACAGACCACAGAGGTCTTGTAACTCCCAGGTTTATTTGCATTCGAAATAGAGAAGGCGCAAGGGCAGACTGCCATTGAGCCCAGGTGTTTGTGGCCAGTGTTTGATGTAGCTTATTGAAACTTCACCACAACCCTTGGGGGATTTTTTAAAAGAACTCCAGGATAGGCCCTTATGCTCTCTGATGCTCTTAGAACCCTCTCAATATCTGGTAATTCATCCATTCAACACATTTTATTGCGCACCCACCAAATAGATTGGGATTCAAAAAGGGGAACCAGATGAGAAGGTTCCAGGTCCCCTGGAGCTGACATTCTGGTAGGGAGAGACAGACAAGAAAACGCAACTGAGCAGATTAGCCTGGGAACATGTGCTGGTTTAGATACGGCACTTGGGGACGGCCTCTTAGAGGAGATGCTATTTGAGCCGCCAAAGATGTGGAGATCTAGGGGAATAAGGAGTTCCAGGTCAAGAGAGAGGATGCCAAGTGCAAGGGCTTGGCGTGGGTAGGGCTCTGGGTGCAGAGAAAACGAGCTGGAGCTTCAGCCATCAGAGGGGATCTAGCAGGAGCCGAGGTTGCAGACGTAAGCAGACCTGGATGCTGGAGTGAGGCGTTTGAATTTTATATTCTGCACGTTAGGAAGCCATTTGAAGGTTTCAAGTAAGGAAGAAATAAGATCTCGTTTTGTTTGGAACAGGGCATTCTGGCTGCAGTGTAGACAGTGGACTGGAGTTGGGCAGGAGTGGAAACTGAGATGGAAAAGGGAAGCAGGGAGAGCAGTTAGGAGGAGGCGGCAGTAGTTGAGGCCAATGTGGCTGGGACTAAAGCAGAAGTCAGCACGCTTGCTTTAAATGGGCAGGGACTGTTTCAGGCTTTATGGGTTACATGTGCTCTCTGTCACAGGTTCTTAGTCTTTTTCTTTTTAATCCCTTAAAATTGTAAGACTGTTCTCAACTAGACTGCTGGCACAGTGTCTAGATTGGAACGATCACCGCATCAGTTGTCTTAGCAAAAGATTAAAAGTAACCTAAGTGTCATCAGTGGAAGACTCGTAAAATAAGTGATTGTTCAACCATATGGCAGAAAACAGAAGCTGTTAAAAAGACGAAGGATGTGTCTAAATGTGAACTGAGAGGGAAAAGTGCCAAGACATTGCCACAAGAGAAGCAAGATAAGGAAAGTTTGTGGAGGGGAAAAAGGTACATTTATATAATATTTTCATGTATGTGTCTTGGGAAGGACACACAAGAAGCTGGTAGGAGTGGCTGCCTCCAGAGAGGTGACCAGGCAAGAGAGCAAGTATTTTTTCATTGTTTTCCCTTTTGTAACTTGAATTTTGTGCTCTCAACTGAAAAAAAAAAAAAAAAAGCACAACCTAAAAGTTGAGAATTATGTTTTATTTGGTGGACAAAACTGAGGACTTAAGCCCAGAAGACAGCTTCTTGGATAACTCTAAGGAGCTGCTCCCAAGAGGTAAGGAAGAAGCCAGGATATGTAGGGGGTTTTGCAACAAAAACCAGATTGTCAGAACATCAAAAGATTACCGTTAATTAAAGAAAACTAGACATCTGAAGTTAATGAATTTAGTGTGCTTTTTTTTTTTTATTTGAAGAATAGTTGATTTACAAAGATTGTGTTAGTTTCTGGTGTACAGCAAAGTGATTCAGTTATACATATATATTTTTCATATTCTTTTTAATTATAGGTTATTACAAGCTATTGAATATAGTTCCTTGTGCCTTACAGTAGGACATTGTTGTTTATCTATTTTATATATAGTAGTTTGTATCCACTAATCCTAAACTCCCAACTTCTCCCTAAATTCTTTCTAAAATTACCCTCATTTCTACCAAATATAGCTGAATTAAGACTAATCTGTTTGCAAAATAAGTCTAGTTAATTGATCACAAAGGCTCTTTTAAATTGGCTGTGCTGAAACTTTTTATAAGGAATCTCAGACTGAACTTTAAAAAACCTCAAGACCAGGAAAGCCACACCAAGGGTGTGTCACAGATTCCACCTGTGATATCTCTGATTTTGGCAAATTCCCCTCTTCTCAAGGCCCCCCAAATACCTTGAGAATCCTGCACCTGTTAGAGGTAGCCTGCCTTATCTACCTGAGAAATCTGCTGAGAACCTAAGCATTAACGAATTCTAGAGGGATCAGGTGGAGGAAGAGATAAATGATTTAATTCTACTTACAAAGGTTTAATTCAAAGATTTCCTTGTATCTGGAAAACACAGTTTAAAAAATAGTAATATTTCAAACAAAAACCAAAAATTATAACCATACTCATCAGTTTGCTCAGTCCTATATGACTAATCCTTGATCTTAATCTTCTGTTAACAGTGTTGTGAAGCCATCATGTTACCAAACTCAGGCTCACTACTTGAAAGTCAATATTCAAGAGACAGTGTTGGTAGGAAAGGAAAGTTTGCTTTATTTAGGAGGCCAGATACCTGGGGAGAAGATGGACTCATGTCCCAAAGAACCAACTCCCAATTGCACATTACTGTGCAAGAGGTTTTAAAGGGGAGTTGCAGGAGCGTATAGGCAGAGGGAGGGGGCTGTGTGCAGAACAGCACAGTCAGCACTGACAGTCGTCTTGAAATTGATCATACTGGGGTCTGATCAGCATCATTTTGATTGTTTGAAGTACAGTGAATCTTCAGTTCCAGGGTTGGTTGGTTCCCATTTCGTTGAGGCCGGTTTTTGTAATTGTGTAAAGTGGAGCTGCTTATGTCATGGCTATAGTCTGGTCATCATGTAGTTAACTTTTTCCACCTGGTGGGGGTTTCATTGTCTACAAAACAGCATAAAGGCTATAGCCCTCAAGGAGAAACTAAAGATCTTTGACTTCATTTAATGGCTAAACTATTATTATTATTATTTTGCCTTGCTTGACTATTTTTCTTTGTTTCTTAATTTTCTCACTTCTTTGGTTAAATTCATTCTTTTGTGAAGTTTTTCTACCGATAAGAGGCAGGGAGAGGACATGGTGGAGGTCTGTTCTAAGGAGACCTCATAGAGTCCTTCTCGGTTACAATCAGGTTTTCCATTAGAATTCTGTAGTTTATTATCCAGTTCAGTAGTAAGACCTGGAAGTTATCAGAAACCTGTACTTGTCTAAAAAGTCCTTTCTGTGAATCTACTTGAAGCATTTTTTGCAAAACAGCACAGTACAGCAGTAACTTGCTATAAATGACAGAGGACTTAAAAGTGCAAGGTTAAAGATCTGATTACAATGCAAATGGCAAAGAAACTTGGCTACTGCTGTGACATATAATAATTTAACATAATTACTAAAATTATGATTGATATCATTTACCAGAACATACCAGAATTTTAGGAGTTCCATATAATTTCTGGGATTAATAACATTTATATTAATAACATTTACCCATATGATACAATCTAAGAATGTTTATCACCACTCACTTGACAATGCTTCTCATGTAATGTAATATACCAAATAAGCCTTATTAGTTTAATGTTTTGCCCTCTGAAATGGAGAGAAAACAAATATTTTGAGGTGTTCCAGGAACCCTTTGCAAAACCTCAGAGTTAGCTAGAGATCAAACAAACTTCATTTAGAATTTGGTGTTACGAAAGTTTGTCAGAAATATCAAAAAGTTTTAAAATACCTGGTCAAATAGGATCATAGGTCACCATGAAACAATATTCATTTAACCTAAGTGACAATAAAAGATCTCAAAGGTTGTAATAAACTCACACAGCCTATTACCAAAAATGGTTTAATATTTTTAGAAAATTTTGTCCTCTTAGAAAACCAAAGTCAGGTTTTGTCTCACTTTACCTTTAAAATTTATTTTCTTAATTAAATTCAATTTTATCTTAGTCAATCCTGACCATTCACAAAACTCTGTGTTCCTCCTCCACAAACCTCCCACAACTTTCTGTATCCCATATTAACCTGTCCTTCACTTTCTTTTCCATTCAGAAACAACCAGGTTAGGATAAAACCTTTTTCCCCCTTTAACAAAATGCATTTCTATTCCTTATACTCTCTTCCACTGAAAATGTGCCTCCCATTTTCCCTGCATATGGGAATGCTTCCCTTATTATTTTAGTAGCTTTAGTTACACATATAATTCTTAGCCTTAAGACCTCAATCTCTAGCAAAAATAGCAAAAACCAGGAAGGAAGTGATTGTGAACTTTTTGCCATACCAGCAATTCCTGATTGGAAAACTTAGACTTTAGTCTTCTGCTCCTAAAAAGGCAAAGGTAGGTAAACTTAGAGCCACCCAGCACTTAATGTTCCAGTATTTTATCCTATTTGAAATGACCAACATAGTCAATGAATTCTTGCAATTTAACTTAGTTTTAAGTTACCGAAATCTGGAGATGCTATCCTTAAGGCAGACATTTCCAAAACACAGTTATTCCTAAGGAGTTTACCTAAAAGCTCTTACCTCATTTACCTCTATTTTATTTACTTAAAAGTTTCATTGTATCAAGTTATTTTTTTTGCTGACAAACTTTGTAACAGGAATAATAAAATCTTACTTGATTTCTAATAAACCTGGGTATGTCACTTGAAAACCGGGTTTGCCTCTTGGTGGGTGTTGAGCCAACAGACACAACCAAGCCAAAGATGGGGAGAAGGAAGATTTATTACTTGCAGCAAGTAAGGAGAACATCTTTCCCAAAGTGGTGTTTCCCTGAAGCAAACTTGGGGACGTTTTAAGCTAAGGGTACATGCATGTTCATGAAGGGGCTTGGGTGGTCAGAGTCCAGGCTTCAGTTCGTTGAAGTCATGAGCGTCAGAAAAGGTTCCAGTTGATCTGGTGGTTGAGGCTTTGGGCTGATCGTCACCACTGAAAGAACTGGGAGTCTTTACTACTGATATTATTACCTTTGCTATTGTTACCTCTTCTGCCTGATAAGAGCCCTGTTCAAAGGCAAACATTGTGACCAGGCTTAGATCACAAAATGGCTTAGGCCAAAAATAGTTTCTCTTACGTTAAGAACCTGGTTCTCTTTCTCCAGAGACCCCCCCCCTCCCTATCTGGTGACAGGGACATTAAAAGTATTATACTTAATATTGATGACTCTAAAACCATATCTGTATTAATTAAACCAGCAAGCTTAAGCTAACTTTAATATCCGATATTAATTCAATACTGAACTTCCCAGTCATGTAAACCCGAAGTTCATCATGGGCAATTTCTTTTATATTTCTGAGTATTTAGTTAAGCACTTAATTTCCTATAAGCCAATTAAATAGAAGTCTTTTACAAATTCATTTTGGCAATACCACACATCTAGAACAGACATATATAGAGTCACACAAACACATAAACACAGAGACCACATAGTTCCCGTTCCAAAATTTCAGCCACAAATCAGGTACAATAATATAAAATCCATCGGTTACAAAAGAGATTGGATTCAAATTGGGT
This sequence comes from Vicugna pacos, assembly GCF_048564905.1. Taxonomy (NCBI): domain Eukaryota; kingdom Metazoa; phylum Chordata; class Mammalia; order Artiodactyla; family Camelidae; genus Vicugna; species Vicugna pacos. The sequence continues at coordinate 3,697,914 of NC_132991.1, forward strand.
TTCTGGCCAATAGAACAAATCAAAGTCACCCATCTAGATGGCTAAACCCTTTTTACTAATATTTATGGAGAAGACACTTAAGATTTCTACTTGTCCTTGACAAGTCAAGTTCCAAATTACCTACCCTCTTCCCTAAAATTTGCATTGTAGAAATATGGCAGTGATAAAAGTTTCCAGGAGACCAGATAAAGCATTTGCATCTCTAAGGCAAGTTCCTCCTAGGATACCTTTGTTCCCTTAAGGCCAGAAAAAAATATTTTTTCTTGATACTTACAAGCCTCTTAAGACAAATAGGGGAGGTTTGGGAGAAATACAAGGATTGGTGAGTTTTAGATTAAGTCTGGAGCCACACCTCTCATCCTGTAAAGACTAGATTTATAAGACAAGGACAGTTGTTTTTAACTCCTCAAAGAATTGAGTGTCCACCTCAGTGACACCAAAGGACAGACACACCCCTTCACCCATGTTGGAATGTTTTACTTTCCTTCATTTAGCTAAGGGGAGAGGGTCCCCCCTAAAATTCCTATCAGGCTCTGCATATCAGCTATGATCAGTTTAGTCAGGCCTCTCATTTTGGTAATCCACTTACAAACACTTTTGAGGATCTTCCCTGGATTTAAGAATTAACTATGGCCCGCAGTTTGGTCTTTGATCTGAAGAGGATCACCTACGGCCACAGGTCTCATTTCACTAGCAAAGGACTTGTTCAGACCATACATCAACTCATCTTCTTTTCCGTTGAAGCCAAATTTAACAAAAACCCAGCCACCTATACTTCCCTGGGCCTCTTGCCAAACCTAGCTAGGTCCTCCCTAGGAAATGCATCGGTGCCCCTTAAGACTCCAAGTCTTAAGTGAAGCAGCTCGAATAAAATGTTCAGGATCATCACCCGAACAACGAGATCTAAATATCAGGAGAACTCACCAGAATACCTGAGGAGAACCAAGAAGTCAGTGGGGTTCAACAGGCCCACGCTGGTACTGAGCGCTTGTTCCTGGGAGACCCCAGGTGCCCTCTGGTGAGTGTCTCTGACATCCTGCCAGCTACACCAAGTATATGTTGATGAAAAATTAGTCCATCTAAGAAAGAAATGGAAAATTGTATTCCAGCCAAATTGAGGATTATACCCCGGGAAGAGCATCTCAGAAAGCCCATTAGAAGTCAAAGCATGATTAGATAAGTTTTTTGAGACCAGAGTGCCAATACATGAAATGATGTATTACTGACAGTTCACACAGTGCAGACCTAAGCATCATCGCGGCCCCTTACAAGATCAAGAAGAAATGTTACGTTTTAAGATGCCTTGCTGGTGATAGGAAAATGTTGCTCTTTATGGTTGAGCAGGTATTTCTGCTGATGGGGGAGATTTGGTTGGTGCATAACGCAGGTACGCAAGGCACAGTGAGGAGAGAGAGGAGGTCAAAGGGTAAAACAAGTTTTATGTTTAAATTTTTCTTGTGGTAAAATATAAATTTTATTTCACTTAGGGTAAATCTTTAGTAAATAAAAGCTAATTTAAATTTGTTGGTTTAATTAAAGCAGACATGTCCTTAGAGTTATCAGCATTAATTAGAATACTTTTAGTCTATCTAGGTTTGCCAAAAGTCATGTAAGTTCATGTTATCTCTGTTACAGAGTTTGTCAGCAAGAAAAACGTAAGGTGATAGCTGTTTAATGTCTCATGAAATTTTCATGAGTAATCTAAACATAATTGTTAAGAACAAGTGGATTAAATAGAAGTAAAAGTTTATAAATAAATTTTGCAACAGTAATTGTGGTTTATGGTTGTACACTTAAAAATAGTTCCTCAAATCTTTTTGATTAATCAAAACCTTAAAATATACTGAGAAAAGTTAAATGATGGAGATTCATTGAATATCTAAATCATTTTCAAGTAAGATAAAATACTGAACTGTTAATTACTGAACATAGGTTTATCCACTTTTGTCTTCCTTTTACAGAGGAGCATAGTTTGCACCACCTTGGAAAATTTACTGTGACGAAGAATATGCTTTCAGAAGGTATAAAACGTATTCATAAACTAGCCAGTAACAGACAGAACAAAATTGTTTACTTCTTAATTGTCACTAGAAATAAAGGAGTTTAAGGATAAAACATTCCAGTATATATAATGAATACTGCTAGAAATGATAAAGGAAACATCTCTGTGTGCAAGATGAGTGCAGAATCGTGTTTTTGGTAAAGAAAGTTCTGAGGAAAGAAGAGTTTGTTTGTTAAGGGAAAAGAAAGTAATTTTGTCCTAAAGTAAAGCTGATTAGTTCAGAACAGGAAAAAGGAGAATAAAGGAGAAACCACAGACATAGAAACTGGGAGGAGAGAGAATGAGAGAGAATCTTGCCACTTGTGAACAAAGCACTTTAATTCTGCCTTTTCTTCATCTGAGAATGTCTTCACTGGATTGGGATCCTGGGCTGACGGTTCTTTACATTTAGTACTTAAGAAGTGGTGTGCCGCTTTCTTCTGGCTCCCGTAGCTTTCGAGGAGAAATCCACTGTCACTCCAGTTGCTTGTCCCCAGTGGCAGTATGTCACTTCTCTTTCACTGCTTTCCAGTGATCATCAGTTTTCTCTGCCATCAGTTCTGAGAAATTTGACTGTCATGTTTCTTGATGTCCATTTTGGGGGTTTCTTTAGCTTGAACTTCCCTCAATTTTTTGAATCTATAGATTTGTGTCTTTGTTAAATTAGGGAATTTTTCAGCCTTTTTTTTTTTTTTTAGTACTTTTTCACCCCTGTTTTCTTTCTCTTCTCCTTCCACGACTCTGTTGGGGTCAATGTTAGTTCTTCTAACAGTCCCACAGGCCCCTGAGGCTCTGTTCATTTTTCTCTTATCTGCTGCCTTTCTGTTATTCAGATTGGGTAATTTCTATTGCTTTGTCTTCAAGTTCATTGCAATATTCTTGTCTCCTTTATCTTGCACTTGCATCCATCCATTAATTTATTTTTTCCTTTTTGTATTTTTTTAATTCTAAAGTTTCCATTTGATCCTCTGCTATATTGTCTCTTTCTTTGCTGAGACTTTCTTTTCTTTCATTTGTTTCAAGAATATTCTTAATCACTTACTTGAGCATTTTTCTGATGGCTGCTTTAAAATCTTCTCAGACAATTCAGCACCTCTGTCATATCAGGGTTGGCATCTATCGACTGTCATTTTCAATCCACTTGAGATCTTCCTGGCTCTTGGTGGATGAGTAGTGACGTGCTGAAGCCTAGACATCTTGAATATTATGTAATAAGACTCTGGATCTTATTTAAATCTTATTTAAATGTTCTGTTTTAGCTGGGTTTTCTGACTCTGCTCAAGAAGGAGAGGGTTCTGCCCCTAGGTGGTGGTGAAGGCCTCCTCTGACACCACTAGAGTGGAGAGAGGGCAGCCATATTTTTACTGCTGGGTGGGAGCTGAAGTCCAGGCTCTCCCCAAACTCTACTGACACCGGGGGATGGAGGGCTTCCTCATCAGCTGGCAGGGATGAAAGTCCTGACTCCCTGCTCAGTCTTCTCTGACACCACCAAAAAGTAACTGGAATCCACTCACTTATGACTCTCAGTTTTCACATCAGTAAAATGGGATTGCAGCACCTCCCTGGGAGGCTTACTGTGAGGATTAGGAACTGCAAGATGGGAGCACACAGTAGGAGCTCTGTGACCCCTACTTTCCTTGGGAAGAGGGAAAGATGCAAGGACTGGGTACTGTAATTATAATCCCAGAGGTGGTACATCTCCTCTGTAGAGATGAAGTCTTGTCTTTGAGCTTTAGAGGCTAAGATTAAAGTCCGACACTCATACAGAATTAAGGAAATGGGGGGTAAGTGAGGGCCAGCAGTTCACCGGAAGTCAGAAGGCAAGTGGGCAGCAGTACTCAGAGTGCAGGTTTCCTGTAGATGCTTCCAGAAAGAATTGTCCCCAGAACCTGTGGTTCCAGTCAAGGGGCAGATTTCTCCAAAGTTGCCCATCTTTTCAGGTGGGGCATTTGGGCAGGGGATTCTGCCTTCTTCCTGTCAGACTTTGGGACTGGCCATCCTCCGTTGGAGAATCAGGGTCTGAGATGCCTCCCCGTGGCCCCTGGGGGTGCACTGGAGACCATGCACCTGGAGGCAGGCAGGCACACAGGTTCACACCTGGGCTCTCCTACTGAAGGCTAGAAGGCCACCAGAGGCTCAGGGGGTGGGAGGTGCACTCTCCTCCAGGTCTGGAGGAGACGACACATACATTGGGGCCACCAGGTCCCTGGCCAGGGCTGAAGCAGTCCCAGAATGGTGGGCTTCTGTATGTGGCCTGGTTGCACAGAGCAGAGGGTGGCTGGGTGGGTGCCCTGTGGGGCTGAACGTGCTCAAGGAAGGTTTCTATCAACCAGAGGTGGGGGTGGGGAGCTTGGGTGAGGTAAGGGCTGTCCCCTTCTGGAGCCCTGGGAGCTTCTGAAGACCCAGAAGCCCAGAAGATGCTGGCACTGTGGCCCCTCACCGTTTCAGGATTGGGAAGACAGACAGAACTCCTGAAACCACAGAACTCACTGTGTATCCCTGGATTGTCCACTGTCTCTTTCTTCATTTAGCAAATAGGTCTGGGGTTGGGGCAAGACCCTTCTTCCCATCACACCTGGGTTCACATTCCCACTGCAACAACTTTGCATCTGGGTAACCTGGAGCAGGTGGTTAACCCTCTCCTTGCCTCGGTTCCCTCATCTGCAAAACAGGGGGGACAACAGCACTTGCTTCTCAGAATTGTTTGAGGATCAAATAGAGACTCATGTATGTAAAGAATTTAGCACAGTGCCTGGCACGATTAAGCCATGTGTGCATGGTTGCAATTGTCATCATTGTCATCATCATTCCACGATAAGGATCAGTCAATGCCCTTCAGTCAAAGGGCACTAGGACCACACCTGCAGCTGAGCAGGCTGGGTTTATTACTGATTGTCTCATGGGAGAACACGAACCATGGAAGACTGTGGGATGTAGGAGGGAGTTGAAAGACACTATTGTTAGACTGGGTTTTAATGGGTATTTTGGGAGATGGTCCACGGAAGCTCTAGATTGGGTGCTGTCAGGAAGCAGAGAAAGTTCTCTGATGGGTACTTTATACGTCTTATCTACGGGGAGGGTGAACTAGTGACTCAACTCCCAGAACCACTCTTGAGTGGTGTGTGTGACATGTGGACACAAACAGCACAGCAAAGGTGTGAAAACTGCCCTGAGACTAGAACTGCTGACAAAAAAGCAAGACAGAATGTGCAGTTTGACCTTAATTGTGTTGATTGCTTAGTAAGTAACAGAGAAAGAAAAATAAACATTCTTCAGAGGATTGTAATAGAAACCAGAGTCTCACAACATAATAAGTAAATAGTATAGGATGCCGTCCAAAATCATACATTACACACAAGGAATAGGAAAATTTCACTGCTTCTCAAGGGAATAGAAAATCAACAGATCCAGCCATGAAATAACACGTATAAAGGAATTATCAGACACAGCAGCTATTATAACCATGCTCAATGTAACAAAGGAAAATATTTTTGAATTTAATGGAAAGAAGTAAGTACTCAGCAGAGAAATAAAAATTATGCAAAAACAGCAAATGGAAACCTCAAAACTTAACATCCAATATCCAAAATCAAAATTCACCATATAGGAGGGTATAGCTCAAAGTGCTAGTGTGCATGCTTTGCATGCACAAGGTCCTGGGTTCAATCCCTAGTACCTCCTCTAAAAAATAGATAAATAAATAAACCTAATTACCCCCTACCAAAAAAAGAAAAAAAAATTCACCAGATGGGCTAACTAGCAGGATGAAGAATGTAGAGGAGAAAGTCAGTGATCTAAGGATAGATCAATAGAGACAGTACAATCTGAAGAACATTAAAAAAAAATTAAGAGGGCTTAGAGATGTGTAGGATATATCAAAAGTTATAATTTCCTGGGCAAGTGTCTAGAAACATATAGCCTGCCAAGACTGAGTCAAGAAGAAACAGATAATTTGAACAGAGTGATCACTAGAAGAGAAATTGAGTCTGTAATTTAAAAAATTCCCTGCAAAGAAAAGTCCAGGACTGTATGGCTTAACTTGGGAATTCCACCAAACATACAAAGAAGAACTTATATCTATCCTTCGCAGGCTATTTCAAAAAATTGAAAAGGAGGGAATACTCCCAACTTCACCATCTATGAGGTCACCGTCACTGTGATACCAAAACCAGACAAAAATACTCCAAAAAAAGAAAATTATAGTCCAATATCTTTGATGAATATAGATGCAGAAACCCTAAACAAAATATTAGCAAACTGAATCCAACAATGCATAAAAAGGATCATACACCATTATCATGATTGTGTCATTCCAGGATCACAAGGATGGTTCAATGGACACAAGTCAGTGTGATATACCACATCAACAAAAGGAAACACAAAGATCACATGATCATCTCAATAGATAAAGTATTTCTAAGCAGTATTCCTCTTAAGCTATAATTTATTATTTCCTAATCAAACTCAGCCATAAAAAGAATGAAATTTTGCCATTTGCACCAACATGGATGGACCTAGAGAATACTATGCTTAATGAAATAAATCAGAGACAGACAAATACTGTATCACTTGTATATGGAATCTAAAATACAATATAAATGAGTCTATATACAAAACAGAAATAGACTGAACAGACATAGAAAACAAACTTGTGTTTAACAAAGTGGGGGTTGGAAGGTGGGGGAAGAACTAATCAGGAGTATGGGATTAACAGATACAAACTGTTAAACATAGGTCCTACTGTATAGCACAGGGAATTATATCCAATATCTTGTAATAACCGTAATGAAATATAATCCAAAAAAACCCCCCAAATCACTATGCTGTACACCTGAAACTGCAATAATGCAATATTGTAAATAAGCTATGTTTCAATTTTAAAAAAAATGTAGTTTCTCTCCTCTGGAGTTCCCTGAGGAATGAAGTTGGTGCAGAAGAAAATAGATGTGGCTGAAAACGTCACAAGTTTGTAAAACATGATCTAGGAAGTTCAGAAAACCCTCAACTTGACATGTTGTAATCAACTTGTTGAAAATCAAAGGTGAAAAAAATCTTGAAAGCAGTCAGAGAAAAATGACACACTATACATAAAAGAATATCAATTCTAAGGCTGGTAATTTCTCATCAGTAAACAGAGGCCAGAAAAGATCAGAATAGTATCTTTAAAGTCCTGAAGGAAAAAGTTACCAACCCAGGGCATTATATGGAACAAAGCTATCCTTAAGATTGAAGGAAAAACTAAAATGAAAATGAAAAAGTTTGATGAAGATGAAAGTAAATTAGAAGAACTAACCATCAGGTAATTTGATATCAAATGATGTGAAAGAAACTTTTTCAGGCTAAAATGAAATGACCAAGAGTTCCTGAAGTTAGAACTTCAGGAATAAAGGAAGAGCAACAGAAGTGGGAGTATCTGGAAAAGTGAGATAACCTATTTTTTCTCCTCTTAAATTCTTTTAATATATATATGACTTTTGAATGAAAAAATTATACCAGTCTCAGAGGGTGGGGTTCAATTCATGTTGATGTAATACATATGACAACCATAACATAAAAATCAAAGAGTAAAAGAATCTATTGCTGTAAGGCTTAGATTTTACTTTTGTCAAAGCAAAAATTGCACCCAAGAATGTTAACCAGTCAAGGAAGACATTATTTAAGACTGTTACAATAAGGGAGAAAGACCAGAACTCAGTCTGAGCTCAGCTCCACTGAAACAAAAGGGAGGAGAGTTTTAAGTGCTGAGGTGAGGTTTATCTATGGGGTGTGTCCAATACATTTAATTATTTGCAGTGGTTTTTCTCTGTGATTAGGACATCTGTGTGTGCTATTTAGTACCCACCAAAGTTAAGTTCCTACCCCGACAGAGACTGGGAAATTTGGTCTATATTTGGTCTATATGTCCCTCCAGCCTGCCCTGGAGGCCACTTCACTTGCTACCCCAGCACCAAGGGAAAGGGCAGGAGGACGCACAGGCACTGATCCCAAAGCTGCCAATTCGTGTAGGGGCTGCTTTCCAGCGGTCCCCTCTCTGCTCGGCTGGGACCAAGGACTCGGTCCTGTACTGTTAGTTCTCCAACAGCTCTGGGTCCACTGCCCTGCCAATGAGCTCATCACCCTGAAGGCAAACACCTCCAGCCCTCAGACCCCAGGAAGTCCGGAAGTTCCGGAGGGTCTGGCGGGAATCTGCAGTTGTGCTGTCTGAGGTCCTCGCGTCTTGTGCACACAGGCCATCTCTCCAGATTTGTGTGCACCTGTTCCGTTCAGCCATGCCCATTCTTGGCTCACATATTCCAGAGCTGCATCCCAGAAACAGGCCACACGGTGCGTGCTTTGCCTTTGGAGGTTGGCAGCTGAAGGACAGTGCTTGAAGCCCAGCTCTCTATCCAAGGATGGACCTCAGCCAAGTGCTTGATGGGCAGTTACCTGGGCAGACTCTGCCCCTCACCCCGCCGCAGGTGATGGGGGCCAGCACCTGCCAGGAGGTGCCAAACATTTGGCAGCACTATCCCAGCTCCCTTCAGGTTGAGGGTTTCAGTAGCATCTATGGGCTTTGCCCCAGACCTGAGCTGCCCCTTTGCAGCACTCAGCATTACAACAGAAATAAAGTGAGGGTGGGGGGCTGAGTACAATACACTTCTATGGAGGAAGCCTGGGTCTCAATACCCGGGGACCCCCCTTGGTCAGAGCACCCCCATGGTGACCCTGGGACCCAGTACTAAGAATGACCCTGTGTTTGGAGGCACTGCTGCCCCTATCTTAAGTCACATCTCCAGGGACTTAGCCCAGTAGAGCCCCCATACTCCCAGCCAAGGACCCAGCACTGCTGCCTTTAGGGGCATGTCCATTCGGGTCTCTAACCTCAGCAGCCCTGCCTCCGCGGTGGGCACAAGGAGGAGCAACTTGCTGTTAGGGCCCCCTCATCACCTGTCCAGGGCTTGGTTGGACACAAAACCATTGTGCCACCAACCAAGTCATTTTCCTCCGGGTCAGGATCCCTTGGGGTCTAAGAGGTGAATGAATGCTCGCCTGAGTTAATAGTTTCCTGGAGAAGTAGTCAGTGTCCACCTTATTCCCAGGCTGGACCTCAAATGGGCTCCTTTTCAACAAGATACACAAGTGTAGGCCTGACCTCTGTGACCCTGGAGCAAACTGGGCACCCAGAGTTACAGCATTCCATTCCCAGACTCTGCTCTGCAGTTTTCCCCAAAGGTGGGTAGTTTGAGGCTGTTGTCTGTAGACAGAGATCCTTGTCCTGTCCCCTCCAGTCACGAAGCAAGTGGGACCCCTAATACTGCCAACAATAGACTCCTCCCCCTTCCCCATTTTCTGCTAGAACCCTTGTGTCTTCTTTATAACATAATAAAGTCTCCTTCTTGTTCCTTTGCATAATCTCGTATGTCTGTGCTCTGTAGATCGAGGGTGGAAATCTCACCTAGAGGGAATGGGCCTGGCATCAAAGCTTCTGGGCTAGCACCAGCAAGGAAAGCTTTACTTCTGGGATGTGACATATCCCTGAGCAGTTTGCATACATCCCGCTTTAAAAAAGTAAAAGGACTCCCTGAATTACATCTCTTCCCTTCTCCAAAAACAGAGATGAAGGGGAACTATTCCCAGAGGAAACAAGTTAAAATTAGTTCATTTTAAGTATAAAAGATGAAAAGACTTCCAGTTTTTGGTCCAATATGTACGGAGATTAGAGATCATCACTCTTGTCATCACAAGAATTAAAACTGAACAAACTTAATCAACAATTCTTCCTAAGTCCACCAGAGAGTTTAGGTCACAGGGCAAACTATCACCACAAAAACTGAGAGACAGGTGAACACAGAGAACCACAACTTAAAACAGCAGAGGCTTCTGCTGGAGCCAGAATCTTGGTAGCAAAACGTAACCTGTAATTGATGAATTTCAATTATCACTGTGGACAAGCTTGAAGTTAAAAACTCCAGGGGGCTCAGTCTTATGGGGATCTCCACACTTTAATGAGATTTACCTCCAGTAGCCCCACCACATTCTTACAGAGCTGATCAAAGAAAAGTCCTTCATGCTTCCAACAGGGAGAGAAGAAAAGCAACTCCTTTGAAACACACCCAGAGGAGTCTGTTCTTAAGAAATTCTTCCCTCAAGGGAGAATTGTATCAGAGCAATTACTTTGGCTTCTACCAGAGGATAATTGGCCTGGAGAGAGGAAATACCCAAATCTTATCCCACTTAGCTTTCCATGGGAGGAAGGGAGACACCAGCTCCAGCTTTGTCTAGTATTTTCTCACCTACGAGGAAAAACAATCTGAGAAGCACATGTAAAGGTGAAATCCCAGGGACACGGGCTTATTAAAAGACTGAGATCTAATCATAGATCTATAAAATACTTCCCTTCAACACCTTACCACTGAGTTATTAGGGCTCCTGTATCAGAGCAGGATTTCAAATGTGAGAACTTCAAATCTCAGATCTCAATGAAGAGATATCAAGTGAAACTCAAAGAGAACAGGGAAGACAAAATCAACAACAACCAAAAAAACCCGGAAGAAAACAAAGCATCCCAGAGGAAATGATAGCTTCTGACACCTCCAGCTAGTAGTAAGCAGTAAACACAGTTTAACTCCTAGAACATAAAAAACATACTTTGAAGCCCTAGTTACCTCAGTTGTTTTACCCAATACATCAGTCATGTCCAGCTTTCAACCAAAAATTACAAGGCATACTAAAAGGCAAACAAACAAACAAAACAAAACAAACAAACAAACAAACAAAAACCCCACAGATAGAAGAGGCAGAGCAAGCTCAGAATCAGACTGGGATATCACAGAGATTTTGGAATATTAAATTGAGAATTTAAAATAAGTATAATTTATATGCTATGAGCTCCAATGGAAAACTGAGCAGCAGACAAGAACTGATGAGCAGTGTAAACAAGGGGTTGGAAATTCTAAGAGGAAATGGTGGAAATAAAAAAAAAACACCATAACAGAAATGGGGAATGCTTTTGATGAGCTGATGAATAGACTAGATATGACTGAGGAAAGAATCAGTGAACTTGAAGATATGTTAATAGAAGCTTACCAAACTAAAAAACAAAAGAAGACTGAAGAAACTAGAAAAGAATATCCAGGAACTGTGGGACAATTATAAAGGGGATACAGGAAGAAATTTTTTAAAAGGAAGGGAGAAGAAAGAAAAGAAATATTTGAAGTAATAATGGCTAAACATTTTTAACATACATTGAACCATGTGAATCTTAGAGAACACCAGACAAGATGATACCAAGATATATTCAAGCTTCAGAAAAGTCAAAGAGAAAACCCTGAAAGAAGGCAGAAAGAAAAAAATCTTACTGTAGAGGAACTAGTATAAGAACTATACTGCATTTCTCTTCAGAAACCATGCAAGCAAGAAGAGAGTGGAGTGAAATATTTAAAGTGTTGAAGGAAAAAAAAAAAAACACCAACCTAGAATTCTGTATCCATCAAACTTCTCCTTCAAAAGTGAAGGTGAGGGGTGGAGGGTGGGAAGGGATAGACTGGGATTTCAAAATTGTAGAATAGATAAACAAGATTACACTGTATAGCACAGGGAAATATACACAAAATGTTATGATAACTCACAGAGAAAAAAATGTGACAATGACTGTGCATATGTCCATGAATGACTGAAAAATTGTGCTGAACACTGGAATTTGACACAACATTGTAAAATGATTATAAATCAATAAAAATGTTAAAAAAAAGTGAAGGTGAAATAAAGACTTTCTAAGACAAATAGAAAATGAATTTGTCTTCAGTGACCTGTCTTGCAAAAAATGTTAAAGGAAGTTCTTTAGAGAAAGAAAATGATGTAGGCAGAAACTTGGGTCTACATAAAGAAAGGAAGAGTGTTAGAGAAGGTATAAATGACAGTGAAAGAAAATACTTAGTTTTACTAAATATGTGTTTAGTACATTTGGTTTTTACTAAATACTAAATTAATGCTAAATACTAAACTAGTACTAAAAACTAAATACTAAACTAATGCTGAAGTTAATTTACTTTACTAAATTTAGTTTTTACTTTTCTGATTCTTAATTGACCTAAAAAGATTTATTTTGGGCAAAATAATACTTGCAAAAATAAATTTGGTGAAAATAGTTTATGGATAAGTGAAATGTATGACAGAAGGGATAGAAGAGAAGAACAGGGAAAACGCTGTTATAAGGTACTCACACTAACCATGAGGAAATGCAGTATTACTTGATAATGAACTTAGGTTAGCTGTAAATTTAGATTGTTAATTCTAGGGAAACCATTTAAAAATTTAAATAAGAAATACAGTGGGGAGGAGGATATATATAGCTCAAGTGGACGAGCTCGTGCTTAGCATGCACAAGGTCCTGGGTTCAATCCCCAGTACCCCCTCTAAAAATAAACAAGCAAACAAAGAAACAAACAAATAAATCTAATTACCTCCCTCTCCAAAAAACCCAAAGCAAACAGAACTACAATTGATAGGTTAAAAGAGGAGGAAAAAAATGAATTCATATAAATGAACTATTAAATATGTATAACTGAATCACTATGTTGTACACCAGAAACTAATACAACATTGTAAATCAAACAAATAAACAAACAAACAAACAAAACCAGAGGGGCAAAAATAATTTAAAAGAGTGGGAGATGAAAAAGATAGCACAAGAGCAAAGGATACAAAACAGTTACAAATATGGTATCTATTAATCCAGCAATGTCTTTAATAATCAGTCACTTTAAGTATGGTCTAAATACATCAGTTACAAGACAGAGACCATCAGAGTGGATTAAGAAAACTGCCTGTGTAGTTTCCAGACCCTCAAATTCTACTGAGCCCCTTTGCTATCACCTTTCCAGTCCTGAGCCACAGATCCAAATGGGAATTACCAGGAGGCATTCGTAATTCAAAATTCGCTTCCTTGGACAGGTCCTTAGTCCCCTGGCTAGCAGTAGGTGCAAACTAAAGCTATGATCAGGAACCTCTACTTAGCTCTTGAAGATGCTGAAGAATCTGCTGTTAAAGCAATAGCTGCCCAGCAAAAATCCCTAGACTCTCTGGCTGAAGTCGTTTTTGATAATAGGATAACCTTTCATTATCTTTTAACTAAGCAAGGAGGTGATCGTGCTATATTGTAGCTAAAATCACTTGCTGGATTTGGTTTGCCACTTCTGGGGAAGTTGACTCAGCTACATAAGATCACTGAACTAGCCAGTTGTTTTAAGAAAGTGACTCTTTCAATAGGGTCTTTCTTTGACTTATTTGATTCTAACTCATTTGGTCTTGGGGACCATGGCTCCAAAGTGCAAGCCAGATACTGGGAATTGTCCTGCTTATGATAATCGTAAGTCTCCCTGGTGCTTGGCAGTCTCTCAAAATCTTTAAATACTTGCTTACAGCCACTAACCACCAAGCAGATGATCTCCTTCAGACTAGAACATCAGAAAAGAAATGAAAAGAATGACCAACTGAAAGAATGTATACCCGACACTGTGACCTGTAAACACCACAGAGAGATTCAGCGAAAACTTAGAGAACTTCAGAGCGGTAGCTGCGGGCAGCACCAATGCCTTACATTATTATCACATCTCTCAGTTAGGCTCAGAGTCTGATCAGGAGGGAATTGATAAAACCAAGAAAATATGTCCAAGATGAAGTCATTTATGCTAAGCCCCACATCACCTAGACTTAATTATAGTTTTGTCTCTCCCAGAAATGTAATGTTAAACCAATCAGGAATCACTCAATCGGCCCTGGTTAAGTTACTTGGCTGATAGGGGACCCCATACTCTATAGAAAAATGATCTTGGTACAGCCAACCCACTTTTTTGCTAGTCTAACTTCCTTGTTTCCACTCCTTGGAGCTGCTTTACAGCTGTTAGGTTCGATGCTGCTTGAATCATTGAATAAAGTCATTAAAATAGTCAAAATTTACTCAGTTTAATTTTGTTCCTTAACACTAGCCTGGAGTAAAATCCTTGCTTTCCTAAACCTTTGCTTCTTGCTTCCAAGTTTGTGATAATCCTTGCCTTTTTGGAATCGAGGGAATGAAGATTAAACGCTTGACATCTGGGTAGGTGTGGGGTTCTGATACTTATTAATAATGCCCAATGACTTCCAAGTCTAGTCCAAGAAAATGGAAAGAGAAAGAATTTCCAAGTGATGTGTTATGTTAAGCAATCAACTGGAAATCGAATATTGTAATTGTAACAAATAGGGATGCATTTAATAATAAACAATTTAACATAAAATATCACTAACCTGTTACTGCTTTAAAAAAAGATACACCCTTTCCCCCTTGGTGATTACACGTGTTTGAAGAAAATAGTCATCCTCAATCCACCATTTTATTTTCTTAGCTATTTCTTATTACATATACATATTTACAGTTCTTCACATTAAAGTTCCACTAAAATTAGATTATAAGCATTTCTGATATTATAAAACCTTTTTATAGATACTCTGCATAATATTCTGTTGTATGGATGTGACTTTATTTAACCATTCTCTGCTGTTGGACATTTAGGTTGCTTCCATTTTTTTTGGTATCATCAATGATACTTCAATGAAAGGTTTGTACAAGAGTTTTTTTCATACTTCTGAGACTTTCCTTAGGATAGACTTTTAGAAAAGGATTAGAATCAGAAGCAATAAATATTTTTAGTAAACAATCTATGGTTACCGGGGAAGAGGGGGTGGGAAGTGATAAATTTGGCAGTTTTGAGATGTGCAAATGTTAGCCACTCTATATAAAAATAGATTAAAGAAACACATTTCTTCTGTATAGCACAGGGAACTGTATTCAATATCTCATAATAACCTTTAATGAAAAAGTATGAAAACTAATATATGTATGTATATGCATGACTGGGACATTGTATATACACCAGAAATTGACACTTTATAACTGACTATACTTCAATTAAACAAAAAGTAATAAATATTTTTAAGATTCTTGGTTCATATTGCTAAATTACTTTTCTAAAGGTAGAAGACAACTTGCTTGTTTTAAACTTGTATTGTCTTAATTAATTAATTTTTCTTTTTTTTTAATTGAAGTAGTCAGTTTACAATGTTGTGTCAAGTTCTGGTGGACAGGATATTGAAGTTGTATTGCAAATCTCATATAAATTGAATCATTTATTATGCTGTACACCAGAAATTGACACACTGTAAACTGACTATACTTCAATAAAAATAAGTAAATAAATAAATAAAATAAAAATACATGATTGCATGATCTTGTGGGAAAAAAAAAACATTGTTCTAAACATTAAAAATAAATTGAATCATCCAGTGTCCTCTTTTTGTGCCTGATTTAACAGCATCTGTGATATTTACCAGGTTGTTTTCATTTGTCTGTAATTACAGGCATAATTTATTTTATTGCACTTCACAGATATTGTATTTTTTTTAACATATGGAAGTTTCGTGGCAACTGCATTGTCAGATGATGGTTAGCATTTTTTTAGCAATGAAGCATTTTAAATATATGTACTTTTTTAAAGGACATGGTGCTATTACAAACTTAATAAAGTACAGTATATTGCAAACATGACTTCAGCATGCACTTGGAAACCAAGAAACCTTGCGGTGGCCTGGAAAGGAACAGGCACAGTATCTCCGAGGTCTGCCTGAATTTCCTGTTGAGGTGGGAAGCCCCATGAGAAAGACCTGCAGGACCCCCAGGCGGGGCCACTACTCTCCTGTCAGCATCATCTGGTTCCCTGGCCCCGCGTCATTATCTCTCTTTTTGCCTCTGAAATCGCTTGCTTCTAGGAAAGCTGAACCTAGCCCTAAGATTCTGTTGGTTCCCTGAGCTAACTCCTGATTGGTCCATTTCTATCACACCTGATTGGTCCATTTCTACAAAGCTCCTTCCTAATTTGTCAACTTTGTTACACCTTATGATGTTGCAAAGGGTTGACTGGCAGCCTATAAAAGTCTGTGTAAACGGACAGATGGGGTCTGGAGCTTGCAGTGTACTCCTCTGGGCTTGCGGGCATAATAAACCTGAGTTCTCCAACTCTTTGCTGCTTGGTTTCTCTCCCGGATCCAGGTTGTTGTTGCAACTGAGCTGTAACACTGAGCTGTAACACACTTTGCTGCAACACTGTTGCTACATAGCAGCTCATCACAGGACAGTTTATTTACAACTACTAATGGACATTTGGGTTACCAGTGTTTTGTTATTACAAATAAAGCTTCTGAGAACGTTCCAGTGCAAGCCTTTGGTGGGCGTGTGCACTCGGTCCTCTTGGAGAGGACCTGCTGAGTTTCTGGGTGAGGATATGCGTAGCTTCAGTAGACGCAGTTGAAACCGTTTTCCAAGGAGGTTGTACCCTACTGCTGTTTTTGTAACTTGGTCTCCACGTTGAGTGAGGAAAGGAGATAACCTAGAGACATCAGGTAATGAGCAAACTCAAATCTTGTGCTTGACTCAGCTCCGTGACTTCTTTCAAATTCTCGAAATATTGTCAGGCAGGAGTCCTAGTTTCACGGATGAATATTTAGCAACTGCAGCACTGCCACCAAATTTCTTATTCAAACAAATCTTTTATTCAAATTTTGTTAAACGGGGTATTTTTGAGAGCATCAGGCTTAACTCCCAACTTGAGGCCACCTTCCTCCCCACGCAGCGCCAACCTCCCCTCAGCTGGAACAAAGAGCCGCTCAACCGAGCCGCGCGGGGTTCCGGCCAGGCCCCGCCCCTCACCTATACACATGCGCAGACCGAGTCCTACGGAGCCCGGCGACTCTGGCGCGCGTGACGTCGTAGCGTACGCCGGGGCGTGATGACGCAGGACGTGCGCTCGGTGGCTCATAGGGAAGATGGCGGCTACTCTTTTGGAGGAGTGGGATTGAGGGGCGGAGGGAGGAGGCCAGACAGGAGAGACATTCCCAACGGCGAAGACGAACACTTCGCTCGCCATCCATTAGGAGCTCTGCTCAGCGCCAGAGGGTGAGTGCGGCGGTGGCACGGGACCGCTCCCCAGCAGCAGGCGGCGGCACTCTCCGCCATTTTCAAGCTCGGCCGTTGCGTGCTTTGGGGGCCCGGAGGGGCGCCTGGGGACAGGCTGGAAGAGCGGGGAGAATCGACGTCCGGAGGCTCTTTGAGGCGGGTTCGGGCCTTCGGGGAGGGGGCTGGAGGCTTGAGGCGGATCGGGAAAGGAGGCCATGGAAGGACTGAGGCCCTGCCTGGGAACCGGTGGCAACAAGAAGACGTAGGGAGGGTAGGCCACGGATAAAACTGAAGTTTAGAGGAGGAAAGCGCGTTAAACTGAAATTTGGGACGGGAGGGGAGGGATGGGCCGAGAGCTGAATGGAGTGTGGCTTTGAGTGGTTGGTTGGAGGGGTCACGGGAAGTTAGTTAATGCGAAACCGGCCAAACAGCGGAAGGTTTAGCCTCGTAATTATCGTGGCTGGAAGTCGACAATTTTAACAGGGATGGGTCCACAGCTTGACAGTCTAAATAAAAACCCCGCTCCTTTGGAATAGTTCTGTTGCTATTTTGTTTAAGATCATGCTCCCTGCATGTGTCTCTAGTAACTCCCAGCACATCTCTAATTTTAAGTTGCCGTCTGGCAACTAGATATTTAGGATCTTAGAAAGCATTCTTTTTTTTAAAGAAAAAGTGTTGATACTTTGTTGTAACCCTTGTGGTTGGTGGCCCTTCCGGAGAGAGAAGGAGGCGGGTCTTTAGGGAATTCCGTAATTGGACCTGTTTAAATCAAATCAGAAAAGTACGGATTACTTTTAGAAAGCCTGTTAAGAATGTTTTGAAGTAATTTCTACACAGATGACATTAAGTTGACTGGGAACTTTGGAAGACTGTAGAGTATTTACAAAAAGCCAGTGTTGATAGGAATACCTCTTGGGAGCAGTGAGTTGACTTTAAAGCGCACTGTGGATATCTAGTGCACGCAGTATTTTTTGCCTGTGAACGTGATGCAGTGGTTGAACTTTTTAATTCAAAGAAAACTTTTGGAGACTCTTAGTTAAAAAGAAACATGTTAATTGTTCCCCTATGGCATTTTTGTTTTCCTAATCTTAACTGCATTTGACACCCACCTTTTATTACCGTAAAATGCTTTCGTACTTTTTAATTGGTTTCCTTGCCTAGAAGTAACATGCTGTGTCCATTTGAGTTTGTGCTGAGGCTTGAAATTCCGTAATCAGCGTGTTTTGAAATTTGTGGAAAGACCTTATCTTTCTGTATTTATGGGAAGAATTTTGGAAGAAAGTTGGTTTTACAGCACAGTGCTTTAGGAAAAAATAGAGGTTGATGGCTTAACTTGCGTTCTTTGGCTGGTGAAAAATATTAAAAAGAGAGATTTTGCCATCAGTTTTATCCTGACCTAAGGCTTTAATTGTACTTTTAAGGAGCCACTTAAGGTGCTTATTCAGAGCTCTCTTCGCTAGGTAACAAGTCCGTATACTTCTTACATTACTTTGGGAAAAATGTTATTTGATTATTGCTGAAGTTTAAACTGTTTCATGTTTCAGAATAGAAAGTCAGGTAAAGTTTTATAACAAATATATTGGAGATATTAGTGAAAATTTCTCACTTAAGGAAGTATGTAATCCTTTTGAGGTTGCTTACTAAGACAACAGGACTTTTAGATAAATTGGTATTAATTGGTTGGAGCCTGTAGATTAGAAATCTTCATTATCGAAGTGTATTTAATTAAATGTCATAAACTTAGCAGTTGTTTAAGCATTCTAGATTTGTTGTTTAAGATTCCTGATTGTTCTACTTTTCTGCCAGACATTATTCCAGGATTTTATTTGTGTTGAAACTTTTGCTTTTAAGAGATGTTAATTCTGTTTTTCTGTTGAAACAGTGAAAGTTTCTCCGAGACTCTTAAGTAGATAATATCATTGGAAAATCTTAGGCATGTTACTCTCATCCTTTCTGACTCTAGAACATTTTAGTGTTTTCTGGTAGAGTGGCTGACTTAATGTTCGTTTTGTACCTTATATTCGTAATTTCAGTGCTTATAAATTCCCAGAGCTGGGTTGTATTGGAAAGGACATGGGTTTTAGCAGTATACAGACCTAGCTTTGAATGTCAGGCTCACCAGTAACTAGCTTTTTTGCATTTGGTCCATTATACTCTCTGAACTTCAGTTTCCTTGTATATAAAAATGTTAATTATAATGTTTATCTCAAAGGTGAAAGAATGTGTCTAGTACATCGTATGCATTTAGTAAATTTTGTCATTTTACTTTCTGTGACTTGAAGTCATTTTTTTTTTTATTGAGGTGCAGTTTACATGTAACATCTTACTAGTTTCAGGTGTACAACATAATGATTTGATATTAGTATATATTACGAGATGATTACCACAGTAAGTCCATCACCATACATAGTTAACAAATTTCTTTTTCTTGTGATGAGAACTTTTAAGATCTACTCACTTAGAAACTTTTAAATGTGCAATATAGTGTTACTAATTGTGGTCACCATGCTGTGTGTTACATCTACATGACTTATTTATTTTAGAATTGGACAGTTTATACCTTTTGACCCCTTTCCTTCATTTTGCCCATTCTTACCTTTCCCGTTTTCACTTTTTAAAAATTAATTCAGGTATCTTTGTTGAAAACTTACTGATAATCTTGTTCTACTGGTAACTACTCCTTTCCCTGTGTTACTAAATAATTTTGTATATATCTCTACTTAATGTATTTTGATTAGAGTAGTATCTTCTCACTACTCTGTTAGCTCTTTGAAGGCAGGTTCTGTAGTGCCTTGATTTTTGTATTCATAAAACCCAGGCATCATAAAACTGAGGGATGAATGAATTTTCTACAAAATTCTCCTCATGACTCTATTGGGATCCATATTTCACACAGTGCTGGTTTATTTCTGCTCCTTGGCACGCTCTTATGACCTCTTTGCCTGTCTCCCACTTTTCAGACTACGCGTGTCCTGTCCACTCCTCAAAATCCAGCTAAGCCCCATCCCATTAATGAGATCTTCGGTGACTTTTTGTTTATTTACAGCTTTGTGACTGCTTTCTGTTACTTTGTGTCCTGTAGTGCCTGGTACTATGCCTTCTGGGTTTCAAGCTGGTCCTTGGGTGGATTGACAGCTGCGCAGTTGTGCGTTAAGGCTGAGTTTGTTATAGGCGCTTGATCTGTTTACTGTCTCAGTAAGATGCTTTTAAGGAGCAATTTCCCCTTTTTCATATGTGGGATATTCTGGTAACCTTTTTTCTATCTTTATATGTTATGAGAAAATGCAAACATCCAGAAAAGTCGAAAGAGGGACACAGTGAACACCTGTAAGCTTTCATTTAGGTTTATCTGTTACTAACATTTAACTATTTTACTTAAGCTCTCAGTATACCTCTCCCCTCAACAACCAGCTGAAATTAAATGCAGATATCATATGATTGTCCTCTAAATACTTCAGGATGAATCTCTTTAAAATAATGTCATTTTCCTGCACTTTATATCTTTTTTTTTTTGCAAATTAGCTTCCAGCTAAGACCATATAAGAAACACAGTATCATTATTATGCCTAAGACAGCATTAAGTCACTGGCATGGACTTTTTAAAGAATGGTCCAATTTGGGATTTTCTTACTGAATGCTTAAAATGTCATTTAACTTGTTTCTCTATTTTTAAAACTTTCTGTAGATTGGAAGTTAGATATGGAGAGGTTTGATTAAATTTGGATCAAATATTTTGGCAAAAATACTGCATAAGTGATGGATGATAGATAATTTGCGTTGCATTACAGTAGGAAGGACAGAATGTCTGGTTCTCCTGTTTCTAGTGATGACCAAGCCATCAGTAATGTGTTGGGGCTTGCCAGATGTTAGTTTGCCCCAGTGTTTCCAGTGCTGAGTTTACTGGGTTAGTGTGGTGTCCACCAGATTTCTTCGCTGAAAAGGTACATTTTCCCCTGACACCTAATGATTGATGATTGTTGGCCTAGTTGTTTGGTTGGGGATTATAAAAATTGAATGAATGAATTTTCTTAATTCTCATAGTTCTATTATTTGTTTACATTATTAGCTGCTTTCTCTGTCGCCCTCCTTCATGTTTTCAACTTTAAATTTTTGAAATAAATATAAACATACAGAAGAAATGGAATAATAGTATAGAGAACTCTCTTGCACTCTTCCATCCCTGTTCACCAGTTACCATTTTGTCACATTGGCCCTCTCTCTCTGTCTCTTCCTTTCTCCCTATCCCATAGATTTTTTTCTGAACCATCTGGAGTCATTTACAGACACCATGCACCTTTCCACTAGGAACACCATTCTCTTAAATACCCACAGTATTAACAAGTTCTATACATTTAACACTAATACGATTTATCTAATATGCAGATTTCATATTCAGATTTCTCCAGTTGTCCCAGTAACATCCCTTGTAGAGTTTTTTGCCCCTGCAGTTTAGAATCTAGTCTAGAATTGAACATTGTATTTAATTGTATCTCTTTGGTCTTTAATCAGGACCAGTTCTATGGCCTTTTTTTCTTTAATGACTGACATTGTTTTCAAAGAGTATTAGGTTTTTCTGTTTTCTCTTAGTTTTTGGAACATTACTATTTTTTTTTAAATATGTTAGTCAATTGTAGTTATTGTTTTTGATGCTTAAGTTGTCCCAGATTTGGCCAGTGTGAGCCCCTCTTTGAGCTGGCTCTCATGTCCTTTTTGACTGAGGCTAATTAATCGTTGAGGGCTTTCTTGGTTTTTGGAAAAACAAAATAACCCAGGTCCTTCTCATATTTTTGTTACTTGTTTTTCGTATTTTCCTATTTCTCCAAAAAGCCCCACTTTTTTCTGATAGAAAGTGATATTTATAAATTAAGATTTGGGTGCAAGGTGTTATATGTACTGTTACTAAGGTTTCTCAGCTTCTAGGCTCCTTTCAGTGAGCAGAGCTAGGAAACATGTTTTCAAAAATCATCAGTTTATACTGGTATTTTAAATGACAAATCAAAGTTAACATTAGTGGAGTTTGCGACAAAGAAAGTAGACTCAATTTACAATGCCAGTATTATTACTAACAATCCTACTAAGTGCAGATGATTTCTTTTCACTCCTTTTTTTCCTTAAAACGTATTGCACTAAAGATGAACAGTTAAGAGAACTGTGTTAAAAAGTCACTTGAGGGGTAAGGGTATAGCTCAAATGGTAGAGCACATGCTTAGCATGCATGAGGTCCTAGGTTCAATCCCCAGTACGTGTAAAAACCTAATTACATCCTGCCCCCACAATTACCCCCCCCAAAAAAACAAAGCAAAAATTACTTGAGATAACACTTTTTTTTATTTGTTTGCTGTATCAATTTGACTACTTTTGATGATCAGGTTTGACTTTTTGTTCATTTTTCCGGTGTGCTTTTTTCTTCTTGATTTAATTTTAATATGTTTAATATTAACATGGCTTAAAATTTAGTACAGTATTGAAAGAGTACTTAAATCTTGCTTCTTTCTCCAAACTCCCCACTCCCATTCTTACTTGTCCAGTGTATGGTATGTGTATGTGTGTGCATTCTCTTCTCTTTCCTACAAAAGTGGCACACTTAAAAAGAAAAACAACAACTTGTAAACCTTGGTTTTCTTAATTGTAAAGATAATTATCATCTTAACCATTTTTAAGTGTACAGTTCAATAGTGTTAAGTATAATATTCACGTTGTGCCAGAGATCTGAGAACTTTTTTTGTCTTGCAAAACTTTAACTCTCATCCACTGAACAGCTCCTCCCCATTTTTTCCCTTTCCCCAACTCCTGGCAGTAATTCTTCTACTTTATGTTTCTATGAGTTTGACTAGTTTAGATATCTCATATGATTGGAATTATACAGTATTTGTCTTTTTGTGACTGGCTTATTTCACTGAGCATAATGTCCTCAACATTCATCCATGTTGTGGCATGTGACAGGATTTCCTTTTTTTTTTTTTTATCAGCTGAATGTTAGTCCATTTTTTGGTACCACATTTTGTTTATTCATTCACCTGTGGATGGATATTTGGGTTGCTTTCATGTCTTGGCTCTTGTGAATAGTGCTGTTATGAACATAGGTGTGCAAATATCTCTTTGGGACCCTTTTAATACATACTCAGAAGAGGGATTGCTGGGTCATGTGGTAGTTTTATTTTTAATTTTTTGAGGAACCTCCATCTTGTTTTCCACGGTGGTTTGCACCATTCTACAATCCTGTTAACACTGCAGAAGGGTTCCAATTTCTCCACATCCTCACCAACTCTTACTCCCTATATTTTGATAGTAGCTGTTCTAATGGATGTGAGGTGATATCTCATGGTTTCATTTTGCATTTCTCCAATGATAAATGATGCTGAGCATCTTTTTCATATGTTTGTTGGTTATTTGTATATTATCTTTGGAGAAAAGTCTCTTTAAGCTCTTTGCCCAAATTTTAATTGGGTTATTTGATTTTTTTTGTTGTTGAGTTGTTGGAGATCTTCATGTGTCCTAAATATTAACCCCCTATCAGATTTGCAGACATTTTCTCCCATTCTGTAGGTTACCATTTCACTCTGTTGATTGTGTTCATTGCTGCACCAAAATTTTTAAGATTGATATCGTCCCATTTGTGTGTGCGAGCCTTGTTTTTTCCTACAAACATATTCAAAAAATCATTCCGTATCAATCTAGAGCTTCCCTCCCTGCACAACTCCCCCCCAACCCCCAAGTGATAAATAATAAGAAACATGTATTTGGTCTGTCTAGTTTCTGGCATAGAGCTCCTGAAACCGTTGGAATGTCCTTACTGATTATAGTGAGAAAGGTGTCTTGATATTCATAACAAACCCCATTTAATCACATTTGAGTTTGTGTTAGTGAGGTGACTTTTGGAAAGCACCTAAGGGTGAAGGCTGATTGTCAGGGAAACCATATGTGGTTAGAGGGTTGGAACTTTCAGCCCAGCCCCTTGGCTTCTAGGAGAGGAGGGACTGGACGTTGAATCTATTGCCAGTGATTAGTTAATAATGCCCAGGTAATGAAGCCTCCATAGAAAAGAAAGGACAAGGTTCGGAGGGCGTCTGGGTTGGTGAACACGTGGAGTCGTGGGCTTTGAGAACATCAGCACTCTGAGTCCCTCCGTGTCTTGCCTTGTGCATCTCTTCCACCGGGCCTGTGCTCAGCTTATCTTCTCTCTTAATAAACTGGGCAGTCTAGTCAGTAAAACATTTGGGTTGTTTTCACTTTTTGGTTCTTGTGAATAATGCTGCTATGAACATTCCTGTACAAGTTTTTGTGTGCACATAATGCTTTTAGTTCTCTTGGAGGTATACCTAGGAGTGGAATTGCTGGGTATTATGCTAATTCTATGTTTAGGATTTAGGGTAATTCCAAACTCTTTTCTCTGCACTATTTTGCATACTCACTAGCAGTATTTGAGGGTTCCAGTTTCTCCACATACTCACCAAACTTGTTACTTTTCCCTTTTTTTGGTTAAAGTAGCCCTAGTGGATGTGAAGTACTCTCTCATTGTGATTTTTTTTAAACTTTTTTTTTGGGGGGTAATTAGGTCTATTTATTTATTATTAGTTGTTGTTTTTTAAATAGAGGTACTGAGGATTGAACCCAGGACCTTGTGCATATTAAACATGCACTCTACAATTTGAGCTATATACATTTGCTGTATTTAATGCGTCTATACTTTTTGGACCCCATGGGAATCTGATGAAAGTTGTATACTTCTTTCCAGAAAAAATGTAAATATCCATATTAGAATTCTACAAACAATTGATTTTCCCAACCAGAAGTGTAGATTATTGTCCATGGGTATAAATATGAATATAAGTTTGATTGTATGGTTAGAAAACTATAGTGAGTTTGACTTTGTGGTTAGAAATCAATAATCTTTAGTTTTAGCTCTAATAAAAGTAGTTTTACTTAACAGTACTGAGCCTTTATAAAGAGAAGACTCATCAAAAATAATGAAGGAGGGAGGATGATATAGTTCAAGTGGTAGGGCACATGCTTAGTATACACAAGGCCCTGGGTTCAATTCCCAGTACCTCCTCTAAAAATAAAAAGTAAACCCCTTTCCCACCAAAGAAAGTATAAAATAAAATAATTTAAAAAATTTTATTAACTTAAAAAAAACAATGAAGGACACGTGTTTCAGTGGTGAATTTTTTTAAACTTCACTCTTAGGTATTTGGTTAACTCTGTTTATCATATCTGTAATAACCACTGTTACTTTTGAAACTCAGACTGACTTGTTCAGAGGGAAATACCAGAGTAAGACAGTATGTTTCGTAGGGTAATTAAAGACACCACAAATACCAAAGACTGAGGAACTAATTAATTAGGCTTTTAGGCCAGTGTGGGTAATAAAACCAGAAACTGTGAAGCGGCATTCAAAGCCTGTACACATAGTTTGTGATTTTATCTTACTGTTGATAAATTGGAACTATTCACAGCCATCTCTTTAGGTTTGTTCCTTTGGTAATGATTGTCTTTGTGTATTCTGTTAAATGCTTTTACCTTCAATTTAGTTGTTAAGCCAAGTTTTAAAATGAGCTGAGAGAAACTGGAACATTGTTTGCTGCTCCCCGTATAATCCTGAAGTTTTAGAATTATTTTACTTTTAGAGATCATCCCATCTAGACCGTTAAGGAACAGGGTCGAGGAGACTAAATTTGTTCATCGTTACACAGTTAGTGGAAGAATCCAAGTCCCCTGAATACAAGTTTAATGTTCTTTTCTCCACCTTTACAAAAGACAAAACAAAAAGCAAACTCCAAACATCTCGTAGTATAAGTTGGAAGAGTTTTTTGGTTCATTGTCTTTGAGAGAGAGCTAAAATTTTAACAGTTACATGCCCAGAAAAATCTAAAATAGAAGAACCTTCCATCAGGAATACATTCACATTATTTTGTGGTCTTGAAGTTGTCATATCTAGCTTTGTTCAAAATTGATTACCAGCTAGGACTTTGGTGTGTTTGTTTTAATAACCTAATGATTTTCAGCCTTTAAATCTGCCAGATAATTGTAGAATTTGGCAGAATATTTCTTGATAAATTTTACCCACACGTATCACACCCCTAGTATGTAGACTGTGCCTCTTTCACATGTTTCAGGTACTCAAATTGTAGTTGATATTATTAGAGAGCTTTTCACCCACATTTTCTACCCACAATGCTCATTTCCAGCTATGGTTTTTTACACTAATTTTGTGCCCAGAGTAATCATTTCTGGTACTGTGCTGAAACTGCACGTAACACTACTTTAGTAGCATTTTTTTATAAGTTATTTTTCTTTTGCATTTATTCATTCATTCATTTCTTTATATACTATGTACATGTGTTTTAAAAAGTGAAAGGTAGAAGAGAATGTATAGTGATCTGTCTCCTCGGTACTGCTGTCCTCCAGTCCTATTTTATCTGTTTGGTAGCCACAGTTAGCAGTCTGTTGTGAATTCTTCCAGAGATACTTTGGGTTGTATATAGCAAACGCATTTACTACAGATGTGTATATGTCCCTCTTTTTGGTTCCTTTTCACGTACACAGTAGTAGTCTATACAGTGTTCTGTACTTTTTTTTCACTTAACAGTGTATCTTGGAGATCCTAAATAGAACTACCTTCTTTATAAGAGTTGCATAATTGTTGTGTGGGTATTTCATGATTTTCTTTAACTAGCCCTCTATTTGGTAGACATGAGTGGTTTCCAGTCTTCTGTTACTAAAAACGGTGCTCCACTGAATAACCTCGTGCATGCGTTTGTGCACGAGTGAGCGTGTATGTAGGAGTAAATTCACAGAAGTGCAGTTGCTTGATCACAGTATGTGCACTATCAGTGTGTGAATATGGTGGTTTTTCTCACACCCAACCACCACTTGTATTATCATAGTTGTTGCTTTCTTGAATGGTGTTGCTTCCCAGAGAGTGTGAGTCATTCCTCAGCATGAGTAACAAGGGGAACGTAAAATCACTAATTTGCCCCTTTTTGATAATTTTCATGTGCTATACATACCTGGGATGATTCATCATTGCTGTAATAGTGGCTTCTATACTTTTTGGACCCATGGGAGTCTGATGAAAGTTGTATACTTCTTCCCAGAAAAACGTAAATATCCGTATTAGAATTCTACATGCAACTCTGAGGTAGGGAGGGTCATTGAATTCCTTTTGCCCGTTTATGTATCCATAGACCCCAGTTATAGCTTCTGCTTTATGTGATACATGTAAACTTTCATATAGGTTATCATGATGGGCATTTCAGAATCTAGCTTCAGTATATGAACTTTAGGTTTCCAGCATCTTTCTCTGCTGCTCCCTCTCCCCCACCCCACCATTTAAAAAACTGTATACACTTAAAATGAATACAATGTTATCATTCAGTTATATCTCAACCCCCCAAAAGCCCTCAATATTTCTCTTTTACTTCCGCTTGCTGTTTCCTCTGTCTAGAATTGCCCCTCCTCCCCTTCTCCACTTGATGTATTCTTTCTTTAAGCATCCTAAAAGTTATTTCATCTGAAACATTTCTGTTTCACATCTGTGCTCCCCTACCTGTTCTTGTTTCTCCCCATAGCACTCCCTCTCATAGCAAAATATTTAATGTACATGGGTAAGAAGATTTCATATCGTCAAGTTGTCAGTTCTTCCCAGCTTGTTATGTAGATTCAACGTGATACCAGTCAAAATCCCAGCACTTACTTTGTGGATATTGATAAACGAAGTTCCTTTTATTCAGATAAGTAACATCAATGACTATTAAATGAATGGTTACTGGGGAACAGAATATTCACACAATTCTTAAGTATTTACCGTACGGTATTAAACATTTTAGATATACAGAAAAGTTGAAGAAAGAAGTTAATACCATATACTTGCCTCCTAAATTCAACACTTGTTATAGTTTTGCTGTATTTTCTTGCTAGGGCTGATACATCAAAATACCACAAACTGAGTGGCTTAAACAATAGACATTTATTGTCTTAACAGTTCTAGATGTTAGATGTCTGAGATCAAGGTGTCAGCAGGACCATGTTCTCTCTGAAGGTACTAGGGACAGATCTGTTCAGATCTCTCCTAATTTCTGGTAGTTCTGTCACTGTGTCAGCATAACTCCAACCTTACATTTGTCTGAATTCCCCCTTTTTATAAGGACACCAGTCATGTTGAATTAGTGGCCCACCCTCCTCCATTATGACTTCATCTTAACTAATGTCATCTGCAAGGACTCTGTTTCCCAATAAGCTGCTGCAGGTTAGGACTTCACCATATGAATTTTGAGGGGATGTAATTCAACCAGTAACATTCTGTCTCTATATGCATACATGCGTACATACATTTTAACCATTTAAAGTAATTAGAGACATCATAACACATGATGCTTCAGAATGCAGTTTCAGCATACAATATCACACAAAGAAAATTAGCCATAATTCCCTAATATTATGTAACACCAGGTCCACATTCAGACATCTCTAATAGCCGTTTTTTTTTTTTTCCGCAAACCTGGATCTAAGTAAGGGTCATGTGTTACATTTCCTTGTTTCCTTGATCTTCTTTAACTGGATCTGTCTTCTGATTTTTTATTTTTCATACATATACTTTTTTTTTTTTTCAATTTAGGAAAAGACTTGCTCAAAGAAGTATCTCAGTTGCAGATCAAGCCTCTATGCTCTGCTGGCCTGATTAGGACTAGTTGAAATCACCATTTGCTTTCTCTGTCCAAGAGTCGTAATACAGAAGGCATATCTTTTGATGGACAGTTAAAAGATCTGTTATGTGAAATGTCTCTGTTATAATTGTTCTGGAGAATGGACTTTATCTTTGTATCTCTGAAGCATTGTCCTCCCACCTCAAAATAGTTATTTTTGCATATGCTACAGGTTCTGTATTTTAAATTAGACTTTTGGAAACAGACCCTTTTAATTTGGTGTAAATTCTTAGTCTATAATACAGAAACACAAAAATTACTGTTGTCCTATGAGCAATAACTGTTTCCTGGACCTCTCCACTGTATTGTCAGTGTTTTTTCTAATGTACTTTGGAAGTGCAAAGACTGCTGATAAATTGAGAGTAATAAATAAGCATAAATGTACAAAAATAATTGAGAACATTGGTATAGGAATATCCCAGCAAAGGTTGTGAGAGTATTTAGCAAACTTAGAGATTTCAGAATATCATTTAAAAAAAAAAAGAAAAACACCAGTCCTACCTCCTTATAAAAGTAATTCATGTCTGTTGCGGCCAACTTGGAAAAACCCAGGGTGTGAAGAAGACAACAGAATCTTACCATAAGTCCTTGCTCTGTTACTTTGATTGTGTGTTCCTTCTTATTTTTTGGCTTTTGAGCAAAAGTGTACAGTTCTTTTAAAATAATTATAATTATTCCACAGTGTGGTTTTTCCGCTTAGATCATGTGCAGTTTGTTTGAAATATTTCAGGCATTTTTAATGATTATGTAAGATCTCATGATAGAGATATGCAGAAGTAATTTATTTAGTCATTCCTTTCTGGTTGCCTATTGTGCTTGTGAACTGCACTGAAAGACTTTTGCAAGACAGAATTTTTTAGTTGCCCACCTGGATCTCTGTTAACTCATAGGGTGGTTTTCTGAAATTTATAAATACGTAAAGTACTTCTGGAAATCATAGCTGTTGTAACATGATTTAAAAATAGCAAAAGTTTTCTTGAATATCAAATATAAAATTTTAAGTCAGAATCATTGTGTGCTTTACAAATTTTAAGTATTGAGTGATGATAATGGTTCTTAATCCTGTTCCTTCATTTTAGAGGTCTAGGAATCAAAGACCCAAGAGGTATCAAAAATTTCTCCAAGGTAGGGGAAGAAGTTCCTAGAGCCTTAAATAGAGTCCTAGCTCCCCTAGTTTGTTCTTTGCACTCTAATGATGCACAGTACCCCTGTCCCTCAAGGCTTAAGGGTTCTGTGGAGGAGTTGTGAATAGTATTCCAGTGATACAGCTTTGCTGAATGTCTTTTAAGATGTAACTTAAAGAAGGAATTCTACAGTTGAAGGTGATTTTAAAAAAAGAAAATGAGAATATCCTTGCACTCTCTGTCACACCCTGTCTATTATTTTTCCCTGTGAATGGTAAGGACTGCCACCTCCAGTTGATTCTTGTTACTCATGGTAGTTACTATGTTCTGTAAAGTTGCCACAAACACTGAACTAGCAAATACTGAACCATTGCTCCTAGGGGGAATTTAGATTACTGGGAGCCTCTGAGACAATATTTAAATCAGCCAACCAAAACATAACCTTATTTTATGTGTATTTCTGTATAATGTTCCTTATTTAATATATGTTGTTGATCCGTCAATATCTAATTCAAGGCGAACAGCATTAGTTGTTTACAACATTAGTATCTAATCATATTTAATCCATAATGCACATCACAGCCTTCTTGCTCTTAGGAACACTAGACAGCACTTCAGCAAAACACTTGGGGTGGGGGGGAATTTTAAGCAGGAAAATCAGCAACAAAAGGCACACGAATGTGGAAAACATGACCATAGATTGCAAAAAGTATGATACCTGAAACAAGTCAGCAGAACAGTGCCTGGTTAGACCTTAGCTGGGATGTTGAGCTCTGGGTGATTTGAATCTTTTGCTGCTTGCTGCTCTTTGCATGTCTGCAAATGACTTTGTTGATTTTGGGGCTATGGATAAATTTAGCTAGTAAGCATGTTTGCTAATGCCTAATATTCGAATGACGAGGATCCACTTGAGTTTGAGATAAGGGAGACGATAACAGTTTTTTCTATTAGGGTACTTTTTTGTTGTTAACTCCAGAGATATAAAAAGTATGCCTTTTAGATTCAAAATCCGAACAATGAAAATGTGTACTGAAATTTTTTCCCCTGAACCTACTCATATAGGAGACAGATGGGAAATAAAGACCTGGATATAGATTATTCCCAAAAGCAGTATTCAAAACACATAGCGGTGGGAATAAACCTGGCTAATAAAGTTGACAACAGGAAAAGTATTTAACTTATTAATAATCAGGAAAACCAACACAGAAATAACCAAGAAAAAGTGATTTTTTTTAAACTGAAAGTATCAAAGATTCTTAGACTTCAGCAATCCCTCTTGCTTATGAGGCAAATAAATACAGAAAAAGCTTTATGCACAAGGATGGTCAATGTGATTTGAATTTTAGTAGGATATATTTTAAAATAATTCAAACATTCAGTGGTGGGACATGTTAAGTAAATTATGTTATAGTTAATGGAACATTTAGCAAGTTAAAAACATCTGCAAACAAAGAGTTTTGTAATATGGAGTTGTAAAATACGACTCTCAAGCTGTAATTATTAAGAGGGAAAAAGAGCAGAAGTTTATGTATAACCCAGAATTGCACGTACAGTTAACAGTGGTTCTATAGAGTCGTTGCTCAGTGTCAGTGGGGGATTGGTTCCAAGACCCCTGGGGGAGGTGGGTGTCCCTTGTATAAAATGGTGTAATATTTGTGTATAACTTACGCACATTCTCCCTTATATTTTAAATCATCTCTACATTACTTATAATACCTAATACAATGTAAATAAATACTTTGTGAATAGTTGTAAATGCAGTATATGTTCTGTGTAAATAGTTGTTGGTTGTCATGCGGCAAATTCAAGTTTTTTGAAACTTTCTGGAATTAAAAAAAAAATTGTTTCCCATCCACAGTTGGTTGAATCTGTGGATGTAGAAATCATATATATGGAGGACTGAGTGTATTTCCTTCCTCCCTCTTCTCTTTCTCCTCTTTTCTAGATATTTATCATTACCTTGTATTGGTTTCACAGTGGACCAAGGCTTAAAAATATGCAAATTATGAATAGGCAATACAAATTTGGTTCACAGTATGTAAAATATGTGATTAGTGTCGATAATAATGTGACACTGAGATGGAACAGGATCTTCAAGTGCCTTCTGATAGTCATTAGAGAGAGACTGAATTATGTACAACGTGCTTTTCCCTTATTTGTTCAATTTTTTTTCTGAACTCTGAAAGATGCAGACTTCTAAAAACTTCAGTGTTCATCATCTATAGTAATAGACTTTCCTTAAAACCATAATAGTGTTATCACAGAAGAAAATTAGCAGTAATTACCTGATTAATTAATTCTTATTCTATTTATCTGATGTAACTAGGTCAATTCGTTTACCGGATTTACCTAATTGAATAAATTATGTTGTATTACTGTTGTTTAGTACTTAAAAAAATTGATGTATAATTGACATATGACATCTTATTAGTTTTGGGTATACTACATAATGATTTGGTAAATGTGTATGTTGAAAAATTATCACCATAAGTAATTAACATCTGTCACCTTACATAGTCACAATTATTTTTCTTATGATGAGAACTTTTAAGATCTACTCTTTTAGTAACTTCCAAATATTCAATATAGTACTATTAAGTGTAGTCACTATGCTTTACATTATATCCACATGAGTTATTTTAGAACTGGAAGTTTTTAACTTTTGATCCTCTTCATCCATTTCACCTACTTCTTACCCGCTTCACTGGCAGCCACCAACCTGCTCTCTGCATGAGTTCCTTTGTTTGTTTGTCTGTATTAGATTCCACATATGAGTGAGATCATCCAGTATTTGTCTTTGGCTGACTTGTTTCATTCAGCATGATGCCCTCAAGGTCCATCTGTGTTTTTCACAAATGGCAAGATTTCATTCTTTTTAGTGAGTGAGAATAATATTGTGGAACATACATACATACACATGTATGCACATATATATGTGTATATATATATTACAAGAGCTAAGGTGTGTAAACAGCCTAAGTGTCTATATATGTGTGTACATATACGTGTGTGTGTGTATATATACAGAGAGAGAGAAAGACACACTTAGGTTGTTTACATGTCTGGCTATTGTAAACAATGCTGCAGTGAACATGGGGTACTTAAATCTTTTTGAGTTAGTGTTTTTTGTTTTCTTTAGATAAATATCCAGAAGTTGAATTGTGTGGTAGTTATGGTTTTATTTTTTTGAGAAACCTCCATACCATTGTTCTGTAGCAACTCTCCTTGTACTGATACCATCAATCTCCAGAGGCTTCTAAGTTATTAGTAGCTTGCAGTTTGGGAATAGAAAGTATTACTTAAGCACATGTGAAATGACAACTGTTATTTTGAAAGTTGTATTTCCTCTTTTAAGTTAATTTTGGTTTAAAGTATTTCATGTAGACTCTAGATACTAGATTTGTGCCTTATTTATTTAAAGTAATATCATGATGAAGCTAATTGTCAGTGTTCCAGAAATATCATATTGGACTGAATTCTTCATTTGGAGGGACTGATCACATACATGGCATGCATGTTGTCTTTCAGTCTTACAGAGCTTCCAGCTAAGAACTGTCTCAGGTTTTTGGTTGAAAACTTAATCCAACATAGAATAAGCAACTGACTTTATATTTTTGTCATATATTGATTTATTTGTTTCTTATGTTGATTTTTTATTGAAGTTTGGTTGATTTACAATGTTGTGTTAGTTCTGGTGCACAGCATAGTGCCTCAGTTATACATATACTCTTTTCCATATTCTTTTTCACTGTAGGTTATTACAAGATACTGAGTGCAGTTCCTTGTGCTATACCGTACAGCCTTGTCTTACCCATTTTATATATAGCAGTTTGTATCTGCTAATCCCAAACTCTTTTACCCCCTTCCCATAACTGTAAGTTTGTTTTCTATGTCTGTAAGTCTCTTTCTGTTTTGTAAATAAGTTCATTTGTATCTTTTTTTTTTTAAAGATTCCACATATAAGTGATACCATGTGGTTTTTTTCTTTCTCTGACGTGCTTAGTGTGATAATACCTAGGTCCATCCATGTTGCTGCAATGGCATTATTTCATTCTTTTGTATGGCAGACTAGTATTCCATTTTGTGCGCGTGCACACGCGTGTGTGTGTGTGTGTGTCTCCCACATCTTCTCTATCCATTCATCTGCTGTTAAGACATTTAGGTTGCTTACATATCTTGGCTGTTGTAAATAGTGCTGCTGTGAACATTGGGGTGCATGAGTCTTTGAATTAGAATTTTTATTTTTTCCAGATCTATACTCAGGAATGGTATTGCTGGATCATACATGGTAGTTTGATTTTTAGTTCTTTTAAGAAACCTCCATACTATTTTCCATAGTGTCTGTACCAGTTTATATTCCTCCTGACAGTGTATGAGGGCTCCATTCTCACCACACCCTCTGCAGTATTATTTGTAGACTTTTTGATAATTGCCATTCTGTGATACCTAACTGTGGCTTGATTTCCATTTCTCAAGTAATTAGCAGTGTTGAGCATCTTTTCACGTGCCTTTTGGGCATCTCTATGTCTTCTTTGGGAAAATGTCTAATTAGGTCTTCTGTCCATTTTTTAAACTTTATTTATTTATGTATTTATTTTACAATATATTTTTAAAATTGAAGTATAGTTGATATACAGTATATGTTATAGGTATATAATACAGTGATTCACAATTTTTAAAGGTTATACTCCGCTTATAGTTATTATAAAATATTTGCTATATTCCCCATGTTGTACAATACATCCTTGTAGCTTATTTTATACTTGATAGTTCGTACTTCTTAATTCTCCACCTCCATCTTGCCCCTCCCCCTTCCCTCTCCCCAGTGGTAACCACTAGTTCCTTCTCTACAACTGTGAATCTGTTTCTTTTCTGTTATATTCTATAGTTGTATTTTTTATATCCCACATGCAGTGATATCTTACAGTATTTATCTTTTTGCCTGACTTATTTCACTTAGCATAATGCCCTCCAAGTCTATCCATGCTGTACACCAGAAACTAATGGAACATTTTAAATCAACTGTACTTCAATTAAAAAACAACCCATTTTTTAAAAATATTTTTATTGAAATAAAATCAGTTTACAGTGTGTCAATTTTGGGTGTATAGCACACAATGCTTCAGTCATATAGGAACATACATATATTCATTTTCATATTCTTTTTCACTGTAAGTAACTATAAGATATTGAATATAGTTCTCTATGCTATACAGTATAAATTTGTTGTTTATCTATTTTATGTATATTATTATCTCCAAATCTCAGACTCCCAATTTATCCCTTCCCATCCCACCCTCTTCCCCTCCTGGTAGCCATAAAAACAACCCATTTAAAATATGCTTCTGCTCACTTTTTGATAGGGTTGTTTGTTTATTTTGATATTGAGTTGTTTGAGCTGTTTGTATATTTTGGATATTAACCACTCATTGGTCACATCATTGGCAAATACTGAAAACATAATCTTGAAATTCCTCTAACCAAAAAAAGCTCCATTATTACTTAGTTGTCAAAATGGTCTACATCTTTAAGAATTACATTTGATAGTCCAGATGTAGGCCTGTACTTCATTAAGTCTAAGAAAGCTGCCAAGGTGAACACACAGAAACATACTACATGCACACTGTTTAGTCAGTAAAGTCCAGGGGTGCCCGCTGATGTTTTTGTTTTCAAGCATAATATAGTGTACTGTTTCATCGTACGCACTACCAAAACAAGGAAGGACTTTTACAAACAGAACGCAGCTGTTGTCAAACTAAGGAGGAAGCAAGGAGTAACAATTTCATTGTTTGCAAGTATTTTCTCCTGTTCCGTAGGTTGTACCTTGGGAGACTGATTTAAGAAAATATTGCTATGATTTATGTCAGAGAATGTTTTGCCTATGTTCTCTTCTAGGAGTTTAGCCTTCCCACTAAATTCAGCAAGAAGACAAGGATGCCCATTCTTAACACTTCAATTTAACATAATATTAGAAGTCCTAGACACAACAATCAGACAAGAAAAAGAAATAAAAGGGATTCAGATTGGAAGGGAAGAGGTAAAACTGTCACTGTTTGCAGATCTCATGATGCTCTGTATAGAGAACCCTGAAGTCTCCACACAAAATCTGTTAAAACTAATAAATGACTTCAGCAAGGGAGTAGGATACATGACTAATATACAAATATCTGTGGCATTTCTATACACTAGTAATGAAATACCAGGAAAAGAAAGTTTAAAATAAAAACGCCATTTAACTTTGTGTCAAGAAAAATAAAATACCTATGAATAAACTTAACCAGGGAGGTGAAAGACCTGTACTGTGAAACTATAAAATATTAATGAAAGAAATTTGAGAATGATTCAGATAAATGGAAAGATACCCTTTGCTCTTGGGTTGAAAGAATTAATATTGTTAAAAAGTCCATAGTACCCAAGGAGATCTGCAGATTTAGTGTAATCCCTGTCAAAATACCCGGAACAGTTTTCCACACATCTAGAACAAAAAAATCCTAAAATTTATATGGGACCACAAAAGATCTAGAATTACCAATGCAATTCTGAGAAAAAAAGACAAAGCTGGAGGTGTAATTCCATACTCCAAACTACCGTTCATCTATAGTAATAAAAAGAGCATGGTATTTTTTTTTTTACATCTGAAATACATGTAGTTTACTGTACAGAAATGATACCACAATAAAGTTTTTTTAAAGCTTATTTTAACAATTTTAAGTGTACAGTTCAATGGCATTAATTCACACAGTTGTGCAAATGTCACCCCTGTATCTCCCAGAACTTCATTACCGTTAAGTTGAAACTCTGTACCCTTTAAACAGTCATCTCATTGGGGCTTTAATCTACAAAAACAGCATAGTGTTGGCACAGAAGGACATACATAAAATAGAGAACCCAGAAATAAACCTTCACAACTATGGTCAATTAATCTATTTCATAGGAGGCGAGAATATACAGTGGAGAAAAGGTAACAAGTGTTGTTGGGAAAGCTGGACAACTACATGTAAATCAGTGAAATTAGAACACTCCCTCACACCATATACAAAAATAAACTCAAAATTGTTTAAAGAACTAAATGTAAGACACCTTAAAACTGGAAGAGAACCTAGACTAAATTTCTTATCGTTTTTACACTAAGTCATCTAATTTCCCTTCCCAAGGCCATCACTGGTAATAATTCTGGTGTATCTGTCTTTATAAATGTTACAACCATATACAAACGTGACTGTGCTTATAGCATACAAAATGGTCTGCTTTATTTCTTTAATTATTTTATCACAACTAAGGTAGTTTTATTTTTTCTTTTTTAGATCCTATAGAACTTTATGTTTCCTTCTAATAGAGGTTTCATCAAGTGAAAGTATAACATCATTTTCATCAAAATGAACTTGGAAAGTTTAGGAATGGATCAAGTTTTTAGCGTTGGTTATATCTGTTGTTCAGTACTTCGTAATAATACCTAAAATTGCTAATAAATTTTGCAGTTTGTTAAAAATTTTTTCTGTTCTGGTTATTTGAATTTAATCTTGTAAGGCAGTGGTGAGTTTTCAAAGTCAGAACTATTTTTTAATACTACTAAGATACTACTAGGCTTTTTTTTACTGTGTTGATATTGCACTTATGGTATAAAAGCAGTAATGGATAAAACTTCTGTGTTCTTAGCATTATTCAAGGCAGTGGCATCAGACTGCTAGTAGTCATTATATGTTTACTGTCACCTTATACTCGTAGTTAAAATGAAAAAAAAAAACCAATATTACTTAAGAATGTCATTGGCAGGCAGTAAAAATAGTTAATTTATTTGAATGTCAACCCTTGAATATGTGTTTTTTAAATATAGTGTACTGTGGACAGAATTATGATCCTGTAAAATTCATATGGTTAAGCCGTAATTCCCAGTGTAACGGGATTTGGGAATGGGGCCTTTGGAAGATAGGTTTAGGTGAGGCCACAAAGGTAGGACCTTCCTGATGGGATTCATGCCCTTATATGAAGAGACTCCAGAGAATTTGCTGTTTCTTTCTCTCTGCCCTATGAGAACACAGTAAGAAGGTAGCCAGGAAGAGACCTCTCACCAGGAACTGACTGTGCTGGCATCTTGATCTTGGACACAGGAAGGAGTCCAAGTTAACAGTATCAGGAATGAAAGAGGGGCTTATTACAGAGCTTATAGACATTAAAATGTTAAAGAATGCTATGAACAATTCTGTGCCCCAAAATTTGACAACTTGAGTGAAAATGATCAATTCCCACAACAACACAAACTACCAAAACTCACTCAAAAAAAAAAAGATAACCCCAGTAGTCCTATATCTTTTAAAGAAACTGAATTCATAGTTAAAAACCTTTTGAGATGGTTTTACAGGTGAAGTCTACCAAACATTTAAGGAGGAAATAATACCAGATGTCTACAATCTCTTGAAGGAAATATTAGAAGGAATACTTCCCGCCTTACTATATGAGGCTTGATATAAAATCAGGTAAAGATATACAAGAAAATAAAATTATACCAATATTCCTCATGAACATAGATGCAAAAGTCACAATAAAATATGAGTCATTCAGATCTAGCCAGATATAAAAAGGATAATACATCAGGACTGAATGGGGTTTACTCTGGAAATGCAAGGCTGTTCAACATTTGAAAATCAGTTGGGGGTAATTTATCATGTTAATAGACTAATCTTCATAGATAGAGAATAAGCATTTGATACAATTCTTCATTCTTTCATGACAAAAATTCTTAAAGACCAGGAATAGAAAATGTTTTCTTTCACTTTATAAAGGGAATCCATAAAAGCCTACAGATAATCTCATATTTGATAATGAATACTTAATAGTGAAAGACAGTGCTTTCTCCCCTAAGATTAGAACAGTGCAGTAAGGCAAGAAAAAGAAATAAAAATAAATAAAAGGGCTTTTGGAACAGAAAAGAAAAAATAAAATTGCCTGTTTTTTCAAAAGACATGGAGAAAACCCTAAGGAATTTACAAGAAAGCGTCTAGAGCTAATAAGTGAGTTTAGCAAGATTGCAAGAGTTATAGACAATATATATACAATTAATTTTATTTGTATATACTAGCAATGAAAAACTGGAAATGGAAATAAGTAAAAAAGCTACCATTTAAATAGCACCAAAAATAGGTATAAATCTGACAAAATGTGTACAGGATCTGTGGGCTAAAACTGATGATGAAAGAAATTAAAAAAGGCTCAAGTAATTGTAGAGAATTTACCTGTTTGTGGTTTTGAAGATTAAGTATTGTTAAGATATAATTTCTCCTCAAATTGATCCACCAGATCGGAATCCCAGAAACTTTTTTTGTATAATTGTTTACAGAACAGTTGGAAAATGTAAAACAATAAAAATGGCAGAAGAGAACACAGAAGAAAAATCTTTGTAACCTTGGCTTAGATGGAGACTTCTTAGATATAATCAAAAGCACAAAATCACTTGATAAATTTGATTTCATTAAAATTAAAAACTGCTCTTTGAAAGAAATGATAAGAATGAAAAGAAGTGGCAGACTGAGAGAAAATATTTGTAAATCACATCTGGTAAAGATTTTTTATGTAGATTATGGAGAGAACTCTCAAAAGTCAACAATAAGAAAAGAACCCAATTAAAAAATGGACAAGAGATTTGAACAGAAGCTTTGCTGGATATGTAGGTGACAAATAGGTACCTGAAAATAGCACTATATTATTAGTCCTTAGGGAAATGGAAATCAAACCACAATAAGGTGGTACTTCTCTTAGAATGACAGAAACAAGACAAACAACTTTTCCCTCCCCCTCACTGCCTATAAAGTGGTAGTGAAGATGCAGAGCAACTGAAACTCTGATGTATCGCTGGTGGGAATGCAAAATGGTACAGCCGCTTTGGGAAACAGTTCTGTTTCTCGTAAAGTTAAACATAAACTTACACGACCCAGCAGTTTCAATCCTAAATATTTACCCTAGAAAATGAAAACGTGAACGTTTATAGCAATTTTGTTCAAACTGCCAAGCACTGCAAAAAAACCCCAATGTTTCTGAATTGGTAAATGGATAAACAACTGTGGTATATCCATAGAATTCAACAATAAAAAAGGAATTTTTGATCCGTGCAGCCACATTGGTGAATCTCAGAAGTATTATGCCAAATGGAAGATGCCAGACTCAAAAGGCTGTACAGTGTGAATTTCTTTTTATATTACATTCTGTAAAAGACTAACTGCAGTGAGGGGGGAGGCTTCAGTGGTTGTCAGGGGCTAGAGGTAGTGGCAGGAAACCTGTGACAGTGGGTCAGTACGAAGGAATATAGGGGGTGAGGGAACCGCGCCTCATCTCAGCCGTTCCGTGGTTCTATATATTTGTCAAAACTTAGAAATGTACACCAAAAACTGAATTTTACTGTGTGTAATTTAAAAAATAAGTTAATCAAAGCATGAGAGGACAAGCCACAGACTGGGAGAAGATATTTGCAGAAGGTATGTCTGATAAAGGACTGTTAATCCAGAATACGCAAAGAACTCTTAAAACTTAACGATAAGAAAATGAACAACTCAATTTAAATAATGGGCAACAGATCTGAAGAGACACCTCACCAAAGAAGATATACAGGTGACAAATGAGCAGATGGAAAAATGCCCAACATTATATGTCATTAGGGAATTGCAAAGGCACACAGTGAGATACCACTACACACACAATAGATTGTCTGAAATTCAAAACACTGACAGTACCAGATGCTCGTGAGGACTTGGAGCACGCAAAGTCTCATTCATCGCTGGTGGGAATCAAAATGGTGCAATGACTTTGGACGATTTGTCAATTTCTTACAAAACTAAATGTACTCTTACCAGAGGATTAGTAATCACACTCCTTGGTGTTTACCCAATGAGTTGAAAATAAGTTCATATAAAAGCCTGCACATGAAAGTTAATAGTAGATTTATTCATAATTGCCAAAATTTAGGTAACCAAGATACAGTTCATAGGTGAGTGGATTAACAAGAATAGTACATCCTGGCAGTGCAGTGTTACTGAGCGCTAAAAAGAAATGAGCTAAGCTATCATGGGAAAGACCTGGAGGGACTTTAAATACGTATTGCTTTGTGAAAGAAGCCAATCTGAATACATTTGTCAAAATCTTTAGGATACACAGTACCAAGAGTGAACTGATATAAACTTGGGCTTTGGGTGAATATGATACGTTAATGTTGGTACACTCATTTTAACAAGTGTACCACTCTGATGCTCACTGTTGTGGTGGAGGGTATATGTGTGTGTAGGAACTCTGTACTTTCTGCTCATCTTTGCTGTGGG
Organism: Vicugna pacos; assembly: GCF_048564905.1. Classification (NCBI taxonomy): domain Eukaryota; kingdom Metazoa; phylum Chordata; class Mammalia; order Artiodactyla; family Camelidae; genus Vicugna; species Vicugna pacos. The sequence goes on from NC_132991.1 coordinate 3,739,052, forward strand.
CTGAAAACCGCTTTCAAAAATGAAAGTATGTAAAAATATGAAATTTAAAAGAGTGACAAGCTATGGCGTTCAGACTTGAGTATATGGCAAATATTTTTCTTGAAGGTGAATATAGGTTGACTGCTGTTTCAAGGGAAACAGCTTTTAGTATTTGTTGCTAGTGATAGAAATTGAATTCTCAAGCAAAAATTAGAGTTTTGGAAAACTTGTGTCTACCATGTGAGGTTGAGTTTCCCAGTAATTAATAGTTTTTATGGTGAGATCAGTGGTGATTTTAATAAAAATAATTATTACATGTTTTATAAGAAATATGACAGATGAAATGCCAAATTCTGTGGAACCAGTATTTTCCAAATGATCAGCACATGATCTTGTAAAATCAGAGATGGGTTAAAGTTCCAAAGCGCAAAATAAGCCGGTGTATTTTATTGTAACAGAGGGGAAAAAGCTTACTGATGTGACTTTAGATGCCACATTACAGTTACCACTTAATAAACTATCGCTTGCCAAATTGAGTTGGAATATCAAAGAATATCCATAATTTTCTGAGAAGGCTATTAAAATACTCTTCCTTTTTCCAAGAATATATTTCTTTGGGTCTAGGTATTTTTCATGTACTTTAACCCAAATAACATATTGCAGCAGATTGAATGCAAAAGCAGACGTGAGATTTCAGCTGTTTTCAGTTAAGCTAGATGTTTAGGAGTTTTGCAGAAATGTAAAAAACAATGCCACTCTTCTCACTAGTTGTTTTTGGGGAAGGAATAATAGTTATTACAATGGGTTTATCATTATTCTAAAATGAATTAATAAATATTTTGAATTTTTCTGTTTTAATTTCTAATATGTTACATATCTATGAATATAAATACTGCAATAAACAAAAAGTGAGGGGAATCCTCAATTTTTAAGAGTAAAAAGGTCTTGAAATAAAAAGTTTTAGAACTTGTTGCTATAGGAAACTGTTTCAGAAGTAAGCTATCCAAGTTACTTAGTACAGTGGTTTCCAAATTTTGCCAAACTTTAGTATCACCTGAGAGCTTAAAAAAAATCTCTGCTGCCTAGTTCATTTCCCACACTATCAAATGAGAATTAGTTTGCCCAATATTTATTGGCTTAGACAGTTGATAAATTAGTGTGTAATGCAGTTTTAAAAACAGTGTAAAAATAGGAAGACCCTTTGTCTGTTAATAACAAGGGGAAAAGAACACACCCAATAGCCGCAGACTTTATCCACATTGAGAACAGTTGATGGCACAGGTTCCTTATTTGAGAGTCACACTTTTGAAATAGTGAATTGTTACCTTCTGATTAAGTGGAGAGCCAGATTTGTGGTCATATGTGCATTAAATATTAACGTTAGCTTTTGAAATGGCACAGAAAACTGAATGTAAAAGCCAAGTACAGTATCAAGTAGCATGCATTAAAACTGGTCCACTGCGGTATCCCCCAAAAAGTTTTAGTAACTTTACCAAAGTTATACAACCAAAGCTGCTTACCCCAAGTTACAAAGAAATTATGTAAGTAAATCTGAGGCTGAAAGAGATTTAAGTTGGAAAACTCCTACACTGAGTTAACTAAACTGATCCTTAATGTCAGATTTAGTCTCTAACAGGATACAGATTGAATGGTCTCAGTATGTCTCTTGATTTGTTCAGGATTCATATGTATTAATGATTGGACATCGGAGAGAGCACATATTGATCATTTTGTTATTGGCCTTTTTTACCACTCATATAGATCCCCTTAAAGTTCTGTGACAGATTAGTTATCAAATCTCTTTTAAGGTCGGTTATCCATCTCTGGACCTACAATAGAGGTTCCTAGGCTAAGGTTCTGACCTCGAGGTCCAGGTTTGTGTTGAGAGTGGAGATCTTAAAATCTTTTATTATGTTTAGAAGCCCTACAGAAATTGTACTTTTTATCCTGGGTATTTAATGCATCAGTAATTTGCTTTGGGTTAGAATTCTTTCATCTCAGTTTGAGGAAACAAACTTTCATATGCTGATCAGAAGCTCTGACTTAGTGGTTGATGTGGAGGAATTTTAGATTTCATAATTGCACCAGATTCTGGAGCCACAGCTACTGTACCCACACTGGACAGATGCTGTATTTGAACTCCTTTGGCTATGGATACCCACCCAGTGGCAGCAGAAATTAAGTGATAATAAGTGGAAGATGGCTTAGATAGGAAACTCTTGGTTTTCACTTAGTGGTTTGTTAACATTAAGGCATTTGCTTTTACTTTTGACAAATTAACAGGAGGGGTATATTTTTTAATATTGTGACCCAGTGTAAACACATGTACAACTGAAACAGAAATTTCACAGAAACAGTTCTTTCCTTTAAAATGTGCAGTTCAAGTAGGAGAAGATACATAGCTTAGTGGTAGAGTGCCTGCCTAGCATGCATGAGGTCCTGGGTTCAATCCCCAGTACCACCATTAAAAAATAAACCTAGCCCCCCCAACCCCAAATCCTTCAAAAACGACAACAACAAAATGGTTCAGCCTTATATTTTTTTAATTATTAAAGCAATGCTAGTTATCAGCCATATTGATTTCAAGAACCACCAGTAGGATATGAATGACTTCTGGTTTAAAGACAAAACACTGCTTTAGGCCAATTCATGAACTTTCAGGTCATAGAAGTTTCTTTGATGCAGAGCCTCAGGCTCAGTCCTACCCTCCAGAATTGTAAAGATCTTTTTATTCAATTGTGTGAAGCACTTAGTAAACTCCTTTTGGATTGAGTTTGTGGAATTAGTTAAGTTTTAGCAATGTCATTTTCCTATAAAAGTACAGTTGACCCTTGAACAATGTGATTTTGAACTGCAAGAGTCCACTTAGACGCAGATAATTTTCAGAAGTAAATACTACAGCCCTGCATGGTCTGTGATTGGTTGAATTTGAAATTGTGGCGGAACCGTGGATACAGGGAGCTAACTATAAACATAAAATATACTCAGATCAACCCGAGTTGTTTCAAGGGTCACCTGTGCAGCTTTCCCCTTTGTTTGAGTTGGAGATAGGCTGCGATAATAAAATTTTTCTGAGACAGAAATGTTTGGTTGGGGAAGATTATTTTGGATTATGTTTGATTGAGGAAGAGATTATTCATGCCTTGATGTGCGAAATGAGTGAGAGTGAGTGTTAGATTGTTTCTTTCCTTAGTGTCTCTTCCTTATCCGTCCTCCCCCGGCATCCCTCACCCCTCCACCTGAACTTAAACTTCTTCAGGCTGAATTGTGCGGTAAGCATCCTATGTTTTATCCCTGTTGCCTGTAATAGTTCCTGGCAAACAGGAACTATTTTCTCAGTGCAAAGTATTCTCACATTGCTTTCTTAAGCTCTTCTCTTCTGGTAAACTTTGAGTCTCTTGAGAACAGACTTTATATGTCTCTGTCTTCAGTGCCTAGTTAGTGTTCACTGGTTACTTCTTGAAATGAATTACATTTTGCATTATGCTTCTGCATATCACTGGATTTTTCAACAAATCCAGTTCCTAAGTGTGTGTATTCATGGCTAGTAGCTGCCTCAGTGAATTTGGTGGTGTCTGCTCATTATCTTATTAATCACTTTTTCTATGTAATTTCTAATTCAAGTCTTCTCTCATGAATCCCTTTCTGTTCATTCTGCTATTTATTGTTGCTCCAGTTTTTGAGCTTTTGTTACCACTAGTATATAGTTTTTATTGCTTTAATTAGCAATTTAGATTTAATGAAATGAGCTACTATTTAGCACAATTCTACATTGTGAACTTGTGATTTTTTTTTTAAGAAAAGCATTTGTGGTTTTTTCTGTCTTCAGTTATAACCTTGGTAATATCACATGATTGAGATTATAAAAGAAATTATTTTGTAATAGTTGGGACAAGAAGCAGAATTATAATGCTTCTATGAACTTGCATACACCAACATCGGAGAACTAAGTCGGTATTCCAGTTTGTTCAACAGACTAGTCACTACACTGGCTAAAGAAATAAACATATTTCTTGCAAAATCCTATCTTTGAGCAAAAAGGATCTTTGAAGTGATCTACATTAACCTTAGTGCCCAGATTGCGAAAATGGCTGCAGAGGGGTTATGTGGCTTGCCTCGTTTTGGAGAGTAGTTGAAAGCTTGAAGACTAAGAATATGCTGCAAACTTTTGTGAATTCAGTAGTTTTGTATTTGCCAAAGTCAGAGATGGGAACTAGACACCACAAAGCCTGGGATCTGTTCTGGGAACTTAGGAATGATAGTGAAGGAGAACAAAATACCGATGCAGGGTAGAAAAAAAAGTAGGCACTTGATAAAATTGTGCTGATTCCCGGAAACATTGAAAGTTTGTGTGTTCGAGCAAGATGATGAATTCAGTGTTTAAGGTGGAATTTTTTCCTTAGCCATTTGGTTCATTGTTAGTATGTATTTAATAACCATATGCAGATTACTTGTCCTCTTTCTACCTCAGTTTCTCCCTTGCCCCTCTCCCCTCTGTCTCCCTCCTTCTCCCTGCACCCCAGATGAGAGATGAGTATGCTTTCGGGGCAAACCTGACTTCTAGTTTAAATTGTAGTCTTTGTTAGTGTAGCACAAGTGTGAATACTGCGGTGAGTGGAAATTACACTAGTTGTTTTTATGAAAGATAAAGCTCCCATTTCTTTTTTGTATTTGGTTGTATATATAGTTCCTTGCAGTAGGGTCCTGAGTGGAGCCTGAAGGATAGTTTTAATGACTTGAGCTCTTTCTATCTGGGTCACTCATCTTCCAACCTCAGATACCAAGTTTTCTGCTGTCTCAATCAGAAAAAGCTGTTCTGTTGTTAGTGAATACTGAAATCTTTTGGCAGCCCCTGTTGGAGGAGAGGCAGGGGGCCCAGGTACTTTGCTCTGCCTCTGCCTCTGCCTGCTAGGGTTGCCACAACCAAGTTCTACAGACTGGGTGGCTTAAACAGCACATTGATTTTCTCACAGTTTTGGAAGCTAGAAGTCTGAGGTTAAGGTGTGAGCAGGGTTGGTTTCTTCTGAGGCCTCTCTCCTTGGCTTGTAGAGCTGTCTTCCTCCCATGTTTCCACATGGCCTCCCTTCTGCGCATGCCTGTGTCCTTACCTCCTCTTGCTAGGGTACCATTCGTCAGGATTAGGGCTTTATCTCAAAGACAGTACATTCTGGAGGTTAGCCGTCAAGAGGCCTGTTTTGACTTGGGGCAAGTAACAGTGGACTACAGGAGGTGATTCCGCAGTGTGTAAGGCTTACCACTGTACTGTCAGGAGATTTAGGTTTTATTTTAGGGCTGGATTTTGATTTAGAATATTATTGTACTTTTCCCCCCTCTTTTTGCGAGCCCTTTATTTCAGGAACACCAGTGGTACTTGACCATTCAAGGAAAAGTTAAAGGCCTTTTTTTCAGAACTAGTTTTACTCAACAAATTTATAGATGGAAAGATATTTTTTCCATCCTCTGTAAGATCTTAAATGAAGGAGTAATATTTTTCTCTAGCTTTAACAAGTGAATTATTCAAGAGTGTTAGTAGCAGCACATTGATTGTTCTGCATTTGACTTCAGTCATTTGCCTCATATTTGTCTAGTAGATCCTTAGTTTGACTCTTGATTTGCATCCGTGTACCCATCCCCTGGCTTCAACATCAGCTTTCTGTTAATGTCCTATCTATTCTCCATCTAAAATTTTTTTCCAGTGGATTAACCCCCCCCCAATTCTTTAATTGAGGTAAAAGTTACATAACATAAAATTCACTGTTTTAACCATTTTAAAGTGTCCAGTTCAGCACCACTTAGTATATTCACAGTGTTGTGCAGACACCACCTCTGGTCCAGACATTTTCATCACCTCCAGTGGAAACCCATTCCCAGTAAGCAGTCACTCCTCATCTTCCCCTGCCTCTGGCAACCACTAATGTGCTTTCTATCTCCATGTGTTAGCCTGTTCGGGAGTTTTCATATAAATGAAATCATACAATATGTGACCTTTTATATCTGGCTTCTTTCACTTACATGGTGATTTTGAGATTCATCCATGTTATAGCCTGTGTCAGCATTTCAAACCCCCCCATTTTTTGGCTGAATAATTTTTAAGCCTCTTTTGATATGTGTAAAAATCTTTATTCTCATTTGGTATCAATAATATTAGAAAGTAGAATATTAGGATAACTTTATTTTAATAAAATTAGAAATTTGATGATTATAAAGTGAAAAAATAGTGATTTTAAAAATATACTTTCAGAGCTGCATCCTTTTATAACTACTGGCCTAGACATCTGAATTGAAGTCATTAGTTGAAATGTGGATGCTGAAACTTAGTTGGATTCATGGGATAGCTGAATAAACAGATTCCTTCATCACCCTTATGGAGTCAAATGCTTAGTGCATTTTGTGCATTCTGGTTTAATTCACACACAGCCCAAAGAAAGAGTGTATCTCATCTCGTTACAAATTAACAGTTGTCAGGGACCTTCTGGGATCACTCCAGAGTAGTGGAAATAGTATATATTAAATACATGTTTTATCACTATTTGTTTTTGGTGTTGTAGGAGTCAGGACTTAAAGTTCCCTCTCCCTTCACCCCCTCCTCCTCTTCCATCTCCTTTTTGTTATTAAATGGTTTCAGGAAACACTAAAGTGACATGGATGAATTAAGTTAGTACGAAGAATAATTTCATCCAAAGGAAATCATAAATTTATTTTCAGGCCCTTTAATATCTTGAATGAGAAAAGGCAAATGTAAGAATATAGAAAAATAATGGAGAGTCTAATCTTTCCTCTTTTTAAAACAAAAATAATTGCAGAAATGCTTCTAACAGCCTTTACGTATTTTCAAGGTCTACTTTTTAAAATATACTTTAAAATATGTTTTAAAATCATGCATATATTTGTATTATTGGAATGTGAGTTTAATTGGAGAGCTTTAAAGTTGAAAAACTGTAGAATACATTTTTTTCTTCAGATGTTAGCTTAATGTTGCCTGTATAAATATGTAAATACACATACTGAGAAATGTTTCTGTGGTAGTTACTTTGAGTCTGAAATTAGATATACATACTTTTAACATTCATATGAAATATACGATAGTTTGGTCCACTTTTTACACTAGTCCTAGGAAATTTAAAAGGACGAAAGTCAGGTTTAAAAATTTTTTAGTGACACTTGCATAAAATGAAGGTCTTACGATAAACTTAAAATGGTTTGTTTTACTGTAAAACATCTAATGAAAACTTCATTAAAGAAATGTGGTATTACCTTCCTCCCCCCTGCAGTTTATTCACCCTACGCATTCACAACACACTCCAAGCTGTTATAAACTTTTGTTTTGCCTTCTATCAGGCTGAATTTTACAACAAATACTTATTAGCAGTTATTTTGTGAATTGGCCTTTTTCAAATATGTAACTGGTCTCTACCAATGAATATATCTAATAGTTAATTTTGTAAATAAGTTGACTAAAAGCTAGAAATGATGTATATTAGGAAAAGAAAGAGAAGTGTAAAAAATGTTCATTTAAAAATGTTTTCAGGGAGTGTTACAGTGCTGATATGTGTAGTAAAAGTACTTTTTTCTTACCCTAGTGTCCTAGAACGAAAACATCACCATGGCTACAGAAATTGGTTCTCCTCCTCGTTTTTTCCATATGCCAAGGTTCCAACACCAGGCACCTCGACAACTGTTTTATAAGCGACCTGATTTTGCACAGCAGCAAGCAATGCAACAGCTTACCTTTGATGGAAAACGAATGAGAAAGGCAGTAAACCGAAAAACCATCGACTATAATCCTTCCGTAATTAAGTATTTGGAGGTGAGTCCAGTTTATGTGCTTCAGATGACCCCACTTTGGTTGTTAAAAAGAGGAAAGTTTTTAAAATGCAGGGTAATGAGTATACTGGTGTCTTTTGGAATTAGTGGGAAGAAGTAGAATTTCAGATGAGGTCAATCACCTAAAAAAAAAAAAGGTACTTTTTTTTAAACTCTTAGCATGCATGAATAATCTTTTCAAAAATTATTTGTTAGACGGGGAGGGTATATATATAGTTCAACTGGTAGAGCATATGCTTAGCACGCACGAGGTCCTGGGTTCAATCCCCTGTGCCTCCTCCAAATATAAATAAAATAAATAAACCTAATTACCTCCCTCATAAAAAGACAAACAGATTATTAAAGTTAGACACCAATTTAGAAATAGGCTTTGTTATAAAGGTTCATAATGTATTTCAGAAGAGGGTATTTTTATTCAGCTAGGCCAACCTTAAAACACTTGTTTTCATACCCACAGTGCATATAAAAAATGTTAAGAGACCGCCAAAGTAGGAGTATTTGTGAGAGTATACATTCAAAATAGTGACTGCATGTCCAAGACACTGGCCCTCTCCAAGCCTCTGGTAGTAGTCAGGGAAGAGGGCTCTATTTCCTTGAGGTTTGAGCACCTGCCACAGTCTGTAGGCTGAAACCAACTCTGAGATGGCAAATAAAGGCAGAGTGGGGGCCTGCACCTATGTCAGCTTGACTTAACTGCCCTTTGAGCTCTTTATTTACTTCTCTTAACCTAGGAGTTAGCCTTTGTGGTTTGCTCTTCATTGCTAACGCCTGTTACTTTAATCAGGTTGTGGTCTGCTCTGCCTCCTGTGAAGAAAATGTATCTGCTTTATGACCTGAGACCTATTATTAAAGACCTGTATGCATATCGGACATAATTAGTATGTTACAGGCACATGGCAGAGATATATTCATTCAGAGGTAAAGACAGATTTAGCTTTTTTTCAGGTATTTCAGTTGTTAGACTAGACTTGAAGAGTTTGGGAGAAGTTAAACCAGGGGCAAGATAACAGGATTTTATGCTGAGGATTTTGAAGGGACTGGAGGTGTCTGTCTACCTCTTACCCTTTTTTCTTTTATTAAGGTATGGTCATGAGATTGTGTTGGGGTCAACAGCATCTTGGCTGATGGGTTGGGCATAATGTGAGCAGAGAGGAGGAAAATTCTAAGCAATGTCAGTAGGGTAAGAGGGGAAATCTCTTAAGATGTACACTGTTATCTTTGTTTTAGAACATAATGAAAAAGTTTTAATCTTGTTTTCTCCCCATTTAATGACAGCTTACATTTTGTACATACTTATTTAAGTTTCAAATTCAGTATAATTAGACTGTATATTAGTTTGATTGATTAATTAATTAATTTTTTTTAACAGAATAGAATATGGCAAAGAGACCAGAGAGATATGCGGGCAATTCAGCCTGATGCAGGTTATTACAATGATGTAAGTATAAGATATGTCATACCAGCTTAATAAAGACCTCTTTGCTTGGGCATTTGAACCTAAAATATGGAATCTCAAATTTAGACATGGACTTTTAACATTTTTGTAATTAAAATGAAATATTCCTAAAGGAGTAATATAACGTATCTGTGCAAACCATGAGTTATTTTTTTTAATCTCAATTTAAATTTTCCTTTTAATTTGATGGTGGTTGAACTTTTGATTTGAGGCTTAAAGCAGTGTCCAACAAAAGGTTACACTACCTCAAAGTCTTTGTGATAGGAAAGTTAATGTTAAACTTGACTTTTGAATGTGTTTAAAAATTGTGTTGACTTTGAGAAGTAATTTGGGAAATCTGGTACTTGATTTTATTGTTTGTTTAGTAATAATGGGCATTTAACTTTCCTGTATCTCAGTTTTCTTCATTTAATTACTATAGACTAATTATAATCTATTATAATAGTTTTTTTAGAAGTCCTGTATGGTCCCAGATTTGTCTTTAAATGTTGAAATGATTACCTTGCAAGGTCCCTGGCTAATGCCCTGTGTATGATCAGGAGCTGTTTTATTTCATTTTGTTTATTTATTTTTTTGATAGGAGACTTCATTTTTATTTAAAAGTTTTCTGATGATAAACCTGGTTTTCTCCCAGTACTTTTGTTGGGTATCAAAGACAAAAATCCTGTATGGGCAGATATTCATTGATCAGGGGCCCTTTAAACCCAATTTTTTTTCTTTCTTTCTTTCTTTTTTTTTTTTATAGTTGGTCCCACCTATAGGGATGTTGAATAATCCTATGAATGCAGTAACAACAAAGTTTGTTCGAACATCAACAAATAAAGTGAAGTGTCCAGTATTTGTTGTTAGGGTAAGTATTTTTGTTGGATGTTTTTTGGAAAAGTTAATTCTGAGTTATTCTGTAAATGTATTTAACAGGACAAAAAATTAAACATCATTTTAAATGTATGTGAGGGAGGAAAATCAGGCATTGCTAATGATTTTATTTTGGAATACCCAATCATTTTCCCACTATATCCACATTTAGTAAGATACCACTTTTGGATTGCATTTCTTCATGTTGCAGTTTCCACAGAATTCTTTCTGGGCTGGCTGTGGATGGATGGATGGATAGATAGTTAGATATTGCAGCACATCTCTGGTTTGCTTCTTTGTTTTTTTGTTTGTTTGTTTGTTTTGGTTTGCTCTTGAATAGGAATTTTTTGTTGCTGTCTGGAGAGCAGCATCTCAAGGTAAATGAAAACTCTTAGGGCTACTAGGAAGGAAAACACCCAAGAAGAGCTGAAAACCAATGGGAGACCATAATTGTCAGCTCAGTTAACACATTGTTAGGTACTCAATACATTTTCACTAAGATTTTTAAAATGCAGTTTTAAAGTAATTAGTACATTGACATGATTTGATTGATTAAAATTTGAAGAGGTTTGCAGTAAAGATGTCTTCCCATCTCTGTCTCCCAGGCATTCAGTTAATACTCCCCATAAATAACAGTATGATTGTTTTTTTTTGTAGTTTGCTAGTAAGAATGCACTTGCTGTTTTTCCATATATCAAGTCCAGAAATGTAGGATGCTTAATAGAGTGAGCAGATTAAAAATTGAAAAAATAATGGGACAGAGAAAAGACAGTCATGGCAAACATTATGGCAAATGAGCAAAACAAGCAGTTCCTCTCACTAGAGAGGTGTGGTAGGCAGCCTGGAGGTCTGGAGGGAGGGATGCTGCCTTGAGCTCCATATAAATGTGGCTATTCAGTCGTAGGCTCTGTGTTTGCCTCAGACACTGCAGCCATCAGTAAAGGAACATTATTTGAATGTCTTTCGTGTTAATAGAGCCGGCCTGTATGTAGTGTGATTTTGTTTACCAGGGGATTTGGCAGGAGGAGTATGATGTGCAGCTAACTTTAATACCTTGTTAACATAACACAGAAAACTTTGAGATGAGTAAAATCTGAGCATTCTGTGTCCTATATCTTGTTAGGTAAATTTCTCATTGGGGGAATCAAGTTATAAGGTCTTAAGAAATTTGCGTATAGAAGAGGCAAGTCCACACTGCAAGATATTTAAGGCATAAAGACTGTGGGTCCTGTGTCTACAATTTGGTTGCCTGTAGTATTTACTGGGTTGGGATTCTTAGCAGATAACAGAAACCAGGAAAGTAGGATTTCATTAACAATAATCAAAACCATGATATACATACAGGTAAGCAGTAAAAGGCTGGCTTCTTATATATATCTTTGTAATTTACCAAATAGTTTTCATTTTATGTATCTCATCTTGCTGTTCTCATAAGTACACTTGTATTTTCCAACTCTGTGTCACAGTTTTTACTTTGGAAAATAGAATTGTTGTATTGATGTTTCATATATTTACATCTAAGGAAAATGAGTATGTAATCTTCCATAGAAACTTGAAAATGAAAGTGAGAAAACGTCTGTTGCATTTTGAGTTGATAAGCATGTATCACAGATTACCTTTAGTATGCAAATTGTGACGTTAAAATATTGGGGTGGTGTTAGTCATGCCTCTTTTGCATTATATTTTTTTGAGAACAGATCAGCATAAGACCTGTCACTGCTTGATACTGTGAATGAAGGACAACTTTAAAAATATATATCTATATAGTACATTTAGTTTCTAGGAAAAGTTTGATATCCTTGATGTCCTTAAATTGCTGCTTACTGTAATACTGTTTTTTCATGGAACACTGGTAACTTCTTCCTGAATTGGTCCACTAGCAGTTGTGATAAACCAGAGCCTTCATTCATTTGGTCTTTGCGTTTTTCTAGTGACTGACCATCTTACTTATGCTAGTCTGCCTTGTATCCTGGGAACATTAGATGTTTGCATATTTTGTTTTGAAATGCTCTTTAGAGTGCCTCAGTTTGTGTAACTTAAGTTGTACTAATCATGTACTTATTTTAAATTGAGTTAATGAGCTAAAGTGCCAGAGCTTTTCTTGCATTAATAGAAGTTCTTTTCTGACAAAGTACTTGGCTTTAAATCTGAGCTGTGCTTAAGTGAAAGTCAGTATTGTCCACTGAATATTAATTATTGGATATTTCATCAATAAAGACTCTCTAAGTGTTTTAAAAATTAGGTGAGGTTGATGGTTTGTGACCTTGTATAATCTGTCTTTTTTCCCCTTCCCCAGTGGACTCCAGAAGGAAGGCGGTTGGTCACTGGAGCTTCTAGTGGAGAGTTCACCTTGTGGAATGGACTCACTTTCAATTTTGAAACAATATTACAGGTAACAGTAATCATCAGATGGTACCCTCATCCTGTGGTACTGTAAAGAACTTGAGATAGTTACCTTATTGGCATTTTTAACTTACAACTGGACAGATCATTGTTATGAGTTTATATGTGCTCCTGTAAAACCTCCCATTGTATATTCTTTCGTATAATGTTTACAAATGTTTTGTGTTTTCACAGGCTCACGATAGCCCAGTGAGGGCCATGACTTGGTCGCATAATGACATGTGGATGTTGACAGCGGACCACGGAGGATATGTGAAATACTGGCAGTCGAACATGAACAACGTCAAGATGTTCCAGGCACATAAGGAGGCGATTAGAGAGGCCAGGTTTATACACAATATACCATTTTCTGTAGTCCCTAATGTCATGGGTAAATTATTCTCTAAGTGTATTCTGGGTGCAGAGATGCATGGGCTCTGTCAGATTCTGGGAAACTTTCTGCACCCTATAAACACGATATTTTTCTTTGTTTTCACACACTCACCATTTTGCTGGCACCTTTCTGAAGTAGTGTTGTCCCGGTATCAGCCTCTGCAATCTGTTAGAGATGTATTGTCTGCCGCATTTTGCACTGGTTTTCTCTTTTCATTTATGGTTAATAATGTGTATACGTTATTCCTTTTTATTACCTACTATGTAAGACAAGAATATTTCATTCCAAATAAAGAATTCAGTCTTTAATTATACAACTGAATAAAATCTAAAGCCTGCAGAAAACACCTTCAGAGTTCACACAAAATACAAGGATAAAAGGCTTAAGTGAAGACCTGGTTGGCTTGGTTATGCCACGACTTCAAAAGGAAAGCATAGTAGGACTAAAAACTCTCCAAGTAACTCTGGATGTAGCAAACGTTAATGGTTAATGAGTGGGTTCTTTCAAGCTTTGAAACTGTAAGCAGACCATTGTCAAGACGACTCTAGGAACTTCCTCCTGATTCACTGTTGATAACGTCAGTAATGCAAATGTGTAATAAGTGGAAGTTTGAAATTTTTTCAGTGAGTTGTATATTTTTTACCTATCAGTGAGGTATGTATAGTAAAACCGGAAAAGGAAGTTGCAAAAACAAGCCTGAAGAGCTGCTGCAGCCTCAGAACAAAGCTCAGCAGCATGCTGTCCGGCGGTGCCGCCCGCGTGTGGGAGGAGGGCGGCGTCTCTGTAGGAACACCATCCACCACAGTCACTGTTCCACTGTCAGAATCCTAACAAGACCTGGTGCATAAACATGCTTCTGCAAAGACTGTGCCTTACTGTCCTGCCCATACGTTGAGTTTTGGCATTTGGTCCCTTCTTAGTCATAGGGTTCAGAAGCTCAGGGGAGTCCTTAGAGGCAGATGAGAAACTCGATGGTCCTTTACAGGGAGGAAGAAAAGGCAGCAGATTCTTTGACTTTAAACACCGTCTGAACGTCCCCATGTTAGTTTTCCTCAAACAGTGCAACATTCCTGCGATAGCCCGCCAGGAAGAAGGTGTGAACGGTTTCCGCAGACCTTTTACATAAATGAGAAACATCACATGTGGGATGTTTAACAACCAGTCTTTAAATAGCCGGCCCGAAACTTTTCAGCTTTTTTTTCATGGTGTTTGAAGCAGAAGCTGATGCTAATCTTTTGAGCAGTACTCCTGTGTGATTTAACAGACTTTACAGGAATATTGCAAAGATAGAATTCGTTTAGTTTCTACACTTAAATCAGCTCCATGTTTTCTGTTGGTACAATAGGAAATACTGTACTGTGGAGAGCATGGGGACCATTAGTACTGATAATACACTCATAAAGTTCTCTGAATATTGATGAGTGAGAACTAGGAAGCAACTACTGTGTTGAAGTAATTCTTTTGTTGAGATACGTTTGTTAGCTGCCAACATTCTCTTTGAGGGCTTCTTCACTGTTGGATCCTTCCCTCTCCTGTTTATAACGCAGCACAGTGTTTTTATTTTTCCCTGTCTGAGAAGCATGGATAATCTGTTAAATGCTGACTTCTTTCCCCTGCTGTGTGTCTTCATGTAACAGTTTCTCACCCACGGATAATAAATTTGCTACGTGCTCTGATGACGGCACTGTTAGGATCTGGGACTTTCTTCGTTGCCATGAGGAAAGAATTCTCCGAGGTACGTGTGCTAACAGTACTGATTGGAATATTTAAATAGGGAAGGCATTTGTGGTTTAAACCATCACAATACCACAATACCAGCTTACATCTCCATTCGATTTTTTTACATATTTACACCGTCTCAGTCAGACTCTTTTAGGAAACCTGAACTCTCTCTCTGGTTCACAGTCATCTTTGCAGATTTTTACTACTAATATTACCTTTGAGTTCTTTGAGGTATAAGTTAAATACACACATTCCTCTTCTCCCCTCTCCCCCCAAGGGCTTGCTTATCTGTATGCATCTGTTAGGGCTGCATTCTTTTTCCTGCCTTGTACTGGGGTAGCGTTCTCCAAACATACCGACACTGTGATTGTGTTTATGTAACTCACATTCTCTTGGGAGCCATTTTACAGTGTGCATTACATGAGGCCTCAGCAGCTACACCTCTCAGTATTGCTGTCTGTGGAAGGGAGGTGGTTTTTCACTGTACCACATCCATAATGCATAGTCCACTTGTGATTAAGTTTTGGAGGGGTTCTTTATTTACTTCTGTTGACTTCATAGTTATAAACTAATATCTATGAATTACTCCACCCTAGAAAAGAAATCCATATTTTCACTTGGATTAGCTTAGCTTTAGACTTCAGAGTGGGACTGTTGAAATACTAACTATACATCAACACCATTTATGTGAATTCAGTGATGTTAGAGTAAGGAATTAACTTTCAAATATGCAATACAGACATCGAAACAAAAACATTTACACTTTTAACTAGATCTCACTAGTTCGTTGTTAACTAGGAAGATAATTTTCTCAAGTGCTTAATTTGAACCTATGCCGATTTAAGGAAGAGTGCATTCTGTTCCATACTCTTGAGTCCAGCATGTCGTAAAAATAACATCTTCCTCCAACACGTAGGTGCAGGGTGGGAGAGTGGGTGCCACAGGCATTCGGTGTCAAGAAGTTACTCCTCTGAGGTTTCCCTTTTTGTTCAAGAGTCAGTGGAGTGAGTTGTCTTGGTTGAATTGTGTCTTTCACCCTTTCAGAGCTTCATTACAACGTGTAATGTCAGTGCTTTCTAGCAGGAAGCTAAATGTTCTTGATATTTAACCCATATTTCAAGCCAGTTTTTTTTTAAATCACAATTATTTAAGCATTCCTGGCTTTGCACTTTTTGTGTGAGTTTCTTCCACAGGAATGTATTGTGACATGTGACAGCTAGCGTAAGGCTACAGTGCAGTCTTAGTGAAGGGCTGTACTCGTGATGATCTTATGATATTGAACACCTTCAGAACTAGTTGGAGTCTTTGAAATCATCTAGTCTGAGTTATTTTGTGGATGAGCACTATGACTCAGAAGGATTAAGCCACATGTTGAAGGTAAAATGAGTTCAGAGCCAGGACCAGCACATCCCGTCACTTGACACCTAGCCTGATGCTATGTCCTGTTGCGTCTTTCCTCACTGTTAGTAGAAGTCTTAGCTGTTAAACAGAAATAAGATAAACAACTATTTTTAGGCTTTGAGTATCCTAAGAAATATAGGAGAAACAGTAATTTTGTTTACAAAGAGCAATTCTAAAGTGTCAAAACAATGAATTTTACAGTGGCCTAAGAGTATGATAGCTGAAGTCTGATATAAAACTACTGTGCATCTTGGATTAAAAAAAGAAGAAAACCTACTATGTGATAGCATTTTCAACCCCAAGTTCCAACAAAGTGTTACTCAGTTTTGGTCATGAAATTGTTTCTAAATAGCACTTCGGAACTTTTTGTCTGAAATTTAGAGTATACATGAGATATTAATTAGCAGTTAAATATTTTTAGATTTGAGTCCAGGTGAATTTGGATAAAGTTAAGTGGATGCCGAATCATCACCTGTCTGACACAGCTTAAAAAGCGCACCAGTATATTAATTGAGTTGACTTTTATTTTTTATGTGGGTGATCATCTTATTTTAAGTTTTTAGTATGAAAATTTCAAACATCCACAAAAGTATAATGAACCTCCATGTACTTCTAGGATCTATATTCTAGCTTATTCATGGTTTTTACTTCTTTTAGATAGTATTCTACTTGCTTTATAGTCTACTTTTTTTTCTTAGCACTTCAATGAGTGTATGGGACAAATGTGAATATATTAAACCAAGTTAATTATACCACCCAGGTAATAGTTCTGATATCAGGTCTGTTGTAGTGGACAAGTTACTAGGTTCTGATTATTCGTTTTCTGTCATTCCTCATTTTTCTAAATTTTCTCAATTTTAAACGTGGTTATAAAATAATGAAACCAGTGTTGTTACAGTTGCCCTGTCCTTCACTAGTTGGGTTGGGAATCAGGGGATGATGGAACTCCTGTTGTATCATGGGAAGTGTGAAATTTTTCAAATAAAATTTGAAGTGGGCTTAATTGAATTCTGTTCATAGAAACTTGGTTCACAAAGTTAAGCAAGTAGGGATTGGACCTTCCAACCTCTAAAGCATCAGTTGGCCTGTATGAAGGGGTGATGTTCATGGAGCCCATGTAGGCTCTGTGACAGCAGGCGGGTGAGCATCCCCCTGCAGCGTGTTAATGTTGTGCGTCAGACCATCACTTGGGATTAAGTGTTAAAAAAATCCAGGAACATTTTGATTGTGATTGTGTAGTCCAGCTCTTGATCAAATATTTACCTTTTCTACATTATTCCCGCAAACAGTCTTCTCACAAACATTTTTATATATATTCACTACCTCACATGAATCTCTTTCAATTTTAGGTAGATCTAATTTTCAGAAAGTTCTTTCGTTATGTCAGAATCTGCTTTCTTATAACTTGTCCTGCCTTCTGTAACACACAAAATGCAATCTGTAGTCTCTTCTACATGGCAGCCCTTTAAGAGTCTGAAGACAGCTATCATGTCTTCTCAATGTAGTCCTTCAGCTGTAAGCTTATGGGATCCCTGTATATGGGACGGTACTGTTGAGGGCAGAATTTACAGTTGCTTTTAGTGTTCTTACTGAGATTGTTCTTACTCTTCTTGGAAAAGGAAGAAGTTACCCAAGAGAAAGTAATCCGTATTTTAACGTTGAAATAAGCTTGCTCTATTGTCAGACTTGCTACTCTGGGATTGTGGTATTTGGTCCATAGGCGGGAAAAGCAAACACTTGTTAAACTGAATATCCTATATCATTGAGAAGTGCTGCGTATATGTCCACCTGCTATCAGAGCATATGCAGACCAGTGTAATGTACACACTTCTGTCCTTTTCTGGTATGAATTACTGCACGCAGTTTATGGAGTGGCATTAAAATAACATTTAAGCACCAGAGTACATGAGTTAAAGGAGTCTCTAGGTGTTTGTACAGTTGACTCCAAGTGAAATAGAGCCATTCAAATCCACTTGATTAATGAGCTCATCTTATATGCATGCTATCACAGGAAGAAGAAATTTTAAAAAAGAAGAAAGGTATGATGATTCCCTACCCTTGTGCTTCTTAAAGTTTAGTAGGAAAGAAGATACTTTCACAAACTTAGGATGTTGGGTAGTAGAGAAGAGTCATGATAGTGTTAAAAGTGTGGTTTTAGCAGTATAAAGTTAGAAGCAGATCACTTATGACTAAGTTGCAAATAAGACATGTTGAAAATACACAATCGTTAAGAATACTAAAGTAAATTTTAATGAGAAACATAATATGTACTCTTAAAAATAGAATCCAGTTTACCAATTTTAGCATGCTTTAGTTTTGTTTTACCTTCTTGATTTTAACAACAGTAGCTGACACATTATACTTGCTAAGGATCAGGCATGGTCTAAGTACTTGATTTAATCTTACCTGTAACCCTGGGAGATCAATACTGTTTTTTCTACATTTCACAAATTAGTAACCAAGATCTGAGAAAGTTAAGTAAACCTCCCAGAGGTCATATAACTTGTAAGAGGTGGGGCTGGGATTTGAACCCAGGTTATCTCACTCCAGAGTTCATACTCTTAACCACTGTGTTAAACTGCCTCTTTGATGTTTTACAAATATCATCAGCATGGATGAAATAATGTAATTCTGAGCGGTGATGTTAGAATTGTAGAGTTTTTTGGGGGAAAGGAGAGAGGAGTGGGTGGAAACAACTAACAAGTTCATCTTACCATTCTTCCTTCAAACTGTCCATGTAAGCTAGAGGTTTTCAAAATATGGTATATTTAACAAAAAAATTAAATTACAGTGAATAGTTAAAACTGTAGATGAATTGTAAGAGACACATTAGGTTATATAAGAAGAACATGGTCATAATGAGTTATAGTGAGACTGGCTTGGGAGGTAAGGTCTGTTTCCAGTTTTCAAATGCAGCACTGCTGGAGAGGAAACGAACCCCTGAGTACACACAGCATAAGAAAAAGAATATTAGTACTTTTGATACTTCCTGGTTGCATTTGACTGTGGTTCTTAATAAATGAGATAAATCCCTCTGCAAAGATCGTTTGGTTCAGCAGCATGTTTTCGAACTGTGTGAAGACAAGTTTACGAAGTTCAAGTGTTCCAAAAATCTCTGATGCTTTTTTATTGGAAACAGTTTTACTTATTTAAAGTAAATTGGCAAACCATGATGATTAATGGACCTAATTTATTTGTACAGTGATTTACAACACATGCCACAAAATCCTTTCTATTCTAAGATGAAAAACAAACACCCAGCTTCCTTTAAAATGAACAGCCTGTAGCAAAATAACTCCTTCCACTAACATAGCATGTTTTAATTTTAAAAGTACTTCAGGCACATCTTATATAACCATCCAAACAATCGCATGGACCCGTTTTGTATGTGGACACCTGTTTCTTTGTCTGTGATTCCTTATTTTGAGGAAGAGTTCATTTAAGGCTCTTTTTCCCTCTGCTCTCCTGAACAGACTGGATCATGGTAGGTTCTTGTAAATAATTATCTGAGTATATCATGAGAGGGAAGAAGCCTTAATACTGACTTTTTTTTTTTAATTTCTTTTTGAGGGGAGGTAATTAGGTTTGTTTGTTTATTTATTTATTTGATGGAGGTACTGGGGACTGATCCCAGGACCTTGTGCATGCTAAGCATACTCTACCACTGAGCTATACCTTCCCCATTAATATTTCTAAAGCACATTTTTGAAGAAATTAGTATAGTAGGGTCCTGGAATAATCATTTCATGTGGTCCATTCATGTTTCTACAGTAATTGTTTTAGATTTTTATGTTGGGCTTGCTTTCTAGCTCTTCACTTCTTTAAAATATTGCATATAATACGGCAAAATTTTGTTGAAAATAGATCTTAGCTTTCTTAGGATGCCAGAGCTGCACACCGTTGCTGTCATGTTCGATGTTTTAATTGTATCAGGAGTAATTTCCAGACACTCTTGTGTATAAAGATTCCATTTTTTTGACAGTGACAAATCACTATGACTCATAATTTAGGCAGTTGTTTTTCATCTTTCTGTTTAGAAAATATTCTGTAATTCTGCTTCAGTTTATTTTGAGTGAGGCTTAACTTTCTATTTGCTGATTAATTAGTTACCCTCTGGTAGAACTCAGGTAATCAAGTTTTTGATAGGTTTTAAAGTTAAAATTCAGAGCTTTGGAAAGAGCTGATTAAAGTAGATAAACAATACACTTTTGGTTTCCTCATTTTTAGTGTGTAGATCCTTTAATAAAAGTATATGATTAAAATATGGTATCATCACAAACACGTTATTTGTCAACGAGGGAGGTTAAGTACCAAAGCTAATATTGTTTTTTTATAGTCATTTTTCCCCCTTTACTCACTTTTTTATGATGTATCTGAAAACCATTTTAAAATTTGATTTAAATCATATCTCAGGAATTTCTAAGAAGGACATACAGTGCTGTGATCTCTTTAGTTATGAAGAGACTAGAACAAGAGTTTTTATTTAAAGGAAGAAATTGTAGTTTCTCATTTATTCTTTTTTACAGATTGTGTCATAAAATAGTCTTTATTTGTCCAAAACACACTACTGTTTCAAAAATGAGTCTACTGAGGCCTCTTTCTGTATCCCCCCTGCTCTTGAATATAATTTAATATAGTTCTCTTTGAGAGAACTTTACCTTCTTAGCGTGGTTTTAGAATATCACGTTACTTGAATTAGCCCAGTGAACTGTATCTACTTTAACTTAATGTTTTAAAATATTGCATTGGTTTCTAGGGAACCCCAAGGAAGGCCCAACCACCACAAGGTGCCTTTGAGCTGGGGTGGGTAGCTCTCCGTAGCCCAGTGCGCTACTTTATTGTGCCCCCCCCCCCCACTGGTGCATGCCCGTTTGTCGTTCTGAATGGGCAGAAATGCAGGTCTCATGTAGAGATCCAGTTTAAGGTACATAGCTTTGTAAGTGGCTACGTTGTTGCTGTTTTCAGGGTATGTATGTGTGATTTTCTCGTTTTTAAATTATCTGTTCAAAAGTGAAACCTTGAGTTTCCTCTGCACCTGGCATCACCATCTTCCTTTGCTGTCAGAGGTTCTAGGAGTCCTCACTCAGTTTCCAGGTTTGTTTTGTCAAAGGGGGAAAGCATAAGTATTCGACCGTACAAAAACAGTTAGGAAATACTAAGGGAGGTCAGCATGAAAGCAGAACCAAGAAGCACAAAGGTGAGTCCAAGAAACTCCATACCAGAGAGCACAATATGTTATCTCCAACAGAAACTTTTCACGTATTATTAAGCAAACAGATTTGTGGTGCCCCAGGATGCCAAAGTTAGAGTAGTAGTTCTTGGTCCTGTCAAGCCTAATAATTGCCTTTTCTTTTCTTTTTTCTCTTCTCTCTTTCTACATAGTAAAAAGAATTTTTTTTATCGAAGTAGAGTTGATTTACAATGTGTTAATTTCTGGTGTGCAGCATAGTGATTTAGCTAAACATATATATGTATTTATTTTCATATTCTTCATTATAGGCCATTATAAGATATTGAATATAGTTCCCTGGTTTTTTTTTTTGACATTGTAAAAAGAATTCTTACTGAAGTATAGTTGATTTACAATGTTGTGTTAATTTTGCTTTTTCTATGAGTTTTATCCTCTATGAACTTTATTGATAATAACCACTATACATAAAAAGTTTTTAAAAGGCCACCAGTGTACATGCACACAGGCTCTGAAAAGAAAATCTTTTCCAAATGCTCACTAAGGGACATTACTGCGTCCATTGAAAACCAGTAGTTTGAAATAGATCATGCTAAAACATGCTAAAACCCTATTTTTATAGAATTACTGGAGGGGGTCAAGGAAATTATAGCCAAACTGTAGTCAGTGTTTTGAACTAATGGTGGATCATGGTAGAGAATTGTGGCTTCATAGCTGTGATTGAATGGTCATTTCCCAAAAAGTTTCATTGGATGTTTGTGATCTGTGAGGCAAATGTGGAGAGTGCTGCCAGTTTCTTTACTTGGCCTCTGTCCTGTTTAACATTCTTTATCAAAGATGGCTTGCTTTGCAAAGTGGCAGGTGATTCAAAACTACAAGCAGAAATTCTCAAGATGTCAAGAATCAAGAAGATAGTGTGATATTAAAGTTAATGAATAGAAATTTATTATGTAAGTTTTTAATGGAAATAAATATAAAGTCCTGTATTTAGGTTTTCAGCCTTAATTCTAGGGTTTATTAGACCAATTAGAGTTCATATAAAAATAATACAGGTTTTAGATTATAAGTGTATTCTTGAGGTGTTATGTCTTCTCCCATTTAGTAAAAATGGATGTTCAAAATGATGGAGCTTAATTACTGAGGGGAGGTGATCAGAATGGGGAAGGGTCTAGAAGTCATGAGGAAGAGTGAAGGGAAGATTAGTATTCAGCTTGGGTTAGAAGGACTGAAGAAAAGGTTTGTCATTTTCAAATACTTAAAGCCTTCTGTATGAAAGTAGGATTGGATTTATTGTATATAGGTCTGGAATCTAGGGGGTAGGGAGGAAATAGGACATCATGTTGTAGAATTTTTTTTTTAATACATAAGAAAATGGGTTATTGTGTGAGTCTTTCTTTTGCTGCCATTGTGCCATGTTTACCTCCTCCAGCTGTCAGGGAGACTTGAGAAGGCATTTCTCTTTTCAGATGGATGGTTCTATTTAAAAATAATTAACCTGGATTAGGTTGTCTGTTAACTGTAGTTTCATGTTTTAGGGCAGACACAAAAGTGTGAAATTCAGGCATGTGGATGCATTGGATGCATTCATTACAAAGGGGTAATTAATTGGATAGGCTGTATCCCATGAGGAGATGTTGCCACCTTCTGCTCTAAAAATGTTTTTGGCATGACATTAGATCATTTCATTAATCCTGTCATTACAAGCAGTAAATGGGGCCTCAAAACCTTATTATTTTTTTTTCTCTGATTAGGTTCACTTACTAGTTTCCTGTAACTAAAAGCAACACAGCGAAAGTTAGTAAATACAATCCCAGGCTCTGGAATCTGGTCGCACGTCGCAGTTTTAGCTGTTAGCAGCTGTGTGATGCTGGGGTGAGTCACCAGGGGTGTGGCTCATCTGTACAGTGGGACCTGTGATAGTCCTGACTTTACCAAACTGTGGCAATCAAGAGGGTTAGTTCATGAGAAGAATCTAACGAGTCCCATAAAGAGTGTTCAGTATTTCATTTCCAAAGCTGACTTCGGAGGCTGCTTCCCTGTCTCTACCTGTTTATGGATGAAAATGGTCATTTCAGTAGTATATTTCTGTTTTTCTCATTTAAATGTTTTTTTAGCCATTATCATTACAGTTGCGTAGGTTTTTATTTATAGGTAGTCTATAAATATGACCACTTGTTTAAAGAGTTTCATGATTTTCTAATGTTTTCAGATGTAAAAAATTCAACATTTAGAATTATCTTTTTTAAGATCTCATATGGAAACATTTAAAGATTCTTTTTAATTGTTAGGTGAATCAAATACTTAATGATGACCTGCTGGTCAAGATGCTGTGCTTGGTTCTTTTGCTAATCTCGTCCCTTACACAGCATTTTCAGCATTTCCCTAGTTCTTTAATTTTTTCAAATATGTCTTGTGAATTGGCCTGGTACCATGGTGAACAGGAGTGCTGAGCACATAGAAAACCAGCAGTCTTCTCCGTTTACCACACTGCAGCAGACTGTGGTGATTGGTGTCTAGGCTGCTTCATCAGGACAGCATTTGCTTTTTCCCTCTTGACCCAATTTGATCAGTTTTAAACTTCCAAGTCCAGTTAGCCATCAAGTTGGGTGAGCTAGTGATAACTCTGATAAATGTCTTTTCTGTTTGTTGTCTTGGAGGAGTAATGTGATCAGCAGTAAGTTAGGAGTCTTGGGGAAATGTATTCCACATATTTTGCCACAATAGACAGAAATCTAGTATCATCTGTTTGGGCCTCCTGATCATCCTCTGCTCCCACCCCATCAGACTTGTCAGCTGACAGCAGACTGGCTGGAGTGTGGTCTGTTCTATCCCAAAAGTTTTTGGTGGAGTTTGTTGCAGGGTGGGAGCTAAATCCTTACATAGGATGTAGCAGGTATGAGCCCGGCTGATAAAGTGATCCTAACAGCAAACAGCATGATATTACAGGAGCTATTAGAAGTTAAAGTGCATTGTACGCTCGATTTCTGAACTTAAATCCTCCTCCTTTCTTGAGGTCATGTAGTACAGTGCCCACTTGTAATGTTCTTTCTGTAGGCCCTGAATGTTTTGAAATATTTTAAACATTTAGTGTTACTAATATTATATATATATTCTTGTAATGGTCAGATCATTCAGTTTAGTTTTCAGAGATTTATGAAAACTATTCCATTTACGTCTTTCTCAAGTGTGCTATCACTTCAGTCTAAATTTTGAGGACATTTTTTGTTTTACAGATTTGATGTTTTAATGTGTCATGCAAATGTATATTACCAACGATCTCCTGGGTAAAAATAAAATACTTATTAAAACAAAATTCTATAGTATTTACTAGGCATTTTATTTGGTTTATTAAATTCTAGCAGAGAAATCATTAAGTGTTACCATATAATAGTGTAACTTTTTGAGTTAACTGTTCTAAGTGTAGTTTTTTTCCTTTATATTTTGACCCTTTTTTTTTTTAAAAAAAGGAAAATCTGCTGTCCTCCCACAGTGAGGAAATGAGATGATAACACACTTCTGATTTAGGAATTGGGTATTAGAGATTGAAGCCCGTGAAATGACAGGTGTTTGAAAGACTCAGAACTGAGTTTCAGGCCTAGAGGAGGCACGCCTGAATTGTGATTTCTTTCATTAGTATTTTATAATCACATTTGAATTAAATGTGCTAAAATTCATCAGGCAACAAATCTGCATTTCTTAAAAAAGTTAAAATTTATAGAGGAGGTTGGATTTAGTGGAAGGGTCAGCCTTCTTGGATTACTTCTAGTATTTGATAAAAATGTGAAAGGATATAAATCTACCATAAAATATATCTTAAGAATATTTAGCCCACTGTTCCCCGAAAATATCTCTGATTACCTCATTTACCACATGGACTTGGGGAGACCACAGACTTCATTTTCCTCTGTAAGTTACATAGGCATTCCATGGTATGATATATATTGTCTTCAAATAAGCTTTTAAACATCTTTTAATTGATGTATTAAGGCCTGGTTTTGAACTGGATACTGACATCAGAAGATGGGTTTAAATCATTGCTCCTTCTGCTTGTTGAATGACCAGGTTTTCATGACCCATAAAGTTAAGTGGTACTACCTGTCTAACAAAGGAAATCAGATTGCAGTACCTATAGTACAGATAGAGGGCAGTGGTGGTGAAAATGTTCTCTCTCGGCCAGAACTCCTGCCGTGCAGTTTCCTAAGAAATGTGGTGCCTTTGACGACAGTGACTTTCATGTTTGGTATCTCACACTGAACTCCAACCTTAGATCTTCCATGACCAGGAAGGACTCAGTAGACACTTGGGGAACTGGCATGTATTTACCCCATGTCCCCACCGCCTAGACATGAAAATCTTCCAGTGTTATCTGGAAGGTAAGTAATGAGTGATTTTTTTTTCATAAGTTTTTTTTTTAGAAGCTGATTTTATAGTTGATAAAGTGGCATTCTTGGTTTTTCTACGCCTGTCTGAATGTGATTAATACTTATAAAAATAACATTCAGCTGCAAAGTAGATTTTTACACATTAAAAAAATCTTTAGTGAAAAAGTACATATGAAAATTTTCATTTTCTCCTCATAGCTATCCTATTATCCACATTTCCTAGTAGTTACGGTGAGCACTATTGTTTAAAAAAAAAGTTTCTTTCATCTTTTCCTTCTGTACCTTTGGCTTTATTCCTGGAATCCTTGTTTGAAAATACTCTGAATCTGGGTGTAGCCCAGATACTTGAGCATGCCTCCCACTGCAGTGACTTGGTGAACTCCTACTCGTTCTCCGAGTCTGCTTGGCTGGGCTTCCCCTGTGCCTTCCCACTTCTCAGTGTGGTCGGCAATACTGCTTTTCACGTTGTCTGAGCTTTTCAACACTTACTAGTGTGGTCTTGATATTAAAAGCAAAATGGAAAAAATCATACATCAAAGTCAGCCAAAGCTGCCTTCCCTGTGAATTATGAGATGTCCATTAATAAGCCATGTTTTAGAGTCATTTTGTAATGCTAGAACACTTAGTCTGTTTCCATTCTACCATTAGTATTCACAGATAGCAGTACCCGGTGGTCTCACCGGGAACACACCAGTAGTCGAACAAGTTGGATTTACTATTTGTCTCAGCGAAGAACACAGACCACAGGGGAACTGGGGTCTCTCAGTAAGAGGGTGTTAGAAAGGTTGTAGTGGAGGATTTGGACTTTGGGAAATTGGGGTGAGGGCTCAAGAAAGTGACGGCTGTCCCTCTTTTAGCACTGAGAGGTTTGGTATTTAGTGGGTTGTGCAGGATCTTGCTTTTGTCTCACTTCATCCTGGTCTCAGAATGACTTACTGATGTACAGATGTTTAGTGAGATTGTCCAACAGGAGAACAGAATGATTTAGCCTTAAGTGTCAGATCAGTTTGTAATAACATTTGAGGCTTAGCTGTTAGCATCAGATTAGTTCTCAGAGGTTAGGGACTGCTTTTTTTTCCCCCTCCTCCAAAGCATTTAAGTCCCACTGGGTCTTACTATATAGGGACCAGCTGGGGAAGGTCAGGATTTAGTAGCAGTGACAATAGGCCTGTCACCGGAACAAGCTGCAGTGATACTGACAGGTACATTTTTACAAAACTGTAATTGGGAAGCGCGTCAGTTTTTAGCTGCCTAGAAGTAGTTAAGAGGTTTCCCCTACTCTGTTAAAGTAGGACACAACTTGCTAATGGATGCACAAAATAAATGGAGGCACAGCACAGAGGCTCCCAGACGCAGTTCAGGGCCACCAGGACTGGGTGCTGAGATGCTGAGCGGAGTTCCAGGGGAAGGGGCTTGCTGGCATCCCTCTTGTTGCTCAGGGTGTCCACTGCCTCTGGAGTGGCTTTGCTGCAAAACAAGCACCATTTGCCTTTTTTGTAAAAGTGAAAATCCTCTTTGGATTTGTTTCTGATAGCAGAAATAGGTACAGGCATACCTTGTTTCGTTGTGCTTCGCAGGTGGTGCGTCTTTTACAAACTGAAGATTTATGCCTGCGTCAAGCAAGCCTATTGGCACCATTTTCTAGCAGCGGTTTTTAAATTAAGATCTGTACATTTTTTTAAACATACTGCTGTTGCACACTTAGTGGACTTATATGTAAACATAACTTATATGCACTGGGAAGCCAAAAATTCATGTGATTTGCTTAATTACAGTGTTTGCTTTATTGTGGTCTAGAACTGAACCCGCAATATCTCAGAAGTCTGCCTGCACTAACACAGGTCTCTCATCAAAGTGAAGCTGTGTAAAGCGAGCTTTGGAAAAGTGGGGGTACCTGTAATAGGTAAAACACACTCTTTTTAAGAAACAAAATGAGTGAATTTTCTTGCATTAATCTTTCTGGGGACGTTAAGGTGTATCCTCCTAAATTCAGTGTCTAGGGATTAGTTCTTTCTTTACATATGGGAAGAGCCAGCTGTTTATTTTCTGTATTGTCTATGCTAATATATAGCAGTATATATCAAAGAGTTCTAAAGGCTTTCAGACTTAGGAACACTGTTAAAAACCTTCCAGTTTGCAATTATAATAATAGTAAAATTCTTCTCAGGTTGACCTGAGACCAAAAAAAAGGGGCCATGTTTTCATAGCTCCACTCTAGTTTTAGTCACGGCCATCAAAAATCACTGAAAAGAAATTTATATTTAATTTCATTTATTCAGATAATTGCTATGTACTGTGGGCCAGGCCCTGGGTATGGAGGAGGGAGTCCATCAGTCCTGTCTTTATGAGCATACAAGTGATAGCTGGAGAGCTTTTTTTTTTAAGCATCACTTAATGCTATATATATATATTTTAACACTATCTTAATTTCATATATATTCTAAAAGCATTGCATTATTGTGTGATGGTACATAGAAAAATATCCTTGTGATTAATGAGGTAGTTCTTAAAGTTTTTGTGACTTGTAAAGTGTTAACTTTTTAAAATCAGATATTTTGGGGGCATCTGCTCGTGGAAATGTGGAGATAACATTTTAAAATGTGGAGGTCTTGAGAACAGAATTTGTTTCCCAGAAAAATGCAAGATAACCTTCTTCTGTTGTATCTTCACCTTGAATAATATATTTCCTTCATACTGAATCTTTACCATTTGGTAAATATTGAGTAAATTTTAAAATTAGAAAAGCTAGGTTTGTAATTAAGAGTTGACTGTGGTACTTAAGAAAAGTCTAGCGCACATTTGGATGGTGTCACATGGTTAGAGTTCCATTAGACAAGCAGCACACGGTGCAGGTCCCTGTCTCTGGGTGGTGCTGTGAGTTCTGCCATTGGTCTGTAGAGTTTTCCTACAGAAACAAAGAATATAATCATGTTTTGTCATTGAAATCTCCATGATAGCTTTGAAGGTTTATGAGAACCTTAGAAAACTTTAAGAAAGAATTTAGATGGCAGAATTTCTGACAGCTTGATGCTCTGGAGAGAGCAGTAGTAGCACGAGAATGTGGTTAATTTGGACCAAACTGAGGATGATGACTTTACAGAGTAAGATTTTTTTTCTGAAGAAAAATGTGTTCAATTGAAGTCTTAAACAGCCTGTAATGAACTATCATTTAGATTTTATTTAATAAGTACAGTACATATTTTTACATGGGAAAGGCATTTCCGAGTTGCCACAGATTTCAGATTAGTATGTTACCATTTTTATCTTGGTCTAAATCACATGTAAATGCCAGAATGCATCTTTATGTACCCGAGGCACAAAGGTTTGTGGCGCATTGTGTTGACTTAAAGTGTCCAGATAAGGTTTTGCATTTTGAAATTAAATCTATCTGGGCAGCAACCCACTTTCCTGATCCCCACAAAATTCCCTCTTCCTATTATTCACCGTAACCAGTAGATTTGCATTTATGTTTTCTTTGTAACTATCCACTTACCCGGAGGGTTGAGGTAGGGTAATACCAGTTTACTCTGTCATCATAGTCCGTGATGAGCAAGTATATTTGCAATACACCATTTTTTTCCTGTAAGAAGGGAGGAGTAAATTTCCTGTTTTGTGTATTGTTACCTTTAAAATGAAATGATAGACTAGAGTGTAATTGCTGTTTACAGTGGTTAAGTGACAAGGAAGAAAAAGCCATTAATGTTATCCAACCTCTTCCCCAGCTGCTCCAAAATTCTAGGTACAGTCGTAGTTTCTACTTAGGGCGATCTTTGTTTTTCCTGTGGGGTTTTCAGCATGACTCATCTGAGAGCAGCAGGTCTGGCTTTGAGTCCCAGCTCTGCAAGTCAGTCTCTCTCAGTGTGCATTTCCTCCTCTGTACAGTGGGGCTCACGGTACCTACCTCACAGGGTTGTTGTGAGGGTCCCAGAAGTACATAGAAGGCACTTGTCATGTTGCAGACGTGAAGTGGATGTTCGTTGTGTAAGTCATATATATGCAAGGAAAGATGAATTGAGTAGGAAAGATACAAAGGGTTTATCTATGAGGAGATTGGTAGATCAAGAACCGAGATGGGCTGTCATGTATTGTTACCCTGTTTTCAGTGGTGGTTCTTAGCTTAGAAGTGTCATTGATAAAATTAACTGTATTGTAAGCCATATTAAATAAATAACATTATATTGAAATGGAAGTATGACTTATTTTTAAAACTTTATACCAGTCCTCAGACTTTACTTCCACTGGCATCTCAGAACCACAGCATGACCTAAGACAGTACTTCACCCCCACCATTCCCCATGCACTGTCCCCGTTCTTTTCCCTTTTTTGGTTGCTTGCTTGTTTGGTTTTTGAATAGATAATATATTTGAATCTTTTCTGTGAATCACTAGCTGTTTTTTTGAGTTCTAGTTAAGTAATTCATATTTGGTGAATATAAGATATACTGTTACTTGATAGATTTAGAGCAGAATATTCTTTCCATTGCTACTTTTTATTAGGTTAAAATATGTTGAAAAAATATAAAGGCCAAAAACAAAAAAGGATATGTCTTTGTAGTGTAAGTTATTTAGGCATTTTTAATAGACATTTTAAGTTAGATCATAATCACATACTCCATTGTTAGAGATACTTGTATAACTAGCAGTTAAATCCGTATTTATTCTATTTTTCCTCAGTCTTTGACTTTCTCCTTCTATTGTTGCCTTTTCTAAAAATGAGTAGTAAAAGAAAAATCATTAATTCAAGCACAGTTAAGGTTGGGATGCCTTTCCTCTGCCGTGTTGCTTTGGTTTCGGGTTCGGTGTGGTGGCTGAAGATGAGGATTAAAGCCCAGAAACTGAGAACTCCGTGGTCCAGCATGACCCTGGCCCCACCGAGCTCAGACAGGCCGCGGTACCTGGCTGAGCAGCACTGTCCCTCTGGGAGACACTGATGTCCAAACTGGCCGCACGGATACACACACGTGTTCTTCAGCATACAACAGTGAGACTGAAGCCCACGATCAGGAGATCTCTTGAGAAGTGTTTTCACTAGTTCAGATGGGTTTACTCTGATCTTTCCACATCTTGTCCATCACCAGAAAGATGACAGACGAATACAAATGCAGGCCAACTTGCAACCTTGACCGTTAGCAGCGCCGTTCCCTAACCAGCCAAGCTGAAGACCCCATGCAACATTAAGGTGCATTTTTTTCATCAGTCATGCATGGCGACAAGTGTACTCTGTGGATCACGTGGAAGTGTGATTTGGGGAGAGTTGTAGTGTCTGGATCACACATCCCCACTATGTGCCACGTGGAAGGCTGAGGTCTATGATGAATCAGTGTTGAGGGAAAGGTAAAGAAAGAATTGGGTGGGATTAATGTCAAGATTTTCTTGAGAATTTTCTGCCTTTTACCAAGGTAATAAACATTCATGAAAAGCTCAAACACTGAGAAGTAAAAAGTCAGTGTCTTCCCCCAGTCTTTTCTAATCTCACTTCCAGGGGTCATCATTATTCCATGAATAGTTTGGTGTGAGTGTTTCCACAGCTCTTAAGCATATGCAAAAAGATACCTTCTAAAAACTGCTGAAATGGGATTATACTACGTATATTCTCTTGCTGTTTACTTTTCTCACGACACAGTGTATCACGGTCATCTTTCATGTCATTACTCCTCCCATCTTTTCAGGGAACTGCTCTGTAATGTTCCATAGCACGTATCTACCGTGGGTGATTTAACCGTTCTCACTTGTAGACATTTAGGGTTTGCAAGAGGGTTTTACTAAGACGACGTTGTGCACTAAGCCTCCTGGTACCTTTATATTTCTTCCCACTCATGTAAATTTTCCTTCAGGATAGAATCCTAACAATAAACTTGGTGGGTCAAAGAATAGGAACATTTAAGCTTTTCAAAGATACTTGTGAGTCATTCTCACTGTCCTAGAGTCATTAATGAAAAAGTTTAAGAATATTGTGGTTCAGCCAGAAGTTCTAGAGATAACGTAGGATTAACATTTTAGGAAATTTCCACCATTTCAAAATGTAAGTTTATTTTAAAAATGTATAAATAATATGCACCCATGGTAAAAATCTTTTCTCTGGCACCATACAGGGATGGAGTTTGGATAATCCTTTAAAACTAGTTTGTTTTGTTTATTCCTGTGGTTACCATCAGAATTAAAATCATGTGCTTGTATTTTCTGGTATATCTGTCTGACACAGTGTCTCTTTACTTCCTATCATGAAAGATGAGGAATTTCATGTACTTACTTAACACCACCAGTCATGCCTTCTACCTCCTGGGTTTTGTTACAAATTATAGTTGTTTTGATAGTTCCCTTAAAGCTTTAAATGTTCTTAGTTCTTTATTTGGGGGGGCTATCAACTTTAGGCAACATTCCTTGACTCACCGTTATGTTACGTAAGGAAATCTATGCCCCTCGGTTTCTTTCTGCTTTTCTCCTGTTTATCTCCCTTTATTTAAAATAAGCACTGGCAAGGATTTTTAACCACTTAGAAATTCTTTTTAAAAAAGTGAAACTGATAAATAGAAGTACACAACTATGAATGATTGTATTGATCTCAGAAACAAGTATAATCAGTTTATAATAAACCCTGTGGCAGTTGTAAATCGTCCTACTTGAAGAATGTCAAGGTCAAGTGAGATTCTTAAACCCCATAAACTGCTGAAAGTTAACGCCACAATTTAGTGTGCTTTATTTTTTCTTGCAATTTCTAATTATTTTCTTTTTTCTTGATGGCACTAAAAGCCTTTATCATAGCGTTTTTTCTTTTAATTTCGCAATCATAGTAAGTGGGATTTGTTTTTATTTTTGAAGGCACTCTTCACCAGCTTTTCTGACTTCCTGCTCTAACTGAGTCTGACTGTCTTCTGTGCCTGTGACTGCAGTCACACTGGGTCTTGTTTGCCCTCCCCTGGTAGGTCCACTCTTACACTTTCAAAAAAATCTTTTCACAAACAGTGCTTGAGAGGTAAATTTCAAAATTCTGATGGCAGAAGAGATCTGTAATTTGCCATCATACTTGACTCATAGTGTGGGTTTCAGATTCTAGGTTTGAAATCCTTCTCCCTTATAATTTTGAAGACCTCCACTATTTTCTATCAGTTCTGCTGACGAGAATTCAGATGCTACTCCAGTTCTTGTTATTTGTATGTAACCTGGTTTTCCCCTCTGGGTGTTTTTTAAATGATCTCTTTTTCCTTGTGGACTGTTTTTTTTTTAAACCGTGGGTATAGATGTAAGTATTTTAAACTGCGTCTTTATTGGCTCACTTTGACCTGCAGTCTCAAATCTTTATTCCGTTAAAAGGGTTTTTCTTCTTTCTTTGATGATCATTTCCCATTGTCTCTGATTGTCTTTTAGAACTCAGTATATGAATGTCAGCCCTCTTAGGGCTGTCTCCCTTGTATTTCTTTTTCATTTGTACTTTCTGTTTCTGTCCTTTTCTCTAAGTATTAAGAGATTTCTTATGTTTTACCTTCCAGAATAGGATCTTCAATCATGCCCAGTCTGTTACTCAGCTCTTCTGATGAAATTTTTATTTTATCCACTGTGTGTTTAATCTCCAACACCTCCTAGTGGTTCTCTGGTCTTTTCATTTTTCATAGTGGCCTGTTACATTGTTTATTTGAAATGCATATGCCCTTTAAAGCTTGTAGTACAGTGATTGAGACGTGTGTGTGTGTGTCTGTCTGGTTGGGTCTGTTGTTCCTGTTTGTTCTCCCTTGGATCACTTAATCTGTTTGTTTTTCCTGGTCTTTCTCTTTCCTCTTAGTGGTTTTTCTCAAATGTCCAGTGATCCTTGGTTGTCCAAGCATTTGAATGATTTGTGTTGATTAGTATAAGTTGCTGTCTTTCATTTCTTTTGCAGTTGAATAAGTCCACTTGCCCAAAAGACTCCTTTGCTTGGTAGTAGACCTCACTGTGGACTCTAAGTGTGTGTGTGTGTGTGTGTGTGTTTGTGTGTGTGGTGAGCTGGATGCTGGATGGGGGAGAACAGTCTTGGAGAAAACCGGCAACTGCCACGTTGCCAGAGTGAGTGTGCTGTGGTCTGGGATGGAGGGCTTACTTTGTTTATTTCACTCTTGGGTGGATGGAACCCCCCCCCATGTCATCTCCCCCTTTCTCGCTCTCTGTCCCCTCCCTTCTTCCGTTAGGGTCATAGTGTGGCATCGGTACGAGATTTGTGCTGCTTTCCTCTCCAGCCTTAAGCCTTGCTGTGGGATTTCTCCCCAGGCTTACCTTTGCGTCCTTTAGAAAGTTGCTGCCTGGCTTTAGCTGAGTGCAGCTGTTCTCTACAGATGAGGGGTCAAGAGGTGGGGGCCTGGACAGGTTGCTCCGAGGAGACTCTGTAATCAACCTCATTGCAGCGTAACGGCCTTGGTCACCGAGCAGTCGGGGAGCCTGGAGCCTTTCTAAGACTCCAACAGCCCTCTGGATTTTGGGTTTTATTTTTCTCTTCTCTGATTTATTCATTACTGAGCCCATCTGTTTTTGGAGGATGCCCACATTTAGGGTGAAGTTTTTTGAAATTTTTAAAAAATTTGTGGTCAGTGACAGTCTTGGGAAATAAGTGCATCTACTGTAAACCTTTGAAAATAATCTGGGAGGGGCCTGCATATATAATTTCACCTAGTAGTAAAATCATAATCCTTTTTTTGACAATGATGACCTTGAAACAGTTTCCCTTACTTTTCTCCTGGTATTCTTCTACTTCTGTCATTTCTCCATTTCTTAAGAAATATTATGTTATGTATTTAAGTTTTTGATCATATATTTGAAGCTTAAGGTAACCCATAGCATTTGGGGGATTTAGAGGTAAGTGATCAATTAACGGAAAGAATCTTGAGTTAAACCTACTATTTTTCCTGTGGATTTCTTTTTTTCCTAGAACTGAGTTAATACTCTTTTAAAATAGAAAAATTAAGAGAATTTTTGAACATTTACTTATTGAATATAAAAGAAAGTGATTGGTATTATCTCAGTATTGGAGAATGCATTTTATTCTAGTGGGGTGAATTGTATTCTCTGTCATCAAAGATACTGTCTTCCTTAGGTACTTAAAACATAGTAAAAATAATACAGCAAAGGCAGTGATGGCCCCCATTTTAGGCATTAGATCAAGTCTGGTACTTACGTTGGATGTTAATAATTAGAACTCAGTGTTCTTTTTTCTCAGGGTTCATTTGAAGACTGAAATTTAGCAAAGCCTTACAAAGTCTCACTTTGGGGAAGTACTTTCAAACTGAGCTATTTTTTGCTTTCCAGTCTTCTGTTCATGGTAGTTAACAGCTCTTACTGAATAACTCTACATGGAAATAATCTATCCCCATGGTGAGCTTTTTCAGGGCAGAGATTGGATTAAAACAAGAGCTTTCTAAATTGATTATTCAAAATGTGTGATAGGCATGTTGCTAATAAGTGCTTCATACATTTTATTTAATTTCTGAAACAACTGAGTAATTGAGTAATTCATTTTACACAAGAAACATTAAGGCTTAGCAAGGGTTAATTATAGAAGGTCATAACTGTTAAGTGACATTTGAGGTTTAAACAGATCAAGTTTACTTTTTTTTTTTTTACTGTTAATCATTGTATAGCACATGAACACTAAACATAGTACCTATATGAATTACATTGTATTTAACATACCCTTTACTTGATTCCAAATAAAACTGTTCTGACACTGTACCTGTGCGCCTGTTGGCCACAGCTAATTTTCTCTCTTGGTTACTTCTTCCAGAGGGAGGGAGCTGTATTAGATTGTTCGTGGAGATGAGAAGTTTTGAGATTCACCCTTGACACTGCTCAGAGAGGAGGGAAAATAAAACATTGATCTGTTTTCCCTAGAAACACAGTTTTTAAAAAAACGTATTTTGGATGGGGTGGGTAATTAGGTATTTATTTATTTACTTAAATGGAGGTACTGGGGATTGAACCCAGGACCTTGTACATGCTAAGCACACACCACCGCTGAGCTCTGCCCTACAGTTTTGGTTTTTAATACAATGTGTGTAGATGTATTTTTTTTTGCTCTCTGGGCTTTTTCATCATACATTCATTCATGCAACGAAGTACAAGAAGATGGCAGATTTTAAACACCTCCACAAGGAAATAATGGTATTCTTTACAATATGTTAAGTTTAATTTGAGCTGCTTTGGATTTTCACATTTCCTAATAAGTATTGCTAGGTTCCCACATTTCTTGAATGGTTAAGATCTTTCAGTCTTTCTGAGATCTATGGGCAAAATTTTGAAAATGTATTATATTTCCTCATTTCATTTATAATGAGGCTTTGGCTGGACACAGATTCTAGAGTCAAAGTTTTTCCTTCACTTTAGCACTATCAAGATTGTGGTTTGTTCCACTGTCTTCTTGCAGCCAGTGTTTTGATGAGAAGTTTTATGGTAGTTGTGGAATGTCCCTCAGTTGGGGTTTATCTTCTTTTTTTTTTTTTTTCCATGATGGGTTTTGGTTTTATGGGATTTTGGGTAGGAAGGTTCCAGTGGTAAAGTACCCTTTTTTTTAAGTCACATCAGAGCAAGAGGTGTATACTGGCAACCCTACTTGATGTTGACTTTGATCAGCAGGTGGAAGCAGTGTTTGTCAGCGTGCTCCAGTGTAAGACTGCCCTCCCCATCTCCGTACAGTTCCCTTTGAAGGCAAGTCGTGAAGCACAGCCCACACTTCAGGGGTGGGAGTTATGTTCCACAGCACTGAGGGTGAACCTGAGTTATTTGGAATTTCATGTTCGAGAGATTCTACCCCTCTTGTTTACTATTTATTTATATCACTATGAACTAATGGATATTTATTTTACTGGATTATGCTTTCACTGTGATGGAAACTAGGTAATATTCCCAGCTCCCAGATGAAGTTTCCTCCGATATCTTGTTTCTGTTTTGAAACAGAAATGAAGACAAGAATCAAGATCTGATTGGAGTATAATGCCATATCAGACTATTCAGTCATAGAAAAAATTCTTAGTTATAGCTAGAAATTATAATCTGCTGGGGATCATGTGATAGACACCCACCTCTGGCAGTATTTAGGGGTTCACGTAACCTTTTTGTTCTGAGACAGGTAAATTTCTATAATTCTACCATTGCTACCATTCTTTCTTCTAAGAGGGGAGTAGTAATAAATGGACGGGATTAAATAGGGAACCACTTTTACCGACAGTATGCAAATAATCCCCAGAAGATCCTGGCAGAACTCAGAGATTCAACGTACAGTTGATGCTGTGCGTGGCTGTGATTGCCATGGGGTGGGTGAATTACTACCTTGGCCTGGATTATTTGTTGCCCTTATGTGTCTAAACTTTCAACTTAAAAAAAAACAAAAACAAAAAACAGTCTCCTTAATATGGCCAGCTATTTTTATCTTGTTTTCAGAAGTAAGGCTTACCCTAGAAGTGACCCTACAGTATCATTTTAAATGGTTTTTTTTCGCTTTTTCTTCTTAATTAGGAGTTTCAATCACGGCTTCTGTCATTCTTGGCCAAGGTGTCTGCTGAGACTAATAACTATTATTAAGTCACATAGGTACTGCTCTTTTCTGGTAGTCCTGCTCATTCTTTTAAAGGTTTTTTTGGCTTTACATTTTCTTTCTTACTATTGAAATATGAATGTGTGCAGAAATGCACACGAGAGCATTAGACTATAATTACACACACATGCACACACACACTAGCGTACCCTTTCTTATAAAGGACTTTGCCGCTGGTTTCTGCATTGTGTGGGACACAGAGTATCTCCCATCTCAGAAGGCTGAAGCACTTTGTAACATTGGTTGTTAACATCCAGCTGTTGGGGCAGTGTAGCAGCAATGAGGCTGAAACAGTGTTTGGTTGTTGGGTTCCTTCCATTTAATCTTCTTTGATAAATAGTCTCCAAAATAGCCTTGTATTTTTTAAAAATATATTTTAAATGTTTTTAAAAGCCAACAAAGAGGAACTTGCTGGTTGGCACAAAACATGCTGCAGAGTTGCTTCTTTCTTGTTACTGTAACTGAAGGGCAGAGAGTTGACACCCATTCTGTACACTCTCAGTGCTTTGGGGAAAAAAATGTGGATTTCCCTGTTGTATCAGTAGTCATCTGGGTTTTTTTTTCCCTCCTTTCACTACCCCCAAGATTTTTTTTATAAATACAGTTTTTAAAATTAACTCAAATGGAAGTTGTGCTTTCTTCTGTTTGACCCTTCCCCCACACAACTGTGTGACTTTAACAGCAGTGTGACACACAGGTTGCAGCAAAGCTTATGTCTGCATGTGTTTTTATTGGGCAGAAATTACATATTTAGTCAGAAATTCAGTTTTTTTCACTTTGCACCAAAAGTAGTTACATGGCATTAATCTTGAGACATATGCTTAATTTCAATTTTTAACCTACTTGACAATTTCTTTTAGGCCCAGCCTTTGTCAGTACCATGTAAATCCATGGTACAAATAAATACTTACTTGAATATGCGAATTAAATGTGTGAGTTAAGTAGGAGATTGGCACATCTATGATGTATCTGCTACATCCTTTGTATAGCAGATAGTCCCTTTGAGTTTCTTTGTATACAGGATCCTCTTCTGACACCGTATGTTTCAGTTTTTTATAACCTGATACCACTTTTGTGTTAGTGCTCAGCTCTGTCAAATCCTTACATTTTGCCATGCTTATGTATGAATTTTAAAAAGAAGTACATGTGGTGGGTCCCTTTACTCGCTTCTCTCCAGTACACTTCCTCTCCCGCAGAGGTGTCTGCTGACCTGAAATTGGTCATCATTGCCAGACCACAGAATAAGCTAGCAGATTCAGAGTTTCACAAGTTAGTCTTCTGTGGGACTTGGAAGTATTCTGAGAAAAAGAGACTCATGGTCAGATTCTCACCTACAGATTTGTAATGTATATTGAAAGCACTGGAAGCTCTCACACATGGGAAGAAACTTACCAGTTCCGGGGTTTTTTTTTACTTGAGCATTGCCCAGCTGTTTGGCCCGAGGAACCCCTCACCCGTGACTCTGTGCACCGTTGTTGCTTGGACTGTGCTTCATGTAAACACTGCCTAGAGGTGTACTCTTTTCCAGAATTGATTTCCATCTAATTTCATAGTTTTTCCCTAATGTTACTTTCTAGATTTAGATGACAAAGATAGTAATTATTCC
The DNA here is from genome assembly GCF_048564905.1 of Vicugna pacos. Taxonomy (NCBI): domain Eukaryota; kingdom Metazoa; phylum Chordata; class Mammalia; order Artiodactyla; family Camelidae; genus Vicugna; species Vicugna pacos. The sequence goes on from NC_132991.1 coordinate 3,777,791, forward strand.
TTCAGTTGATGTTCAGTGTTGAATCAAGTTTAAAATCATTCTGCAAAAAGGGAAGGTAAAATGTTAATAAATTGCATGTTCATTGACCAACGTACCAGTTACTTATGCTCCTTAATTTTAAAAATTTTTGATTCTGCTGATTTACTGAAGCGTCTAGCTGTGGACCATGGCTACACACACCCTCTGCCTTAATCTGATCTGTTACCTTTTATGTTCTTGTGGCTGGAAGCAGCCCTGAGTTCGTTGTTAATGTTTGCTACGCTTTCTTGAATAACAGTTCTTCAGCTGTTAATGTTGTACAAGATGGTACTTGAATTTTGTTTGCTTTTTTTCCCTTCCTGTATTAGAAAATCTTGGTGCTTTTTGTAAGTCATGTATAAAAGAAAATTTTCTTAAGATTTGTTGATATAATGGTCTGATCCAGGAGAAATAAAATGGGAAGATGGACACTATTTCTGACCTTCAAATAAAACTCTGTATATTGATTTTCAGACTGTTCACCGAGCCCTGGGGTGAAATGCATTGTCTTAAGGCAGGGCTATGTACCTGTGTGGGGGGATAAGCCCCTTAGGATCTGGTGAGTTTGTGGAGGACAGATGAGTTTCTTGGAAAATGCACAGGGGCACCAAGTTTTCATAGAGTTTCACAGAAGCCAAGGAGCCTCCTCCTGTAAGGGAAGAACCCCCGAACAGACCTTGTTTCCTTACTGGCCTCCAGCCTTCCCTGCACTACACTTTACCGAGATAGGAAGTTAATAAACTGACTGTTACAAAAGTAAGTCTAGATTTGTTCACCAAATAGCTAAGGACTAAACCATCTACCCTATGTTAGTCTTAAAATTTTAGGGTTTATTAGGGAGCCCCTCTACATTATATTTCTAGGATCTCCTTTAAAGAGCAACAATGCATTAAGCATTTTGTCATTAGTTAGGAAAAGTCTTTTTTGCATTCTGCACCTTGCTAGTTCAGCCCTACTTACGTAATTTTTTAAAAAATACTTTTTTTCTGTTCTTATTTTGTGGAGAAATTTCTCTCCTTGCATTAGTTCTGTCAGCTTACTTTCAATCTATATTCAGAAAATTTTTTTATTTTAAGTACTAACTTTCCTGACGGTTATTGTACCTGACTGTGATCCCATAAATACTTCCTCAGTGTTCAGTTCTGTTCTTAACAGTAGGAGCTCAATAAATGTTGCTACTGAGCACACTTATTTTGAATTAGTGAATGGGTGAAAGAGAAATAAACGTGTGAAAGAGTGCTCAAGCAGAATAAATAAGATTATCGTCTACTTCCCCATTCAGTATAAATTCTAATGTACAGTTAAAGGTTGCTTTCTGCAAATAACTATTGTGAAGTAATAAGCTAAACCATCCTGGAGTGTCAGACACAGGTTAATCCATGCAGCAATGTCACCTGTCTCCCAGAGATGCTCATTCTGTCACTGTTATTTGAAATAGGACTCTGAGGGGGTGTTTGGTTAGCTAAGAAATGATGCAAAACTTATTGCCCTCAAGACTTAAGCTCTGAAAGTAACCCGTCTGGTTAGATTAACTTGGAATTTCTTTGGGTAGAGTTAATTAAGTCATCGTTGCCGCATGCCTTTATTCTTAACAAGATCTTGGTCTTCCGGATCAATCTGATTAATTCTCAGAGAGTTAAAAAGTAATTCATATTTTTATATGTGTTTTTAGAATTTAACCCTAAGTTCTTTTCTTGCATAGTTCTGAGAGATGGAAAGGTATGCAGAAGTTTGTCTTCCGACCCTCCTCAGTTACGCTTGAGAAAGCAAGAGTTGGTTGATAAGTGAAACAAAACAAAGGGAACAGTTCTGCCCCTTCATTTGGATGTCAGGTTTAGAGACGAGAAGGGAAGGGTGGAGTGGGAATCAGGTAATCCCAGCCACCTCTGGACACTAGCCTAACCCTTTTAAGCCTCATTTTCACCTTGTTTTACAAAGTTACAGGGCTGTAGAACTTTGCAGATCTTCCCTGGCACAAGTATCTGTTGAAGATATTTTTGTCATTGCTATTCATTGTGTAACTGAGATAGTGAATAAAATTAATAGGATTATGGGACTCTAAGGAAAAACTTTCTTTAAAATGGCTAATTACAGTCTACATCAGTGTTGTCCAATAGGGCTTTCTGTGGTGATGGAAATATTCTATACTAACGCTGTCCAGTGTGCTGGCCAGTAGTCACATTATGCACTTGAAATGTCGCTGCTGTGACTGAGGGGCCTAATTTTTAACTGTAATTAAAACTAATTTAAATAACCACATGTGACTAATAGCTGCTGTATTGAACAGTGCCGGTTCTTAAGTATTTATTCTCAAGTATTTATAAGCATTCAAAGGGGCTCGTACACATAGATTTATCCTGACACTCTTGTTCTTTATATAAGGGTTTGCATTTTTAGAATATGGCAGTGGTACCAGTTTTGAAATCTTTCAGTCTTTCAGTATCATCCCAATATTGAAATCTTTCTTCAAGCATAGCCTCCGTTTCTAATTGAAGTCAAGTGTGGCCAAGGTTCTTAGGACCTTTCCCCGGGGCTCCTGGAGTTTTTACTTGGTAACCGTGTGCCTACATCGCTGGCTTCTCCAAAACTCTGCTGTCCTGCTGAGGATTGTGTGTTTACTACAATCTCCCTGTCGACTCCTGTCAATCCTGCAGGGCTGCACTTCGTTCCTATGTTAGGCTTTGTAGTATCTGGAGCAGGTTTGGTGTTCTTGAGCATTTTATCTTTGTATTTTTTATGAGCTTGATTCTGAAAAGTCTATATGCCACTTTAAAAAATACTTGGTTTTTTGGTGGCAAGACGATTTTAGTCCTAAAATCTTGACCCATCAGCAAGCTGCTAAGTTTAGTACTAAAATATCAGGTTACTAGGTGGTAAAAACAGTTGTCACTTGAATGTTCCGTTAAGTCTGTATTAATTGCTTCTGTGTTGCGAATACCACATTCTTGAAATTCCCATGTTTGAGGATAACAAAGAACTTGAAATAATTCTATCCTGAAATTCTGGACTTTTGAAATGAAAAAAATCAGTGTTAAAGGCATTCTTTAGGGTTAATGGTTGAAACTGATAAGCTATGTGTTTGGGATTCAATCCTTTTTCTATGAGATAATTTATATAAGATTACATTTCTATATATGGCATGCCAGGCCACAAAACCCATATCCTTGAAACTTAATTCAGCCATGCCGAGTCCAAGAGCTTTCAATGAAAACTTGCGTCCCCACTGCAGCTCTGAAGCACATCTCCCTGGGACCACAGGCACTAGTTAGTTTGTATTGGCAAACAAAGGTGCTAATTGATATCAGTCATTCTCTTGTGTTTTGAATAGAGGGAAACCAAAGGCAGTTGCCATTAAATAAAGTAGTAAAAAGCACATGTGAACTTCAGGTAATACAGAAGAGTAAATGCCTTCTTACTCTCATGCCATCTCTTCTCCCTAAAACATTATTACCAGCCTAAGTTTTCTCTTTTTACAAACGGGGCTAAATTACACTTGCTTTTCTGCTTATATTTTTAAAAAGTCAGGCCTATTGAGGTACAAGTTAACAGGTGGTAACATTCACCCATTTTGGTGTACAGTTCTATGAATTTTGACAAATATACACACCATAATCAAGATACATAACGTTGCAGTCCCTCCAAAAAGTTCCTTCTCACTGCTTCATTTTTGCAACCACCACCACAATCAAGATACAGAACATTTCTATCACTCCAAAAAGTTTCTGCTTTCTGCCTCAATTTTAACAGCTGTGCTGTATTCAATTATATTTAGATTTACCTTAATTTTTCTAAATAACCCCTCATTGATTTATATTTACATTGTTTCCAGTCTTATAACTCAAACCAGGTACAATAAATACCTTTGTATATAAATGTTGGTGTACTTTGACAGCTACAGACATAGGGTGAACTCCTAGCAGAGAAGTTACAGAATTAAAGACTGTGAGCATTTAACATTTTGATAGGTAGGGCCAGATGGCCTCCCCTGAAAGTTGTACTAATTTACTTTCCAACAAGTTCTGCATAAGAGTGCCTGTTACTCTTAGCACTGGGTGTCACCAAATTAGATTTTGCTAATTTGATGGATAAGCTGTTACCCAGCAAAGTAACTTGCTTTTTTTTTTCCTTCTCACTTTAAACACATACCAAAAGTTAACACATACCCAAAGTCCAACCTATGTTATTTATGGCTAAAACCACAAGCATTAGAGGAAATATGACTAGAAAAACCTTAACTTTGTTTTCACTATCCCAATAGCATTTAAATTTCCTGCTCACTCTTAACGTACATTTTTATAACCAGCCTCATATCATATGCACCATTTGTGCCTGTATTATGTTTGCTTTTTAAAAGTTTATTTCATAAGCATTTTTCTTTCTTCCAGAATCTTCATTTTAATCTTTGTATGTTTGTTTCTTCTATTTCTGGGCCATGGCACAGTTCATTTAATCATTCTACTTCTAAAATTTTTTTATACTTTTTTTTTTTTTTACTATTATGAACAAGGTTTCAAATACCATCTTTTAAAAATAAAAGTTTAAAAAAATCCTTTAAAATTTGTTTAGTAGGATAAATTTCACTAGTCTGATTCTTCTGGATCTAAATGTAGCAAAATCAAGTGAGAGGATAGAATCTTGTGTTTGAAGTAGTTTTTGTTCCTTCATTGAGAATTCAGTGACTTTCCACTGGAGAAGGAGCCAGTTACGTAGCAGTTTGCCTCTGTGCCAGCTTAATGTATTCCTTTTTTTTTTTCATTAAAAATTATAAAAATGATACGCAACTTATAAAGATTTCATATCCACTTTCCAGAGGTAATCAACCCACTGTTATTTAGTAAATTAAATTTTTTAATTTAATTTTTTTCTCAATAAATCATTCACATTTTTCAATATTTAAAAATTACCGAACAATATACAGTGAAGGCTCCTTAGCCTTGTTCCCCCAGTACCCAGTTCCCCTTCTTGGAAGCAGTTAATATTATTAGATTCTTGTGTATTCTTTCAGACACATTTTATGCATTTTTGAGCACGTGTGTGTCTCCTTTTAAGCCACAAGTGTTAGCAAGCTGCACGTACTTTTTTTGTACATATTTTCTTAGATTACTTTATTTGTATTTAATTTTTTTAAAGTAGATAATAATTACACGTGGTTCAAAAATAAAATAACGTGAAGGCTTGAGTAGTTCCTCTTCTATTTCAGTACCATGTGTGTGATGTACCACCCTTCAAGGAGTCTTCATGCATTAGAAACAAACAGGAAGGCCCATATTTTCGTTTTCCGTCTGTAAGTTTTAAGCTAACCTGTCACGCAGTACAGAATAGGTGTGAAGAGCCGGGGGCTGGCTCCCTGCATATAGATGTCTGCGCTGCCACGTATCACTTGTATAACCGTGGGCAAATATTTAAGCTATCTGTGCTTTATAATCTTCATATGTAAAATGATGACTCAGTGTACACACTTTGCATACATAAGAGGTGTGCATGTTTGCTGGTAGTAGTAGTCTATAAAATTGTTAGGGACAATGACCAATAAAATAATTCCCAAGAATCAGTTCCAGTCAGTTTGCTTTATCTTAATGATGGATGTGGATGTGGGTAAATTCATTTAACAGAAAAGAATGGATGGCATTTCTCCCTTGTTTGAATTCTACTTAAGTGTTTTAGAAAACTTCACAAAACAAAATTAAAGCAGCTAAAATATATAGTTCCTGTCTTTTGGGTTGACAGTTCTTTTCTTTTTGCACAAATTCCTTTAAACAGATATACTTTCTTTATGTAATAAAAATGTCCCTGAGAAGGTGAGGGTGGAGATGGCTGCCAAGAATATGAACTCTTTTGCACAGAGCACCACATTTTAAGTGGTTTCTCATGTGCTTTCTACTCAAATTTAGTTAAAATACATACATATCTATACATAATATTTAATTTTAGGAGGTACTGGCCCTTAAGGTTTTTAAATTCCCTGGCCATATCTTTTTAGGATCAAATCGTTAATAACACTGAAAGTTCTTAAGGCAAGCAAGGGGCTGGGGGACTCAACTCTCTTTCTATTCAATTTTTCCATTCTCAGTTCTTTTTCTTAATAAAAAAATTAAGGCAACAACAAAACCTCTTTTCCCCTTCCCACTTTCAGATCCTAGTTACAATATAATACATATTTATTGTAGTAAAGTTAAAAACAGGAGACACACAGAGAAATAAGATCACCTTAAAACTACCACCAGTGTAGTAATATTTCTGTTAACAGCTTCGTGTCTAGGCTTCTTGCCTTTTTTCTCTGTATAGATCTGCACACAGTCACTCATGTTACTGATTTGTTTGTCTTTCACAGTGATGGTGTCTGAAGTGCTGTACACGCTGGTGTCTTGTCTTTTTTAAATAGACTCAGGATCATGAACATTTTAATCACCATTCAGTTATCTGTAGGATCATTTATAAAAGGTGCATCATATTCCATTGAACACATGCCATACCGAAGTTTATTTTGTAATATATTTATTTCCTATTCAAGGACATTTAAAAATAAACTATCGATAAAACACTCCTGTAAACCAGTCTTTTTGGACAGCAGTTATATTTGTATGGTAAATTCTGAGACATGGACTTACTGGGTTGCAGGGTACGAACTTTTTTCATGCTTCTAATACACATTACCAAACTGTTCTCCAGATAGTTGGCATCGCCCTAGTGCTTGCCTGCATGGGGTGTGGTCTTAGGTCAGTCCTTGCCTCTTTGAGCTGCCAATTCCCCTTTTGCACTGGTGCACACTCACCCCCCAGGGCCTCTGTGCCGCCTCTTCCTTCTTCCCTGCGTCCCTCCTTTTCTTTTCTCCTGTATCCTTCCTCCTTCCCACCTCAGACTTTCATAGAAGCTGGATTTTCTCCAGGTTAGAGAAGGAGCCGTTTCGAATGCTGTTTACCTCACTCTCCACCTGCCTTTCCAGGCATTTGCTGTATATACACTATTCTTGACACTCTTTTTGGACAGCACCCCGTTTTTCAAAAAAAAATTTTTTCTGCTTTATGAATTCTGATTTTCACTGTAGTGATTATTAGTAACAGCTGATCTGTAACATTTGTGATGTCACCTCTTGCTCTTGCTCTGTGGTAAGAGGATTGTCCCTGTATTCCTGGAGACCAGGACGAGTCCAGCAGCCTCAGGGCTTCAGGGCTTCCTAAGGATGAAAGAGCTGAGTGCTCGGTACCCTGCCTGCCCTACAGTGAGCGCTCACAAGGCTGGCTTTTCCTGTCATCTCGGGTGACATGCCAGTGAAGCAGGCATCACGTTTCTCATCCTGCATTTCAGGAAGTGGGATCAGAAAGATGGAATGAATACTTTTCCTATTGTCACATCTGTTCCAGAAAGTGGTGGTGTCAGAATCTGAATTTAGGAATTTGGGTCCATAAGGACTGTTGCAAAGTGGGGAAACTAAAATGAATGACCAGAGTTGTTTCTAATTATTCCGACAATCCGTAGAAGATCCTGTGAAGTTTCAAGCGCTTTATTCATGGGGGCCTGAGAGGTGCAGCAGGTGAGTGAGAAGATGTGCTTAGTTCCAGGAGGAGAGAATGGTTCCTGGGCATCTAGAAAGACAGGTGGTTATATCCAGAAGTCTTCCAGACAGAGACCAAAGAGTTTTTCAAGAAGCTTAAGATGACTGAGCACTAAGATCAAAACATTTCACAGGTTTCTCTACTTTGGTTTAAATTAGAATGCAGTCCTGTTTTAAATATGTATATGCTGATTGGGTTTTTATGTTAACTTGTTTCCGACAGGGCACGGTGCTGATGTGAAATGTGTAGACTGGCATCCAACAAAAGGGTTAGTTGTTTCAGGAAGTAAAGATAGTCAACAGCCAATCAAGTTCTGGGATCCCAAGACTGGGCAGAGTCTTGCAACACTGTAAGTGATAGGAACCCCGGCTTGGCCCCTAAGCAGAGGGGAGTGAAGCTGTGTGTATTCTTTCACTTCCAGCTTTCTTTCCTCTGTGTATTCCTGAAAAAGTGGTGTAGACAACAGATGGCCTTTATCTGTAGACTTCTTACTGATTAAATAGGATCTCTCTCTAAATTCCTCATGAAACAAGGCTTGATGTTTGCTCTGCCACACGCACCTAAATGTAGCTCGGCTGGGGTGGGGAGGGGGTGGTGGTTGCTCTTCTGGTTTGCTGTCTCTGGCTCTCCTTGGCATCATACCTTGTGGCACTGTATGGAGTTGACGTGCGTGCCGTTTATTAGACACAGCCCAGCTTTCTCCATGTCAGTGCATCAATTTATGGAAAAACTCTCCATTTTAGTTAGTACATTTGAATATTGGTGAGGTAAAGACCTTTTCTTCCCCCCATTCACAGAGGTACTGGGGATTGCACCCAGGGCCTCGTGCACTCCAGGCACACGCTCTGCCACCGAGCTATCCTCCCCTACCTCCATTTTTGACTCAGGTCTCGTTTTTTGTGAGGTGTTCATTTATGATGCAGCCACGTAATAAAATTTCCTCTTTGAATCATCTGTAAACATTGACAGTTATATGAGTACGTTGTCAACATCTTTTTGACCAAGCAGCTGTGTCCCGGTCCCTCTGACAGGGAAGTGAGCAGGCGGGAGCAAGGCGGCCCCGTCACACGGCTCCAGTGGCCACAGCCAACAGCATGGTGCTCCCCAGAGACGGGCACGTGCTGGCCTCAGCTGCTGCAGGGTCTTTCGGTCCAATTAACCTTCAAACTGCCCTGGGCCCTTCTTTATGCTTTGTCTTAACGAGATGCTTCATTCAATTTTTAAATGAGCTTTACTGAATATTAATTTATGTGTTCAAGCGCTTCCTCTGCTTCACAGTCCAATTGAAGCTCTGCTTCTCCTTTAACTGGTTGATGGAAGCCGTGCTTAGCTGATGGACATTCTCTCTGTCTTTGACCTGCTTCTTCCGCCTGCACTTTTAACCGTGGTCCTGTAACGTTACGTGCTGTGTTACCTCTAGGCCAATCTTCTTGCCATCTTGACAACCATGTGCTTTTCAATTATATTAATTTATACTTGTTTTGAATTCTGACAGATTATCTTCTTGGTGCTTTGTTTCTAGTCACGCCCATAAAAACACAGTCATGGAAGTGAAATTAAATCTCAATGGCAACTGGCTACTCACAGCATCCCGTGACCATCTCTGTAAACTTTTCGACATCCGAAACCTGAAAGAAGAGCTCCAAGTCTTCCGAGGTCATAAGAAAGAAGCTACAGGTCAGGGCTGTGATACGCTCCCATTCTGACTGTCACCTGCTGTCACCTGTAGGGCTCTCAGATCCTGATAGTTTCTGTTCCTGCCCGTGTTTTGTTTACAGCTGTGGCCTGGCATCCTGTTCATGAAGGACTTTTTGCAAGTGGAGGGTCTGACGGCTCTTTGTTATTCTGGCATGTTGGGTATGTGACGCTTATTATGTAAAGAAGCTGTAAATTTTATGACAAGAGCACCTGAAAGTGTAAAAATCATCATATTTTCTATTTTTTCTGACTATTCATATGTCCTGTATCAGAGACTTCCTACAGCTTTCAATTCTGTAAACTCAGCTTAGAATGGAAGACTGAGCCCCTCTGTTTTTGGGTATAGAAGTCGTGAAGGGAGAATAAAACCCATTTCCTTGTTTCCTATGGTGAGGCTGATTCTGAGCCATCTTCCCTCTGAGGTGCTCTTTGAATGAAAGAGTGTGGATGACAAATCAGTACCCCTGAATCACGTGGAACCGACCAGGTTCAAAGTAACAGACTTTGCTGCCTTCATTACATTAAAAGAAAATGTTTTGAGGGGAGGTTTTTATTTTTGGTTTTTTTGGAGGTTAAATTCTGTGAAAAACACTACTTTGTGTGGTGCCATTACAGGGTGGAGAAGGAAGTTGGGGGGATGGAGATGGCCCACGAAGGAATGATCTGGAGTCTGGCTTGGCATCCTCTTGGACACATTCTCTGCTCAGGTTCAAACGACCACACTAGGTAAGAGTTGTATCAGAAATAACAAGCGATACTGTCTTCATGAAGCAGCAGGAAATAAGTACATACTCATTTTACTGATAGATGGATGTATTAATATGTATGGCTTATTCTTAGGCACATGTTTGTAGTGATTATAAATATATATTATGAGGAGATTGGGTATTGAATGTGACTTTGTTATTTGAATTTTGTTTTGTCTTCTGATTAAAAAGAAATCTTTTCTACATTTAAAAATTCTAGAATAGGGCATTGTAAATTTGTGTTGTTTTTGCCAGAGGGCTGCTTAGTACTGTTAAGTGCCCAGAAATACACTGAAACCATACTCCTCTCCTCCCTGCTCCAAAAACTTTTATTTTGACAGCAAATTTTGGACCCGAAACCGACCAGGTGATAAAATGCGAGATCGGTATAATCTAAACCTATTACCTGGAATGTCTGAAGATGGAGTGGAATATGGTGAGGTTCTTGCACATTTATCCTTCTTTGAAATCTGATATTCTGTTATAAAAGTGTTGGGTATTGAAAAGATTATGCAAAACTAATTTTAGTTTTATAATTTATTGATTCAGAAATCGCCAACAATTTCATTTTTATAAAGTGTTGATTTTATTGGCCTACTACATTTATAAGATTTCTACTGACAATGGAAGATTTCTACTGACAATGGCTGTATTCCTATTTATAGATGACCTTGAACCTAATAGCCTGGCAGTGATTCCAGGGATGGGAATACCAGAACAGCTAAAATTAGCTATGGAGCAAGAACAGATGGGTAAGAGACGTTGTACCTATAAATTTTGCTTTTTCTATAATTTTACCTATTTCTTATCATTATGATATTAAATTATTTTGAAAATGCCAAAGTGTTGCAAAATGTTGATGAAAGTGATGTGAACTGCATACGTTTAGAATCTGTCCTTCTAAAAATATGTTCACTGATAAAGTGGCCACTTTCTTTCATTTTCTTGGCTAACTACTTCTCTTTATGGTTCCAGGGAAAGATGAATCCAATGAAATTGAAATGACAATTCCAGGTTTAGACTGGGGAATGGAGGAGGTGATGCAAAAAGATCAGAAAAAAGTCCCTCAGAAGAAAGTTCCTTACGCAAAGCCGATTCCTGCCCAGTTCCAGCAGGTGAGTGACTGGGAGTGGCTCCTGCGTCCAGACACTGGAGACGCTGCTGGGTGAGGCTAACTGAGGTGCAGAAATCAGTTTCTCTTGGATTATCTCATCAGTTGAAGGTATTTCTGTACCATAGGCTTTTTCTGAGCATTCTTCATGGAGTTCAGGCATCCTTAGGCACAGTTCTCGGCCGCCCCTCTGCAGTTAGTGCTCAGTCTGTCATGCGCCTTCTCTAGATGCTCTCTTAGTCTTACCTGCTTGTTATCATCTGAGCCACCAGAAGGAGGAAAAAAGGCATAGAGCAGAAAGAGTACAGTGATTCTGACATTTGTTTGTCTGTCTTCCACTTTATTTCTTCCCTCAACACAAAGCACACATGCCCTTTGGAAGAGACAGGCAGGTTTTTTGTTTGTTTGTTTTCGTTTTTTGGTGTTTTGGTTTTTTTGGACAGGCAGGCTTTATATCCTAATAACATGCAAGATCTTACAGCTTTTTTTATCAGCTTAGCAATTTCTACCTAGGAATGTGCTTGTCTGAGTTCACTCCCGTGTCACTAAGAGTTAGCATTAGAAATAAAGCTGGTTTATCAGGTGAGCTGACTTGTATTCACCAGGTTGGAATGAGCCAATGACATTACAGAGTGGTTTTTCTCATTCTGTCATTATAATTTACACACTTAGGGCATATTTTAATCTTCTCTTCTTTACCAAGGCTTGGATGCAAAATAAAGTTCCAATTCCTGCGCCAAACGAAGTATTGAATGACAGAAAAGAGGACATTAAATTGGAAGAGAAGAAAAAAACACAAGCAGAAATTGAGCAAGAGATGGCCACGCTGCAGTACACTAACCCACAGCTGCTGGAGGTGCGTGAAGCCGTTCTGGGGGGATTCGGGATGATCTAGGAGAGTAGCATGCCACTTTTTATCGACGTGCCCTGAAGGAGAAGGGAGGGGACTCTTGGGTGGGTCTGATGAGTGGCACCGATTCTTGTTGCTGCATTAGGAGGCTAGTTTCTAAAAGAATCCTGTTTCTCAGACTTCTAAAACCAGGTCAGTCAAGCAGTGAGTAGATCTAAGTTACATTTTTACTAGACAAGATAAAGCCGACATAGTTTTAATTTGGGTTCACTTATTTATCCACAGATAAGAGTTTTTCTGTCAGCTCTAGAGCAGATGGTTTGTTCTTGTAAGAATGAAACACTAGTAGATTGTTGGGCTTTCCCTCATCAAGACGGATATAAATAATCCTGACTGCTGTTTCCCAGCACCTAAAAAGAAGTGTTCTAGAGTGAGTCTGGCAGCCTGAGTACTTTCAGAACGTCCGAGTGCCATACAGACGCTGGTTACCATTGGGGCACTAAGAGGTCACTTGACGTCACATGATTGTTTTGAGGCTCCTCCAATGAAATAAGTGAAGGCAGTGTTGTCATCTTTAAGGTCTCTGGCTTATTTATCAGCATGCTTTTTCTTTCTTTCCAGCAACTTAAAATTGAAAGACTTGCACAGAAGCAGGCTGAGCAAATTCAGCCTCCTCCTTCATCCGGCACCCCTCTCCTGGGACCCCAGCCCTTTCCAGGACAAGGCCCAATGTCTCAGATTCCTCAAGGTTTTCAACAGCCTCATCCGTCTCAGCAGATGCCAATGAACATGGCTCAAATGGGGCCTCCAGGTCCACAGGGACAGTTTAGACCCCCTGGACCCCAGGGACAAATGGGACCACAAGGTCCTCCACTGCATCAGGGAGGTGGGGGGCCACAAGGATTCATGGGACCACAAGGACCCCAGGGCCCGCCCCAGGGGTTGCCAAGGCCTCAGGACATGCACGGGCCTCAAGGAATGCAAAGACATCCTGGACCTCATGGCCCTTTGGGACCTCAAGGACCACCTGGACCACAGGGTAATTCTGGTCCTCAAGGTCATATGGGTCCTCAGGGTCCGCCTGGCCCACAAGGTCACATAGGCCCACAAGGCCCACCTGGCCCGCAGGGTCACTTGGGCCCTCAGGGACCTCCTGGTACTCAAGGTATGCAGGGACCACCTGGTCCCAGAGGAATGCAAGGACCTCCTCATCCTCATGGGATACAAGGTGGGCCAGGATCTCAAGGGATCCAAGGTCCTGTGTCTCAGGGACCTCTGATGGGATTGAATCCAAGAGGAATGCAGGGCCCTCCTGGCCCCCGAGAGAATCAGGGCCCTGCTCCCCAAGGGATGATGCTGGGCCACCCACCTCAAGAGATGAGAGGACCTCATCCTCCAAGTGGACTGCTGGGACACGGGCCTCAGGAGATGCGGGGCCCCCAGGAGATGCGGGGCATGCAGGGGCCTCCACCCCAAGGATCAATGCTGGGCCCTCCGCAGGAACTGCGAGGGCCTCCAGGCTCACAAGGTCAGCAGGGGCCGCCCCAGGGCTCTTTGGGACCTCCACCCCAGGGTGGCATGCAAGGGCCCCCTGGACCTCAGGGACAGCAGAACCCGGCAAGAGGGCCACATCCATCTCAAGGGCCAATACCATTCCAGCAGCAGAAAACAGCTCTGCTAGGTGATGGGCCCCGGGCCCCCTTCAACCAGGTATTATTTTTTTTCCAACTTGTAGGCGTTAATTAACATTTGGGGAAAACACACTCTGCACTGAGGCGGCACTTCTGAATGCTGTGAAAGGCAGTCGCAGCTGGGAGAACGTCTTCTCAGTAGTGATAGTGGTGGGGACTAGCATCACAGCTGAGCAAAGAAACAGATGATTAAGTAGACTTAACTAGATCGCAGTATGAAGCTTTACTTCTGAACCTATGTGTTTTCACAGAGGTCCTTCCAGGAAAGATGAACTCTGACTTGAATACTGTTCACAAGTGTCCCAGGGCTCCGGAAGGGCTGTGGCTGGGGAGGACACGGGGCTGGTTCTGGGCTGCTGCCTCTCCTGGGCTCTCTGCGCTGGAGGCTTGGTTTCATGGGTTCGCCAGACGGCCCAGCCATCTCCTCTCTGCCTGCTGACCTGCCTGTCGGCTCTACTTTTTAAGATAGTGCAAGGTGTTTAACTCAGGAGTTTACTGTAGACCCTGACCTCACTGTTTACTTCAGTGAGTGCTTTTAGAGATCTCCGAGTCCAGACTTGCACATTTTCAAGTGGTGACCCTTTGGATGAAATTCTGTTCAAGTTGTTTTCAGCTCATGGATGAAAGTATTTACAGGAGGGGGCTTTCTGTAGAACTTCTCGTGGCCCTTTCAGAGGATTCTGTTATTCAGCCAAGCTTTATTACCTGTGTGCTCAGCTTGTGCTTGAGAGATAGGGCGAGGAGAGCTCCATTTCCCTGGGGCGAGTTACAGAAAGACCTCGGGAGCAGGAATGGAGTGAGCACTGTTTGGCCTGTGGTTTTTACATTTTTCTGAAAGTCATAGACTGGAAGCATTATTTGGGTAGGAACAACTGGGTTGGTGTCCTTGAAGTCAGTTGTGGACCAAAAGTGAGTGAGAGAGTGAGTTAGTGTGGACTCCCTGGGTCTCCACTTGGAAGAGGGCGAGCTGCAGATCCGTGTGTAGAAAACACCTCTGTGCATCTGTAATGTGAGGGTGAACAGTGGAGTCACTGAATTAAAATAACTAGCTACGTAAGGAGATGACATGCCACTCTTCAGCAGACCTTCCAGAACTTAAAAATGTCACAGAGTGAAGGATCTGATGGCATTTGGTTTTACTTCCAGAGTTTATTGGGCACTTTTCAGAATTTAGATGTTTAATAGATCTATGTTTGTCCTCCAGAACTGCCCTAAAACTTGAAGTATTCTATATTTTATTAACACAGTATATTTGTGTTTGTTTATAATATTTACCTACTTACCTTATGTTAGTCAATTAACAGTTTCCATTTTGGAGGATAAAAACATAATGAACTTTAGCTGCCACCTTATGACTTAAATTATATAAACATGTCGAATTCAAGAGGACAGCCCTGTTGGGGACAATTCAGTAAGAGTTTTTATTATGTCATATAGTAAAAAATTTTATACCTGAAAAGCATAATGACACTAAAAATTTAATTGGCCTATAGAAGTATTGGTGGAATGAGAATGGAGGTTTAATACCTTATAGGGCATTTCAAATCTCAAGAGTTGCCTGATGAAAATCTTTGCTCCTATTTCTTATATTCTGAGATCTGGCTTTCTTAACTTGGATCAGGTCAGTTATTTAAACCAGTTGTTTTACTTGGTGAAACTGAATGGAAGGGCTTTCAGGTGTTAAGGTAATAGCGTGAAAGATGCTTGTAAGAGCTGCCCTTGAGTAAAGGGGACAAGAGACAAAGGAGTGTGGAAATGACTGGCATTGGGTTAACGATGCCGTTCATAACTGCAGGGCTGAGAATGAGTCCTGTCCAGGCTGCTCTTTCACGTAGCTGGTGTGGAAGGAGAAGACAGTTTTGCTCTTGATGGTTTTGAAATATGTGTGTGTGTGTGTGTGTGTGTGTAAAAATATTTGGTTATTTATTTGTTTCTTTGTCAGGAGACTAGATCCAAGGTCACTGGGCAGTGTGGGGAATCAGAGTTTAGACATGGCTAGATAAAAACATGGAATATTAGGACCAGGGACAAACTGGGGCTGAGCTCTGGGGTTCCAAGGCCAGGAGGCTTGGGATCAGAGCAGCAGAAGCTGCAGGAACCCATGAAGCTGAGGTCTGGGGAAGGAGGCTGCGAATGAGCAGCCGGTGCTCACTAGAGGGGCGGAAGGAGGCGGCAGTGAGTGAGTATCTTGCTCTTTGGGACCCCTTTCTTACTCTCCTGCTCTCCCTTAAACCCAGCCATAATAACCTCTTGAGAGGATGGACTGTTGTCTGTAGGTAGAGAGGCAGCGTGGATGTGAGAGCAGTTTACCTGTCCTGGCAGATTTCCAGGTCTTTACTTTTGCCGAAAGTTCCTTCTCTGTGCAGAGCGTTGTTCTTTTTATGTTACGATTTCTGACTTTCCGTTAAGGTTCT
Source organism: Vicugna pacos (assembly GCF_048564905.1). Lineage (NCBI taxonomy): Eukaryota > Metazoa > Chordata > Mammalia > Artiodactyla > Camelidae > Vicugna > Vicugna pacos. Next base: position 3,793,872 of record NC_132991.1, read on the forward strand.
TGCTTGCCATTACAGGTAAAGATCTAGCTTTAAATAAAACCTATCAGCAGGCTTAAAATAAGTATTTCCTTTTATTATGGTTGGAGAAGTATCTCCTTCCCCCCCAATTTAAGGACAATTTTGCCATAATGTCACTAGCTCTATATTTACTGCTGGAAGCTTTGGGGCCACCTAGTGTTTTTACCTGTCACGTTGTGATAAAATTGCTGTTGATGAAGCACAAGCCTTTGATTTCACACCCCCGCTTTAAAAACATCTTTTCAGGAAGGACAGAGCGCAGGCCCCCCGCCCCTGATACCAGGCCTAGGGCAGCAGGGGGCGCAAGGCCGCATCCCCCCCCTTAACCCTGGACCAGGACCCGGCCCTAACAAAGGTAAAGTCTGCTCGGCGGAGTGGGGGGCTCTCTCCACCACCTTCGGGTAAATCTTACAGTAGTTTTATTGGTAAGTAATGGATAGAATGCGGAAATAAGAGCCTAGTCATCTCAGATAATGGCTCCATCTTCGGCTGTTCCCTCAAGGCGCTCAGCTGGGCCCAGGCTGCTCAGAGGCAGTAGCCCCTCACTACATGCGGCAGGCCTCGTCCACCTCTTGGGAAGGAAGGGGAGCTGACTGAGTGCTCCCAGAGAGCTGCACTGTTTCAGTGTACATGTTTTTGATGGGATAAAGAATTCAAAGATTTTAAGTGTTTTTAACATCGCCCCTTCTGTCCCCTCAAACTGTGTCATACGTTGAATTCTGTAGCTGGTTATGTTGTTGGCACCCTTTGAGAAGAAGCAAGCCATGTGCCTCAAGTTGTCATTGTGGGAGGCACACAGATGAGAACTGCTGTGTGGACACAAGTTAGGTGGAAAGAGGGCGCCTGCAGGGGCCGTGGGAGGAGCCAGAGCCCCAGGAAAGTGGGCGGAGAGCCGAGGATGGGCCGTGAGGGCTGGGGGAGGTGAACTCAGAGCCGGAGTTGGTGTTCAGGGCACCTTTTCACAGGAGGACGACAAACCGGAGGACCGTGAGTACTGTGGAGAGTGCCCGACACAGAGCTGGACTGCCCGCAGCTTTGAATGGGCTGAGCCCACAGCGCCTCGCGGTGCATTAGGTTCCTTGTCCCCATTTAGTCAGGTGAAGAAGAGCCTTGGTCAGCATTTACAGACCTAGGACTTTGGAAGTATGAAGCTTACTCTTGAACTTGTGTGGTAATCAGCAGTAGGAAAGGGAGCGGTAAAGGAATTAGGAGAATGTTTATCTTAGTCTCACGCTGTGGCGTGGTGGCCAACAGGGCAAAAGAGAGCAAGCAATCAGAGCGAGGGTTTGGGTTTGGGGACCCAAGAGAAGTCTGTTACCCTCACTGCAGCCATCAGCAAACTGAGAGCCTGCCTCTCTCCCTCTCCCACCTGTGTCTGTCCCGCCTGTTCCCTCTCCTCCTCGCTCGTCCCCTTTTCTCTTCACCTCTCTCTCCCCACTCCCTTCCTCCTCTTTCTCCTCCCAGGGACCCAAGGGAGAAGGGAGAGCCGAGAAAGTGGCCCTGCCACCCCCTACTGGATTCCCCAGCGCCGCATCCCTTCTAATTTGTAGTGGTGGGTTTCTTTCCTTGGAGGAGCCAGGGTACTTTTAAGCAGATAGAGGTGATGGGAGGATTATGATTCATAGGTAAGTCCGATTGGAATGTGTTCAGCTTCCTCAGGTCGAGGGTCCGCTGTGTCTGAGCTCACACCAAGTCCGAGCAGCATAAGGTCAGAGAAGAAGCTATTAGCTACAGCACCCCGCTGAGAAGGGAGGGGCTGTGCACCAGAAGGAGGGGGTCTGGGACATCTGAACTCAGAGGCAGCCTAGAAGGCGCTTGGCTCAGCGTGGAGAGGATGGGTTAATTGAAGGAAGGGAGAAGGCAGGTGGGAAAGGAAGAGCTTAAGACGACAGAAAGTCCTTCTAACAGTGTATGTTTATCCTGAGATTTCCAAGTGTTTTACACATGCTGGGTGGTAGGGAGAAACTGAAATGGCCAAGAGAAGTGAGTAAAACTGGAAGAGGAGGGACACTGGGCGGGTGAGAGTTGCAGCCAAGGGAGATAAAAGGGGAGGGGGTGCATCTTCATTGCGGGAGAAGCAGTGAAGCCTCTGCCACCTGGTGAGGGGAGGAGTTTCATTTGAAAACTGAGTTGTTTTAGAAGCAAGAGTTTCCCTTTGATATCTCCTTTAAAAAATGTTTGAGTTAAATTGGATGTTGACTGAAAACAGGTAGACATTTACAGTGGCTGCAGTAATCATTCGGTAGCCAGAACAGACCCCTTCAAAGTTAGGTGGTAAAATAAGTGGAACTGGCCTCCTTCCATTTTCGTTCAGTACATTTTTACTCAGTACTTTGTACATATATTAAAATAGTTTAAAAGATATTTAACGGGTTTTGAAGCACTGTCTGCAAAGAATGGTGATAATATTACAGCTGAGGGATATCATTCACAGAAATGGGCAGAAGAAGTGTTTATATAAACCCTGAAACTGAAGTACAGCGAGGCTGTTTGGTCACCGAGCAGTTACTGGAGAGGCGCAGGGTTCCACATACCTCACGAGGATTTTGCTAAGGATCCAAGTGTGAGTTAACAAATCCAGTGAAGTGAACCAGGAGCTGAAGGAGAGTGGTCCTGGCCCTGCGGCCCCAGGGCCCCCGCGGGCTCTGCAGGCCTTGCAGGTGCAGGGGTGAGCTCCTGGTGCTTGGCTTCCTGGCCTTCAGCGGGAGTTTTCTCTGATGCCTCCTCCCTGGGGGTGGAGCAAGTGGGCCCAGCGAAATCGCCGAAGGAACGGAGACAGGGAAGGGAAGCTTATTCTGTGAGGGTCTCTCATGTTTTCTAAACACATCTTCACAGCAGCAGTTGTTAATCTCATTTGAGATTAGTCATTTGCCCGTGGTTGAGTTGCTTAGCTAGTGAGCGATGAAGTTGAAATCTGTACCCCAAAACCCTTGTTCTTTTCCTTATGTGAGGCCTTAAAGACATATGTCTCCTAAGTATGCTGGGGGCTGAGGAGGGAAAACATTCTCATAAAAGAATGCATTCTGAAGTTTTAAGGTGCTGAAAATCAGACCCGTGTCGGCAGGATTCCAGGAGGACCCGCTGAACATCAGTTTTGTCTCCTTTAGGTGACTCGCGGGGGCCTCCAAACCACCACATGGGCCCGATGTCCGAGAGGCGGCACGAGCAGGGCAGTGGCCCCGAGCACGGCCCCGAGAGGGGGCCTTTCCGCGGCGGCCAGGACTGCAGGGGCCCCCCCGACAGGCGCGGCCCGCACCCGGACTTCCCTGATGACTTCAGCAGACCAGACGACTTCCACCCTGACAAGCGCTTTGGCCACCGGTTACGTGAATTTGAGGGGCGAGGAGGACCTTTACCCCAAGAGGAGAAGTGGAGGCGTGGGGGCCCCGGGCCTCCGTTTCCTCCTGACCACAGGGAGTTCAGTGAAGGGGATGGCCGGGGCGCAGCCCGGGGCCCCCCAGGGGCGTGGGAAGGCCGCAGACCTGGAGATGAGCGCTTCCCCCGGGACCCCGACGACCCACGCTTTCGAGGGCGCAGAGAAGAAAGGTGGGCAGATACCTGGGGTTCGTTTCTTCTTCCCCAGAGCTTTTCACCTGATCTCTCCACGGGAAGTCTCTTTCCTCTCTCACTTGGGGAGAGAGTGCTCTACCCTCTTTAGGTTTTGTGTTTAGACTTGATATATATGCCTTTTAACTCTTCTGTGGTTCTTTTTTGTCTCTACGATTTAGGAATCTTTTTCTTTTTGCTTATTTTCTGGTCCTTTTAAAGAGATAAGAGAGTCAATGTACTCTAAAGTTTCTTGGATTTGATTAGAAATCTGTAGGTTCTCTTGGTTGGAATGATGAAATAAGAGACAGATACCTAGATTGAGAATAAAGGAGCTGTTAAGTAGGTAGTTTTTATGTAATTGCCTAAAGAGCTTAACAAAATCAAATCAAACTGAAAAATAATCTTGCTCTTAAACTTAAATTAGGTCGAGGTCAGGCCTGAACACTCAACTTGCTTGGGGTTAAAAAAAAATATGGAGCAAAAATCAAGAATTAGTAAACTCACGTGAGCCTTGGAATAATCAGTGATGGTAATTATTTACCATGTGCCAGTTGTTGCTTGATTTAAGCGTTACAGTGAGGAGGGAGATGGGTGTTACTGTCAGCATTTAGACAGTGGGCACAAGAGGTGAGCAGTTCCTGACTCTGGGAGGCCACCTGGTGGTCTGGGCAGGGGCGGCCTCAGGCGGGGCTGTCGGACTGCGGGGCCGCGCTGCCCGGCACGCCTTCTCCCTTGTCCTTCCCCGTCATGTTTCTTACCAGTGTAGGTAATTGAGTCCTGGGTGGCGGTTTCATCTCCTGGGCTGTGTTGAAAAATGGCCCGTGAGGGTGAAACTGGGGAGTTAAGGGAAGCAGCTGTCAGAGGGGAGTTTTTAATAAAAAGATTTCGAGCTCCCAGCTTTCTTAAGGGCCTCTCTTAATGATATCCAAGTATTCACTCTTTGAAATGGCTTCGTATGTGTGTATGAGCCTCACTTCCAGTGGCTTTGGCATCAACATAACTTTCATTGATTTCTTGAATCTGCGTCTTGTGCGGTTTCGGATTTCAGCGTGCATCGATTTGTGCTGTATTCATTCCATCAGTCAGTGACAGACCCACGACTGGACTCTGGTGCTGTCTGCGCTGCGCGCTTCTCTCCAGATGTGCCAGGCGTGTCCTGCACCCGTTGTGCTGGCTGTCCCTCTGCCGGGACACAGCCTGCCGGCTGTGTGTGGCTCAGTCCACTTAGCTCTCTCCTCCCGTTGCCCCGGGCTCCTTTACCCTGCCTTACATTTCTTCAGAGCGCTTAGCACTGCTTGACAGTAAGCAATGTGTTTATTTCGACATTACTTGTATCTCTTGGGAACATGCCAGCTCCTGAGGGCAGGTCCTCAGGACCCAGAGCAGTGGTGGTGACAGTACTGAGACCACAGCTGCCCGGTAACTGTTGAGTAAACGAAGCAGTTAAAGGAGGAGATGTACTTGAGAGGGGTCCGTTTGCCAGGAGGTGTACAACTGAGCACAGGGGGCCGTAACAAGTACACGGGCTGCGGTGGGTGGGGGCCTTAAACAGCAGAAATCTGTGTTCTCATAGTTCTGGGGGCTGGGAGTCCTGGATCGAGGTCTAGCAGGATGGGTTTCTGCTGAGACTTCCCTTCCCCTCTTGCAGACAGCCACCTCCGCCCTTTGTCCATGCGTGATGGAAAGAGGGTGAGCAGGCTCTCAGTGGCGCCTCCTTACAGGCACCGAGCCCATCCCGGGGCCCTGTTCTTGTAACCTCATCCAACTTGGTCAGTTCTCCGAGGCCCGTTTCCAAAATCAATGGGGGATGGGGCTTCACCCTGAAGTTTAGGGGGGCAGGGGTAGGACACAAACGTTTATGTTTCTTGGAAGGGGAGAAGTAATTAGATTTATTTTTTAAATTTTTTATTGTTATTTTTTCTTTTACTGGGGATTGAACCCCTGACGTCGTGCATGCTAGGCATGCGCTCTACCACTGAGCTGTGCCCTCCCCCCAGGACACAAACGTTTAGACCACAACAGGAAGGGTTTTCTAATTAGGGCAAATTAGAGTCTCGCTGTCTGTCTGTGGCTTGCGCAGTTGTGCGGTGGGTGCCCAGACGAGAAAAGAGACCTGCTGTTTGGGGCTTCTTCCCTGAGTCTGTCTCAGGGGAGCCGCACCCTCTGCTGACATGCCCCTGCTCTTGTCAGTCCTAGCCTACCTGAGGGGTTGCTTCCACCAGCGTCGGGGCGCATCTCTGTGCTCGCAGGAGTGTGGCTCAGTAAGTCAGCCCAGGACAAGAAAGGTAGCTGGACAGCTGGAATGGTAGAGTGTACACTACAACACCAAGCTGTAAATGTAGGAGGAGTGACAGAATTAGAAAATGACTTCTTTTCTAAGCAGCCAGTGTCATAATTGCTTCAGGCAGGATCACCAGGCGATGCTAAAGGCATTGGGTCAAAGACGGTGGGGAAACGGGATATTCTCAAACTGCCAAACTGTCACCCCACAGATTATGTAACTGCAAAGGACAAAGTGGGCCTTCGTAGCAACGAAATTTGGTTGCTCTACACATTTACATCATAAGCAATGAGACAGACTGGCATCACTGTGAAGGTGTAAGTCCTGCCAAAAATGTTTTACTTGAATCTAATCATGAGCAAGCAACCAGATAAATTCAAATTGTGGTACATTCTGTAAAAACACCTGGATGGACCCTTCAGAAGTGTTGAGGTCATGAAAGGTAAAACGCGGGAGGGGGACTGTTCTAGAGTAAAGTAGACTGAAGAGACATGATCACTAAATACTAGTGTGTGATCCTGATTGAAACCTGTATGTGCAGACAAGTAAAGGACGTTCTGAGGACAATTGGAGAAATTGGAATTGGACTACATGTTAAATACGATCACATGTTTAGAGCGATAACAGTGCTGTTATGCAGGAGACGGCCCTTGTTCTTAGAAGGGATCCAGGGAGGAAGTGTCACGTTGAAACTGATTTTGAAATGGTTTAGAAGATGAACTTATTAATAGATGGACAGAGAAAAGGCAGAGCCCAGGTGGCAAAATCTGAAGACCCGGTGAATTAATGTGTATGTAAAGGATGTGTGTGCATGTATTTCTCTCTACTCTCATCATTAGTGTAAGCTTGAAAGACTTCAGAATAAAATGTTGGAGAAAACGAGGACTGCATGGAGACTCGGGAAAGCAGGAGGCCTGGCCCGAGAGAGGGCCCCAAGCCCTTGCCCTCTTCTGATCGTTTCTCCGGTTTCTGTGGCCTCTCCTGGGGGCTCATGCACCTTTCCTGCTGGCAGACCCCCTTTTCTACCTCCCCACAGGCTCCTGCTACAGCCCTGGTGCCCTCATAATGGCCCTGCTGCAGTAACACTCCCGGCCAACTTAGTTTCCCAGCTCCAGAATTCCTGAGAGACGGTGACATTGTCTCCCAGCTCAGGCACCAGCTTGCCAGCAGGTGGGCTGCCCGCAAGCCAGGTGCCTGCCTGGACCCCCGTCAGCTGCGGGGTGGGGTTGTTGGTGAAGTTCATGACTGCCAGGCCTGCCCCTAAGTTGAGGCTGTGGGCTGGGGCACTTGGCAGAGCAGATGCCCCCAGACAAGTCCAGTCCAGTTAGCAGGCATGAATCTGTAACCCCCTTTTTTCTGATTATATAAGTAATAAATACTCCTTGTACAAATGTAAATGGTAATATGGAAAGTATTTGGGAGGCAGTGGTGAAGAGCCTGGGCTGAGAGTTAAGACTGTAGGAGTTCAAATCTGAACACTTACTGTGTGTCCTTAAATAGATGGCTTAACCTCTCTGAGCCTCAGTGTACTCATGGGTAGAATAAAGTTAATGACAGTGTCAGTTTCATATGGTGGTTGTGAGGATGAAATGAAATGAAACAATACATATAAAGCACCTGGCATGATATAACAGTGCTCACTGCTACATTCCTAAAAACCTGAAGGAAAATTAAATACCCTACGCTCTGGTACTTTTCCCTCCTGCCTGTTTCTGCCCGTCATACTGGGATTGGGAAATGTGTGAAAATACATAATTGTATTTTGTTTTTGTTTTTCTCCCACTTAACATCGTGTCATACCTTCTCATGTTGTTCTGCGTCTTTGAAACATAAACTTAGAGCTGCCAGGTATTCCATTAGGCGAATTTTCTGCTGTTTTTCCCTAACAGCTTCAGACGAGGAGCCCCGCCGAGACACGAGGGCCGTGCTCCCCCCAGAGGAAGGGATGGTTTTCCTGGTCTTGAGGACTTCGGGCCAGAGGAGAATTTTGATGCTTCTGATGAAGCAGCCCGAGGAAGAGATCTCAGAGGCCGAGGTCGGGGTACCCCCCGAGGTGAGTGGGGGACTCCGGACCTGGGAGGGCTGGGGGGGAAGGTTACTTTGTTGTAAAGACGCCTGCAGTATTCATCTGAGTGCGGTGTTGTTCTGTTCCCTGTGTAGGAGGGAGGAAGGGCTTACTTCCCACTCCTGATGAGTTCCCTCGCTTTGAAGGAGGCCGGAAACCAGACTCCTGGGATGGAAACAGAGAGCCAGGTGAGGCAGTGGAGCTGCTTGTGGCTCAAGGTGGCCCTGGCCAGCAGCACGCAGAGGGCCTGCGGACCCTCCTGGCCCCCGGCTTCTCCCCTCAGCCGCCACGTCTCCGTGGCGGGCTGGGTGGCCTTTCACACGTGGGCCGGATGCTGAAGCACGTGGGAATCCAGCCTCTTCCACGAGCCAGATATTAAATACCTCTCTTCCACGAAACTGTTTTGTTAGGGGGAAGTACGGCTAAATGATCTAAAGTTTCTTAGTCTCAGTTGCTAATGGGGCAAGTATTGTTGGAGTGCTCATAAATGGAATCTCTTTGGGGTCCACAATAACTTGTAAGATTGTAAAGACATCCTGAAACTAAAGAGTCTGAGAACCGTTTTCTGGACCTTACCTGCCTCCTCCTCTTTTAGGAGGTATGTGATTTCTAATCTTGACTTTGTTTGGGTGCTGTGGTGCGCCTGGCCTTATGGTGGGTGTTCAGGGAGTGCTTCTTACATGAATGCGTGTTGGTTTTAAGTTGCTTGCTGCTTACTCGGCATAATTTCTGCCTGCTCTTGGTCACACCGTGCGGTAACATAATGAGATTGTCAGGGTCTTAGCTTTGTGGATCTGTGTTTCCTGTTTCAGGGCCAGGTCACGAACATTTCCGGGACGCTCCCCGCCCCGACCACCCCCCTCACGACGGTCACTCCCCAGCCAGCAGAGAGCGGTCCTCTTCTCTCCAAGGCATGGACATGGCATCCCTCCCGCCCCGAAAGCGCCCCTGGCACGATGGGCCCGGGACCTCTGAGCACAGAGACATGGAAGCGCCAGGGGGTCCCTCCGAGGACCGAGGAGGCAAAGGTAAGCGGGGCCGGTGCCTACACTTCTGGGGCTGCGGACGCCACCACCCTGCCATTAAGCCTGCAGGGGCCACCCGAAGCCTCGTCTCCAGGCCAGCCCCATCCCGGTATGTGCCGGTTCTGTCTGTCCCCCACTCTGCCCCCCAGGGAGGGCTCGCAGCGTGCAGAGGCACGTGCTCCCAGACAGAGCACAGGTGCGGTCTGGGGTCAGACTGCAGCCAGCTGGCGCTCTCACTGGCCCACCGCAAGCTCAGGCCCTCTGCGCAGGTCTCCTCCACTCGCTTCCAGGAACCCCTGGTTTGTGCACGTTTCCACTCCAGCTCTCTTTCAGCTTGCCCCAGCACTTTCTCTGCTGATCTGACTTTCTGGGAGACCCCTGCTCTAACTGGCAGATGTGCTGTCCACCAGTGGCTGCTCTGAGCCCTCGAGGGTGTCCTCTGTGGCAGGAAGAATTGTCCCCTCTCAGGGTCTGTGGGTTTTTTTTAGGATGGGCCCAGAAGGAACACTGCTTGTGCCCAGAGTCACAAAGACTTTGGGGAATATGGTCTGGGAGGGTTTTTTCCCCCAGGGGAGCAATGGATTATTTCTACAACTTGCAGCTTTGGATCTTTATTTTAGAGCACTGACTTTTAGCCCAGGGTAATAGCTACCAGATGCTAAGTACAGCTGTGGCCGCAGGTTAGGCCGGGCCATTGCACAGGTGGCCTACTTCAGAGGCTGCTGGAAAGACAGCCCGTCTGCCCTAGCCTGGGCTCCACTCCCCGGCTCACCTGCCTCTCTTTCCAGTCCCTTCGTTACACAGCTCTGCCTTCTGTTCTTGATGGCTCGTTGCTTCTTCCCGGTGCAGAACCCTCAGAAATTACCTCACGTCATCAGTACGTCTCCCCACCCAAGCACACATTTTGTTGCTGGTCAGTATGGGCTGTCGGGACACCTCTGTAGGTCCCGGGCTGGGGCCACATGGCTGGAGTGGACCCGATGTGCTAGCTGACAGCTCCTCTGCCAGGGTCCGTTCAGGTGGGCCCAGGCTGAACTTTGAAGGAACAGGAGCCAGAATTACTCCTTTGGCTGGCTTTCCTCACCTCTTTGTCTTAACTGGGTTCAAATTCCATTGAAAAATTTAGGAGAGACTTGGCAAAAGTCTTCTGATGGTGCATTATGGGGGATGTGGCCAAATCCTATCATCTCAAGAGAAAAAGAATTTAAAAGTCAGAATTTTAATGATACCTAGAGGTTTATGTTTCCAAGTCTGGAATAAAGAAAACTATCCCTGGGAGGAATAATTCTAAAAGCCAGTGTTTTTCTTTCTGTGCTTTTTGTTTTTCAAGAATATTTTTATTTCGTTCTTTAAAAGGAAATCAAAGTGCCCTGTAGTTGTGGGATAAGCATAGTGAACACTTACCCTGGTTTGGGTCCTTGTAATTCACATCGTCAGCAGTTTGTACGTCTTAAGTTTCTTCCAAAGTTAAGCCAGTGCTTTTCCAATCTTCCCCGAGGTCCCCCTGGTGGCACAGGAGGGTGAAGGTGCACCTCTCATAGATGGTAGGCATGCTCAGTATGGTCCATGACCTCCAGAAGGTGCTCCGTGTTCTCTCGGTGTCCCGTCCTTGGGGGACATGTCTAGTTGAGGCTGAGGGGCACGGCCACAGGCCAGGACTGGATGGAGGGGAGGGGGAGTCACAAAGGGCGGAGGCACAGTGTCTAGTGCTCTGAGTGCCGTGCTGATGTCCTCGGACTCTGTTTCAAAGAAAAACCCACAAGTGTTCCACTGTTGTCATAAAGTTTGTACCGGGAGTTACTGATTAACCGTCTCTGATATTAAAAAGTGACATGTAAAATCATTGTGTCATTTCAGGCCGAGGGGGCCCAGGACCTTCCCAGAGAGTGCCCAAGTCCGGGCGTCCCAGCTCCTTGGATGGAGATCACCATGACGGATACCACAGAGATGAACCTTTTGGGGGCCCTCCAGGCAGTGGTACCCCTTCGAGAGGGGGCCGGAGTGGCAGTAACTGGGGTAGAGGGAGTAACATGAACTCTGGCCCGCCACGGCGAGGAGCTTCAAGGGGGGGTGGGAGGGGTCGGTAGGAACTGGGGCTCCATCCCTCTGGGCCTCTCTGGACAGTATTTAAGAACTTCCTGTGGACTCACCAAGAGAAACAAAAGGAAACCTGCACCATGTAGCCCTGAGCTCCTTCCGGGGCAGCCGAAGCCCAGGAGCCCCTAACGAGGTCTTCACGACGAGACTGCTGCTGGCCGCGCAGAGTCGCCGGCCTTGTTCTGTCCTGTCCACCCACTGCCCCGACTCCCACATTGTTTTGTGAAGATAAACGCTGGAATCCTTTTTTTTTAAGTGTCACGAGACATGGAGCACCTCCACCAATTTAAGTTCATGTCCAATTGGAAATTTGTTTCTATATGTACAGTTTGTCAGAGAAAAAACATTAAGTTGTTTTTGTATGAATACAGAATGTGATTTAAGCAAGAATTAACAGAAAACTAGTCGTCGAGTGCTTGCCTTACGGAAACCGTTACCACCACGTCCAGTCTGCTGAGGGGTATCCAGTTAGTGCTCGTATTTGTGAGCACACTTGATGGGAATCTGTCATCTAAATTAATTCTTCGGTGAACTCTGGTTTTAATCAAATCCTTATCTAGCCATTCTGTCACACATTTTCGTAGTAGAGTGAGAAATATTTCAAAACTAGTTCAAAACTAACATAGTTTGAAGTAGCTTCAAAGCCTTAATTAGACCTGCTGTTTCTGGCAGATGGAAAATTATACACTGAAGAAAAAGTCTTCTGGATGTACAAGCAGGGATCTCCATCTCCTAGTAACCACACCTTAGACCTGAGTTGCCTTTTTCTGATGAGAGGAACTTGCAGTAAGTCAGAAATCAACTACACATACCCTCTGAATAAGTAAATCATTTCACAAATTGTTTTAAAAGTTGAAAAGGAATGGACCAGAATCTCTCTTAAAACAATCTTGCGAAGTAATTTCTTCCTCTTCCATAGTATGTGGAAACACCAATGTTTAAGGCAGAGGATAGTTCTAACTTAAAGTAAGCCAGGAAGTTCTCATCCACAGCAGATTCCTTTAGTTCTAAATAAATGGAACATCTGGCCCACTTTGGGTTGGAAGCCAAAAGTTCAGTTTGAGATACCCCACGATACTGACCCTTACTTTGCTTTTATAAAAAGAAAGCTATTATTCAAAGGACAGTTCTGTGGCCACCCTAACATCTCATTACTTTGCCAGCTTCAGTTTACTTGACAAATTTAGTTGTGCTGGAAACTGTCAGTAGTGGCTTACAAAAGGCATAGCTGGAGAGTATATAAAACCTCAGCTGGTTCCCCATTAATTAAAAAAATATTAAAACCTAAGTCATTTCTGCAGATAAAATGATGACCCCACACATACTGCTTTTTTTTAGGGGGTTAGAATCTGGAGCCTACAAGTGATTTTCACTTTACTTTGCAATTGAAAACATCCTATTTATCAGCACCTCACTGTAAACACACATTTAGGTAAAAAGAAGTTGTAATCAAATTCTAAGAAGCTAAAAAAGGATGCAGAGAGCAAACCCACACAGAGATTAGGCTCCTTTCCCCCCGAGATTCGTGTAGTAGTAACTATCATAACATTTTAAGGCTTTAATTTTAAAAACACAGTACCTCAGTAAGCAGGTGGCCAGATGAAGTTTTGAGAATAAATTCATTTAGAGAAAACTGAAAACATTACATATTTATTAAATACTTTGTGTATGTGTATATATATGTATTTTAAAGCATCACTGTCAAAATACATACAAGACACTGTGCTTTGAATTTATAAAAGCTAGATTTCCAAACAGTGAATTCTTGAGAGGATGTCGGGAAAACAATTTTTAAAAAGATACAATAGCATCAACGTAAAAAATGGACTGAACATCTGTAAAATCTTCAGCCGTGCAAATTCTAGAGAAATTTAGAACTAGAATACAGAATAATTAGGGGGTAGAAAGAGCAGCCAAAGGTACAACTTTTCCAAGTCACAAAAATAAATCAGTCTCTGAAACAGTGGATTTGCTTTTACAAACCCCCTTGGTTGCTCCTCTTGAGGTAGGTAACCCTGTGTACTGACAGGGGAGTAAGGCAGCATTCTTAGAGAATATGGAGGCGGGGTAGGTCTACGTTGTGGACGCTGGTCACTTTAGTGTCCATTTCTTGGAGCAGGGCTTAGGACACTGATCAGGACCTATGAATATAAATTTTGAGGTTGCACAAAGAGGCAGTCATCTATTGCTGCCTGACAACCTGTTCAGGCAACACTGGAACCCAGCCCCAGAAAAAATTATCTTCAAATTGTGCAATCCAGCATGCAGAACAGTGGTTCTCCACCTTAAGGAGAAAGGAATCATCTGGAGAGCTCTAAAAAAATTCTCATGCCTAGCTCCCACCTCGCAGAGATTCTGATTGGGCTGAGGTTTGGCTCTTCAAGTAATTCTCATGTGAATTGAGAACCAACCACTAGCATAGAATTTTAAAATTCTAGATACGTTTTACTTCCTAGTCTATATATGGCTAGTGACAAAAGATGTAGTTTTCTGGACTCATCAAAATATTGGGCCCATACTTTCTGGCAATAAATTAAGGTATGCAATAAGGTGCCAGACAAAAGTAGGTGCTAAACCCACAATGAAGGAAATTTGGCCATTAGATACGAAAGACCCATTACACTGCATTAAGATCAGACTACAGAGTATAAATTATAGTTAAAAAGCAGATCATAAAGTTAGGAATGGAAAATTAGGCCTTGAAGAAATCCATGATTTCCATCAAATATGGAAACTGGATGTAGAATGATCTTCCCGTCGCCCAGGAGTCCTCTAGCTCAGTTCTGCCACGGACCTTTCAGCATTTACATGCACTTTACTGAATATCGTGCATCTTGGTCCATCGCTTGTGTCAGCTTAAAGAGAACCAATTTTCCTTTAATTTTGTAAGGCCTTATATTTACAGTCTCACTAAAAGAAAAGAAAATCGAGATAAACCTCAACAAAAGTACTTTGAAAAATTCCGGTCGCTAAATTCAGTGTTTAATCTGGTACTTTTATAATAGATCCACTCACATCGAAGAATAAGGGAAAATAATTTCCAAGAGCCAAAGAAAACAAATTTAGTGTATCTAAGTTACTACAATTTACTGGTGGATTTTTTTAAATGACAAACGGAAAGAAATCTGAGAAGAGCATTCAGGGCAGGTAATTAAAACCACAGAGCGATTTTCTACTGAGTGCAGTCTAAGACCGCGATTAACGCAAAAGCGATTTATCTTGTTTCACAGCACCTGCTACCGAGTATAGCACAAAATGCTGAAATCGAGGAGCTTCCGAGACTGCTCGTATCTCGGTTTTATAACAGCCGCTCAGTTTACGGATCCGGAGGCACAGAAAGGAGCTGCTTTGCCCTGGACAGTCTTCGGTGTGGCGGGCGCTGGGCCCCGGGTTCGGGCTCCGCGTCCACTCCGACGGCCCCTCCTAGGGCAGCTCCGCGTCCACTCCGATGGCTCCTCCTGGGGACGGGCTCCGCGTCGACTCAGACGGCACGAAAAGGGGACGGGCTCCTCGTCCACTCCGACGGCGCGGGCCCCGGGCCTCACACGGGTAGCGCCTTGGCGAGAGCGGCGCCGGGGCCCAGACGCCCGAGCGCTAGGCGCAGCGCGGTGCCGGCGCCCCGGGGGAGCAGGCCGAAGAGCGCGGCCAGCAGCGCGCCCACCTGCGCGCAGGCGCCCAGCGCCGTGAACAGCGTGCTGCGCAGCCACAGCGCCGCGTACAGCGTAGCGCCCAGCGCGGCCACGTAGAGCAGCGCGGGCCGCGACGGCGCCTCCTCGCAGCGCAGCAGGCGTCCGCACGCCGCGCCGCCCCGCAGGAGCGTGCCGCCCGCCAGCGCCAGCACCGAGCCCAGCGACCAGAGCAGCGCGAACTTGCGGGCGCGCAGCAGCAGCACGGGCGCGTAGAGGGCGGCCAGGCCGAAGCAGAGCGCGGCCAGTAGCAGGCACACGCCGCTCGCCGCCAGCCGTTGAGCGCGCGTGACGCTTGGGATGCACGGCGGTCCCGCCGCTGCCGGCTCCCCAGGACTCTGCGCCCAGGTCCAGCGCAGGCCCGCGCGGTCCAACCACGCCCCCACCGACCCGGCCCCGGCCGCGGGCTCCTCCGCCTCTTCTGCGGCGAGCAGCGGCTCCGCGGCCGCCGGCCCGCCCGCTTTCCCCTGGGAGAGATACTCCCGCAGCTGGCGGTGGAGGTCCGCCATCTTGGGCGGGAGCTCCTGGCAGGGCTGCCGTCCACTTCCGGTTCTGGCCTCCGGAGTCGGTTGGTCCGCCGTGGCGGAAGGGGCGGGGCCTGAGTCTCTGAGCTCCTGGCTCGGGGAGTGGAGGGTCCGCTGGTCCCTGCGCGTTTGCCGTTTTAGCGCCCGACCTTGTTGTCTTTTGGGTGTAAGCGCTGTTGGGGCATGGATAAATCATGGCAGCAGTAAAAGTTCGTTGGCGGAGGGAGTCGGTGTGGCAATAAAAGAAGCTGAGGGAAACATGTATCCTAACCTCTGGGTATCAGTATCCTGGTTGTGATACTGCGCTATAGTTTTCCAGGATGCTGCCACTAAGGGGGACGGGGAAGGGTTGCGCAGGCGCTGCGTATTTCTTAACTCCGCTAGTCTGTAATTAACCGACCTGCAGGCTTTAGGTGGTTTCTTTGGGAAAGCTACAGAGTTGATGAAGAGTTAGCCCCCTACTCCCACCAATTTGCTTCTCTCCTTTCCCCATTTCAGTGGAGGCCTGGCGATTCTTGGGTCTTTCAAGTCTCCTGTCATGTGTGTGTTTTTTTAACTGAAATATAGTCAGTTACAATGTGTTGATTTGTGGTGTCCGTGTCCTGTGTTTTTGATGCACCTCTCTGTGCTTCTGACATTTATGGGTCTACGTGTCCTGAGGCGTCGTCAGATCATTGTGATAAGCCTGCTCACTATTCCTGTTCACGTCAATCTGTTCTGAGATCGTTCCCACAGTCACGCTCTTCTCTCAGCCTCCCTGAGGTTCCTTGGCCGTGGTTACTTGGGTCACGCCCTACCGGGTCTCTGCCAGGGTTTCTGCCCCCCCCCCCCCCGGTTTCTGCCTGGCTCCTTCCAACTCCCAGACGTAACAATCAAGCTGCACCTGTTGCCATTTACCGTTCTCCACTGTCCGCTTTGAGTTCGCACCTCTCCTAGTTGTGAAAGTTTATTTGTTTCAGATTGTGCCGGCAGCTCGAGGCCGGATTCTCTTCCATCTCCCTTTTCTTGGGACCGGAAGGCAGCTGCAAAGGCACACAAAGGGATATTGAACAGACGGATACAACTGTCAGATTCAGTACGGTAGAGGTGCCTGAAAGGCTATGTCGATGATTCCTTTGGAGATGTAGAAGCCATTGATTGAAAAAAACCTGTTTTGCTAGACTTTATAAATTACTGTTGTGAACTTGAATGTGATAGGATGGAAGTCCTTTTGTAGAGTATGTGCAATACAGGTAAGTAATATAGCAGTCTACTTTTTTTCTTGTTGAAGTAAAGTCAGTTTACAATGTGTCAATTTCTGGTGTACAGCATGTTTCAGTCATACATGTGCATACGTATGTTCGTTTCATATTCTTTTTCATTATAGGTTAGAACAAGATACTGAATGTTAGTTCCCTGTGCTGTACAGAAGAAACTTGTTATCTGTTTTAGATATGGTAGTTAGTAGCTACAGATCGCAAATTCCCAATTTATCCCTTCTCACTTGCTTTCCCTCCAGTCACAGTAAGTTTATTTTCTGTCTGTGAGTCTGTTTCTGTTTTGTAAATAAGTTCATATGTGTCATTTTTTAGATTCCACATGTAAGTGATATCATATGGTATTTGGTTTTCTCTTTCTGGTTTACTTCACTTAGAATGATGATCTCCAGGTCCATCTGTGTTGCCAGCCATCTCCTCTTGAACAGGTCTTTGGCTTACTTGCCCCAGAAGACCATTCTCCCCTACTCTCCTTGTACTAGGGGTGGGAGGCAGTGCTGATCTCTGTGGGCTGAGTTTCCTATAATCTTCATCACCTGGCTTTGGAGGCACTGTGGAAGGAAAAGCCACGGTATTTTCCTGGAGTCTCCTGCTTTTGGCTGTAGTGTAGCTCGCCTCACCACCCTTACTGGCTTCCCCTGGGCAGACTCCAGCCAGTGGGCTGGCAACACTCCTTTGTCCTCTAGGAAGAGGTCAGAGTTAATGGCATTCTGCCTTGGTCATCTCTGGCTTTTCAGTCTTTGTTACCTGTGTGACCAGTTTCCCCTGTTAAATTCCCCTTAATATTTCGCTTTCTGGTTGGATCTTGACAGTATTGTTGCTGAACCAAACTTGGGTCTGCTTTCCTTATGTGAAGTAAAGCCAGTCGGCTGACCCCGGGTTGTGGTGAAGGAAAGCGCAGTGTTTATTACAGGGCACCAAGCAAGGAGAAAGGGCAGCTTGTGCTCAAAAGACCGAAACCCCGTGGCTCTTAGAGGAGGCCTTTTAAAGGCAACGTGAGGGAGAGGGTCACAGGTTGCGTGATCAGCTTGTGCACAATTCTCTGATTGGTTGGTTGGTGGTGAGGTAACAGGGTGATATTTCAAGAATCTCAGTCATCAGCCTTCTGTTTCCAGTTGGTCTGGGGTCTGTGTGCTAGTGGTCTTGTGTGCAATCAACTTCTTCCACCTGGTGGAGGGTTCAGTATCTGCAGCAATTCAAGGACATGGCTCAAGATACTATCTTTAGTCCTTGACTTTGTTGTATGGTTAAACTTATTATTTTTGTCTCATTTGACTGCTTACCTTTGTTTCTGCATTTTCTCACTTCTTTGATTAAATTTGCTGTTTGGAATGCGGGGAAGGCCTGGAGATGAAAACTTTTCCACAAACAAGAGGTGGAGGACACGGGAAGGTCTGTCCCTGGGAAGGTTTCAATCTCCTTTTTCAAAATACACTCCAACTTGTTATCTCACTGTGCCAGCCTAAATAAAGAGGTAAACTGAGGCAAGCTTGAATTCCTGGGAGTTGAATTCATTCAGAAACAGCAGAGGAGTTGTATTTTGGGCAAAGCAAACTGTAGCAAGCTGCAGGAGAGTCCGTTGAGCATTTGGGGTGGGCTGTATTCATGGGCAGGTGGTACACTCACTGGCTTGAGGGTGGGGAGAGATTTTCAATGGATACTTAGTCCTGGAGCCACATGTAGCTTTGAGCACCTGAAAGGGGGCTGGTGAGATGGAAGAACTGCCTTTTGAATTTTAATTCATTACTTATAATGAATGATTTTTTTATATATTTAATGAATGTATTATTTACAATGAATTATATTTCTAATAAATTTAATTCATTATAATGAGTTTTATTTCTAATATATTTAATCATTCTAATATATTTAACTCATTTATATTATTATATTTGTAATATACTTCATTATTTATAATGTTATATTTCTAATATATTTAGTTCATCATAATAAATTATATTTCCAATATATATAATTCATTATTTATAATGAATTTTATTTCTAATATATTAGCTAATGACTCATTCTAATATATTTAACTCATTTATTATATTTGTAATATATTTAATTCATTATTTATAATGTTAAATTTCTAATATATTTAGTTCATCATAATAAATTATATTTCCAATATATATAATTCATTATTTATAATGAATTTTATTTCTAACATACTGTACTTTACACATATATTATCATACTTAATGTATAAGACCATCGCCTTGGTCGTCAGTGCATTTTGTCTTTGGTAGTTTTGGTGCCATGACTTGTTTAGGAGCAAAGCTCAGATCCCTGCTTCCTCCAGGCTCTTGATGAGCCTCGTGGCTCCTGCCTGTGGGTCTAGGATGGACGGCACCGCTGTCCTCTGGTCCTGTGCTCAGGACTCATGTCCGTCAGGAGCACAGGAAGGAGTCGGTTTTGATTCTTTTTGGGTGCTCACTTGATTTCTGGGGCTGGTGTCTTTTGGTTTCATGGTCTGATCATCTGGATTGTAGAGATCTTATCTCTGTGGGCTAAAAGAAGATGGGGAACCTGGTTTGTTACTCTTTTCTGTTTGTCTGCCTTGCGCTCATCAGTCAAAGATGCGTATCCCCTGGGAAGAGAACAGCTCTTTGATGTGGACAAGTGAATTCTGTTAATCTGTGTGCACTCTTGCCTGGGGCTGAACTTTCAGAATTGGAGCTGTGAGCTCTCTCTCGATGTCTCTCACTCAGAAAGAACTTTACTTCTCATTGTGTGAGTGTGTAGTATTTCCTGCCTTGGGATGGTATTGCCAGATTAGATTATGAAATTGCTTAAATTAAAGGAGCTTGGTTCTGACTGACTGAGAGATAAATAAGCACCTTATAAATGCAGTATTCTTAAAATTCCCAGAAGTTAAGGAAGCTGAACTTCTAATACATTCAAAGAACAAAAAGAAAAATACATATTCTTACTGAAATTACCTTAGAAATGTTTTAAGAATAAGTTCACACAATTTAGGCAGATGAAACTAGTTTGATATTTCTGGCTTAAAAAAAGCTATGGCTTCTCTGAGCATCAGGTGTAATACAGGCTTTAAGGTTTATTCCACTTAGGTATATTCTTCTTAAATTTATGCACATTAAGCTGGCATTATTTATACTAGTTAAGATTGTGAAGCATATATGTTTGTATTTAACCAAATCAAATCAAATCATTATTCTCCAGACTTTATTTCAACAGTGATTATGCCTCTTAGCATGTGCACGTGAAGATCATTGCCAAGGCGTCTGGGTAACTGAAATCCGTGGGCTTACACTACGTTGAGTGAATGGATCAAAAATACCTAGATCACCTCCAAATAAGAGAATACACATTGGATGTTCATAACGACGTCCTAGTAATGTCATGAAATTAGTTCTAACCGTGTGGACCCCCTGTACTGTGGTCTGAAAATGCCCCCCTAAAACTGACCTGTTGAAATCCTAACCTCCATAGATGATAATATGAGTAGGTAGGGCCTTTGGGAAGTGCTTAACACATGCATGAGGTTTGTGCTCTTGTAAGTAGGCTCCAGGGAGACCCCTCACCCTTCTATCATGTGAGTGTCCGAGAAGTCTGCAGCCCTGAAGGGGACCCTCATCCGGCCGTGCTGGCACCCTGATCTTGGTCTTCCAGTCTCTAGCACTGTGAGAAACACATTTCTGCTATTTATAAGCCACTCCATCTGTGGTATCTTGTTACAGCCCGAATGAACTAAGACAGCCTGAGGTTGGGTCTGGAGTGAAGTGTCCTTTTGTTCCAGAACAGGAAATTGTGCAATGAAGGACAAAGTTGGGAAGTGAATTTTATTTGCTTTGATTTATAATACCTGAATTCAAAAGTTGAAATCTTAGCAAGGCTTGCTCAATTTGATGGGCTTGCTTCCTTGGTTTACTGTTTATTGCCTTCATGTATAACATAAAGGATCATTTATTCTGTTATTTAATCTATCTAGACAACAAAAGTTCTGAATAGAATAGCCTTCTTTGGCTTATATTCATTTATTATGTCTTTGATCATTTAGAAAGCAAAATTTCTCATACAAGAATGAGCTAAGGTTCTTTGCAATCACATTACCATCAATTTTTAAAAAATGTTTGAATGTGTTATTGTTGCTTTGAAATGGATAGCCAGATACTGTTTCTCAGGCACCCATGATTTGATTCAAATCTGATAACTTTGATTTTTGCCTTCCCAATATTGAATTCTAAATGTATATTAAAATACTAAAATTCCAAAGTCTCACCTGGAATATCAGATTTGGGAATGATGTTCCTTCAAGGATATCTTTTACATCTAAAACTGTCTTTGGATTTCCCAGAGGATCCCTGGAAAATCACTCACAAAGCATTTATTGTCTATTTTTTGAAAATAGGATTAATTATGTGTATAGTTATTTTACCTAAATTTTGGGAGGTTGACCTAATTATCTTGTCTTGCGTGCTACGGAAACCACCAGATTTGCTAGTCAGTGGCACTGTTCTTGAAATGAACTCTCATCTAGTCTTTTACTTTTGAAAATTATGTGGATATATAAGGAACTCCTTTTTCTCTTTTTTAAATTGATTTATAGCCAGTTTACAATGTTGTGTCAATTTCTGGTGCACAGCACAATTCTTCAATCATACATGAATATGCATATGTTCATTTTCATATTCTTTTTCACCGTGAGCTCCTACAAGATACTGAATATATTTCCCTGTGCTATACAGTATAAACTTATTTATCTGTTTTATGTTTATCAGTCAGTATCTGCAAATCTCGAACTCCCAGTTTATCCCTTCCCACCCCGCTCCCCCCTGGCAACCACAAGTCTGTATTTTATGTCTGTGAGTCCATTTCTGTTTTATATATAAGTTTGTTTGCCTTACTTTTTTTGAAGTTGTCTACAATTGGTAATAATTTGGTAGACTCTGCTTTTATAAACAGAAATGTGCCATTTATAAAAAGATACTTTATTCTTCTTACCTGACCCTTCCAGAATTCAGAAACTCTCATTGAGTTCTCTTATTTTCATAGCAATATAAATTATTGTCATAGATTTAATAAGGATCTGTCTTCCTTGTTAATGAAAATAGCTGGAAACATTGGTTATGGAAGCAAAGCCTTGCCTGAAATGTCGTATTTGAGAATGATGATCATTTAGTCAGATATGACCAGGCATTTAAGAAGCTAAGGTTGACTTCATGGAGCCAGTGCTTACAAAACCCTCTTTGGAACACAGGCCAGGTTCCTGGCTTACAGGTGAGTAAGGAAAGTCACATGGCAGGCCCAGGAACCTTAGGATATCTTGGGAACCTTGAGAAGAAAGTACAATCTCAGATTCCTCATGACGACTTCCAGTAAAGCAGGCTTCGGAAGGCCTCTGGTAAACGGCCATTCTTTCTGCACCAGTGAAAATACCAGGACAGATCTGATGAAACCAGATTCATTTTGTGGTCAAGATTAGTCTTTCTTTGAGATTGTTTTTTATGAAAAGGGGGAAGACCAAAGGGGAAGAATCGTGTTTGAATAGAAAACTCTGCACAGTTCAGAGTGCTTTCTTCTAGGTGTTCAGATTCTAGCCCTGCTCACTGTCTGTGAGCCACTTTGCACCTCTTTGTAAATTGCAGGTAGCTGATGGAGATGAAGACTCTGTCCTGTCCGGTGGCGATTTTATTGACTTCCCCGACCCTTTGGAAGAATTGGTTTTAGTACCTAGGTGCACACTGAACTGAGTCCTGCCACCCGTCCCAAATTGTTGAACCTCAGTTCTACCAGTTTGCGTCAACATCTGGCCTCAGCCCTTCTAATGAATTCTTCTGGTTTTCCTCCCTCCCACCCAGCTTAGCATCACCAAGGCTAAAGCCTGATCCTTGGTGGGTCTCTAGGTTGCCTGGCATTTCCCCAGGATCTGGAGAAGTCCTGCAAGCTGGAGCCTGGAGACTTGTTATGAACCCTGAAGGACTCACTGCTGCAGCAGACCCTGCGTGAGCTGGACTTCCCTGGACAAGTGGACAAAAAGGTTCAGGTCTTACATGTCCTACATGGAGGCAACTAAGACTGTGAACATCGTCACCAAGAGCACTGATGTGTAGCACGGGGGCTGTAGGGAACTCTGAGCAGTGCTGCTGCGTGACTGAGGGTTACTGCTCCACGCCCTCTTGGAATCCATCAGACCAGACACTTCAGGGTTTAACTCGGGGCTCTGTACTTTAATATACCCTTGCCACCACATTCCACTGGAGGGTTCAGCTGGTTTACACCACCACCAAGAATGCCTGAGATACAGTCGCTTAGACCCTGCTTCTCTGGAGGTTTTTGATTGCCTCTTGAGTTCAATAACAACTGACGTTTGAGGGGAATGACCACATTGAATTTCATCTGAGCTCTGTGCTCCTGGAGAGCAGTGATAATTGAGCAATTTCCGACTCTCTTATGTTCTGGGAGATGGCTAGCTGTAAAGGACCACCCTGTGCTTGCAGGTTGGACCCACCTCCACACTTACCATGTCTCACTTGTTTATCTGCCTCTGTGAAGTCCAGGGCAGAGTCAGACTGTAGGGACTGAGAACTCCCAGCTCTGTCTGAGGGGCGCTGATTTTGTTTGGAGCAGAGGGTGAAAAATGCCATGCCTAGGGGTGTTGTTGAAAATAAGGAGATTTTGGTCAAAAGCAATTAAGAGGGCACTCATAGCTCCATGATACTAGTAGCAACAAGCAAAATGACAGAGCATGCAGAAGCTTAATAGGGTAAAAGCAGGGAAAGAGATGGCCAAGAAAAACGCTATGATCAACTGTGGGTGTCAGGAAATCTGTATGTAAGTGTTAAGCTTCACCCACTTAGGAGCAACCACAGCAGGATGTGAGCAGACTTGGAAACACCTTCAAGGCTGCACAAAGACCCATCAGCACAACATGGAAGCCTCACTGTCACAGGGGCCTTAAGCAGAACTTCAAACCAAACACTACTTGAACAACAAGCTACTCTCATGCACAGGCAATGCCTAGGAAGTCAGGCTTTAATGTAAAGTTAAAGGAGTTTGGAAGACTGTGTGCATGGCCAAGGCTGAATGTTCTTAGGAGGGATCAGAGTGGAAAAATCTGAGGTACTGGTCTCTAGCTGGACATAGGCAAAAAAAAAAAAATCCTCAGGATGTGTTAACAGCATCCAAACCACACATACATCCAATGGCAAAGGGTAAAAAATATAACTCTTCAGAGGGGCTTAAGCACAACCTTTGACCATTAAGTGGCTTATGCTGACCCAGGGGTGACCCCTAGGAAGCCAGGCTAAAATATAAAAATAAGACAAAGTCTGAGTAGGGACATCAGAAGCTGCACACTGCAGGGCAAACAGACTTCACAGGTAGTTCAGCAAGTCACTAAACAAATGACTGAGCAAACAACTCCTGGGTGATGGAGAGAATTTATATCCAAAGTTGCTAGTATAATGTCTGAAATATCCAGTTTTCAACAAAAACAATTTGACACAAAACAGTGAAGTATGACCCATACACAGGACAAAAGCACCTATTATAAGTATTCACAGAGAACTGGAGGAAATCATGGTTAAAGACTTAAAAGAAGACTTGGTGACAATTTCTCATCAGAGAGAGGATATCAAAAAAAGAGAAATTATTTAAAAGAACCAAATAAAAACTCTGGAAATGAAAAGTACAACAAACAAAGTGAAAAATTCACTGAAAATTTCAATAGTAAAGTTGGCAGAAGAATCAGTGAAGTTGACAGCTTCAGTAGAATGCAATCTGAAAAACAGGAAGAGAAATGATCAGAGCCTTGGAGAAATGTGAGACACCATTAAGTGCACCAAAATATGCATAATGGGAAGAAGAGAAAAGAGCATTTCAAAGTGCTTAAAGTAAAAACCTGTCAACCAAGAATTCTATATTCATCAAAACTGTCTTTCAAAAAATAAAGAGTAAGTAATGGCATTTCAAACTAAAGGGAAGAGAGAAAATTTATTGCTAGCAGGCCTGACTTATAAGAAATAATATGTGTATGGAAACACAAAAGACATGGGATAGACAAAACAATCTTGAGAAAGATCAGAGCTGGAGGAATCATGTGCCCTGACTGCAGACTATGCCACAAAGCTACAGTAATCAAACAGTATGGTACTGTCACAAAAACAGACACAGATCAGTGGAACAGGATAGAGAGTCCAGAAATAAACCCACGCACTGATGGCCAATTAATCTACAACAAACGAGGCAAGAATATACAATGAAGAAAAGACAGTCTCTTCAGTAAGCAACGCTGAGAAACTCTGGACAGTTACATGCAAAAGAATGAAATTTGAACATTCTCTAACACCATATACAAAAATAAACTCAAAATGGATTAAATACCTAAATGTAAGACTGGATATTGTAAAACTCCTGGAGGAAGACATAGAACATTCTTTGACATAAATCACAGCAATATTTTTTTTGATCTATCTCCTAAAGTAAAGACAATAAAAGCAAAAATAAACAAATGGGATCTAATTAAACTTAAGAACTTATATACAGCGAAGGAAACCAATGACAAAATGAAAAGACAGTTTTCAATTGTGAGAGAATATTTGCAAATAATATGACTGATGAGGGGTTAATATCAAATATAATAAACAGCTCATACAACTGAACATCAAAAAACAAACAGCTTGATTAAAAAATGGGCAGAAGAAGTGAATAGACATTTTTCCAAAGAGGAAATGCAAATGGCCAACAGGCAAATGAAAAGATGCTCAGCATCACTAATCATCAGGGAAATGCAAATCAAAACCACAATGAAGTATCATCTGCCACCTGTCAGAATGGCTATTATCAAAAAGTACACAAATAACAAATGTTGCTGAGGATGTGGAGAAAAGGGAACCCTCATATACTGTTGGTGGGAGTGTAAATTGGCACAACCACTGTAGAAAACAGTATGGCGGTTTCTCAAAAAACTAGAAGTTATCATATGGCAGTTCCACTCCTGTGCATGTATCTGAAAGAAACAAAAACATTAATTCAAAAAGATAATATGCATCTTAGTGTTCATAGCAGCAATATTTACAATTGCCAAGATACAGAAGCAACCTAAGTGTCCATCAAAAAATGAATGGATAAAGGAGATGTAACTTAAAAACTATAACATTTTTATAGAAAATATGTTGAGATGAATGAAAATGAAGACAAATATACAAAAACGTGATTCAGGAGAAGCATAATCAGAGGGAAATTTATACCTTTTAAAGTATACATTAAGAAGAAAGATCTCAAATCTATAACCTAAAGTTTTACCTTAAGAACTTAGAACCAGATGAGCAAAGTAAACCCAAGCAGAAGGAAGTAAACAGTATAGATCACAGTGGAAATAAATGAATTAGAGGATAGGAAAAAATAGGAAAAAAAAATCAGTGAAACCAAAATTGGTTCTTTGACAAGATCAACAAATCTGATGAACCTCAGGTAAACTGACCAAAAAAAAAAAAATTAAAATCAGAAACGAAAGAAGTGGCATCACTATCAACCGTACAGAAATAAAAGGATTATAAGAGAATATTGTGAACAGTTCTACACCAGTAAATTAGATAATCTAGATAAAATGGACAAACTCATAGAAACACAAAGTGGCAAAAGTAACTCAAGAAAATACGGAAAGTCTGAATAGACCTATAACAGATTGAATTAGCAATTCAAAAACTATCCACAAAGGAAAATCCAACACTAAGAGTTTCACTTGAGAATTATACCAAACATTTAAACAATTAATACCAATCCTTCACAAACTCTTCAAAACACAGAAGAGGAGGGAGCACTTCCCAACTCACACCATGAGACCAAGTATTTAATACCAAAACCAGAGAAAGATATCACAGGAAAAGAAAACTGCGGACCAACATCTCTTATGAATATACACACAAATCCTCAGCTGATACTGGGAAACCACATCCAGCAACATGTACAGAGGATCACAACCGTGACCAAGTGGGATTATGCCAGGAATGCAAGATTGGAATAATATACAAACATCAATCAACATAATACACCACATTGACAGACTAAAGGGCAAAAGTGATATGATCCTTTCAGCAGAGGCACGACAGGCATCTGACAGACGCTGACCACATTTCATGATAGAACATACAAACAACCAAGAACGGCAGGGAGATTCCTCAGTGTGACAAAGGAGGTCTATGAAACACTCCAGCTAATATATTTACTTACGAAAGCCTCAACAGGAACAAGATTTCTGTTCAACAGTGTACTGGATGTTCTAGCCAGGGCAAAAAGACAAGCAAAATAAATAAAAAGCAGCAGGACTGGAAGAAGTGAAACTGTCTCTATGTGTACATGCCATCTGGCATATGGAAAAACTCAAGGAATCCTGTATGAAACTATGAGAATTAATTAATTTAGCAGGATTGAAGAACAAGATTAGTATACAAATTTAAACTGTATTTCTATACACTAGCAATGAAAAATCTGAAAAGGAAATAAAGTAATTCTATTTACAGTGATGCCCCCAAAGAATACAGTGCTTAGAAATAAACTGTCTAAAGGAGTGCAAGACTTGTTTACTGAAAACTGCAAAACATCGTTCAGTGAAATGAAAGGAAATCTAAGTGAATGGAAAGCCAGCCCATGTTAATGGACCAGAAAACTTTTCCAGTCATGTTTACCCCCTGCTCCAACCACTCCTAACCCCAGGCAACCACTATGCTGCCTTCTCTATACTTCCGTTATTTCAAGGATGTTCCATGAACAGAATCACACAGTATGTAATCTCTGAAGACTGGCTTTTTTCACTTGCTCTTGAGAAACATCCAAGGTGCTTGTGAATTGATAGATGATTCCTTTTTATCCTGCCTCCTATGTAACCCTTGAACATTTTCTTAGAATTCCACTTTGATTTATCCACAGTATCTTTATATAGATTTTTTCAGTGGTTGCTCTAAAAAGCTATATATATATACACATAACTTACAAACAGTCTACGAGTGTCAACATCTTACCACTTTGTGATGATGTCCAGGTCCCCAGGACTCTCTTCTTTTTTTTTTTTTTTTTTTTTTTGCAGTCTACCCCTCTGTGTTCAGCTTGGGTTATATATTCTTCTGTCCTGGGATTTCCCAGTCTGGCTGGTGGAAGTAGGCATTATTCTTGGCCCCGTGTGAGTGCCAGGTACTGTTTCTCTAGAGGCAGCTGGAGCAGGCACACGGTTCACTTGTTCGATCTCCTGTCTCTTGGACCGCTGTCCTTTGCTGCCTGATGGTCAACGACTAAAAACAACCACTGCTACATTTTGTGTGTTGTTTCCTGTACTTTGTCTGGTTCCTGCTGCTTCATCTTGGCTGGCTATAGAAATCCTCAGTCATTATTTTTTTGTTTTGGAAAATACAGCTAGTTTACATAAATATATATAATTTTCTTACCAATTTTAAAATGAATGAATAATTAAAAATATTTCATTTCAACTTTTAATATGGTCAGTATTTCTAGATCTAACTCACAAATAAAAGGATCCTTGGTGTATCTTTGGTACCAAAGTATCTTTGGTATCCTCGGTCCTTTTTAGGCGTGTCCAACAAAGACTCAAAAGCTTGAGAACCATTTACATGAATGAGTTTATTTAATCCCCACCACATCCTTATAAGGATTATTGTTATCAGTTGTTTTACAGATGAGGAGCCCGAGGCCCAGAGCAGTGAAGCCCTGGTCCAAGGTCACACGGTCAGTCAGTGGGAGACAGAATTTGAACCCACGTATTCTGACCCCATGGTCTCCGCTCTTCAAACCACAGGGCCACACTGCCTTCATGGGTTTTTCAGCTTGTTTCAGCCTGAGTTCAGAGTTACCAGTAGATGCAGGCCCAGCGCCTGTTCCCCCAGGTGTCTGCACCTGCTTCTAGCCCAGCAGAAGCTTCACGCTCTAAGTGTCTTCATATAGACAACTTCGGGGTGGCCCCAAGGGAAAGGATGTGTGGGCGATCCCTGCTGTGCCCTCAGGCTTGGACCCCATATGACAGACTCGACCCTCATCCGTGGCCGGGCAGGTGGAATCAGCTTCTCTGGGTGGCTCCGGCCAGAGGCCTTGGGCCTCCCTGTGGCTGGTCCACCCTCTGCACACACACATTTCAGGGGACAACATTACCGCTGGTCAAAGCTCCTGTGCCTTTGGGGTCCCCAGACCCACTTCTCCTGGGGCAAATCTCAGACAAGTGAACAGCTACCAAAGTCTAGAATATGTAAGGTGAATTTGAGCATCAACTGCCTTTTCAAACAGGTTCCATTAATTAACTAAGATATATAACAAAATCTTATTTAAACATTTTTTTGCATTCTTTTTTATTGAAGTATAGTCAGTTTACAGTGTATCAATTTCTGGTGTACAGCATAGTGTTTCAGTCATACATACACATACATATGTTCATTTTACCATTCTTTTTCATTATAGGTTACTATAGATATTGAATATAGTTCCCTGTGCTCTACAGTATAAAGTTGTTTATCTGCAAATCTCGAACTTCCAATTTATCCCTTCCCACACTCCCTCCCCTCCACCCCCGTAACCATAAGTTTGTTCTCTATGTCAAACAGGCTCCATTTTTAAAAGAATACTTTATATCAAGATTTCTTCAAATTATAGATTCCTTAGATGTTGGGAAAACATTCTTATTTATACAAATTCAGTTCAGGAACTGATGTGTAGAGAAAAAGTATACTTGAGGTACATTAAGTAGCAGGAGCATGATACACATTCCACAGTCAGGCAGCTCATCCTGTGAGCATAAAACTTACCACGACTGTTTAAAACAATGTTCGTTTAACAAATATTTACTGAGCAACGTCGCTGAGCAGAGCCCTGTTCTTGGTCCAGCGGGTAGCGCAGCGGACAAGGCAGGGGTCTGTTCTTGGAGAGTTTACATTCTGCTGTGTAGCATATTTATAACCTGAAGGCAAGCCATTCTAAACAACATGGCAAGAAAGTATAACGTCACTGGATCCAGCAAGTAGTTGAGGGCCTGCTCTATATCTTGCCAGCTCTCTGTTGTGTAAAAGCCGAACAGTTCCAACTTCGAGAAGTATAAAATTTGATTGAAAAACAGAAATCAGTAATCACAAAAGTTGTGTAGCCAGTGCACACGAATGCCGACCCACCCCCGGCAGATAGCAAAAGTCTAAGGAGATCCTGGGGCAGCATTTCTGTCCAACCCAGTGTGAGTAACACCCCAGAGCCGGACGCCCGGGGAAGCCCTGATACGTGCTGCCCCGTGTGGACATCTTCCTTGAAGAAGCAGAGCGTGGAACTGCAAAGGGAAGGACCCTGGTCATGTCCAGAATGACTGCCCAGAAAAGACTGAAACCAAAGTGTGGTCAGCGTCCATTTGGGACGGTGCAAGCAAGATAACTTTTCTTCTTTCTAAGTTTGGGCATTTCCCAATACAGTGCGTTTTTATAGCCGAAGATTATAAAATAATTAATTCGATATAATTCTAATCCTTCTTTAGGGGGAAACAGTAACTGGCAAGGAGCTGTCTTATTAACTGTTCTTGGGTTATTCCAAGTGGCTGCAGGTTTTTTCTCTCCGGGCCCTCCTGGGTGTGGCTCTGGCGTGGGCACACGCTGAAAACAGGCTTCCCAGGGGCTTCTGAACTCGGTTCTATAAACGCTCGGTTCAGCGGCTGCCAGATGGAGGCCATCCGGCGGCTGCACCTCTGCTGGCTTCTCTGAATTCAGAGGGCAGCTTTCGCTTGCTGTGTTCTGCGGCCCTGGCTCCTGGCCTGCAGGGGGATGGACTATCGGCTGCCTGCCCGGCTGGCCCCTCCCGGGGTCCCCAGGGAGGCCGGCCCTTCCTTCCCCGGCTTCCTCCATCCTCTCCTGACCCTGAAGTGCCTCTGGCCCCGCCCTGCCTCCGGCCCCGCCCCGCCTACGACCCCGCCCCCGGCCCAGGAGGGGATGCGGCTGGCATACCCGGGTACCCAGGGGTGGCCAAACACTCCCAGCTGCTGCCCACTCCTTCTCCTAAGTGGCCGTGCCAGACGGGCCGGGCAGCTGCTATTTGCCGCAGAGAAGTGGCTGGCTGCGCTCAGGGAGCTGCGGCAGGAGGCCGAGTGGAGACGCAGCCCTCTGAGGTAGAGACACTGCATGGCGCCCCCCTAGTGATGCCCTCTGCTCTCAAGATGTGGTGGAGCCCAGTTCCTGGTTCTCCCTGCCATCCCCTTCATGCCTGCCTCATTGTCACGCTAATATCACTGATGGGATAACCGAACAGCCCCCGGGTGACTGCCCTCCCGGCTTAGCGTCACACACCCTTGGGTGGCACAGGGACGGTGGGCGCCCAACTCACTTTGGCCGGATGCCGGGCCAAGTCCAGACAGGACTGGGTCGGGGGTGAGCGCAGCTGATTTGTATTCCAGACACCGGATGGAGATGCTCTGATGGGAAGGTGAATGGTCGTGGTTGGCTGTCTTCATGGGAAACGAGAGCAAAATGAGCCTCAGCTTGTAGAAGAAAGGCGCTTTTAGAGGTGGGGAGAGGCTGGGGACCCTGCAGGTGAAGAGCTCTGCAGTCGCTGTGCACAGGTCGTTTCTTATTGGGTGACTAAGGCCGTGATGCTTGGATGCGGCATTTGTTCTGTGCCACTCTTGTTCCAAACCTGGGGGTCCAGTCGGGTCTGTCCCACAGCTGAGGTCAGAGTGAAACAGCCTTTTCTTCATCGAAGTTCAAGGCAGGCAGCCTTTGGAAAAGAGGCAGAGACATGAGAGGGGGGTGGTCCTTGGCCCAACTCAATCGCAGTAAACGCAACTCTAAAGAAGGTTCTGTTTTCTCTTTGGACTGAGAAAGATCTCTGGGTCTCTTTGTTCTACAAGCGCTCACAGAATTATTGGGACGATTCCCCCTGCTTCGTTCACTGAGTAAGGACGTCTGAGGCTGGTCAGTGGTGTGTATGACAGCAGACCACTTCTCACATTTTAAGACAGGAAAGTGCATTTGTCAAAACGACAGGTGTTCTGGTGTTTGTGGGTGTGCAGGCTGTGCTGCTCACTGTTTCTCAGCCTGGGGAGCGCATGCTGGGGAGAGGCCCCAGCTAGAGCAGTCCAGGTGCTTCCCTGCCCTTCCCCAGGGGTTCTCACAGGCCACGTCCAGAGTAAACTATAGACTCGAAGAAACTGGCTAACTGGAGTTATATAACTGCTTGGCTCAGTGTCTGGCTCCTCCCAGCATCCTGAGAGGGAAGTGCCTAGACCAGGTGCAGGGGGAGAGACCCTTGGGGTCCTCACATCACATGTTAAACAGACACAGGTCCTGCCTGCTGGGGAGGCACTCTGGCTCCTGCAGGGGCCATGGGGCCGGGCTGTGGCTGGAGAGACCTTGAGAATTCCTCAGAGCTCCAACGCCTTCTCCATCCCCGCTGTCACATGGAGGCAGGGCCTCAGCTCTGGAGACAAAGCCGCTGAGGCACCTTGAGACCCCAGGTTCTCTGTCTTCATGCTACTACTGATCAGGCCATAGTGGTCAAGGGAATTTCTCCATGAGCCCCCCTCCCCCCTGCAGGACCCCTGGGCACTGGGCCAGCTCAGAGGTGGCAGAAGACCACAGTGGGGAGTGAGGGTGGTGTGGGCCAACCTGGGAGACCTGCTTCAGGACCCCTTTGGATACTTAAATCTGTGAATGCTCAAGTCCCTCATCTCTGGTGTAGTATTTGTGTGTAACCTATGACTTTGCATCTTCCTATATACTTGAAATCATCTCTAGATCACTTATAATGCCTAATACAATGTAAATGCTACGTAAAGAGTTGCTAGGACATGAGGCAAATTCAAGTTTTGCTTTCTGAAAATTTGTGGAGTTTTTTTTTTCTAAATATTTTCTCTCTGTGGTTGGTTGAATCTACAGATGTAGTATTTGGGAGTACGAATAGCCAACTACATCCTCATTTTACCATCTGTCTGTTCATCTATCCATCCCTTTACCTTCAATCCATCTTGATTTGTAAAATACATTCCAAAGTAAGTTACAGACAGCCTAGACACCTTTCTGCCTAGACACTTGGGCACGCACATCTTTAAGTAGAGTTCAGTATTTGTTGGCAGCTTTTTCTTTTGAGGTAAAATTGACATACAGTGAAATGCACAAATGGTAACTGTATATTCCATGATTTGGGACAAATGCATACACTTGTGTCCCCAGTCCCCTCTTAAGATATAAAACATTACCATCACCCCCAAAAGTTCCCTTATGTCCCTTCCCGACCAGTCCTTGCCCCAACCCAACCCAAGACAGCCACCACTCTGATTTTTCGCACCGCAGATGAGTTTTCCTTTTGTAGAGCTTGATATAAATGAGCAGGTGCTCTTTTGTGTAGGGCTTCTTTCACTCAGAGTGCAATCTGGAGATTCCCACATGTTGGTGTGGGAGTGTTGAGTCTGTCCTTGCTTAGGCTCCCGACCTGGGGGGAGGAGGGTGCGTAGGGGGTGGGGGTGGCTGTGCCCTGGCCCCGCCCTCTCCCTCATTTCCCACGCCCCGCCCTCCTGTTCTGGGACCACCACCCTCTTTCTGACCCTCCACCCTAAAGCAGGCCCTCCACTGTCCTTTTCTTTACAGCTCTTGCCCTGTATAAAGTCACATTTGTTTATTTGCTTGCAGTCTGTCCCTCGCCCCAGCTAAATTCGGTGAGGGCATGGTCGAGGTCACCGCGGCACATCCGTGCCCGGATGGCCCAACTACTCTTGAATGAACGAGTGATGAGTGAGTGAACTCCTGAACAACCACTGTCCGGCAGCTGCCTGCTCTTTCCTGCAAATCTGACCTCTGGCTGCACTGTAGGAGGCTGGCGCGTGGTTCCTGGAGCATCTGCACCTCCAGCGAGGGTGAAAGATGCTGCAGCCACCGCCCAGCACTAGCAGAGTTTGCCCCAAGCCCCGGGGTGAGGAATGCTGGGGTGGGGGTGGGGACGGGCAGCACAGGACTCTAGTTTGGCCACAGGCAGATCCCTCCGAGCTCAGCAACCATACTGAGGAGGCTGGACGGCTAGAAGGCTGGCATAGGATCCCCTGGAGGGAGGAAGCAGGCCCCTTTGGGTTCGCCTTCTACGTTTCATCCCCTTTGGTTCCCGCAGAGCCCCAATATTCAATTAAGCATCCAGTCAATTTCTGGTGCACAGCCTCCGGCACACCTGCTTCTCTGTGTTAGCAATCGTGGAAAGCATTTCTCCCTAAATAGGCAGATGAACCAAGAAACGATCCATACTTTACGCTTAATCAAACATCAGATTACAGCTCCACAGAATCCGCTAAGACACATTTGCAAAAGGAACAACTGCAAGCCACCCTCGTTTCAAGAGATCAGCTACTTAGGAAGGGGCCTTTTCCAAGTTTATTCTGCAGATACAACTCTGCACGTTACTATCAGTTCATCTTTCTGAATTCCGCTGTTCGCTTATTTGTGGGTTGCTACTGCTCTGTGTGGCGGTTTCTAGATAGTCTTTCTCGGTTGCCAAGAAGTAATGCAGCGTTGAGTCGGGTTAACAGACCCAGCTGCTCAGCTCCGGCCCCAGCGTGTGGTACTTGGGCTGCTTCCAGTTGTGAGCGGCGCTCCTTGCCTGCTAGAAATATCTGCTCAGCTGTAGCTTGTCAGTTGTGCTTCATCATAGAAAGAAGTAGTGCTTGGTTCTCCTCTCCAACTTTGGCGTTTGGCTTGTCATTATAAAGTGCCTCTTGCTGGGTGAGGGGTCCGCTCACGCACTCGGATGAGACTGTTATCTCCCGGGGAGGACACTGCCTGCCATCTAAATAGGCAGAGTCAGGCTCACGACTCAAGGGACCCCCCTCGACCTTGGCCTCCTTGGAGGCGGGACTGCCTGGACTGGGAGTCCGCAGAGCCCCTGGAGGGAGTCGGTGCCCAGAGACATCAGTCTGAGACATAAGCGTGCGAAGTGACCCCCTCTCCTGCCCGGGGCCGCAGTGGGAAGTCGGAGCTTGGGGGCCAGCTGGGAGGTGGTCTCAGCACCACCCCTGGGTCCCCCGGCCCTGCATCCCTGCGAGTGTTCGCGATGCCGGACGGCCGGGACGGCGGAGGGGGAGCGCCGGGCCACGCGCCCCGGCGGGGCTGGGGGCTCGCTCGCGTGGATTGTAACTTCACTCCCTTTTAAAGGAAAGCTATGCCCGGAATCCGGGAGGTGGCGAGGCGAGCCGGGCGGGGACGACGTGACCCGCGCCCGCCACAGCCGCTCCCGGTGTCCCCGGAGCCCGGTGGCGCGGGTGGCCACCCCCGCTCCCGCCGGCGCTCGCTCCCGCCGCCTCGCCGGCCCCCTCCCCGGCCCCCACCCCGCCCTCCCCGCACCCCCCGCTCGTGGGCGGGGCGGGCCCACCCTGCCCTCCAGCCCCGGCCCGGCCCCCACCTCCCGCTGGCTCGAAGGCTGGGCCGGGCTGCGCGGCGGGCGGAGCGGCTCCTGCCTTTTTTGGGCGTCTCCTCGCTCCTCTCCTCGGACCTGCGGGAGGGCGCTGCGCGGCGGGCGGCGGCGGCGCCGGCGGCCGAAGGGGTCCCGAGGCGGCCCCAGCTCGACGCGTGCAGCCACCATGACGGGAAGGTAACAGCCCCGGGCGGCGGGACCCCCCGCCCCGCGCCGCCCCGCCCCGCCCCGCCTTCCCGGGCCGGGACCCCTCAACTTGGCCGCGCCCGTCAGGTCGGGGGACCCTCTCCCTCGCCCGCATCCCTCCCTCCCTCGCCCTGGCCCCGGGCAGCGGCAGGTGGAGCGCCTGCCCCGCACTGTGGGGCCGTTACCCCGCACCCATCGAGAACCAGGCCTCGGAGGGGACTCGCTCAAGGTCACAGCCAGCTAAAGGGCAAAGGGGCAAAATCCAGGCTATTGGCTTCCCCCAGCTTCCCTGACACCCGAGCCGGGCCATCCTGGTGAGGCCTCACCTCGGGAGCCTTCTGTTTCCTCCTCTGTGAGCCAGGAATGGTGAAAATTTTGCACAAATGGTAAAAACGATAAAAGGTCTGTGCGAGAACGGCCAGAACTGCCCCCAACAAAGGCTGCACAGGGGTGCGGTGCAGGCAGAAGAGTCCCCCAGGCCGGGTCCAGCCTCTGCGCTCATACCCCGTGTGGCCATTTCATAGATGAGGTAACTGAGGCCCCAGACACTGTGTGACTCACCAGGCCAGTCACATGTCCAGCAGTGTCCAGCCAGTGTTGGCCTCTGCAGTCCTTTCTGGAACACGGCTGGGTACAAGTGACTCATGCTGGGCGGGAGGGGCTGGTCTCCTGGGCCCGGCAGCCCCCTTCCAGCCAAACCCAGGCAGAAGGATGCTCTTCTTTGTGACCCCTTGAGTAGGGGTTGGAGGGAGGAGAGGACCCTGTAGCTTTGCTGGGGACAGGGGCTTGGAGAGGCAATGTGCACGGATGGGGAGTGGCCATGGAGGGCAGGGTGGTGGCCCCAAACCTAGGTGATGTGCAGCATGGTCACCTAGCCCGCAGGGACATGGGTTTTGCTGTTAAGGCTGCGGCCCTTCGCCATTTAATAGCCTTCGCGATTATGGCTGAGTCTTAGGGCAGCCCTGGGAATCGGCATTCATCCTCTCACCTGGCGAGTTCTGTGCTTCCTACGCAGTTTGCTGCACACTCCCTAGACCTTCCGCCCCGGCCCAAGTCTGCGGATAAAGCCACCCCCCAGTGCTCACCCCTCTTAGCATGCCCATGCGGCCACTGCCCTCCTGGTCCCTCGCAGGGCTCCCCTGCTGGCTGCTCGGCTCCCACCTCAGAGTCTTCGACGGAAAGAAGGGAAAGAGCAGAACAGAGGAGCAATCACAGGCGGGTGGGGGGAGGGGTGTATAGGGGTGGTGGTTCTGGCACAGCAGGGATGCTGGTAAGGCAGAGCCAGCTTCATTAGCAGCTTCCGCCCTGATGCCATGCAGTGTGGGCGCAGAGACCCAGTGGCACCTCTGTTCCCTCGGCAGGGGTCCTCTCAACCCTGAGTCCTAGGGTCTGCCACGGATAGAGAGACCATCAGGTCAGGCAGGTGGGTGGTGGGGGCAGGGGCCAGCCTCCCCATTTGCTGCCCGGCTCCAGCGGGTGTCCTGAGCCTGAGAGATGCTGGTTATCAAATGACAGCGACCAGAGTGAGACTTGGGAAACACCAAGTCAGTTTTTTTTTCTTACAGAAGTGAAACCGCTCCTCTTAGACAGTTAGGAAAAACCCAGAAGCAAAAAAAGATAACGGAAACATAAAAAGAAAGAAAACACCTGAGGTTCCACTCCTCAGAGACGCCCTCAGGAACATTTCGCTGGCTCTCTTCTTTCGGTATATGTTTCTGCCAGATTGTTATTCACACGCTGTGGAGTGGTTTGTGAGCGTGTCATTGTACAGGCCTTCACTCTCGTGTGAAGCTTGCTCCCATGAGTAGTGTTGGTACCAGGGCCACCCAGCCTCCTCTCCGCACACAGGCATTGGGACCAGGCTGGTAGAGGGATGGGCATCTGACCCCACCTTTGGGATGGGCGAGACTTTCCCTATTGCCAAAGCTGTGGAGTTTCCGTGTCACTCTGCTGCATGCCACGATGCCCTCTGCACGTCCACCGCCGCCACGAGGTGCCAGGGCCACTCTCGCACCTGGATCCTGGTTCTCCCCCGCATCGTCCCTTGCCCCTCAGAACTGGGCCGATCTTTGGCAATGACCCTCTCCTCATTCACCTCGCGCACCTTCTGGGGCTGCCCCAGCAGGACGGAAGCAGGCAGGGCCAGAGGGAGGGCAGAAGGGAGGCACGGAAGCACGTAGAGTGACAAGCACGGCCAGGCACTTTGAAAATCCTCCTCCGGGTGCTGGGACTCAGAGCTGCTGAGGAAGAGGTTGGGGAGGAGACTGGTCAGGAGACAGGCAGCAAGGCAGCCTCTCCTTGGCAGGTGTGGGGCTAGAGAAGAGGAGCCGGACCCAGGGAACGCGGGAGGTGGAAAGGACAGGGCTTGACCCCAGGCAGGTCCAGAAGGATGCCCATTTGTGGCGGCGGATGTGGGAGTGGACACAGCTAGTTTGGGCCATGAAGCCTTTGAAGAGCTCTGGGGGAAACCCTGAGACACTGTTGAACCTGAGGGAGGGCATTGAGCTTGAGTAAGAGGGTAAATGAGGGCTCGGAGGTGGGTGTGGGTGCTGAGGGAGCCGGCTGCTGTGGGAAGGGGCTCAGCCCTGGCGGCAGCCCAGGGACTCCGGACCTTAAGAACACAGAACCTGTGTGCCAGCTCACGGAACCTCTGGCATCAGCATTGTTCCCCAGGGGAATGCTCAAGCCGGGCTGGTTCCGTCCCTGCCCAGGGATGCAGTCTGTCAGCGGCACTCCTGGCAGTGGCAGTGCAGCTCGGTGGCTTGGCCTCATGTGTGGAGCACATCTGCCACGTGACCGTGATCCAAGGATCTGCTTGCCAGATCACAAGCAGGGCCCCACGCTTGGTACAGTGCGGGATGGGGCTTTTAGGTCCCTGCCCTCACACATGCCAGCCTCCCCCCACGCCCCACGGTGCTCCCAGCTGTTGCCCACCCTCCCCAGGAGGATGCCCCGGGGTCCCCTCAGTAGAGGAGCCAGCTGAGGTGCAGTGAGGGTGGCAGCTGGAGCCCTCGGGACAGCACCTAGGGCTGTGATGGAGTCAGGGGTTTAAGCAAGGTGCAAGACAGGTGACAAATGATGTACAGATGAGCCCTGAGCCCCAGATGGTGCTGGGCTGGACACTGCCCATGGCTCCTCCTCTCTTTTCCTCTGCTTCAAGCGTAGACCCCCCTCTCTGGCTGGCCAGGGGGTGCAATGGGGCCTGAATTGTAGTGTATGCCCCCTTCTGTGCTATGAACACCTCTACCTGAGCTCGCTTCAGGCTGACAATGTGATGTTAACCAGTTCACAGAATTCCTGAAAATGTAGCAGTCAGCACTCGTGAGCTGGGACGGGATAGCCCAGGCACATGTGTGGAGACGTCTGATGTATGTGTACATTCAGTGGTTTTTTAGTACATTCACCAGGTTATGCAGCCATCACCACTAATTCTGGGACATTTTCATCACCCTCCCAAATAAACCCATTTGCAGCCAATCCTCATTCTCCCCTCCCCAGCCCCCAGCAATCACGAATCTGCTTTCTGTCTCTACAGATTTGCCTTTTCTGGACATTTCATAGAAATGGAACCATACATAATGTGGCTTTTTTTTTTTTTTGGTCTGGCTTCTTTCCGTTAGCATAAAGTTTTGAGGGTTCATTGATGCTGTTATACTTTGTTCCTTTTTTTGGCCAAATCACATTCCACTGTATGGATGTACCACATTTTGTCTACGTGTTCATCTGTGGAGGACATTTGAATTGTTTTCACTTTTGGCTTTTTTTGTTTTTTAAACAGAGGTACTGGGAATTGAACCTAGGACCTTGTGCATGCTAGGCATGCACTGTACCACGGAGCTATACCCTCCCCGCCTCCACTTTTGGCTCTTATGAATAACACTGCTGTGAACATCCCTGTATATATTTCCTACTTTCTGGAGCACATACCTCAGGGTGGAGTTGCTGGTTCCCATGGTAACTCTATGTTCAACTTTTTGAGGAACTACCAAGCTGTTTTCCAAGGAACTGCACAATTTCCACATTCCCACCAGGAATTCTCACTAACGTGTATTATCTGCTTTAGTAGGTGTAAAGTGGTATCACATTATGTTTTGATTTTTATTTCCCTAGTGACATGTGATGCTGGATGCCTTTTCCTGTGCTTATTAGCCACTTGTATATCTTTTCTTGGAGAAATGTCTATTCTAATTCTGTGCCCATTTTTAAATTAGGTTGTCTTTTTCTTGTTGGATTCTAAGAGTTCCTTATGCATTCTGAATACTAGATACTTATCAGATACATGATTTGCAAATATTTTCTCCTGTGGATTGTCTTTAGCTTTCTGGATCGTGTCCTTCAATGTACAGAAGTTTTAAATTTTGATGAAGTCCAATTTACCTATTTAGTTTTGATTGCTTGAGATTTTGGTGTCATATCTAAGAATCTTACCTAATACAAGGTCATGAAGATGACCTATGTTTACACCTATGGTTTTTTCTAGGAGTTTTATAGTTTTAGCTCGTACATTTTGGTTTTCAATCCATTATGAGTCAGTTTTTACATAGGACCTGATGTAGAGGTTTAAAGTTACTCATTTGCACGTGGCTGTTCAGTAGTACTAGCCTCATTTGTTGACAAGGCTATTCGTTCCTCATTGAATTGTCTTGGCAGACTTGTCAAAAGTCAGTTGACCATGGATGTGTGGAATTACTTCTGGACTCTATCCTATTCCATTGATGTATGTGTCTGTCCTTACGCCAGTACCATATTGTTTTGATTACTGTAACTCTGTAGTAAGTTTTGAAATTGGGAAATGTGAGTCCTCTGACTTTGTTCTTTGTTTTTAAGTTGTTTTGAACAATTATTTGGAGTCCCTTGCATTTATTTCCATATGAGGTTTAGGATCAGTTTGCCTATTTCTGCAAAAAAGGCAGTTGAAATTTTGATAGGAATTGTGTTGAATTTGTAGGTCATTTGGGGAGGAAAGGTATTGCCATTTTAATATTGAGTTTTCTAAGCCTTGAACATCGGATGTCTTTCTATTTATCTAGGTCTTTAATTTCTTTCAATGATGTTTTGTAGTTTTCATTGTGTAACACTTACACTTATTCAGTTAAATTTATTTCTAAGTATTTATTCTTTTGATGCTATTGTAAATGGAATTGTGTTATTAATTTTGTATTCAGATTGCTCATTGCTAGTGATTTTTGTATATTGTCCTTTTATCCAGCAACCTTGCTGAACTCATTTACCAGTGTAATGGGAGGGCTCTTTAGGGTTTTCTGTATATCAGCATATGTGATGCACAGTTTGAGATAGTTTTACTTCTACTCTTCCAATCTAGATACCTTTTATTTTCTTTTCTTGCCTAGTTGTCTTCACTGGAACCTCCAGTGCAATGTTGAAAAGAAATGGCAAGGCTAGGGGAAGAGGGTGTAGCTCAAGTGGTAGAGCACATGCTTAGCATACCCAGGGTCTTGGGTTCAATCCCCAGTACCTCCTCTAAAAATAAGTAAATAAGTAAACCTAACTGCCTCCCCCCACCCCCCAAAAATACAATTAAAAAAAAGAAATGGCAAGGCTAGACATCTTCTCTTGTTCCTCACCTAGGAGGGAAAACGTTTAGGTTTTTTTTCACCATTACGTATGATGTTAGCTCTGGGTTTTTATGAAGTTGAAGAAGTTTCCTTCTATTCCTAGATTGTTGAATGTTTGTTTGTTTTATCATGAAAGGGGATGGATTTTGTCAAGTGCATTTTCTGCATTCATTGAGATGATCATGTGGTGTTTCCCTTTATTCTAGTGATACTTTTCTTTCTTTGGTTTTGATATCAGGGTAATACTGGCCTCATGGAATGAGTTCAGAAGTGTTTC
This sequence comes from Vicugna pacos, assembly GCF_048564905.1. Lineage (NCBI taxonomy): Eukaryota > Metazoa > Chordata > Mammalia > Artiodactyla > Camelidae > Vicugna > Vicugna pacos. The sequence goes on from NC_132991.1 coordinate 3,834,799, forward strand.
CTCTTGACTGATTTTTGGAAAGATTTTGTGAAGGATTGGTGATAATTCTACTTAAACATCTGGTGGAATTTGCCAATAAAACCACCTGGTCCTGGAATCTCTCTTGTGTGAAGTTTTTTGATTACTAACCCAGCACATGCTACTGGTCTATTTGGATTTTCTGCCTCTTCTTGAGTCAGTTTTGGTAATTTGTGTCTTTCTAGGAATTGGTCCATTTCAACTAGGCTAGTTAATGTGTTGGCATACAATTGTTCATAGTATATCCTGTTAATCCTTTAAATTTCTCTAAGTTCAGTCTCTTCTTTCACTTCTGATTTTACTCATTTGAGTGTTCTCTTTTCTCTTGGTCAGTCTAGAGAAAGATTTCTTAGTTTTGTTGATCTTATCAAAGAACGAACTTTTGGTTTCACAGATTTTTTCTATTTTTTCCAAAATTCTATTTCATTTAATCCTGCTCTAATCTTTGTCATTTCTTTCCTTGTACTTACTTTAACTTTAGTTTGCTCACGTTTACTCATCTGTTTCTAGTTTCTTAAGGTGGCAGGTTAACTTACTGATTTGAGATATTTCTTTCTTTTTTTTTTTACTGTAGATATTTACCAGTATAAATTAAATGCCACTTGAGCATCATCCCATACATTTCAATATGTTGTGTTTTCATTTCATTCATTCCAAAGTACCTCCTAAGCTCCCTTGTGTTTTCTTTTCTGACCCATACATTCTTTAGGAGTGTATTGTTTAACTTCCACCTAATTGTGAATTTACTAAATTTCCTTTATGATTGACTTCTAATCTTATTCCACTGTGGCTTCCTACAATCTCCATCATTTAAAATTATTGAGACTTATTTTATGTCCCAACATGTGGTCTGTCCTAAAGAATATGCTGTGCACTTAAGAAGAATGTATGTTCTGCTGTTGGTGGGTGGAGTTTGTTTTAGATGTCTTCTAGGTCTAATTGGTTTATAGTGTGTTCATGTCTTTTGTGTCCTTGCTTAGCTTCTGTATGACGGTCTGTCCACTATTGAAAACAGAGTATTGAAGTCTCCCACTATTATTGTTAAATCATCATTTTTTCTCCCAATCCTGTCAGTTTTTGCTTCAGGTATTTTGAGGCTCTGTTGCTAGATGCATATGTTTATACTTGTTATTTCTTCTTGATGTATTGACTTTTTTATCATTGTAAAATGGCCTTCTTTGCTCTTGTAAATTTTTGCCTTATGGCCTATTTTGTCTGATATTAGTATAGCCACTCCAGTTCTGTTTTGGTTGCTGTTTGTGTGGTACACCTTTTCTATTCTTTTACTTTCAAGCTTTTTGTGTTTTTGAATTTAAACTGAATCTCTTACAGAAAGCATACAGTTGGATCATATATAAAATATTCATTTAAAAAAAGTTTAAAAACCTTTTAATTGGAAAATTTAACCTACTTATATGTAATGTAATTACTGGTAAGATGAGGTTTACATCTGCCACTTTGCTGTTTTTTCTATATATCTTATGTCTTTTTTTTTGAAAACTAATTTCCAGATTTTTTATTGATGAAATTAAAAATAATTGGTTATCTTATGTCTTTTTTTAAAAAAATTAAGAATATGTTATTTATTTAGGGTTTTTTTTAGGGGGGTAGATAATTAGGTTTATTTATTTCTTTATTCTTAGAGGAGGTACTGAGGATTGAACCCAGGACCTGGTGCATGCTAAGCATGTGCTCTACCACTTGAGCTGTACACTTCCTGCCTCATGTCTTTTTGTTCTTAGTTCCTACACTATTGCCTTCTGTTGTGTTAAATTATTTCATGATGCAGTCTTTAAACCAGTTGGGAAAAAAAGGTTTATAAACAAAAAATACACTTATACTGTCTTTCATATTTATCTTACAGTTACCTTTATTGCTCTTTATATTTTCATGTGGATTCAAATTATTGTCTAATGTTCTTTCATTTCATCCTGTAAGATTCTTTATTATTTCTTTTCAACTCTAAAATTTCTGTTTGGTCCCATTTTATAATTTCCATCTCTGTACTGATACTCTCCATTTGGTGAGATATTTTCCTCTTTCCCTTTAGTTTTTTTAGACCTGGTTTCCTTTAGTTCTTTGACCATATTTAATATAGCTGATTTAAAGTCTGCTAGTAAGTCTAGCATCTGGGCTTCCACAGGGACAGTTTCTGTGGGTTGCTTTTTTTTTTTTTCTGGGTCTAGGTCATATTTTTTTGTTTCTTTGCATGTTTCATAATTTTTCCTGAGAACTGGACTTTTCAAGTAGAATAATGTGGCAACTCTGGAAACCAGGTTCTCCCTGCTTCTGAGTTCATTGCTGCTGCTTATTGTTTGTTTGTTTAATGACTTTTCTGAACTTCTGTAAAATCTGTATCTCTGTCGTCTGTGGCCACTGAAGTCTCTGCCTGCTCAGTTTAGTGGTCAGCAAATGACTGGACAGGGATTTTCTTGATTTCTGAAACTAGTAAGTCTCCCAGAGAAGACTCTGAGTGTATGTTGGAGTGCACGTTCAACATTCAACCAGTCATGTTACAACTCTGCCTTAGTCTTCGCTCCCTGCTTGTACTGAGCCTAAAAGGTCTGTCATAAGTGAGCGCCTGGGACCTTCTAAGGTCTCTCCTGAGCATGCATACAGCTCTGGGCATTTGCATAGCCTTCTGGATTCTTAGGAATATGTCAATTCTTTTCAAAGTCCCTAGGGACATCTCATTCCTCAGTTTTTCCTTTTAAGCATTTTGATTGGTCAGTTGTTTGGCCCCAATGGTTCCATTGCCTTTGATAGTGGCAACTATGATATCATAAACAGCTATGATAGTAATACATTTGAAAAACTCTCCCCAGGAGGGGCTTTTAGCACTAGGCACATGTGAGTGAGGTCACCTAACGAACGACAAGCCTTTCAAGTAGGATCTTCTAAGGAAGACCAGGTCAGGTTGAATAATAACTCTTTGGGAATGAAGCTTTTAAAGAGTTCCAGCCCTGTTCTGCTCCCTTATTACTGGGAATGCAGGCAGTTACTTTCCTAGGCAGCTGTGGAGTTAGGGAGTGGGGATTAAGGACTGGGATAAATTAAAACATCGTAAAGCTCCCTGTTATTACTGAGATTCAGTTGTTTTTTTCCCCCTCCCAGTTAGTTGGATTGATTGATTGATTGATTGATTGGCTGATTGATTGATAATGAGGTATAACTGACATATAACATTATAGTAGTTTTAGGTGTGCAACATAATTTTGATACTTACATATACTGTGGAATGATCACCATGGTAAGTCACCATAGATGTCAGTTAACATCTGACACCGTAATTATAAAAATCATTTTTTCCTTGTGATGAAGACTTTTAGGATCTGTTTTCTTAGCAACTTCGAAACATGCAGTAAACTGTTAACTGTAGTCACCGTGCTGTACATTACATCCCCAGGACCTGTTTGTCTTACAGATGGAAGTTTGTACCTTCTGACCCCCTTCACCGATTTCACTCATCTCCCACCCTCACCTCATCAATCTGTTCTCTGTATCTGACCTTGGCTTTTTGTTTTGTTTTTTAAAATCCACATATAAATGTGATCATCTGGTATTTGTCTTTCTCTGTCTGACTTATTTCACTTAGCATAATGCCTTCAAGTTTCATCCATATTGTCACAAATGTCAAGATTTCATTCTTTTTATGGCTGAATAGTATTCCATGTATATATATACACCATATCTTCTTTATCCATTCATCCATCAATGGACACTTAGGTTTTTTCCATATCTTAGCTATTGTAAATAATGCTGCAATGAACATGGGGTGCAGATATCTTTTCTATTTAGTGTTTTTGTTTTCTTCAGATAAATACCCAGAAGTGGAATTGCTGGCTTATATGGTTTTTCTATTTTTAATTTTTTCAAGGAACCTCTATACTGTTCTCCATAGTGGCTGCACCAATTTGTGTTCCTACCAACAGTGCCCAAGGGTTCCCTTTTCTCCATATCCTCGCCAACACTAATTATTTCTTGTCTTTTTGATAATAGCCATTTTTAAAAGAATATTTTTATTTATTATTGTATTACTTAATTATTTTTTATTTTGGGGAGGGTAATTAGGGTTACTTACTTTTAGAGGAGGGGCTGGGGACTGAACCCAGGACCTTGTGCATGCGAAGCATGTGCTCTACCACTTGAGCGATACCCTCCCCCTGATAATAGCCATTCTAACAGGTATGAAGTGATATCTCACTGAGGTTTTTACTTGCAGTTCCCTGACAGTTAGTGATGTTGAGCACCTTTTCATGTACCTGTTGGTCATCTCTAGGTCTTCTCAGCTGTTTTTCTTGACCAAATGCTTTCTGGGTTACTGCAAGTCTTTGATTAATCGACAGAGTTCTGGAAAAGCAGATTGTGACAATTTTTGTTAGTTTTTTCATTGCTTTTATAGAAAGATAAACTTTTAGAGGTTCCCACTCTGCCCCTTTGGCTGACACTTTTACTGTGTTTTTGCAACTGTGTTTTCTGGAGCCAGAATGCTGGCTGGGGAGCCCAGCGTAGCCTGTGCCCTCACCCCTGCAAGACAGGCTGCTGAATGGGAGGGCATGGCTGTGCGGAGATTTGGGGTTTGGGCTCAATCAGACACTGAGCCTCTCAATTTCTAGCTGCTGGTGCCCCCTTGTGCAGTAAATATTTGTTGAATTGATTACTGCTTGATAACCTTGAACTTGAACTTCATTTAAAATTATGATATACAAAATGTTTATGGTTACAGTCTCCTCCCTAGGTCCGTCTGCCATTGTAGACACCTTCCCTCCTTAAGTGAATCTATGAAACAGAGTTCTGGATTTCCACATGGGCAGGAATGGGTGGAGGCTGTTAAGAGGAGTGTAGGCCTACGGCATCGACTTCAAGCTGCTGTAACCAAACTCTACTCTAGCTAGCTTTCTTAAACACATCGCTGTCCACATCAGAGGGTGGGAGGTGATCCTTCCACTTGCTGGCTCTTCCAGGCTCAGCCTCCCTCTGCCCTTTAGCCCCTGGCGCCACTTTTAAGAAAATATTTGTTGAATTGATCAGTGCTCGGTACCTTTGAAATTGAGCTGGGCATTGACAAATTACACTGCACCCAGTGCCTGTGGTCATCTGCCTGTGTTGGGGGCTGGTTAATGAGGACTTCCTCATGTTTGGATTTGCTGGATGCGGTGTGTTCCTTGGTGTGTGGGCCTGGCATCTATGCGTCATGGACCCCCTCTAAGGGCTTCTGCCGCCCCAGTGTAGGGGGACCTGCGTCCTGCTGTCTGGAAGATGGGGGAAGCTGCTCTCTGACCTGACGGCAGGGTTTTCAGGGAAGTGGAATCGGCCTTATAGGTTTCCACGAGTGCTCTGGATCCTTATTTAATGCTGACCTTGGTGCCTGCTCAGCTGGGAAGTTCAGCACTGACCGTGGGTGGTTTGCACCTTGGATCACTGTGACCCTGCCAATCCTTTTAGGTCAGAATGCATGGGAACAGTGTCTTCCTGGGGGTCTCCATCAGATGTGGGTGCTTCTGGTCTTGCTAGTGAGTTGGGGGCTTACCTGTCCTCTAGGATTTGACGGTGCTGACCTCTTTTGGGGTGCATGGCTATCTGTTGGCCAGATCCAGGGGACCAGCCTGCCCTGGTCTGGATCTCCTAGGTGGCCTTTGTGGTTGCAGGCTCTCAGATAAGGGACCGAGGCGGAATGTGGGCATGTGTGGGAATCCCTCATCAGTTTCTTACCTGTTTGCAGGGTTCCTAGGCTGGATCAGCTCCGTACTGCCCCTACCCTTCACATGACTGTACCATTATCGGCACGTCCAGGGGGCTTCAGGTTTCCTGGGAGGCTCCTGGCAGCCAGAGGTCCCCAGGCATCCTGCCCGGTCACTAGGGACCTCACCTCAGTGCTGTCTGGGATCTCCCCGGCGACTCCCCTCCCCAGCCCGGACCTAGCCCCGCCAGCCTCAGCTTTCACTCTGCTGCCCCCGTGGCGGGAACAATATCCTTTCTATTTGGAGTTGACTCGGCTGCCCTTTGGAGCCCGCAGTGCGTAACGTGAGCTCCTGTGCCAAGGGGTGGGGGCCCGGGCGCACGCCGCCGTCCGGCCGCGGTGGCCGCCCGCCGCCGCACCTGCCCTCGGAGCCCGGGGATCAGCGCCCGGTGGGTCGGAGCGGGAGGAGGCCCGCGCCATGGCGGCCCGGCTGGGCGCGCTCGCCGCGTCGGGGCTGTACCGGCGGCGCCAGCACCGCCAGAGCCTGCCGCCCGCCGCGCCCGGGTAGGTGGCCGGGGGCGGGGCGGGGCGGGGGGGGGGCGGCCGGGGACAATGGCCGGAAAGCTGCAGCCGCAGGCCTTTCCTCGGACACCCGGCCTGGCCCTTCCGACGGCGATGGGCCCGGCGGCCCAGGGCGCGCGGACGGGCGCCTGGGTTGGCGGCCAGGCGGGGGAAGGGTGCGGCTTGATCCTGCTGGGTTTGGGGACCTGTGATCAACACCCTGGGGCCTGGCCCTGAGGATGGGGTGTTCAGATAAGTTGTCCTCTGTCACTCCCATGCCCACTTTCGGTCTGGGATCACTTTCTGGCCGCTTTATAGACGAGCAGACTGAGTGGACAAGGGAACTGCTGGACATCACCCATCCAAAAATTGGCTAAGCTGTGACTTGAAGCCAGGTTGGACTGACTCCAAAGCCTGAGCTGCTTTATCCCATGGGAAATGGCTCGTGTAGACAAATGATGGAAGCCCCTTTGGGGCTGAGAGAGGGAGCCTGTGGGGCTGAGGATGGTCCTCAGGACATCTCTGAGGTGGAGTTAACCTAGGGTGGGAGGGTCTGAGCTGGCACGTGGATGGTGGTGGAGCCCCCTGGGTGAGGGTCCGGCTGGGGAAGGGTGTTCCTGGACATGTTGAATTTGCAGTGCCTCTGGGTGGGGGGGGCACCTGGGTGGAAACATCCAGTAGAAAGTTGGGGAGACAGAGCAGTGAGGGCTCTCTGGGGTCTTGGGGTCTTTGGTGTCAAAATGACAGGTGGGGCCCCAGAGTGGGGAGGAGCTCTGGGAGAGGGCTGGAGGTTGGGAGGAGGGGGTGGGGATGGTGGGAGGAGACAGAGCAGCGGTCACGGGAGGCTGGGGGACTTGGAGGCCCAGGGAAGGAGAGGAAGTCCAGGGGCAATGCTAAGAGTGCATCAAGAGGAAGGGGGCAGGTGGGGAATGGGAACAGAGGCCCAGAGGGCAGCTGTGGGATGCCTGTTGCAGCCAGTCCCCTCACCAGGGGAACCTGGGGCTCAGGAGGCCAAGTAACGTACTTGAGTGAATGGGAACCCTCACTGCTTGGCCTCTGAACGACCCTGGACGTCTGCGGAGTGAGCCTGGATGCAGGGAGAGGGCGAGCAGGGCGCTGATGGGCCAGAGGCTGTGCTGGAGAGTGGTTTCACAGGACAGATGCAGCGCAGGAGGGTGGCCCAGGTGCATGGAGGGCAGGGGGTGTGATAATGATCAGGCCTCAGGAAAGTCCACAGGAAAGTCCACGTGTCCGGCATGCACAGATGCTAAACGTGACCTGTGAGCTTTTCTGTGAGCTTCTGGCTTGTGCCCTCCAGCTGTCTGTTGTCAGTGCCACGCATTTAAAATGCCCCTACTTGAAAGTAAACAGCTGCTAGAGCAAAGGGGCAGGGCTGAGGCTTCAGGGAAAGCGCTGCAGTTTCCCGCAGGCTCTGTGCAGACTTGAAACGGGTGGGTAGCAGCCTGAGGCAGCACGTTGATTTTCTATCGTCCCCATGGCTGGATGTCACCTTGGCTTTGTGGAAATTCCAGTTTTGTGACCCCTGCGGCTGGCCTCTGCCTGGCCTGGGAGGGGAGGGGCGGGAGGAGGCCCAGGCACTGGGGCAGCTTCTGCTTGAGCTCTGGAGGCCTTGCTGCAGTCAATCCCCGCTCCTGCTCCGGGAACAGGGCCTGCCACGGTACTGGTGCTCTATAAAGACCTGTTGGATGAAGGCGAGGAGGAGTCACGGGCTGTGCTTGCAGATGTGGCCTCAGTGAACCCCGCCAGCCCCTGGAGGTCACTGTTGCTGGCCCATTTTACAGATGAGGAAGCTGAGGTTCCCAGAGTACTTTGCTGTAGGTCACGCAGCTCGAGGGTGTCCGAGCCAGGGTGGAGCACGCATGCACATTGGCTGACCGCTGCGCTGACTGCTGTGCGGGGTTACCTGGCCTCAGTGACACCCACTCACCCTTGAGGCCAGGAAGACCCCGGTGGCTGGCCCCTGCCTGTTTATTCCCAGGCCCTCTCATCATCTTTCTAGACTGGGTGGGTGGGAGACCAGAGTGGAGGATGCTCTGGGGTTGTTGAAGAAAGAGTCTTGAATGGTCCTGCCTGTCTGATGCCACTGGGATCCGAGGGGACAAGAGAGAGCACAAGTCTGACCCTGTGTGACCCCAGCAGGTTTCTGACCCTCTTTGCACTTCAGTTTCTCTATCTGGAACCAGCAGCCTCCCCTCACAAGGACCTGGCACAGAGAGGACTTCCCAGCCCCATCCTAGATAAAGCTCAGTGACATCTTGCAACGAGTTGGCTGGTGTTGGCTGTCAAGATGGGGAGTGTCTGCGGAGAAGGGTACAGAGTGGGTGGGGGAGGTGACCACCCACCTCTCGCACGCACTGGCTGCCCCAGCTCAGCCAGTGACACCCCCGATGGCGCTTCTGTGGCCGTGTCCCCATGTCCCCTGCTCGGGAACACACGTGTGCACCCCACCCCCGCCCCAGCTCTGGGCCTCGCCCTGGGACTGTTGGTGTGCTGTCCAGCAGGAGCAGAGGCATCTCCCTGGGGGCAGCTGGCAGACTGTGCTCCTGCTCTGGCCGGAATGTGTGAAGGAGGATGTGGAATGTGAGTCTGCCTCCCTCCGTCCTCTCACAGGGCAAGGGGTGCAGACGGCGGGCCTCCAGGCTGGACTGGGGCGGGGAGGCTCCCAGAGCTGCCTGAAACAGCAGCTCCCTTTATGCAGCGCTGGGCCTGCCCGGCCCTGTGATCTACATGCTGTGCCTTCTCCACAGCACCTCCGCAGGGCGGTTCCGGCTACTCTGGTGACCTCTTTGCAGGTCCAGATGAGGCCCAGAGAAGCTGGTACCTCTTTCCAGGTGCACAGCTCATGTCCAGGGCTGTTAGGATTTAAACATGTTATGTGGAGCCCGGAGTGGGTTCTCCTGCAGGAGACAGTGGGCATTTTCTCTAATGGGGCTGTGGTTCAGTTGTCAGGCACGTGGGCACGATTGTCCATCCGTCTTTCTTCGGCCAGTGGCCTGGAGTGTCGTCTGTGTTCCCGAGCAGGGGTGTGGGGATGCAGCCACAGAAGTGTCATCAGGGGTGCTCCGGGCTGAGACTTGGGCTGGGGCAGACAGCAGGTAAAGGAGGCGGGTGGTCACCCCCACACTCCTCCTGCCTGTGCCAGGCAGAGCCTGTGCAAGGAACGTAGGGGACCGACGGCAAAACCCTTGACCCGAGACTCCCAGGGACCCAGCCAGGGAACTAACCCAGACCAGTGGTGACAACACAAAGGTGCAGTCCCCTAGTGTCTGCCCTGGTGCAGTGACCAGGGCTCTGGGGAGGCAAACAGAAGATGGCCGTGCTGCTGCGCTTGCGTGGTTAGGGTCCAGAGGTCTGGATTTAAGCCCAGGGCTGGACTTGAATCCTTGTTTTGGCTTCATTTTCTGGGTCCTTTGAGTGGGGAATTCCAGGCCCAGAGTCACAGGATTTCCTGTTGATTTCTGACTTCTCCCAGATCCGCAAGGTCCTGTTCAAGGCCAGGCGTTACAGCTTCCTCCTGGCCACCTCGGGTGTTTGTTTGGGGAGGACGAGGCCTCCAGGTTCACAGTGTTCTTGGGGCAGGAAACCATGCCTGTGCTGACCAAGTTCAGCCCAGTCCTCCATGGCCCCGTCTGTCCCCCTCAGAGTGGGCAGAGGGTGGTGGCTGCTGCGCGCAGAGCCTCCTTGTCGTCTTGGGCTGTGCCCCACCCTTCCTCCCACTGTCCTGCTTCCTTGCCCCTGTGGCCTAAATGTGGATGTAGGAGGTGGCCGTGGTCGCCACAGCATGCCTGTGGACAGGCGGAGGCACGTGGAAGTCCAGCCTGCCTGGCAGTGCTTGGTGAAGAACCTTCCAGCCCGGCATTGCCACGCGGGGTCCCTAAGCAGAGCAGAGAGGGGCTTCTGCCTGGGGCGGCAGCCCAGCCTCTGGCCCATATCTGTGTGGCAGCAGCCCTCTGTCTGCCGGACCCACTGTCCATGGTCCACACCTCGAGCTCTGAGAGGCAGAGCCCCTCCCACCTCCTGGGCTCACCCTGCCTGGGAAACCTTCTTCCCTGTAATGGACACCCGAACACCCTGGCGTGAGGACAGGCTGGAAAGATGTTCTCAGAAGCACCCAGCCTCTGTACGTGTCTACACGACATTGCCAGCTCATAGCATCTCTGCTCCCTGAGCCCGCCTTTCCAGGCAGTGCCCCAGTCTATCGGAGTTGACATGAGACAAGATCTATCTGCCACCCTAGCAGCCGAAGACATGGACATCAGGGAGCTGGAAGGTTGTAGAGGCTGTCGAGGGTACCACCAGGTCCTCCAGGTTGAGCCTTGGGGCCCCAGGCTGGAGCCATTGAAATCTGACTAGTTTGCATTCAAATCTGGACTCTGTCATCTGCTATGTGAGTTTGGGCAAATCACTTAATCTCTCTGAGCCTTAAGTCTCACATCTGGAAAGCAGGGTTGCCTCGGGGATTCAGTAAAGATGTGAATACTGAGCTGCTCACCTGTGCCTGGGTGATGTTCTGTCCTGGAGATGCGCTCTGGTTCCCTGGAAGGGTGGTAGGAAGCACAGGAGGGAGCCGAGGTGGCTCTACACCTCAAAAGGTGGCCCAGCATCATGACTGAGCAGCCTGGGGACCAAGAGTGGCATTGACAACCCTAGCACCATCCTCCTTGGGTTTACAGTGGGCCAGGCACCCTGCTGAGGGCGTGTGTGCCCCTCACCTAACAGCTCATGACCCCTGGCCACAGCTGTGATTAGGGTCCTTCCATCGCTGGGCATCTGAGCCTGGGGGGTGAGGGACAGCCCATGCCACACTAGACTCGAGCCCTGGCTGCTCTGGCCAGTGTCTCTGGCGATGGCCTGTCTGGTACCTGACCCTCTGTGAAGTGCACAGGAGGCTGAGGGATGTGGGGGAAAGACAGGGCTTCAGTCTGGTTCTAATCTAGGCTTTGCCTCCACCCACCGCAGCCAGCGTGACCTGGCACCTGGCATATCCATGGCACAGTGTGGCCACAGTGGGGTGTGGACAGCCAGGCAGGGTGACCCGAGCCAGTGCCAGGCAGCTTGGCCTTGACCACGTGTCGCCGAGTCCCTGCAATGCCAAGGCCGTCCCTGGGGTGAGGAGGGCGCGGTACCTCACCCTGGAAAGCATCTTAGCTCTTGAAGGAGGGGGCATGGCCATCCCAGGCTGCGCTCCCCAGCCCTGACCTGCCCGCTCCTTCCTCCCACCCAGTAACATGTCCAACGCCTTGGCCAACGCCGTGTGCCAGCGCTGCCAGGCGCGCTTCGCCCCCGCCGAGCGGATCGTCAACAGCAGTGGAGAGCTGTTCCACGAGCACTGCTTTGTCTGCGCCCAGTGCTTCCGACCCTTCCCCGAGGGGCTCTTCTACGAGGTGAGGATGCTATCCCGGCCCCTGACCTGGCTCAGGGTCTGCGCTCTGGGTGCCCATGGGCCATGCCCGGCTGGGGTCCCCCAGTGACCTGCGGGGCGGACAGGCCCAGCCTCAAGCCAAGGGAGGCACAGAACCTCGTCTACCACAGCTCAGGGCCCAGCCCTCACCTATGAGATGTGGACAGTGCTCTCCTGGTGGCCGTGGGTGCTGGCTGAGAGTCACCATTCATCCTGCCACTTCCGGGCAGACGCCTTGCCCTGGTGGCACTGACCTTCCCTGGGGTCAGACAGTAAACATAACCAACACACAGTGTATCAGATGGTGCTGAGCGCTCTGGTTATAAGGAATTGGGGGTAGGAGATGTGATCAGGGAAGGTAGTGTTTGAGCAGACCTGAAGGAGGTGAGGGAGCTTGCGCATACCTGCAGGAAGAGCTCTCAGCAGAGAGCATTGCCGGTGCAAAGGCCCTGAGGTTGGAGCAGGCAGGGTATTTGAGGAGCAGTAGGAGGCCGGTGTGATGGGAGTAGCAGCAGATGTTTGGCTTGTGGGCCTTCATGGGCCTTAGGCTTCACTCTGGGAAGGGCAGGAGCCACTGCAGGTCTGGAGGAGTCACACCAGCTGTCCGACATTAGAAAAGGACACTGGTCGCTATGCTGAGGAGAGAATGTGCGGGGCAGGCAGGGCCAGGAGCTAGGAGAACAGGCGGGACCTGAAGCCAATTATTGGAAGAATCCAGATAAAAGTGAGGGGGGCCTAGATTGTTCAGTTTTCAGCAGTCTTGCTAGCTGGCTGGCTGACACAGCCGTTATTCAAAATGAAACGACTGAAACATATGGTGAGATAAAATTTTATTAAAAACAAAGGTAACAAATACTCAAAACTCACCACCTCCTAATGATTTTGTTTTACTATCATCTATGACTTTTAGTACTGTACCTGTGTGGTGGGAACACTGCACCGCGGTGGCTACCGACATCTCTTCTCAACCCCAGGGTCACGATGGTGGCTTGAAATTGACCATAGAAATTAACAAATGCTACAAGGCAGCCCTGGAGCTGGTTGTTAAACATTTATCAGCACCCTCCACAGGGGGCAGAGGCTGGCTGGGTTTCAAAGCTGGTGGGATTGGCCAATAGATGGCTGTGGGGCAGGTGATCTGCTTGGCAGAGGGGAACCTGCTGTTCTCTGTGGTGCCTCCTGGCGCTCAGGAAATAGTCGTCGCCAAAGGAATTTAAATTCCTGCAGCCTCTACAGGCCGCTAGGTGAGCTCTATCCAGTTGCAGCTTAATAAGACATTTTAGAGGACAGGAGAAAACCAAATAAAATTGTCAAGGCAGAAGAAAGCAGAGGCAGGTGCTGGCCACACCTGGGGCCAGTGCACAGGCCCTGGCCCAGACAGGTGGGGACAGCAGCTGCGGGACTCGGGGCTCTCCCTGCTCTGCCCCCCTTCCTGTGTCCTTCTTTCTGTCTCCCTTCCCTGTTTTTGTTTTTTTTTTCTTTTAATGGCCCCAGGGGAATGGACTTCTCTCACAGGAAATAGGGCCAGGGACACACAGAATTCAAATTTGACCCCAGCCCTCTCCAGCCTAAACTTCCACCCCCAGCCCTCAGCTTGCTCCTAGGACCAACATGGCCAATGTCTTCAGTGAAGAGGTGCTGGCCTTGCTGAGTTGCCAGCTTCTTCAAGGCCCCTCAGCTGGCACTGTCCCCACGTCCAATGGGCCAGTCCCTCCCGGCTTGGGCCTTGCCCTGGCTGCTCCCTGTCTGAAGTTCCCTCCTCGGAGTCCCCCATCTGCAACCTTTCCATTCCTTATCACCTCCTCCAGGAAGCCCCCCCCCGCCCCACGCTTCCTGTGGCCCTAGCGGGTGCACAAACTGGGATGCTTGTCCAGCCTCCCCGAGGCAGGTCCCCACCTGACTAAGATCGGGGCCAGTGCAGCTCGGGGGAATGACGGTGGTGCCCATGTCCTTTGTCTGCCGGCCCCGCTTGCAGTTCGAAGGTCGGAAGTACTGCGAACACGACTTCCAGATGCTGTTTGCGCCGTGCTGCGGGTCTTGCGGTAAGGGCTGGCAGGAGACGGGCCTCTGGGCTGCCTGGGAAGCGGGTGGGCGAGCGGGAGGGAAGGCAACTGCCCAGACGGCCTGCGCCCTGTCTCTCTGAGCATCAGCCTTTGGGCCCCTGCAGGCATCACCCTCCTGAGCCCTGGGAGGGGCGCCCTTGGACCACGAGGGCCGGTGTGGGTGGGCTCAGCAGGGGGCTTCAGGGGTGGGCGGGCACAGGGCCAGCAGGGGCCTCTCTCTTCCAGGCGAGTTCATCGTCGGCCGTGTCATCAAGGCCATGAACAGCAACTGGCACCCCGGGTGCTTCCGCTGTGAGCTGTGTGACGTGGAGCTGGCCGACCTGGGCTTCGTGAAGAACGCGGGCAGGTGAGATGTGGCGGGTCTTGGGGAGGGAGTGGCCCCTCCTCGGAGGTGCCAGGCCCGTTCCAGGCAGACAGGAGAGCCCTGTCCGATTTACTTGTGAGGACTGAGGCTGGAGAGAGTGAGGTGTGAGTTGGGCTAGCTCAGACTCAGGGGTGTTCCCGGGAGCAGGCTGACAGTAGACCGAGGGGGGAAAGGCAGCCCAAGTGGGTGCTGTTAGACACAGTGGATGGATAAGGAGCTTGGAGTCAAGTTCCCACCCGCCTGGCCACCCCCACTGCTGACCCCAACCATCCACCTCTGTCCTCACCCCACCACGAGCGCTGCTGGAGAGACAGCAGTCACCCAGCCCAGCTGCTCCGAATTCAGGCCCGGGGTTCCTTAGAAGGCTAAGTTCTCATCTTCCACGAAGACTGGCTCTTTCTCCTCACCCCCTCCTCCCACCACCCATCCCCAGTGTGACAACCTCCCCTCCCCTTCCCTGCGGGGCCGCTGCGACCTGGCACTGCCTGGGTCCGAGTGGAGGCCATGTCCCACACCCCCAAAGCCCTGCTCACTCCACACGCCTCCACGAGGGCTCCCAGCTCTGGTCACTCTCCCTCCCTTTCTCGTGGGTCAGGCTTGGTGGCTCCCACGTTTCACAACACCCTCTGAACCTTCCACTGGGATTCTCCGCAGCCCTCTCCATCACCCCTGCTGGCTTCTCCCGTCTGCTCCCTGCACCCAGTCTGGCTGGGTTCCCCGTGGCCCCTGTGTTGCTCACTGCTGGCTCCTCCTGTGACTTCCCAGCAGCCTTTACTGCAGCTCCCGCACCTCCCTGGGGGCCCAGGACCCTGGGGGTCTCCTGCCCCGTGGCTGCTCTGTCCCTCTCCTCATCTGGTTCACCTCCTCCCCCCATGTCTCCGTGTTGGACTCGGTTGGGATTCTGCCCTGGGCCTAAAGTCTCAGAGCCTTAAATGGCATATACGTGCCAGAGAATTCAGATGTCCACCCCCACCCCAGACCTCTCCCTTGGGATACTCTGCTGCCCACGTGCCATCTCCACATGGTGTCCACCAGGCATCCCAGATGCACCAGATCCCAACCAACCAGCTCTGAGTTTCTCCTCTGCCGACAACCAAGTCTCCATGAAGAGTGCACCTGCCTGGTTGTCACCACCCTCACTGTCCCGCTGTCCGTCTGCCTCCCACGCCCTCTCCGTCTGGGCTTTCGTCCCCAGCTCCATTCCCTGGCCCCCTCCTGATGCTGCTGCAGTGATCCCGGCCATCTGCCCGCCCCACCAGAGGTGCAGGTCTACTGTCTCCGTGTCCGCAGGGCACTCAGCAGGAGCCTGAGTGTCAGGTGCTCACGTGAGAGGCTGCAGGTGGCAGATGGGGCAGCGGGGGTCCCGTGTTCATCGGTGGGACTCCCTGGCCAGCTGTGGGCCTGAGTAGCTCCTGTGTCTTTCCTGAGCCCAGCTTAGCTGTGACCCCGCTGCTCCAGCGCTCTGCTGGGAGAGTCCAGAGAGGCTGGAAGCGCTCAGGAAAGTAAAATATTACCGTGATGAAGGGAGGGGGTGCCCCACTCACACCCTCCCAGCCCAGGCTGGCACTTGGAGTCCCAAGGGGCAGAATGCCAGAGTCCCCGTCAGGCAGGCAGGCCGTGGGGCCACCAGAACCGCAATCCACATGCTGCCATTCCCGGGTCACAGGGAAGAGAGGTTCTGGAAGGGGGTTGCGTTAACCCAACAGAATAACCTGCGGCTGTTAAAGTGCAGTGATGTTTGTGGTCGGTAGAATCAAGTACAAAAGAGGAGAAGCTGTGAAGCAAAACGGCTCAGAGCTTGGCCAGCCCGGGCTGCTGGAGGCCTCAGGGAGGGAGCGGGACCATAGCCCTGCTGGGTCCAGGTCAGTGGGGGACATGTTCCCACAGCAGGCCACCCTCCTCCCCCACCAGTAACAGAGCTCAGCTCCCTGGAGGGTCTACCCAGGCTGTGTGCTTGACCAGGACTCGGGAGGGGCCGGGTAGCTGCCAGGAAGCTCTGGGATGGCCGGGCACGTGCAGGTCCGTGTGTGGGTTTCTGGCAGGAGAGAGCTGAGGTGCCCCGCGGGCCCTGTTTTGCTGGAGGTCCCCGGCCACTGCCCTGAAATGTGCTTAACAGTGTTCAGCTGTGATTTAGAGCCTGCATCCCCCGAACTCCGGGTCCTCTGGCAAAGGTGTCACAAAGGGACTCAGAGCGCTTTGCGCTTCAGAGGAAATACTGGGACACCCTCCCCCGCCGAGATCCCCGCGTCCCCTCTTCTGCTAGGCCGTTGGCAGCTGTCTCCCGCGTTCCCCCTGCAAAGCTTCACCGGTGTCCCGGGAAGGAGGCCGGGGGGCTTGCAGGCAGCACTTGGGAAAGAACGACACTCATTGTTCAGGAATGTGCCTCCCGCCTCCTCGCCACCTCCCCGTGGGGTGAAGGCACCGAGTGACCAGGGCCCGTGGGCGAGCAGGGCCACCGCCGTCTTTGCAGAGGGGCAGGTCCGGTCCCTCCTGTTCTCCCTCTCCTGGGCTTTGCATGTCAAGGAAGACAGACCTCAGCGCCGGGTGATGAGCTCCAACCTCGGAGCGGGCGGTAGTGACCTGCTGAGGTCTCCGTGTCTTTTCTCGGGAACGACGGGGAGGAGATGGGCTCCTCCCTCGTGGGTCCGAGGGGTCGTCCTTCTAGACTGGGCGGTGGGGCTGGTGGCCCTGGCTCACAGCTCGGACCTGGCGCTCAGCGAGCTCTCGTTGGTCTTCCCGTCCGCACTGGGGGGCGGCCCCGAGAGCCTCCGGCCGCAGAGGAGGTTGCACAGGGCTTCTCGGAACTTCTCGGCCACGAAGAAGTACATGATGGGGTCGAGGGCGCCGTTGAGGCTGGTGAGGCAGGAGGTGATGCGGTTGCCGAGCGCCAGGACGCGCTGGGCGGCGCACGAGGTGTGGTCCCCGCGGTAACGCAGCACGAAGACGGCGCGGTGCACGTGGTAGGGCACAAAGCAGACCAGGAAGATGGCCAGCACCATGGCGATCATGCGGACCGCCTTGTTCTTGAGGCGCCGCTCCACGCGGGGGCCCTGCCGCAGGCGGCGGATGATCAGCAGGTAGCAGGT
Organism: Vicugna pacos; assembly: GCF_048564905.1. Taxonomy (NCBI): domain Eukaryota; kingdom Metazoa; phylum Chordata; class Mammalia; order Artiodactyla; family Camelidae; genus Vicugna; species Vicugna pacos. Next base: position 3,851,993 of record NC_132991.1, read on the forward strand.
GACCGTGGTGACGAACGGGAAGGTGAAGGCCACGGCCAGGGACGCGAGGGCGTGCTGGGAGGCCTTCTCTCGGTATAGCTGCAGGCAGATGACCGTGTGGTTGGTCCGCACGGTCTGCGGGCTCACCAGCAGCGGGGCCATGGCCACGGCCACCACCACCCAGAGGAAGGCGCAGGCCAGGTGGGCGTGAAGGGGCCGGCGGAGCTTGAGGGACTTGACGGGGTGCACGATGGCCAGGAAGCGGTCAGCGCTGATGCAGGTGAGGAAGTAGATGCTGGCGTACATGTTGAGGTAGAAGAGGAAGCCGGTCAGCCGGCACGGGATCTCCCCGAATGGCCAGTGGTTCCCGGAGAAGTGGTAGACGAGGCGGGTGGGCAGGACCAGCACACAGGACAAGTCGGCCACAGCCAAGTGCATCAGGAACACGTTGGCCGGGGTGCCTGACTTGTGGTCCCGGACAAACAGCCACAGGGCCAGGGCGTTGCCGACAAAAGCCAGGATGAAATCCAGGAGGTAGAAAGAGGCGAAGAGGACATTCTCCAGGGGCGTCTCCTGGCCACATCGCTCTGTGGGCGCCGGGGAGGAGTTGGCAATCAGACCTGGGGGGGCCACCTTGAGGCCATTCATGCTTCAGCGGGAGGCAGAGTCCGAGTGAGCCTGGAGGGAACAAGCAGACAGGCCCCAGAGAGCCTGGGACCAGTGGGGCGTCATCCTCTGAGGGCGTCCAGACATGAGCCTTTGGTCCCTACCCACCCCTGACCCCCGAATGGGCTCGGCATTGTCTCAGGGATGGCTGAGGGCACCAGCTGTGTCCATCTGAGGGTGGCAGGAGAGGGCCTCACAGAGACCAGCTGCATCCCAGCAGCAGCCCGGGAGGAGCAGCGGGGGGAGGGGGTCGCTGTCCTGTCTGAGCTGGCTCTGCACTGAGCAAGTTCTCCATCAGCTTCTCCTGGCCTCTGCTCTCTCCCGGCATGGGGGCGGCTCTGTTAGCACCGCAGCCCCTGAGAAGGAGGCTGCTGGGTACCATCCCGGGATGGACATGGATGAAGGAGCAGGCATGGGGGGGGGTCTGCCCTGCCCTCCTGTCACAGAGGGAGCAGGATGGGTGGTCCAGACTGTGGGTGCCAGACTGTCTGGCCAGGCAGCACCTTGACCCTCCCCTTCATGCCTCATTGGCCACCACCAAGGATCCAGGGACGCCCCCTCGGCTCCAGCGTGGTTCAGGTCATCTGAAATTCTAATAGAGATGATTTCTTGTTGTTCCTGGGCATGTGTGACCTGAGGGGGAAGGCCTGGGGCCAAGTGACCGAGGGGGCTTGTTGGAAACCTGGGGGTAGGGAGGGGCTGCAGGGGGCGGAGCTAGGTACCCTGCACTCCAGGCTGCCCCCAGACCCCAACTCTGCCCCACAGTGCAGTTGTTCCCTGGCTCTCCTGGAGGGCAGCCCACGGGTACCGACCACCTCCTCTGCCCAGCAGGAGCCTGGTGCTCCGCACGCCAGTCCCGAGGGGCAGGTGGACTTACCTCATTTTACAGGTTAGGAAATTGAGGCTCTCAATCAGCCTACTTGGCCAAGGTCATTTGGCCGGGGGCTGTGGCCCTGGACGTGCAAGTCAGATCAGGAAGACAAGGCAGGGACAGCCAGCACCTCCAGGGCACTGCCGTTCTTCTGGGGGCTGACAGGTCCCTAGGCCAGGCTCAGCACCTCCCCCTCAGGGCCTGGCTCCTGGACCGGTGACATAATTTGTGCCACCCCTTGAAAGAAGGCCTTTCAAGATGGTGACCGCAGAGTGGTAAACTGAGCATGGGGCCCTGCGTGACTGCCAGGCGGTCCTGGGTGGGCATGCCAGCCCCCCACCTTCTGCTCCTGCCCAGCGCCCCCCGGCCCCCCACCCCGTGAAGGCTGCATGCCCCTGCTCTCTCTAGGGTACAGACTTAACTTGAAAACACTTTCTGGCTTCTCTCTGGTTTGTTGAGGTTTCTTTACCCACCCCCTCCCCAGTTTGGGGACTTTTGCTGCGGGTTTTGTGGCGTGTTCTGAAGTGGCTCTCTGCTACTTTCTCCACATGTCCCTGGAAACGCCTGCGCTCACTGCCCCTCAACGCTCTGCTCCAGGCAGGATGGCTGGGGTGTGTGGAGTGTGGCCTGGGCCCGGGCAGGGTTGGGGCCTGGCCGTGGGTCAAGTGCAGGCCTGGGCCTCCTTGGAGGGGACGTGGCAGTGGGAGGAGGCCTGTGGTGGCTGTCTCCCAGGCATCGCCAGCACCTCTCCCCCTTGAGGCCCTCCCCACGACCGACCAACTGGGTTAAAGGTGAGGAGTGTGGGGGCTGTCCCCGCAGCCCCGGGACAGCAGCAGGGCACTCACTCACCCGTTATAAGCCCTGAAGGTGAGACGGGAGCAGCGCTCTGTGGTCGGCTCTGATTCAGACTGGGGCGGCCTGGACAGATAGGTGGAACCATGACCAACCACAGAGGCGTCTCGAGGGTGGGGACACTTGTCCCTGCCCTGCTCCGAGTCTGTGTCTGCTGGGCCCCAGCTCCCTGCCCACCCTGCCTGCCCCACCTGCCCCACCTGCCCCGTCTGGCCCTGCCCTTACCTCTCACTGCCGGTCCCAGGGTGGCAGGTGGACTGCAGCCTGTGGGTGGTGGCGCGGGCGGTGGGCTCCGAGCAGCTGTGCTGGACAGCCGTCTATTTAAGGAGAGGAGGGGTGGCTGCAGCCCCTCGGGCCCTGAAAGGCTGCTTCATTGCTCAGGAGTCCCCTGTGTGATGGGCCACTCCTACAGCTGCCTCTGTTGCCGATGGGCCGTGAATATTCCAGTGTGTCCCAGCCATCCCCCCACCCCCCAGCTTGGCCACTGAGCGTCACAGAGGCCAAGTGTGTGACTGTCTTAGAATCCGTGGAGTGGGCGCCGGCCGGGTGGGGGGACTGGCTGGGACCAACAGACACAACAGAACGTTTCAGAACAGGGTAATTTCCTACCAGTGATGGGGGGGGCACAGGGAGGGGCTGGCTTCCACGGCAACGGGCCTGGGCTCCCGAGCCTGCTCCCGCCAGCAGCAAAGTGGGGCTTGTGAATGGGAAGGGTGGGAGCTGGGGAGTTTGTTCGGTCGAATGAGAGGGGACTCTTTCAGGACACTGGCTGTAGGGTCCCTGTGTCCTGCCCCGTATAATTAGGCCCCGTTTGGGTATGTGGAATAAATCATGGCCTTTATCTTGAGTGCGGCCCAGCTGCAGGCTGCCTCATAATGGGGCGCTGTCTGCCTGTGAGGATCGGGAGGCCCGGGTGGGCTCCTTCTCTGGATGGGAGGCCTGGGAAGACGGCCACTGCTGTCTGCTGGCCCCCAGGACTCCTCCTAGGAGTGGCCGGAGGCTGAGGGCTGTTTGGATGTTGACAGGGGCCGCTCCTAAGATGGCTCGAGTGAAGCTGGTTTTCCCGTCTTTTCAAAGACAATGTGTCCAGTAACACAGGGAATCAAATCATCACTCCTAACTTCAAAAGACTAACTTTTTTAGTTAAAAGGTTTATAAATGCACACGGCTATGGTTGGGAAATCCCTGCCCCAAGGGCTGTCTGAAATATGTTCTTTCACATTTCACATCCTGTGCACTTGGGATTGCTGCCCATTTTACAGACGAGGAAACTGAGGCTCAGAGAGGCACCATTACTGGCCAGGGACCAGGACTCAAGCACATGTCCCTCGAAAACTTAGGCTGCGTGTGTGTTTTGTCTGTTCTTCTGTTGCATCTCGATGGTAGAATTCTGAGGTTCCATTCTCCTCCTCCCCAGGAACGAATTCTGCACATTGCCCTTAGATCTGGCACAGGATCAGGTCTGTTGAAAAGATGTTTCCCATCTGGGGTTCCTTCAGGAAAGCTGGGCTCCACAGCTCTATGTTGCCTGGGAGCCGGGTGTGTGTGTACGTGCATGTGTGTCCGTGTGCAGCCCCCTGGGAGTGGCCATCTGGGAGAACTGGCTCACGGTGGCTTAAAATGATGGGGCTGGCTGGCTGCCCAGAGCACGCATTTCTGTTGTCCAGGGATTGATGACAGTGGCTTTAAGGGCGTTGATGATTGCAGCAGAATTTGGGGGAGTTGCGCTAATTTCTGTAACTTTGTAACAGAAGTCATTCCATGTGGGTTGAATGTTGTCCTGCTAAGAGGAGTTGCCAAAACGGGAGTGGGGTTGCGGGGAATAAATGCTGTGCGGCAGGGGTGGTGCGGGGGCTCTGCTGCACTGTCCGGGTGTGAGTGGGGTGGGGACAGCCCAGCGGGCTTCAGGGATCCGGGGACAGAGAGGGGCCGGAAATGGGCTGGGCCATGCAGGAGATGGAGACTGAGCCACAGGCCACGTCTGTGGTCCCTGGCCAGGTCGAGTGAGCCGGGGTCCCAGGGCCAGGAGATGGCCTTCCGGTCTCGGTCTGGCCGCGCTGTTGTGGGGAGATGGTGCCGGCCTCCTTCCCTTCCTGTCTCGCACAGTCATTCAGTCACTCACGCATCAGAAGACTCATCCTGAGCCATGGCCCTGGGTGGGGCACACGGAGTCTAAGGAGCATGGCTGGAGCCAGTCAGCAGCATAGCAGGTGGTTGTGGCATTCGCTGGGGTCCTTGCCCTTTGCCCCCGGGATTGGGGAACAAGACCCCCACAGGGCAAGCAGCATGGAGTCCAGACCCAACTGAGGTGGTGGGCCCTGCGGTCAAGGGCATGGACGTGGAGTTGGCTGCCCTGGCATCCAGGGTCTGCCCACCGCACCTGGTGGGGGTCCTGAGTCTGAGAGTTCATGTGTTACGTAGACACCTTGACCTGCCTGTAAAAGAGGCCGACACCAGTATCAGGCCTCTGTGGACACTGCCAAGATGGAGCTGGGGGCCTGGGATGGGAGGGTGGGTGGGACCGGATGCACTGCAAGCACTTACAGATCGGGGTGGCAGGTGGGGGGTGGGGAGCAGCGGACTGGGGCCTTTGTACATTATTGCCTGGGGACCCTGCCTGTAAATTCCTGTCGCCTTTGAGGCCCAAGGAAACAGAAAGCACGTTGATTTGTCCCAATGGAGCCCACAGCTGTTGCCCAGTGCAGGGAGCAGCATCAGCAGTCACTCTGAGCTCTTTACAAAAAGAGACTCTTGTGATGACGGTTCCTGGGTTTGGGGCCCCATCTGACACAGCCGTGCTTGTCTTTGGAGACAGAGAGAGCCTGTGCGTGTCTGGGCACCTCTTTGTCAGGCAGACCCCTGAGGAAGCAGGCGTGCGGGCCCGACCGGCCTGACCGCCTTGGCCCCTCGGCTGGGCAAAGTGGGGTTTTCAGGCTGATGGTCACTGGCCAGTTACTCACGTGTGTTAAAAGACATATGAAAAATAAAACAAATTTTGCAGCCAATGGCACTGAAATGTCGACTCTATTCCACCCGATGTCCTAGGCACGGAAAAAGTGTGAAGAAAAAAGTATAGTGTCTGCCCTACTGTCAAAGACAGCAGACACCACAAAGCTGCTGTATTTCCTTCTGGTCTTTGTCCTATGTAGGGGCGCCCTTCATAGAGGGCACCCGGTGGCCTCCCCGGCCTCTGGGACGGTTACCTGATTTTCTGGTCCACCAGGACAAGCTCTGGAGGCTTCCTGGCATTCATTCAAGTCTTGGGGGTGGGGAGATGCCTTCTGGAGGGGAAGGGGGGTGGCCCTGGCTGTCTGGGGAGGAAGAGGAGTGGGTCTAACCCCTGATGCCCGCCTCACCGCCCGCAGGCACCTGTGTCGACCTTGCCACAACCGGGAGAAGGCCAAGGGCCTGGGCAGGTATATCTGCCAGCGGTGTCACCTGGTCATCGACGAGCAGCCTCTCATGTTCCAGAATGACGCCTACCACCCGGACCACTTCAGCTGCACCCACTGCGGGTATGTGCACAGCCAGTTCCCTGCCGCCTGGGCGGGTGGGGAGCCCGGGGGAGCTGGGACACCCGCCCAGGGCGGTGATGGGGCAGGAGAGGACCAGGTGGGAGAGGGAGGCATCTGGAGGGTGGGGTGCAGGGCCGGGAAGGTACTGTAGCAGGAACCCCTCTCTCCAGGGCTCTGTTCAGAGGGGCCCTTTTTAAAATTTTTTTTTTTACTTCATTACTTTCTTGTTTGATTTGTTTTTTTGTGGGTAGAGTTAATTAGGTTTATTTTTTAATGGCGGCCCTGGGGACTGAACCCAGGACCTCATGCATGCTAAGCACGTGTTCTACCACTGAGCTGTACCCCCTCCCCCTCTACCCGACCTGGGAGGTCCTGAGAGACTTGGGTGAGGTCTGGCCGGCCTCCAGACAGAGCTGAGAGGAAGGGGTCGAGGGTGAGGGCGCGGAGGGCAGGGGTGAAGAGGAGGGGTTGGTGGTGGCGTTGGGGAGGGAGGGAGGAGGGGGGGAGGCTGCAGCGCGACCCCCTCCCCTGTCGCAGACACTGGGTCTGGTCCTGAGGGCCCCGGAGAACAGAGCTGCTTCTCAGAGGGCGAACAGTGGCCGCCTTCTGCAAGGGCCGTGTGGAGCCCCAGGCCCGGGGGCCTGTCTGGGCCACAGGAAGTGTCCAAAGACAGCAGAGATCAAGGTGCCGCCTGCCCCAGGGTCTCTGCTGGGACAGAGCGAGGCCCCCCCAGAAGCTGCCTCCCTGGACTGGAGGGGCTGGGGCATCACCCGGGGCTCCGCGCTGTCTTGCAGGAAGGAGCTGACGGCCGAGGCCCGGGAGCGGAAGGGCGAGCTCTACTGCCTGCCCTGCCACGACAAGATGGGCGTGCCCATCTGCGGGGCCTGCCGCCGGCCCATCGAGGGCCGCGTGGTCAACGCGCTGGGCAAGCAGTGGCACGTGGAGGTGAGCGAGGCCGGCCCTGCAGCCCCACCCCCACCCCCAGGCCGGTGGCCAGCTCCCGGCAGGCACCTTCCTCTTGGGTGGCACCCCTCCTCGCCCCTGGCTGGGGACACGTCCCTCTGCAGGACCCAGGAGATCTGAGTACACAGACTGGCTGGGCAGGCACACCCCCTTCCCTCCTCCCCGTCCTGGCCTTCTAGATGATTCCAAAGTCATGAGAAAACCACAGGGACATTTGCCCGAGGCGCCCTGTGGGATTGGGGTTCGCAGAACTGGCTGCATGTCCGGCCCCATGAGACACAGAAGCTGGGCATACCTGCCCTGAGCTGCTTAGGTGGGTCCCCCGGGGTCACCTGGAATGCTCAGCTCCATGCTGGGGGTTCCAAAGGCCTCATGGACACTACTGGGAAGGGAGGTGTGCAGGCCTAGTGACCTGGCCAGCTCAGTGGCACTCTGCTTTGGGTGGCCTCTTTGCGAAGGTCCTGACGCAGACCCCGGCCCCCAGTTCCCTGGGGGAGGGTGAATCCTCACACGCTCAAACCTCTGTCAATGCAACGATGCGCCCGGTGACTCTGGGCTTGTGGAGACGTCCAGGGCAGCCAGCGTGGGCAGCCCTCCAGGCCACAGGCCTCGCCGGTGCCTGACACCTGGGGCTGAGGGTGCCGAGACTGGGAACAGGCCCCGCGAGGTCAGTGCCACCAGTGTCACTGTGTTTTAGGGAAGGAGCGGGGTCTGCTGACCTGGGGCAGGCCATGGAGGGAACAGCTCCACTGGCCTCTGCTTCCCGTTTATTCCTGGGTGACTGCTGTCTCCTGGGGTGGGGGGGATGTGCCAGCCCTGACGCGGCCCCGCCCCCCCTCCCCCCAGCACTTTGTCTGCGCCAAGTGCGAGAAGCCGTTCCTGGGCCACCGGCACTACGAGAAGAAGGGCCTGGCCTACTGTGAGACCCACTACAACCAGGTGTGGCCCGGGGCGGAGGGCGGGCTGGCTGGGCCTGCGTGGCGCAGCTGGGTGGGGAGGCTGCCCGCCTCTGTGAGGGTCTGAGGGCGGTGGGGAGCCCGCAGGGAGGCAGGAGGGGGTGTGGGGAGCTCCACAGGAGCCCTGCTGTGGGTGCTCAGGGTCTTCGGACCTGGGCAGCCCTCTTGGCCTTGGTGTTCCCACTTAAGAAATGGGCCTGATGGCCCAGGCCTGCTGAGGGGACTGAGGGAGTTGACGGTGTGAAGTCCTGGGCTCACAGGGGTGACATGTGCCACCTTCCTCCTCCCTCCTGCCAAGCCTGGCAAGTCTGCCCAGCCGCTCTAGTGCAGAGGACAGAATTACTGCCCTGGCCACACTCCTTAGACACCAGCAGGAACAGAGGGGCCTTTTGGGGAGCTATGCCCCAACCTGCTTCTTTCCCCAGGTGGGGGGTGATTTTGATGGGTCCCGGTGTGCTTGCCTCAGGCCTGAGGCTGTGTCCTGGCAGGAGGGGCCCAGGAGGCCCGGGGGATGCTGAGAGCTGCCCTTTGGGGTAAGGTGGGGACCATCTCCCTGGCGCTGGGCTGGGGACATGAATGCCTGCAGTGTAATTAACACCTGCTCTGTCCACAGCTCTTTGGGGATGTCTGCTACAACTGTGGCCGTGTGATCGAGGGTGATGGTAAGGCCCCTCTGTCCCTGTCCTCCACCTCCTGCCACCCCCTGGCTGTGGGCCCTGCAGCTGCGCACCCAGCTGGCCCTCCCTGCACAGCTGGGCCCGTGGCTGAGGCCTGCTTATGTCTGCCCCTCACAGTGGTGTCAGCCCTCAACAAAGCCTGGTGTGTGAACTGCTTCTCCTGCTCCACCTGCAACAGCAGGCTCACCCTGAAGTAAGTCATGCCGTCCTCCCAGGGCCCGAGGGGGTGGACAGGGACCTACCCAGCATCCCCGTCCCTCCTCCTGGGGCCTGTCGGGGGCTCGGGCTGGAACTGGCTTTTCAGAGCCTCCTCCCTTCATCGGGCCTTCCCTGAATGCCCACTGTGATGAGGCTCTGGGGATGCAGCGGGAGTAGGGGACAGCCCCAGCCTCAAGAAGTCAGGTCCAGGGACCCCCAGGGCACCGTGAGAGGAGGAGTCAGACCACCTTTCAACACCCAAAGGACACTGGGCTCCTGGGAGGGCAGGGCACCCCCACTCAGGGGACAGCACACTCAGAGGCAAGGAGCCAGACCTCGTGTAGGAGGCCGAGGGGGGGGCAGGACAGCTGGAGCTGTGAGGTGAGGTACAGCCCCATTTCCGAGGACAACGGGGAGCCATGGAAGGTTGTGGAGTGCCAGCATTCAAGTGAAGTCTCTAGGCAAAAAGGGAGGCCTGGAGGCCCATCTCCTCTGGCCCAGAGGTCACCTCAGGGTCGGGCTTCCTGGCAGGGGAGCCGGTGGGCTCAGGGTGGGAGTCAGGAGACCCGGGCTGTCCTGAGAGCCGCCCATCCTCCCCAGGAACAAGTTTGTGGAGTTCGACATGAAGCCCGTGTGTAAGCGGTGCTACGAGAAGTTCCCGCTGGAGCTGAAGAAGCGGCTGAAGAAGCTGGTGGAGCTGGCAGCCCGCAGGGCTCAGCCCAAGTCTGCAGGCCTTCACCCCGCCTGAGAGCCGACCCTGCCCACCTGTCCTCCTGTCCATCCGTCTCCTGCCCACCTGTCCTCTTGTCCGCCCGTCCCTTGTCCTTCCATCTCCTGCCCCCTGTCCCCCTGCCAGCCTGTCCACCTGTCCATTGGTCTTCCTGACCTCCTACCCTTCTGTCTATCCGCCTCCTGCCCTCCTGTCCTGCCCACCCACACTCCTGTCCATCCATCCCCCTGTCCGTCTATCCCCCTGTCCGCCTGTTGTCCTGCCCACCCATCTTCCTGTCCATCTGTCCTCCAGCTCACCTGTCCTCTTACCCATCTGTCTCCTGCCCACCCGTCTCCTGCCCACCTGTCCTCCTGTCCATCATCCCCCTGTCCACCTGTTGAACTGCCCACCTGTCCTGTGCATCCGTCCTCTTGCCCCTGGGGCCCCTTCTGTTGGTGGCTTCGCTCCTCCCCCTGCTCCCTGTACCTGTTGCCTTTTCCATCTCCTCCCTCTGTTCCCTCCTCTCCATCCCTTCATGCAGCCATAGGGCAGGGCCCCGGAGGTGGTGAGCCTGTGACAGGTCCACGTCCACAGCTTCAACCCAAGGTCCTCCAGGAACAGGAGCAAATCGGGGCCAGAGTCCTGGCCTGGCTTCTCCTGACCTGTCCCATCCCCGCAGGTGGCCTCAGGGGCCCCACTACACACACACGCAGCCTGCACCCAGGCCACCACTGCAGCCCGGGGGCCATGCAGGTGAGGGGCCTCTAGGGAACCTCCCTTCTACCCCCCGACCACGCGCTCACTCAACCAGAAAGAATTCCTGCCCACAGACCAGGCCAGCCAGTCCTGCCACCTCACCCCATGGAGCAGCAGGCAGGACGAGGACCCCGCCACCAAGGCGCTTGCTGGCCCTCCGGGTGTGGCTGGGCCAGGAGGTGGTGGGTGTGGGTGGGTGGTTTATTCCAGCCTCCCGGGAGGATGCTTCCTCCGCACAGGACCTGGCATCAGGCCTCACACTCGCACAGCAAATGAAGGCTTTTTATGCAACCTCAGGGCCTGTGTGGTTTGTGGCCCCGGAGGAGGATGTGGGGCGGCAGGTGGCCTCTGGACATGCTGCCGCAGGGCTGTTGAACACTTAGACGCCAGGCAGGATGGATGTTCCGTGGCCTGGCTGCCAGCAGGGCCTGGAGAGGAGGCCCGCAGCAACCCTCAGGCCTTGAAGGCCTGCCCGGCAGGTAGGGGCAAACCCAGGCCTCCAGGGCCCTGTATCCAGCTCTGCGCTCTGTCCAGGCAGAGGCTGCCTGAGCACGAAGCCAGCGGCCTGGCCTGCATCTCCGCCAGACCCTCCTGGCCATAGCCTGTGTACCAGTGCGCTTGAAGGGACAGAGGAGAGGTGTGCAGAGGCCCCATGGGAGGCAGCTCCCAAGTCTGAGAAACAGGGAAGAAGGAGGGGAGCGGGAAGGTGGGGTGAAAGGGAAATGAAGGCTGTCACCCCCTGAGAACCTCGTGTCCCTGGACAAGTCACGGTGCTTTTTGCTTTTTCTCAAAAGGCAGCCTTTGCTGACCAGTGCCTCCCAGACCTCTTGCCCTCCCCCCGAGCCCCACGCTCTGCTCTCCCCGACACACCTACCGCTGCTCCGGGAACTTTTATTGAACATTCTTGGCGGGAGGGGGTCTCTGCCGTCCACCCATTGGCCTGGAGGCTCCCTTGAAGTCAGCACCTGGGGAGGGGGCCCCCTGGGACGCCGAGGGGTGGGGGGGCATATTCTGGGGAGGGGTGACATGAGAGGTTGCCTGCAAAGGGCAGGCCCTGGACCACCAAGACCCCCAACTAGGGAGGGAGGCTGAGTGGGCGAGAGCCCCTGCTGCTATGGGTGGACTGGGGTCGGGGCCCGGGGGCCCTGCTGCTTGTTCATAGCGCTCAGCAGCTGCTGCACGTATGAGGTCAGCAGGTCGTCCATCTTGTAGCCCTGGATGGGAGAAGGGTGGGGTCTGAGTCTGAGGGATTATTAAGGGGGGTGTGGGAGGCACCCAGCTTCTGCCCGAGGACACCCCGGGCAGGGCAATGAGGAGAGAAGCACAGCTCCTTCAGCTGGGGCCCACGTCCCCTTCCCTCCCTGGAGTGGCCCCATCCACGGGGTCCAGCTGCCAGGCCTTGCCACCACGCCCCCGGGAACACGCCCAACCCCTCGCCCCGCTTTCTCGCAGGCCTCCGCTGGCCCAGCCTGGCCCTGCCCACCCCAGGCACGACCAGCTGGGCTTCCTAGTGGGCAGCTCGCCTGGTGGCAGCCGCGGGTCAGGGTAGGGGCAGCCCAGTGCCAGGAGCTCTGGGTCTTTTGTATCTGGGCTGGGAGAAGGACCCTGGGCCTCCAGAGGTCCCCTGGCCTGGGGCTCACCAGAGAGGTCTCACACAGCAAGCGGCTGCCCCGGCCCAGGCTCCCCAGCACCATGTGGAAGTACGTGCTGCCGCTGCTCCAGCTGGCGATCTTGTTGAAGGGGTAGGTGGTGAGCAGGTCCTGGGGGCACAGCGGGCACGGGGTAGGAGCCGGCTGCAGCCCGGGGGCCCCGAGGCCCTGAGTCTGAGCTGCTGCCCGGGGGCCCCGTGTGGGAGGGATGGGAGGGCAGCCCCACCAGGCAGGAGCCCCAGGCCTGTGGCGGCCTCCCCAGCCCTGCTGCTACCTTGGTCTTGGGGTGGATGAGCAGAACCCCGTGCCGGTTGATGGCGATGAGGATGATGTCCGGATAGGAGGGCTCCGAGGCTTGCTGGGAGGGAGGCACAGCGATCACCATCTGGCCCAGGAGGCCAGGCAGCCACCTGCCTGCAACCCGCCACGTGCACACGTGCTCTCCCGAATGTGACGTGTTGGGGAGGAGCCAGGGCTGTGTGGAGCCTGCTTGGCGAGGACACCTGGGCCTGGCGCGTGGCCTACCTTCACCTCGAAGAAGGCCGACCCGAAGGTGGGCCACCGGCAGATCCACTTCAGGAAGGCCACCTTGGCTTCCTCCACCGTCTTGTCCCTGTGCTTGTCACAGGCCAGGAGGATGCTCTGAGGGAGGGGAGGGCCTGTGAGGGCCTGAGTGGGGGCCACTGCCCGACTGAGCCCTCCACACGAGGCCCCGAGGCTGTGCACAGCGTAGGGAAGGCAGCTACAGCAGACCTGGTCCAGCCCCGCAGCCCGGCACCCCGGCACCCCGGCAGGGCCCGCGTAAGGCAGCAGCTGAGGACCCCTCTCCCCGTCCCTGCTGAGGACCTTCTTCCATTCCTCCGAGGACATCAAGCGGGTGAGGTTCTCAGGCACGAGTTCCTTCAAGATCTTGGGGATACTGGCTAGATGGGACCGGTCATCGTCAAACTGGGCCTTGTAGATGAGGCCTGCCAGGTGGACAGCATCCTCCCGCGAGCACTTGTGGAACCCACGCAGGTACTTGGGCAGCTCCTGGGTGAGAGACACGCTGGGCTGTAGGCTGCCGCAGCCCTCCAACTTCATGCTCGGGTGGTAGCCCACCCGACCCAGGAGACTGAGCCTGCAAGAAGCTGGGGTCCTCAGGGTAAGGTTCCAGCAGAGAATAGTCGCTGTGTGGGGCCAGATGCCCCTGGGAGGCTGTGCCCTGCCCGTGCCATCAGGAACTTCAGGGTAGGGGCCAGTGCTCCAGGGACTGCGGGACCCTCCGCCGCCTCCCTCCCCTGCAGTCAGGTCACAGGTGCTGGGCAGGTGTGGGCTAGAGTGAGGGGGGACCCAATGCCCATCCGGAGGGAGCCTGCCCGGATACCTGATGGTAATGGAGGATGGTGTCTGCGTTCACATCTTTCCCCGGGGCCACGCCGATCCACAATTTCCGCATGAAGAACACCTGGTAGGGGAGCGTCACAGGGGCCCCTGGACAGGGGCGGCGGTGAGCACCGAGCCGGTCTCTGGCTGAGCAGGCTCCGAGGCCCCAGCCTGCCCGCGCCCTGCTCCCTGCCCCTCCTCCCCTCACATCGCTGCCGCGTTTGCTACCTCAGCCTCCCCTGATGCAAAGCCTCAGGCCTCTTCCTCCCTGACCCCTAGCTGGTCCTCATTTTCCCAGACTAGAGTAGAGGCCACCTTCTCCAGGAATGTTCTTGGCCCTCCCCACGGCATCAGCCCCCATGCACCCCTCATCACCCTGCCGTCCTGCCCTGTGCCTCTAGGACCACCCCACGCCCGGCCCCTGCCAGAGCTGGGAGAGCTCCTAGGGCAGGGCCTCACCACCTGGCCCCAGGCCTGGCTGGACCCATGACCCAGGGGACACGAAGGGGAAGGAATGAATGAATGAATGAATGAACGGGCCTGCAGGAGGTGCCAGGGAGCCTTCTGACCCTGGCCTAGGAGGCAGACAAGCCCTGCCGGGCCGCCACACCCCAGCCACACCCCTCCTTCCCCGCCCCAGCCTGCCCCCGACAGCCCTCCCCGCACCTTCCTTCTGGGGCTTGCTCTTCTTCGCCCAGTCAGACGCCTGCCGCAGGGAGTCAAAGAAGAAGTCTCCCTCCTTCTGGCTGATGACCTGGGTGGGTGGAGGGGAAGGCACGGGGGCCTGCAGGTGCGGTGGTGTCTGGGGGGCCGCCTAGCAGCCCACTTCCGGCCAGGGAGGCCAGGTGCCACACTGGGGAGGCCTTGTTCACCCCTAGATTCCACACCCCCACCCACCTTCTTCCCAACAGCCTGTGTGCAGCGAGGGGCCTGGCTTAGCACCGGTGGGAGACCCCGCCCGCCTTCCCTTGCGGCCCCTGGCCTCGCACCTTGTCGGCGATCTTGATGAAGAGGCTGCAGCCCTCCCAGGAGGCCAGCCGCAGCCGGCCGGCGACGCTGTCGCACACGTCCCGCACCCGGGTGTTGGTGCCCACCTCCAGCATCTGGGCAGAGAGGCGGCCCGTGAACGTCTCAGGACGCGGCTCAGCCTGGATGACCCTCCGTGGCCTGTCACGGCTGCCGGCCGGGGCTGGACGCGGCCTGTCCCGAGAAGGGCAAGACTTCCCCTCCAGAAACTGGCCAGGTGTTCGTGCTGTGTGGTCACAGGACTCCGTGCCACGGGGCCCCAAGAGGCCCAGCCTTTTGAACTTGCTTTGAGAGGCTGGCAGCCTGGCTGTGGGAACTTTCTGTCATGCTCCTCTGTGCTCAGAGTAGTTAAGGCCACGGAAGGCGTAGGGAGGGCTGTGAGGGCACCCCCCCCAAGCCCCCAACACCGAGCTCTGCTGCTGCCACTTGGTGAGGGCCTCCTGGTCTCAGCGGGCATCTCCCACCTCCCACCTGTCCCCCGCATTGTGCCCAGCAGCCACCCAGAGCTCTGTCCGCAGGCACACCCAGCAGCAGCCCCTGCTCGCCCACACCCAGGGCAGGGTCAGAAGCCCGCGGGGCCCCCGCGGCCTGGATTCAGCCTTGCTGACCGGCCTTCTGGCCTCCTCTCTCCTGTGCCTGGCCTAGGATGCCCTCCACTCCTTTGGGACAGTCCCGGCTCCCTCTGCACAACATCCTCCCCCGGCCAGCCCCTCCCCTGCACGGCCCGGAGCACCTGAAGGTGCCTGGTGCTCTTCACGTGTGTGGGGCACCAGGAGCGGTCTAGGGAGCGGAGGAATAGTATGGGGGAAATGGGCAGGGGCAGGCCAGCACTGAAGGTGTGACTGTCCATTTGTACTGGAAAACAGCCGTGTCCGTCGGTGGTGTTCTGTATTCCAGGGCTGACCCAGGTGCGGAGGGACCCTGCTCTAGGGTGCGGGTCGGGGAGGCCGAGGCCTTGGGGCAGGGGCTCACCTCGCTGGTGTCATTGGGCAAGTAGATCTTGTGGCAGATGCGGGAGATGTTCTGCTCCACAGCCTCCACTTCCACCTGGTGAGGGGGCTGCTTCCGGGGCCCCGTCCTGGAGCAGACAGTGCCCGCTGCACATGCCACCCGCCTCCCCGCCCACGCCAGTCCAAGCCACTAGCTGCTCTAAGCCAAGCTACACGCCAGGTACAAAGCACAAGGTCCACCGAGGCCGCTGTGCAGGGTGGCGGGGGGCGGGTTCCCAGGCAGCTACCTGGCCTGGGGTGCTCAGCACACGGCCCAGAGGAGGCAGCAGAGGCCAACCTGGCCTCATCTCCCAGGTGCCCCGAGACTCTGAGAAGGCTAGGGGCCTGGTGCACATGTGGGGAGGAGACCCAGGCTGCCTGGAGGGCTCGTGTTTTCCTTCTCACACAGCTGGACATCGGGCGGGTCAGGGACCTTCCCCACCACGACCCAGGCAGTCACCCACTGTCACGGCCCCTCCCAAGGCCACCCCACCCCCTCCCACAGTGATGGGAGACCCAGCGGGGGACTGGAGGGCAGGCACAGCAGGGGAAGAGCTGCCCGACTGTGGGAGGGCACACGGACTGGCAGGGGATAGTCTGAGCTTGGCCACTCGGGTCTGGGCCAGGTCGGGGCCCAGGTGGCTCAGGGCATCAGAGTCACCCATTGGCTGCTGGACAGTTCACTCTGTGGTCTGGACAGGCAGCGGGGGTGTGGGCAGGGTTGCTCGTGCCCAGAAACCTACACTGACCACCTGGGCCTCCCCGCAGCCTCTGCCTCCCCAAACTGACACCAGCTTCTGGAGAGGGAGGAGGGTCGTGCTATGCTGGGAAGAGTCCCCACTTGATCACGAGCTTCTGGAGGGCCGGCGGGGCCCCTCGGTCTCCCCAGTCCGATCTGCCCAGGATCCGGGGGCCAGCAGGCTCACCTCAAGACCCTCTGAATGCGGCGGCTGCAGTCGGGGGCCAGCACCCTCCTCCTCCGACTGTCTATGAACTTCTGGGCGTGGGGCAGCAGCGCCTTGCTGGGCGGGAAGAGGCCGGTGCAGAGCCACAGCAGCTGCCAGCCCCGCTCCTCGCTGTACCTGGTGGGGCAGCACCTGTCAGCCCAGGAGGGGCCCCTCCCAGAGGCTGGGGCCAGCTGGGTACCTTGGGGAAACAGGGCGTGAGGCCTGCCCCAGTCCCAGAGCCAGGAGGGCCCCTGCCCAGGTGCCCACTGCCACCAAAGCTTTTACAACTTTTACCTCCACGCAGAGGAGGGCCTTGTGGCTTAGAAAGCTGGGGCCTGCCCAGGGGACAAACGAGAGAGAGTGGGAGGGACAGAGCCCTGGGCAGCTCGGTTTCCCTCCCTGCTCTGACCAGCCCGGAGGGTCAGCAGGACAGACTGGGGTTCCAACCCCTCCCACTGACACTGTGACAGCCCAGGCAGGCTGTGTGCCCGCACCTGGTGCCGTCTCCCCCTCTGAATGGTGGGCACAGCCACCGGGGGCTGGGGCGAGGACTGAGGGGGCCCCAGCCCAGCCACCTGCATGCCCTCCGCCCTCCCCGCCCTGGCAGACCTCTTGGTGTTGTGTGTCAGCTGCTTCAGGATCTGACAGTAGACCTCGTCCTGCAGGGCTGCCTCCTGGAGGGCCCCCGAGAAGATCTGGTCGGTGAGCACCAGGGAGGTCCAGGCCTGCCGGGAGGGGTAGTCGCCCATGTACCTGAGGATGGGTGCGGCCGTCAAGGAGAACAAGCTGGGGACTGCGGGTCACCACGACCCTGAGCCTGGTCCCCAAGCTGACCCCGGCCCGCCCTCTGCCCGGGGCTCCAGGAGACTGGCTTCTTGGCGGGACCGGTGTGGGCCAGAGAGGCTGACTGGGGAAGGATATCGATGAAGATCTGACAGGCGACATCCCGTAGCTCAGTGTTGGCATGAACACGCTTGAGCAGAGGCTGCCTCAGCGGCTCCACGGAGTGGGCCCACAGGTGGCCCCGGGCCTGGGCTGCGGGGAACATGGCCCTGCTGACCGCCTCCTTCTCCGGGGCCCTGTGAGGGATGCAGGCTGGGGTGAGGGCCTTCTCCGTCCCCTCCCGTGGGCACCCACTGGGGAGAGACCTGGGCTCCACACCCCCTGGACGCCCCCTGTGCTCATGGCACTCAGCTAAGAAACAACGGGGCACTGTCCCCGTCTCCCAGGGCGCTCGTGGGAGGATCAGAGGGTCCCCTCCCTGCCCGGGGAGGCCAGGTGGGAGCGCAGAGGGGCTGGCTGGGCCAGGGCCTGGGGATGGGCAGGGCGGGCACCTAAAATACTCATAGGAGAATTCCTCCAGGGTGTGCAGCTTCTCCTCGGGCTGCTCCTCCGGGGACAGCTCTGCGGGCCGCCCCTCCTGGGCCGCCAGCTTCCGCTTCTCTGGTGACATGGCCAGCAAGCTCTGTGGGGGCACGGGCCTCTGGGTGTCCAAGAGCCCCTGCCCCTGGGCCCTTCCCATGGGCTCCCCTGGCCTGGTCGCCTCAGGGACTTGGGAGGGGCCAGACCACAGGGCCAGACAGGCCAGGGCCTACCCTTCCTGTACCACCTGCTATGTGACCCAGGACCAGTGACCAGGCATCTCTGAGCCTGTCTCCTTTCCCTTAGGAGGGTTCTCAGGCCCATCAGGCTCCCCTTCCCCAGGGTATCTCTCCTCAGGGGCATCTCTGACCCTGGCCCTGCCTGCCGGGGTCCCCGCCTCCTTCAGGCCTCAGCACAAATGTCACTCCCTCAGACGCCTTCCTGGACAGGACAAGCCCTGACCCTGTGACTTGGTCCTGTAACAACCAGGGCTTCTTCTTGGTGGCAGTTGGTACACCTGCCATCAAATCATTATTTGTCTACATGCTCCCTGAGGGCGGAGATGCTACTGAGTTCAGTCCTGTATTGCGGGCCTGGGGCACACACTCGACATGCAATACATGCACGGAGAAATGCCTGTCTGCCCTTCCTCCCTGTGGGGCTGGCTGTGGGGGCGGGGGTGGGCTGGTTCTCAAGGGTAGGGAGGCTTGAGCCCCCTCGGGTCAGGGTCTAAATGAGGTGGAGGTGAGAATGGGTTCAGTCCCAGAACACTGCCGGTGGGCAGGGATGGAAGGAATGACCATTTGCTGGACACCTATTCAGTGCCAAGTGCTGTGTCAGGCCCTGCACAAGCACCTAGAGCCTCACCACCACCCACAGGGATGACGGGGCTCTCTGTGAGGGGGTAAGCAGGTCCCTGAGTGAGGACCCCAGGCCGGGCATCCCGGCCATGTCCCCAGGTGCCCACGGGTGCCCGGCTGAGGGCAGGTGAGCATGTGCGTTACCAGCAGCTGCACCGAGGGCTTGGTGACCGTCGGGATGATGTAGAGGCAGGCGGTGGGCACCAGCCCCGTCTTGCCCGTCCTGTCATTCTGGGCCAGGGTCCAGTTTTCAGAGGCCAGCAGTCCTTGCTTCTTTGTCAGGATCAGCAAGTCCCCCTTCTTGAAGGGCAGGAGGGTGACATCATCTACAAATCCAGGTCACACATGCACATGGGGCAGAGAAGTCGCCATTTACCCAGGGCTCTGCAGAGGCCGGAGGCCGTGCGGGCATCCTGCGGGCAGTCTCCGCTGACGGGATAGGAGCCGGAGACACAGAGCACGGCCACCCCGACAGTGAGTGGTGGTGGGACTCCCCGATCTCAGGCTCCCCGAGCTCCTGGCGTGGGCAGGAGCTGGGGGTGTCGGCTCAGAGGGCTGGCCAGGAGGTGGCCTGGGAGGCAGGAGGCAGGTGGGCAAGGGGGACACAACACCAACTGGCAGTCACCACCCCTGCCGGGGAGATGGGTGACCTCTCTAAGCCTGTCTCCCTTTCTGTAAAATGGAGAAGGGACCCCCCTACCACCGGGGCAGCTGGGAGGACGGATCAGGCAGCAGGGACTATGTTTCGGGTGGGGTTCACATCTCTTGCTGCTGTGAGACCCCCGTGCACAGCCCCTCCCCCACACCACCCTCTTTTCTGAGGCCTCATTTCCAGGAGAGCACAGCTCCCAGAGAACCAGACAGTTGGGGCTTAAATCCCCCCACCACATACTCCACCCACCCAGGGCTGGGTGGCCCTGAACAGGCCGCATCCCTTCTAAGCCTCTGGTCCTTGCTATAAAATGGGACAGAAGAGCGGCTGAGGGGCTGGTGTGCGAGGCACAGGCAGTGGCCCAGCTAGTCTCTGCAGGGGGGGTCACTGGCCCCTCCCCTGCTCCGGGCAGAGGCCCAGCTCCCAGTGAGCTTCCTCTCAGAGGGTCTGAGATACCTCCTTGAGCCCCTGGTTTTGTGGAAGGGAGGGCCTGGCCCGCAGCTGCCCCCACCCCAGTGCTCAGTGGGGAAGCCCCCTCTCTGCTCCAGTCCACCCAGACCTGGCCCGAGCCAACCATGCCCTCCCTGGCCACGCAAGCCGCCCCTCCCCACCGGGCCAGGCACCTGTGGCCTTCCTGTCCTGCAGTGCCATGGTGAATACGGATCTCTCCTTCAGGCCCTCCAGAAACAAGGCCACCAGCTCGGCGATGGCCACACTGCTAGGGGACCTGAATTCGTGTTCCTCTTCGTGCAGCGTGGACAGCAACAGTTTCTGCCCACCCAGGGCCTCCCTGAGGGGAAAAGGGTGCGACATGACCAGAGGCCTCCTCCACCCAACCCCTTGTGTGGGCCCCTCCACAGCCTTAGAAGGTGACCCTCCTGAGTTACAGATGAGGGAACACAGTGGCGTGTCCAGGGCCACGGCAGGGCTGAGGGCTAAGTGCAGGGTCTGTCCAAGTCCAGGACCTTGCTGTGTGTGTAGGCAGGTGAGCCGGAGCTCAGGGTCCCTTGGGCTTCAAAGACAATGGTGGCGCCAAACCCCAGTCTGCATCAGCTCTGGGCAGGTCATGCAGTGGCCGGGGCACAGGGCCACCACAGGGATACCAGCCTGGGGGAGCTTGAGTCCCCCAGCCTCTGGATGCCTGACTCATCTATCTGCAGGCTTGGGGATGCTGTGGGGACTGACTGGCATAGAGAAGCGTGGCCAGGGTGCGCCCTGCCCACCCTGGTCATGGTTATAGTGCAGAGACACAGGACTTCACGGGGTGGTGTGGCCCAGGGACAGTGGAGGACGGGTCCTGTACATGTGCCATCTCTCCTGGAGCCCCAAGGACAGAGGTTGTGGGGACAGAGGTCTGGGGCACCTTCCCTCCAGGTACCCACCTGTCGGTGATGAGACTCATGATCTCTAGGAAAGAGAGTTCCAGGAGCATCTTCTCTTTCTGGTCCAGAAAGTACAGCCCCTTCCAGTTAACAGCCAAGATCAGCTGAGTCTTGGGCAGTCGGGGGCCTGGCCGGAGGAGACGGGGTTGTGAAGCCCGGACTGGCCCCGGGGGCCCCACCTGCACTCCCTTCCCCCGTCACAACCATTACCTGAGAGTGTGGTGACTTCAAAGAGTCGGGAGAAGAGCAGCGGCCACCGCAAACGGGCAGTGTCCACCACCTGTTCCTGCACGGCCAGTGGCGTGGCCCGCTTCTGGGTGTATGGTGCCTGCGTGGAGGACACCACATGTCACCTCCATCACTCATCATCCCCCAGCCGACTACTTGCCCAGCACCCAGGGTGGATCATTCAATGAAGCCTCTGCCTACATTGAGGTAAGTGCGGGCGAGGGCCAAGGGGGAGGCTCTGGTTGTGGGGGGGAGGACCCCTCAGGGGGCTCTGGAGAAAGCGGCTTTTCCCTCTGCAGCATCAGGACTCCCGAGGGCTGAAAGGCTGGCTGCTGCCCGCTGACTCAGCCCGGGAGACTGGGAGGGGCACGTGTGTGTCTGTGCCCTCACTGAGCTGCCCTGATCCATCCAAGATGCCAACTTGGAAGGAGGAGGGAAGGTGGAAGGGGCCTGTGACAGGGAGGGGACCTGAACAAGATGGTTTAATCCTGAAGAGGCAGGGTGAGGCTCCTGGGCAAGTAAAAGTCTCCTGTTCTCCAGTGTGGTGGGTGGGGAACCCATGATGGGGGCTCCAGCCTCTTGACACATCCAGGGCACACTTATCCCCCCTAAAAGAGCTGCAGAGCCCAAGTGCGCAGACTCCGTGGAGGCTGACCTTGGTGTGGGCAGCGGTGACCAGGCTGGCCCACGTGTCTGGGGGCTTGGTCCTGTACAGCTTGGAGGAGACACAGCTGGGCAGCAGCACCTGGATGGCCTCTCTCCCCGCCGAGGCACCAAACTGCACGTAGCAATGCTGGGCCAGCAGCTCCACCAGCTCTTCCTCCTGCACAGCCCAGAACCCCCCCGGGGTTCTGTGTGAGCCCACCCTCCCCTGCAGCGCCTTGCCCCTTGCCCAGCTCTTGCCCCAGCACAGCAGAGGTGACCGGAGCTCAAGCAAGAGCCGAGAGCATGAGCAGCCACCCTTTCAGCCACATCTGCCAGGCAGGACCTGTCCCTTCCCCAACAAGGCAGCAACACTGTGCGTCCTGACCAGGTCCCAACGTGGGCTGTGCTCGGGCTGGCGGGCCGGGACCCCACCCCCATCAGCCCTGGCCTGAGCCCTGCGGGCCCTCTGCCTGAGGACAACGGGTGATCCCCGCCCCATGTCCTCTCTCAGCCCTATGGAGCCAGTGAGTGTGCAGGAAGGAGCTCTGAGGCAAAGGTGGCGCCACAACACTGCTGTCTGCGTGGGGTAAGTGTGGGCAAGGCCACACCTTGTCCTCCCTGGTCCCCACATGCATGGCTTCTGCGGGGACTCATCTGGGCATGGGGCTGTGTAAGTCACCAGCACAGCCCAGCACAGAGCAAGGCTCTCCCCTCCGGAAGCCCCAGTGCCAAGCAGACCCCTTCTTTCCAGGACACTGAAACTGGGCCAAGCCACCTAGTCGCCTGCCCTCTGGTCCCCTGGCCCCCGCCTCTCCCTGCCCACTGTCCTGTTCCAGGCTGGCCTCCAAGACTGCTGCAGCTGCCTCTGATCCCCAGAGCATCCTCTGGGTTCAGCCCAGGGAGGTCTGCCCCCCCTGAAGAGGGGCAGTGCTGCTCCAGGACCTCAGGTGCACGACCTCCTCTCCCTCTATTCTCACTGCCATCAGGAAAGCTCTGGTGACTCTGCACGTGCTTGATAAGGGCCCGAGGCTCTGAGAGGTGACCTAATGTTCCAAGGCCACACCTTGGAAGAGGCACAGGTGGGACCCGGATTCAAGTGCTGGGGCTCCAAGGCCATGCTCTTGACCCCCAGGCCCTGTGTCCCCTAAGCAGCTGCTGTGGTGGAGCCGATGGCAGGACTCTCCAGCCTGCTGCCGGACCCACCCTCACAGGCTAGAGTGAACCGTGGCTGAGGAAGGAGATGGAGGCCCAGGCAGGGACAGCTGCGCCCTGAGGGGCCCGGGGCCCGGCACTCGCGGACACATTCCTGGGTCCACTCCTCTCCCTGGGCCTCCTGCCCGCCACGCTCCCCTCTGCCTCCCGGGGGGCGTCCCTGGTGGCCGCCGCCCCAGCTGGTCCAGACGGCCCCGTCTGCGAACTGTCTCCCTGGGGCTGTGTGATGCGCGTGGCTTCAGCGCCCTGGCACCGTGGTCCCCTCACCTTCTCGAAGCTGTACTCTCCGGACCGGACTCCGTGGAGGACTTGACGGTAAATGAGCTGGGTGCTGACGGGGTCCTCCCGGGAGTTGTGCCAGGGGGTGAAGAACTCCTTCCGGAAGTAGAGGCGCCAGGGCGCCTGGCGCTCGCTCCCGCCCCTCTCCCGGGCCAGCTGCTCACACTGGGCCACGGCGTCCATCACATGGTCGCGCCCGCTGCCCAGGGACCAGAACTGAGGCCAGAACCGGGGCGGCAGGGGTGAGCGACCACTGTGGCTCCAGCCCCGGGGACCCCGCCCTCCACGCAGGCCTGCGCGCTGGGAGGATAGCACCCTCTGGACCCTGTGGGGCTCCTCCCCCACAGGGCGTGGCCTGTCAATCACCCCCAAACACCCCACGGCCCCGCCCACAGGAGGCGTGTGCCCACGTGACTGGGTCCAAATGCCTTGGCTGGTCGGTGTGAGTGAGTATGGGTCTGAGGTTGTGGGCCTGAGGGTCAGGGCATCCGGAAGGCAATGATGTGGGGTTTGGGTGGGCCTGTGCCGGTGTGTCCCTCCACACTGCTGCACGGGGTATGAGCTCCTGCACAGGATGTGGGCTGCTGGGACATGGCAGGGGACCTTTGAGGTGTGCAGGTGCCACTATCTGGGGCCAGGGTACAGCCACAAGGCTGAGGGTGTGAGTGCTGGGGCAGGGGGACAGGCTGCCTGGTTGTGAGGCAGGTCTGTGTGGGAGAGCTTGTGTTTGTGTCTGTGTTTGGAGCCAGGAGGGCTAACTGTGGCCAGGCTGGCCTGTGTGTGTAAGGGAGGCGGGCAGAGGATGGGACCCCCGGCCAGTACCTTGTCATACACGGCAACCTGCAGGGAAAAGCCCAGGTGGTCGCCGAGGCCCTGCTTACGGGCGATGTGCAGGCAGACTTCCCGAGACGTCGAGGCGGAGTCCACCGTGACGGTCAGGCTCTCTCCAGTCGCCAAGGTGACATGGACCGGGATGTGCTTCTTGGACTTGACAGCCTGGGAACAGATGGAGACTGATGTCCTCTGCCCAGGAGGCCCCTGGGTTCAGCTGCCCACGCTGGAGCTTCCGGAATCTGGGGCCCAGAGGCAGGCACCCCATCCCCTCTACCCAACCCGCCATCCCTGCTAGCCCACCCCGGCGGGTTCCGAGGCCTGGGCCTCCTGATGCCCCACCCAGCTCAGCAGGGAGTTAACGAAGTCCAGGCCAGCAGACGTTTGTGCTGAGCTGACGGGCTGGGCCGGGGCAGGAGCAACGCCCACAGTGCAGCCTGGCAGTTCGTAGGCTTCTCCTAGTTCGAATCGGCTGTCCGTGGGGTGCAGCCTGCAGGCCGAAGGCCCCGCTTTAACCTGAGAACCCTGAGCTTTGGCGAGGTTGAGTGACTCAGAATCACACAAGGTCAGAGAGCTCTTGGAAATGTCCGAGTCTTGGACTCTGGACCATTTGGGGTCCAAGGAAGCTCCTGTCCCCCTCTGTACAGGGGGTGAGCCTGGCCACGTGGCTGCTGCGAGTTTACATGCACCACCAGGGCTCCTGGGCCGGGCAGGCAGATAAGGTGGAAGAGGGGGCGGCCCTGTGGACCTGGCTGGCGGGGTGAGACAGGGAAGGGATGCAGCAGGAGGTGACCCAGGTGGAGGGCACCACGGGGGACTGGTACTGAGTTCGTTCCAGGAGCCACGGTACAGTGGGGTGCAGGAGGCCCCCTCAACCCTGCCTGTGTCTGAAGGCCCCCTCCTGAGGATGCTGCGGGAACTCACAGGGGGCACAAACAGCAATGCTGCCAAGGGGGACAACCTTGGAAGGACCATATAAAATGTAAATGTCCTTGGGCGGGGTTGGTGGTCCTTCGCACCTGCTGCTAAGGAAGTGAAGAGACTTATTTTCTCCATCTGCTAGTAGGGTCCCAAACGAATGTGGACTTAGATTCACATCCACCACCTACCTGCAGCTCCAGCCAGGCGGGGGGCTCTGTGCGCACCCCGTTGGCGCAGGTGCGTCTCAGGCGCTCAGCACAGAAGGGCCCGTAGCCGGCTGGCCCTTGACCAATGAAGTTCAGCAGATACTGGTGGGAGAGGAAGGGAAAGGGAGGAAGCCACTTAGAACCGAGGCGACTTTCTACTTACTATCCAGATTCTAGAAACTCTAATACTATGTGCGGTCATGGGTGGGTTAACTAACCTCATTGTGGCAATCCTTTGGCAATATATACCCATATAAATTCACTACACTGTACATTTTATACTTACATGTATATAATGCTCTCACAGAGCATTGTATAGCTGTTATATCTCAAAGCTGGGAAGAAAACTTTTAAATAGAAATAAAAATGATAATACTCTTGGCAAGGGTCTGATGGCATGGGCGCTCTCACACTATGAGACAGAATTTAAACTGGCACATTTCTGAGGAGCCACTTGTCAACAGGTTTTAAACAGCACATAGTTTTAAAATGTGCATACTCTAAACAAACTTACGGAGGGGATAAGGGGGTAAAGGGATAAATTGGGAGTTTAAGATTTACAGATATTAACTGCTATATATAAAATAGATAAACAGGAAGGTCCTACTGCAGAGCACAGGGAACTATATTCAATAGCTTATAATAGCCTATGATGAGAAAGAATCTAAAAAAGAATATATATATATATAACTGAATCACTATGCTGCACACCAGAAATTAACACATTGTAAACTGACTATACTTCAATTATAAATTGATTAAATTAAAAATTTAAAATGTGCATACTCTTTGACCAATAATTCAAACCTCTCTTAAAGGTAGATATATATATTTTTAATCACAGTGGTGTTTATGTGATGGGCATTTGGAAGACGGATCCTAAATGTCCATCAACAAATAAAATACGCTGTGGGACAGCTCTGACAGATGGCATTAGTGCTGCTGCTTGGGGACAGTTTATGACATGCAGAGATACTTAAAGAGACAATTGAAAACTGCAGGAGAGCCAACGTTCTAAATATGTTTGATAAGGTATGTTTGATCTTTCTGTCTCACAGAGATTTCATGAGGAGAGGCAGCCTGGAAGGGTTTATTGGTGTCAGGAGTGGCCCGGCGCCCCAGGCAGATGGCCGGGGGATCACGCTGCCTGCTGTCCCTGACGGGACGAGAGGAAGTGAGACTGTTTTCTGTGTGATCCCAAGTATGACTCAAAAGGCCAGAAATTGTAACAGAAGTCACCTCTGGGTGTGGGGGTAACTTATGTTCTTTTTAGACTTTCTGCATTTTCTATATATTTTATCATCAGAACCCAAAGGTAGCAAGGCCTGGGGCCCGAACACTTGGAAGCCCCTCCCTGTTCAGTTTTACAGCCGAGAGAGATGCTGCAGCCAATCTCCAGTTGGTGCCCACCCCTTGGACACCTTTGCCTTTTCAATGCCTGTTTCATCTACCATCTCGCTGTCTCCTGGTGACTGAGCCCAGGTGAGATGGCCCTGCAGACCCTGAACAGGGGCCAGAAGGAGCAGCCTCTTTTCCAGATGGAGAAGCTGAGGCGCAAAGACACTTAGGCCCTGCCGCCCACCCTGGCCCACAGGAGCAGGAGAACCAGGCCAGGCCCACCCAGGCTCCAGCCGTCACCTGCCCTACCCCACCCACCCACCCCCAGCCCCGGCCCCGGGCCCTCCCCACCTTCGTGAACCTCTCGGAGGGCGGGAAGCAGCCCAGGCACAGGCTGAGAAGGATCCAGCCCCGCGCCAGGCTGCTGGTTTTGTAGTTCTCTGACAGCTGCTTGCAGATCTGACAGTAAATCTCATCCCTGAAAGACACAGAGCGCTGGGGGCCGGTGGAGGGGCCAGCTTTGGTGGGGAGAGGAGGCAGTGGCGCCCAGGCACCCAGCTCCTGCTGTACCTGGAGAGGGGCATGTTTGTGGGGTGACCGCCAGCCTCCTCACCTCCGACTGCCTCTGTTGGCCCCCCTGCCACCCCCAGGCCCACCTCGGACCCTGTCACCACCCCAGGGTCTCCCTGGGGCTCTGCACCCCCACTCCTGCTAGCCCCAGCTCCTGTCTCCCCAACGCCTCTGCCCTCCTGGTCAGTCATCTCGGCCCCTCCCTCATTTTGGCCTCTGCTCCCTCCTCACCCACTCTGTCCACAACACCTCGGCCCTCCAGCTGTGGGGCCCAGCTGCAGGAAGGGCCCAGGGGTCTCCAGCCGAAGCCCTGCCCTTCGCAGCCCAGCCCAACCTGATCCGCTCCTTTCCCCAACCTCCCGATTCTTCCAAATCTTCTCCCTTTGCCTCAGGCCGTGAATGCAGCCACCCCCACCACTGCAGAGAGAAAAGTGAGGACGTCATGGGAGAACCCCTAAACTCCTCACCTCCTGATCAGTTCCCATGCCCACAGGCCCATAAGCCTCTCCAATCCATGTCCTCTTGGGGAGGGGACCTTCCTGGACCCTTCCCCATTGGCTCAAGCCTCTATCATCATAGAAAAGTGTCTGTCAGCCTCTCCAATCTCCCATGTGCAGAGGCCAGCATCCTTCCCCTAATGACTCAGTGATGTGCTGGTAAATGTTTAACCAACTCTCCTGGGGCAGGGGAGGGGGAAGCCCTGAAACTTGTTGTATTTTCCAATTTCTGTGGTGTAAATATTCCCACTGATGTCAGTTTCCGGCTACCAGGGTGATGTCACTGCCCACAGAGTGGGGAGGAGACGGGCACTGCCAGGTTGCACGGGCCAGTCGTGTCAGCCCCAGTCTTTCTTCTGGAGACACTTGAGGTACCGCCATCAACCCTTCACCCAGACTGGAAACCTGGGGGCTGGCCTGACTCCTCCATCAGCCACCATCTGCCACCACCTGGCTTCTAGAAATGTTCTCTGTCTCCTGCTCCCTGAGCCATCTCTCGTTCACTCTCCCTGGACCTCTGCAGCCGTCCTCTCCTGGCCGCTCACCCCCACGCTCCATCCCTCTACGTCACTGCCAGGGAGAGCTTCCTAGAAGTCAACCATGATCATGGTCTTCTCTTCCTGAAAGCTGTTCCCCACTGCTCTTAGGATTGACTTCACACTCCGCCCCAGCTGTGTCAAACCACCTGGAATTCCAGACCTAGGCTGTCTCAGGGCTCTGGGACTCTGTCCAGCCTCTCCCTCTGTCTAGTGAACACCCCTCCGCCCTCCTGCCCCGCCTGGCCCAGAAGGGTGTTACCATTCCTCCTTCTTGGTGCCCTCACGGGCCCCCTGTCCTAGTGCAGGCAGCTACTGTGGGGCTCCGGGTCCTCCCGTGCTCCCCAAGTAAAGGAGCTCCTTGCAGACAGAGACACATCGCCTTCGTCTCTACATCCCCAGCCCTCATGCGGGGGCCTGGCCCCAAGCAGGTCCTTAATGAACAGATGTCGAATGTATGGTTGGATGTGGAGTTGGGCATTTACCTTGTCATGCAATTTCACTAAGACCCCAGAGCCAAGGACACACAGAAGATAATACTCAACATTCTCTAGAGATACATTCTTGTAGGATTTACTAAAAGATGGCAGGGCCAGTCCAGCCACCATGCTGTCTCGCTTCCTCTGCAGAATCCTAAGCTACCTATAATGGAGCAAAATAGTCAGGAACTGGGAACTGCACTTGGCCTTCTCAGTGGGGCAAGCACGGATGAGCTCCTGCTGACCAAGCAGATGCCATGGAAGGAGTTGGGCTGTGGGTGTCTTGACGGGACCCACACCAACAGGCCAACCATCATTCCAGAGCATCCCACCAGTAAGAGGCTGTGGTGTGTTCCATTAGGAGTGAGAGTAGACAGGGAATCTCGTGGGATCCCTGAGAGAGCTGGCCCCAGTTGGAGTCAGGGCCATGTGCGATTGGCTACCGGGGTATCTGAAGAACCCACAATGCATCTCATTTGGACCCAGCGTTTATGTGTCTGCCATGTTGGAGGGTGTGGTGGCCAGTGAGGACTGACCAGAAGAGAACTACCAGTAGAACCAACTAAGAAGAGTTGTCACATCGGTGTCATGCAGGCAGCTTAAACTGGGGAGAAAACTGACTTGAAGAACCAGCAGACAGAGTCTGGGGTACCCACAGCAGTAGAAAGTGAGAAAGGAAATCCCGGAACGAAGACAATCACAGAAGGTGAGTCTGAAATTTTACATATAAAATCATCCTAAATCTCTGCTCACCCCTGATCTACACATGTGTCGGGCAGACTCCAGGCTGCCCAGCAAAGGCTAAAGTAACTGCACGGGGATTCCAGCTGCTGCTTACCATAGGGAGTCAGAGTTTGAATCCAGCCAAGTTAACTGTCCACCAAAATGAAAAGCCAACACTCTTTGAAGGAATATAACAGATCCCAGTCTCTAAACATCCCATCCTCAACGTCCAGGAGACAACCCAAGGAAATCACAGTCAAGTACTAGACATGTGAGGAAACAGGAAAGCACAGCCATTCTCAAGAGAAAATGCAGTCAACGGAAACCGATCCTAAGATGACCCAGATGGTTGGATTTATCAGCAAAGGTTTTAAAACTACCATCAATATGCTAGAAGACATAAAGGACACCATGGTCACAGGGAATGAACAGACAGGAAATCTTGGCAGAGCAACTGAAACTATAGAGAAGAACCAAGTGCAGACTCTGGAACTGAAAAATATAATATCTGAAACAAAAAAAAATGTTGGATGGGTATAATGACAGACCGAGGAAGACAAAAAACTCAGCAAATGTGAAGATAGATTAATAGAAACTATCCAATCTAAAGAACAGAGGGAAAAACAAAGAAAGAAAAGGTGAACTTATCTTCAGGGACCTGAAGATAGGGACCTGTAAAAAAGTCTTACATCAGTTTAATTAGAGTTCAAAGGAAAAGAGAGAAAGAGAGAGCATGAAGCAGAAAAAATATTTGAAGAAATAATGGCCCAAATTTGGTTAGAAAGAATAATCTAAACCATGTGAACCCCTAAAATACAATAGTTGGTCCCTGAAAGCAGTATACTTATCTCTTAAAACTTGCATAAAAATACAATTCCCATACAGCAAACTGCATATAAAGCAGAAGGAATATAATATAAATGAGGAACTTGTTCATTTGCAGGGCCCTGCATTAAAGCCTGTTATAAAATGAATCACCAGCCCATGATGAAGTTGTTTTTCTAAAACTGGGTTTTACCCATGCGTTTTAATACAGAGCAAAGGGAAAATCCTTGATGGGTATAAATATCTGCAGTCCTGAGACCTCGCCTGCAGGCCCTGGGACAGGGAACAGGGCAAGGCTGCGCCTTCAGCTGAGAGCCAGTTTGTGTATGTGTGTGGCGGGGGGTGTTCTGAATGGGTGGGGTGGGAGCAGGGACTGACCTGAGGCCAGGCCGCAGGATGGCGTAGCCCACGATGAAGTGCACCTTCTCCAGGTTGGACATGGGTCGGTCTGAGATGGGGCCGTCATGCTCAAAGGGCTCTTCTCCAATACTCAGCTGGCTGGCCACCTTGAAATCCAAAGGGGGCGGTCAGGGCAGCTGGGGTTCTTCCCATTTGCAAAGGAGGGAACCGGGCAAAAGCCTGCAATGCTGTGGCAGAGCTGGGTAAGGTGGGGGGTCCCCTGACCCTGGGCTCACCTGGCCCGTGACCCGGGAGGACCGCTTCAGCTTCATGGAGGAGATGTCCTTGGTCCCTCTGTCCCTGTGGCTGGGCTTCTGTGGATGGAGACAGTTCCTGAGGGAAGGTGAACCCGGGTGACACTTCCTAACGCTGACCCGACAGCTACCTGGCTGGCGGGGTGTTAGCCTCCAGCTCACCCAGCTGTCTCCTGGCCCAATTCACAAAGCACCATGTGGACCCTCATCTCATCGACAGGTGTGCATCCTCATCCTCACTGCCAGGTGAGGAAACGGAGACCAGACGGAAGCTGCTCAGCCAGCAACCAGCCCTCTGGGAGGGCTCGGGACCATTCTGATTCCAAAGCTTGGCCCTCTCCCCAGCAAAGCCCTCTGATGGAGGGCTGGCTCTGAGCCCAGGTGCCCAGGACACCCCGGGCCACGGTCATTCACAGTGAAAACTGAGTGGATGAATTGGGATTCACTCTGCCCACTACATGGGGGATGCTCTGCTGAAGGATCAGAAGAATCTAGGCTGCAGGGTGGGGACTGGTGGGGAGGGCCTGCTCCCGGCCATCAGACGCTGCTGGTCTCCTCAGGCAGGGGTCACCCCCTGTCCTAATGGTGTCCTGAGAAGTGGCTGCCACAATCAGAGCTCCATGTGGGGCCGGGCTTGGGTCCTGGAGGGCTAGGCACCAGCTTCTGGCTGGGGGAGAACTGGTTTGCCACGCTGAGTCCACGTGTGACACACAGTAGCTCCCTCAGCCCCCTGCTCCGTGTTGGGGGCACATGGTGGGTGCATAAGAAACGTGCAGGAAGGAACGCTTGAGATCTGACCTCTGGGAAGCCAGGCCTGCTTCCCCCTGTGCTCACCTTCCAGAGGTGCCGGCGGCTGGACAGCCTCCCTTCCCTGAGTGGTGGCCAGCCTCCAAGGTGGCCCCCACTGACCCCTGCCTCCTAACACTCTCACCCATCGTGGTGGGCAGGCATTATAGCTTCCTTCTTGCTTTCTCTCTTACATCACTCTGTCTGGAGGAAGCGTAGTGTGAGAGCATGCTGGCAGCCCTGGGGGGAGGCCCAGGTGGCCAGGACTGAGGCTCCTGCAGCAGCTACATGAGGAAGCTATTTCTGGATGCAGAGCCTGGAGCCCCAGTTGAGCCTTCAGATGAGAGCTGACTGCAACCTCATCAGAGACCATGAGTCGGAACTAACCAGCTATGTGGCCCCTGACCTTCAAAAACTGCGTGGATAATAAACACGGGCTGTTTTATGCTGTTAAATTTAGGGAGTAATTTGTTGCATTGCGTTTGATAACCATTAGTGTCCAGAGCCCAGGTCTCTAGAGATCAGGGAGTCAGGACTTCAGTGTGGGCAGTGTCTCCACAATCTGTGGACCAGATCTGGCCACGTGGTCCTAGGCTGCAGACTCCCTGAGATTTCTGTGCAACTCGTCTGCACACGGGACTCACCCCTGTCTGAGCTGAGTCCCATGCACTTGACGTAGGAGGCACTGCAATATGGTGATTTACAAAAAGAGAGAGATATTTGGTCTTCATCCCCGTTACTGGCACAGAGCTCCTAAAAACCCTTAAAATTTCCTGTGAGAAAGGAAATCTTTTTATGTTAATAAGATGATCTTTGGGGAGGCACCTAAGGATGGGGGCTGGTTGCCAGCGGACAACTTTCAATCCCACCCCCTGCTTCTGGGAGGGCAGAGGGGCTGGAGATTGAGTTCAGCTGGCTCAGTGGCCAATGATTTAGTCAACTGTGTCTGCATAATGAAGCCTCTGTAAAAACCCCAAGGGACAAGGTTCACAGAGCTTCCATGTAGGTGGACCCTGCAGAGATTTGAGGAGAGAGGCAGGCTCAGGGAGCATGGAGGGTCTACACCTGTTTCCCCACCCCTTGGTGTACCACTCCCATCCAGCTGTTCTGAGTTATATTCTTTTATAATAAACCAGGAATCGGCTAAGTAAAACGTTTCTCTGAGTTCTGTGAGCCGCTCCATCAAATTAAACCCAAGGAGGGGGTTGTGGGAACCTCGGATTTATAGCTGGTCGGGCTATCAGTAAACAGCCGAGGTACCAGTAAACAATCTGGACTTGCAATTGTGGTGGGGGGTCGTCTTGTAGGACCAAGCCTTTAACCTGTGGGCTCTGACGCTATCTCCAGGTAGACGGGGTCAGAACTGAGTTGAATCGTAAGACATCCAGCTGGCTTTGAGAATTCTTGGTGTGGCGGGGAGAAAACCCACATATATTGGAATTGGTGTCAGAATTACAGGCTGTCAGGGCTCCTGCTGCTGGTGGGCCCCATGCTGTCACTGCTGTGTGATGCCTTTGGACTATTCTTAGTTAATTCCACTAAGATTACATCATGCAACCAGGCCTTTGGAAGGACTTCTGACCGAAAATGGATGTGAACGGACCTTTCATCAGAGGGCTGGGTAGAACACGGGTAAAGAACTTGGTCTTTGAATTCAAAGCCTGGCTCTGTCACATGTATTCACTGTGATCTGGGGCAAGTCACTTCCCTTGTCAGTGTCTTTAGCTATGATAAGCTTAATAAGCTGTTCTAGGAATTTGAATCGTTTTCAAGCCACACCCAGTATTCAGAGTCTGGGAGACCCTCTCCTACAATGACTGCAGAATTCAGTTAAGTCTGGGGTGTAAAGGCTGACCCATGAGTTCCTGAGTGCAATGCAAGACTGGAAACTTCGTGAGCCCCTGGCTTGGGCTGGTCCAGTGAGGGATGCTTACTCCAAGCCCTGCCTCCCGCTTCTGGTCCAGTTTCCTCGGTTCCCTGGGCCTGGGGACACCCGGAGGGGGCCGCCCTTGGCCACTGCCCGTGCCTACGCACCTGTGCGGATCCGCTGCGCCGTGGAGGCTGGGTGCTGCTCTCCCCGTCCAGGGCGTCGTGGATCTGCCGCATGACCGAGCGGTCCTGCAGGGTGCTCCTGGCAAAGAGCACTGGCTCCGGAAGGTCACCCATGAACCTCAGGATGATGCACCACACTGCCAGGGCAGCCTGGGGAAACAGGGACAGAGCACCAGGCTGGAGCCCACTCATGTGCAGTGCGGAGCCCGTGGGACCCCGCCCTGGGCCCTGCCGAACTGGTCGGGGGGAGGACTGAGCCACCAGAAACCAGAAGACCAGGTACCGAGCAGTCAGCATCGTCCTCATGGTAGAGCAGAGGGTATCGGAGGGGCCGCCGGATGTGCGTGTGGCTGGCCGATTTCTGGAAGTAGGTTGCGGCAAACTTGGGGAAGGTGTACTCGGCCAGGCCGTCCACGTCCTCCTCTGGCTCCTCCATCATGGGGACCGTGTCCAGGTCAACCTCAGGCAGCTTCTGGGTCCTGGCTTCCAGCTCCTGGTTGCCAGGAAGGGGGAGGGACAGGGGTCAGCTGTCCTTTCAGATGTCACCTGGCAGTCTGTGCATCTTTGGGGGCCTGGAAACCCCAAGAAGGGTCTGCCTGGTTCTGCAGAATTACCCACTCCGCTTGTGTTGGAGACCTCCCCATCCCACCCGCCTCCGTGGGCCCCTTTGGCGTGAAAGGCCAGCTACTTGGCAGGTGCCCTCAGAGCCCTCTGCCTGCAGACCGCTGCTCTCCAGAACCCCCGCCCCACTCCCTACTGGTCTCCTGCCTGCCTTGGTCAAGTGCTCCTCCTGTGAAGGTGGGCCCGGCCACCCACTGCACAGATTTTGTGCGTATGCATGCGCATGTATGTGTGTGCATGGTTGAGGGATGGGGGAAGTATAAGCACCTGAGGAGATGCCCAGGTCCCTGGGTCTCAGGGCCCAGAGCAGGGTGTGCAGAGTCAGCAGGGCCACGCCGGGAGCTGCCCTCTCTCGTCCCCCATCAGACAGGGCTCCCTACTGGTGGCCTTCGTTTTCTGTTGGATCCCCAGGTCACATCTAACAGAGCAGTGGCCACCAAGGTGCTCTGTCCCAGGGACCAAATACACATGCAACTAGCTGCCTGATTGACAGCCCCATAACATGGGCATGTGAAAGTCTCTAGGATGTCTGGCAGGTAAGAAACCTGCTTAACTTGAAAGGGTTGGATGGGAGAAATCCACGCCCCACTTCCTGTCCTTGCTCGCCCACCCTGGATGGCAGCACACACTTCACCACCTACTCTTAACAGCTCCCCTAGCTGAGTCCTGGCTTCTCCCTCTAAAGCCTAGAGTTTGCCTGAGGTCAGGGATGGGGCAGGGCCACCCCCTTGCAGGGCTGACTCCATCTCACCTCGAAGAGCGGGGGCGCCTGGCCCTCCTGCCCGCCCGTCAGGGAAGGCAGGAAGCCAAACACCTGCTCCACCATCTCCGTGTCAGTGACGCTGTTGTAGATGGACTTCTGCTTCCTGGTGGGGACAGCCGTCGGGCTCTTTGGCTTTGCAGCCGGGATGACCAGAGGCCCCTGCAGGTACACCCCATGGGGCCACGGTTACCACAGGTGCGGCTGGGGCAAGTCCCCCACGGAAGCCACACAACCTGCCATCATTTGACGAAATATTTTTCCTCTAAAATTCTAGGTTTTCATAGCCAGAGGGACTGGGGATCAACCAGTCCTGGCTTTTCATTTCCCAGTGGAGAATCAGAGGTTCCCACCAGTAAGCATCTCCCCTCTCCTTTGCACTACCTCAGACCCCAGAGATTCCCCAGAATGTAGCTGCAAAACCCACGCAGGCCCACCCAGTCCCTTCCCTCAAAGAGCACCTAGGCTCCCCTGGGAGAGGGCCCCGGGTGCAGGAGAGTGCTGCTGACACGCCTGAGGGTCTCCCCTCCACTTGCTCTGCCCACTGTATCAGGACTCTGCTCAGTGGACCCATGTTCATTTATGGGGCAGTGGTAGCCTTCATCCTCGCCTCTTTCCTTTACGGAGGGAAGTGAGCAAGTTCTGCCGAGTGAGCTGGAATCTCAGGTCCCTTGGGATGGAGGAAACGGGATCCCGCAAGGGAGGAATTTCAAAACGCAGGGAGACGCAGCTTGGAACCACTCCCCTGCCGTCCCCTTCTCCTGCCATCCCCTTCTCCTGCCCAGACTCCCGAGGGCTCCTCTTGGTGTTTCTCTGCCCTTGGCCATTACTCCACCGCCCAGGAATCAGGGCCCTTCGCTCTTCTCCATGGAACGGCAGCCTCCCATATTCAGCTGGCCCCGGTTTCCAGAGCCTTCCAGGGGCCCGGCCAGCCCTGCTGAGAAGTTATCCCTGAAGCTAAAAGGAGGGGACCAGGGAGCTCCACTGCCGCCTTCCAGGTGTGAGGCTGTCCTGCCATGTGCTGCGTCTCCCAGGCTGCATCCTCTGAGCTCCCAGGGGATGACCTAGGAGGGCTGGGTGACGCCAGGGCCTGCTACCGTAATAACTTTGGACAAGGAAGGGACAGGAGCGTCTGGTGAGAGCTCTCTGTTGCTGCTCGCTCCTCCTGCCCACCTTCCCTGCCCCTGTTTGGGCCCAGCCATCCCCTACCTACCCAGGAGGGCCGTGACCACCTACATTGGCTTTCTGCTGTCGGAAGCGGCGCCGGGCGGCGGCACCCCTGGCATGCGCCTGGATGACCACCACCGCCCTCCTCTTGGCCTGGACTTGCTGGCGCACCAGGTAGCCCCTGCAGAGGGCCTGCAGCCGGGCCATCCTCCGCCGCAACGCCTGGTGCTGCTTTGCCAGCAGGTGACTCCGGGCGATGGCCTGCAGGCGCTCAAAACCCAGGAAGATCTGCGAGGCAGGAGGGACGTGAGGGACTCGCGTTCACAGAGGGGCCGGGGCCAGGGGTGGGGGGCACGGAGCCCTGAGAAAGGCCTTCCTGAGGGGACAGACAGCGAGAGGCAAGGTGTCCTCGCAAATTAGCCTTGCAGCCATCCGCTTCTGGGCAAAGCACAGGTGCTGGCATTTTCTGCACCTGTGAGCACCAGCCTAGTGAGTGAGTCATCCTGTAAAGCACTTAGCACAGAGCCTGGCCTGAACTATGTGCTGAAGAAGTGTTTTCAAATGGCATCAATAATAGAGTGGTCTCCCAGTGGCTAGTGACAGGGAACTGGTTTGGAGGTCACCTGGGGGACAGGATTCCAGGGACCGTGCTAGAAAGAGCATGCTGAGGTCCGCTGCCTGGGTGTCTGTGATCTGACGCCTCTCAAATTCCTCAACACACGTTGACACGCACGTTCACTCATGCCGCTCTAGCGGGTCCCGCCTCCCCGGTGAGTTTTCTCACCAGCTTGAAGTTCCTCCTGCCGTAATAGCCCCTCCACGCGGCCTGGATGGTCACGGCTGCCCGCCTCTGCCTCACGAACTCCTGCCTAGGGGGGACACGACACGCAACACAGAGGTGTGTCACAACCTCAGACACCGTAAAGCCTTTGGGGGAAAAATCTAACTTGAAGGGAAGAGAGAGAATGAAACGCTGGGGAAAATGAATATACACAATATTTCTTTTCCAAAGGCCCTTCTAAGGCCAAAAGATAGACATGTTAGGAACTGAAATTCTGTTGTCAACAACGAAATTTGTGAATGAGGACAGTCCAGCTTTTGGAGTAACTGGGAAATTTTTCCTCGTTCCCCTCGAAGATCCAGGAAGTGATAAAACCTGTTTCTAACTTCGTATTCCTTGCTAGATTGCACACACACACCTCCTGTGGCCACTAAGCCCGGGTGTCTGCCAGAAATCAGGTCAGAAATCTCAGGACCCGGACTCCTCTCCGGGGACAGGTCAAAGCAGAGGGAGGGAGGTGGGCTGAATGTGCAGCAGGTAGCCTGAAGCCTGGCCTCTGGGAGCTGGAAACACCCCCAGGGGAGCTTGGATGTGTCTTTTATCCCACACTTAACTGAGTTTTCTTATCACTTCTAATAATTTTTTCAGGGCATTTTCTTAGGTTTGGAACAGTACATCTCAGTCATATTAGAAAAACCATTTTCCGGGAGCGGGGGAAGGGGGAATGGATGAAGGTGGTCGGAAGATGTAAATAAACTTCCAGTGATAAAAAAGTACTAGAGATGTAACACACAACACGAGGACTAGCGTTAACACTGCTCTGTGGTATATATGAAAGTCTTTAAGAGATAGTAAATCCTAAGAAGGACTTACATCACAGAGAAAAGCACATTTTCTTTCTTTCTTTCTTTTTTAAAGTACCTTTTTAAAAATTTCCTCTTTATTATTATTTTTTTATATTGGGCTGACTCATTTTCCTGTTGTCGAATATTTCACTGCCTCAAGTTTTTGCTCTTGTATATTAAACTTTTGTTTCTTTTTTTTTTTTTTTTTTTGCAGGGGAAGGTAATCAGGTTTACTTATTTATTTATTTTTTAGAGGAGGTACTGGTGGTTGAACCCAGGACCTTGTACGTGCTAAGCATGGCCAGGAAGAGGTGGCACACATTTTCCAAGGGCTGAAAGAAATGAACTATCAACCCAGAACTCTATACCTAGTGAAAACAGCCTTCATAAATGAAAGGGAGAGCAAGACATTCTCTGCTGAAGGAAAGTGAAGAACACTAAGAGAATTGCCAATATACCTACCCCAAAAAGGGTGGCTAAGGAAGTTCTCTAAACAGAAAGGAAATGATGAACGACGAAGCCACGGAATGTCAGCAAGAAAGAAACAGTAACCAATAATACGGGTAACACAACAGGCTTTCGTCTTCTCTTGAGTTTTCTAAACTACATTTGGTGATTGAAGCAAAATTTGTATCACTTTCTGATGTGGATCTAAATGCATATAGAGGAAATATTTGAGAAAATTATATTGCAAATGGGAGGGTAAATCGACCTAAAGTTTCTACACTTCTCTTGGAGTGGTAAAATGATAACACTATGGACTGTAATAATTTGTTTATATATAATGTAATATTTAGAATAACCACCAAAAATCCTATAAAAAGAGATACACTCTAAAACACCACAGATCAGCCAAAAGGGAATTCTAAAAAAATATTTAAGTAACACATAAGAAGGCAAGAAAAAGAACACAGAGAAATGAAAAGTAGACTAATTAGAAAGCAAAAAATTAAATGGCAACTTCAAGCTCTAACATACACAACTACATTAAGTGTAAAAGACCTAACCACAGCAGTTAAAAGACAGAGATTGGCAGAATAGATGAAAAAGCATGACTGTCTATGAGGAAACTCACAGAAAATATAGTGATAACAATAGGTTGAAAGTAAAAGGGCAGAAAATATATATCATATAAATAGTAACCAAAATAATACAGGAGTGGTTATATTAATACCAAAGCAAAGAAAATAGCCAGAGACTGAGAGGGACATTATGTGATGATAAAAAGGTAAATTCATCAGGAAGACATAGCAATCCTAAATGTGTATGCCCTAAACAGCAGAGCTGCAAAATATGTGAAACAAAAACAGAACTGAAATGAAAAATAGGAAAATCCACAATTATAGTTGGAACATTCAACACCCTTCTCTCAATAACTTGATAGAACAACTAGACAGAAATCAGTAAGAATATAGAATTCAACACCACTGTCAACCAACAGGATCTAGTCGACATTTTTAGAACACTCAACAACAGCAGAAGAAATGTCCTTTTCAAGCACCATTAGAACCTATACCAAGATATCCTGGGCCATAAAGGAAACATCAACATATTTAAAATAATTTATCTCATGGATAGTATCTCTGACCACAGTGGAATCAAACTGGAAATAGTAGAAATCAATAACATAAAAATAAAGGAAATATCCTCAAACACTTGGAAACTAAAAACAAACTTCTAAATAATCCAGGAGCCAAAGAGGACGTCTCAGAAGAAATATTTTTTAAAACTGAGTAAAAATGAAAATACAACATATCAAAAAATTGTGAGACACAGCCAAAGCAGGGCTGAGAGGGAGATTTATAGCACTCTATATCAGAACAGAGCAAAAGCTTTAGCTCTATCACCTAAGCTCCCACCTCAAATATCTAGAAAACGAGGAGTAAAATACACTCAAAGTGGGTAGAAAAAAGAAAATAATAAAAAGAAGAAATCAATGAAATTGAAAACAGGAAAAAACAATAGAGAAAATCAATGAAACAAAAAGCTAGTTCTTTGAAAAGGTCAATAAATTGACAAACTTCTAGCAAGACTGACAAAGAAGAGAGAAGACACAAATTGCCAATATCAGGAATGAAATGATGGGTTATCATGAAAGATTCTGTAGATATCAAAATGACAATAATGGAATACTATGAACAACACTACCTATAGAAATTTGACAACTTAGATGAAATGGATTGATTCCTCGAAAAGCACAAATTATCACAGCTCACCCAATATGAAATAATTAGAATTGCCCTTCAACTATTAAGGCATTTGTAATTTTAAAACTCTCCATAAAGAAGTCTCCTTGCCTGGATGTTTTCACTGGAGAATTCTAACAAGCATTTAAAGAATTCATATCAGTTCTATACAGTATCTTCCAGAAAATAGAAGAGGAGGAAACACTTTCCAATTCATTTTATGAAGTAAGTGTTACTCTGATACCAAAACCAGACAAAGACAATACAAAACAAGAAAATGACAGATCTCGTGAATATAGATACAAAAATCCTTAACAAAATATTAGCAAATAGCATTCAGCAATATATAAAAATAATTATACACTATGACCAAGTGGAGGATACTTTAGGTATGCAAGACTAATTAAATATTAAAAATAAATTGATGTGCTCCACCATATTAAAATACTAAAAAAGAAAAATCATCTAGCAACTGCTGAAAGATTTTTTTACTTCAACACTCATTCATGATTTTAAAAAACTCTCAGAAAACTAGGAATACAGGAAAATTTCTCAACTGGAGGAAGAGCATCTACAATAATTCTTCAACTAACGTTTTACCTAATGGTTAAAGACTGAGTGCTCTCCCCAAAGATATGGAACAAAGCCAGGATGTCTGCTCTCACCACGTTTATAATACTGGCAGTTCTGGCCAGTGCAATAAGGCAAGAAAAGGAAATAAAAGACATGAGATTGGAAAGGAAGCAATAAAACTGTCTCCACTTGCAGATGACATGATTGTTTACATAGAAAATTCCAAGAAATTTATAAAAAGTGAGTTCAGCAAAATTACAGGATACAAAGTTAACATACACAAATCAATTATGTTTTTAAATACTATCAATGAACACATCAATGTCAAAATTAAAAATACAGTACCACTGTGGGGAGGGTATAGCTCCACAGTAGAGGGCCTGCTTAGCATGTACAAGGTCCTGGGTTCAATCCCCAGTACCTCTACTAAAAAATAAAGTAAAAAATTAATGTAAAAATACATAAAGAAATAAATAAAATGTTTAAAAAATACAGTACCATTTACAATCTCTCAAAAAAAAAATACCTAGGTATAAATCTAACAAAACATACAAAGGGCATGTATGCTACAAGCTACAAAACACTGATGAAAGAAATCAAAGAAGACCTACATAAATGAAGTTCATGGATTGGAACATAGTAGAAATGTCAATTCTCCTCAAACTGATATGTGGCATGATTCCTACCAAAATCCATCAAGGCTTCTTTTGTAGATATGGACAAGATTATTCTAAACAGTATATGGAAAGGCAAAGGACCAAGAATAGCTCAAACAATTTTGAAAAAAAAAATTAGGTAGGAAGAGTCAGTCTACACTGATTCAAAACTTATTATGTAAACTACAGTCAACAAGACAGCATGACATTAGCAGAGAGAGAGACACACACACAGATCAATGGAACAGAACAGAGAACCCAGAAACAGATCCACAAATATGCCCAACTGACTTCTGACAAAAGTGCAAAATCAATTCATTGAAGGAACGATGGACTTTTCAATGAAGGTTGCTGGAGCAAAATCCATAACAAAAATATTTTTAAAGAACTTTGACCTAATTCTCACACCCTATACAAAAATTAACTCAAAAGGAAAATGGATCATGGACCTAAATACAAAATGTAAAAGTATAAAACTTTTAGAAACACACATAGTTGAAAGCCTTTTGGCCAAGAGCTCTTTGACTTGACACCCAAAACATGATCCATAAAAGGGAAATTTGATAAACTGGACTTCATCAAAACTAAAAACTTTTGCTCTGGAAAGATTTTCTCAAGGGTATGAAAAGACAAGCTACAGACTGGGAGAAGGTATTTGCAATTCACATATCCAACAAAGGACTTACTAGTCTAGTATACACAAAGAATTTTTAACTCAACAAAAAATCTAATTAGAAAATGAGCAAACAACATGCACAGACATTTCACCAAGGAGGCAATATATATGGCAAATAAGCACATGAAAAAATGTTCAACCTCATTAGCCTTTAGGGAAATGTAAATTAAAATCACAGTGAGTTATCATTATACATTTAACAGAATGGCTAAAATGAAAAAATAGTGACACCACCAAATGCTGGGGAAGATGCAGAGAAACTGAATAACTCATGCATTGCTGGTGGGAATGTAAAATGATATAGCCACTCTGGAAAACAGTGGCAGTTTCTTACACCACAAAACACATAACTACCATATGAACCAGCAACTGCACTGGGCATTTATCCCAGAAAAATGAAAAGTTCATACAAAAACCTGACACAAATATTCATAGCAGCTTTATTTGTAACAGTCGAACTCTAGGAAGAGCTCGGATGTTTTTCAACAGGTGAACGGTTAAACAAAGTATGGTATATCCATACAGTGGAATATTACTCAGCAATAAAAAGGAACAAAGTATTGATGCACGCAAAGACTCGGATGAGTCTTCAAAGAATTACGCCAATTGAAGAAAGTCAAGCCCTCAGGCTACATGCTGTATAATTCTATTTATACAACATTCTTCAAGTGACAAAATCACAGAAATGCAGAAAGATTAGCAGTTGCTGGGAGGGATGGAGGTGGGGTGGGGAGGAGGGAGGTGTGGGCATAAAAGTGCAGCAAGAAGGACCCTGATGGTGTTGGAAACATTCTGTGTCTTGACCATTTCCTTGTCAATATCCTGGCTATGATAAGACGCTATCATTTTTTAAGATGTCATCCCTGGGGGAAATTGCGTGAAGGGTACACAGGGAACTCTGTTATTTCTCACAACTGCCCACAGATCTAGGATTATCACAAAAGAAAGTGCAATTAAAAATGCATCAGTGGTGTGGATGCCCACCCCTGACTGACTATTCTGGGCATCTGACCAGTGCATCACCACTTGGCTGATGTTGTTTGCTGCTGAGATCAGCGTTACCGTGGTCTGGCCTTCCCAGCCTCACCTCCCTGCCTCATGCCCCTGCCTGCAGGAGCCCACAGGCTCTAGTCCCATGGGTCTGCCACTTTCATCCTCTCTGGGTGTCCAGGCCTTCTTATGATTGGGACAGTGCAGAGAACAGCACCATGGACATGCAGAACCCTCTGGACACGGTGAGGGGGAGGGAGGCAATAATATGGCTGCTTTGTTGAACCTGGACTGAAATTCAAGAAATTACCTTCTTACTGACCATGGAACTGAGTTAGAGGTAGTTCTAATTGTCCCTCCAAAACCAACCACCTCATAAATCCAAACCCACGTGTTCTCCAAGACAGCTGAGGAAGTGCAAGGAAATACAGTCCAGACACAGCTGACATTTCACTTGGCTCTTGGTTACCTGGTGGGTTCTGCCCCTACACCTGACCTCAAACATTCAAATAATGTATTAGAATTCTCTTGCCAACACAGGCTGCAGTGTCCCTGGTCAGGGGGTCCTGAGAGATCGTCTGCCTCAGTTACCCCAGGTGAGGAAGCAGAAGGACCCGTGGGCAGGCCTGTACCCTTGGTTTGGGGGGGTACAGGCTGCCCAGGGGAGGTGGTGGGTGTGTGCGTGGGCTGGCACCTGTATTTGTAGCCTCGCAAAGCTCTCTGGATGCTGACCGCAGCGTGGTCCAGGGCCTGGCTCCTCTGAACCTCCAGCAGAGTGTCCTGGTTATCCTGGGACGGGAGAGTTCTTGTCACACAGCTGCCCAGCCTCACCCCTGCGTCCCCACCTGCAGCCAGGGCTCTGTCTCCAGAAGTCAGGGTCTCTCAGCCTCTCCCCACACTGCCCCCAGGGAGGCAGGCAGGGGAAGGGGCTGCAGTTTGACGTTGATGTGACTCAGAGAACCGAAGCTACACCCCCAGCCCCAATCCAAGAACTTCCCATTTTAGCTCTTTCTCCTTGTTAATTCAAGTTGGGAAATTCCTTGTCTATTCTGGAGAAGCCAAGAGGGGGGCCACAAGTTCCCTGAAGCTGTATTTTATTTGGTAAATTGCATGTGACATGTGCCTTCAGCTATAATATAGACACATGCTTGTTTCACTATAAAAATG
Source organism: Vicugna pacos (assembly GCF_048564905.1). Lineage (NCBI taxonomy): Eukaryota > Metazoa > Chordata > Mammalia > Artiodactyla > Camelidae > Vicugna > Vicugna pacos. Next base: position 3,895,573 of record NC_132991.1, read on the forward strand.
CTTCCCCCAGCCTTTTTGTAGACTTCATAGTGTGAGAGTGAGCCCTCTTGATCCCTGAGCGGTGACTTTCCCTGGCCCACCTCAATCTTCCCCCTGGATCCTGGGTCCCAAAGGAAGGGACTGTCTCTGGGGGACAGAGGGCAGCACAGCCATTTGGCGAGTGGTGAGCAGAGGCCAGGGGTTGGTGGCCCTTTCGGCCTCCATCAGTCTTGCATCAAGCAAGCACTGGGCCTCTTTGTGTGCCTGGGTGGGCACTGGGGACACAGAGGTGAACGAGACTGCCGACTGGCCTCGTGGAGCAGACAGGGAGGGGGAGGAATGGCAGGGCGGGTCCTCCCCACCACCTCCTCGGCCATCCAGCCACACTGACTTCATCGTCTATACCAGCCCTTCCTGGGCAGTGCCTGGGGACTCCCCAGACACCTTCCTGCTGCCAACCTCACCTCCCTAATGGTACCCGAAGCCCCTCTGCTTCTTCCTTTCTGTCAACCCCAGAGTCCCAGTACATGCCTGCCTAATGCATGGACAGATGGACAGACCCCTTGGAGAGCTAGGGCAGGGCGGACAGACAAGGATGGTGGCAGGCTCTTTGAGAAGGAGGAGAGAGGGGAGGTCTCAGGAAGGGGTGGTGGGGAGGTGGTGGTGCTCCGGGGCGGGCTATCCCTCTGGCCCTGATCGCCTCTCCCTGCTCCTTCTGCCATGCTGACTTGCCCAAGGCGTGTGAGGCTACAGGACAGGGACATTCACTCCCTGCGGCTCTTTGACCCATCCTGCAATCCTGGAGGGCCCCAAGGCCAGCCTCCGGGGCCGGAGGCTGCCTCTGAGGGACACTGGTCCTCCCTGTAAGTTGAGGGAGAGGGAGGTAGCAGGCAGGAAGAGCTCTCGTGGGGGCAGGTGCTCGGGGTGTGTGTGTGTGTGCGCGCGCGCGTGTGTGCACGCGCGTGTGTGTGGCTGGTCTGCTGCCCATGGGCGCCTGCCCTCAGGGCACCCTGGTTATAGAATGTCACTCTAAGGAAGGGAGGCAGGGGTCACGCGGAGAGCCTAGCCCAGCCTATGGAAGTCCAGGGGCTTCTCGGAGGAGGAACTGTAGGGCTGAGGAGAAGGAGGGGCTGCCTCTGAGCGACAGGAGAGCTGCAGTCAGACCTGGGGAAGCCCTGCTTGGCAGAGCCGGAGCTTCAGGGAAGGAGGCAGTGTGTGTGTGTTCCGGGTCTCACCTTCAGGAAAATTTTGGTCTTTCCCACTTTCCAGTCTTCGTCTTTCCCCAGCTGCCTTTCGGCGATGCGCAGGGCCATCGGGCGAAACTTGCCTTGAAGCTGCCAAGGAGAAACGGGAGTGGCTTGGCGGGAGGCCAAGGTCCCTCCTCAGGGGCCCCCTAGGGGTCCCAGTGTTTCCTTTCTCACAGGTTTCAGTTCAGGGGCTGCCAGGCCAGGGCACAGGCACAGGCCACTCTGGATCAAGGAGTGGGAGGCAGGGACCACGAGGCCACCACACTGCAGGACCTAGAGCCTCATTGTGGCTTTTGGACACTTGGGCAGCCCAAACTTCAGGATAGCTGAGTGTCTTGGGAAGGGGAGCAAGGGCTTCCTGCTCTCTGGCCACGCATCTCCGTGACACTCTGCCGCGTAAAACAGTGTCTGCTTTAAACTGCCGATGCTCCGTGAAGGAACCTATTCAGCCGCTGGCCTCATCCAGAGAAGGGAAGGAGGAATAGGGGTCATTTCAAAGCTTGGAGTCCAGGGAGGGGCCCTGGGCATCCGGAGGGCGGCCCCCCTGGGAACCGGGGGATGGGGGCGCCCGGAGGCAGCTGTAGAGGATGGCGCGCCGCCTCCCCGGGGCCCTGGTCGGGCTGCGGGGATGCACACCTCCAGGCGCTGGGCGCTCGGCAGCAGGACGCGGAACCGCTGCGAGAAGTCCTCGAACGAGTAGCGGATGGGGAAGCCCGACTTGCGCATGTGCACCGTCTCCATCATCCCCGAGCAGCGCAGCTGCCGGACGCACAGCTCCCGGTCGAAGAGCTGCGGGCGCAGAGGTGAGGGGCTGGTGACGCGCGCCGCCCCCTTCCCGACCCCCTGCCATCAGCCCTTCCCTCTGCTGTCCCCAGGCCTGGGAGAGACATGCTTGGTTTAAGTAAAATTCTGTTTTGAACAGAGATGCTCGGTGGCTGAAAAGTCCTGAAAGTGTTTCCAAGGAGATAAAAGTCGGTAACATACAAACTGGGACACCCAAGAGAACTCGATACTTCCCTCATTCTCAGGAGATGCAAAGTCCCATGAATGTAAAAGTTATTTGCAGATGCCATTTTTAACAGAGTTTTAAATGCCCCCAAATCATAATCCCAAAGAACACTGCTTCCTCCCGGCCTTGTCCGTGTTGGGGTGGCCACTGCTTCTGCAGCCCTTCCGGCTGCGGCATCATCCAGCCTCACACACTCTAGTTAGAGAAAGAAGTACATTTCCTACTTAAGAGTCAGAAAACACTCTAGTCAACTCAGGCTCTCCATCCCCCTGAGATAGGTGTGGCCGACAGAGGGAAATTTGGCCACATGCTTTGCACAGGGGTGTGGGGTCTCAACCATGGCTCCTAGACTTTGCATGGCTGGGCCCCTAGAGAGCACCCCCATCTCCAACCAGGAGTGTCTGGGGACCGGGGGCATCTCCAGCAGCAGGCAGGCAGTCACTCACTTGGAAACACTCAGGACCACAAAGGCTACTGCTGCTAGGGTCTCAGGCCACACAGGGGTTAGTCTGGGCCAACTAGTTCGCTCCCGTATATCAAGTATTTCCTCTGGGCTTGGTGTTTTTCGTTTCATCTTTCCAGCAGCCTGAGTTGGTGGGGTACTTAGTTCCAATTTAAAGATGAGGTGCCTGAGGCTCGGGGCCATACTCCTAAGGGGCTGGATTTAAACCTTGAGCCTGCCTGGCCCCTCAGCCTGGGTGCCCCTAAGCTGCACAGCAGCCATGATCTCTGGGCGATGTCTCAGCCAGGGGCACCCACGGAACCCCAGCATGGTCCTCAGGCCCCACCTGTGGGCGTGGGTGGAGGAAGGCTGGGAACATGGTTATTATCTAAGCTCTGTGCAATGTGCCTTTAAGGAAGACACATTTTGGATTTCCTGGGCCAGCCTGAATGTTCTATAATTTTTCTACTTCTCAAAAAGGCACTGCATTTAATATAATATAATTTTTTTCCCTTTAAAGATTTTTTGGGGGGAGTTTTAGCTTCTTTCAGGTGGCATCTCCTGGTTTGGGGAATCCTGTATTTGGAGCCTCCAGGTGGCAGTCCCAGGCCCACGGGTCAGGGACTGCTGAACAGGCAAAAAAAGTCGTGGGCACCCCTTGCCGCCCTCTGCAGGCAGGCATAATTCTGAATTGACAGAAGAAAAAACTGAGGCTCAGAGAAGCCACAGGCCTAGGCAATGCAGGTGGATGGAGGGGCTGAGACAGCTGAGGCCTGGTGGCTCCAAAGCCCTAACGGTTGCTGACATAGACCAGTCACCTGACCTCAGTGTTCCCATCTGTCAAATGGGGGCAGATAGCTCTCAAGCTGCCTAGGCACTGGTGAAGGGAGTGACAGGACCCCAGATGCCATCAGACTCATCCAGGGGCACCCCCTTTCCCCCCAGTGTGTTCCCCCAGCCTCCCCTCATTACCAGGGGCTTCTTGTACTCATTGGGTTTGATGCAGCGGATGAAGTAGGGCTGGCAGTTGGTCAGGATCTTCATCAGCTTGTCTAGGGACTGCTTGAACTGGCCTGCCAAGGTAGGGGGCCGCTTGCCGGAGTCTGCAGACTGCAGGCAGAAGCACAAGGCACAAGTGAGGGGCTGGGGGGCTCCGCCTAGGGCACAGCAGTCCCACGGCACAGTGAGGGCTTCTCCCAAGGTCCCACAGGTGGGCTACATCACTCATTCATTCATCTATCCATCACAGTCTCCCTAAGTGCCTACTGCATGCAGGCATCCAGCTAGATCCTGGGGAACAAGAGGCAAGTAAGACAGGGCAAGCCTCCTGTCTTGGAGCAATGGCCCCCAAGTGGGGTGCATGTTCAGGTTTTGTGTAGGTTTTATGTGCTTTTTTTGAACATTTTATACCGTCCACTGTAAGCATCGCAGTTAATGCCTACAGTTTTAAAACACATGCATCAAAATTCTGGACACAAGAGAAAACAAAAAGTCCAAGTCCCCGGGCAAGAGTAGTGTGTGGTTCGTGCAAAGCTGGTCTCGGGTGACGCTCCTTGATCAGACCTTCCCAAGCTCGAACGTGCCTGAGCACACATACGTGCCGCCAAGCTGCACCCGTCTGGGGGCGGGTCTTCATGCTTTAATGCCTCCGAGAAGAGGATGCTGTCTCGGGCTCTTCATAGTAACAAAGGGCAGCATTTTCCTGTTGTCCTGGTTTGTAAAATGACATGTGTTTCCCTCTGCTGTCATCCTGTTCCCAGAAACTTCAGGGAGGGACATGCTCTGGGGACCCTGCAGGATGAGGCCATGTTTTGGCCTCAGCTGTGGAGAGTCTAGCCCCGCTTCACCGGGTTCCAGACCCAGGTGGTCCCCACACAGCCTCATGGCTCCTTGGTGCCTCTGGGCCAGCTCTGCATCTGTGGGCCCTGGGGCCCCAGGAGCTCCTGCAGAGGTGGCAGTGGGGGTGGGGAAAGGTCAAGGGCACCTCGGTGTGGCTGGAGTGGAATGTGTGACACGGGGCAAGGCTGGGGGGTCCTCAGCCTGCATGTACAGTCCCTGAGCCACCGAGCCGACCCCATCTCTCTGCCCAGGGGTGTGGGGTCCTCATAAGATGACTCACAGGGCTTTCCTGGAAAAGTCACTCTTAAGGGGTGGAGGCCAGGCAAGCAGTAGGGGGCCGACCCCACCTGCTAGGATATCCTAGGGCGCTCTCAGGAGACCAGGGGCCTCTGCTGCCCATCTCCTGGGCCAACAGCCTCAGTGCCGCCGCTGCCAGCCCCCCACACACACGACACACACCACAGATACACACACACCCATAAACAGACACAGAGCCCAATACAGAAACAAATAATATTACCAACAGCAGTGGAGCCCTCTAGAGACCCCCATGCCCTGGGAAGCAGGTGCAGCCCCCTGCCTTTGCACCCTGACTAGGAATCCAGACCCCAGACCACAGGCCAGGGGGATGCCCCCTGCCTGTCTGACCCCCAGGGCCCCACCTTGAAGAGCTGTCTGCCAGCCTTTGCCTGGACGATGGTCCCGTGGCCCAGCTTGGTCTTGGCGGACTCTATCCTGAATATCTCCTGCAGGAACTTGTTCTGGGAGGAGTAGACCAGGGCGAGGATGTCCCTGCTCAGCACGTCCCGATTCTTCTCCAGGAAGCCTGCGGGGAAGCAAAGCCCCCCGCCCAGCTCAGCCACTCCCACCGACCCACCAGGACACCTGCAGGAGCCCTAGGAAGGCCACCCTCCCCACCCCCACCTCAGTCCCCGATCCCCACCACAACCCCCCATCCAAGCTGCCACCAGTCTTCCTGCCCCTCCTGTGCCTGCCCAGCCTCTCCGTCCTGAGGGACCTTCCTGCTGTAACAGAACAAACCTGACTCCATATTGGATCTGTTCTTTTGGCTCTAACCCTGTGCTCTCTTCCCTGGGCTCAGTCATGCTGGTTCTGCACCTTTTGTAAAACAATGTTGCCTAGAGCCTGGAATATACAGGACAGCCCATTCTCAAGGCTCTGATCTTTAAGGGTATAACACTTCTCCATTCATACGGAGATAAAAAGTTGCAGAATAGAGAACATGTGTCTTGTTGGAGGTTTACAGGAATATCATGACAGCTGCAAGAACAGAGGATTCTGACACCAAGAAGTTTGCAACAACCAGCCACACCTCCTTTCTATTCAGTATAAATGAAGCCTAAATTCTAACTCAGGGGAAGACAGTTCTTTGGGACACAAGTCCTCCATCTTCTCAGTGAGTTGGCTTTCCAAATGAAGTCGCTATTCCTTGCCCCAACAATTTGTCTCTTGATTTATTGGCCTGTTGTGTGGCGAGAGGTACAGCTCGGACTCAGTAACACTGAGACCACACATTGCCAGTCACCCCTCTCAACCCCTTCTATGCTCCTCTGCCACCAGCGTGTCTCTTCCTGGGGTGTTCTTCCCTCCTAACCACCCAGGCCAACTCCACCTTGTGCTTCAAGGCCAGTTCAAGCATCATCCATTCCAGAAGGCCCACCCGGCCCACACATGGGGTGAAGGGCTCTCCTCCGGGTCCCTCTCTCCCACGCAGCCCTTCTCCTGGCCCTGCTGCTTGGTTCAGGGATGGTCCTCCACCAGCCACGGCTCCCTGGCACAGGCCCAGGTGGACCACTGGCAGGAGGGAGTCTGTCCCTCTCAATGTCTCTGCAGTCCCAGCCACTGCTGTCACTGCCAAACACACTCAAAAACCAACTAGCAGTGAGACAGGAAAGAAGAGGGCAGGGCATAGCCATTCAAGAAATAACACAGCAGTTAACACCAAGGTGGTAGCAAATTCAACTCCCAACAGGACTTGAGGCCCAAGATGGCAGGAGATTTGACTTCCAGTGACCTTGAGCTTCATTATACACATTGTAATATATTAACATGGTAAATGATACTCCCACAGGTGCCATGACAGTTCCAAGGCTGACCATAAAAAGTCAAAAGTAGGTGATGGCCCCATTCCTGGGAACCCCAGCCCCTTCTTCAAAGTAGTTGGAATAATTCTCCCACTTGATAGCATAGGAAGTTTCTGAGCCCATAAAACTAACAACCCCACACCTGCTGACTGATCTTCACTCTCCTAGCCGACTCCAGGCTCTGAGGCTGCGGCTCTCCCTTCTGAGTAAGATGGCCCGCCTTCTGCCTATGGCGTGTTTATCTCCCAGGCCGGCCTTTCTCTTGCCTTTTGAGATGGCCCACTCTCTATGCAGTGCGCATCTCTGAATAAATCTGCCTTCACTATACTATGGCTCACTTTTGAATTCTTTTCCTGCACGAAGCCAAGGACTCAACTGAGACCTGGGACACAGCCATCCTCTCTCGTCCCATTTTCCTGCATCACAGAGGGGAGAGGAACGGACTTGCCTGAAGCAGGGCACAGAATGACAGGGAGAAGGCGCTGCAGGGCTGCTTCCAGAAGCCAGGCTAGAGATGGGCCAGGACAGTGCTGACGGATTCATCCCTCAAGGGCCCGACCCTGACTTTCCTCTCCCACCCTGCTCCCCTGTAAGTCATCCCACCTTTTAGTGGGGTGCTCTGTACATGCCTGCCCAGCTGGGTGTGGGGTCTGGGGTGGGGCTGTGTTAATGGGGGAAGAGGGAAGTCTGTCTCCCACCTCTGCCAAGAGGGGATAGGACTGTGTGGCAGGGGGAGCTCAGGGCCCTGCAGCCCACAAGCAGCTGGGAGTGGTGGGAGCAAGTGTGCGCTGAGAGGTTCAGGGCAGCCCCTCTCCCAGCTTTGTGCCCAGGGCTGCCTTCTGCAGATGGAGGTGGGCAGATACTTGGAGGCACCCTGTGTCCCTCCAGGCTCAGGCAGAGCCTCCTCATCCCAGGTCTTCTCAGAGGGAGGGGAGGACTGAGGCATCTTGGGCTCAGCAGGAGTAAGTGGGGCTTACATCATTGGCACAGTAGGGCACCCAAAGAGAAGCTGCAAGGACCATGAGTAGAATTTTGCGTCAAAAAGCCTAGAAGGAATCTTAATCTTAGCGTGCATGAAAGGCTCAGATCGCTTCAAAAAGTTAAGCTTGGCTTTGACTTACCCATAGAAATTGGGATGGGCCATGGCTTCCCTATGTTCTGGGATTCGGAGGTCCCACCAGCTCTGGTCTTTCCCACTTGGAAGCGCCCCAAAGCCAGGATCTGGGGGGATTTCTGAAGGAGCCATCTTTCCCCCTCACTTCTCCAACAGAAATCATCCCCAGACCTCCCAACATCTCACCTGTTGCACGTAAAAACACCAGCCCCTCCCCCTCCTGCTGCCTTGTCTCTCCGACTGGGAAGTGTGCTTGGAGCATCCCTGACTCCGAGTTTCCAGTGAAACAGACCAGAGCACCTCACTTCTCCATACGAGCCACAGAGTGACAATATGACCATCTGTCCCATCTTCCTGATCACAGCACACACTGGCCACCTTTCTCATTTTCCCAAGCACACCGATCATTTGATCACCCCAGGTCTTTATCTCTCCAATCAAAACCATGCCTGCCTTTATCCCAACTCACACAAAAATGGATTCAAAACAACAAATTCATGCTGTATAGTGCACGGAACTATATTCGATATCTTGTAGTAACTTATGGTGAAAAAGAATATGAAAAGGAATATATGTATGTATATGTGTGACTGAAGCATTGTGCTGTACGCCAGAAATTGACACAACATTGTAAACTGACTATACTTGAATAAAAAACATATATATACATATATACACACACACCAAAAAACGGATTCAAAATGGATCCATTTTAGTCAAAGCTAAAAGAAACCAAAACAAAGAACTCTTAGAAGAAAACACAAGTAAATCTTGGAACAGACAACAGTTTCTTAGTCATCACACAAAAGCACAAGCAACAAACGAAAAAGAAGGTAAGCTGGACTTCATCAAAATTAACACAGTTGTGTGCTTCAAGGACACTATCAAGAGAGTGAGAAGATGTCCCAGAGAACTGGAGAAAATATCTGCAAATTGCATATCTGAGACGGTACTTATAATCAAAAAGAAGACAGTAGCAGGTGCTGGTAAGGAGCTGGAGAAATAGGAACCTTCACGCAGTGCTGAGCAGCATGGAAAATGCTGCAGCCACTTTGGAACACAGTTTGGTGCTTAGGCAAAAAATCAAACAGAATAACCCTCTGACCCAGCAATTCCTCTCCCAGATGCACATCCCAAAGAAGTGAAAACATTAAACAAGTTTTATGTAGATGTAAAAACTCGTACATGAGTGTTAGTTGCAGCGTAATTCATCAGAGCCCCAAAGTGGAAACAACCCAGATGTCCATCAACAGATGAAGGGATAAACAAAATGTGGTGTATTCATACAGTGGTATATGGTACCCAGATACAAAGAAACAAAATACTGACATGTGGACAATGTGGATAAACCTTGAAAACATGCTAAGGAAAAGAAGTAAGTCACAAAGACTACATATCGTATGATTCCACTGACATGAAATGTCCAGATGGAACAGGCAACTCCATAGAGACAGAAATCAGTGGTTACCTAGTGGCTGGGGAGGGTTGGGGGCAAAGGAAGACTGACTGGGGGTTTCTTTGGGGGGTTCTAACAGTCTAAAATTGTGGCTGCCCAATTCTGTGACTATACTATGCAGCACTGAGTGGTTAGACTTAAAATGGGTGAATTGCATGGTGTGTGAGTTCTCTCTCAACAGAGCTATCACCAACAGAGGAAAACGAAACAAACATGCCTGGTCCATTGCCTTCCCCCGTCCCATTGCTAGCTCTGCCAAACGACCTCGTCCCCTTGGCTTGTTTTTGCATGGCCCCCTGGGAGCGAGCCGGATTTGGAAGGAAGGGGCCGTGGAGAGGGGCTGCACCCACCTTCTGCCTGGTAGTACACATCGCCGGCAAAGTGGGCGATGCCAAAGCGGGCGTCGTGGATGTTCTTGGGCTGTAGGAAGGCCTTGTTGTTGGCGTGGACGCCCTGCAGTTTTTGCACTAAGGTGTTGTCTGTCCCCTGGAAGAGCAGATGCCCTGTGGGCTGAGGTGCCAGGGTCCAGCCACCCGGAGGTCAGTGAGCACACCTCCCAGGTCTTGGGGGGCTCCCTCAAGGGGACAAAGCAACTGAGCTTCAAGTGACTGAGGGCCTTTCTACAGACAGCAGATGGATACTCAGGGGTTGGCAGCTTGTTGGGGTGAGTGAGGGCCCAGGCGGGAGGAGGGACTGCCCAGCACCGGCTCCCCTGCCCCCCTTCCCTACAGCTGTCCAGGGACCATAGCTCTGGCTCCTCGCTTCTCTGGATCTGAGCTCTCACTGACTACATATGCGAGCCCATCTCCCTGAGGACAGGCAGAGTCCCCTGAGGGTGAGAATGAAGACATCTCCTTCTCTTTCTTACACCCTCTGCAGCCCTTGGCCCACGAGGCTTAACAAGTCCCCTCTTGGGGTATGCTCTTGAGTCTAAATCATCAAGTGGGAGGGAAGGTGGAGACAGTGGGCCTTCCTGGAGGAGGCAAGCCTTGAAAGAGAGGAAGTCTGGTTGGGCTGGGGCTGGTCCGCTCATTCCCAGCTGAGGTGCCAGAAGCCCTGGGTAGAAGGAGGCCGCCCCAGGGGAGTTACCCACGCTCAGGGGCTCCTCTGTCGGGGGTGCAGGGGCGCACCTGTGGGAAGTGGCTCTCCTCATCCAGGAGGGAGATGATGCTCATTGGCTTGAGGGCCAGCAGGTCCAGGGTGGGCCGGTTGTCCGTGTAGTGGATGTGCTCCCAGGGGATGTTCTCCGAGTGGTACTCCTCTTGCTCCACGGTGAATACATGCTGCACGAAGAGCTGCTGCAGGTGCTCATTGGCCAGGTTGATGCAGAACTGCTCGAAGCTGCGGGGCAGGGTGGGCTCGGTCCCTGCAGCAGCTGGCTGCTGGCCCGCCGCCACACACCCCCATACACATGCACATGCTGAGACACACACAGCCTCCCTCTACCTCCGCCTCCATCACCTCCTCCAGCCCCACTGCAAACGGACTCAGAGAAAGGAGGAGGCTCTGCGTATCACCAGGCCCCCGCCTTTGGCCCCCAGGGTCCTCTGCCAGGCCTGTCTCTCCTGACATGGAGACAATCCTTAGGAGACCAAGTGTCCCGTATCAGCCCCAGCTCCATGGGCAAGTGGCTTTGGCATTAAGATGAGCTTCTGGAGAGCCAGTATGACAGCTGGGCTCCTCTGCATCAACCAGACATACTCCTCACCCCTGCCCCGATCCTCTAAGGTTCCTTGCCTCAGAAAACAGCCCCTCCACTCATTACCTAGGCTCAGGTCAGAAACCAGGCAGTCTTGCCTGACCCCCCACTTCCCTCCTCCCCAACTCCCATCAGTTGTCAAAGTCTGGCCCATGCTCCCTCCAACACAGCCCCTGACCTGTTTCCTTCTGTTCACCCCAGCCCAGCTGCTGCCTTCACCCAGGCCACCCTTCTTCCTCCCCCGGAGCACAGTCATGGCCTCCTCGTGGCTCTCCCTGCCTCCAGCCTCACCTCTCCAATCACTCATTAGACATTATGGCTCATTAGACAGCCATTCGGGGGAGCTTTCGGACGGGCAGATCTGACCATCCTCTCCCCCGCTTTGAATCCTCATGGGCCTGGCTCCCCGTAGTTCACAGGAGCCAGAAAGATGGTGACACTGACCTGCCTGTCTCTGCCGGGGGTGGCCCCGGTCACTCTGGGCTCCTCACAAGGCTGCGAGGGCACCTCGCCCTTTCCCACCTTTGAGTCTCCACACGTGAGCCCCTCCCTCCTTTCTCTGACCGGACCGTCCCCCTCATCCTTTGGGTCTCACTTGGGCATCTCTTCCTCAGGAAGGGTTGGCCATTTATTTATGCCAAACCTCGTGGTGCCTGAGACTGGTTGTCCAAAGTCTGTTGGCCCAAGAGATGTGGGAACAGGAGTGCCACGTGCTCTGCTCCCAATGCGCTGCCTGGAGTGCATCCAGGGAACCTTCACAGGAGGTGGGACGGGCAGGTGACTGGGTGCCGAGTGATATAGCACTGCTCGCTCCTTCACATGGCCCCACTGCAGCCCTGTCTCCAGCCCAGCTTGTGGCTCCTTCCGGGAAATGCCCCTGCATCCATGGCCAGCTCCCACTCCCCAGCTACTCATCCACCTCCACAGTGTCCAAAGCTGGGCTTGGTCTGCCCGACTACCCCTCTCAATGATCAGAATCACTTTTTGGTTCATGGTACCTTAGAGCTTCCATCATGTTGGGCTGCGTTTTACCAGCCCTGCCCCATCCCACCTGCCCCCAGTGAGCTGGTCCTGTGTGCTTGTACTTGGAATGCCTTGACGATCCTGGCCAAGGGGTCTTTTCACACTTCATCTGGAGGCAGGGCCTTCAGCAGAGGCACGCCAAAGACAGGCCAGCCCCTGGCTCCTCTGACAGTGTCCATGGGCCTCTCCTGGGAGCTGAAACCGAACAGGACCTGGCAGGACCCTCCCGGGTACAAAAGCACCTCTGTGCCCTCCCTTTCTTATTTGTAGATAAAGGCTCTAGTCTCCTAGGCCTTCCCAGAGTTCCAAAGAACAGACTCAAGCAGTTGCTAACTAGGGAAGTAAGGGAATGCAGAGACAAAGGAAAAGCAGTCAAGAAACAATAGTGCAAGAAACTAACACAGCACTGTAAATCAACTAAACTTCAATTTAAAAAAAAGAAAGAAAGAAACAACAGTGCAGTAATAGTCTCAGCTCCTCCTCAAGGGATATCCATAACTACGACCAGACCAGGGGGAGCATGGTGACTACAGGCTGATCACAAGCACGTAGATCTCAGACTGGTTGGAACCAGGAGGTTGATCATTAAGATTCCTGAAACATCACCCTACTACCTCACCACTAACCAATCAGAAGAAAGTCCACAAGCTGATCGTGCACACTGCAATTCTCACCCCTAAAGTTGCCTTTAAAACCCCTTCCCCAAAAGCCATCGGAGACTTTGGGTTTTGAGCATGAGTTGCCTGTTCTCCTTGCTTGGCACTCTGTGATAAACACTGTACTTTCCTTCACTGCAACCTGATGTCAGTAGATTGGCTTTGCTTGGGGTTAGGTGAGCAGATCTGAATTTGGTTCAGTAACAGAACCAGTCCTAGGCTCTGTCCTGCCCAGCCTTTTAAATGAACCAGTCTCACCTGGTAAGCAAGATTGCAGGTAGGATGCTCCCTGCTTACTTGTTTCACAGTCCTCACTTCCTCATCTGAACTCCTCCTGCCACTTGATAATGTCCCAGAGTATCTCTTGTCTTCATCTGGCTCCCCTCACCACCCCTGTCTGCCCCCATACCGAGCCTTCATCACAGTCTCAGCTGGGAATTAGTTTTCTGCCTTGCCTTGTGCCTCCAGCTCTTCAGCCTCCAGTCTGGGATGCCGGGACCCTGGGACACTGGATCAGAAGAGTCTTGCCTCACTTTCCCTCTGCCAAACTCAAAAGCCAGGGAAGGACTACAAAGCCCCAACCTTCCCCCATCACCTAGGATAACATCCCACCTAAAGAAGCAGTCAAACTGGTATTATTGATTTCCATTCCCTATTAACTTCGTGTGATAATTTCTGCTAGTTCATGAGGAAAGCAGACAGCTCAAGAGGGGTGACAGCTGCTGGGGCCCCAGCCTGACGTCTGGGGATGCTTTTACTTATGTGACACTTTCTGGGCACGTTGGGGATGCTAGGGAATGTGCACAGACTGCCTCGCAGAGGAAAGACACGGGCCTGCTGAGGGGCTCACCGGGGCAGCTGTGAGCGGAAGTGAGAGACCCTGCTCCTGGGCCCCCAGGGCAGGAATGGCCACCCTCTAGCCAACTCAGAGAGCACAGTTTATCTTCCACTTTCTGAGGGCAGGTGAACTGCTCTTCATACCTATTTTTCTGGAAATTTTCAAAGCCAAAGATGTCCAGGAGGCCGATGGTCCTTCGTACATTTTTGGGGTCCTGGGTGGGCGGGGTGAAAATTGCAGTGTTGATCTTCTTCACGATCCACAGGAAGAGGTGTCCATAGATGCCCTGAGGAGACATGGGGTAGAGCCCGTGGCTTTGACGCACAAGAGGCACTTGCCCCTGTCTCGAAGTTTCCCTGGGAAGTTCCACACTCTGGATCTCAGGGACCTACCGAGGGATACGATCCCCACTTTAAGACAAGAGACCAAGTCTGGAGAGGCAAGGACGCCCACAGTCACCAGACAGGTGACTGGCAGAGCTGGGACTTGCCCAGCTGTCCCTGCTCTTCCCAGTTGTTCACTAACAGGCAAGGAGCCGAATTTAACAGAGAGACCCATGGGCCCCTTCTCCCACAGCTCTGTACCTTGACAAAGGCATCCCTCCGGTCCGCGGCCTGGGCAATGTTCAGGGGCCTCGTGACAAACTCCCCACGGACGGTGATGGAGTGCTTGGTCAGACAGTCTTGGAGGGCCTGGTCCTTCACCTGGGAAGGCAGGAGGGGGCTGGCATCACGGAGCAGGGCTCCAGCACTCTCTCATGACCTGACACCCTCTGCCTGAGGCCTGAGGGCAAGAGATGCTCATGACTAGGGCCAGGCCAGATCAGAGCCAGAATCAGGATCCCAGTCCAGGGTCAGCCTGAGCACTGGGGTATCAGAGGGTTCAGGAAGGATGCACCACCTGGACAGGCCCCCAGCATGCTGGTTGCTTGGTTGACCAGTCCTGTGCTGGTCTTCTGGTGCCAGGTCCCCCACTGGGTGGACCTGGGAAAACCACGGGCAGGGAGGGTTCTGAGGCCAGACCATCGACAACCAAAGGCACTCCTGCCTGGAGGTTGAAGGCCCAAGGGAGCAAGAGGAGTCCGGATGGAGTCCCTCCCTCCATGCAGGGAAGACTGAGCTGGCAAAAACCCAAGTTTCTAAGAACTCTGAGCCAAATGAAGAACATTAGCAGCAAAATATGCCTACCTAATGTGGTTCCTTTTTTTTTTTTTTTTTGCTTCTGATTCTATCAATTTCCCACCGGACCTGTCAGTGGGGTGTGATGCACATCATGATGCCCCGCCCAGTGCCGGCCTCTCTTACACCAAGCCGAGGCTCTGTTTGATCTCTTTCATAACGTGGAGGGCTGATGTTCTGAGCACATGTCACTGTCCCAGAACAGCACCACCCAGGGAGGAGGACTGGTGGCCAGGACACAGGGCGGGGACCTTTTGATATCCAGGCACTGGGTCATGGGAATAGGGACAGCCTGAGCATGGGTGGGGTGGAAACTTGAGTAAAGGCCACGGACGAGCAGGTGGATCCGGGAAAAGGGAAGAAACACCTGTTACAGCCAAACCCATCACTGCCACTACTTTGTCAAGGATTAGCTCCACAGCCTCGCCCCGATTCCCACCCCCAGGACCTGCGCTGCGTTACAGAGGAGCTTAGCAATTGAGCTGAGAGCTTGAGAGGGGCGGTCTGCCCAGGCCCCTGGGGTCCCTCACGGAAATGGAACCTGGCAGGTACAATGGCCAGGGTACCTCCAGTAACTTCATCGCAGTGGGAAAGGCAGGCGTCTCCATCACATCAGAGGAGTCCAGGTTCTCGAAGATTGCAGCTGCAGAAAGAGTGACCCTGAGTGGCAAGGGGCCTGAAGTGATGGGACAGAGACCCCGAGGAGGCAACCGCAGAGCCACACATTAGAGACAACTGCCACTGGGGCTGAGGCACTGCCTCTCTGGACATTGCTTGACAGCCATGGCCTCCCTGGTGATGATCAGCACCTTAACCGTGAACCACTCTTGGAGGACCCTGAGCTTTGACATCTTCCCCCTGACCCCACAAGGCCTCCAAAATCATAGCCAAAATTTTCAGTGTATGTTCCCAAGATGGGGTTAGATCGTGTGACCTCGGAGGGCCCTTCAGGTGAGAACCCGCAGGGATTTCTTCCTCCTCTGTGCCAGTCCCCCCATCTTCCTCCCCATGGGGTGTATGTGGGGTGGAAACAGCATTACCCATGAACTGCACATTCCCCAGGTGGAGGATGGCGGCCAGCAACTTGCTGAGGTCCCAGTTCTCAGAGTCAGAGAACAGAAGGATCTTCATAGCGGAGCGGACGTGGGCGTAGTCCTTGGTGTCATCGATCCCCTCACAGGAGGTGCAGTTGCCCTGCAGGATTGTGACATCAGCTTTCTGGGGCCACGTCACCCCACCCCTCCTCCACCGTAGGGCCAGCAAGGCAGAGGCATGTCAAGGACTCAGCCAAAGGGCCCTGACCTTATAAGTGACACTTTAAAGGCTCTGGGTAGCTCCCAAGGGGCCACCTGGAGGCCCATGCTTAGAAAATACACAAAGCACTTGAAGGCAGACTCATGGTAACATAGAGACAGTGTGCCTGGGCTCTGCAGCCAGCGCAAAGGCACAAGGTACTGTGTGGCCTCGGCCAAGTCACTCAGCATCTCAGCCTCTATCTGCCAGTCCTCCTTGGTGACACCCGCCTCACCCTCTCGGAGGCATAACAGGGGTTCATTTTTTTAGCAAACACTTTCCAGGGCTCACTGTGTGCCAGGCCCTGTGCTACGTGGTGGGAATTCAGAAATGGACTGATCCAGCCCTGCTGTGGGAGCTGTTGTATCCAGCAAGGGCTGCAGGAAGCAAACGACAGCGTCCCAGGCACTGAGACCTAAGTGGGGCTGGGGCCAGCCCTACTGGGAACCAGGGAAAGGCTTCCTGGAGGAGGCATCTTGGCAGGTCCCACATGCTGAGCTTCAGAGCAGCAAAGGGGAGAGAGGGATCTAAGTAGAGAATGGCTGGAGCTGGGCTGAGGTGGGAGGCAGGGCCAGGGGCTGAGAGGAGGCTGGGGTCGTAGTTGAGGGGGGAGGCTGGTGGATGGTGGGCTCTGGGGGGACTTGGAAACCATGGCAAGGAGCCACAAGGAGCCCATGAGGAACTGTAATCAGAGCCGTGCTCTGTCAGCCTTGCTCTGTGGGGGGATGACAGATTGGGGGTCAAGTCTGATGTGAGGGGCGACCCAGGAGGAAACTACCATTAGGGTCCAGGCAAGAGATGATGAAGACGTCCAGGCAGTGAACTAGGAGCGAGGGGCTAGGAGGAGAGAGAGAGGTTCGGGGACGATCTCATTCAGCCCCTTCTCAGCAGCAGGCGCTGCACTGTTCCCAGCATGGGAACACAGCCCAGAGCAAGACCGCGCGGCCTCCTGGAGTTCAAGTATTAGGGGCACCTATGAGGGTGGGTGATTGGGATAAACCCAGGGAGGAGAAGCGTGGTGACGACTGCCAGCGCCCTGCTGGGGGACCACGAGGCTTCTGTCCACCGGGACCGACGGGAGATGAGGTTTGTGGGGCAGGACAGTGGGCTCAGTGGGAGATAAGGCGGCACCCAGACAAGGGTAAGACTATGACTGTAATAAAGTGGGTACCAAACCCAGAAGGGGTGGAGTGAGGAACGGAAAAGGAGCGCCCTCGGTCCCTGCCCAGAGTTTAAGCCTTTAGGAGTCTGTAAACCAAGGGTGGAGCGGGAGCTGGTCGTCTTCCTCTTTCTCAGTTGCTGAGAGATGGGGGTGGGGCGAGGAGGGCGGGGCCGGTGGGCGGGGCGGCGAGGGGCGGGGCCTCACCATCGTCAGGTAGTGGTACTCCGAGGGCGTCCCCAGGCCCAGCAGCTGCTTCTCCTCCGCACTCATCCCCATGAGCATGCAGTAGAAGATGTGGTAGTTCCGCTCCTCCGGAGCCTGGCAGAGAGGGAGCTCCAGAGGGTTCGGGGGCTCAGGACTGTCCCCTGCCCCAGCCCTGTCCCTGCTTCCCTCTGGCATTGACCCAGGAGATGGCCTGGTCACTGTCCCCCGAACTCATGGCTCCCGGGTGCTTCCCTGAACCCTGACCACTCTTCGTGGCTCAGAGTCGCAGGTGAGGGAGTGTGTCAGGCTTCAGACCAGGCTTTCGGGCTCAGAACCCCTGCTCTTTATTGTCTGCCCTGAAGCCTTCCTATTCACCCTTTGAACCCCTGGGATCTGACATCCACTGGTTTACCTAGCCGGGCCTTCTACATTTTTAAACATTATTTGTGAATGCAGCCCGTCTGTGAAATTCAACTGATTCCGAGAATATAGTGTTAAAGGGGGAGAGTTTCCTGACACCACGCCTTCCCCCTCCTCAGAACCATTTGATGGTCTGGGTTCCTTTCTAGATACTACTGGTACATTTACTTACAGTGCATTTATAAAACGTGTGTTTTTATTTTCTAGGCAAGAAGATATGTATCATTCTTTGGCTTTCTCTGCTTCATCTCAGTGTGTCCCTCGCCTGTCCTCCTGCACTGACACAGGCACACCTCCTCCCCCTCCACAGTATAGCTATGCCCCCACATTGAAATCTCTTTTCTTATCATGGATGAGGCTTGTCTCAGACCTGCTTTACAAGTCTCCTGTCCATTCTAGGATACCTCTTGTTTTGGTTTGGTTTTTCTTTTTAATTCTGCCATTTTAAAAATTTTTATTTATTTTGGGGGTAATTAGGTTTATTTATTCATTCATTCATTCATTTATAATGGAGGTGCTTGGGAATGAACCCTGGACCTCATGCACGCTAAGCACATGCTCTGCCACTGACCTATGCCCTCCCTGCCTGGGGTGCCTCTTTGGGTAACACATTCTGTGAATTCACCAACCACTGTGTGAAGAATTATAAGCTTCCACCAAGGGCAAGCTTTGGAGTAAGAGGGACTCTACCTCTTCCTAGTTCTGTGACACGGGATAAGTTACTGAACTTATATGGCCTCAGTTTCTTTATCTGTACAATGGGGAGAACGAAACCTATGTCTCAAAGTTGTCGTGTAGATCATGCAGGGAAAAGCCTGGTACCAGATGGGGGTCGTTAAAGGTGAGCTTCCCTCTTCAGCTTGCCAAGGTGCCCAGGTGTCTCTCAGTCCTCACACACAGCCCCAGTCCCCATTCTGAACCTCCCTCTGTGTGTGTGTCAACGCACGTGATCATGCACACATATGTCAGGGGCTAGACCCTCGTACTACAGCACCGTACCGCCAACAAGGCTGCATTAATTCTGCCGTTGTGGGTGCCCTACTCGGATTCCTGTCATCCAGGTTGGCCTCCTTGATTTGCAGGGCCCAGTGCAAAATGAAAATATGGGGCTTCTTGCTAAAGCATTATTAAGCATTTCAAGATGGCGACAACCAAGTACAGGCCCTTCTGAGTACAAGGCCCCGTGTGACAATACAGGCCACATGCCACCTCCTTTCCTGGCCAGGTGGTCTTCTGGACAGTGTCATCTAGGTCCTCGTGCCACAGCCCCCAAACACCTGAAGGTACATCCACCCCCAGCTGGGGACTGGTCTGGCCTTAGAATGAATTCTAGTAAAGGTGAGCAGTTGTAAGCACCAAATAATGAAGACAGTGATATAGATGGAAAATTCAAAACAGAGAATCCTCTCATTCCTCTGAATATTAGGGAAGAACCATCATTATCCAATCCTAGGGGTCCTTGGTCCATCTCAGACCAGGGTTCAGTGGCAGGAAGCTAAGGCCTATGGGGTCTGGGGAGGAGGGGAGGAGGGGTGAAAGTGATGGAAAGGACCCCTCTTGGAAGCCTCCCCAAGCCCCTGACTCCCATCCTGGGGCGGGTGGAGGCTCCCCCAGGACGGGTGGATGGGTGCAGCAGGCGGAGGCCTCACCTGCCGGCAGACGCGGGACTTCTCCAGGAGAAATTGCTCGATGCGTGCCCCCTCGATCACCCCACTCGAGTTGAAGTAGATGTCTATGTACTTCCCGAAGCGGCTTGAGTTGTCGTTCCGGATCGTCTTGGCATTTCCAAAGGCTAAGGGCCAGAGGAGGGTGCCCATGATGGGAGCAGACAAGTGAAAACTTACTTTTAGTGGGGTCATCTGGGAAGGCTTCTCAGAGGAGGTGGCCAAGCCCAGAATCGAAGGATGGGTAGGGCTGCACCAGCCAGAGGTGGCAGCCAACGGTTTGCTAAGAGGAAGGCAATGTGCAGCTAAAGGTTCAGAGGTCAGAAAGCAGAAGGTGTGCTTTCAGGGAGGGAAATTCAGCTGGAGCATGGGATACAGGAGGAAGGCAGTGAAAGACAGGTGGGATCAGTTAGCAGGTGGGGCCAAGTAGCACAGAGCCTTGAATGCCAAGCTAAGTTTGGGATTAGTCCCACGGTGATGGGGAAGGCAGGAAACCTTCTGAGGGAATGTGGGCTTCTATGCCTGTAAGGGTTTGTCAAATCTCATAAAGCTGTACCTCAAAAAAGGGTGAATTTTTACTGTATGTATAGCAAATTACAAAGAAACAAGAGGGACCGTGCTGACCAGTGGCTGACAGCCTCAGGGCCAAGTCACACATTTCTGGGCCACCCCGACCAGAGACTGAGCCGGGGTGGTGGTGGGGTGGAGGTGGGCGACAAGGCTCTGGGTCTAATGCAGGACTCCTCTAACCGGCACTTGGCTTCAGAGCTCCCAATAGGGTTGGCCAAGGCTTGTCAGATCGGCGTCTCATCTTGAATCTCACCCTGTCCAATTCTGCTCTTTCTTCCCAGCACCCCAGTCCAGAGGCTTTGCCCACCTGTTCCTGCCTCCTCCTGCTTCATCTTTAGCACGGGTAACCCCTCAGTAAATCTCCTGCAGTCCTAACTCAAGCTGAGCAACTGCTTCCCAGAGAACCCGAACTGGCACACTGGGCATTTCCCAAATTGACTTCGTCTTGCAGCCCTTTTTAAAAATGGAATACTTGTTAAGATCCCATGGAAAATACACTTATGAAAACTTAACAGGGTCATCAGAGTCTTTCTTCCCTGTGCTTCCTGGGAGCCCCACACTATCATGCACCCCATTCTTGTCTTTCGTGTCCTGAGAAATCCTGAGAAGCCTCTGGGAGTGTGTGGTTTATCCTTTCCGTCCTCACAGCACCCCCTGGCAGGAAGGTGCCAGCCCGCAGGGCCTGGGAAGGAGGCTGGTTCCTGGGGGACCACTTACCTTCCAGGATGGGGTTGGCCTCGAGGACCTGTTGCTCAATCCACGAATGCTGGCCGCTGACGGTGGCCAGGAACTGTAGGATGAGCTTGGTAGTCTCTGTCTTCCCCGCCCCAGATTCACCGCTACAAAGAGAGCATGTCTTTCATTACGCATCAATCAATAAAACATCAATCAATCCAAACAACGATTTTCTCGACACCTCTCGACTCTCCTGCAAACCTACACCGGGCCCGCTTTCTGAGCGAGTCTGAACGTGATGTCCTCTCTCTGTGCAGAAATCCTGCCGTGTTCACCCTGAGGGTCCCAGTCTGTCTACTTTGTGTTAGCTTTGAGTTTATTTACCTTGTCTTCCCTGCTTGGCTGTGCAGGCACGGCTGGATCTGGTTCATTCCCAGGCCACTGGCACAGTGCTCAGTGAATGAATGAATGAATGGGAGGAATGAGATGAACTGCAGATGAATGAATGAGACCTGGCCATGCAATGCCTCGATGGAACACTCTGGGAGCAGTGGGGCTATGCTGGCCAGAGGGAAAACTGAATCAGTCCTTTGGCAAAGCAGTTTGGCAAGGGTATCAAAAAACCTTCATAATTACCTTGCCTTTAGCCTAAGAAAATAATCTTATAATCAGAAAAAGCCTTCTCCACAAAGCTTCCTGCTCATTAAAGCATTATTTGTTTATCACTGCAATTGTGGAAAATTGGAAGTAACGTAAATGAGGGAAATTAGTTACAGTCCCTCCAGTCGGAGAACATTGTGCAGCTCTTTAAACCAGGTCTACACAGGGAGGGCTGGCAGTAACGTGAGCAATGCTTCCTAGTTAAGTGAAATGACAGATGTGGGTTGTATTCAGTCTAATTTCAACCAAGTGGGTACAGGAAATCTTTTCTTCTGAAAATGTCCAACATTTTTTTTTCTGAGAATATTTTCCTGTAATTTTCTAAAATGTTCATATTGAATATATATAAATTTCATAATGGTGAGATATGTAAACCAGCTTTTAAAATTACTTAGGGCAGTAGGAGTGGCCAAGACAGCAACATAGGAAGACCCTGAGCTCACCTCCCACAGGCTCGCCAAAATCACAACCATTTACAGTGAAACTATTGAAGACATGAACTGGAAGACTAGCAGAAAAGAAATTCTATAACTAAATACATAAAGAAGGAACCACAGTCAGACGGGTAGGAGGGGCAGAGACACAGGCTAGTCAAGACTCATGGTCAGTGACCCACAAATGGGAGAATAATTACAATTACAGAAGTTCTCCCCGAGGAGTGAGGGGTCCAATCCCCCCATCAGCTCTCCAGCCCAAGGGTCCTGCACCCGGAAGATGAGCCCCCAAAATGTTTGGCTTTGAAGGTCAGCAGGGTCTTACTTTTGGGAGACCCAGAGGGCGATGAGAGATAGAGACTCCACTCTTAAAGGGAGCACACAAAATCTCACAGGCTCCAGGACCCAGGTCGGAAGCAGTCATCTGAAAGGAGCCTGACTCAGACCAAATGCTGATCTTGGAGAGTCTCCCGGAGAGGCAGGAGGCGACAGCAGCTCACCCTGGGGACACAGACACTGGCAGAGCCATTCTGGGATCTCGTTCTACCATGAGGACCCTGGTGCTGGGAAGCGCCACTGTGGGATCTTCTATCTAGCTTATTAGCACCGAGACCCAGCCCTGCCCACCAGCAGTTGGCTTCAGGGCCAGGACACCTCAGGCTGAGCAACTAGCAGGGCGGAGACACAGCCCCACGGACCAGCAGTCCTGCTGCCTTAAGACCCTCAGAGCACACAGCTGCCTTGGGACCTGGCCCTGTCCATCAGAGGACCCAAAACCCAGCCTCACCCACCAGTGGGCCTGCACTTTTCCCCAGGACAGCCCAAGATCCAGCCCAACTCATCAGCAGGCCAAAACCAGCTATGGGACACCCAGAACCTGCAGCTAGCCATGTCAGGAACTGGCTCCACCCATCAGCAGGCCAACATTAAATCCAGGACTCCTAGGCCTGCAACCACCCATTCCAGAACGCTGCTCTGCTCACCAGTGGGCCAACACTACCCCCAGGACCACCCAGGGCCCTGTAACCAGCAGCCTCGTGACCTGGCATCACCCACCAGCTGCCAGCAGCCTTCACACGAGGAAGGGCCTGGCAACAAACCAGATGAGGGGCCAGCCACACCTTCCAGACCACCCACAGGGGTCAGCCCACCACAACAGAAGGACCTATGCAGCCCATGCAGGGTAGGCACCCTTAGAACACATAGCTCTGGTGCCCAGAGGGTCGTGTGCTGCTGGGACACATAGGACATCTCCTACAAAAGGCCACTTCTCCAAGGTCAGGAAATGTAACTGACCTACCAAATGCGCAGAAATAAAACCAGCAAATTAGGCAAAATGAGACAACAGAGGAATACATTCCAAATGAAGAAACTAGATAAAACTCCAGAAGAACTAAGTGAAGTGGAGATAAGCAATCTGCCCAAGAAAGAGTTCAAGGTACTGATTGTAAAGACACTCAAAGAACTCAGGAGAAGGATGGATAAACATGATGAGAAGTTTAACAAAGAGTTAGAAGATATAAAGAAGAACTGCACAGAGCAGAAGAATTCAATCACTGAAATGAAAAATACACGAGAGGAATCAACAGTAGATTAGATGATAACAAGGAATGGATCAGGGAGCTGGAAGACAGACGAGTAGAAATCACTGATGCTCAAAAGAAAAAAGAATAAAAGGAAATGAGGACAGTTTAAGAGACCTCTGGGACAGCATCAAGTATATTAATATTCACATTATAGGAGTCCCAGAATGAGAAGAGAGAAAGGGGCAGAGAATAGATTTAAAGGCATAATAGCTGAAAATTTCCCTAACCTGGGAAAGGAAACAGATATCCAGGTCCAGGAAGCACAGAGAGCCCAAACAGGATCAATCCAAAGAGGACCACACCAAGACACATTGTAATTAAAATGCAAAAATTAAAGATTAAGAGAGCATACTAAAAGCAGACAGGGAAAGGCAACAAATTACATACAAGGGAGCTCCCATAAGGTTCCTCTGATTTTTCAGCAGAAACTCTGCAGAAGGGAGTGGCATGATGCATCTAAAGTGATGAAAGGGGAAAACCTACAACCAAGAATACTCTACCCAGAAAGGCTCTCGTTCAGATTTGATGGAGAAATCAAAGGTTTTACAGACAAGCAAAAGCTAAAAGAGTCCAGCACCACCAGGTAAGCTTTACAGGAACTGTCTAAGGGACTAGAGAAAGCTACAACTAGAAACATGAAAATTACAAAAGGAAAAGTCTCGTTGGGAAAGGTTAATATATAGTAAAGGCAGTAAATCAACCATGTCTAAAGCTAGTAGGACGGTTAAAAGACAAAAGGAAGACCATCTACATCCACAATAAGTAGTTAGGGGATATGCGAAACAAAGGGATGTAAAATATGGTGTCAAAAATAGTAAAAAAAAAAAAAAAGATAGTAAAAACACAGCGTTGTTAAAATGTGTTTAAACTTAAGAGATAAACTTAAAATAATCATATATATTACAATATATAAACCTCATGATAACCACAAACCAAAAATCTATAATAGATACACAGAAAAAAGAAAGGAATCCAAACATAACATGAAAGATGATCATCAAATCACAAGGGAAGAGAACAAGAGGAGAAGAAAGGAATGAAAAAGAACTATCAAAACAACCCAAAACACTAAGCAAAATGGCAATAAGCTCATATCTATCAATAATTAGTTTAAATGTTAATGGACAAAGTTACATACATGCAATGGAATATTACTCAGCCATAAAAAGGAAAAACAAAAAAATGGATGGTCCTAGAGGATATTACGCTAAGTGAAATAAGACAGAGAAAGACAAACACTGTATGATTTTGCTTATATGTGGAATCCAACAAACAAAACAAATGAATAAACAGAACAAAGCAGAAATAGAGTTATAAACACAGAGAACAAACAGGTGGTGGCCTGAGGGGAAGCAGGTGAGGGAGCTAGAAATAGGTGAGAGAGATTAAGAGGTACAAACCTCCAGTTGCAAAATAAGTAAGTCACGGGTATGAAATGCACAGTGTAGGGAATACGGTCAATAAGTAAACAACACGTTTGTGGTGACATATTGTAACTAGATTTACAGAGGTGATCATTTTGAAATGTACAGAGAAAAATCATTATGTTGTGTAATAGGAACTAATGGAGGTTATAGGTCAATTACACCTCGAAAACAAACATACAGACAAAATCATAGAAAAAGAGGTCAGATCTGTGGTTACCAGAGGTGGGGGTCGGGGGAGAGGGAAGAATTAGATGACAGCAATCCAAAGGTACAAACTTCCAGTTATAAGATAAATAAGTACTAGGGATATAATGCACAACATGATAAATATAATTAACACTGCTGTATGTTATTATGGAAATTGTTAAGAGAGTAAGTCCTAAGAATTCTTATCACACAAGAAGTCTTTTCTTTCCTTAATTTTGTATCTATATGAGATGATGGATGTTCACTAAACTTATTGTGACCATCACTTCATGATGTCTGCAAGTCAGATCATTATGCTCATATACCTTAAACTTACCAGTGCTGTACGTCAATTACATCTCAATAAAACTGGAAGAAAAAAGCATTCACACCATAAAATAACTAATCAGAAAAAAATAGCCAAAATACACAGCACACATACACAGAGTTTGGCAAAAACAAACATATCCAAAAAAATATGCAAAATATTACTGCAAAATATACCAAGGTAAAAAACCATTAGTAGAAAAACAATAGGACATTGCATAGTAAAAACATTTCCAGCATACTAATACCACAAATTTGTATGCACCTAATAACACAGCTTCCAAATATCTGTGGAAACTAAAAAGAGATTTTAATACATTTTTATCAGAAACCTAAAGATCAAGCATACAAAAAAAGCATCAATGAGCTTAAACTAGTAATTATTTATAGACTCTTGAGCTAACAGAGAACATAGAAATGTTTTGCAGCTCACATAAAATATTTACAAATTTGATCGAGTAATAGGTCAGAAAAAGAAGTCTTAGCGTATTCCAGAGTCAATAACATACAGAACATATTAATCACAATGCAATTAAATTAAGAGTCAACAGCTAAAAGGTGGAAACATTTTTATGTTTAGGAATTAAAGGTGCTCTGGGCTTGGCGGGGGTGGGTATAGCTCAATGGTAGAGCATGTGCCTAGCATGCAGGAGGTCCTGGGTTTAATCACTACTACCTCCCTTAAATTTTTTTTTTTAATTTTAAAGATTCAAAAAAACTTTCACTACAAAAAAAAATTTATTTTGAAAAAGAGAGAAGTTAAAAGTGCCCGTCTAAAAGGCAATAAATTTAAGAGGAAGCCATAATAAAACTGTATGTTTTTAAACTTTAACAATAAAATAATTATCAACCAAACAATCAATATAAAAATAAAAACTAATGTGTTTGAGTTAAAAAATATACTGATGTCTGGCACACAGCACACACTCAGGATTGTATCTCTAGGAAAGAATCTCAGCCTCTCTGGTGGTAGTTTCCCCAACAGTAAAACAGGAATACGAGTATCTGAGAACATGAGACACATCAGCCTACGCTGTAGGGCTCCATCCTGGTCCCTGTTCCGATGTCCCCTCCTCAGAGAGGCCGGGCCCATCTGTCCTTCCACCTAAGGCTGTGGCCCCATCACTCTTTTCTCTTCCCCTGCCCTCTTTTTCTTCAAAGCTCATAGTCCCTGCCAGGACAATTTGCTTATTTATTGCCCGTTTCCCCTTCTAGAATGTAAGCCCCAGGAGTCAGGGACTTTAGTCCCTTTCATTTGCTGCTGTCCCCTCCTGTTAGAAGAGTAGGACACACCCTTGGGGCCCAACAGAAACTCAAATGAATGAATGAATGAATGAATGAATGAATGAATCTACTGGAGCACAAAGCAAGGTGCCCTGGAGCCAAATTCCCTCTCCTCCTTCCTTTCCCACTCAGCCTCCCTTCCATCGGTACCCAGAGGGCAGGAAGCAGAGAGGCCAAGCCAGCCTGCGAGTCTCTGAAGCAAGGTCAGCCCCTGGACTGGAGGGGGACACAGCCCTTCTGGGCCCCAGCGACCTGAAAGCTGTCCTCCCCTGAGACCCGCCCTGAGACTGTGTCTGAGTGGGACCTCACCTGTTTGACCCTTGCACCTCAAGCATCTCTCCTGGGTCCCATTTCTAAAGGAGCCCATCCCTACCCTTCCTTCTTTTTCGCAGGAAATATTCACAGAAGGCTGGGGCGGCCCGGGCCCTGACGAGACAGCGGCAGAGCACGT